>NC_086359.1:17877976-19207476 GCF_036324505.1 Eleginops maclovinus | reverse complement strand
ATTGGCAGAAATCTGGCCCCAATTGCTGTGCCACATATAGGCCCTTCGCTCTGTAAATATCCAAATTGTGTCCTCTTAGGCTATTTGCTAAGAATGTAAATGGTCCAAAAAAAGGCTAATTGGTGGAAGGACTGAGTGCAGATGGAAAAGAATATGATTTGTGTACACTATCAGACAATCTTTGTCTCTATTGGATGCAGTCAGTCGCCACAGATCTCATTGAACACATCGTGGGCCACATATCGTGATTGATGGCTCTAAAGAAGTATTTTCAAGCACTCACTTTAGCTTGAAAAGGTGGCAGTAAGTGTTCAGTCATGAAATCGTTCTTTCCTCATTACTTGCTGTAAATGACTCGCATGTTTCTGCCGTTCTGAACATTTCTAGCATGCTAATCTGTCGTGATGATAAACTGTGAGATCTATATTTTGGTAGCTCTGGCGTACTAAGGAACCCACAATGTTTTCTATGCTAACGATTGCAGCTTGAGTGTTTCACGTAAATCGGAGCAAAATCCCTTTATACTTTTTGTTCATCACCGGGCTTATGAATTTAAAAAAAGGTGTTACAGTTTTCCCCTACAGACCAGCACCATATGCAGCTATCAGAAATACGATTTGATTTGATACAGGGAATTTGTTACCCCTGAATCACGCTCAGCTTGTGCTCCATGGTTATTTTGACACATGGTTTTAAAACATTATATGGCTTTGAAGCACAAATAATGTTACAGAATGAGAATTAATTATGACTTTATTATGGTTCTGAGGAGACCATCCTGCATCTTCTGTACATACTCTTTCTTGATTTACAGCAACAACAAAAAAAATGTAATGATTTAAAATTTGAATGCTCTTAACGGTTTATTAGTTATCTGATGCAATGTTGTTGGCCTTTTTTTTTACATGTTGCAGTCAGTTGATCAATTAAAACACATTTCAGCTTTAAAGGTGCATCTGCTAATATTTATTACATGTAATTGATTTAATGCCGTGGTAATGGGATTGATAATTAAATTGGATATTGTTGTTTACCAGCTGTGTGTGTGAGTTTGTATGTGTGTCGATTTCATTCACAAAGAAGTTGCTAATTAGTGCAAATGAACATACATTGATACACAAGTGTAAATGAATGGTGCTGGGAGGTTAGTTGTACCAATGTCTCTGTACCAGATGAGCATTATTACAATTTACTGTATTATTTTCTTGTTGTTGCTTGCCGCCTTGGTCTGTTTAAAGGTAACTGGTTGTTTGTGTTTGACATTTTTACTTAAGAAACTGCTTTAATTGGTGTTTATATTCGGTTGTTGTAGTAAATGATACTTTTCTTTATTCCTCTTTCTTTTTCTGAGCTTTTCCATTTTACCGAGATGCACTGTCACTGATGTCGTAACTGGGAATTTGATCTTTTGCGCCAATGTTTTTGGGTTGGTGCAAAAATAAACATCACTTTTAAATACATGGTTGTGTGACTTTTTACTGATGTTTTTGGTCTGGTAATGTTTCTGATTATTAAAGTGAGACTTTGAATTATTGATACTAAGTGCAGGGAGTTTGACAATCTTCACATTTGACTGAAGCGTTCAAAAATCATAACTATTTCATAACGGAGCGAGGGAAAGTTTGGACTATTGGCACCACTTTTAGCATATTACACAGAGGAAAGGTAAGAAAAGGGCTTGAGTGGATTTTGTAGTGACAGTATGTTATAGCAAAGGCATAAGTGGATTAATTTCAACCTCTTTAACAGTGTTTAATTTCAAGCAAACAACTCCTCCAACCTGCTGATATTTCAGTTCCTACAGCACAGTGGAGCTGCTTAACTATCTTATATAATTACTGCAATAAATGATTACTTGGCCCACAAAATAGTCCTTTGTGTGGTAGTATCCCTACCTATGCTGCCTTAAGTGTCAACAAATACTTAAAATACCAAAACTATATCCAGTCATAAGCGATCTACTTCCCAAATATGAATTCTAACTCAAATGTTCTCATTTAAACACTGTGCCACTGAGACTGTTAATGCAGATTTGTTTAAATAGCCAAACATATTTTATTTTTTAGGCATTTATTTGTTTAAATCACGGGACCAGTATATTTGAACTTAATGGTGTAAAGTAACTCAATACATTTACTCAAGTACTGTACTTGAGTATAATTTTAAAGGAATTTACTTGAATATTTCCATTTCATGCTACATTGTAATTCTACTTCACTACAATTCAGAGATAGATGTTCTACTGTTACTCCACTACATTAAGGTAGTACCTTTAGTTACATACCTTGCTATTATGGAATAATGATAACAAATATGATCAACACTTAAACAGACTTTAGTTACACCTAAATTCACATGCTACCCAGCAGTAAATTAATTGATTACAATGAGTTCCACCTTTACCAGCTGTGATAATCATATTAATACATCAATAATTATAATCATAACATAAATATCATTCTGAAATCTGCATTATGAATACTTTTGTACTTTTTGATGCCAATACTTTTTCTACTTAAGTAACATTTTAATTGCAAGACTTGTACTTGTAACAGTGTATTCCTACACTTTGTTACAGCTACTTTATCTTAAGTACAAGATGTGAGTACTTTTTCGACTTCTGGTGAAAGCTTGTCTCAAAAGCAGCAACATTTCCTCTCGTCTAATTTCCACGATATCTAAAAACGTTCTTTCTCCATCAATACATTGCAATCGCTTTTAAAGTTAGTTTTAAAGAAAGAAAAGAATTGAAGCGAAGGTACACAGATTATTTTACCATGGTGTGAATTGAGTTTAACTACTACTCAAGTAGCCTAATGAGTCCGCGTGCACTGGGATAACCAAACAACGAACAGCTGCTGCAGCTGTGCTACACCTAATATATAATGAACAACTTCTCGTACTTCATAAGCATATTTCAAAAGACTGACGATTGCTTCTTCGTGTTAACCTTTTATGTTTTCCTTTTTATCTGCATATATCCATTTCCTGTATCGAAACTATATCGTTACAGGAAATGTAACGAGTCACTATATTGTTAATCTTACTGTTGTTTTACCTTCTTATAAATTATGTATTAATGTTATGTTATTATCATTTCCAAGAATATGCCTAAGAGTGTTTAATTTCTAAATTGTTCACGACTACAGTTATGATATTACATACAATACACTACAAGTACAATGTCAAATTATCTTAAAGATAAAGTTCATCGTACTTCGAAATATATTAGTTTTATTAATAGCTATTCCAAACCAAACAATAAAAGCATTTGTATTTAGACTAAACATTAAAATGTGTAACATGATGCGTTTTATTAAAAGAAAAAATTAAAACAAAATTAACATAAACTGCTCGGAGTCACGTGGCGTTTTTAGTGGACCAGGTGTTATCGTTCTTAAGTTCCATTCCAGAAGATGACGTCATATGGACAGTGCTCCAACCGATTCCATGCAGTGTTCCCAACTTTCATCAGTCACAAACACTCACAGATTGTGATTTGCAGAGAGAGAGAAGCCTTTTCTAAGTCATTTCCAAAAACTTGATAAATACTTCAACCTTAGTGAGCTCAATTGTTGCGACAATGCCTCGGTAAGTCCTTGAGTCTGGTTTTCCTTGTTTTTCAAAAAGGTCTAGGCAAGATACACTTTGCAAGTCTGCTTCTTTGTTTAGTTTGCTTCAACTTGTGTTTAGTTAATGTTTTGGACTTGCTAACACTAATATAAGCAGTTGACATCAAGACTCTCAGATTTCTTATCACAAGGGGGGTTGAGTCCCCTTATTTTCAACCAGAGTTTCTTGATATATTATACCTCCCTTCATATTTGCTTGTCATAACTGTTGTATTAATTGTGCACTAACGTCCATATGTGCCTTTTCAGACAAAGACCAAGGAATGCTCCATTCAGACCTCAACAAAAGGTGTATGGCCCCCCCCCACCAACACGTGAGGAGGAGTGTGCCAAAGCAAATGACTTGATCGAGATTCTCAAGTCCTTTGGATGCTTTGAGAGCAACGTGGAGCTGAGACACAGGTAGGATGCATGTTTACACATGTCATCATTAACATGTAATTAATACAGCTTTGAGAAGGCTTATGCTTTTTAAGGTACAGTCATTCTGGGGTGGGGGGGGGGGGTATTATTCCTTTAAAACAACATTAACAAACAATTGCCCAGAAGAAAGAGACCACGACATGCTTCGCTTCAGAGGAAGTACAAAGTCTGAAAATGCTCTTCATGTTTTGTCTGCACTGCAGAGAGCATGTGGTCCAGAGACTGCAGTCACTGTTCAGAGAGTGGCTCGTAGAGATGTGTCGGGAAAAGGTAGGACATCTTTATCTTATAATATATTGTTGTTTCAAAAGTAACTCTAAAATGATACTTGAAATGTGTTGCTGCTTCGGTAACATAGTTTATGTTTCATTTTTTGTTATTGTAGAATTTTCCAGACATCATCCCAGAGAGGGTTGGAGGGAAGCTCGTCCCTTTCGGCTCCCATCACCTGGGGGTCGCCTCGAAAGGTGCCGACATAGACATCCTCTGTGTGGGACCGGGTTTCCTCCAGAGGAAGGACTTCTTCTCCTCTTTTGTTGGAAAACTGAAGAGGCAGAGAGAGGTCAAAGACATAAGAGTACGTCTATAAGAGATTCATTATGACAAGTAATTTTTTTGCCCTGTTGCGAGGTACTGACTGTTGTTGTCTTTAGGCCATTGAAGAGGCGTTCGTCCCTGTGGTCAAACTGAGCTTTGAAGGAATTGAGGTAATTTAACTTAAGAAGAATTGTTGTCTCTGCAGTGTGCTGTATTCTTCAATCAAGGGTTTGTCAGCATGTGTATTAATCATGGTTTTTGTGCTCCTGATACATCTTAGATAGACTTAGTGTTTGCCAGGGTGGCCAGGAATAGAGTCCCAGAGGGAATGGACCTGCTCCGAGAGGATTGGTTGCAGGGGATGGACATCCAGTCCGTGAGGAGTCTGAACGGTAAGCATCATGTCAGAGAACTGCTGGGGAATCCTGCAGCTTTAGTACCTGACAGTGTACTCAGGAATGCTTTTGTGATGTCCGGTATTTTGGTCTGCCTTGTTTACAGGAACTATTTGATATTCATCTTTTCTTCTTGTTGTTCTGTAGGCTACAGAGTAACAGAGGAGATCCTCAGGCTCGTGCCCAATATTCAGAACTTCAGACTCGCTCTGAGGACCATAAAGCTCTGGGCCAAACGTGAGTTGAGATCTCTCCTTGTATTACTAAATAGATCAGAAAATACTGCCAACAGACATAAACCTCATTTACCCAATCTGCAGTGGGTTCGAGCAAATGAGATCAAGCCAGTGTTATCATGAGGTAATTTTGTGAAATGGAGGTCTTAATCTGTTCTCTCATCCTCTTGTTTCTGTTCAGAAAGAAACATCTACTCCAACTCTTTGGGTTTCCTGGGCGGCATTTCCTGGGCCATTCTTGTAGCCAGAATCTGCCAGGAGTACCCAGCCGCCTCAGCCTCCACCCTGGTCACAATGTTTTTCAAGGAGTACAACATGTGGTGAGTTGTCCCATTTCTTCAGTAAATGCCTTCTTTACAATAAAACAGAAGAACAAAAGTCCACTAAACCATATTTTGTAAAAATCTTGTTTTGTTGTGACAGGAAGTGGCCGAACCCCATCATGTTGAGGGAGTTAAAAGACTGTCATTTCAACCTTCCTGTGTGGGATCCAAGGGTAAGGACTCAGCAGAATGTAAACTATAAATACAAAATATGCCAGTTAATTAACCAATCTGCCCAAAAGCACATGAAAGCTGAACATGCTGTGTTCTTCTGCATTCTCCAGGTTAATCAGGCAGACCGCTCCCACACTATGCCCATCATCACGCCGGCATACCCAATGCAGAACACTGCATTCAATGTGACTCCCTCCACCTTGGCCATCATGAAGGAGGAGATCCAGCGCGGTATGTAGCCACTCAGACATCCATCAGATGCTCACAGTGCAGAGTCTCAGAGCTGTCCTGTTATTTAGAATCAGAAATAAGCATTTAAACTTCAATCACTGCACTGCCACTTGGATGAGGTTGCCACCATTTAGCAATGTTTAACTCCTATCTTCAAGAATATCACAGGAAATTCTGCGCACGAAGAGGATTCGTTTTTAACAAGCTTTCCCTTCCTCACTCACAGGCCACACTATCGCCAGCTGGTCCAAACTCTTTGAGAAGCCCAATTTCCTCAGGAAGTACAAGTATGTAATAATCTGCCCAAAGATGAACAAAACACACAGCCCTTCTTAAATATGGACATTTCCAATTAGTTCATCAGTCCTTCTTAGCTCTGATATTTGAAACGTATACATGTTTGTGACGGTCTTGATGTCTAAAGCTTTTTGTAATTGTATAAGTTTGCTTTCAAAGAAGGCAGATCTTTATACCAGATGTTTTTCATGATGTGTTCTTTCTTAATGAAGATGTATCAGTGTGAAAATTCACTCTGTATAAAATACTGTTCTGCATATCTTCTCTTAATGGTGTATTCGTTTTCACACGTAGTGCTTTATAGTGCGTGAATTGGTATTTGAGTTTATATGAATGTGAGCTCCTTAAGGCAGACTCTTTATATATTGCTGAATGTAACTGATGGATGTGTTTTTAACCGACTCTCTTTTGACCTGAACACAAACTCTTCAATGACTTTTGTGAATGAACGTGCAAATGTTTGTAATTTGCAGTTTTTTTCTTTGTAATGCGCGACTGATTTTAATTTGTACTTGATTTGAAAAGATGAATCCCAGTTTCTTAATGAGGGTGTATATGTGGTTTTCTGTTTTCTGTTATTAACTGAACATTAAAACAGACTTTTGTTCAAGCAGTGTTAAGAAGTTGATCATGTGTTTGTGTGGATAATAGTTTAACCTGTAAGAAATATTAGACCTTCATTTAATAGTTGAATGCTGATTGTTTTATGTGCAGACCAGGTTGTGCCGTTTGCTGTTGTTCACTCAAAATGTGGAGATTTAAGAAGCTGTTCACGTGTTCTGTCTGACTTTAAATTGTAATATGGTCCAGTTGAATAAATCTGCCGTGTGATTTGATCTGTCTTGTTTTATTTGCACAGCTTTGGAACAGTTGGATAGGCAGTTTCCTTGATTTATCTAATGATGTGTTTACCAGCTTTAATAAGAAGTGAGCAGTTGTGCTGCTGAGATTTAACATTAATTACACAAACACTAATTCAACCCAGAACCACCTCACTTTCTAAAGGGTCAACTGGTTTTACCTTTCAAAATAAATGGGTAGTGTCTAAATGAAGACTAGTTACCTGATTTTAGTAACTTACTCCATGTGCTGTAGCTTGGCCTGTTTTAAATATCAGAAATACCTTCAACGATGACCATTGTTCAAACAGGATTAATATTCAAATGAATATGATCAATGTAGTAACATGCCAGCCTGTGCTTAAAGGCTCAATGCTGTGACGTGTATTGCAATTGTTGTCTCTTGTGTTTCAAGGCATTACATTCTGCTGCAAGCTGCCTCAGCTACAGAGGAGCAGCACCCTGCATGGTGAGTACACAGAGCAGAGACAGTGAGGTGCCAGTTAAGTAAAACTGGAACAGATTTAGGCATTTTAGTCTACAATGAAAATGTTTCTTATGCATAATTTTCTCTGGAGGAGAAAACTGTTTTGATATTGTATTTCCACCAAATGTAGTGCTCTCTGAAACTGATGTTTTGTTCAATCTGTCAGGGTTGGCCTGGTGGAGTCTAGAATCCGACACCTGGTGATAAATCTGGAGAGACATGTGTTGGTGACCCGGGCCCACATTAATGTCCAGTCTTACCCTGAATGCAGCAAGGGCAACGCAACGTAAGGACAAGTGATCTCATGGTTATATTTGGGTTGATCTCTTGAGTATTATTCATTAACGGAATTTGAAATAATGTAATGGTAATGTTTTACTCTGTCAACTCATTGGTGTGTACTTCTTCCTGTTTCAGAGAAACAATCAGCACAAGGTGGCTGATTGTTTCTCTTAAGCAGCCCTGAAGCCAATAATATTCACTTCCATTAACTGTTAGTGTTTTTTTACCAAGTCAACTCATTGGTGTGTATTTCTGTTTCAGTGCACCAATCAGAACCAAGTGGCTGATTGGACTTGTGTTCAATGAACAGGGGGGCAAACACCTGTCCATAGACCTGACCCCCAATCTCCAGCGCTTCAGTGACATCGGTATGTTTTCCTTTTCTATTTTCAGGAGAAATGGGGCATTGTCTTGTGAAATTATGAATCTTATTTGTATGTTGTGCTGTTGCAGTCTACAGTGTGGCAAACCGCTGTCAGATGTTCAGAGAGGGGATGACCACATCAGCTCGATACATGTCCCAGAAGGACTTCAGCTGGGATCTGCCTCAGGAGCCTGGTAGAAGGGTTATCAGTGAAGAACCGAAGCCCTCAGGGAGCCGTACCATGGCGGCCCCTGCTCCATCTGTGATGAGTCACCAGGCGACAAAGAGGTCTCGCTCGCCTCACTCAGAAACTTCCACCAAGAAGTTTAAATCTGAAGTGGGGCCAAGCAAGGGAGTCTCTCTCAGCCAATCAAAGAGTGGAGGCCTCAAGAGACCCCACACTCCTGAGTCAGGGTCACCGAGCAAGAGGGTCAGAACGGTGCTGCTGAAGCCCACTTGAACCTGAAGCCCACTTGACCCTGAATGCAGCAAGGGCAACGCCAGGTAAGGACAACTGACCTGATGGTTATATTTGGGTTGATCTCTAGAGTATTATTCATTAACGGAATTTGAAATAACGTAATGGTAATGTTTTACTCTGTCAACTCATTGGTGTGTACTTCTTCATGTTTCAGAGAAACAATCAGCACAAGGTGGCTGATTGTTTCTCTTAAGCAGCCCTGAAGCCAATAATATTCACTTCCATTAATTGTTAGTGTTTTTTTACCAAGTCAACTCATTAGTGTGTATTTCTGTTTCAGTGCACCAATCAGAACCAAGTGGCTGATTGGACTTGTGTTCAATGAACAGGGGGGCAAACACCTGTCCATAGACCTGACCCCCAATCTCCAGCGCTTCAGTGACATCGGTATTCAGCTTTAGCTGGGATCTGCCTCAGGAGACTGGCAGAAGGGTTATCAGTGAAGAACTGAAGCCCTCAGGGAGCCGTACCATGGCGGCCCCTGCTCCATCTGTGATGAGTCACCAGGCGACAAAGAGGTCTCGCTCGCCTCACTCAGAAACTTCCACCAAGAAGTTTAAATCTGACGTGCGGCCAAGCAAGGGAGTCTCTCTCAGCCAATCAAAGAGTGGAGGCCTCAAGAGACCCCACACTGCTGAGTCAGGGTCACCGAGCAAGAGGGTCAGAACTGAGCTGCTGAAGCCCACTTGAACCTGAACGAGAAGGAGCTGCCCCCTCAGCCTCCATTGATTTGATTTTTGTAAATAGATGTATATATTGTACTATATATATAAATGTAAATATAACTGTATAAATGTACAACATTAAATTTAATGTGTATTTGTAAATACACATTAACCAAAACTAGATTTATTTTATTCCCTTCAGTGCATTTGATGAAATTGTATTGTATTGTAGTTTTGGTGATCACACACACTTATTTTCACTGCCACCACACCATTACAGTATATTCAATTAATTCCCTGACAGTCTTCATGAATTACAAATCATAAATGAATGCAGAATAACCCTAAACATACACTTCAAATGATCACAAAGCGTCTAAGAGACATAAGAGAAACAGAAATAGATGCAAAACAACCACAAGTTTCCACTTTTTGCTACTTTCTACTTATATCCCACTACAATTCAGAGGTAAATTGTGTACTTTTACTCCACTACATTTATTGAATAGCTTAAGTTTCTTTGCCAATTTGGATTAATGATGTGAAATATCATCCACCTGGAGTAAATTCACAAGCTACCCTGCAGTCTACAAATTCATTTAAACAACTGCACCTTTACCAGCTTTGATAGCACTTTAATGCATCAATAAGTATAACCAAAACATATCAGAGATATTATTCTGAAATGGACCAATCTAGCCATCTAAGTATTTTTACCTGTGGTACTTTAAATATATTTTGACGCCAATACTTGTCTACTTCTAGTTACATTTTGAATGCAGGACTTTTACTATAACAAAGTATTCCTAAAGATCTGAGTACTTCCCCCAACTCTGTTTGAGACAAGCATCAATAAAGGATAGGTTTTTAAATTATTGCACAAACTTTATTAAAAACTGTTTATTTAAACCATTATGGTTGATGCTTACAAAAACATAGGGAATTACATAACATATTGGTTAAGAGATCCTCATTTTACAACCACCTGTCAGGTAGCAAGGAGCTGGCACAGCCCTAAACAATTGACGGAAACAAGCATACCCAACAACAGATTGCGGGAACAAGAGAAATGTCAGTACAAATGCAACAGACGGGGAGCAATGGACCTCATGACAATATCCACACCTTGGATTACTTTTTTTACTCTTGTTTATTTTAATCAGTGGGCCCCAACGGACTTCAAATACTAGAGGAATGGACACAAAATCGGACTCTATGACGACTTCAGAGGTAGGGTGTCGACACTTTAGTTTTGGTCTCTTGTTTTCCCATGCTGGTAAATCTGACTCACTGTGTCCGTAATATAAACTGAAAGAATTAATTGTGGAGAATTTAACCGATCTAACAATGTGTAGCTTGTCTTGACTAAAAGTTACCAGGCTTTTAATTGTTTTAAAGTTTGGTGCCAAAACGTGTATGATCCACAACCGGTGAATTAAAGGGACCGCGTTTATTTGAACCTTTTTAACTTAAATGCAGATTTCTGTATAGTGATCATTTGGATTATACTGCACTGTGTGCAAGAGTCTGTAGTATGATGAAAACGTGTTGCTGTCGTCAAACGTGGCCACCTTTCGCTTCATTCAACATTTTTCTAAGAGTATTGATTCTTCTTGAACCATGAAGGCATCACATTTTCTCGAACAATTCAAGATAATATTGCGGAAGCAATAATACATAATCAGTGGTGTAAGTAACTAAGTACATTTACTCAAGTACTGTACTGTACTTAAGTACAATTTTGAAAGACTTGCACTTACTTATTTCAATTGGTTGCAACTTTGCACTTCTACGCCCACTACAATTCAGAGGTAAATTTTGTACTCCACTACATTTATTTAATATCTCTAGTTACTTCACAAATTTAGATTAATGATGTGAAATATAGTCAACACTTCCCCCTCTAGTAAATTCAGCAGCTACCCTGCAGTATACAAAGTCATTAAAACTAGCTGCACCTTTACCAGCTCTGAGAACACTTTAATGATCAATAATTATAAAACATATCAGAGATATTATTCTGAAATGGGCCAATCGGCATAATGAGTACTTTTGGTACTTTAAGTATATTTTGATTGTCATACTTATCTTCTTTTACTTGAGTAACACTTTGAATGCAGGACTGTTACTTGTACCAGAGTATTCCTACACTCTGGTACTTCTACTTTTAATTCAGTAGAAGATCTGAGTACTTTTCCACCTCTGTAAATAATATATGATTATAGAGGGATGCAGAAATGGTCATTGTGTGGGCTTTTAAGGATAGTTACTACAGATTTGTTGTTTTTCAAAAATGACTACAATAATGTTTCTACGGTTCTCTATTGCTAGCAGGGATCCATAATTGTGTGTAACTTAAGGTGGCTGCTGTGTTGCTATGCTCACTGGAAGTCAGAGCTAGGATACTTTTAAATTCCTAACATCAGACAGGCCACATGTCCCTATTAGACCTCATGAAATGTCGAAACATTTCTAGGGACCAGTGGTTGCCATTAAATACTTTACTTGAGTATTTTAATTTCCTACTACTAACACCAAGCATCCAGAGTTTCTCCCCCCGCCTGAAACGCCTCCATAGGACTCCTTTGTTGATTATTGTGCACATGGACATTTTTAGTTTAGGTATATACCTACTTGCTTTCAAGTAAAGTAACATTTTAAAGGCAGAACTTGTACTTCTAATGGTGTATTTCTACACAGTAGTTTTACAATTTTCTTTCTAGTTCTTTATCCACCTCTGCTCAGGACAAGACAGCAATTAACAGTGCAGGACAGGAGGGACAGCCGACACAGGGCAGAACAGAAAATGTTGTAGAGGTATTGACCACCTTATGATAGGAGACCTTCATTACACAGGATAAGACAGTTAATTAAACCTTCTCACTAAATCACACCCTTTCTAATGCTTCACCAAGCCAGCAACCCGTAAAATACATTGTGAAGGATTTGTTGCCCTTTAAGAGAACATCAGATCCCATGACAACAAAATGATAATGCTGTCATGCTGATTTTTTAATTATTGTAGGTAGGCCTATAGCTTTAAGAATATATTCACAAACCTTGTGGCTTTAATTTCCCCACTGCACTAAGCATGTTGTACAGTTGAGGCCGTTACAAATGCTATTTGTTTATTTGCTCATAAATGTGAGCTGAATGAAATGTCAGGGGATGACCAGTTATTAGGGTTCTGTCACGAACTTTAAACACAAGGTAGTAGGACTCAAATGCACGACCCCAGGAGACAGAGTTAAAGCATGAAGAAAATACTTTATTTCCAAAAATGCAAAAACAAGAACTCAAGACTCTCACATGGAGGATAAATAAACAAAATGCTGGTACGCTGGCTAATGATCCACAGACAGGACAAGACGAACTGACACAAGACAAGGGGAGACAGGACTATTTAAACATGAGGTAACAGGGAACAGGTGGAAACAATCAGGGGCGGGGCTGACGCAAAGAGGGCATGACAGGGAGTCAAGAGTCCTGGAACGAGACACAGAAGGTGAGTACCAAAATAAAACAGGAAGTGGAAGACGCGACAAAAATGACTAAACAAAACATAAAACATGACCAACCATAGACATGGGGCATGATGACACAAACAAGAAACTTGACAAGACTAACATTTTTGACGAGACACAACAGCTTCATCCTTGGACGACCACGAATACTTGTCCTAGATTTTCACGCAATCCATACAGTTGTTGAATTAGTATTTGTTGTGTGTCAGTCAGTGTTTGACCCAGACGGCCCTGCCATGGAGCCACAAAGGTGATATTATATGGTGGTGATGATGCATGCGATGACACAAAAGCAAGGAGAAACCGATAAATCTGATTGGCATGCTTTGCAGGCCGCTCATTGATTGCTGGCAGCAGATGAATTCCCAGCTGAGTCTCTGGGCTAATCACACTCTTCACTTCACATATTCTACAGACTCTGTGCTGCGGCAAAAGCCGCTGTTCTTGGCACCGCCTCACTAACAAACAGCTGCACTTTCTGAAGGGCATTACTTTTGTCTCTGCAGGAGGAGGCACATGTTCATAAACACATAAAGACTCACACTTTCATACACAACAAGAATGAATGCCAACAAACTGTTAGGGGGGGAAAACCGCTCTGATGTCATGGTAGATTAAACCAATGATTAAATTGTGTATGGAATTAAATATGAATTACAGGCCAGGAGTAAATAGTCACTTTTAGCATATTAACAGTTCTGCAACCCCCCATGCAAGTGCCATACAAGCTGTTATTATCTTTCTAGTAAATTTGTAATGTAGCAAATAATACATGTTCGTCTCGATACAATACATTTAAGGCTGTGGACAAAAATCTTGCTGTGTTACATGTCCTTGTAGTGTGAGAAATTGCAGCTCAAATGACGCAAGGAAATTAACTGCATTTAAGACAGCAGCGTACTGTAGACAGAGGAAAAAAAAGTGAAACTTTCTGGCCACCTGCCACCATGACAGGTTTTCGTTATATAAAAAAATACAATTTCTAAAAAGGTTACACTTAAATAAGTCAGGGATTAAGTTTAGTTGATATATTTCTAATATCTGGTTACACTGACAATTCAAGAGCACGTTAGTTAATAAAAAATACGTAATGTTGGAGAGTATCTGCTCGTGAACAGATGTCCAATGTAAGCATCTCATAAAAAACTGTACAATAAGTGTCTCAACTGATGACAGTGCTGAATCACATATTTAACAGGCTATTAAAATATGTGGTTTGTGGTAATGTGATGCCCATTAAGAAACCACACTGCTCTATTAGTTCACTGATAAGTTTCCTGAGCTCTAACGCTGTCCGTGGTCCTGAGCGCTGCACCATTAACTCCGCACCACCGGGGGTCAGTAGGGTGCTTGGCACTGACAGCACAGGAGCCACAATGAGCAATTGAGAAGCAGTGGATAACATGAATATAATGTGTCATTGAGTCATTAATCAAATCAAACCCCGGGTGGATGATTTGCAGAATAAATGTAATATATTGAGCATGACAAACACAAATCTGAATGGAGCACTTGATCAAAATCATAAATTACAGGATGTGCGTCTTGGAAGTAACCCAAGAACTGAGTGCACTTCTTTCAGTTGGAAGCACACGCTCACAAAAGGCAGAAACATGTGGAAGTAGCACTATCATGCTGTAGTACCTTATTTATTGATGAGTCTTCAGAGTGGATCACACAGATATGGACTTAGATTTCTCTATTAAACAGGTCAATGCACAAGCATCAAGACACTATCTCCACTTGGGCCTTGTGATGGAAACTGGATGTACTACACTATGACTATACAGGTTATGTTTTTCTTTGTAATATTCTCAGAACTAGGTTTCTAGTAGTGAGGCATTCTGATGGTGTTCTAAAGCTTTAAGAAAATAGCCCAATTATTGTCATAGTGATGTTAACATGGTTATGTTAAGTTAGGCTTGAGACCTTTTTTTCCTTTTGGACAAGAACAGTATTATAAATGGAGAACATCATCATAAAGAAATAACACATTAATCATGTAGGAAACATCTTGTAAATATACAATATATTTGCATTTGAGGACTTAGAGAGCCATTTTGAAACTGGATCTATACAAGTAGTAAATACAAGTTATTATTTCTCAGCCTCTACTGTACCAATTTTGACCATTCTTATATTTGCTGATTATCATAGAATTCCCGCAATGACATGGATATGCCTTGTTAAGTTGTTGCAGTGTCCCTTTAAACACAAAGTCATCGTATTGCTCTTTTTTTACATTTTCAGGTGGGTGTAGTTTCTTCAGCATGGTACATTTTGCCTGAACAAAAAGCCAGAAGGAACGCTAAACATGCTAGAAGCAGACGTTGTTTAAATAATGTGTGTCAGTTGATCTCCTTAATGCCAGGGTCGAAGTTTTGAGCTGGATGACTGTGCATTTTTACAGTTCATGTCATTGCGTTGAAAAGCTTTCATTAACCCAAGGGTCAACACATTTTCATTGCTTACAGCTTCCTCTAATTAAAGTTGGTTATTAAAAACAACAAGTTAAGATTGTTTCACCTGGCAGCGACAGTTTGTAAATTACCACCGGTATGTTAAATAATCATTTTCAGCTAATGAGTGAAACCTCTTTCACTCTGTATTATTGTTGAATGCATCATTGGCTGAACGACAAAGAAGGATCCTTTGCCATGTGCATCTACTTCTTCCTTCTTATCTTATCCTCTTCTGACTCTGTGGCATTTACACAAGCAACTTCAATTTTGCAGTAGCTAACATCAGTGGATAGATGTCAGAAAAGTGACTCATGCGATGCGCACAAAGCTGCTTCCACTTAATCATGCAGGTCGACACAGGAGAAATGGAGAGGATGAAGACGTATATATATTTCTCCAGCAGCATACTTCGCTTTAATGACTGGGAGGCTAGCATTGAAGCTCAGAAAGGGGAAAAAAGAGCAGTATGACTATCTCGACTCCATGGGATTTCTGTTATGAGAGTACTGGAGGCACGTATTAGATGGAAAGGTCTTTACTTTGAGCTTCTCTCTGCCCCCGCCCTCTCCAACCCCTGAATAACAGAATCAGAACAGAGAAACTAAGTATTGATTCAGTGGCCTAAAATGCATTTTCAATTCACATAGCATTTAAACAGCCTTCCCTGCCTCTCTTTTTATGCAACCAATTCCATTAACCTCACGATGCCCTCTGGCACCCATCACCCCTCTCACTCTCTGTTAACCCTGCCCGCTTTATTCTCCTCCCATAATTTCTGGTGCAGCTTAGATATGATCATTACCTTTCAGCGCATGTCCACCTTTAGGCAGGATTCTGCAGTGATACAAATACCAGCCTAATATCTGTTGTAAAATATCACCGGCAAGACAGTAACATCCACTTTAACAAGCCCTTTCAGACTGTTATAGCTTCAGTTGGCAGCGGTGATGCCGTGTTCAAACAAATAACCTAAGTCTGTTAACAAAAAGGTAAACATTATTGCAGCATATTAAAGGAAATACTTTCAGCAGACCAATCATGAAAAGATGACGAGGCAGCTTTTGTTTTTGTTGAATATGTTAAACTGAGTGCGTGTGGCGTGAAAAGAGCTCGCACAAAGAGGAGGAAGGAGCAGAATGAAATGAAAGGGGGTAGAAATTACTGTAAGATTTTCCTTAGCTTTTGTATAATATAAATTATGAGGCATATCTATCTCTCCGGCATTGTTAAGTGCACCTCCTCGGTATCTGATCTGCAGTTTATTAAAAATGGAAGTCATTCTAAATGAGCCCTGTAATGCTCAACCCTTTCAAGAAATCTTAATGGATCCAAGCCTATCTCTGACAAGGTTAAACGCTTGAGGAGACAGCGAGAAACGTTAACAGACTAGATTATGGAGAGAGATGAATACTAACCAGCACACAGATTTGGTTGGAACATTAGACAGTGGCATGAATAAATGCAGTGAGTATGTTAACATGCATCAGGTATTCCAGATGGAGCCGGAGAAAGAAAAATGTTGACTATTGTAGCCTTCATGTTGTGAATTTTATATTTATTGCACTGAATTATCTGACATGAAAACTGAAACTTCAGCTGAACAAACTGCAACTGTTGCAACCCCCACAATCCTTTGTTTATTCATATTCCTAATTTATACACTGAGGTATATTTGGGATTACGTTCTCTGGAATTGTACCATTACTACATGGGACAAAAACATTTAGTGATTTTCATCTGTTTCCTTACTTTCCTAAAGCAACATTAAGTAACTATTCTACTTAAAAATGACATTGACTTTTAATAAGGAGAATGATGCTGGTTTATGACTTTGGTGAGCGATTTGTACAATCTCCTGTGTATCGCTTACAGCTCTAAATTGATTCTGGTGAAACTGGATTCTATTGTATTGAGAGTTAATATTTGTTGTGTTTTCACCTTGAAGTCCTTTACTTCAAATGTCGCTGATTTCTAGAATTTACATATAAACAAAAAGCTTTAATTTTTTAAAAGTAACCCTAAACACTAATTGATGCTAACTGTAGCTGCTGCTAGCTAGTTAGCTGTTAGCTCAGTTAGCCATACCGCCAGAACTTGGAGCACTAGAAAGAAGAAAGGGTTAGCAATATTAGCTAGCTTGCTATCTCTTGTGTTGTTGGACTGGTTTGAAGTGTGGCTGTGTAAGCCAAAGTGTAGACATGTTAGTTTTTTTTATCATAATCTCATCACAACAAGTGCACATCTAACTTAACAGCAGCTTTATTGACAACAGCGGTGTATAAGTGAAATGCAATCTGAAACTGTAGGGGTGATAAAACACAAAAATACAAAATCATGTTGCTTTAAGTTACAGTGAACTGAGCTCTTAAAACCACCACACTGGTTGGCTTCAGTATTTCAGAGAGCTGCATTTTGAATGATTTATCTTTTTCCCAGAACACTTTTCTTCTCCCAGCATGCTCACTGTACCTCCAGAGAGTTTTAAGGAAATCCCAGCCTACAGTATCAGCTGCTCTGCGGGCCTGCTGTCCCTGCTGGTCTATCTCCTCCACAAACCCTCAACATTAATAACTGCACAAATCTTGTTGACTTAGAATCAGATACATTTTTGGATTACCATTCACTCTGTAGTTGGTTCATGAACTATAAAATATTAATGCTCTACCAGGAGACTGTCACTTTCCCTCCTATATGCCCTTCAGATGACACCACTCAGTGGATACTTTCAGTCTCATTAACTCTGAATAACTCAAATTAGAGGAATGTGTGGTACAGTTCCATTGTTTAAATAATACAGTACAGTTTTTTTATTTGTTTGGTGAGGAGCACCTTAAAAGTCTTTGGGATAAACAGTTCAAATGCATCTTTAATGTTGTGCTCACACGTCCCCATGTATAATGAATAAATATAATCTGGATATAGTCACAGATGCCACGGAAACTGTACTTAAGTTTACATCCTGGCGTGTGAGCACATCCTCGGAGTAATTTTAGCTCTTCTTTCAACTGTAATAGGATCTTGGCTTGGCACCAAGTCTCCCACATTGAGGTTGCTCAATCTGAAGACATTTTCTTATATGATCTCTTAAACTCTGCTCAAACATATGTAAGTTTACATCAAAATCTTTAATTAAATATTGATACCATAATATAATGTAAATTATCCAACGCCTATTATATCATTTCTGTTTCTGTCCGTTTTCACTTTCTCGCTGCCCCAATGCCAATACATTTTTCAAAAAACAAGATGCACAATAAACAAACAAAAGAGACATTTGACTGATAGCATTATTTAAAATGTTACTACATATAGCACCAATATATTGTTATTGTGAATTATTTTTGGTGTATCTGAAAACATAACCGACCTATTTCCTACAATACCAAATATTCTGAATTGGAGGATAATATGTATAACATGATGCACAACACACATAGAATACTTCCATTTGATGCAACAACAAACATTGTTTAAATATTTCACAAAAATAATGTACCATATAGCTTCTAAGAAATGTTGGAACAACCAGTTAGAGTACATGCTATATGTGGTAATAAAAGATTCAGATGAACACAAGATGATATTGAAAGAACAACTCTGACATTGGTAGCAGACTGCTCCTTTATTCACAAGGGTATCAGACATGGAGACTGTGAATGGCCAGTCTGCCTTTTAGGGCACAGGGCTTTCAAAAGGACAACCTGTCATGCATTATTATGTCTATCTGTGATCTGGGTCAAGCCCTTGTAATGCATGAGTGCATTTACAGGCACGCACAAGGCCCACATGCAGCACACAGGACCAGCATTTCAGAGGAAATACAATCAACTCTATTGTGGGTCTCCGCGCCGCTCTTATTAACAGGCACTAAATTGCTCTTAGCCGATGTGTGTGTGCAGAGCGGCTATCAGAGCGCCTACAGCTATCACTCAAGCCTCTCGGCGGCAACGCATGCATGGGACACATTTGTGCCGAAACTGGCACAATAAGCTGCTGAAGGACACATGAAATGCATTCTTGCCCTTGTGCAGAAACAGCAACGCATAATAATTACCAACGAGAGGATTCATACACTGGGTGCAGGAGGAGTTGCTGTGTGTGTGTGTGTGTGTGTGTGTGTGTGTGTGTGTGTGTGTGTGTGTGTGTGTGTGTGTGTGTGTGTGTGTGTGTGTGTGTGTGTGTGTGTGTGTGTGTGTGTGTTCAGAGGAGGGTAGTGATAATGCAAGATGAAGAAAGAGATCTCTGTTGTGGCATCTCCATTATTAATTTAGTTCCTCCTTGTGCATCGCCTCAGTTATTTTCATGTATTTATCCTCACTTGCACAGAGGTACAAACAGATACACTGCGCTCATGTGTGGCACATTTCCCCCAAAATATAAAGATATATGTTTAGTATTTCTATTTGTTTGACAAACTCGGAAAAGAACATGGAGTAGTCATAACATAAAACACATTTTAGAATAGCAATTTATTCATTAAGAGACCCTGGGGTAGACTCTGAACACGCTGGAGAGATTATACAACACATCTGGCTTGGGAACGCCTCTGGACCCCCCAGGAGGCGCTAGGAAATGTTGCTGTGGAGGGGGGCGATGGTTGGGTGGAATTTATTCATTACAATCAACATGGGCGCTGCAGTTTAATTTTTAAATACCTCATTCATCGTCCTGCTGCTGGAAATATGAAGACACTTTGAGGGCCTCACATTTGCTAGTTGGAGAGGTCCCAGTTCACCTCCTAGGCCCTGCTGTGGTGCCCTTGAGCAAGGCACCGGACACCTCCAATCCCCCCTCCCCATTGCTCCCCGGGCGCTGCACGATAGCTGCCCACTGCTCCTAGTACTAGGATGGGTTAAATGCAGAGGACCAATTTCACTGTGTGTGCTCTGTTGTGTGCATGTATGTGACTAATAAAGAGGGTTTCATCCTCCGATTCTATCTATCTATCTATCTATCTATCTATCTATCTATCTATCTATCTATCTATCTATCTATCTATCTATCTATCTATCTATCTATCTATCTATCTATCTATCTATCTATCTATCTATCTATCTATCTATCTATCTAAAATATCTATCTATCTATCTATCTATCTATCTATCTATCTATCTATCTATCTATCTATCTATCTATCTATCTATCTATCTATCTATCTATCTATCTATCTATCTATCTATCTATCTATCTATCTATCTATCTATCTATCTATCTATCTATCTATCTATCTATCTATCTATCTATCTATCTATCTATCTATCTATCTATCTATCTATCTAAAATATCTAAAATAGTCCCTTCCAAAAATCACTTTATACTGCTATTTGAGAGAGGTCAGCTCAAAGCTACAGTGTCCAGGTGTTTCAAAAATGTTTTACTTTTAAATAATCCATTGGCCTGCCTGTCTAATTTAAATTGCCTAATATATTTTCAAATGTCTAGCTAGCCAAGCCAACGTTGAGCTCAATTTCAGCCAAGGCTAATTTACTGTAAATGTTCAGGTATAAATCCCGTTGAGGTCCTGGCAGATGTTGCCCTGGCAGATGTTGCTGCCCTGGGAGGGACGGTTGAAGAAGGTGTTAAAGGAAAATCCATGACAGCAACATCCAGCTCTTTTCTCTCAGCTTGGCAGTAAGCCATTTACTGCACCAGGGAGATGGACGCTGCTCTGACCTCCTCGAAAACTCTGGAGCTTTTCTGCATCCCTCTGCCATAAAACCATTTCACAAAGGTTAGAGGGAAATAAAGGAGTGTATGGCACTAGAGGCTCGCTGCCCACATGCAGAGCAGATGCTCGGATCGATAGCTGCCCTCAGGTTCCCTCCCCAGTGGCTCCTGCTGGGAGAGCGAGTGCCGTCACTGCCACTGAATCTCTTTCCTTAAATAACCCAGTTTCAAAGGTACCTAACATTTCAATCTCCTCCAGCCCAATAACCATTTTCACCGTTAAATTACAGATAAGGATATTGCTATGCGTGCACCCTTCTCATTTCTGTCAGCTTAACTCGCATTTATTATCTGCTGTTCGGTTATTGCCAACCTCTTCGCTTAAGGCTGAGGCTATTTCAACACTTCATCATTTCTTAATTCATACAAATACCCTGGATAGTGCTCTGCTTCTTATTATTCAAGTCCAAAGGCCAACGAGTAGGTGTAAAGCACTAAAGTGAAGAACAGGCTTAGAGGACATAAAAGGTACCACACATCCATAGGAAGACTTAGAAATAGGAGATAATCGATCTAAGCAAACATATACCTATTTATATTATTATTTCAAGAACTAATGATTAAGTTAAGGTCCAATTACATGCATTTCCCCGTGGTTTTAATTTTCTCCTTGTTTAATCATTGTCTGTAATGAAACTTTCACTTTTCACAGAATGTGTTTTATGCTCTAAGATCAGTGTCTGGAGGGGACCAACTTCATATTAATGCCTAAGAATTTGGCATTTGGGTGTAATGTGTAGGTGTCCCAATACTTTTGTCTATATAGAGCAGATAGTCCAAATGCTAGAAAAATGCATGTGTCTATAAATAAGAATAAGATGAATCCAGGTGGATGTCAACAATCCTGTGGTAGCCATCAAAGAAGTAGTAAGGTGAGCATCAGGACAGACCGCAGCGACAGGCAGAGCCACGACTCAGGATCCACGACTCAGGATCACTGAAATTATATTGATGTAAAACACTGAGCAAGTGTGACTGTCAATGGGCCAATAACACAATATCCATGCAGGAAAATTAATATTTGTTTTTTTTACTCACTTATGTAAAAAGGTCATAAGGAGAAGAATTTAAGCTTTGGTAAGCTTCAAAACAACCCACAAATCTAAAACAATACGGGTGTTGCTGTCTAAAAGCTAATTTGAAACACATGCTAATTACAAGTTATAAAAGTCCTGAGAGATATTTGATAAAATTGCTACATCAGTCAACACACAAAATGCTCAACATATTCAATTTTGAGTAATACAGAACGGAGAAGCTGGCAATTTCATTGTTTTGTTAATGACTAAATAACATATTGAAAAGTAGATTTATGGTTAAAGGACTACCCCAAAAGTCTACTTCTGTGAGACACAATAACAGCACCAGCAAAGACAGCCCCCCATCCAAGGAAATATGTTTTCATGGCACCCTGAGCAACTAATAAAACATACTGATTGGTTTCATCAATTTCAAAAATTATCATCATACCATATTCTATCATATTTTATATCGTTCAAGTAAAATGTATATAATATATAAATAGTTTTAAATGCAGAGGTGTGATCAATTAATTATTTTGCATGTCACAATTCATTCTGAAGCCTTTTGCTCTCAAGGATGAAGAGTCCTCCATTTGAGTGTCAAGTTACTCATAATATACTCAAATTTTGACCCACACATTTTGATGGGTTGATTTGGGAAATTAAGATAAATGTGCTGATTTTTGGCACACAAAACACATTTGTCTTAATATTGAGCTTGGGGGAAGGTTTGACGTATTTCCAGGTCAAAATGTAAGTCCGATGAAGTCACAAGTTATTAGTGTTTAAGTTCGAGACCAGTCCAAATCTCCTTGGATTTTTCAGGTCAAGTCTCAAATTGAGACCACACCTACACTCATATGCTAATGTATTTCTTACATTCTCTTCAGATTTATAAGGAGCTTATATTTACGATGTAAAAGTACAAACAATTGAAACAAACAAAAGGGTGCATGCAGTCTAAAGAGGACATGTTAGGTTCCTTTTCCGGTTCATATTTGTATTTCGTGCCTCTACTGGGACATGTCTCCATGCTTTAATATTAAAACAAGTATTTATTTTTCTCATGCTGCCTGTGCTGCGGCACCTCTTCTCATCCTCTGTCTGAAACCAGAGCCCAGTCTGCTCTCATTGGTTAACTGGCTCTGTTATCATTGGTCAACCGCTTAGGGATGTGTCGGAAATATCTTGCCCAGTAGCCTATCATGTACATTGTGTTGGAGTGCTAGCCAATAGTGGCCATAATAGGGGCCCTTTTTAATAAGTCTGGGGTTGATAAAGTCAGAGAGGAAACAGCCCTCTGGTGTCGCTGCACTGATGACCTCCGTCTTTGTCTTGTTTTATCCTAGAGAGGTCAGAGCCACATCACACGTATGATATTGGGAACACACGGCACCATAAAGCCTGCTTGTTCCGCCGTTAGCTGAAGTGTTGAGTCTGCTATTTGTTTTGTTTGTGTTCTCTGCTACACTCCTGTCAGACAGTGCTGAGGGCTGAGATGTGTCAGCATTTCCTTTAGCTATGTTTGCAGTGTCATATTTTTCCAACTGTTTTTCTGATTGTCAAAATGTAGTTTTGTTTTTTCTGTGGACATCCTGAGAATCTCCCAAGCAAGAAAGTGTGTTGTGTTTCTATGACAACAGGCTACCGTGTGTTGTCATGGCATTAGATCCAGAGTAAGTGAATATGAAACAGTTCGCAGTGACTAATTGTTTTTTTGTCTATTTGTTCGGGAACATTTAACGTACGTAAATGTTGCCTAAATATAAAACTAAAAAACAATGAACAACGATAAATCTCGCAGCACCCTGAGCTCGTCCATAAGACACCCCAGGGTGCCACGGCTTTGGTCTCTGATGCGTGGCCTTAATGAAAACTGAAAGTACTGACTTTAGTTTTACTGGGGGGAGCTTGAACAGCCTTGTGCTTATACTACCTATAATTCAATTATTTAAAAAAAATCTTTAAACCATTTCATAGACAACTGCTCTCTCCTCTCTGTGCTGGGACATATTGTGATAAACATGTATGCTGTCCACGTTACGGTATAGTTCTAAATCTAAAGGTATTACACCACCCCCACCAACAATATGCCTCTGTAGTGATTGTGTCTCCCTTCCTTGCCTCTACTGTTTCCGTCCCGTATGTGGTTGGACAGGGTAAGTTAGCTCAGTGGTGTGGAAAATTAACTCTTTAATTGGGATTCAACAACGAGGAATCTTTGATAAGTAATTCAGACAGTCCCCAGCGGTGTCGGGTGATGAGATTTATGTTGGTAATTACTCACCCATGATAATCTATTAAAGGATAAGATTTGTAATTTTTCTAGTGTTGCTATTGATCCCCCCTCTAAAACAATGCCATAGTCTGTCACGCAATACGTTGAATCCCCAAACCCTTACTTTGCCTTTCAGCCTCATGTTTCCTACTGTGTTACTCTTTAATTCATAGCAAAAGTAATACATATAATTCTGTGCAAAATGACTTTTTTTCAGGAGCAAATAACACACAATTCATGCACCTGCCATGCAGGATTTCCAGCAGCAACACATTGAACGTGGAATTGACTCAAGGTTTGTTCAGACCATATGTGGAGGGGTTTTCTGTGTTTGGTGATATTACATTACTCAAAGCAAGTGACATGAATAGACGGCTTCATACACTTTATATTGCCTCAACTCGAGCGAAAGATTCACCTGACATTGTGTGTCTGAAATTAGGGTTAGGAATCTCCTGACGTTATGGGAATCTGAATTGGAGGAGAAACGTATTGTCGCGGTCACTTTGGTTTTCAGCAAACAACGTCAGTTCTGTTAAGGGATGGAAAAAAATACTAATATATAGACATGCTGAATTCTGAAAATGTCTCTGTTAGTGGGGAGTGGTTGATGTTGATGAATATATACAGTCTTAATACAATGCTTTAAACCTCCAAAATGTGGTAATGCTGAGCCTCTTTAACTCTGACTTTCACTACCTCTCTTCTGTGCCCGTTCTGCTGTGCTCTGTGCCAAGAATATTTCACATCTGCCTCTGCAGGGGACAAATGATGGCTGGGATGTGGATTAAAGAATGTGCTCCTCTGTAAATATTTGGTTGTGCCTTCGTCGATCCCGCGGGGCAATTCCAAATACTATGGCAATTTAACACTGCAGTCTGAAGGAGACCAGCCACAACAGCAGGAAGAGGGTCCCAGAAATATTAGGTTAAGTAGGGGAAACAAGGGCAGTCGTAATAGATGAGACCAATATCACTTTTATAAACGTATTTAAATTACCCCAAAGGACACTATACCGAGCAGTATGGATCTATTAGTTTGCAGGAATATGACAGCTGCTTCAGGTTTAATGGAGTGGTCTGACTCATTTCATCCCAACGCCTGTTATCACGCTGTAATGGATCACTACCCTTTGCAGTACGGCTAGATGGATTGTTGATCGCATGAAAGGGAGAAAGGGATATTAAAGTCTAAAATGAATCTTTTAATTCTTCCCTTCCTCGCTTGTTTATCACCTTTTTTTGTACCTATTTCTTTTTCCTCCTGCTTAAGTGCTGATTGACGTGGTTTATCCATCCATAGCTCATTTTATGTTTCTTTTAATGGGTAGAAAAAGCAGCTGGATGAATGGTTTAAAGGCATAAACATTGAAATCTCTTTGTAAATGAGGGAGAGGGAACATGTCGTAGTTTGAGGCTTCATAGCACGGTGGAAATCTGACAAATTGTTCTCACAAAACCCATTATTACTTTTACACGACTGAAATTTCCAGAGTTCATAAGCAGTCCTTTAAGTGTTACATGATTTTCTCAGTTTTATCTCGTTGTTTAAAATTGGATGATGTGACAGGAAGGGAAATTTAAACTTTGGTTTTTAATCTTTTTACTGTAGCAATTGTGAATATGTAAATGTGTTTAAAATGAAGAAAGCTTTGAGCCATTTAAAGTATAAGTGGTTGTGAAATGGCTCACTGTATGCTTCCTGTACACTGAATTTATATCCACAAACTGTTCTGATATTGTGTTTTATGATTGTGTTTTTATGGCCTTGAGGGGTTTTCTCGTAATTTACAGCAATGATTTATACCTTTGTTCACTAACTATGTTTACCTAATAGGGTGTAGAAAAACCTCAAGAAACAAAGTATCCACGTAATACAAAATTAATTGATCCTCCTCCTTACAGATTCATAGGCTTCTATCTAATGTTCCTATTTAATACCAACATAACACTCTGACTACATAACTGACTGACTTAAGTCATGTCTTTGTTAGATGAGAAAAGGTGTTGAACTACGCAAGGTTATGATGTTGCACTGAAATGAGGGAACTTATGGCTGCCTCACTAAAAAGTCAAATGAGGAAACATATGGCTGCAGTGTGTTGTAGATGTATGATATTGTCTCTGAAATTTGACCATGAAACCTATTAAAGGTTGACCATTATTATTACAAATCAGCTTTTTACTTGGACACAATTTTGTACCAGTTCTAAACCGTTTTCATTATATCACTTAAGATTTGTATAAGTTTAGTTTTTTCTGTGCTATTCTCATTGGTTTGAAGTGGGCGGAGCTCAGTTTATAAGATGCCATGTCACGCATTTCCATGCACCAATGAGATTTAAGCAATATTATAATCAGACACTTGTGGGTTGTTAGTTTGTGTGGTCAATCGTCTCAGGTTAAACCCTACCCTTACGGTCCTGAAGAAGCAGAAAAGCAAAAATATATTTCAGTGGCAAATGCTTTTAGTTTTGTTCAGACAGTGATAAAGGAGAGCGATGCAACAACGGTGAACTATTTCAAGGTAGTGAGAGTAACATCTTGTATTTTTCATACTTTTCATCTTGTAGTAACAAAAAACAACAATGTTATATTGTTTCAACATATTTTTGGTTTTTCTTTTTGTGAATCAAGAGTCATACCCTTTTGATCACAGCTATAACAAATTGGGGAGACAGAGGGTTGTCATGCAGCAAATGGTCCTGGGCCGGATTCAACCCTTGGTCCTTCGCTTGGGTACCTTGCCTCAGTACATGGGCTGCCAGATTTACCTGTTGAACTATACGGTGGCCAAACACGCCGATACTTTCATAAACTTCCTAAAAATTCCAAAATATATCACTGCATATTGCCTGTACTGTCTTTAAAAGAAAACTCTTCTAGTTTCTACAGCAAGACTGAAACCAGGTCACAGTGACATAGTGTCTGGCTCATCAGGACGACCCAGTGATATCATTTAGTCTGCTGTAATTACTGGAGAGACTTGCCAGATGAGACAACTCTCGGCCAAATTTGTTAGGTTTTAGTGCTGACATGTGTGACCAGTGACAGATGCAGCTTATTTACTGAAGTGCACAGGATCATTTCATTCCCTGTGGCGACGGAACTGTGGCTACACCCAACGTCGCGCCAACTACTCCCTTGTGGTTCATCATTGGTGAAATCAGCTCTATGCTCCCAGTCAACACAGCAATCAGCGTCTGTGTGTTTCCCTAAAAAGTAATATCTTCATGTTCTAATTCCACTACCACCCTGTGGCCTCTGAAGCAGCCCTCATTCCCCTTTACATAATCTTCTTTCTACCTCTTGCACTCAAATTTCCTTGTTTCATTAATTAGTCTGGTGTTTCTCTACTATAAATGAGCATTCTAGCCACACAGATTTGTTAAACTCATTTTCATGGCCCTGTGGCTTTGACTCCTGCACTTCTACTAATGGTCTTACTAATGCTCCGCTCTAATGTTGGCTATTGGCAGGAATTCTAGAATTACAATAAATGCAATTTGCCTTCTTTGAGCGAACATAATATGTAGAATAACCAGATTTATGTTTTTTTTTGTTTATATGTTTACCTATGGAGATATTTCCCCTTTAGTGCAGCGTCAGAGTTGTGGTTGTCTGCCAAAAGCTAAATATAATTTAAAGCAATTATTTGTTGGTTGTTTGTGTTAACCATATATTTTAACTGGTGAATGTTTTAAGTCATTGGATGTCTGATCAGCGTGTTTTTCTGATAACTTGAAATCCAAATGTTAAGGTTCAAGAGTTTTTATTGTGAAATGCACAGTAGCTAAAGTAGTTATGGCAATGAAAATATCAGGCCCTGAACTCCTCCAACAATGCAACATATTTTAGCAGTTAGCTTTAATATTTGACCGGCAGCCGAATGTGTCCCATGCCTAATTCTCCATTCTGCCTTGATGCTACACTTTCATGCTGGGGTTGGATAGGCGTTTTCCCGCACCAGCTGCTGCAGTCCAGCAGGCTCTTTTTCTTGGGTTTCTTGACATAAGTCTTTTGTGCCTTCATTAAGGTTTTGTACATTGCCTCACTAAAAAGTCAATAAGAACCTTTGTAAGCTGTTCTGGGGCGGCAGTATGAATCTAATCAATGCCAGTTTTCACACCAGTGTTCACAGCTTTAGAGAGGCTTAGATGTTAAGAAAACACAGGAGTAATCGACTGTTGGCCTGAAAAGTCCCCCCGTTTGTGGTGAACCACACCAAAACCAGGGCTGAAAACGTGTTTACAACAGGAGACGTGTATCACATTGGTTAAATTAAATTGCCATTCAGTCACAGTGTTGTTTAAATGACTCTAAAGACCAACTCAACAACCCCTTACCTCTGCTACACATTATGCTTCGTAACACTGAAACCTCTACATATAACATATCCATCAAAATCGTTTTTGTTTGTATATCTTCCATTACAGAGTGGGGTAAAAACCTGAATAGATTGGCAGGGGGAAAAACTGTGCAGTTAAACAAATGATGATGGCTTTAACATGTGTAAGAAGAAGTACATTGTATTCTGTCCATATGCTCCTACCCTCTCCCCCCGTCTTCTCACTATCTGCTTCTCTTGTTTTCCCACTGGGTGGAGGAGCTATAAATTAAAGTGGGGAATTACTGCTAACTGTTAGAATAAATTAAGGCGCTTTTGCGTCTGTAAACACTGTCTGACTGCGTAATTATACTCCCACTCCCACCGAGACGCCGTGGAGAGTAAGGATAAGGAAAGAAATGCAGCATAGCTTGAGAGCAATGGCATTGGGTGAGGGAAAGATGAACAAAATGTCACAAGGGGGGGTAAGGGGGTTGGTCCTGCGGGCTGGTTGGGCACTCTGAGAGATAAAGGGGGTAAAGGTGACTTTGAACAAGATGAACTCAATCACCATTTTGCGCATTTCATCGTGAAGAAAAATACTGCAACATACTTCAAATGTATAAACCTGAACTAATACTAACTGCAGTTTCCTCTTGGGTTAACGGAAGTCTCTCAAATTGTGTACACCAGAAACATCATCAGAATAAGTGTTTATTATTTGAAATGACCTACACCACTAATACAGAGGTAAACAAAATAACCTCAATTATTAATATAAAAGTTACTTAAAGTTAAGCAACAAAAACGTGTTGCCCTCTTAGTTAGCTAAAGTAAGCTAACTATGACAATGTTGTTAGTGTTAATGTTACCTGTCATTTTTTTCCTTTAGTTGTTGCTAGGTATTGACATCAGCTTAGCTAGCTAATGGTAGCCAACATAAGAAAACTAAAATGCAAGTAGGTAAGTTCATGATGCTGCTTAACATTAATTGACTTTACAAGTACACAGATATATCAAAATATTAGGATTATGGGTTACATTTGTGTTATTGATGGAAGTCACATTGACGTGATACAATTACGAAACAAATACACTATATACAACATAATTACCCAGAATGCAGCACAGGCTCTGATCCAGGCTCTTGTCATCTCATACCTTGACTTGTGAAACTCCCTCACTGGTTTGATTTTAGTTCATCATGGTTGATTGCACTTATTGCACGTGTACACATGTAATAATATAATAACAATGGACATATACAATACATTAACTGTACGTCCAGTTCGACCATTTATTCATTATTTAGGAAAAGCGTGAAAGATACTAAACACAGCAAAATAATACAGTGTCATGTATGTATTTTACACTGAAGCTCTCTTTCAATCTGCAGTCTAATTATAATATAGCCATGGTTATGGCAAACCCCATTTAGCAAAACAATAGTTAATTGGATGGACTGAAAGCCACTTTATTACAAAACGATCTTAACAGCTGGCTATGAACAAAAGCCAGATACACATACCTTCAAGGACAGCAGTGTCATCAGCTAAACAACAGAGTTAGCCTGTATGAGAACCAGGTACATTTAATTAGCACATTTGAGAATGTGCAAACTTTACGCTCACATCAAATGCTGGCGAGCTGTGAAATAAAACAAGGTTGTGGACATTAGCCAGTATAAAACCACCTCTCTTTATGCAGACCAGGCAGCCAAATAAATAAGGGAGAGTCCATAATGCTCAGCTCACCTTATGATTGCACAGCAGCGGTTAAAATCAACAGTCAGCCTGCAGAGCCACTGAAACCTGGACCTGCCAGCATGACAGTGATTGGACTATCGATGACTTGGCTGCACATGTTGTCAGGTAGCTTTTCTCACAGCCAATGTAATATACTGTATATCTAGTAACACAGGAGCGTGAACATTTAGCTAAACTAACGGGCTGCTAGGGGCATCTATAAACACAAACAAACAAGCCTTCTTACCCACCAACCAAAACATACAAAGTTGTTACATTTTGATGAAGATTTTGGCAGCCAAAAGAGCTAGTTCAGATGTTTTGTTGTTGTGTTGTATGAGATCCTTATCAAAATTTTGTGTTTTACCCCAAGGAGATGGCAATCGCAGAAACTAAGCAGTGTATGTCTGAGGACGGGCAACAGCAGTCATTCCGACTAAGAACTGAAGCCATTATAACTTTATTAGCTCTCTTCGAAGACACCAGACTGCGTTGACAAAAACATCTATTTTACTTTGAAACCAAAGGGGTTGCTGCTCTTCCGATACCTGAATGATTACGTTTGTTTGAGTTAATGTGTGGATTTGCTGTTTTTAAGGCTTAGATCGAATTCACCAGGTCACACAAAATACCAACCAACTAACTGATCAAGCCAGCTTTTGACTAACACAGTCATTTTTACCTTTTTCTGGTCTTAGTCTGGATGGATAAAGTGGGTTCACTTAGGTGCTGACTAATGGAAAGGTAAAACATTGAAGTGTTGAATTGAACTAAAAACGATTACTTTCGGTTGCTAAATTACATTTTGCCACCACCGTGCCCATGTCAGTACATTGCTTTGCTCCCGTGCCCCAACTCTAGTCTGTTCCACCAAAATGAGGGGTGTGGAGACCTTACACAGACTATGAAAAAGTACCTTAGACAACCCCATTTCATAACTACCTCTTTAATAAAAAGGGATTATTATAAGGGATTATTAAACTGCATCCTAGATAGACTTCAAGCAGACAGATAAATCCTGTCATTGGGCTGAGGAACAATTTTTTCTCAAACTGGTTATTTGAGGTTACAGGCCTCCTTGACTCTGTGGAACTTCATCTCTCAGTGAGGAGAGCCACGCACTTGTAAGTTATTTACACCAAACTCTCTTGAGCTTTCTGTTCAAACGGCTAAGGTTATCATCATTTTCCATGCTATAGCACTCTCAGATGTTACAGTAATTGTTTCACTGAGAAAACACAGGCATCATTCCGAAGCTTACAAGATAACATTAAGTGCAACGCAAGCAGGAGAAACATTTGAGTATAGTTGCATTTTTCATTTTTCAAGGTCCTACTGAATCATTGATGTTACATGCTGACGCTCTGCATTGTAATTATAGGAGCCAATGATCTTTGCTTACATTTTTGACTTTTATGTATAACATTCTGCTTAAGGTTAAAGTCGTGGCAGAGCTGCACCCACTAGAATATGTGTAGAGTGCTCTTAAGCCAACTATTATTGTTTTTGATGCACAACTGAAATGTAAGCAGCTGGTTTAATCTTGGCGATGGGTTTCACAACACGGCCCAGGTCCCCATCCCACAGCGAGCCGGGGTCCGCATCCACTCTTGGGACCCGAGCAGCAGATGTCAGACCAATTTGTGTACCACTTTGCAAACACTCGCTGTCAAAGCTCGGGCTAACACTGCCTTGATTAGACGGAATCATAACCTGCCCAACATGCTGCGCAGATCAGAGTGGAGGACTAATTAAAAACCATAACTAAAAACATCCATCAGTCTGACAGAGAGGGAGTGAGACTGAGACGAGCAAGAGCAAAAACATTTCCAAAATGCAAGTGAGACTCCCAGTGATATTATTTATTCACAAGGATTGATTTCTAGACACTGCAGGTGCAGAGATAGATAGATGGATGGATAGATAGATAGATAGATAGATAGATAGATAGATAGATAGATAGATAGATAGATAGATAGATAGATAGATAGATAGATAGATAGATAGATAGATAGATAGATAGATAGATAGATAGATAGATAGATAGATAGATAGATAGATAGATAGAGAGTTGACTTTACATTTACAGCTTTATCAATGATCTGTGTAGCTTATGTACAAGTTCACACTTCAGGTGGATCACAGGGAGCAGCAGAGTGATAGCGAGACAGAGACTTGGGAAAATATGCACCGTGTCTCACTGTTATTCACATAACATATAGAGGAAAGGCTTTCACAAATGTGCAGCCTCCTCCTCCCTCTCCTTTAATCCTCTCCATCCTTTTCGCCTCAGTCTCTTCTTCTCCAGCCTCTGCCGGCACATTGAAGAGCTTTTTCTCCCTCCTTTCTTTCAGAAAATAAAGCAGCATCTTGGGGCTAATTTATTCACTGCAAATAGCGGATTTAGTTGAGATCCAGCAGTTTTTTTTTTTTTGTTGATCAGAGGTGCACGGATGAGCAAGCACGGACCGGTCGGGTGACTAATTGTCATAATAAGGCGCGCAAGTTCGCCAGCGACTCGAGCACGTTTTTTATTTCTCCGTATTACCATGTAGCCAGTGCCGCAGCGGGGAGATAATCGGGCGGAGGGAGCAGTTACAGAGAGGAGACACACAGAGAGAGGGAGAGAGAAAGGAGCACATGATCACACAGGCTATCCAGTCACTGATCAACTGGAGCATTCATAATTGCGCTGGCGACAACATATGGGAATACAACAAGGCGAGATTGTGGTCACACCTGCTTCTGGAGGACACCGGAGGACCCGTGCGGGGGAAAAAAGGGCGGCCAAAAGCTGAGGGACTTTGCATCAAACACAGCCGAGAGAAAACGAGGCATCCAAACGAAGCACCATCCGGTAGGTGAGCCTTGATTGATGTGCACCGACTGCCAATATGCCGTTCATCATCCGATCTGTCCAAAAATATAATAATAATATTGATCAGCTCATCAATGTTTGATTATGATGGCACCAACAAGTATTTGACTCATATTTGTCCCCTGATTGAGGCTCGGTGCAAGTGATAATCAGCTCTGTGATTGAAACAATGCAATCGGCTCTTTGCAAACCACTTGATTGAGGAAACGTGTTTTATTGAAAAACTGGCTTGTAGCTGCACATACAAGCAGTGGACTCTGGTTCCAGGGCCCAGTTTGGATATAAATCCAGAAAAAAGGAAACGAGACCATAATTACATTCATCTATAATAGGCAGTGAGGGGTATGAGAGAGAAAAAGCAGCATATTAAGGCAATCAAATGTAAGTTTCCTATTGTGATATTTCTAACACATTTGTACTGTGTATTTAATGTCTGGGTTAATTACTATTATTGGAGGAGAACATCAAAGCAGTGCTTTCAGTGAACCGTCTGAATGTACTGAAATAAACGATAGCCCAATATTCTGGTTTAAGGCTAGGTGATGACTGTAAAGTTGGTGAGTTCTGTATAACCTGGACGTGCACACACACTCCCAACCCCCACTGCTGGGTTCCCATTGAGTTATCTGACTTGTGTATAGAATGACAGCATATATTACTCCTGCAGCAGTGCCTCCCACCATGAATGCCCATTAAATTGCTATTAACTTGGTAAAACAGTTGGATGTAATCATGCCGCAGGCTGAAATGTGCAGTAAATCTAAACATGTAACATAGACATGTTGTGTTTCAGAGCATCAGCCATGGGAAGTGTCCATACAGAGTGCTTCATCGGATCCAGAATTCAAATGAAAAACGTGTCCTATTCTAACAGTTTTGAATCTTGTTCTGTGTGCAAAAATCCAAATGTTCCATCAATATCAACAGTAGCTCTTTCGACTCCAAATTTCAAACATAAGGATCTGATTATGACAGATTGATGACGTGCAAAACCCACATTTCCAATTAAACTAATTTAATAATCCTGTTTGCTGAAGATCAGAATGAAGGTGGCTTGAGAAACTCAGAGGGGCACTTGACAGAAGCAAAACAAAACAGACTGGTGAGGACTCATAGCAATAAGGAACTGCAGAGACTTGAGACATGCCTGCTGCAATAACTTGATCTAACCTGTGCATATGGCATGCTGGCGATAGACAAACAGATGGCATCTCCAGAGGAATTCATCTTGTGAAAGTTGGAAGAGATATTCTTGGATGGACTGCCCTCTGACTCGCTGGCACAGAAGCCTGAGTCTGGCAGTAATGATGGCATTCATGGTGTATGGCCTCGCTGATTACATTGCTCACTTTTATGACCTGACTGTACCTTTTTAAAACGATTGTAAAAAATCATTGTAGTTGCATTGTTACTGATACTGCTGCAGAGGGTTGCTGTCTTCATTTGCATGGCTTCATCAAATATCAATACATAAGCAAGAAATTGTGATTTGCAATTGGTTGTCCATCTCAGGCACAATGCAGCCTCTTCAAGTTGTATTAGACAATGATACGAAGACAGGGTTATGATGAGGGCTGAGCAACAACTCAAAATGATATTTTATAGTCTGTCAAAGTAGTCGTATTGCATCAAAATCGTATATCGAGACATCTTTATAGACAATAATGTTAAAATAACAAAAATAAACCATACTAACTCATACTTAAAACTGAATTGCCACTCTCGCTGTAACTTCCTTTGAAACTCTCATGTAATTTTACACTAATGTTCTTAGTAAAATGAGAAAAAATGGGAGAAAATGAAAAACATTCACAGGGCATATTATAAAGGTTTTAGTAGTGGTTATTTCAAAAAAAATATTTTGTGCTATACAGTATATCGATATTGAGACATGAAATGACCTGGCATGGAAGATTTTATGCCAAATAATCCAGCACGATCCTTAAATAGTGTGGTTTTCTTATCCATTCATTTGTGGCCACATCAGGCACATTTAAATGCAAGTTATTCATGATGTTAGGGTCTTTGTGTGGCTTGGCAGCGTGTTATTTGCTAATTTGAAGTCATCCATAGATACTGCAAGACCCCATTAGAGCATGGGGGTATGGATTTATCTGGAGAGAGCACATGGCGGTCCTGTTGGATTTGTTTTTGTTGCTGTTGTTCTGGCTGTTTTACAGTGACTGCACTACCTAGCTGTCTTTTTAATTACTTAAATTCAATCAGGAGAGACTTATTTCTGAGGCAACAAATATTTATTGACATGTCTGAAGTGATGAGAAATGTGAAAAGTCTCTTGCGATTTGGCCCCATACTATATGTTTTAAGTAGAAGGCAAAGCTGTAAGAATAATAGGAACCCCCATTACGTCTACGACAATGATGAAGATCTGTGTTTGACGAGAAGTGGACTACTGATGAGCTTAATCTGGTTCTTGGGTATGATGCAATATCATCTTTTAATGACAGCTGATGGCAGCAGGTAGTAGAACAGATATAACTGCAGAGAAATGATTGGCTGTTGGAGATCATGGCTAAATGTAATTGGCTAACCCTAACCCTAACTCTAACCCTAACCCCAACTAAAAGAATGAAATCCCATAATCAAATGATTAGATGCAGCTGCAGTAGTAAGAGCGAGAAAAGAGAATGAATGTATGGAACTAAGCTTTATTCCATCAAAGGAAAAAACAGATTGGTTAAAAAACGTGTCAGATTTCAATAATGTTTTTGGAAAGCAGCTAAGTAATAGGCAGCATAATATATAGGCAGCCATTCATTATTGTGTCTTTGGATAATATCCACCTTGCTGTGACTGTAGCAGATCAGAGACTCACGTTGTTGCTGCCAGTAGTAATCCAGTCTCAAATCATTAGGGCTACCGGCTGTGAACGTTAAAACATGCATCAAAGATTTACCAGAAAGACACAAATGAAATGATCCGTAGGCTTTGTTCCACCTTTTTCCTTCTTGCTACATAACGGATTCAGATAGTGATGATGACCAGGCTAGCTGCCCTTAGCTGCAGCACTTTCAGCTCACACAGGAAATATGTGAACTTTCTGTCCATAAAACATAACAGCGTAGCCATTATATTCATGACAGCACAGTCATTATAGGAGCGACAGCCTTTCCGCTTCCCATTGTTGCCATTACAGCTGAAAAATTGATGGTTTGCAGTGGCTGTGGTGGGCAGTCAGTGGAAACCTGTCAGAACAGACTGGAGGTGGACTGAGAAGCAGGATTAAAACAGCTCATGAAAAATAAAGTTCAGATTTATTTGGAAGGAAAGCACCAGTTTTACTCATTACACTATAATGATGGGTGTGTGTGTGTGTGTGTGTGTGTGTGTGTGTGTGTGTGTGTGTGTGTGTGTGTGTGTGTGTGTGTGTGTGTGTGTGTGTGTGTGTGTGTGTGTGTGTGTCTTTATGGTCAGTATGGGCCCCTATTCTAAAGCTTCCTATAGCTTATTGGGGTGTCCCACTTAGTTCGGTGTGTGTGTTGCTGACACCCGGAGGCAGTTAAGAGCAAAATATTTGGATCAGCAGTTCTGTAGAGAATCTGGTTAGCGCATTTGCTATAGATTTGCTAATCCACACAACAGCGTCACCAGATCTGCTAACGTCCACTATGGGACGTCTATGTATTTTTTCTTTTACAAAATGGCGTTATTTTATTACGTTACCTGTGATGTGCTGACTGTTAACTTCTTGTTGTCGGGATTTAATCTGACTATATTATAATTTAGATTTAAAAGACTTTCGCCATCTCCCGTGTTGCAGTACCCCACCTGTACAGTTACTAATTACCAAAACACAAATACTACTCTGATAATGACAGTTATTTTATTTACAAACCTCAATGTTTCAGGACTAATTTGGTTAATTTGAGGTAAATTGGTGCTGAAATGAAGGTTTTTTTTTTTTTTTTCTCGGAACGACCAATTTCTTGTACAGTGTACAGTATATAGAAAGTGTATCTTTCCAAATGTTCTCATCCACTTAAAAACGTAACCTTGCGCTCCCTGGAGAGATACATCTATATCTTTCTTCTTATCCTATGTTTTGAAGAAATACATGTTTTATCTGATACAACAAAGGTGATTAAGGAGATACAAGATACTTACTAGTTTTACCCAGGAACAAAATACAACACATGAGCATGTGTGCAAATGAAAGGAACACTTATTTTACGCAATAGTTTCAACCTTTAAGAGATTGAATTATTGCAAAATGCCTGTGGGTATGCACCACATTTGAAGTTATTTGTCATATTTTAACTGCTCTTTGCATCCAACTGTTTTTGTTGTTTTGAACAAAGCCATTCTTGAGCTTCTCTCTGGAGCAGGAGCAGACACACAGTCCCTCTCTTCTCCAGGGAGAGTACTAGAGGGGAGACGGAAAAGGAAGGAAAGGAAAGTCTTTTAGGAACCAGTGAGGTCTTTTTTTGGTGTTGGTGCCCTTGCCAAAGGCCTGCGCTGAGCTGGACAGCCTCTTACTTTGGCCATGTCCACACAATAATTTGTTGTACATTTGCAGGGCAAACAGCACGATGAAGCACTGCTGACAAAACTGAGGCTCATTGGAGCAGCGTTAGTCAGCTGGCTCGGAGACAGGAAAAGGGGGCAGCTTGTGACAGGATGTGTCTCTCTACCACCAGCTAATGAAGCGTTTCTATAGCCCAGTCTTAGCTCACTAATCCAGCTCTCTCTTTTTCATGCTGAGAATCCTTCCATTCTGATGATGAATACCTATTAATTTATATGTAAATGCTGGTATTGCAGCACCTTCTATGTGAGACTTTTTGAGCAGCCATTAGTGTATTTCATTGGAGAAAGTTGGCAACACTCTCTTTTGTGGATTTATCCAGACATTTATTGTAAACTTCCTGCCATCCTATGCAGCAGACGCCTGAGTTTTATGAGTGCTATTTATTTGGCAGAGCAGGAATGGCGGTATCAGCACATGCGCTCCGAACCGAAATCCTTCCAAGGCAAATAAAACACAAGTGGACATGAATACTGTTCCAATTGTATTCTAATTGCTGTTGATAGCTGTAATGCTGTTTGCAAATGAGAATGAAATATGATATACAAAGGAATCAATATTAATCATCAGAAAAGGACTACATTTTCAACAGACATTATGGTCATTTTTGTGCGATGAAATTCATAGGACAGCAGGTCTAGTAAAATAAAAACATTTTCTAAACCAGCTTTAATTATGTGGGCTAGCATGTAATTTAGAGGCCACCTAAGAGACAATACATCTTTTCAGGTGCTGTGATCGGGAAATTGACATGCAAACATGTAATTTCATATGCCATTTCCAAGTATCAAAATGTAATTAAGTCAAGCACTGAAATCATGCAAATAGACCATAATGACCATAAGCATTACATACACAGTGCAAGGTACATTACACAGTGCAAGTTGTTTAATAGTGCTGCCACGCTTATGAGTCACACTCGGTGTCAGTTTCACCATGAGAAGAGACAGGTTATGTCTTTCTGAGTCAATCGTCAAATATCCTACGCGCACAACCGAGAGAAAAACACAGTCAATCTTCATTTCAACAGACCGAAATGGATGTTCATAAACATTATCTTTTTTTAATTCTCATTAACATGTCACCGTGAAGAGCAGTAACCAAAGCATGTCAACTCCTGAGCTGTGTGAATGTCTACTCACATCTGTTTATAGTACACACATACATACATATATATATATATATATATATATTATACACATCTGCCATACTATCTGTTTATAGTACACATATCTATATATTATACACATCTGTTATACATAATATATGCATCTGTCCATACCTCCTCATTCAACAGTGTAAAGTATTTAAATACTTTCAATGTATTCCACATATGTATATATTTCACATCCTCAAATCTGTATTGTTGATATTGTAAATATTCTTCTCTCTTTTTCACTATTTTATTTATCTTTTGCACCATGTATGTTGAGTTGTTGGAGGAGCACGCGACATAAGATTTTCATTGCCAACATATACGCTGTATCTGCTGTGCATATGACCAATAAAACCTTGAAACCTTGAAACCATAATAACCCCCCTACCCTAAACATGACTTCAAATTCATCCGGTTCACATCAGGCTTCCCCGGAAAAGTAGCTCAACATAAAATGAGTGATGGCGGGGCATACATCAGTTAATCCCAACCTCTAGTGAGAGAGCATCTAAAGATTGCATGTGAAGTAATGAATACATATTGAAATAGTTAGCTGAGATTAGATTTAACTTTATTGTCCCTGCACATTGTACAAGTACTGAGACAACAAAATGCAGTTAGCTTCTCACCAGAAAGTGCAATAGAAACAGTAAAGGGCAGTGTAATTTATAAGTATAAATATGACACATGTAAAGCAAAGGTATATACAGTATGAACAGTATTTAGTATAGTATGAGTGTAAACAGTTGTTTAGAAATGTGATACACTATAGAGCGGGTATAAGTAAAGACAGTACAATATAGAAACTCAGAGGTAGAATGTAGAATGTAACAAGTACATTTACTCAATTATTCCAAAGACAATTTCCAACATTAAACTATATTTGTTAAGGATAAAAACTTAAGGATTAATATTCTGTAATAATGGGAAAAGATCCATTCTGCGTACGTTTGATATTTTAGATAGGCTACCCTTTGCTGATGATCCTTCTGTACTTCAACGTTAGCAGAGCCATATAGATACTAATAGTTGCGACACTCCCATAGACCTCCGTTGTAAAAAATGGCGGCACCTACTTCCGGGGTATGGACATCGAGATAGTTCCAAACGTTGGCATTTGGGCGTTGGACCCCGTTCACTTACATTGCGGCGCGTCGATTAGTTCCAGATGTAAGTTGCTGAAATATTGACCTCTTTTGAATTAACAACTGTTTATATTGTATCACAGGCCCTTTATGATGCTTAGGCCTATACTGATCTGTAATGAATCGTTAGTGACTTTTATAATAATTATGTTGGGTAACTAACAAGCAGGATTTGGATTGATTATCAGGGTGGAAGGGTTAATTTATTTTGGCTAATAAATTAACTAATGGTTAATGGTTGAATCGGAATTTATAAGCAAAATCACGAATCAATAAAACAGCCCAGTTACGTTAAAATGAAAATCATGAGACGTCTATCATCAGATGAATGATATGGAAAGGAAAAGTTAAGTTAGAACTACTAAAGCCAGTAGTGCGACCCATGCTAACACTAAGCTTTCCCCCCCCAACATTTAAAACTAATGTAAGTAATACACAGCTTTCCGTTGTCACCCTGCCTCTCCAAATACAAAACTGACATTAACAAATATGCAATAATGCAATAGCAGCTGAAAAACTGCTTAGGTGTGTGTTTTCTTTAATATTTACCATTCAATAGCGCAATCGCTGCTGTCTGTCTCTCATAGAATAACATGACAGCGCAGCGTTTGTTTGGAACTATCGGGGTTTACATGCACGTGACTGCCCTGGCGGCACATCAAAGAGTGTCGCGACTCTTAGTATCTATATAGCTCTGAACGTTAGTACAATTTTGTATTTAGGACTTATTTGAAGTATTTTAAGACCATAGTATTTATATGTTTACTTAAGTAAAGGATCTGAGTACTTCTTCCACCTCTGGACTCTTTGCGCTTGGTGAATACTGGCGGTTGACTGAATATGAGTTTATTGATGGCCAATGCAGACACACAAGGCCAAAATATTTGTGTTGTTGTTTTTGGGTCAGATAAATGCAACATAAATATTACTAACAAATGAGAAACCAAATTGCTGAACTGAAAAAAATGTTTATGTAACACTGTTAATGTCTCAGCTTGAGTAGAGCTGCACATAAAACCAATTATTAAACAGATAAATCATTAAAGTCTTAGTCCACCTTCAACAGCAAAGAGCAGCACTACTTTATTTATGTGACAAACATTTCTAAAATAAAACAAATTAACAAACAATGTGTCTGTAGAGGCCTCTCCTGGTGGTGGCTGGATGAAATACTAGAATAAATAAATCATTAACCTCTTGAGAGCAGTTAAAGGCTGATGCCAATTAGCTCTAAATGGCTATAATCGGCCGGATGAATTGGTTTACCACTAGTAAATAAGTATCAATGTTCAAGCTCACACTCTGATAGTGAATCACAGATAGTGTCATGATATGCGTAGAAAGAGCAGACAGGAACTGCTCCCCCTCTCTGCCGTGCTCGGACTGTGTGTGCTGTGCATATCTTTCCCTGATTACATCAGCTGTGGCGCTGATATAACCATTTACTGTGGTTCCAGGCGAAAGAAACACAGCTTCCTGCATTCATTTGTCTTTCTGACTCTTTTGAATGCCTGCCATTTTTAAATGAGGAAAAAAAGCCTCTTGAAGTCTCCGAAAACAGGCGATGTAACGCTTTGTGCAGCGGTACTTGGGCTGTGCATGCAGAGTGACCGGTTCATCCTCACATGAAAGCTCTGCGCAGATAAAAGCTGTGTGAGAATGGGGGTGGGGGTGGGGGGTCGCCATTGCATTGACGTTGTGCTATATGGGGTTTAAAAGTGGTATCCTAGTCTGTGAATTGAAAGTGGAATAACAATAGTTGTGGGAACAGACATCAATAGCTTGCAGCTGCTTGTGAGAGCGTACTGAGCTGGAATTAAATCGCAGTTCTTCTGTCTCAAAAGAGCCTCTGTGTTGCTCGACCACAGGCAATATCATTTCCTCCTTCATACATTACACTGCCATGTTGAGAGAGTGGGAAATTACATCCTCACTCAATTTTCATTTGTCCTTCATTTTAGAAACAGGCCATGGCTACATTGATGCAGGAGAATCACGATGCATCAACGTGGTAAATCAAACATTCTGCTTGCTTTTCCCATTGGAAATGTGTTGTTCTGGCATTTGGACTTAATTTGCTCTGTCTTACGCATTCTTGAAGGGTTTATGCCCAAACTGACACCTTTGAGATGTGCATCTCATGACTGGATTTCAATACAAAAGAACATACAAATGTGGTTTTATCTGAGTATATAATAACAATACCTTTTTGACAATGCAGTCTCATGCATGCAGCCTTGAAAATCGCTACATTTAAACTTGTATGTGTAGTGAAATAGTGTTCATATGAATTATATTGTGTAACAAAGGAGAGACTGGTGGAATTCGAGGTAAACTTAAGGCTGTTGTTTGCTTGATTTAAATGAAAAGTCACAATAGTGATTTTTAATGACCTTCCCATCCTAACTTCAAACAGCAGCAAACAGTGATTTTTCTTTCCCTATGTCGAGGCTCTAAATGAGACATGGAGGAAGCTTCCTCTGGCCCAATATAGTATTGACATTTGTAGACACTAAAGCGTTTAAATCCAGCACAAGTCACAGAATGTGTCTCCCAGTGATTTAGTGATCTGTTAAGCCCCCTTGTACTCTATAAATCACGGAAATCAGCGTCTTATGAAAAGCCGAAGCATTCATGCTCGGTTCAGTTTGTTTGTAATAAAGCTGTATCTGACATGTGTCGACGAATACCCACACAAACGCTGTCCGGTTCACTCTAGCTGCAGATTGCAGCGCAGTTTGCTTTGTATGACATAAATGTATTAAATATTAATATTTCCCATGAGATGGTATATGACAGTTGTATGTGTGTGTCATGGCCGAGCATGTTACATGAAAGGCTTCAGGAAATCTATTAATCTGTAAATCTGCTGCAGCAGAGCAAAGAATATCAAATAATGTCAAATCCAATGTACAGTATGTGCTGAAATAGAGTATATTGCACCCACACATGATGCGGACATTCTTCAAAAGGGTTTCTAAGCGAAAATGATGTCTAGTTTGATTGATGGAGCCACATCATAGAGACTTGTTACGATAATGTCACAGAATAAAAAAATAAAAAATGCACTTCCAGTTTCTCAAAATCCAAGGTGATGTCTTGTTTTGTCCATCTGAGACCAAACCATTTTCAGCTCAAATGATAGATAACAGTGGAAAGCAAGTAATCTCAATATTTTCTTAAATTTTTGCGAATAAAATAACTACATAAGGCACAGCAACTAGTTTACCAATGTCCTTGTTTTTGGAGCATAATGGGAGCAGCACACCTCTAACAATGTGAATGACTCCCCAGCATGCAGCCTGTTTTCTTTACTCAAGTGCAATTATAATATTGTTACACATGTATTTGTATGGCACATTTCATAGAATAAATCCAATGTAAAGTGCTTGACAATTACATAAAATACACATAGAGTGGAGATATAAACAGAGGAAGAATTTCATAATTAATTAATTTTGCAATGCCAAGTTGACATCAAGGCGAGACCTCTCACATCATATTCCATGCATTCAAAAAAAAGCATTCATAAATAACACATTGGTACATATGTTTACTTTATGGTTCTTGCACTTATCCATACTAATGCATTAAGAATCGCTATATTGTGGTGATTCTTCTTCAACCGTTACCATGGAAAAAGCTCTTTTTATTTCCTCTCCATATCATGCTCATTCTTTCCCCTCAGCATTATTTTCTCCTCTTCCTTTCTGATGTCAACCTCTCTTCTTTCAGGCTGCCATGTTTTTGGTTATCATCAGAGAGACAAATGAGAAACAAGAGAGAAAGAAAGCCGTGGGGCTCATGTCCTCACATCATCACCAACTCCCTTTATCCCCCCCTTCCTCTTGTTCTCCATCCTCCATCTTTCTGTCTTCCTGAGTGACAGCTGGCAGCCGGTAGGGTACAGCAGGCATGCCAACACAAGTGCAGATATTTGCCAACTGAGTTGAGAAAATACACATTTGAACGGGACTCCTGCTTGCTGTAGCTCTGGATCTCCTATTGCTGCTATTCTGGATAACTTAAACACATAAGGCACACTTTACCTTTCCCCCTGCCGCAGTGCTATGTGGCCATTAAAACATGCAACAGTTCATCCACAAAAGGCCAGTAAATGAATCCAGCGGGGACGGGATCGAGGCAGAGTCCACGCTGGCAGAGGCCATAAAATCCACCATTGAAGGCAGCAGTGCGTGGAGAGGAATTGATTGAAGAAAAAAAAAATTAGATGTGGGCTGATTTAAAATTTAAATAGATTTTTTTCTAAAGATAGATTGACAGCTTAAAATCGATTCCCTGTATGATGAGGATATTCATTCTTTCTGGAAGGCTGCTATGAATAGTTTCTTTTCTGTTTTGACTCGAGCAATAATTAAGCTCTGCTTTGTTCCCGGTACGGCTTTATTCCTTCCTTTTCTCTTTTTCCTGAATAAAATATAAAAAAGCGTTGCCATTTTAAATTCAGGAGTTTCATAGCACGTTGCTAAAGGAACACATATCCTGTAATGACTCTGCAATATACAAACAGCACCTTTTATTATACAAACTACATGTGCTGCCTTTCTTTTTCAGAAACGCACATATATGATAAAAGCAGCTTCACACTACAGAGAGCGCAGCTGATACTGAGTCCTGAATATGTAAGTGTTGGAAAAGGAGCAGCAGTGATTCTTTAATAATTCCCACAATTTTCTCTTTTTCATGAATTCCCCAATGCCAAACCTCTCTTTCTTTTCATTGCAGCACTCTAAATGGAAAGTGGCATTTGGGTCAGGTTCTCTGATTGATGTAGATTGGGGCTTTGGAAATTGCGGGATTTGATTAGTGCTCTGTGGAGGCCCGATTGCAGAATTTTACAACAATTTATGGTGGTGTAGAGGTCACTGGTTGTAGAGAGGAAATTGTAAAACACAAGATTACATAAAGTACACAGAGTATGAGAATCTGTGTGCCATTTAATGGAGTGTTTATACACACACTCAATATCCCAACGTGTAATCTGGGATTATTGAGGTGCAGAAGGAGAGCATGTCCAGCACGTCATGCAACACAAAAATGCGCAAAATAAAAAATAAATGAAACACAAGGCTTAGACTTGGACCTTACGGGATAAAGCAAGAGAGGCGCAGATGGAAAAACAGAAATACAGGGATTTGTTGTTTTGCTTTGATGGAGGAGACAGACAGAGGCAGAATCAGAGAGTGAGACAGAAACAGCAGCTGCGGTAATCTCCTGGAAACATAAAATGTGCTATCTGAGCGAAAGTTGCTTTTAGTGCCAGTTAAAGGTGTACACATGCAGCAGCAATCTAACCATTCCTAGCCACCAGTATCATCGATAGCCTCGGACGTTTTATATATAGCCTCGGATCCCAAGATCTTTTTTAAAAAACACAAAGAGCATAAAGAAAATAGCTAGGATGTTTTCATCTGTCATACATTAAAGCCCCTCGAAATTAATATGTTACCAAGTACTTTGGTTCCACTTTTTGTATCATTCAAACTTGGCTATTTGTGTGTGTGTGTGTGTGTGTGTGTGTGTGTGTGTGTGTGTGTGTGTGTGTGTGTGTGTGTGTGTGTGTGTGTGTGTGTGTGTGTCTGTCTGTCTCGTGGTAGCTAGCTACACTAATGGAACTAAGAAGCTTTTTCAACAACAAAATGGAGGAAGCGTTCTCTCCTGTTGAGTCAGGCAGGAAGTGAGAGTGCTCTGCCTCGATGAAATACAGGACTCTTCCAGTGTTTAGCTAGTTGCCGTAAGTTTAAGTAATCTCTGTAGGTCTAAACGTGTTGGTCACCATTTATATCCTAAATATTAAATAGTTCTAAGGCACACTTTTATATAATTATTATAATTGTACAAAAATAAATAATAACAGGTATGGTATCATTCCAATGTATACTATAGGAAAATGAAACAGTTTATAAGGGGGAGTGATATGCATAAATAAAAGGAAGAAATGTTAACTGGTTCAAAAAAGTTGAAAAGTTCCCATAGATATAGTGTCTTTAATTCAAAGTGCACCAGATCAATGCATTTAACTTTAAGATGTAAAAAAATGTCTTACCTGGGGAGTATGCCCCAGGACCCCCCTAGAGTATATTGAGTCCATCCCTCAATCAGCACATGGATGTGATACTATATACATTTGCACATTAAAACAACATATATATAGTAACTATGTCTATATGTTTCTGCTTTTGTGGTAGATTGGTGCAGTGTTCTTATTTATTCGTTATATTTTATATTGTGTATTCTCTGGATACTTTATATTGTTTCTACTGTATGATTTCCGGGCTGGGCTAAGCCCCGGATCTGACTTAATCATAACAATGCCCCTGGTAGCTACATTCCACTATGTGTGTTTAGATTTCACTCAAAATGTCCAAATGAACAGCTTCCCGCTTCGCTTGCAAAGTAAAGTGAATATCTTGGGTTTTGAAAATTGTATTTTTTCACAATTTACTGACATTTGAACACAATCCATTAGTATAATAAACAAGAAACTACTCAGTAGATAATGAAATATAATTGCTCGTTGCAGCCCTAATCTTTACCCTCTTCATTAAAGTGACAGAAACTGTTTTCCAGATATGCATTGGGCGCATTTCCACATTTTTCACCATTGCTTCAAACATACTCCTTTTTTAATTTTGCCTCCAGCAAATATCCAACAGTTTCCACCACTTTTTTCTCACCAGGAATGGGGAATGTTGTGAACCCATTCCAGAGAGGATGCATTTTCAGCCAGCACTGGTTGAGCACATCGGCCTGCAGAATTGCTGTTGCGCCCCTCAGTCATTTAAGTCACACTTAGGTTTCAGTGGTCATTGGAATTCCTTTTTACGAGCCCACTGATCAATCAATCCCGTAATTCAATCCCCTGGTCAATCATGTTTAAATGAATAATTTACAAACCGTGACAGAAATGGCTCACAAGCAGGGGCACTGCCCTTACACTGCAAGAAGACCTGCAAGGAATCATTAAAAAAATAGTGGTTTAAGATGAAAGTTAAAAAAAAGGGAGCATTTGTGCATTGCCTTATAACTCTCTTAGTACCAATTCAACATGTTACAGAAATCTGCCAGAGTTATTGATTTATATAGTTTGTGATTTCTGTCCTCTCTGTACTAGGGTTTTGTATTGGCAAGAATCTGGTTATACGATACACACCATGATACAGTTGTTAAAAATCTAATTTAAGGAAACAGTGTGAAGAACACTGAACCATATGCATATAATCTGATTTTAAAAAACGTGACATTTTTATACAACAGTGGAATCTGCATTCGATTTCACTGCTTTTTGTGCGGTCTCATCCAGTCTGCCACTAATCGTTGCATGTAAGCTATTCTTAAAAAAATGATACAGTGTTTTTGAGAACAATACAGTATTACAAAACATACGATTGCAATTTCAAAGTGAATCGTTATTTTATAACACCTTTCTTAACCGTTTCATTGTCATATAAAAAGAGACCATGTTGCTTTCAATGGTCCTCAAAATCTATTTTCCTTTCACTCAAATGTGACTGGATCCTCCACAACACATTGTCTGCTTGTGACAGTTTTTGGTTATTTCATGGTTTAGCTTTCTAAGCTTTTTTCCCACACTGTTTTGGAATAGGAAGGACTCTGTTAAGAAATGGCAATATCCTGTACTTATGTGCACCAATCAGGATTGTAATGGTGACTTGTTTGGTTACAGTCAATTCAATCTGATTCAAGCAAAAATCAGTAGAGTCTTCATTAGGGCTGATTCGTTAGTGTTGTTTTTCACTTTATTGTTCATTTTGTATTTGTAAACACTTAATGTGGTAGTGAACAAGCAACGTAAATGCATCAGAGTTATAACAATAGAAAATTACTGAGAAAAAGATAAATGAAAGAAAAATCAAGAATACAAAAAAAAGGGAAATAAATAACGAAAATATAAGAACAATTAAGACAGAAATAATAACAATAAAACAAAAAGTAAGAAATTGTATATTTGTTTAAAGATGTACTGTTGCTTAACTTGGGTGTGCAACAGTAGTTATTATACAGTAGTAGTGTTCACTTTGTACGCTACAAATGTGACATTCGGACATGGCAAACAACGTTTCAGTCTTGACATAAAACCATTCCCGCTTTATCATAAAAGTGAAAATGTTTTTGTTCACTGCTCTTTTGTAGTTTTTCTTTTTGTCGTTTCAGTTTGATGCTTCCCATTTAGTGCTTGTGAGCAGTCGGCTATGGTCATTGCTATGGTAAAGTAGTATAGAAACACATTAATAACTCTCCTTTTCTAAACTTCGTAGCTTCACGCGAACAGAAGCAATCTTGGCTTGTTGCAGCGCCCACACCGGGTCAGATAACAGCAACACATCAGCCACTCGCAGTGTGGAAGCCCCACCAGGGTGCAATAACCAGCAGCCCACACACACGGCGCCCAGATGGACAGGTTTACTGTTTCTGATTTCCTTCCCTCCTTCTGCCATTGAGCTGTCCTCTCTCCACGCTTCAGGCTTTGTGCCTCGTGAAATGAAGTGCGATGATCAATTGCGCTTAACATTTCTCTGAAGGTTTAAAATGGAGTTCTGTGGCCGCGGTCGGCCTCCTGAATCTTTTAACTTTCCTCCGCACAGAAAGACAAATGGCTGCCCTTTATGGAACAGCCTTAAGCAGTTTGATTGTTAATACTGTAGGTGTTAAATATTACAGTAGGTAGTTGTTAAATATATAAACACGTTACACTTATAATTTATGAGCTTTTTAGAAAATTACATCATACCCTTTTTATACAAGTGTCTGCTTTCTTTACTTTCTAACTAATAACATTTGTAGCGTTTGACCCCTCTGGGAGTCTTACATGTGTTTTTACAGTGTCAGAGTCGCAATCAGTCATATGGCCACGGATCTCTTCCAGAAAGCACACTCTCTGAGAATAAAGGAATGAAAAGCGCATGAAAAAAACGAAGGACAGGAAAACATAAGATTTCTTGACTTTGAGGTTATTGGCTTTGTGACTGGAGTGAAGCTTTATGGCAGGCAGCTTTTCAGAGGATAAAGGGAGACAAAGGAAGCTAATCTCACTTAGACGGTAAAATCTGCCATATAGCTAATGAAGTATTATACTGTGGTCAATGAGGTAGAGGCACTGCAGAAAGCCTATGGATGTGTTTGTGTGTGTGTGTGTGTGTGTGTGTGTGTGTGTGTGTGGGGGGGGGGTGGTTTTTCAGGGGGCTGCAGTTATAATGCTGCAATCAGGAAGTGAAGTCTTTCAAGGGAGAATGAGGATGTACGTCAGAAAGAAAGGAGTGGATTAAAGTGGAATAGAAATGACATAAAACAGATGTAACAGACACAATTGGAAGCAGAAGGGCATGACAAAAAACATAGTTTATCTTGACATTATATTTCCACTGGCAATGTTATGCGATTTACTCCCATTGTTTTTGGAAAGTGTCACACCTCCTCTAGCTGTTCAATTATTTTCCTTTACCGGCTTAGTTATTGTACTCACAATACTGATGATTATTTATCAAAATTATCATTGTGTGAATATTTTGTGACATTGGTCATCCCAACCATATTTTCTTCAATAACAATATGAGGGGATTTGTTCCAGAATATTGTGAGTTATAAAATGCTTTTTAATTTTTCCCGTCCTTAATCTGTTTACTCTGCCTGTCTACCATGGACCTGTCAGTAAGCCTGTATTCCTTTTATAAATATTTGAATTGATCCTGACCCTGGTTACCTCATTCGTTGCATCCTGGAACACCATGATGCCTCTGAAAAGCAAGATCCAATCAATACAAACTTGAAGCTGCTATAATCAATATTTAGACAATCTTACAAGACTGCTTTTCACAAAAAATAATAATTTAGATTCATAGCCAAGTGTCCTCAATTTTACAGAGCTTTTTAGCCTCTTTCAGCTCATCGTTTTGTTTTTTAGCCTCCAACAAAACTGTTATTCTTGAGCACCAAAGCGTAGACACACACATTTACAGACTGCAGTAGATGGTGAATTTAGTTGAGTATTTAGCTTGCAATTTTTACCTAAGGCGGTGGTGGAGACAAAAACAGGCCTAAAGGAGAGTGAATATTAGACTTCAGTCCCTGCTCCAAAAGAAAACTAATGTTGCTCAGTAAGTGTTGGATGTGTTAATAAAAAACATAAAAGGTGATAATATGGCAGTGTTGTGTTTAGAGCTTGTTTCTGCGGGGGGTGTTTTTGCAAACCTGTCTTTCAGACTCAAATCTTTATTTATTCAACTGAATTTAAACCTAACCAGTTCACATTTTCATCTGTTGGGCACCGATTGACAAAGACAGAAGCTTTTTCCATGCGTTTTGTTTTTTTATCCATGCTTAACCAGCATTTTAGGACACAGAAAATGGTGTCTCTTAAAATTTTTAAAGTGTCATAAAAGTGTTGAAGTGTTGTATCAGAGTTTGCGATGTTATCTCCTTTGTGAAGAGTCACAAATTATGCGACAGGTGCTTTTAGTCCTTCTGGAAACTCCGTGAATCAGAGGTTAAACCAACATTTCTCATCTCCATTTAATAAGCAGGTTTACTGAAATCATTGCTAAAGTGTGGTGTGTTGTTGGTGCCCTTAAGCCTTACACACTTCTCAGTTAAATATATATGCAGTTCAAGAACAGGCGTCAAAATGGAAAAATAAAGCATTTAAAAACAAGAATGTGGCTATGCTGAAACGATTTATCTTGTAAAAGAAATGCATTTTTATTTAGTTCTGAAAAATTGCTGTCGGTGTAATGTTCAGACAGAAAGTCAAGGTTGAGTTGCTCTGTAGGTTGACTCAAAGGCAGGCATTTTGAAGGATGACGACTACATTTTCCATAGCAGGAGAGGAAATGTCATCAGTCCTGAAAATATGGCAGAGCCGCAGTGTTGTGGTCAAAGGTCATGAGAGAGACAGTGTTCACACATAGAGATTTTCTTCCTCCCAGAAACGAAATGATGATTATATGGAGGTCAACAGGTTTAATGATAGACATAAAAACTTGTTCGACTTCATAGATTGATCTCACATATTGACCTCTTAATGAACTCCCCATATACAGGGATATAAATCTTACCATCCAAAAAACAACAATAATACGCACTGCTCCAACCTCGAAAATAGTTTTATCAAAAGAATGTCCTGGGAATGTTTATATTGTTAATTTAATTTGAGATTTTCCTTTCATTGTGCATTGTGTCCTCTCACAACTGTTATATGATATGATATGCAAGAAATCCTCATTTTTAATGTGTCATTCTTCTGCGTAGCTAAATTCATACGGTCTTCTCAAAATAAACTACTTTGTGATTTTTGGAAAAAAATATTATGGTTTTGGGTAAAAAAAAGCTACGGAAGTTTGGAGGTTAATTGACCGATAAATCAACATTTGGGTTAAAATGACACCACAGTTGTCTTTACTTAAAGGGGAAATATTAAGCTCATTTTCAGGTTGACATTTGTATTTTTTGCCTCTTCTGTGACATATTTCCATGATTTCATGTTCATAACGGTTTTTTCTTTTTCTCACTCCCTATGTTGCAGTACCTCTTCACCCTCCGTCTAAAAAAGCCAGAGCCCATTGCCATCGGTACTAACAGTGTATGAGAACATCCTGCATACGAACATAAAAGTGTTCTTTAAGGCTCTTTTCACAAGGATGGAGCAACCTTAAGGAGAAATTATGGCAACCCTAACTCTTGTTTTTTTCCATGTGTTTATGGTTTCTGCTGCTATACATTTGTCAAGTCCTGCTCTATCATTTTATGCTTGACTCTCTTTCCCATTACCTCAGGTACAGGCAGCATGGCCGCCCATGGGATATGTCAACATGAGGACGTATTAAATCATTAGACCTTGTTTATTGTGAACTCTGTAGCTTAGACAACTGGCTGCCACCTCTTAATATTCATGCAGCATGATGGGATGCTAACAGGACAATGCAGAATTACATAACAAACAGTATGACAAGAAAGAACATGTAGCTTTTTTTATTTACAAGTGCTGCTATGGGTCAGGATATAGATGCACATAACACATACAAAAGATGAAGTCTACTATGTGCTGCAGCCAGATCAGTTTTGGCTATTTCTGTCTTCTTCTTTTTTTGGTGTTGCTGCAGGCAGGAGAGGTTGGAACACTGTCTGCTCGGCCGAGTGGTCCAGTGAGGGCGACCCATCATACAAAGAGAGAAGACTTTTTTTGCCAGATACATTTTGGAAGGTGAAAGCTCTCACTGAACTGCCCCTCCTGTGAGCTGCAGGCCTCTGAAGCTAGCAGCTGCAGAAACTGAAAATGGTTCAAATGGTAGTTTGGTTATATCACACTCTGTTGCTCTCTTTCTCACTGGGCTGTTAATTTGTCATTAAACAGGCCATCCAGACATGAGTCATCTGTGAGATTAGTCTTTGTTTTACTGCATGCCCTCTGTCCCTCTCTATTCTTATCCTTTCTAATTTCCTCCATCTCACACGTTTTTTTTTTCCCCCAGCCTGTTGACCTTGTCCTTTATTCCAGCTTGTTCGATTGTGAGATATTGCAGTGTGTGTGTGTGTGTGTGTGTGTGTGTGTGTGTGTGTGTGTGTGTGTGTGTGTGTGTGTGTTGTGTGTGTGTGTGTGTGTGTGTGTGTGTGTGTGTGTGTGTTTGAGGAGACAAAGAGGAAAGGTTGAAGAGAGCAGTGGAGAGAGAGAGAGAGAGCAGTGAGGTGTCCAGCACTTAAATTGCCTGTTTATTTCCAGTCATTGCATCAATTACACCAATACAGCTTACAAACGGCCAAGCTGAGTGTGTTTGTGTGTATATGTGGGACAGGGGTTGACCAGAGAAACAATTACGAATGATAGATACAGAGATTTTTTTGCTGTACTATGCATTTTCTGGTTTCATATGAGTCCCCAAAAAACAGGGGGCTGTGTTACCAGGGAGAAAAACAGAGGAAATTAGTTTGTGACCCGTCTAGCAGGAAATTCATGCATGCGAGTGTGTGTGGCATTGAGCCGGCCTGAGATCAGGAGCTCGCTCGTCGTCTCTCTGGGGAAGGGGGGCGTGTCTGTGACAGGCTGCAGTGATTAGTGGAGCTAGGCGGGTAGAATTTATCAGACTCAGCCGAGGCCATGAACCATTTCGGTCTGCAACGCTGCAATTTGTCTCCCACTACGCGTCATATAGCAGCCTCCAATGCGGCTCGCTTGTGTGCGCTTGCAACATTCAGTGTGCCCTGACTTGTGCATTTCTGATTATCCTCCTATAGGAATATTTGAATTCATGAACGGTGTTACGACAAGGAGCTTTTTACTACAGGAAGATGTATAGTATTCCTCTTAATAAAACAAATGTAACGTGTACTTCAGTTCTTCTGTGGGCTTTAGAAGACTTTCAGGAGGTCTTTGTGTCCTTTGAGGACATTATGAAGAATTGCTGAAACAAATTGTAGGTGAATCAATAAGCCAATTTGTGGGGCTGCAATTTAGGATGATTTTCATTATTGATCAACCTGCCAATTGTATTCACGATTTTTCTTCTAGTCTATAAAATGTCAGAAAAATATCTTCTACAATTTATCACAGGTCTCATCTCCGATCTCGGGTCTTGCTGTGTCCAATTATCCCAAACCCAAAGATATTTAGTTTAGTTTTGTTGAAGATTCTTAAAGGTATAAAATCCTCACATTGAAAAGGTGGAACCAGAAAAATCAATTAAATTATACAAATAGTCTCTCCATCGAATAGCTAATAGATGACTTGACTCATTCTAGCCTCAGAATATTCAGCTACATTTTAAAATTAAAGAAGCCAGAATTGTACTGCCTCCAGCTTCTAAAAGATCTCTTTTAGCCCTGTTTTTGGTCTCCACCACCTCCTGAGGGAAATACCTGCTCTATCTCTAGCTGCTAAACGCTCCGCTGTGTTCACCAGCTAGTGTCTATGCGTCATTTGCTTTTTGATGCTGAGCAGGAAGTGTGCAGTGGGTTTATCTGAGCTTTTTCTCCAAAAACAGCTGCCTGCTGCAGCTAAATCAAGATATAAACGTGAACTAAAACAGTGAAATGGTGGGCCGAACTGCCAAATCATGCTCTGCAGATCCAGGCAATAATTTTCTCTACGAGCTACCCATTTTATTTTCACATTTATTTTCAGCCTTCAAAATAGAACATCGGCTCTATCTGTCACCTTGTTCTCCTTTTTCACAATTCTTTAACCTTTTAAAGATGAAACTATTATTTTAATATTCAGTGAAACAGCTAAAAGATGAACTGCAAATGAAAATTATTATAACTTCCTATACTGTTATGAAGCAATTAGATTCCCTGTGTTAGAAATGTCAGAGTAAATCCATGTATTAGAGGAAACTACTTTTAATCAGCCGCTGAGCAGCCAATCATACTGGCCCGACTCATTACTGTCAAAAGCAGAGAGCATGAAAAACATGGCTGACAGATTTAGGGGATTGCTTCTGCCCCTCTGGGATGCATACACAGTTGTTATGGTAAGGGAAACAAATCATCTCAGGGCAATTCATCAGAGGATACATTTAAATTAACGTTCAAACGTGCAGAGTTTTAAAACGACAACCTCAGCTCGACCTCCACCTCCTTTTTCTTCTGCTAAAATACCCACCTCTTCTTTTTCTTTTTCCTCTTTTTCCTTAAATGCTGGTAGGTCTATTTACTCATCCGTGTTACACTTCACACCATCCCACTCTTATTCCACAGCCCCTATTTTCCTCTCTATATTCCCTTCCTGTGTATAATTCACTAGCAGCTCAGTCCCTGCCAATATTTGTGTTGTGGCCCCTATTTGAAACTTTTTATCATCTTAATATCCTTTCCAACTAGATCATTTGTTTCCCTATGTCCATTTCGTCCAAGTTTTCTCCCCACCATCTCCTCTCTCGTGGGTAAGCAACAAGGCAGAGGGTTGAAAGCAATAGACGATCAGAGAGCGCAGTTGATGAGGGAAAATATTAGAAAGGCTCAGAATGAAGCCGGAGTGAGCAAAGTGCACATGCACACAACGCACATGTCAAAGACTCTACATAATAAGGGAAAAAGAGATAGATTAATTCTGATTGAAATTAAAGAAGACAAGAGGAGAATGAGATGAGTAAATTGAGCATTACAGGGTCTCTTAATTAACCGTGTAAAAGCTTTCTTATTAGGACTGATGCAGTCCTCAGTTAACAAGGAGTAGAGAATGCTCTTTCAGTCGTCATTGAGTCGGGCCTCAGAGGGAGAAGGGAGAGCACTGAATGTGAAAGACCTAGTACAACTTCAGGACAGTTATGGAGAAAGAAGGTCTGCACTAACTGTTCATGTGAAATCATCTCACTTAGCGAGCTTTGTCTCAATTATCTGTCATCTTTGTCATCCCAGCGTACTCCGCCCCCCGCCACCTCCTTGTCGGTGAATAGACATTATGTGCAGCTGCATTGAAAGTCCGATCACATCTCAGGGTATCTGTGTGCGCAGTGTGTGCGCGCGCGCGCGCGTGTGTGTGTGTGTGTGTGTGTGTGTGTGTGTGTGTGTGTGCGTGTGTGTGTGTGTGTGTGTTTCAAATCATTTCACTGTCAGGTTCTGCACCTTTGATGTCTATCACAATTAAATCACAGTGGGGTAAAAACAAGTTAAAACACATCAATTTTAATCTTTTATTTGTATCCACATGGAGTCAGTGACTAAGCAACAGAGAATTGTAACCTGATCCCAATTTTGTTCACTACATGATTGATCATAAGCTGTTTTTTTTACTTTGTGGCATACATATTTTTCTAGACTTTGAATAATAGATAATGTTTGGGAGATATCCTTGTTTGCTTACTTCCTGGAAGTAAGCTGAGAAGAGTACATGTCTTGTGTGTTAAAAAGCAACTCGCAGGTCGATTGTCTTACTGAATCCATACCCCACATTTTAGAGAAATGATTGTATATGACGCACAATTTTAAGTGCTTTTACACGATAATAGAGAGATTGAAGAACCATTTGATCAACTGTCATTGGAAACTGTTTGCAAAAAAACCACTTGGTAGCTGATAGGATGAAGGAAGAAGCACGCAGCCTGTTTTCCCTTGTTTCAATGAAGAAATTCTCCTTCAGCTCTTTCATAACTCGTGCTATTGCAGCATACATGTACAGTATACGCTAACCTCTTAAGAAGCAGTCGCCTCCCCATGTTTTCACACACATGATTGTCACACGGTGATTGTCGACTTTGTCCACTGGTCCTTTGAACAATGCATTACTTAAAGCCTGACATGATATATTTCAGGTCATACATAGAATATAAATCATGCAAAAAGAACATTTTAGTTATTGGTAAATGTGTATTAAACTCTGGACTGAGCAGTTGTTTCCCAAATTCCAGTCATCCAGATTTCAGTATTTATACTCCGTACCAAACTAAGACACATAAGAGCCTAGATTAGCATAGAGGAAACCAAGGGAAACAGCTAGCCTGTGGCTGTTTGAATTAAGAAATACATTCAGCAACACCTTTTGAAATGTCCTCTCTGCATGTAAATAGACACAGTTTGTTGACTAGTGAACTTTAGAGGTTTACAGGTTGCCCCCTTCTTCCTGTTAAACTCAGATAAAAGTGCTACTGGCTATACATTCACATTTAGTACACAGACATGAGAGTAACAATCTTCTCCTATAACTTTTGGAAAGAGGTGAATAACCATACTTCCCAAAATGTTTAGGTTTTTTCTATTACTTAACGCCCCCCCATCCCTCACCATGCATTTATTATTCACCAGATAAAAGGGGGGATAAACTAGCAGGAAATACTGCCTATTAAATTTACACAGAAGCCTTTTATCAGCACTTTAGAAATGCAGTTTGAGTCCTCATTTGAGAAAGACTAATCTGACGCATCAAAGTTTGAGTTGGGTAATTAAGAGTAAACATGTTGACAGGAAATCAGCATGGCAAAGATAGGAGGAATTATGGGATATAGTGACAGTGCCAAGGGACCTGGAGAGGAAGATGCGGACCCTTTTCATGTACCTTAAGGTACTCCTCTTACACGCGATAATGAATAATAAAAGCTATTATTATATAATTACCTGCGCAAAGGAGGTTCTGTTTCTCAGCGCGATTTTATAATTTAAAAAAAACTGGACAGATTTTCATGAAAATAGTTTGAAGGATGTATGATTTGGCGATCCAAAGTGGATCCAAATCACTTGGCCTTTACATTCCTTACAATTCACTGAGTCAAGATTATCACAAAATGAATCCTGTGTAAGTAATAAAAGGTAAAAAGACTACATCTATATTTTTCTAGTCTTCACAACACGTCAAAGCTCTTTAAAATGAGTCATCATTCACAAACACTTATACATAGTCAGAGTCTACCATACAACGTTCTTATCAATGGAGTCCACTTTCACATGCATCCGCCATCATTTGGTATCTTGAACATGAACACAACAAAAGGCCTTTTATAAGCACTTTAGATCTGCTGGTAAATTCCTCATTAGAGAAAAACAATCTGAAGCCTCAAAACTTGGACGTGGGTAATGCAGTGTAAATATGTTGACGTGAAGCCTGTTTCAAGTATCTTACCCTGCATACACTATATGACCACTCATCGCTGTAATTGGAAGCTCGAGCACATTTTGAAGTTGAGTTTGACAACTGTTATGTTGCAGTTATTTTCCGGTTGCTCAGCCAGATCGGAACTGCAGCAGTCCAGATGGAAGACAAAGAGTGTTTGTACAAGCTGCACCTGACTCAGCAGATTTTACACACAGCAGATCTGCAACAGCAGCTTTAGCAATTGGTTGTCTAAGATCAAACCAAACATCCGTCTGGGAAGGTGGGACTGTGTGGGTGTCACTGTGATTGACGGCTCTTGTTAAGGGCGGGATTTCGGAGGAAGGGAACAGCAGCTCAGGCTTGTCAAGGTCAATCGAGAGGTCTTTGGCAGGAATCCAATTGAAGATTTCAGCAAGAAAATTGGAGATACGCAACCCAACCTGTGTGTCAGAGCTGGAAATCTAAAGGTCAGTTAAGTGTCATGGCAAAGATAGGAGGAATTATGGGATGTGGTGACAGTGCCAAGGGACTTAGTGTACTCAAAGGACACAGTTTGGCCCCATTGGACCTCCGTGGAGAGGAAGACCCTTTACATGTACCTCCCCAATCTCAGCTTATAGCGCCTACAAAATGCCACTGTGTTTATTTGAAATACTTCTCTTACAAGCCAAAGTGAGTTACAAGGTTATTACCGCCGCCAAGGAGGCTTGTTGGTCTGACATAAAAACTACTGGACAGATTTTCATGAAACTTGTTTGGAGGATGTTTCATTGGCCATGGAAGAACCTATTCAATTCAGTGGATCTGAATCAGTTCAAGATCCCCTTTTGTTACAATTGCAAGATAGAGTCTTTGTGCTACATTCATGTAATGTCAAAATAAGGAAAAAAAGGACTTTCTATCTGAACAATAAAATGGTAAAAGGATTGCAACCACTCAAGCACTTTACAATAACACCAGACATCATTCGCACACACTTACATACATAGTCAGAGTCTACCATACAACCTGCTTATCAAGGGAGACCACTTTCACATGCATGCGCCATCATTTGGTGTCTTGCACAAGGACACTTTGACATGTTGATTGCAGGGGCTGGTGAGCGAACCCTCCCATTGGTGATGACTGCTCATTCTCATTGGCCAAACCTGCTCCATGAACAGGGTTTGATCATGAACAAACCCAGGTCAAAACTGTCAGAGGAGCATGCGAATGCAGATTTTGCAAAGAGCACTCTCCGAGTGCAGTTTTAGTTATGATTATAAATCTGTTGATGTCCTCACAATGTGTTTGTTTTTCGCTGTAACAGATGTTAAAAGTTGCCCTTTTTCTCTGACATCTATGTTTAACATAAGTACCATCTAACCACACCCTTGTAATGCCCTTGTTTGTCACTTTAATTTGACTCAGTTTGCTGCTCTGCCACCTGGCATGGAAGATTGGTTAATCACAGCTCATTGTATTACTGATAGTATAGTGGAATTAAATCATAGGCGAGATGCACTCTAACTACACAAATATTATGCAGCTGTTGTTTCAGGTGCAGTTTAGTTGCAATATCAAATAAAAGTCCATACATCCTCATTAGAGGTTTCCAGGGGGTAGTGGGAGATTTGAAGGGAGACACAGAGGGAGAAACATGAGAGAAGATATGAGAAGTGTGAGGGGGAAAGTGAAAGGTGTCGCGACAGGTGACAGAAAACAATGATAATAGTTATTTAAGTTCATCTCACTGATTTGACCCAATCACCAACACAATCAACAGTTTTGCTGCAACGGTTGTGACACACAGCCCACAGAGGCAATTAAGGAACATAACAACTCTTTGCAATTAGCTTAAAAAATTACACTCTGAGTCATAACTCAAATTAAATCAAATGTGAACAAATAGCTCTAGATTCAGCTTGACTTTAAACTTCAGAGAAATATAAAGAAACTCAAATGTAATCACTAATCATTTTCTTAAATCAACGTAGAAGTCATAATTAACAAGGAGAATTTCTTTAGAACTTAACTGAGAAACACAACAGTTTTTACGTTTTCTTAAGTATAAAAGCAGTGGTGGAAGAAGTGCTCAGATTTGTTACTTAAGTAAAAGTAATTTGTTACAAGTAAAAGTCCTGCGTTCAAAATTGAACTTAAGTAAAAGTACAAATGTATCAGCATCAGAATATACTTAAATGTACAAAAAGTAAAAGTACTACTTATGCGTAATGTCCCATTTCAGAATTGTAAATGTGTTGATTTACTATTATGAAAAGATGTGTTTTTATCCCAACTGGTAAATGTAGAACTCATTTGAATAACTTTAATAAACGGTTCTTCAAATTCATCGGTTTCCTCCTCTGATAAAGGCTCAAACATGTAAGGTTGGATGCCAATAGCCTCCATGGTTCATCTCTCACAGTTTCGCTAACTTCACTTGCTTCTATGGGCTCTGAGGCAGCCATGGATTGCTCCTTGTAAACCAGCCAATTCAGCTTGTTTCATTCTAGGACCAAATCATAGGGTTGTAAATGGGCCTGTAAAACCGCATCTGGACATTTTTTGGATCATCCAAAGTTATATACCTTCTTTGTAGACATTAGAGAACAATTCAAAATACCAGATAGATGCATTCTATGGCACCTTTAACTTAAAAAGTATCTCATACAAAAATATGTAGTGGAGTAAAAAGTTCAATATTGGCTCCTAAAATGTAGTGGAGTAGAAGTATAAAGTAGCATAATCTGAGAACACTCAAGTACCTCAAAATTGCACTTACTACAGTACTTGAGTAAAAGTTCTTTGTTTCTATCCATCACTGTATAATGGTAATCCAGTGACAGCTGTCTGGGTAAAAGGCAAACAGAAAATACTAATAGCTAATTCGACATACCTTTACTCGCAGTTGTCTCGATTTATTTTCTGAGGCAGGAAGCCCCACATTGTCAGACTTTAAAAACCCAATATCCAAGGATACGTTTTGAATATATCTTGGTAAACACTTTTAAAGAGCTTGTTGGAGGCAGCATGTTAAGGAATAGATGATAAAGGAGCAATACCACTCTGTAGTTTGAGATCTCTGATCAGATGAGTTTAGGTTTCATGACAAGAGGAGTAAATGGAACTGACTCAAAGGAAGATGGCAGGCTGTCTCATGTCACAAAGCAGTCGATGTTAGCTGTGAGAAAGAAACACGATCGGCATCGATGTGCAGGAGAGGCAGTGGAATTAGGACAGGGGAGAGTGTGGGGTGAGGGTGGAGTTTTAAGACCTCATCTGGGTAAAATACAAGATATGTAAGGTAGTCATTTTGTGAGGCTAGAAGCAAAAACTAGGAATTGCTATGCTAATGAAGGTATTGATTTAGCATAAATGAGGATGCCATTAAGTTTAAAGTTCTCTTTTGTTTTTTTCGCAGATTTTAACTTTATATTTGGCATTGAAATCTCTTCAAGCAATTTCAGTTTCTTTTTGGGGTTTATTTTCTAATAAATGTACTCTCTGTGATTGCAAATACACATCTGTTTTTTTTAATAAATGTAATGAAAGTCTGGCAAATAAACATCACATCTTTAATCCTCTAACCAAGATGAGATTACGAAACGTAATAAAGATAAAAATTGCAACACTGCATACAAGTAACCAAACAGAAAGGACACGCATGGCAGTCACACAGAAAAAAATCTGTAATGCCATTAAAGATTCATCACACCAAGTTGACATGTGATTGGCAGTGACGGTCAGCCGCGTTCACTTCTGATTTTTCTGTCACTCTTCTGCACAGAGAACCGATCTGAAGCCAGCTGTGACAACTGATCGACACCAAGGCTGAACATAAAAACACAGAAGAAGGAGTTGTTTCTAAAAACGCACCCCTACGCACCAGAGTTTATGGACTGCATGTCAACAAAAGCCAGAGAAAATACAGCCTGCAGACTTTGAAGGAGCCGTCTTGGGAAGTTTGGGCAAATGGTGTCACAGCACCTCCTTCCCTGGGAGCCCCACTTCAAAGAGTAAGCACATATACAGTTATCCCTCCTGTCCATGCATTTGAAATATCAAGAGTTTATACCCTTTTCTGTCATCAATCCATAGCAAAGTATTTTGTATTTGAAATGCTCACCTGTGTTGTACAGTATGTCTCCTAATGCTATTAAAATGTAGCCCCTCATGAAGTAACAGAACATTTAAGAGTGCTAAGAATCAGAATCAAGTTTATTGCCAGGTCCGTTTACACATACAAGGAATTAGATTGTTGTGTCTGTTGGCTAAGACAGACTAAGCATGTGCTTTTCTTAAAATAAATACCAGGAGTCAGCTGAAAGTAAATCCTCAACAAATAATAGGATTTTTCCAGAACCTAAAATTACTTTTCTGTCCATCTCGATGAAAAAATATATCTTTCTGATCAATTTGGACCAGAACTCAACATTTTATGAACAGTTATGCTAATGTTTCTGTCCTATATGTTGGTATTTTAATACCTAATAATGCCTAATATTTTTGTTTTACAACAGAAGAGGGAAAATATTGTACAAAAACCCATCGCAACTAGTTCTAATTATATTTTAAAAATAAATGTTTACTGCAAAAGGAATGTTTTTTCACTCACTGATAAGGGAAGTCCCTTTAGAATCTGGGTTTTTTAAAGATGAGAACTTATAGGAACTTATTATGAGTAATGAAAGCTTAGTGCTGTGTCTCGAATGAATGAGCTTCTGCTATTTAAACACCATCTATTGTGAAGCTAACTCAATGAACCTTTGTTTTAGGATCAAGATTTCTAAAGCATTAGCCTACAACAGACTTGCTTCTATGAAAAGCACAAAATGCAATATAATTTCCGCTCGAGAATAAGGCAACTGTCTCTACACCCGCAGTTTCCTTTCTTCTATAGAATAAAGGAAGTTCCTCTGGTTTAACTCCAACAGTTACGAGACCTTAAATCTAAAGCCAATGGAAATAAATCCAGAGGAGCGCCTTGGCTGTAGCACCTTCTTAATGGTGCCAGTAATTAATTAAGAGGTAATTGAAGCCGTTAAACAAACTATCACTTATCAACGGTTAAACAGATTATCCCCCTCATTTTCTCCTTTTGGGCAGGAGGCCAAAAAAAGCAATCAGTAAAGGTTGCTCCAAAATCCGACACCATTAATGAAATAGACTAACTCCATGATACATCCATTTGTTTTTCAGTTCCAAAGCCAACACATATTAGTTTACAAGGACAGGAATTTTGTTTTCTTGATTTATTTGTTTCGACATTGGTGGAAGAAGTGCTCTTATTTTAAGTTAACGTAGCAATTCTAAATAGTAAAAATACTTTATACCAAGTAAAAGTCCTGCATTTGTGATCTTCCTTAAGTAAAAGTACAGAGGCCTTGGCATCAAAGTTGACTTAAGTACCGTAAGTGAAAGTACTCAGTGTTATGTTACGTTATTTTTTATTTAGTTAAATTAACAGGGAGATTGCACATTATTAAATTAGTTAGCCAAGAGGTTATTTTTCATCTGTTAACAGATGTAAAAAACAAATAACTACAATCAGAACAAATACGCAACATAAATGCTTATAATCAAAACGCTAATAATAGTTATATTAAAGGTTAATCTTTATTTTTTGGTTGATTTACATGTCATAATAATTAATAATCTAAATCTAATTTAAGTAATTTAAGCTGTCAGAATAAAAAGTACAGTATATGAGTTACAATAAAAGTATGTGAGTAAATGTAATTTGTGACATCCCAGTACTGATTTTCGAATATATGCCATGTAAAAGATTTATCAACAATAATGCAATTTGTTTTTGGAGCCCGGTATGACCAGATTTCTGAGGTAAAAGTGTGAAGTCAATAAAGTGTGAAGAGTTTGCATGACTGTGTGAGGCGTCTTAAGATCTAAACACTCCCTCAGCTGATGTTTCATGCAGGAGAAACACACACACACACACACACACACACACACACACACACACACACACACACACACACACACACACACACACACACACACACACACACACACACACACACACACACATCGAGGAGCCAAAGTGGAGGATATTTTCTGAGCCCTGGAGGCGGCCTGTATCTATCAATCCACTGTGATTTCTCATATGGCGAAAGACAAACTTATACAGCTTCAAACCCAAACAAAGGCATAATCGTACTTTTAAACAGCACCTCCATCTCACAAGAAAAAAACGCCGGCTCACATTTTCTTCAATCCGTTAATTTGTTGGTTGTGTAATTCATTTAGCAAAATTGAATTGCTGCAAGATTTGATTTGAAAAAAGGGGATTTTAACAAGATGGGATTTGCCAACATTTGTTATTTTAATCAGTGAAAGAAAGGAAAGCATTAGTTTGCCTTTTTAGATTTCTATGGTGGCGATATAAAGACTGTATAAATGGGATTAAGCAAGCATTGCATCAACAGGAGTTAGGTAGAGGGAACAGATGTAATGCTCTGGAATGAAATATGCAGAAAAACACAGCAGATGGAAACATTAAAGAGGCCCTGTTATGCGCTTTTGAGATTTCCCTTTCCTGTAGTGTGTTATATAGGTTTGTGTGCATGTAAGTGGTCTGCAATGGCTGAAATCCCAAAGTTCCAACAAGAAGGAGTTTCTCCCAGACACTAGCGTATGTGATAGGCTAAGCAGCGGGACATCTCTAAGCGGTTGACCAGTCACAACAGAGTCGGCCAGCTAACCAATCAAAACAGGAGGGTGAAAAGAGGTGCTGCACTATGACAAAAATAAAGAGCTTTTTCCATCCATCCATCTTCTCCCGCTTTTCCGTCAGGGTCGCGGAGGTAACAGCTCCAGCAGAGAGCCCCAAACTTTCCTTTCCCTGGCCACATCAGCCAGCTCTGACTGGGGGATTCCAAGGCGCTCCCAGGCCAGCGAAGAGATATAATCCCTCCACCTGGTCCTAGGTCTACCCCTCGGTCTCTTCCCAGCTGGACGTGCCTGGAACACCTCCCTGGGGAGGCGCCCAGGTGGCATCCTCACTAGGTACCCGAACCACCTCAACTGGCTCCTTTCAACGTGAAGGAGCAGCGGTTCTACTCCGAGTCCCTCCCGGATGACTGAACTTCTCACCTTATCCCTAAGGGAGATGCCAGCCACCCTGCGGAGAAATCCCATTCCGGCGCTTGTAACCGCGATCTCGTTCTTTCGGTCATGACCCATCCTTCATGACCATAGGTGAGGGTAGGAACGAACATGGCCCGGTAGACAGAGAGCTTTGCCTTCTGGCTCAGCTCTCTTTTCGTCACAACGGCGTGGTAAAGTGACTGCTCCCGCTGCTCCGATTCTCCGGCCCATCTCACGCTCCATTGTTCCCTCACTCGAGAACAAGACCCCGAGATACTTGAACTCCTTCACTTGGGGTAAGGCCTCATTCCCTACCTGGAGTGGACAGTCCATCGGTTTCCTGCTGAGGACCATGGCCTCAGATTTGGAGGTGCTGATCCTCATCCCAGCCGCTTCACACTCGGCCTCGCTTTGGGAGTACAGAGATTGGATGGCCCTGAGTAGAGACCCCCTCACCCCATACTCCGGCAGCACCTCCCACAGTATCTCCCTGGGAACCCGGTCATACGCCTTCTCCAATTCCACAAAGCACATGTAGACCGGATGAGCGTACTCCCAGGCCCCCTCCAGGATCCTTACAAGAGTAAAAAGCTGGTCCGTCGTTCCACGACCAGGACGAAATCCGTTGTTCCTCCTCAATCTGAGGTTCGACAATCGGCCGGACCCTCCTTTCCAGCACCTTAGAGTAAACTTTCCCGGGGAGGCTGAGTAATGTGATGCCTCTGTAATTGGCACACACCCTCTGATCCCCCTTTTTAAAAAGAGGAACCACCACCCCGGTCTGCCACTTCTTCGGTACTGTTTCCGACTTCCACGCAATGTTGATGAGACGTGTCAACCATGACAGTCACTAGACACCCAGAGCCTTCAGCATTTCTGGGCAGATCTCATCCACCCCCGGGGCTTTGCCACTGTGGAGTTGTTTGACTACCTCAGTGACTTCCCCCCGTGAGATTGGAGTTGATCCCCCTTCATACTCCAGCTCCGCCTCTAACATAGAGGGCGGAGTTGTCGGGTTCAGGAGTTCCTCAAAGTGTTCCTTCCACCGCCCTAACACACTATCAGTTGAGGTCAACAGCGTCCCATCCTTACTGTACACGGCTTGGATGGTTCCCTGCTCCCCCTCCTGAGGTGTCGGACGGTTTTCCAGAACAACTTTGGTCCCGACTGAAAGTCCTTCTCCATGGCTTCTCCGAACTTCTCCCACACCCGCTGCTGCTGCCCTTCGGGCCTGTCGTTACCTTGCGACTGCGTCAGGAGTACCCAGGGATAACATATCCCGAAAGGCCTCCTTCTTTAGTCGGACGGTTTCCCTGACCACCGGTGTCCACCAGGAGGTTCGAGGGTTACCGCCCCTTGAGGCACCTAAAACCTTGAGACCGCAGCTCCCCGCCGCAGCTTCAGCAATAGAGGCTTTGAACAACGCCCACTCTGGTTCAATGTCCCCAGCCTCCACAGGGATGCCTGAAAAGCTCCGCCGGAGGTGTGAGTTGAAGGCCTCCTGGACTTGGGATTCCTCCAGACGTTCCCAGTTCACCCGCACTACACGTTTGGGCTTACCAGGTCTGTCTAGAGGTTTCCCCTGCCACTCAACCCAACTCACCAACAGATGGTGATCAGTTGACAACTCCGCCCCTCTCTTCACCCGAGTGTCCAAAACATGCGGCCTCAGGTCCGATGATACGATAACAAAATCGATCATGGACCTTCTGCTTAGGGTGCTCTTGTACCACGTATACTTATGAGCATCCTTATGTTCGAACATGGTGTTTGTTATGGCCAATCCATGACTAGCACAGAAGTCCAGTAACAAACCACCACTCCGGTTCAGATCGGGGGAGCCGTTCCTCCCGATCACACTCCTCCAAGTCTCTCCATCATTGCCCATGTGTGCGTTGAAGTCTCCCAGCAAGACTAAGGAGTTCCCTTCGGGATGCCCATACAGGACTCTTTTCAGGGTCTCCAAGAAGGCTGAATACTCTGAACTGCTGTTTGGTGCATAAGCATACACAACAGTCAGAGTTTTCCCCCCCATGACCCGCAGGAGTAGGGAGGCGACCCTCTCGTCCACTGGGGTAAACTCCAACAAAGTGGCACTCAACCGGGGGCTTGTGAGTATCCCCACACCTGCTCGGCGCCTCACACCTTGGGCAACTCCGAAGAAGAATAGTGTCCAAACACTATCCAGAAGTAAGGATCCAGAGCCGACGCTGTGCGTAGAGGTGAGCCCCACCAGATCCAACTGGTAACGCTCAACCTCCCGCACAAGCTCCGGCTCCTTCCCCCCCAGAGAGGTGACGTTCCACGTCCCCAAAGCCAGCTTCTGCCGCCTGGGTCTGGTCCATCGAGAGCTTTTTGAACATTTAAATATGGGAACATGTCACAGTTGAGGCACAAAATACAAATATGAACCTGAAAATGAGCAGAATATGATCCCTTAAGGGCAACAGTGGATAGAAAGGGATTGTAAGGGAAGGTGTGAGGATGAAGGATAAGTGGCTCTCAGGCAGCATCCTCATTGTTTCCACATGTCACACATACAAAAGAGATCGAGAAGAACCCTGAGATACACAAGTACTTTTTACAGTCAAAGCAGGTGGAAATTGGTTTCTCAGACATCCACACTGCACGCATGAGAACATGCTCGAACATGTTTTGATTTTGGGGAGTACCATGTGGGATTTGAAGTAAGTGTAAATTGTGCTTTGGAGGGTGGAAATGAGAATATGAATAAGCTGACAGGGAGGTGAGTAATACAGTTGATTGGGAGCAGCAGGCTGAGATCATGGCAGCAACATGTGATGGAAACAGATCTGCTTGTACTTTCTATTTGGGTGGATGAGGTTGTAGAATGTGAATGTGAATTTGATGTAAAATGTCCTTGTGGCCTGACTGTATGAGAGGATGTACAGCAAAGAAAATGTATTTCAAATATTATAATTGTGTCAATAAAAAAAGCCCTTCACCTTACTTGTAATAATAATGATAATAATGATAAAACGTATCGCACCTTTCACAGAAATAAAATGTAAGCATTTTGTGAAGCATAAAGTGTTTCACAATAAAAAAGGAAAGTTCAAAATAAGAACACAAAAACATGAATACAATAAAACATGTGTTAAGGTAACATAAAAACAAAACACAGATCAAAAAAGGAACATGCATAACAACTTACCTTTACTACCAATTATAAAACCTTTTTTATTGTAAAACACAAGCAAATATTCAGATCGATTGCTTTAGTGTGTTTTACACATTAGTCAGTTACAAATAAGACTCATGCATTGATGTTACTTGAGTCAAATTGCTTATCGGGAAAGTGCACTTAAAGAGCTAAGTACAAATTGTAGATAAATCTAACTAAAAACTAAATATAGTGATAAATCTGCAATAATCTAATATTAGTTGATATAGGGAGGCTGTGTCGCACTGAAGTCAGCATGTCGTTGTGTCCCTGCTATGACACTTCACCCCAAGTTGCTCCTGTGGGGATAGACCACAGTACTGAAATTATGTAAACCGCTTTGGATAAGCGTGTCTCACAAGTGACATGTAATGTAATAATGTAATAGATCAGCCTTCTTCTTACACACATAAACCAATCTTTACTGTCGATATCTGTATTGGAAATGTTACATTTCCCTTTGCTGGAATATAACCAAAAACATTTCCTTTGACATAAATAAAAACCTAAAAATGATGTGGCTCTTTATATAGAAAAACACATCAAATTTTCTTTTATGGGAACATCACTTTTAGTTAGACACAAAACAGAAACACAGACCTGACTTGAGTTCCTCACTAGGAAAAAATAATTTGTTTGAGCAAATAAATTAAAAGTATACAGCCACATCTGATTACATTTTCAATCAACACCAAAAGGATAAGGATATAGAATGCATGATTAAATGAAATTAAAACAAATAAAAAGAGGGAAGATGCAGTGGTTAATATTTCAAAGTTTCCTGGGCTGCTGCTGTTGATGCGTGAAGGTGTTTTCCCTTCATGACGGGTAGAGTTAGCGGCAGTGAAGTGTTCGGTTTACACTCATACATTTCTCACAGCATTTAGCAGTGGTGAGATTACAGCCGTTCTAATCTCCAGTATGGCTGCCAGACATAACCTGACAGTGCTGCTATCTTTCTATTGCACGTGATGTTTTTCTGATGTGGGTGAATTTTAAACCTTGGAAGCACAGCCTTGTCATGTGACTCAGTCGCTTGTGCCCCCCAGAGCCCTGCATTTAGCAAGTCGTCACGATTTCATTTAAATTCAACCAATTGAGCTAACAAAACTCCCTCTCTCCTCCCCAAAAAAGAAATCTGAGCCCAAGCTCAAGTGTGACACCCACAGCCCGACTCCTTGACTCAAAAGGCAGAAGATCAATTTGCCTTTAAAGTCCCATTAAAGTGATCAAGTATGTTTCTCAAAATGGAGAGGACTCTTCTTAGGAATAAACTGTTTCCTCTATTTAATGCTGCACCAACATTACTGGAAGAAGCATCACGATTAAAAGCAGGGGAGATGATTTAAGAAGTCAGCGCGGCGTTGATCAAAGCCTGCTTTATGATCACTGACACAGACTGACACATCTGAGGTTCAGTTTACAGCTAGCTTGTGCTATCACTTCCATTAAGATCAAGACCTTTTTCTTGAATAGCTCCAAAGATTTCCTGTTGTTTTGCTTCCTTAATTGGCATACAAAGGAAGAGGAAGTTATTTAATATGAGAAAGGCATGTTTAAGGTTGGAGCTTTATTGTTGTTATACAATACGGGATTGCAAAATGAAATGCATGAGGTGCCCTTAGAAAAGGCCCTATAATGCTTTTTGGGAGAAGAACTCAGATCTTATCTTTTTACAACAAACACAATATGTTCTTTATAGTTTTCTGGTATCAGTTGCTTTTTTGTTTAACTAAAGGGATACAGTTACATTTTTTCCCCTTACATGTCATTCGTTACTCCCCAAACCGGTCTGTAATCTGGCTGATGGAGAAAGACACACCAAACTAAAATAATTCCGATGCAGTAGCAGCAGAGGAAAGGATAGGGACTTAGACTGGTACCACAACAGAACGTTACAGTGCTGTAGAAATAAACATGTTATAGTGCTGCAGCGCTATATATATCAGGGCCCTGTGAGCCGCATAACAAACAGCAAACAAAAGGCAAGCTGAAAGAATAGTACTTCCCCTAATATGAATTATGTCAAGAATTCCTTTGCTCCTTTACTATCTCTATCACTCTGCTGCAGGATCATTTCAAAGCAATATTGACAAAGAAAAAGTACAATATGAATACTTTTTAGGGCCAATATTGATTATTATTGCTCTGTTTTTCATGTTAAATGGCAATAGATTGCAAACATGCTCCCTCAAAGTACATTGCCTTCTCATATTCGTACATATTGAAAGATTTGGTTTAATTTTTGAGAGCCAGATCCAATGTGTGTTATTTATTATAAATGAAATTAAACAGTTGTTTTTTTGTACATGTTATTTAAGAATTTAAGCTCTTGGTGGAATTTTTAATTCAAATCGTAATCCATTTTCACACAAGAGGAAATACAGCATTCTTCGGTTGGGTTACATATACTTTATGACAAAAATAGGAAAAGTTATTTCATCCGGAAACACAAATCTCTATGTATGTCACATATGTCACATACCCTGGGTCTGTGTGTCAGCAGTTTAGATGAGAAACTGCTTAGTGCAAATCCAATCACTCCCACATGGCAGGAAATTGGTGCTGAAACCAAGACGAAAATGACTTAGTATGGTTAGGATGAAATCTGTTCTTATCTGCCTTTAACATGTCATTCAATCTGCCTCTGTAGCATACTCACATGGCATATTTTCAAAGTATAGAAGATAATAAGATATTTTAAAAGGATTGTAAAGCAAATATTTTTAAATATATTTGTAGCCACGAACGCAAAAACTGATTTGTGTGAGGCGATGAATACAGAGGGCTGTCTTGAACACACTTGAAAGTAATTTATGATGATTACCATATTGTTTATTTGATGCAACAGTGTCAATGAAGTTCACATTTTTTTGCATTTTTGAAGGAAGCAAAACATTTTTTGTCCATGCTGCTTTGCATATTAATGCCTTATTTGTTTCTTTCAGGGATTAAAGTGCATTTTTTTTAACTCCATGTTTTAAAAGCTTGAAGATTAGTGTACATTATTGCAAAGAAAGGGTGTCTTAGCTAGAGTATTTCAAGAATGATTACAAAAATAAAACCCTCTATGATTAACCAGATTGAATAGGCTATGCTTGTCTGGCCTCTTTTTCTTTTTTTCTGTCTCAGATCCGTTATTTCTGTCGTCACCATAACCATCATGTTTTGCGTCATCCCTTCCACATGTCCAATCTTTAGATCTAAAATGCGATCCATGGGCATGCCATGTAAGATAAGCTGTGGGCCACTATTATCTTTTCCCAGCCATCAGTAAAATGGATTTCCTGATACATCAGCAGCCCATTGGGTCAATCCAAAATCTGCTTTTCCAGATTTCCCAGTCCTATTCCTCTGTGGGTGACTTCATGGTGAAATGGGATTCAAAGGTCTTGCTCAAAGCTGCTTTCTGTCCCTCTCTCTCCCTCCCTGTTTTTTTTTTCTTTTATGTAAATCGATCCAGTCTTGGGTTCCAGTATTAGATTGGGGGGTTGTTGTACTGTGCCTGAGGCGGCTGGCTGTCTAGCTAACACATTGCCCCACATCCCCGCTTCACTCCCCTCTAAAGATAACTGAAATGTAGACTGTGACCTTATAGATTGTTCCCATATGGGTTAATGTTTTGCAATTTGATCGTGCATGGACAGACAAACACACGGCACATCTGAAGCAGAAAAATTCACAAACACAAAGAGCACTGAAGAGCTTTTTATACTTTCATTTTCTAATAGAGGAAGAAAAATGAGCAACCACAGGGCAAACACATCCTGAAATGACCGTCTGCCATTCTTAGTAGCACCTGATTAATCCAGAGACTCACAGCTCAACATGCTCTATTAATCCCTCAGGCTCTAGTCAGCACCACTTCAATCTCACACCACATCTTTGTTGTTTTTAAAGGGCTGACCCAAATACTGTACTGTTCAAGATCTCTCTGCTGAAGCCCCTGGGAATCAAAAGTCATCCATTCTTTAGCACTACTCAGCCAAACACATATACACCATCTTGTGAAAATGCACCACAGAATATGGTGCATAGACATATAATCAACCACTGCACAAAGTTTATAAACAAAACTATCTTTTTATATATTTTAGTAATTATGGTACTCCTCAAGCTCCAATGAAAGTGCACTGACCCATCTTCAGTGTCTTGAAAAGGATGGAAGTAGAGAGGCAATCAATGATCAGTGTGTTGGGAAATGTTGTATCTGCTGGTGATGACCATAAATCGAAGAAGAAATATGTAATAGTAAGGCTTGAACTTGGAAAATAATGCAGTTACAAATAGTTTTGTTAATAACAGCACTTGTAATGTGCATTATACTGCATTTACTGCCAACTACATTAGCATACTGGCACCTCAATAGGCTTTATTTACTTTGAAATATACTATAATGGTGAAAGACAAGGTTGTATATCATATCAACTCTCACTGGAAAATAAAATACAATCCTCTATTTGTACACAAAATGTATTTAAGTTTCACCTGACAAAAACATGATCAGAATTTGACCTGACCAATGGAAGAATCTGATGAGTGAAATTTATGATGGAAATAATAACCTTAAGAACAAGAAACCAAGTTCATATCCTTATGAGAGATGGGGAAAATGGGTTAGTTATAGAATACATTAATAATGACACGGTTGAAGGATGTGAAAATGTTTGTATATGTGTTGTATCTAGTGTGGTATGTAATGTGGTATGCATTTTTTTTTAAAATCTTTATTTTATTAGGTATTATCAATCTGTTTTTTAATCGTTTCCCTTTTTCTCTTTTTATTTCTTCTCTTTTTCTCAATTGTGGATTCTAACGTAGCTATTTATTGTATTGTGTGTATGCCTTGTAACCAAATCAATTCTTTAAAAGCAAATGAACAGTAATTATTTCAGAATTAAACTGTTAAACTACTGTAAGAGGGTTTGGTTTCTCGAACAGCGATTCCTTACTCTTGAAAATGATTGCAATGTCAACGATCATTTCTCTCATCATTTTCAATATTGTGATAAATATTTACAAATTTATTTTCACCAAAGTCAACCTCCAGCAGAATTGTTATTCATTTGGTTAATTGTCGTGACCTACACTCCTGGGAATCCTGTAATTTACATGAGAGCCGACTGGCTGTGGCAGATCACCTCAGATTCGTGAGGAAATCAATAACACAGCCTGACCATGTTTGCTGCTGTGTGGGCCTTAATGGTTCTACTAATGGCTCTGGTTATCGAACACTGCAATGGGCTCATGTTGTCATTCTGTTGCAGTTTACCAGTTTTCCAATCTCTGTATTCAATAACATTTTTAATGTTATGACGTATTAGTTTATTCAATAAAAGCAGCAAACTGTGATGCCAATCAAGTTCTGAGTAAAACTCACGAACACTCCCAAAGAGCAGTTCTGGTCAAATAGTTCATTAGTTGTCGCATCGCTGCATTTCACTTCAGATTAAATATTTCCTCTACTGTTTTATGGTACTTAATTTGATGCAACTAAATTAGGAAGACATGATTTGTGTTCATCTTGACTCCCTGATGAGAATTCAGCTATTGAAGATGACGGCTCTGAGCTGAAACATGTTGTTCTGTCTTGATAATGAAAAGTATCTACAGCTCTGTCTGGCTAATGCAGCCATCTGCTGGAAACTCCTAATGGAGTTATAGAACCTCTCCAGATCTATCTACATAATTCAGCAGCAGAGAACATATTTATGCACAAGGCTTATTTCTAAATGTAGGATTTGATTTGTCAATTCCAGATTTGCTTTTCCAAACTTTTTGTTACAGGACATGCTCAAGTCTAGTCTAACTGTCTGTTATCAGGGATTACTGTTGCTAATTCCTCATTATGATGGGTTACTGTGGAGGTCTCTCTTCTTTGTTTATTTTCTGCTTTGAATAAATGTTTGAGAAGCTGAGAGGATTCTGCAAAGACCTTGCCATGTGTGAACAACTTGATGATATGACCAGTAATTATAAAGCAAGAACTATCTTGTTATGGGTGCAAGATGTGTGTTGTGTTATGTTAAGATAAAATAATTGTAGCATTTTCTTAGACACTTATATTGTTAACAAAGACAAGAACAAAAGTACAGTCTGAAAATAATCAGCAACGTTTAACTGAAATACCCTCACGTGCTTACCTACCTATTAACTAAATCATTTGTGCATCCATTCTAACTCTAATTTCTCTTTCTTTCACAGGATGGAGGTCACAGGAATCACTGGGAGAATTTGAGGATTGACAACACACCTGGAGAAGTGAGACAGTGCTTATGTTCACCATAATGGCACCTGTAGGTGTGGCTAAGCTGCGGGCTCGGCTCTTCCTGCTGTTTCTCTGCTTGACACTACGTGCTGGCATGCTCCAGTTTGCCTCAGCCACGATACAAGGGTACATTGGAGACAGGGACATGATATGCCCATCCGTATGCAGGTGCGATGAGGACTTTATCTACTGTAACGATCGTGGTCTGAGCTCCATCCCATCGCTTCCTCCTTCGGCATCTGTCCTCTACCTTCAGAACAACCAGATTAACAACCCAGGTTTGCCCACGTCGTTGGAGCGCCAGCTTGCCATCCGTGTGGTCTACCTGTATGATAATGAACTGGATGAATTCCCTGTGCACCTGCCACCATCCATCCGTGAACTGCATTTGCAGGACAACAACATACGCACTATTCCTCGTAGTGCACTGGCTAGGATGCCCTTGCTAGAGAAGCTCCACCTGGATGACAATTCTATTTCCACTGTTAGCATCGAGGACCAGGCCTTCGCTGACAACCCACGGTTGCGCCTGCTTTTCCTTTCACGCAATCACCTGTCCAGTATCCCTTCAGGGCTGCCTGCCTCCCTGGAAGAACTCCGTCTAGATGACAACCGAATCTCCACAATCCCAACTCACGCCTTTAGAGGGCTCTCCTCACTTAGGTGTCTCGTCCTGGACGGGAACCTTTTGGCAAACCAGCGCATTGCCGATGACACGTTCTCCCGCCTTGCAAACTTAACTGAGTTGTCCCTAGTCCGTAACTCCCTCCAGACCCCACCGGTCAACTTGCCCAGCGCCCATCTGCAGCGCCTGTCTCTACAGGAAAATGCCCTGACTCATATGCCACGTGGTTCCTTGGATGGTATGCACAGGCTGCTAAGATTGGACCTGTCAGGAAACAACCTGACCACCCTACCAAGGGGACTGTTCAAAGACCTTGACAGCCTGGGCCAGTTGCTGGTGCGAGGCAATCCCTGGCACTGTGGCTGCAACCTGCGTTGGCTGTATGACTGGCTGCATGCCCGTGGTAACACCATCACTGTCAGAGGCCTCAGCTGCCATGGACCTGACCGAGTGCGTGACATGGCTTTGAAAGACCTGGCCAGCGAGATGGAGGAGTGTGAGATGGTGAGGACTGCAGGGACCAGAGACAGAATGGGCGGAGGTGGAGTCGACACCTCTACCACTCACACCCCTCCACAAGGCTCTCTCTTCACTCTTCGATCCAAGCGACCTGGCCTAGGGCTTCCTGATTCTAGCTTAGACTACACTCTCAGCAGCAGTGGAGTGGGGAAGAGCTTGGCCCTCAATGTGAAGCCTCTCTCGCACAACAGTGTCCGTGTTACCTGGAGCGTGGCCCAACCCAGCTCGTCCTTTAGGCTGAGCTGGCTCCGACTAGGAACTGGTAACGCCATGGGATCAATTACAGAGACTCTGGTGCGGGGGGACCGTCGTGAGTACCTGCTTACCTCCCTCCAACCACGCTCCAGTTACATTATTTGCATGGTGCCACTGGCTGCAAGTTCTGAAAGCAAGGGAGCAATTTCTGGAGATGCTGACTCCGATGAAGCTCAAGTGTGTGCAAAAGCTGAAACGTCTGACCTCACCCCTTTGGAGGAGGATGAGAATGAAGACTCACAGCACATGACAGTTCTGCCCTTGGCAGGGATTGTTGGTGGGGCTACCGCCATTGTGTCCTTGGCTCTTATTTTTGGCATATTCTGCTGGTATGGACATAGGACTGGGCATTTATGCACCCGTGACCACTACACTCGCAGCAACTCGCGAAAAAAGAAGAGCTGTGATGATTACATTGAGTCAGGCACTAAGAAGGACAATACGATTTTGGAGATCCGCAGTCCAGGGTTCCAGATGACGCCACTGGCTGCCTGCCAGCCAATGCAGCCTAAACCCCTACGAGAGGATTACATCATTCATACCATATACCCCTCTAATGGCACTGGCCTGTACAAAGGTGACAACAATGTTTCGAATGCAGGTCATGGCACCAACCGCGGCTATAGAGAAGGAGAAATCCCAGATATAGACTACTGTTACACATGATGTACTATATATCCAGTTCACAGTGTTATTGGTAAACTGTATGGATGCACAATTTCCGTTAGCATGGACACTTATGAAGCACCCCTCTGTGCCTTCTTCTACTGGTATCCCATTCCAAAATACCTGCTGTTCACTGCACTGAGAGTACTGTTTGTGGTTAACTGGAACTGAAACCTTGTGGGAACAGATCACTGCAGGAAGCAGCAGCCACGTCCCAGGTGTAAATGCACAGCTGACTGTTTCCTTACCATCTTAGTAAAGGCCTGTGTATGCTTTCTTCTCTGCTCTTTCCATGTGGCATGTAAGAAAAGAATGTATACACTGTGGAAAGGTCAAACTTAGCATAGGTACAGGTAGGGTTCCTCTCACACGCAGGCACCACAGCAGGCAATTCAAAATGGATTAAGAAATGATGACCTAACATTTTTGGTAGTATTTTCTTGCTCACTGGTCCTACACAGTATGTAGTCTTATAAAGTCATTTTTCAAAATGCCTCAACTATATTGATGTGCCCTACCAGCTATCCAAGGAAAGGGCTTTGTAAAGCTGTGAATTGTTCTATTTCAAACAACCCAATAACCACTTGTCTTAAAGTAGGCTTGTTATTACCTTACTGAGTAGTTGGAAGAGTGAAGATCTTATCATGGCTGGTCAGCCTTGGTTATACCTCTCCAGATCATTCACCTAAGATCAGTATTTTAGTGTTGTGTCAGATCAGATGCAGCACAAGCGTGTAGATAATTTACTTAGGTACCAACTGGGCTGTGTTTGAAAAATGCTTTGCTATTTTTATCCGTGGTTAGTTAGTAATCAAATCATGCACAGCTTTTTATTTATTTATTTTGTCCCGTATGTGATGGTTTTGTCTTTACTAAATTTGCTTTTAATATTTTGCCCTCATGTAACTGATGAAACCCTGATTTGAAGACAGTGGATTTAAATCAACACAATAGGAGATGTGATCATGTTTAATGAAATACTGCATAGTTAATTCTTGATTCAGACTGTTTATAAAATGTCATTTGAAAATTAGACCCCACCCAAAAGACTAGCATGTAAGTCAACTGAGACAGTAGAGACCAGCCTGTACCCCCCTTTCCCCATGTTGTGCCTGTGTGCTTAACCTGTGACTTCAGTTGATAACTTTTGGTTACAAAATGTTTCCTCCACAAACCTAAAACGACAACAGCGTGCACAGAGAATCCAGTCTGGACAAATGTGGATCCTCCTGTGTGAGGCAGACTCTTGTGAGTGAACCCTGAAATTATGTCAAGAACTGTGAGGGAAACTGAGGAGACTCAAACCGCAGCACTGTTGACCTGCACTGTGGAGCGGTGGCCAAGCTGAGAGTGGGTGGTGGATGGACTATCGGGGGAGTTTTGAAGGTGGGGTGGCTCCTCCGAGGATGAGTTCAGTGATGTTTGTTTTAGCAATGGTAAAAGGCCTCCACGCATCCCACCTCTTTTATTACTGAGCAGCACTAAAAATGTAAATGTATTAGCACTTAGCAGGGATAAATGTTATGACAGGCGCGGTGAGACGGAGGCTAAAGAAACTTCGAGAGATGGAGAATTGATGGCTCTGGCGCAGTGGAGTTCATCCATGCATAAATCTGTTTGTCATACTCAGCTTCTCCCCTTGGGTTTAATATTGTCCATCAGTTGTTTATCACTGTGTTGCTTCCAAAGGGGAAACCAATTGTGCTTCCTCGACTGTTGTGTCCGCCGGAGTTTACCATGGTGTCAGACAACCTGTCAGTGGAATGTATATTTTTCCTTGCATCCGATATCACTAGCTTCGACATCTTACTGGCCCGGCTAATTTTTTTTCTTGGGGAATGTTGATATAGTGTAATTGCTATTTTACAGTGGGTCTACATGTACTTCATCATTTGTATAAAATAAAACAATGGCCACAGCCACATCAATATTTTTTCTGGTGAAATTATAGAAAGTAACGGTGCCATAACTTTGCGTAAAAAAAAAGAAATGTGAACCTGAGATATGTGTGGAATTTGCTTTATGAATTCATCTTCAGAGGGGATCAATAAAAAAGTTTTATAATCTTGTTATTACTGCAACCTTTCATTTCATCTCATGCCTGAGGAAACTGAATATTTTATTACTCACAGAGGCATTGATAGGGGATAAAATCCATCCAGCTTTCTCCCAAAAATTAACCTTACTTTTTGTTTTACTTTGACGAGTGTTTGGAGTAGCTCTGGGACAAAACATTGCAGCTACAGCCTAAGGCTGGACACTTGGAACCAGCAGAGATTAAAAATGATGCTTAGAAGAGTCAACAGGCTGCTGTGCTCAGTTGACGTTTACATGCAGCCTGGAACTCCACAAGGATGTACGAGCTCAACTCTGAATAAACAACTTCATCAAGGAAGATGAAATCAAGTAATTAGCCTCTCCTGGGTTGGAATTTCAGATCCGTATAGGACTGTGCCTTTGTTTCAGCAGGATACTCTCCTGTTAACTCTTAATTTCATCAACCTATGACACAGCCACTACCTAATTAAACGAAAAGTTATTTCATTTGCAAAACAAAGTTAGGACCAACCTGTTAATTAAAGATGGGGTAATGTGCTCTCTTTAGAATTTTTAATCTTTCACCGGGAGAGAACAGAGGTGAATCCAGTGGCAAGCAAAAACATTCATCGGGCTTTAAATTACTCTATTACCAATAGACAAACACATTTATCTCGATTTGCTTTTGGAAATTTCAATATCTCATTGTAAATTGGAATGAGACGTGTGCCAAAAAATAGATTCATCCACTAATGTGGAGTGAAATTGGGGCTCACAATATTTTTGGCTGTTGTGCTTGGAAGAAAAGAAGTAAAACATTTTGTCATTGCAAGCTGTAGACACAGAAACAGCACCTCACATCCTTTCCTTGAAAACAACAAACATTGATTGAGATGAGAATGTAAAACCCATAGGCAGCCTCTCTGAACAACAATCACTTAATCTGCATTCACATGGCAAGCAGTAAAACAGCTCTGAGCTAACGTGTTTTTATAGAGAGCGGTGCCTCACGACTAGGCGGAAGCGCCACACCTTTTTGTCACGCACATCTCAAAATTATCGTTATGCCCTGTGCACGAAGTCATAATTATTTTAACTATGACCTTGTTTACCGCTGACATTTCGACGTGTGACCATCTGATGACAGCTATGTGAAATGGAGCCAGCTAGCAGGGGACCAGCAACTAACGCAAGGCCCCACGCCCAACCCTTACGATGAGCAAAGAGAAAATCGCGTATCAAGAATGCAGCTTTAGCTTGGGTTCCTCTGGAATAGTAAAAAAAAAAACAGGACCGCAGCGAACCACAGATTCCGAACTTAAGTTATACATTTTAAAACCGCCATTGTTTTTATTTTGCTTCATCTTTCTTCTTAGATGCAACTTGAATTTCTCGATTGCTGAAGAGCTGCAATGTGCTGCCACTTTTTTACCACCATGGGATGGTGGTAGGTCTGTGGTATATTTAATGAGTATCTGCACGGATCAACAATGTCACATGCTGTTGTGAAGCATTGAGAACAGTTTGTAAAGGCAGTTAAATTCCCAATGCAGAGCAACGGAAGACTATTGGATTACCCCCTCCCTCATACATGCTGAATCTGTCAGTCAATCTAAAACAAGTTAATTAATGTCAAGGGGCTTATATAAAGTTTTTATATATAGCTCCTCTCAGGCTCTAATGAACAACCAAGAGGGAGCAAAACACTGGAACGTCAAATCTTTTCCTCTGAATCCGGTCATTGGCTTTAGACAGGTGGAGTTGAGGTAGAACTAGCTTGAATGAAAAAGCACACAAATGCATTTACATCCCATATCATTTAAAGGGTAAGTTTACCTATGAAACACATCAAAGTGTCTTAACATCTTAAGGGGTTTTACTACAGCCTTTTGTAGAGCCGAATGAAGTCTGAGTTTACAAACCCAAATCTATAACCAAACATTGTACTGAGTTGCTTAGTGGGTAATGTAAGCATCGGGTTTTGACATAAAAAAAGAAATGTGTGAATAAAAAAAGAGAATGGGCCCATAATGATTTTGACCAAATCATAGATAGGATCCAACATACCAAGATGAGAAAAGAGCATCTTGTTTTCACAGTCCACTAAATGTTCTGTATGTCCAACAGCAGGAAACATGTTTTTAATCAAGAACATACAAATGTTTTGCCTGATTAAGAAGACAACATTGGTAAAATGTGTTGCGTTTAGGTTCTGAATGGCTAACATGCAGCTCTCAGATATCTTTTTTGTTTCCTGTAATACCAATATGGATGGTATGGAAAATCATGTTTCCTTTCTTTAGATTTATTTAACAGTATCCTGATTTCACTACTGTTGATGTTCTTTTTCTTCTTACAGTCTTTTTTGGGGCCATCTATCCCAAACAATTAACAACCAGCCATATGCCTCCAAATGACTCATCATTCAGCACACCTGTGTAAGAACATATTTGGGTAAGAACATGTGGTGCATCTGGAGATTACCTTTCTTATTCTTTTTCTTTTATCCTGTTATTTTGAACTGTCAATTGTGAGTTTGTGAAATATATTTCTGGAGTACTATTACTTTAAAGTTATGGAAACTTGAACGAAGATACTCCTACTTTATCGTGAAGTACCCTTTTGAGTCAGAGAAATCGAGATTGACTTATTTAGAGTCGCATTGCCTTGGAGATGAAGATGAAGAAGGGAGGCTACGGCGCAGGGGGATAGTGTGCTGATCTTAAAATCAGGGGAGAGTAGCTTTGAGTCCCACTGCAGTCAGCATGTTGTTGTTTCTCTGGGCAAGACACTTCACCCCAAATTGCTCCTGTGGGGATTGTCCAAAGTTTGTAATGTATTTAAGTCACTTTGGGTAGAAGCATTTGATAAGTGACATGTAATGTAAAAGATGCTTCCACTGGAAATCAGTTGTATAACAGCCAATGATAAGTGTGGGGAGTTGTACAACAACAAAGACCATTCTTTGCTCTAGAACAGCCTTTATATAATTGAAAAGCCCTTCCTGACCTGATAGTTATCTTAGATAACACCAGTATATATGTCTTTGCAGATCTTTTGACAGTGCACTCAGCCTCTCGAGGCCCTTTTGTGCTCACAGAAATGAAAAAGTATCCTTTTGTAACAGTCAGCCGGATCACAACTCAAATAACTGTGACCTGAAGGTTGGGCAGTAACCTCTTTCTTGTCTCTCTCCTGGACGATTTAAGACTGCCCCTTTTAAATCTTATTGTCCATGGAGAAAAAACGCTAGGGGAATTAAATATGAGAAATAAGATATAGGAAATGAGGCCAAAAGAGGGTATATTGCCAGAAAGAGATGGTGGAGATTTTGGCGGTGTGAGTCATTGAGGAGTCTCAGAGCAGATGGGCTTGCTCGGTTTCTAACGCAGATGGTTTAATAATGATTTTCCAAGATTTCAACAGTCGAGGCTTGTTTAGCTAGCAGTCTGATCATCCTGGATAAGAGCAATATAATACTGCATGTATTTACGAAAAGAAGGCCTTGGATAATTCCTGAGGATAATTCATTGACTACACTTACAATAACATTTCTTTCAGCAGAGAGACAAACTGTATCGGTAGCTTAATGCAGTAAGCTACATCGTTTTCCGAAACTCAGCAGCGTAACAAGTTTTTATTTTTTGGAGAATATCACATTACTAGACTTAAAGAAGTCGCTGCAAGTCATTAAATCAAGACTCTTGTTGCTACATCTTCACAAATCGAATCACAACTCAAAGCCCTGCAGCATAAATAGAATAAGCAGTCCAATCTCCAAGAAATATCCTCTATGCTAAATTGTCTGTAAGTGAATGACACACAGATATGTGAGATGGAAATGATGAGGAGTAACCTGATTATGATGAACCAGAAGGATGTCATGAGGATGAAACTGGAAAGAAGTGGAACTGTCATTTCACTCTCGACACAAACCACCAATTTGACGTGTAAACAATAAACATCTGCAGATTGGGAGGCAGACATAATCCCTGTCCCCAAGAGACCATGCTGAGCGCTTTAGCTTGAGTTTAGTGATGAGACTGTGGCATTAATATGACCCTGTCGCTAAGTATTGGGACTGCAGTATATGTTTTTGAACCTGTTTTAACTGCGCTTAAAGTGTTATAACCTCCTCCAAAGGGGAAGGTAATGGTTATCCTTGGCTTGTCTGTTGGTCAGTCAGCAGGAGAAAATTACTAACCTGATATACCCATTACTTGATGAAAAAACGTTGGAGGGCATCCAAACGATGGGGTGTTCAAACTAATTATGTGTCACTTATGTTAATATTTCGATATATGGTTTATGTTTCACATTCATTTGTTGTCGAACAATTAGTGCCAACTGCTCATGTTTAACATGATCTCCGACACAGATTTAACATGTTGTTTAAACACTCTACATCACATTTTCTAAGTAGTGTCCATCTTGATTCTCATAAACTCACCAAAAATAATGACCTCCTATATATTGGACCATCGTAGAAGTATTCACCATTGGCATTGACAGATGTCTCCGCTTTCAGAGTGACATTCATTGTTCATTGTCATTGTTAGTAGTGTTGATACACAGTTAAACTGCCAGTTCTTTTTTTAGTTTTTATAATAGCCTGTGAACAAAATGTATCAGCCACAATTTCCTGCATTCAGACACAATGATCCTACAGTAATAACCATATCAGCCCACTCCTGTTCTTCTTGTCTGCTACAAGGTCTCAAAGTCAACGTGTTGCAAAGATTCTCAGATATGTTCAACTTCAACCTGCAGACAACATGTATCTTATTCTTGATTTGCTTGTACGAAGTCATAACGCTTTTATTGAATTACTTAATGGAAACAGAATGTGTAGGTGTGAGTTTTTTCTCCCGGAGTGTATTGAATCAAAAATAATAACAAGGAAGAATGTGTTTGCACCCATCTACTCTAGGTAACCTGACATCCTTATGAAGTATTTATTTTGAAGTGGCAGTAATCACGGTGATGTGACTCAAATTACTAAGGTAGGGCTCCTCCAGATGGAATACAATTACATTGTGTAAAACAATTTAGCCTAGCTGTTTTACAATTAGATTAGGGGGATATTACTTTGGTTGTTCTGGATGGGCTCATATAGTAAATAGACTCTGCAGGACACTTAATAAAACTAATGCCATTAAGAGAAAGCTTATTTGCCTGCTTGCGGAATTCGGGTTGCTTAAAGTTCTTAATATGTAAAAAAAAAACATCTGCTGTTGTTCAAAGGGTCAAGATTTCTATCATATTTCCTGTGTATGTTTTTGTAAATGTATTCTACTGGAACTGTACCCGACTTCGGATAAGCGGTACAGATTGATGAATGGATTTTTGTAAAATAATGTGGGAAAATAAATATTTTTAGAAAGGATGTCTTGTTTCCAGGTGATTAAGTGCTGTTGGACGGGGAAACACTTTATTCTTTACATAATGTAAGGTTTATTTTTCACATTTTTTTTGTTTAGTGCTATTACAATTCAACACATTTACCTTACCCTTTGAAATGTTTGTCCATAAAAGCTAATGATTTTTTACATTTTCACAGCTGTTTGTCTGACCCTTCATGGAGCAAAATCCCCAGATCAAACTTTAGTTTTACAAAGCTTTATTACCAACACTTCGCTGTAGCCTTCTTACTATGCCAACAAGCTCTTCTAAGATGGAGGTCACGGCAAACAAGATACGGAGCCAGGGGAGAGATATTTTGAGAAAACACTCGAGCTGCAAGTCGTAAATTAACAAGAAAAAAGGCTTGGATATTCTCCAAAGTATTTTTCTCGGAATAACGCCCCCCCCCCCCTTCTCCGGCATAATTTTGCCTTTTTTTTTTACCTTAAATGGCCCTGACCCGCCTTTGTAATTAACTGCTGAATACAGCAATCTGTTGTTCTGTAAGTATGAACGTTGTTGTATTTTCTCAGGATGCAGTGACTGTATTGTTCAGTGTGTTTCCTGTCACTTTTCTCTTATTTGCATTGATGAATTGCTGAAAAGAAAATGGTGGAGTGTGTAGAGTATCCATTGATTTGCATTGCTATTCTCAGTTGCCTTGATATCACACAGCAGCCCAGCAACCAACAACATTCTAACTCCTATAACCTCATTACCAATTAAATATCTTTATCTTTTACCTTCATTCATGAAGAACAAAACATGTTACTGTTAACTAGAAGGCAAATATCTAATTATCTAAAAGATGAAAAACTAAATCATAATGACATTAGCAACTGGCACACTGTTTACATTGGCAGGTAGATCTTTCAACCGTTTTGTAACAAGGCCCTGAGTCATACATTGCTGTGACACATTCACAGTGACTACTCATCTTTATATCAAGAGTTATTTTCTCTTTATGATAAATCATTTTTGACTTTTTGACAAACCATTCTGATCAAACACCTCCGGAGTACGTCATGCTGACACATCACTTTAATGATTCATCTCCGTCCGCTCTGACTGAACATTTCCATTACAATGTTCAAATCATTGTCGTCAAGTGTGATGAAACCACAGTATCCTCTGGGTTTTGGCTCACATCCTTTTTCCTGTACTTCCCATGAAGCATCTGATGGTGTGGTGGACATACAGTATATGTAAAAACATGCACAGGGTTTCAGCATGGCTTTGGCTTGACATGTATATGGTGTTCAAGCTTTGACATTGAATGGTCAAATGCCTTTTAAGCTCGGTTAAACAGGGTCATCCAGAGCCATTGGGTGAGGACGGTCACAGATGGCTCACTAACTCTCAGACAGCTGCTGGACATTGCATCGAAACAAAGAGTTCATAGATTATAGCCTGTAAACCCTACCATTGTCCCTTTGTCCCATATCGAAAGAAACACTACAAAGCTACCAATGTTATTACCATTAATCAATTGTTCCTTCTTAAAGTCTATAAATATAAAGAAATAGAATATCACCTTAAAGTCACATCAACTGTTGGTGTCTAGACCACGGTTTTGAGTTTGACATTTTTGGATACAGCCATCTGATTTCTTTCCAACCACAAGTGACATGAGGATGAAGATAAGTACAACTATAACATTAGAAGAGCATTTAGCGACCAACATTTCATAATTTGGTTGTGTGAACTGAAAACACAATATAATGTCAAAGTCCTGGACAAAAACACAGGTAGTGGCCGGTCCATCGGCGCGTTAAAGCATATCCTTTTTCATCTTCTATTTTATTCTAAATTGGACCATAATCTATACTCAATAAACATCATGCTGAATTTAAGTTCACATGAACAAAAGCGATCGAGACCATTAACTTGTTGTAAAATTCTTTGCAGAGGTCAAAATAAATAAGAAGAACTTGAATTGTTTTCATAGACTCCTATACAATGACATTTCATTTGTGACCAGTTGCCCCTGCTTGAAAGTATGCAGGTTTATGGCCCTTAGTTCCACAAATTATTCACAGTGAGCTTGACTCATAGGGCAACAATCCTGGTGCTACATCTACTAAACTGGGCTCATTATACCAGACTTTCTTGGTTTCCAGAAAATGCTAACAGTTGCATTCTAAATGCTAGAACACAACTAATGTTAACACGCTAAGATGGTTAAGATAGTCAACACTGGTCCTCCTTCAAATCAGCATGTATACATTGTCATTGTGAGCATGTAAGCATGTTGATGTTAGCATTATTCTCAAAGCATCAGTTTGTCCACAACTATAGCCTCTAGGGGGCTTTAGTTGTGTTATAATTACAGACAAGTTAACAGTGATGGATACACCCTGCACCACATCAAATGTCATAAATGTCTAATTCTGGTAATAATCAATCAAGTGGGTGGACCACAATCTCCTACACCCTGCTCAAGGTTTCTTTATCCATCATGAGATCTTAGTGGAAGCGCCATCTCGCACTCAATGTGGATCTCACTCTGGGGAGTGTCAGTTTAATTTACTATCTCATAAATCCCAGAAGACTTAAACAGTGATTGCAGGCCATCCAGTGGACCAATAACAGCTGAGTGTTTGGATAGGGAGGATGCCTTTATCCTCTGCACACCTTCACTCCCTTTCAGCCAGAGCACTTGATCCGTGCAGGCATGCTGTTTCTCTGCTTTAAAAACTATAGGTACTGCTTTATCTGATTCAGGTGGCTATTTGTGTGTCCCTGTTTTGATTTCAAAGAAAAAACGGGGGAACATTTTGTTTGTTTTATTATGCAGGGCTTGCATTTTCACTCTCTGTGTCTGTAATTTGAAGAAGTCTGGATAGTTGAACGTTGGATCAATCTGGTCGTTACACACCTTGGATTTGCATAAAGCCATGCTGGGGCTTCTCCCTAATTGGAATGTATGGAATTTTTTTATGTCTTAAACGGCAGGAGGAACCAATAATAGGGCTCATAGGGGATGTCTTCTAGGTGGAATATAGCACATTTTAGCTGATTGCTGTAGTGGAATGAAAATGGAGATTGCTGGAAAAAAGCATTGCTCAGAGTAATTGAATGCACAAGGCATCTGTCAAAGAAATGATTCTTTAGAAAAAGCTGGTGCCTTTTGTGTCTTAGCCAAAGGAACAGAGTAAATAGAGTCTGCCAGACAGAAAAATATACTGTTTATTTTTATTTGTTCTTATTAATTTCTTTAAAATGCACGAGTAAAGCAAATGCACAAATGCACTTTCTATTATATTCACAACCTGAGGATGCATAGTGCAGCAGTGATGTTGTACGTTTTAACTCCGAATTTCCTCGCCGAGCTCAGTGACGATGACTGTCTAAGTGCTCCAGACCTCTCAGTCTTCTATAAGATTACAGGGCACAGAATTAAATAGAGGGATGTGCAAAGGTTGGAAGGCCAGGGAGGAGTCAGGACCGAGGTAATGTCACTGTGTTTCTGATCTTTATTAGGAGCGACAGACAGAACCTCCTCCCTCCAAACAAGCACGTACAAACACACACACACACACACACACACACACACACACACACACACACACACACACACACACACACACACACACACACACACACACACACACACACACACACACACACACACACACACACACACACACACACACACACACACACACACACACACTGTATGCATTTCCTTGTATTGATTAGTTGAGTAAAAAAGGGTTTAGGTCAGCAGGCATATGTCTGAATTTCTTTCTCTCTGTCTCTCACACTCCATTTATCTCTGTCTGATTCAATGCTCTCCGTCCCCCATCAGGGGGCCATGCTTCATCCATATATCTGCGACTCCCCTCCCCTGACCCACTCTCACACTCTGCGGTTTCTTTTTGTCCAGCACTTTGCCCTTCACTTGACATACATAAATCAATCACTCAATCCAATTTCGTGCAGAGCAAATCCTGATGGATTTGATCCTGAGCCACCATCCTGATAAAGTAACAGTATCCACAGTGTGATTACATTACGAATTAAATGATGTGGTTATGACCCTGAATTAGATTTTTGCTTCATTTTTCAAAGACGCAAAGGAAAAAAACCTACAAACTAACGAAGTACACAGCACACGGCAACTACAAACAGGAACATTTAGTTCTCAAGCTCCCTGAGAAATGGGGTAAACAAAGTAGTTTCATCCTGGAGACTTGGACCCCTGAGGGGTTTTAGATTGCTTCAGATGATTAAGGAATAAAACCCATTTCTACTCTGCATTTGTGTTTTTTTCTCTAAGATAAATGTTTATTGTTTTTACTTTTTCTGAATTTTTCAAAAGGGAACAACAGCACTTTACGTGATTTTTTTACACTGCTAAAATAGATTGAGCTAATTCAAATGTGGTCAGTCAATAATATTTGCATTATCTGTTTTTAAAAATAGATCTACCTAAACAAAATAAACACCTCAGTGCTGAACCAATCCAATTGATATGTTAAGCCCTATTTAAAATAACAAGTTACTGTACTGTTGACCCAAAAGGAAAGAAACACATCCAGATTGTGTCCAGCACATGGTGCATGTGTGTGTAGAGCAGATGTGAAGAGAATAGCAGGGCTATTGTAAATGTGCAAGCCTGAATTTAAGGCTATTTAGAAACCAAGATGTTATGATGTATTAAAAGTATCTTCTGTGAGAAACCTGAATCATTGTTACTAACTAAACTAACTGAGTTTAATTACAGAGGCCATATTATTATTTTTGGGTTTCTCTTTTCTGTAGTGTGAGATGTAGGTTTTTGGGCATGTAAATGGTCAGCAAAGGCTAAAAATACCAAATTTGTTGGATTAAATTGTTTCCTTCTCTGACATCGCAACGTAATGCTCGTCGTTCTATTGGCTAGTGCTCCAACACATTTTACGTGATTGGCTAAGCGGCAGGACATTTCCGACATCTCTAGGCAGTTTAACAGTATCAACAGTGCCGTCCAGCTAACCAATCAGAGCACCCTTGGCTCTGGTTTCAGACAGAGGATGAAAAGAGGTGCTGCAGCACAGGCAGTATGAGAAAAAATACCTTTTTGAAAATTATCTAAAAATGTCACAGTAGAGGCACAAAATACTAATATGAACCTGAAAATGAGAATAAAATGTCCTTGTCAACAAGCATGTGTTTTTGAACAGTGTTTACATTTCTGACTTTTTTTCTTTATTGGCAATGCAACATGTGTTGTATGTATTACACATCCAACTGTCATAATTCAAGTAAGCATCAGCCACCACACTGCTCTGATTTAGGGCTAATCCATTTACAGTAACATCAGGGAACTGATTGATTAAACAAGCCATGTCCAAATCTTCACGCTGTCCCTCACAGATAGAGCTGATAGCTGATCAATAGTTGCCAGACTAAATCAATCACCATCCTCCCAACCAACCAGACGACCCCTTCAGACCCTGCTGCCTCAGCTCCAGGGCAGATTTGTCCTCCAGTGCCTCTGTCATTTGTCTTTAGATTTCCCTTCCATCTGATAGCTCTAGTGCTTTTCAAATGCCCTCTCCACATGTCCTTACCCCCTGTCAGTGATTTATATGTGTCTGGTCATCACTGAGGACAGTACAAGTGTATGCTCATTTGCACAGCAAGTCATTAAGTCTCATATTAGTTTTGAGTTTTTCAAAGAAATTAAACAATTTGCCACTGGCGGTGTGATAATCCCACATAAATCCAGAGTTGTTTAAGTATGCTTTACTTAATTGTTAAATGTCACTTTATTAAAAGAATTAGGCAAGTTAATTAGTTTGCAAGTAACTCTTTTTTCACTGCTAAGCAAATTTGAAGAAGGATTTTACATTCAATGGTTCATTAAGCACTTTTTATTTTTATGCGGCATTAATTTGATTCAGTGCCTTAGACCTTGTAAGATGCTGAGAACATATCTGCCTCCTTTTTATCCCCTCTTGGACGATAGCTGTTTCTTTTTTTTCATTTTCCCATTTGTACTCTCGCCACATCCCTCTACAGGCAATTCACATGTTCAGTGGACTGTGAAGGAAAAAAAATGGAACCCTCTCTAATACATGCATGGCCATTTACACACACAAGCATAGATGCATGGTCTACTGTTAAGATAAAAAGTCATTATTATGCATGAACAGGCAGCTTGCTGCTAACATCGAAGTGATTACCATGCATTAAAAAAATGCTTGTCATGGCAGGATTGAGAGTAAACGCGGTCCAGTCCCAATTTTTTTAAAGCAGCGTCTCTGAATTTATGTTACACTGTTTATGTCTATCATGGATGGCCTATAGGTTTTCCAAAAGTAATTTCCTGCATTTACAGACCCTTACATTCTTTATTGGAGAAATTTGGCAGGCTTTGACTGCGAGACCAACTTCAAATGTTCTCATTAAGACAATACCATCAGATCTAATGAAGACACATTTTGCTCCATTCAGATAGTCCCAGTGATCTGCTTCTGACAAGAAAAACTACACATAGTTATAACATCTGTTCTTCTCTGCCTTTTTACTACTTTTAATTAAACCATTGCCGTAACTCATAGGCCTGTAGACATAGACCTATGATCATCTTTTTATCTACACAAACCCATAAATTATTTATATCTGACTTTGTGATGAAAGGTTATTATCTTTATTTACACAGGCAAAGCTGATTGCTGAATGATTGAACAGCATTCTGTGTACTCTTGGTAATAACCAATATTTTATTGGCTGTCAGTTTGTACACCATCTGCTGACTAAACACACTAACTGCAATCTGACACAAACGTGCCAAGTACAAAAGGGCAAGAGCACAACAAAACAAACACAATCCTTTTTTCTTTTGCTGTCTAGCTGCCTCTTCTTCACACTTAAGCTCATAAACATGGTCACGTAAATAGATGCATGTGTCACATTTGACATGATTATAATTTTACAGTCATTGAAGTTTGGATTTAAAGGACTGCTTCAAGAATAGTTTTATAACCGCATGTTAATATGTAAGTTTTATAGCAAATACAAGTGTTCAAACAGGTAATGACACTTTAACAAAAATGATTAAAATAAATAAATGCGCTTTATCATAAACTTTGATGGAATGATACATCTACTGTGCTGAAGAGATTGAGAAAAGCGTAGGCTACTATTCCTAAATTGAAGTAACACCAGTGACAACAATACGAGTGTGGTTTTTAATTAAGTGCAGAAAACATATATTTTCACTAAGCTGTCAATTTTGTGTTGTCATTAAGCCAATAAGTTATAAGGACATCATATAGTGCATATCTCTGTGAATACACAAAGTCAGAAGGCTTCAGGAAACTTGAGCACACAATTAATGAGGTCACATATGACATTCATTAATATAACTCAGTGTAAGTGTCTTTTAGAATGCTATGAAGCGCCTGTGCACATATAATTAAGCAGATCCCTTCCAGTACAGAAGTGGAGTGATATGCTTTTTCACACTGATTGAGGATATGCAGTTTACAAGAGAAGAAGAAATAAATAAAATGGCGGTGTTGAGATTATAATACTTGCCTACAATACATGTAGTTGAAACGTGGGTCATCGATCCAACAGAGTTTTATGGTTACGTAAAAAGCATACTCTGAAATAACTTAATTGAAAAATAACGGCATTTTATCTCATTTGTTTTTGTATCTAAACGAACACTCCGGCTCAGAAGGTGGCAGAGTGGACATGTTGGTTTGTAATGAAACACACGAAGAAGACGCAGAAGCGGAAGAGACGTGGCACATAAACAGAGAGAGGAAGCTAGCTGCAGTGAAGTTTACTGATGACAGCTTCTGGACCTGCCTTCCACGTCATTTCGACAAGGAAGCTTAAATGACAGTTTACAACATTAGCTAAAACGAACGGGGTTTCATTGAAGTCTGTGTGACAGGTAAAATGTCATTTATTCATTGTTTGCGTTGGAACTCCCTTCACTATAACTGCTAGCTAGCTTAATCAGCTTGCTAACGCTACCTCCATGTTACCTCACCTGATAACTTAGGTAGCAGCTAACTAATGTTAGCTCACATCAATGTAGGGACTGATCTTGTGTTTTCGTTTATAAATACGTGTTAATCTGTGTTGAAGAATGAAGGGATGCCAGAACGATTTTACCGAAATGTGAAGGATAACTTATTTGAAGTTAGCAAAAACCACACCATTAGATCAGTAGCCAGACAGTCAAGGAAGTACAAATCACGCCCACGGACAGTATGAGGAGCAGCTATTGCGGGGTGCCATCAATAACTGCCTAATAAGTCAATAATAGGTATGTTGACTTAATTGATTGGTCTTTAACGATGCATGATTTAAGTGTCAAAATGTGCTGCTTATAACCACATTATACTTTACCGGGTTACAAGCCTCGTTTGGGACTGGCCCAGCGAAATCTTGTGTTATTTGCTATGGAATACGTTTTTATTTTTCATTAGGTCTTCCTTAAAGAGCACTAACTCAAAATCATTATAAATTCATGGTTAATCGATCCCTTTCGTAACATTTTGGTATGGGTACAGTTGTAAAAAAACAACTATGCACTATGTCTGGTGATAAATAACATAAAGACATGTTTATCTTTGTTTTCATCTTGACACATATAACGATGAAATAAACATAGCTGGGTTATATCCATATATAATTGTAAATGACACTTCACATACTTTTTGAGTAACTAATTACTTATTGGGTATAAATGTGGGTCATTTGTAAAGCTATTTCAGTCACCAGCAACACAACAACAATTTAGTAACATGTAATTCATTTTTACCAGACCAGAACAACAATTCAATATGTAAACTGCATAAATACATGAAGATTCTATAGCGTATTTGATTATTTCACTATCTTCATGATACATATTTATAACGGATTTGGCAGTTATACACAGTGTACAACACTCTGGCTTCAAACTCTTGTCATGACTTTGTGTTAAGAATAGAAGGAAGGTCATAAGAACAATTATGTAAACAGCCATGTTTTTTTGGGGGAAAATGCTTACAGGGTAAAGGGAAGATATACAGTCCTTGCAATCTTTGCCTCTATTGTTTCATTTAAGTCTGTACAATTTGAATAATCAGGATAAGTGAATTTTTACCTTTTAGTGTCGCATGCTTTTTCTCAAGACAGATCTTTCTTACTTCTAACTGTTGTTATACTAAACACAAAGGTATTGAGTAATTTACAAAATGATGCGCACTAAGATTGTCTGTCTAAGGAATTGTAGTTGTATACAATCATAACAATCCTGCCCTTTTTTTGTTTGTCCACAACTCAGGTGACTATGGGTCTCTGCAAGTGTCCCAAGCGAAAGGTCACCAATTTATTCTGCTTCGAACATCGTGTAAATGTGTGCGAGCATTGCCTGGTCTCCAACCACAACAAGGTCAGTGAGTGGAAAAGTATCAGACGATTTATGTTTGTACAAAATGTGTAACATTTATAATATTCTGTATATCCCTTTGCCCTTCAGTGTATCGTGCAGTCATATTTGCAATGGCTTCAGGACAGCGATTACAATCCAAACTGTACTCTGTGTAGTACTCCACTGAATGCTCAAGACACTGTGAGGCTGGTCTGCTATGGTAAGATTATCAGGTTTCTGTCTATTATAATCTCATTGGAAAATACGTGATCAACTGTGTCAAAGAAATACACATTTTTCAATAGAATTAAAAACACTTGTTTCTAAAATAACAACTGTGAAGATTGGAGTTGTGTTGCTGTGATGTAAAACAGTTTTTCCCTCTCACAGATGTGTTTCACTGGTCCTGTCTCAATAACCTGGCTTCTCGACTGCCCCTCCACACGGCTCCAGCGGGATATCAGTGCCCCACCTGTCAGAGTCCACTGTTTCCCCCTACCAACCTTGCCAGCCCGATTGCTGATGTGCTGAAAGAACAGCTGTCATCTGTTAACTGGGCCAGAGCTGGTTTAGGGCTGCCGCTGGTAAAGGCCTTTTTATTGCTATGTTGCCATGTTTATATCTGTTGTTTAGTGATCTCACAACCTTTAACAACCACAAATGTAGTGACAAGAAAGTACACATTCAAAATAATTTGTATACTGGTTGTTTGTTGTACGTATGAAATATAAAAAAAAATGGGGGTGGCCCCAGTTAAGTTTAGACACATATGTGAAACTGTCCATATCGGTATTGGGTGGTTTGATAGTTATTATACAATTGCTCTCAGATTAATATATTCATTCAAAACCGTTGTTGTTGTTTTTGTTGTTGTTGTTGTTGTTGTGGTTGTATAGCCTTTCTAAGGCTAAGTTCAATTAAGTCTTCATTGTGATTTATTCATGCACACTAAGGATATTAAAAGGACATGAGATGTGAACAAATGTTTTTTATAACAGCATTATTAATCTGCTGATATTTACAATAAAATAGGTTGGATACTTTATAATGATTTACTGGTAGAAAGTAAGTAATTACATGTAAACACATACAGTAGTGTAGTACCGCAAAATAGCCCAAATGGAATGATCCTTTTTTCCATATTACATTTTTTTTCCGCCACTGCAATGATTCAACTGTGAGACAGCTCCCTGGGTGAAATGGTCAAAGAATCGTCTGAATAAAATGCTGTATTTGACCGACAGATTGAAGAGCCCATTGGGGTCCTTGAGGAGACCACAGCTCATGATGTCACTGATTATACTGACTGGTCACTTGATGGTGAGCCTTGATGCTAACTTGTTTTAACAACATGTGCCTGTTTATTGTTTTGTACAAGATTAATCTACAGTATTTGTTAAGTGTTTTAATCTGACTATCTTCCTTTCCACAGCACAAGAGCAAAGTAATATTTACCCCAGCAACTCTTACAACCCCAGCCTCAACCCACCACCAGAGTCTGTCTCATCTCCTGCACAGGAAGAAGTTGTAGTCCCTCGTAAAAATGGGGATCCAAATATCCAGGAGCAGTCTGTGGTCAACTTCTCTACTGCTACAACCCGTGACACAATTACATTACACACAGGTAAGGCAATGGCAAGCCCTCTTAACCTGTTATCGCCTACTGTTCTTAAAACAGCTTCTCTTAAAGGTATAGTATATTTTTAAGTCACCTTTTTGCACAAACCAAGCTGTTAACATACTATAATTATCTGTTGTTTATCTCCAGCATCATCACCAAGAAAGATCTACGACACGCGGGACATTGGTCACAGCTCCGTCACACAGATTGATTTTGACGATGACAAGTACCGGCGACGACCGACTTTAAGTTGGTTTGCTCAAATTCTCAAGTAAGTATCATGATCTGCTGTGGAACTGCAGATCTCTTTTCCTGCTTTGTCACAAAGAATAAGTCACTACAATGTAATTGCAATCCCTGATTTTCTGACATGGTTTATCCTTTCAGAAATCGCACAGGCGGAAAGCGGACATCTCTTTCCTGGAAACAGCGGGTGTTCATGCTCCTTGTGGTCGGAGTTCTGGGTTTCTTTACGTTGATCATCATCATGGCTAAACTGGGACGGGCCTCCGCCGGCTCCGACCCAAACCTAGATCCTCTTCTTAACCCCAACATCCGTGTGGGTAAAAACTGAGAAACAAGCATTGGTTCCTTTTTTTCCTCTGTGTAACAGAATATACAGTATGACTTTGTAGAGCAAAATGAAATGGGACTCTCAGTGTCATGGGCAGCCCAACAGAGGGAGCCGTTTACCCACCTTAAATGAGAATGAAGAAGAGATGGTGCACCTTTTTTGAGAATGGAGGCAATCTCTGCCTCCATTTACATCAGGCTGTGGGACCCGGCGGGAAGGGCCCGTTCCAAAAAAATCTCTGAAGGTGATCAAGGCGCGGTGCAAAGATGAGGGGGACCCGGTTATTGTTGCTTTTGAAAGCTTATGAAGAAGAAGAGGGGTAGCATTTATATTTACAATTCCAGCTAACATATGTCAGTGATCTCTGTTAGTTGGTTTTTTTAAGTTCTGTAGACACTAAATAAACACTTCTGATGTTGAAACAACATCTCTAGCTGGCAGAAAAGTCATGATGTAAATGATACGTTTAATAATGTCCCACGGTGACAAACAGATTCCACTTGCTGATTGGTTCTCAGTGGCTGTGTTTCTCCTTTAGAGAAGATGTGGCCCTCACAACTGGAATTAAATGCTCCAAACTATATTAATACATAACTTATTATGGGTGTCTACATCACTTCTGAAATTGAGTGCATTGTTTTTAGGTTTGCCACAAATATTGTATGTACATTTCCTGATGTTTTTGACTGTCAATAAAATGGGAAAAACTGCAGAATTTAAGTATTATGTTTTTATTAAAGTCCATTAATCATGTTCTTTATATACTGATGTGCAAAGGGCACAGTGCTACAGTGAAGGATTGTCAGTTGCGTTTTGCTTCACTGAGAATGTCAGAAAAATATGGGAATATTTATAAATAATTATAATTATTCATTACATTTGAGTGCTGTTGCTCAAACATAAATGTTATTCTATTGCCTAGTTCTAATAAAGCCGCTATAAGCATGATGCTGCTTATTATCACAGACTTTATCAAAGTAAAGAATATTCAATGGAGTAAATGCAGTGTCTGGGTCTCTGTATACTATACTGAAACTACTGCACTTTTGCATTGACAACATTACTTGTTTATTAATCGCTGATATAGTGGTTCACTACAGCAGGAACCTGCTTGTGTCTCTCTTCAAACATAAAAAAACATGTACATTGAAAGAGGTGCAGGTTGTATCCCAACTGGTAGCAGGTAAAGGGCTTCACTCAGTCGCAGCAGGCTCAGACCACCTCTGAATAACTTGCATGCACCACACAATGGGAGTAGTTACATAATGAAACATTTTTATCAAGTTCTTGTTTGATTTGTGATCCTAATCTGCAGATCAAACTCCATCTTTATTTGATAACTTTTCAACATTGTCCAAAGATGCAGTGGTGGAATGCAAATAGGGAAATCAGATAGGGAAAAGTGTTTTTGATCTTCAGCCTTGTTTGAAACCGATTTTCTGCATCATGTAATTGCCTTATACCAGATGTGAAAAGTTCTTGCATACAGTACTGTATATCTCTTGTTTAGTTATTTTTCTGAGAGGAAATTGGATATTATACTATTTTAAAAAGCAGACCGACCTGTCCCTTAGTAAAAACCTAAAAAACTGTAGGTTTGAAATGACAGAAACTTCTCTACAACTTTGTTGAACATCATTCCCTGTGGGTGAGTCCAGCTCAGGAGCCTTATTTCCTGTGGGAGACCAGGGGGAACTAGCTCTGCTGCTTGAGCTTAGCTTTGAATCATGTATTATACTTACTGTATATCTATGACATTGTTCACATTTAGTCAATTTGAGCCTACAATGACTATACTGCATTTGCTTCCATAAAATAATAATGACATTTTAGTAAATATTCATAGAATCATTCATCTTATATTGTCATTCTATTACTAATATATGATCCTATTGCATACTACTTAAAATGCATCAGTAACCCCTCTAGTAAAACAATGTTTATGTTTTTTGTGTTTGTTGTTGTTGTTAATAATCAGTTTAAACTGTACCCCATTGCCCATTTCCTTTTTTCTTATGTTGAAAATTAAAAAGCATCATTCATTCACCTAAAAGTTGTTGAAATTGCTTGAGAAAGATCAGCAAATACTTCCATTTGACACTGGAAGATTGTTTCAGTACTGAAAGAACTGCATTCACTATAAGTGATGTTGTCACATGCTGTCCTTGTGAATCCTCGTAACAACCCCCTTTCAAGTGTAGACATCTGTGTTCTAAATATTCACCAATACATCCTGTCTTTACGTGTGAATGTTAGTTTCCTCTTCCGACTTTCCATTGCGTTTGCCAAACAGTCACACAGTGTGTGTCACCCATTGATTGGTGGGCGCTCTGAGCCATATTACATTGATGCAGGGAAACCTGCCGGCGGCAATGAATAGACGTGATGCGAGAATAAAAAAAAATATGACGGATATGTCTCTTCTATGCACAACAAAGATTTGTTTTGTACTGCCTAATATATTTCTTGATATAGCACAGTGGTTTGAATCACAAGTGGTTGAATATATTGGCACAATGCGTAGTGATATGTAATAGCCTTGGTCACACTATTGGAGTTCGATGTCTTTCTCAATAACTCTGAGTTATTAGGTTGCCCATTGCACTGACATAATAGGAACATCCTGATCAATACCTTGACACCGTAGATAAAATGAATACTGTAAGCAGCACAGTCATTCTTTTCAACTGCCCTGTTCACATTATGACACTGATAGTTTGAAAAATGGTCTTCCTGATGACATTCTGAGTGTTATTCTTTTTGTTTTCCAGCAAAGTGCCTGGTTTTAAGCGTGACCTTCAGCCAGGAATATTTTCTTAAACGCAAAGCAAGCCAAGCACTAACATTTTCTGACTTTAAAGAGAGAATTTTTTTATATTCTAAAAAGTTATACGAGGAGATTTGCATGACACCTGGCACCCACCCACGAACATGCCTCAAGTTATACAGAAGCGTTTCTGCTTCTTTAGAAGAGCACTGAAAAGATCCCTGTAGAAGTCGCGTTATACAACACTAGCTAGTGTCTTTTTATGTGTTGGTACATTGACTCTAGACCTTTAAGATATTCATAAATGTGGCGGTGGTGGCAAAGTCCATAGGGGCTTGGCCTGGGAACTGGAAGGTCACCAGTTCAAGTCCCCGAAAGACCAAGTGCCACCGTGGTGTCCCTGAGCAAGACACTGGTTACCTACACTGCTCCCCGGGTGCCGTACATAATGGCAGCCCACTGCTCCTAACACTAGGATGGGTCAAATGCAGAGACCGCATTTCGTTGTCCTAGTACTTGAACTCTGTGCAATGACAATAAAGTTGAATCTTGAATCTTAATCTTAAATCATATTATGTGCTGAGGGCATTTCCAAATAAAAACATCACGCAGATTTGGTGAGATCTCTGGAAAGCAAAACTGTGAACATAATGGTGCGTCACTGTTCGTGAGACTAACACAATCCTAAATTATTACTTTGAGAAAAGTAATATAAGAAAACGGATATGGGTTGTTATTTCGAGTTATGATCAACAGCAATGCAAATACAGGAAGCTTTGCAGGGAGAACGGGGTTAGTTGGCACACTTGTCTCTCTGCAATATTTGTCTGGCATGATGTTTGTTAGTTATTTTTTGTCTAACCAGGAAAAATGTAACTAAAGCAACAAACTTAAACAGGTTGAACATTTTATTCAATCAAGTACCGGAAATATAAACAAGTGATATTTTCAAGCAATTTTCCAGTAAGAAAGTCTAATGTTTTTAGCCTTTTTGACCATTTTACAAAGATAATAATTATCAATACGATATAAATGTTGGTTTTAATTCTTCAAAACAGTTTTGAATATCTCAAAATGTCACCTCAAAATTATACATAAACAGTTTCCTTTGTGGCCAAATGTGCCAACAAATCCCCAAATCAGTGTTCAAACAAGCCCAGCTGCCACTTGATCCAACTCTGTGATGAAATGATGTGAGCTATTCCTTTGTTTATCAACTAAAAGTAAGACATTTCCAACATCTTTAACATACACCATTATTATGTGTTTATTCCACAGACAACTTCCTTACTTCTCATTCCATTTTTGTTTCGTGACCTTCAAACCATGTGTGTCAGCCAGCCATGGTCTCCATAGTCTTTATGTTTGATCTGTTTTTTGGTTTTGAAGCATGTATAGTAAATGATGTTACTCATTCGTGCAGGTAACTTTAACATACTTGCATAAGCCATCGTGTAAAGAACATTATAGAGTGGAGTTACGTGCAAGAAGGGTCCCCTCTGTCATTGGATGGCACAGGAGTATATATTGATGTGTGTGGGTGTCATTCGTTCCTCCCAGTTCAATCAGACAGTGCATGATGAGAGGGAGTTATTGTGTTTCACTGAACACCATTGTCTCATTCCTGTGGCTTCTTTGATGACGTAAGTACAGATGTTGGCTTCATGATAGATGTACATAGTGTCTCTGAATTTAATTCACTATAGCTGCTGGACTAGAAGGAACTTGCATTAGTAACTTAGTAGTTGGTTTTGGAGTTCAATGTTATTTCTTGTCCTTTTAAAAGACTGCATTTTGCACATACGTACTGCATGGGATTACTTTTTTAAATTTGCCTTTTTATTGTATGTAGCATTGCATTAAGTATTTTATAAAATAACGTATAACTTTCAAATAGTGATTTTTGAGTACAAAATACAAAAATATGTATTAAATTACTTCAATGAACTGTTTCTGTGGATAGATAGACAATAAGGTCACAGGCAACTAAACTATATGACATTTCCCCAGGGATCAATATCGTGCCAGTTTCTAAAGGACCACGCTCAGCACACGCAGCACCAGTTGATGGAAAAATATTTCAGACCTTTACATCTTCATTAAAGACACCGGTGGAGTTAAAGGGCACAAATCTGAAATGGGCGACCATCAACAAAAAGACCACAGGCACGGAAAGACCGCTTCCTCCAAATCTAAACAAATGAAGGCCCATCACCAACATCAAGGCCATCGTCATCACCAAAAGCTCCTTCAGTCGGATGACAATGAAAGCCCTGAGTAAGTCTGTTTTTTTTATTATATATTGCCTTTCCTTGTGTATAAATGATGGGATTAATATTAGAATAGACGATGATGTTTAAATATTTTCCTTGTATTTTGTTTGCTTTGTGTCAATACTGCATTATGAGAGCATCCATAGTGAATTAAAATCCACTCATAATTCTTTACTCATGATCAAATAATGCTTCCTGATGCACTTCATCAACCAAACACTGTAATTTGAATGTCTAATTGATTCACTTTTGTAGTACAAAACTACACACACCTCAATAATGAACTTTAAGCGCAATATTAATTTTAATGTGTGAGGTAAGTAAATGAAGATCACACTGCTGCATCCATAATAATGCAAACTACCTCATAACTTTTTATTATTGGTGGTAAGTAAGGTGTAATTTATTTGCACGCATTAAAAATAATCTAGGCTGCATCATAGGGATTATTAGGTGTGAAAAGGCATTGCACTTTACTGACCATCAGCAATATAATGTTATGAGGAAGCATGCACAATTAAAGATGCATACAGTACGTTTTTACTTCCTATTAGAGTTGATTGTTGAAGTGTGTGAGTATTAGTAGTCATAATGTAATATAAACCCTATCTGTCCAGTTTATAACTAGTCTAAAGACCATTATGTAGTTCATTCAATAAGTCACATCAATGATGTTTAATGACTATTGACATATCCTCGCTTTGGTATCCCTGCGATTCTTTATAACATGTGTTTACATAATGTTTCTTTTTGAAATAGCACCCAATCAACAGCAGAGGACAGCATTTTCACTGATCATCCGCCCGACCATCAGCGTGCTGAGGACAAGACTCATCACCATCACAAGCACAACCATCGTCATGCTTCTCTTTCAGAATCGTCCTTGAGTTCCTCCTCTGGTTCCTCCTCATCTTCATCCTCTTCTTCATCTTCTTCACCTTCATCATCATCATCATCAACATCTACACCGTCTTCTTCTTCTTCCTCCTCCTCTTCCTTTTCTTCCTCCTCTTCAAAATCATCCTCTTCCACTAGCCTTTCCTCTGACACCAGCAGTAAGTGTTCAGATAGACATCAAATTCAGAAGCATTCACAGTCTTGCACTGACATTTCCAAGAAGTGTTTTGAAGGAGACGACACAGCCCCTCTGATAAATAAAAGAGGTAATCAAAACAGGCTCTCTGCCAAACAAAGAAAGGAGAAAGACAAGTCCTCTCAGAGTGGCTCCACCCAGGGCACCCTAAAGAAGAAACAGAGGGCTACAAAAGGCTTAGGAAAAGATGGGAGTTTGCGCAAAGCAAAATCAATGGAGGCTCTCAGTAGACCCAAAAAGAGAGACTTGCATGGAAAAGAAGATGGAACTGAACATGATAGGCACAAAGGTGAAGCTACGACGAATGTAATGAAGGAAAAAAAGGATTTCTCTGCCTTTCTGAATGAGATCACTCGACAGGTGCTCAGCCCGATGAGACTCACCACTCTTGGGGTAACAGATGCCAAAAAACCAGGACATGTCTCTGTTAGATCAAGTAGGGCAGCTAACACTGAGACAAATAGACAGCCAAGGAGTCGGATTGTCAGTAGAGGCTCAGTTACCTCCAGCAGGTTCTCCCGTAGCAGCAAGCACTCCGCTCGTCTTTCTCACTCTCAAGACCATAGACGTCACCGCTCTACAGACTCACCCCTTAACTTGAGTCGCTGCCAATCACCATCTAATGAACACTACCATCACCGTCACCATGGAGACCATCACAGTTCTTGTCATCATCATCACCACCATGCTAACCGCAACACCCAACGTTATGACCATCATCACAAAACTCCCCAGAAAACAAGGCACCACCATGGTGACCATGATCACTCATCCCGTCACCATCACTATGGTGACCATCATCACAGGGACCACTACAGCCCAAACCAACACCATGGAAAGCATCACAGTGCGACTCTTCAACATCACCGAGGCAAACATCGTAGCCCTTCTAGTCATCATCACCATGGCCACCAGCATGACCATGCTCATCACCATCACCACAGTTTAAGTCACAATCACCATACCAAACACCCCAACATTAAAGGTCACCATGGAAATCACCACAGTAAATTTCATTGGCACCCCGAAAGAGACGACCGCAGCAAAATGAATCAGCATCACCATGGAGACCATTACAGTGAACCGCATCCAGATCACCATGGGGACCAGCACAGTGATTCAAATCCCGATCACCATGGAGACCACCACCGTGAAGCAAACCAACTTCCCCATAGAAACCATCACATTGAATCACATCAGCATCACCATGGAGACCACAAGAGTTCTGGCCATCTGCATCACCATGGAGACCACCACAGTGAATCCCACCACCATGAAGATAACCACAGTGAATCCCATCCGCGTGACCATGGAGACCATCACAGCACAACTCTTCCGCGTCACCATGGAGACCATCAAAATAAAACTCTTCCGCGTAACCATGGAGACCACCACAGTGAATCAAATCACCATGGAGATCAACACAGTGAATCACATCACCATGGAGATCACCACAGTGAATCACATCAGCATCACCATGGAGACCAACATAGTTCAGGCTCTCTGCATCGCCATGGAGACCATCACAATGAATCGCATCACCATGGAGACCAACATAGTTCAGGCTCTCTGCATCGCCAGCACAGTGCATCCCATCACCAGGGAGACGTCAGTTCAAGCGATGTACATCACCATGGAGACCATCACAATGAATCGCATCACCATGGAGACCACCACAGTTCAGGCCATCCACATCACCATGGAGACCATCACAATGAATCGCATCACCATGGAGACCACCACAGTTCAGGCCATCCACATCACCATGGAGACCATCACAATGAATCGCATCACCATGGAGACCACCACAGTTCAGGCCATCCACATCACCGTGGAGACCATCACAATGAATCGTATCACCATGGAGACCACCACAGTTCAGGCCATCTACATCACCATGGAGACCATCACAATGAATCCCATCCACATCACCATGGAGACCATCACAATGAATCCCATCCACATCACCATGGAGACCAGCACAATGAATCCCATCCACATCACCATGGAGACCAGCACAATAAATCCCATCCACATCACCATGGAGACCATCACAATGAATCCCATCCACATCACCATGGAGACCACCACAATGAATCCCATCCACATCACCATGGAGACCATCACAATGAATCCCATCCACATCACCATGGAGACCAGCACAATGAATCCCATCCACATCACCATGGAGACCATCACAATGAATCCCATCCACATCACCATGGAGACCACCACAATGAATCCCATCCACATCACCATGGAGACCATCACAATGAATCCCATTCACATCACCATGGAGACCACCACAATGAATCCCATCCACATCACCATGGAGACCATCACAATGAATCCCATCCACATCACCATGGAGACCATCACAGTGAATCGCATCAGCATCACCATGGAGACCACCACAGTACAGGACATCACCATCAAGATCACCACAATGAATCGCATCCACATCACCATGGAGATGACCATAGCGCAAGGCATAACCAAGGACATCACACTGAACCACATCTCAACCATCCCCACTCCAAAACTAAAGTTGTTGAGCATGAGGACCTTAATGATCCTGATGATCACAACGCTCATTTAAAGTGGCATACTGCTGGCAGCCCAACTCTCTCCAGCATGGCGGATTTACCCAGGTGTACTAGCAGCCCCTCGAGTCATGACGAGGAACAGACAAGCTGCACTGGCTCATCGTTACAAAAAGTATGGCCTTCTCTTGGGTTAAGCATATACTCATTCATTAAATCCCGTATAACTGTATTTCCATAAACTCATTATTGGTAATCAATAGTTCCTTGTGTTACACATGCTGGATAAAATTCTTATGTAATAATGTTCCACTCATTTGCTTGCTTATTGATTTGGGAACCAGTGTGCATGTCACCATGAACTCTAAATTACAGTTAGATTACAGAACAGTAGATTGGTCATCAAACTAATGGTAATCATAATTGACATTCCAAAGTGATTTGGAGTTTCTTTTATTTTCCAAATTTTTGTTCAATTTATTCTTTTGTCATGATCAATATTATTTCTGATGTAGCGTTTAAAGTATTTTTTTCTCTTTCACGCAGGAAAAGATACATGGACTGGGTAAAATCATGTAAGTGTGATATAGTTATTTTGAGATTGTGAATGGTAATATTCCAAATAACAACCATGAACATGATAGGGTCCATAGACCTGTTGGATGCTCACTCAAATTGTTTTGGATGTATAAAATTAGAGTGTGAGTGATGACGAAATAGATTCAAGAGTACATATTATGCTCATTTTTAGGTTTATATTTCTATTTTGTGCCTTTTTCTGACATTTTTCTATGCTTTAAGTTCCAAAAAGTTTTTATTTTTCTCATCCTGCCTGTTCTGCAGCACATCTGTTCACGCTCTTTCTGAAACCAAAGCGCAGTCTGCTCTGATCGGTTAGCTGACTTGGCTCTTTTGTAATTGGTCAACCACTTAGAGATGTCCCACCCCCCCAATCAGATGCAATATGTTGGAGCCCTCGCCAATAGTAGCACAAGTGTTACGATTATGATTCCATTATGTCGTGGAAGTCGACAAAGTAGGCGTTTCAGGCAGGGGGGTGTGTGGGAGAGAAACTCCCTCTGTAGAAAACTTGGACAAAACCCCAAAAGCTTAAAGGGCCCCTTTTAAAATTATTAAAACTTTTTGGGAAATTATTAAATTTATCCATCAAATGCTGATTCACATTTTCTTCACTTCTCTTTCTCTTTTGTGAAAATGTCCTGATAGGATCCTACAGGAGCAGAATGAAGGTCTGCATCAGACTTTGATGAAGACCGCAGTGAGGATGGAGTCTTTAGGAGAGGAATTCATGAGCAGCCAGAAGCTTTTGGAGGCAGAACTTCAGAGGACTCGTATGGAGCTAGGCACCATTACAGAGAAGTTTGGGAGGTAATGAATGTGCAGAAAACAAATGTTGTTCTTCTGAGTTTAATCCCTTTGCTCCCCACATATCATAAGTCATATGTACTATACATCAATCATCTTGGTCTTTTTCCTTAAGGGAAATACAAAAATAACCCTTTGATTATTTTTTCCACACTATGTTATTTCTATGGTGCCAAACATTTAAAACTTCTTAATTAGCAAACGGTCAGTGTATACTCTTTTATAGATGGTTTGGGGTTCCATAAATCATATTTAATAAGCTTAATCAATTAACCATGAGGTTGGGCACATGCAACTCCCTTTAAAAGCATGTAGTTGTAATGTATTTGTTCATACAATGGAAATATAAGCAATTTCAGATATCTGAAAGAGTTAATATTCAAATAAATGTGAATAAGACTCACATCAGCCAACCATCATCTGTTTTCCTTAAAAGAATAGATGATGCACAGTTATTACTTAACCCTAGCATGTGTGTATACTGCAATCTATTGTTGAGTAACTTTTTCTCTCTTTCTTTACATTATTTCAGACTGCATGAAAAATGCTCATCAACACAACAGACTAATAGTGTTCGAGAGAATAAGCTTCAGTCAGTGGTAAGATTGGAAGACTTTCTAAGTTTCTTGTGCATGAGCTTAAGTAATTAGAAACATCAACATGATTGTAGAAACATGTGAAAGTTATTACAATTATTGGGAGGGGATATTGTGACGTACATTGCCCCCTTACTAAAGGTTGACCTGTGACAACCGTGCATCCTCTGCTCTCTGTGTCAGGCTCAGGGTATGGAAGGAGAACGTGAGCGGTTGAACCGGCGTATTTCTGCACTGACGGAGCACCTTGCTGATGCGAAATTTTCCAACAGTGTGGAAAACTTGAATGTAAGATCTTTACCTCAGTAAATACACATAATGAAAGATATATGTTACCTCTGCATTATTTAATCAATAAAAATCTATTTGCAATCTCTACTTACTGAAGATAACATCTGTGCTACACCACCCTGAACTCTAATTCAGTTAGGTGATGCCATGAATCAGGTGGTTCTTCCCATCACCCCACCTCCAGCTGAGTTCATGGACAGCCACGAGTACGACAACACCAATCCTGGAGGGCAGGACCAATGTCTGGGGCCAGTTCCAGAGGAGGAAGAATCCGACTGGTCAGAGATAGGAGATGATACCCCACGATTTGTACTGACAGGATCCAACAGAGGTCAGGTATGGAGACACCACGATGCAGATTTGGACAAAGACAGCGAGTCAGGTGGTGAGGAAATTCTCAGACGTCACTCTGCGCGCCAAATGCAGATACCTCATCTCCAGTTCACCATCCACAATGAGAATCTGTCTGAAGCTTTGACAGGTGAAGGCACGTATAGGATCACCACCAGTCCAAACGTTGGCTCCGCCATGCTGATACGGTCCGCTAGCCTTGAGGAAATCCCTCTGGCACGTCATCATATGCAGAAGGAGCTAAGGGGAACGGAGGCCATGATGGACCTCCACCACCAAGGGGGCGAGGCCGCCGAGGATTTAGATAATGAGATCATTCATCACTGGAGAACCAGCAGCGAAAGGGACGTGGCCATTGTGAGGCCGTCAGAGGCAGATCTAGCCGGCCTGCAGTCAGCAGAGCGGATGCTCAACCACTTTATAGGTGGAACACAGGCCGGTGTAGAGCAGGGGCAGGGCAGGGCTGAGGTGCACGCCTGGACAGGAGGGGTTTCAAATGACGGGATAAAAGCAGAACGAACAAAGCTGTGACAGAAACATGAGGGCCCTGCTCACTGTGTCTGAAACCTTATACTCCTTTTAGCTTTATTTATTAGTAGTGTTCAATAAGCTCTTTCTTTCACAGGATCAGTGCTTCTGCCCCACTAATTAACATGTGTTTTGATTCAACTTTACCTTTTAATTAAAACAAATATTTAGTAGTTTTCTAAAGAGCTCCACCCACAGCTTGAGGACTTCCTTAAAGAGACAGGTGCTAAAGATGAGTGGTAAGAGGCCAGAGGGTGAATGGAGGTATATTCAGACATGCAGTGTTAAAGAAATAACATGTCATTTGAACACTAAAGCATGATCAAATGTTTCAGTAAATATGCAAAATACAAGTTATAACCCACTATGTCCCCTTTAACACTTTTGGGCTTCCTCATTTGATTCTCAAAAGGGATTAAGACTAAGATAGACAATTATAACAGTGTATAAATTCAACCCCTATTCTTGAAAAAAAATAATCCCTTTAGATTTTGTCCTTTAATGGAAAATTATAGATTTGTATTTTTTTTTTGTATAATCATCAATATAACCATGTCCTTTCCTGTTCGTTCATGTCTTTAATCTGTTTGCTTTTTTGCATGTAACATTATGTAATCATAAAATATATTTTTTGTAGTTAGCCTCAATGATGTATTGTTGAATGCTATATAAAGTTGTATGCTTCACGTATTCTAAAAGAAAAGAAATCCAGTGCTCTCTTATTAATCAATTTCTTGTTGTCTTAGCGTGTATAACAAAATGTAAACTTATAAATATAATATTGCTTTAAATATGTGTACATGCAAAACTTATTTCCTCAGGTTACACTCATTAACCTTTTAAAATAAATTCTTGCAAATAAACACATTTCACAAGCTTATGTAAATCATCCATGTACCATGCTCAATGTAACATTTAATAAACCAAATGAAGAAATAATTAAACATAATTTCAGCTGTTTGTTTTATTTTGAATCAACTCTCTTTGGAAAGTTTGTCTTGATAAATGCATAGAATGATAGAAGATGGACAATAAAGTGATGCTGTATTTTGTTGGCCAACTTGTTCGGAACCGCGTTTTTTTTTTAAAATCACATAGAATTCTGCTTTTGGTTTGCAAAAAACGGGCATTGTACCAGGATCAGTTTCAGTGTGTTGAAAAGAGCTCCCTTGTGCTGTCTCGATTCTGCTCGAAACTTGCCTTAATTTAGCAAAGAGTAATTTACATTTCATCATTGTTAAACATTTTTGCTGACCATTGACATTTTTTAAAACTTTTAACTCTTAAAGATTCACTAAAAACTATGGGTAACAAATAACATTTTAAAATAAAATATGAATATATCGCATAACATATTGCATTTTTGTATAATATCAAATCAATTCCAGTTCCATTTAAAATTGGGTCATGATGCTAAGTGTTACACAGGTAATATATACTGCATATAAATATCCATCTTCCTGTCTGGTTGGATTTGTTTTGTCACCCATGTCCCTCTGGTGAGTGATGGATGCTGAGCAGACAATGGCCTGGATTCAGAGACCAGTTTAATTGGATAGGTAGGTATTAGTGGTAAGAAGCTCCCTGCATCAAGGTATGCCAAATCCAGTGTGCCAAACCCACTGTGTGGCATGCTGGATGGTACACTGCAGTCAGTGGAGATAACTGGACTTTTTCAGCTATTTTTGGGCACACAAAAAAGGTGAATTGTCATGCTCTCACATATGTTTAGGAGATGCACCACTTCTGTAGCTGTAAAACTTTACTCTACCAGGTTTTATCATTTTTTTTGGGGGGGGGGAATCTCTCAGAAAACAATTTTCCTGTGGCTGTGTGTTTATTGAGTTTAATTTTGTGCATTTAGTGTTGAACTTCGCTTTTTCAGCCTCAGCGTCCTGCCTCTGACCTCTCCTTCTTCCTCGCAGACAAAGCAACGCAGCATCGGCACTCGCTGCCTGGTCCCTTCTCCTTCCCCTATTCCCCCGGTAATACCCGGATTCCCAAGCTGCAACCATGGTGGTGATGAAGATGAAGTTCACCTTTCAGAAAAGGGTGAAGCTAGCTCAGGGACTGTGGCTCCTCTCCTGGTGTGCCACACTGGCCGGGGCTTTCACCTTCAGCCTGGGCTGCATCCTCAAGACGGAGCTCCGCAGGAGGGAAGAGGTATTCAAGATTTAACTTTAAAGCCTATGATTCTAAAGTTTTTGTAGATTTTTTTTAAACAAGTGACTTATCAACCAAATACAATAATCAGTAGAGCAATGACTTATGGTTAAATAAGTGAGTGACGTGTTGATGTTTCAGCACAAGTAGTCAGCCTGTGTTTTTTCTTTGGAGAAAATCGAAACGCCCAAGTTGTTTTTTGTCTGATTACTTTCTTGACAATTTATTTAGCTAACCTCTAAGTTATTCAGTACATATTGAGGAAAAGGAGATTTGTGATTACACTGTAATTTGCAGATTTTCATGAATAACCTCAAGATACCCTGTGTGCCTGCCGTCCCTTAAAACTGTGACAATTTAAAAACATGATATTTTGAAATGAATGTCTTAAACAGATAAATTAAATATAACATACTGTCAAAGAAATGTCCTTGATGGAGACTAACAAGTGATAAAACACCTGTGACCTACTTTGGATTCTGACTCATAATTTAATAAACCAGGCTTTGTCACTCTCAGTCACCCTAATCCCTTCTCCTGAATGCTGTCATCACATAATATGTATTAAACCTACATAGTTTTGTTTTGCTTATTGCTACTATTAATTATCTGCACCCTCAAAAACATAATCTTTGCACAACTATGCATTCACAACGTTCACTACGTTATTTGCATTTTTTTTAGATATTGTCCCAAAATAATTATTTCAAATTGTAAGGATTTTGCGACAAGAAAAACAATATGTTATCTTCTTTGATTGATGTAATGAATGTAAATGTAAATGAAAGAATCCATGAAGCTTATATAATCATTCTCATATCAAAATGTATATTGCATTGTAGTTTACACTTAATTGTATCTTATCATCTGCACTGAAGTTAGCATATTTAGTAAGAATGAGGATAAGAAAAGTCTGAAAATGTTATACGTTACCTGTAACATATAGCTTTAGTTGTAAAGACAAAGCTGTCTAAAGTCTGGTAGAATCTTATTGTTTTGTAGTTGGTTGAAAATGTATGTATTTTAGGTGAAATTTGGGGAATTTAAGGCAAATAGCACCCTTTATTTCTGTCAGGTTCTATAGTTTAAAGTAACAGCGTGTTTCTAAAGGTCTGTTTAAAGATTGTGTTTCATTTTAATAAGGCTGATGTTTTTTTCCTTTCAGCAAACAAATGCAATTTTTTTATGTATTTATTGTCTGACTTATTTACAGGTTATGGATAACTCAAACGTACATGTTGTGCCCAACACTCTCATGATTGTTGGCCTGGCCTCTTTGGGTATCAACTTCTTTGCTTCAAAGATCTGTCAGGATGTTCTGGACGCCGGGAGATTTTCTCGCTGGAAGAACATGCTAAAGCCGTATTTTGCCATCTCTTGCTTCTTCACTGTCCTCATGCTGCTGGCTGTCATCATGAGCTTTGCAATGAAGGGCAGTCTGGAGTCATCTCTGAAGATCGGCCTGAGGAACGGCATCCGCTTCTACAAGGACACAGACACCCCGGGCCGCTGCTTCCAGAAACAGAACATCGATCGCCTGCAGATGGAATTCCAGTGTTGTGGAAACAATGACTTCAGGGACTGGTTTGAGGTCCAGTGGATCAGCAACCGCTACCTTGATTTCAGCTGCAAGGAAGTAAAAGAGTAAGTTTAGCACAATATTATAGAGTGCTGCACAGTTGTCTTTGACTTTGTAGGCCAACCCGAAGTTAGCATTACACTTTTTTCTTTGGGATTTTGAATTATTGAAGAAAATAAGCTATGAGGCAGACACATGTTTATGAGATTGGAACATTTTGTTCTGCAAGATAATCTTCTCAAATGAAATGTCTTTCATTGTGTACATGTCAAAAGAAACAAGTGTTAGCGTATAAACATACAACACAATTGCATGAATTCAACATCAATACCCCTTAGTAGATGAGGGTCCCTGTGTGTCCAAATTAAATGTGAAAGTCACTTAAACTTGTGTTGAGCACAGACATTATGTCAGGCATCCAACCAAGAAAAAAAACACAAGCTATGAAAAAAACCCAATTTCTTCTAGACAAAGGAACCAGAAATGCAAAAAATGTGCAATGCAATGCTGTTCAGAACTATATAGAGTTCAATTTAATGGGTCTCCCATCTGAGGACGCATATATATAAAAAAAAAACATATGTACGCTGAAAAACAACTTTTTTTCCCTTAGTCGCATCAAGAGCAACGTCGATGGTCGTTATTTGGTGGATGGAGTCCCATTCAGTTGCTGTAACCCCAGCTCTCCGAGGCCATGCATCCAATATCAGCTCACAAACAACTCAGCTCACTATAACTATGAATACCAAACGGAGGAACTCAACCTGTACCTCCGAGGCTGCAGAGAGGCCCTGGCCAGCTACTTCATGGGCTTGATGAACACCATTGGGGCTGGAGTACTGTCAGTCTTCCTCTTACAGGTATACGATACAAGAATTAAAGTGATGTTCACAGGGATTTCAGCAAAGTTGGTGGTGGTGGAGGAATAATACCAAGTCCTATCCATTGGTACGCAACCAAGTTGTTTTAAAACCAGTATTGAACATTGTTTAATGTTTTTAATGAGAATCTTGTTTGATAGTGAACCTCAATTCATTGCTCACACAATTATTTGGGTCTGATGTGTACATCTATGTATATTTATCAATTGCCACTGCAATTTGGGTCCTTGATGATGCTCACCAATGGAATCTCCTTTACAACCCTCTCCCCCCATTTCTTCACCTTCCTCTCTCCCAGGGCTCTGTGCTGATGAGCTTGCGATTCCTGCAGACTGCCATGGAGGCAGTGGAAGGGAATGAAAACACAGAGATTGAGACAGAAGGGTACTTGCTGGAGAAATCAGTGAAAGACACTGTGATGGAATTTGTCGATCCTGTGATGAAGTTCTTCCTTTTTAAGAACCAGGTGGATGAGGACTCTTCTGAAGCCCCAGCTGCCCCCTAAACCACACAGAAAACACACATGTGAATATTTTATACACCGAGAGCGCAACCAATGAATGATAATGTATGACTTCAATATAAAGACAATACTTATTTAACATTCATATGAATTGAACATATAAAGAGAAAACAATTGTTTTTGTAGCCATCAAATGGTAAAATACATATTTACTATACATTCTTTATAACAACATACTGTGTAACATCAGAAAAGATACCCACCCTAAAAACTTTTTTTCAAGTTGCATATCTCTACCTGCCTTTCTTCTCCCTGTTAGTGAAAGCAATAGGATTATGAGGATTGACATAATCATTGTCAGTAATGCATTTAAAGCCATTAAGTGTGTCCCCTGTTAGGAAACCTTGCTAAAGCCTTTGATCCCATTTGTTAATACTCAACGTGCTGCCCTTGCAGTTGGACTCCTTCGTCAGGTGAATGTATGGACAGTTAACTGTGCCACTGCTTTGTTTGCTTATGAAAATTTGAGAACAGGAAAAATTATAATTTTGAGATCTGACTTTTCAAATTTGGACGAGAAGTCTGTGTTCCACACCCATGTCCCTGGGCAGGTCATTTCATTTAAAAGATAAATATACTACACTTTCTTTATTACCAGAATCAAAACTATTGGTTGATCGCTGGAATCTATTTGTAATATTAACCCATGTAAATAGCTTAAATAAAGATTAATTTAAAAACATGACCAGGTCTTGAATGATTTTCTGGAGCCATGCATACCTCTTAGTCTTCTACTCAAAGTAGGTAGTAAATCATATTTAAGTGTAATATCACCATAACATTCGTAAGACCTCCCATGTATTATATGTTTCTGTCCACCTATGGGAGGCTACAACGACACAAAACCCCCTGGTTACTAGCATTATAATGAAAGGTATGCATGACTTATGGACTGAGGTATATTAAAGACAAGTATTAATGTTATAAAGGTTCTGTGCTATTTAACAGTAAGGCTGCAGCTTAGGCTGGTAATAAATTACTTGAATCTGTCTCGGTGCGCACGTATACAGACGTAATGACGTTTTGATGACGAAGGGAGACATTTTTGAGATCCTTCCTTTTTGAACCGGTTCCTTGTAAAAGCGTTCAAAATGTACACCGTCTGGAAATCATATCATTTGAAATCATCCCCCGACTCACACTTTGAACATATTTTCTCTTAGCTGTTTTATTGTCTATTACGTGTATGCATACCTCTTTAAAATGGGTGTTTCAAGACTTTGAGAGTTACTGTCACACCCAGTAAAGAGCCGTTCAGAGTGAGCGAATCATTCTTCAGTCACACAATTTCTAACTGTTGCGGTTGCCCGGAAAGCTAGTTGTAGACAACTGGCTAGCGGTGAGTGGGAGAGTTTCATCTAACCGTTGATTAGCTGATGTGTATAGCTGCAGTATTTACACAATTAGCCTTCCCATCCGCATAAGCAGCAAGTGGAGGGGAATCTACTTAAACTGGCAGGTAGGTTGAAAGCAGAGACATTTTGTTCCTTTACTTGTTAATAACATAATGTCAGACTGTTGGGGAAAACACCATTAGGGAGCTAACTACCCATTAAAGTAACAAACTCGTCATGGAGTGATGACTGAACCGTTTTGTTTTATCTTAGTGTCACTATAATGTTTTATGTGTCTTAATACGCCTTTAGCTAGCACGGTCGCTTGACTCGCCTTAAAGCCAAGGCATATTTCGTGAATTTAGTTGGGTAGGTATTTTAAACATTGTTTGAGAAGGTTCGGGCATGTAAAGCTAGCTATAGGACGAAGTTAGCTAGCTAGCCCTTGTACCACGGGCTATCGTTTTGGTGATATGTCTCTTTATATATACCTCTTCTGTATTTAGGCTATCATAAATCAAGTTATAGCCCATTCACGTACCATATAAATGCTTCTGAATAACATTGACTTGTCGGGGACACTACACGTTTGGTTTCTCAGGGTGAGGTCAACAGTAGTCGACTCGGGTGTTGTGATTGTACACAGGGTCTTTGTTTTTTTAGGCTACTGCCACATGGGGGGGCTGGTGCATAGTGAAACTAAATTTGCTTTATTACTTGTTTATTCAGATATGAGTGGAGGTCATGGATGATGTTACATTTGTCCGTGTGGAAGACCCCACCAGAAATATTCCTGATATCTGTAATCTCTAGAAAAGTTACTAGCCACTTATTTTATGGTATATGAGACTAATGTTGATATGAGTACCTCAAACACCTATTTACTGTACATGGATAATTGTTGTGATTGTTGAACATTATAAAGTTACTGAGAATTGCCACACTTTTGTCGTTCAATCCCATCACCCATGTACATAAAAGTAGTCCCTCCGGATCTAATGTCCCACATCAGGCAGCTTAGGAGCATGCGTGGGTAATGCATTATGCATGGCTAAGTAGAAGTGAGCTAAAGATTGTTGCATTAATGCATTTAGATAACAAGTGTAAACCTGAAAACTACCACATATGCAGAGTGTTCATGTGAATACAAAAATACTAACTAACTACTAACTAAGGGTTTTTTCCCTCCTCCCATCTCCCACATTTCTATAGACTACTTTTCCAGTTCATGTTTTCACACTTTTTGAAGACCTTAATACAATGTGTTGTATTGTACATGCAATACTGCTGTGTATATATAGTGATCACTTTTGAATTGGCCATTGTGTTGCAGAGTAAAGATGGAGGACTGCAGTTTTCCTCCTGATTCAGCGGATGGTCACTCGCAAAGAGGAAGTGTTGCTTCCTCTGCAACTCTCTCACGTGGTAGGCAGCAGCTTATATATTAATAATGTAACTCATGGAGGGTAAAATCACTCCTCAGTGATAACTAATATGCATAATTTCATTATGTTGTTTTTTTCTCTCTTGCTTATTGTGTCTTTATATTTGTTTATTTGTGTTTGTTCACACAGCTCAAGATGTGCTTATTTACCTCTGTGGTGACAGCGCTGTGCACCTAACAGTAGAAGGGCTTGGCAGTGTCTCTGTGCAGGAGTTGGGCCGCAGTGTTCGTGAGGCTCTCCATATTCCTGAGACTGCACAGGATGCTTTTGCTCTCTGGTTGTCTTCTCCCCTGCTCGGTAAGGACTTTTTTTCCCCACACCTTCTACACTAATTTAAGGCTGTGACTCTTCATCTGGCAATGTGTGTATACTAGGGCTGTCAGTTAAATGCGTTATTTACGGCGTTAACGCACCTTCCGTTTAACAGAACTATTTTTTTCAACGTGTGTGCGTTCTGTGACCCTCGGCCCGCTCCATAGTTTAAGAAAATATCAGCAAACCATGGTAACGTTGTGGATCACAGAAGAAACACACCACAAATGGAGAAAGAAAAGTCACTTTTGAATGGAAAGTTGAGCTATAAAGCCCTGCCGGGTGGTTTCCTCGAAAAGACCGAGGTAATATGTACGTGCTGCAAAATGAATTAAGTTTCCTCCGGAGTACGCCGAGTTTAAAATATCACTCACTGACCAAGTATAGCGCTGATTCAGAGACCCCACAGAGGACAACATAATAGCTAAATGGTGGCTACAGACTGTAGGTCTGTAAACACTGTGGAGGATGAGGCTCTGCTGGAATCAAAACGACCTTCTTAGGAGCCTTGGAGAGCCGCCACTGTAACAAAGATTCCTAACTTAGTTGCAATAACAATGATGTTTACTGTCTTGAATAAATATAATTACATTATTTATAATTCATAATAATTATAACATTATAACTTATAATAAATAAACATTGTTTATTTATTACAAACATAATTTACGATAAAGCAATCATATTTATCCACCTACAAAAACTTGAAAAATATCCTTTTTAAGATATTTAGAACAGATAAATAATGTTTGATTAATTCGCAATTAAATATTTTAATGGACTGACAGTCCTAGTGTATACTAATCCTACTTTCTTGAACAAAACATCACATTCTGGCTACAATATATTACTGAGTATAGGTTATTTTTGGTAGGATGTTGTGTGGGGGATGTTCTGTGTAAAATCTGGTGCCTGAACAAGCAGAAATAAAAAAATCCATTACACAATACAATACTGCTTGGATTACCAATACAATGCTACAAGCAGGTTCAATACACTATGTTTAATTAATGTTCAAGGCATGAAGAATAAGGTTTACAACTCAAGTCAGTCACAGCAAACTATTGATTGTGGTTTTGCCATTACAATTGAACTTTACTCTTAAAATAAGATAACTTTACTTTGACGTAAGCAGCTCAAGTATCACCACTGCAAACAACACAATATTTACAGCAGGAAAACACAGACATCTCACTTTGTTACATTTTCATCCGCAGAATTACAGTTAAAGGCTAGGCATCAACCATACAAGCTGTGCCGTCAGTGGCAGGACTTGCTGTATCGCTTTACTGAAGCCTCAGAGGAAGACATTTCACAAGGTGAGCTTTCGGTCAATTTAATGCTGTGTTTATATAACTGCAGCAATGTCAGCTTACGTTGTTGGGATTATGGATGTTCAGCGACACTGAACAGTTAAGTGGTATCTACATTATGTTGGCAAATCCTGTCTACCAAGGATACAGTGTATGTTTTAAAATAAAGTTCTAGCCTAGCATACAAAGCTGTCCATGTGGCATTGCAAATGTCACAAAACACAACAGTGATAGCTTAACACGAACAAAACGAAAATAGAATCACAAATATATTACCTAATCAATTAAATGCTGTTATGCATCTTTGTGGAGTGCAGGATTATGAGTCAGAGAAGAGGGTTTTTTTAAGAGTGCTTGACTGATGCTAGATACTCCTGCGTCTACCACAGTATTTGTCTTAATACCATCACTCCTCCACTCCGGGAGGCTGGGCTAATTCTCCCACAGTGACGATCGTACTAACTTATAATACACAAGGTGCCTCCACCCTAATAAATCATGGTCCTGTGCTTCTCCTTCAGATGAACCATGTCTTCAGTACCGGCGGAACGTGTTTTATCCTAAATCTAAAGAGCTTCAGGTATTATTATCAAACACGTTCAGTAATCTTTGATGTAAGCTAATTGTTAAACGCGTGTCATTCAACACAGGGTTGCTTAAGAGTCCTATTTTCCTGATAATTGAAGGATAAATGTTGTCTTTGTCCCACTACTGAGCAGATAGAGGATGAGGGAGTGCTCAGGCTCCTGTATGAGGAGGCCAGGGGCAACATCCTCATGGGTCGATACCCGTGCGACCCCGAGCACTGGACGACACTTGGAGCCTTATCTCTCGCTATCGATGAGGGAACTGGTCTTGAAGCGCAACAAATCACTACTACTATAAGGTAAGCTGGAAAAGATGATTACAAATGTTTGACCAAAGTCTTGATTTGGGTTTGCTAATGCTTTTGAATTGTACAGGTAAGTACATAGTTGAACCCTTGGTTTCTTAAAGCAACAGTTTGATCTTTTTGGAATTACACTCATTTTCCTAGATGAGAAGATGCATATTACTAAAAATAAAATGTCTTGAGCCTTTGTTCAGACCTAGTCTAGCTGCTTCCCCTTGCTTCCAGTGTATATGCTAAGCTAGACTGATCTCCTGGTTATAGATTCATATTGATCTCACAGGCCTAACTGTCATATCTTCGTATGGTATTTCCAAATATGCCAATAAGCCAATTTAAATTAGTTGGCATTGAAACATATCGAGAAAAAAAAAAGATTTTTAGAAAAACAATTTCATTTAAGAGTATAAATGCTAATTTCTACTAGGATAATCAACACACCCAGACTTCTTTCTGTGTGAGACCAGAACTTGCTTAGATTGACATTTTTTTAAAGTTGACATCTGACATTTAAGGAAATAGTAAGTACTGGCCCCATCTGCCATTTTGTCAAATGGTGAAAGGTCGCCTCGATTCATCTTAAAGTACCAGAATAAAAATGGACACTGAAAAAGGACAAGTGGCAAAAATCTTGTCCTTTTAACAAACAGTTAAAGTAAAATTACAATCACTGACTACATGTTGAAATTCAAAGAAAATCAACCGGAATACTGAAGAAAAGGTTTGAGGGGGTGTTGTTTTTTCTAAAAAGGTTGATGATAATGTGCTACGGCAGTGTTACTTCATGATTTATAGAGAATGCACAGGACATTTTTGATTGAAGTGGGATATGCACACGGTAATAAAAATGTGAGATTAGATATTTATGATAATGTCTCATCGCTCTGCTCAGGGTATCAGTGTATTCGCCTTTGTGTGGTTTGTCACTGTTTAGTCTTTCTTCTCTGACCATGAAACTGAGCATAATGTTCCAAGCTTTCCCAACGGCAGAGGAATTAAGAAAGGGCCCTTTGTTTATCTTCTACACATCTTTGATTATTCATTCAAATAAAATCCTCAAATGACGATGCTATTGGACTATTGTGGAAAAGAGAAAAACAACATGATAATCATTGTCTACTGATGAAGACATGCTTTGTATTTTAAGTACTGGTTGCAGATACTACTTAAGACCAAGAGGTCATTTTAAGAAGAACTCTTGGCAATGATCAGTGGATTTGTTTTTTATGTCCCTGAAAAAACAAAGCTGAGAAGAAAGAAAGTTATTGTGAAACCAGCACCTTTTAATTTCTTCAGGGTCATGATAGAAACAAAAAAAACACAAATAAATGTAATAAGTTTGAATGAAAAACAGTCAATTGAGGGATTTAGGAGAGACAACAACCTGTATATTGAGTTTTACAACGCCTTGCAGACTTGAACAGAACAGATTATTTAAGGAGAAATTGATCAATCTATTCATAATTGCACATGAAAGGATTGCATTGATGCAATTAATGGTTTCCATCTTGCATCCTGTAAATCCTACATACAGAGCAACCAAAGCATTGTAAAACACGAGATTAAACCGTACTTTTTGATAAATCATTTGTGAATTGAATGTAATCTTAACCCCACAATTCCTCAGATGCACCTACAACCTTTTCTCCTGTGCTTTCCACAGAGGGAAGAAGCTGTCTTCTTTCCTGCCCGTACATGTTGCCATGGGCAGTGGGGGGTTGCTCTCCACTCTGAGAGGGAAGTCGAGCCGTCAGACAGGGCTGGAGCAGAACCTGTTGGATGAGTACAGAAAGATCAGCACACCTGCTGGAACCTCTCCAGAGCCCACACAGCTCCTACACCAGTACCTCAACACATGTCACAATCTCCCTTACTATGGGTAAGAAGTTGTGTGATGAGCCATTTACACCAGTGTTAGTTTTGGCAGCTAGTTTAAATTTAGTCTTTTTAGTCTTTATATCAATAAGAATCTGAATATTTTATCGAAGCCAGGTTTCATAACAGTTCCTCAATTTTAGAAGGGAATAAAATAATAAAAAATGATATAAACATAAGTAGCATGGGCCATTAAAAAGTGTACGTAAAATGTCCAATAAAAGATGAGATAAAATAAAATAGACAATAAAATATGTATAAAAACATAGAATGTTAAAGGAAAAATGTATCAAAAGTGTCATTTTTATTCTTCATAGTGTTATACATGAAGTTGAAAGGTTTACTCTCTTTATTTTGTCCTCTTTTTAAAAAATAAGTAGTCCTGTATAATATACATATCACTTTCTGATAGGAAAGACTCACTGTTAATTTTTAGAGCTACATTTCAGTTCTTCATTTACCTTTTTAAAAGTTGATGTCTGTTGCTGAAAGTCATAGTTTTTGTTAGCAACATTAATGCTAAGTTATACTCTGAATTTCTCCTCAAATGTTAGGTTTTATCTCTAACTTCATATTTATTAGGTGTTTTATTAACACACACTACACTAACAGGTGCGCTTTCTTCTGCGGAGAGATCGACAAACCAGTGCAAGGGATTCTCCAGAGGACCAAACGCAAAACTGTCAACGTTGGGATCTGCCTGGAGGGGGTTTATGTGATGGATGTAAAAGAGAAGGTGAGCACACATTTATCAACTTGTCGTCCCATATAATGTCCCTGATAATCAATGCTTACCTCCCTTTTCCCGTTATGTTATATTTGTTCAAATGAAAATGTCACCCGAATGAAATGCTTAAGCGTTGAGAGCATTTCTCTTTATGAAAACTAATCTGATTTCTCCTGTTAAACACATGTTTTTGCAGCATGTGCTACTGGGTCTGCATTTCAACGAGCTGTCCTGGGACCACAGCTACCCTGAGGAGCAGGGGGACTCACACATCCTGTGGCTGGAGTTTGATGGAGAGGAAGACGGCACTCCTGTAAACAAGTTGCTGAAGATCTATTCAAAACAGGTGAAATAGAAAAGAAGATATTTGTGAAATAAGATTGAATTTAGTAATCATCTGATAAGACTATATTTAACTCCTGCCCACACAGTGTCACCAGCCAGCATGGGTACTGACATCGCCCCACTGTTCAGCTTCTTTTTTTCCCTGTGATCATTAATTCAGAAACGTATTGCTGCTGTAACAGATGTAGTCCTTTTATGTGTGTCACAGCGCACAGCACCTGGTGTTGTTGAGAGCTGTAGTATCAGGTGCAGCTGCTGTGCATATATTTTCTTAACCCAATACTCGATGTAAGTGTTAAAACCTAATGGAGTTCAAATGTTTTGTTGTACTCTTATGTGTCATCCGTGTTCGACGATTGTTGGGTTGAAAAGACGACAGATGGTGAAGAGAGGTTACATAATGGTTGAGACAGGATAAATAATCACACCTAATCCAAGGCTGGCAATGATGTTTATGTAAAGTTTAGGTAGGGCGGCAAAACACTACTATCTTCAATATCGAGATTCTGTATCTGCTGTTTATTTAGTAGATAAGATATTCACTTTAATGTGATATAAAGCAGAGAAAAGCAAGAAAACTCCACACTTATGAGGCTGAAAACAGCTTTTTCCGTCAGTATGTGTGAGAAAGAAACTCCCGCTGGAGGGAACAGGGATTTTAGCCTTTACAGACCATTTGCATGCACAGAAACCTACATATATAACACGCTACAGGAAAGGGAACACCACAAAGAAATGTAATAGGGCCTCTTTAAATATTAGATCTTCTTTCTTTTGTCTACCAGGCAGAGCTAATGAGCGGCTTCATCGAGTTCTGTGTGGAGCTGAGGTCTGCGTCTGAGGGAGGAGCTGCAGCTGAAATGGATGGAGAGGTGGGTGCACATCAGCAGCCTGGGGGGCAAGACGGCAACAACAAGAACGGACGTGGAGGACGGCGCGGGATGCTGCGCAGGCAAAGCAGCGTGGTGTGCAGTCGGGTCCATTCACTGAACACCATCAGCTACGTGGACAATGGTCAGTCTAATTCTTGACTATAGTAGTAAATACTTCTTGCAGTGTAACCTTTCTGGAATAAGCTACTTCTCTACCAAGAAAGTCTCCCTTTAGAAGTTTTTATTTTTCTCCATTGTCTTTCAGGAAAAGAAATCAAACGCTTGAAACCCAAACGAGCCGCGTCCTTCTTCAGCCGTCAGACGTCTGTAGCCACGTACTCTGCTGTGCAGGTGACGGAGAGTCTGGAGCAGGGGTAAACTCGCGAGAGGCCCCCATGCCTCTCAAAGACCAAACCTGAACACTTTACACTGACACTTAAGGAGAAGACTTGATTCAAGCCGGAGACATTTAACTGATAATATATGAACATGCAAAGGACCAAGTGAGGGATCTAGGTGTGAGTAACAATGTTTATCTTCTGAAGTTGTGTTTATATTAAGAGAATACAGACATGTGAAAAACAAAAAGGGTCTAATAACCGCTACGCTTCTGAGGTTGAACTGAAGTGACTATTCTATTAGGTAGCCTTACATAAAGAAACTATAATGACACTCAAAAAGGGCAGACCCCCACCAAGGCCTATGGAGCATTCACATGCTACCTGAAGTATCCTGTTTCCAGTGTTGGGAAAGCTGCAGTATGTTTATTAGCAACGATGCGTTGTAGTTTATTGCTAGCAGTGTTTAAGGGTGAAAGCTGTCTCTATGAATTTTCCCAATTTGGAACAAGTTTTTTTCAGTTTTCAAACACTTTATGAATGCAGCACAAATGTTTCCACCCTGTGATTTGGATGGAATGGGTTTTTCTTTAGCACATGATACAGCCCTTCCACTACATTTCCTGAAAATGTGGCCAGCAGTTTTCCCTTAATCCTGCTGACAGATAAACAAACTTATCCTCGAAAAATCCTTGGCGGAGGTAATCAAGCATTCTCTGAGCAACATAGGATGATCAGACTTCATGAGTCTAAGTTAGGCACTACAGCATGACTCAGTTGATGACTGTATATCTCATGACCGTTTTGCCATTTCTGCAGCACTTGGGAGCTGCGTTTACTGCTATTCAAAAATGTAAACCTCGTTAGAGTATAACCACTGCTTACCCTCTTTTGGGGGACTTTGACATAACACATTGATATCACAATGCAACCTTTTTTGTGAAAGTTAACACACTCAGACAACATGACAAACACTTTGAGAGGACAATATAGGGGCCTGCTCTCACTATTCTGCTTTCTCAAATTGCCTGTGCCTTGTCCTCATCTAAGGGTGGAGTGCTAGAAAAGTACTGGGAGAAACGTAGAGTGGTTGCTGTTACTGAGTCCGTATGGGAGCACTTTGTCTGTGCTGGGGAAGCATCTTGTCAGTACATTGTTTTAAGATGTTATAATGAATATAAAATAATACTGATGTGAATGTAAAAAGGAATTAGATAAAACGGACATTTAACTGCATCCAGTTGTATCTAAATGTACACATCCACAGTTTCAAGGCCTCTTTGGGGCCATAAGTTTATTTGCAGCAATAACAAGTTAGTCAAAGACCACACATACAGTAAGTTAGTGAAATGAAATTTAAAAAAGGTAATAAAAAGTCTTGTGATTATTAATGAAATCACTATAGTTATGCTACTGAATGGTAAGCATGTTTAAAAGGAGAACAGGCTCTTTGGATCACGAGACCAAAAAGTAGAGTCAACTCAAGTCTTCTTCATGCCCTTCTGAGACGTTACGTTTATTTGTGAAGGCATTAAGCCCATATGTAAGGGGCATTCTGATTCTCTTGAAGCCGTTCTATGGGGTTTTTTTTGGAATGACAGAGAGCTAAGTACAATTTAACCTCTCTTTTCGATGGTCAAAGTAATACATCATCCATGCACAGCTCAGACATGATTATCACGGTAAAACCGATGCAAAACTACCTTACTGTTACCACTCTACTACTTTTGGACCTCCTTGTGGAAATATTTGTTTCCATTGCAAACACAAGCATGGGTTTATGACTCCTGTTTTTGCATTTTAATTTGTTTTTGTTTAGAAATAGGACACTTTTCCAACCGTGTTCAGGAGCAGTAGAAGTGTCTAAGATAGATTTTGAAAGTACAGGGCTACTGTATGGGGAAGACCACCTGACCAATAACTTTTGACTATGCTGTTGAAATCTCAGTCTATACACCAAAGCAAGCCTTCTAACGTGCTGCAACACAGTATGCTACCTTAATGCTCCAGAGACAGACCTCAGTCTCCACAACATGTCAGAGTCCTCCGTTTGCCTCTGAACTTCACCTTAATACTAATATAGGCCGTTGTCTATCTTTCGTGAACTGAACAAACAAGCTCTAATCACTTATGGCCATTTCAAATACTACCTTCCACATTATGTATTCTTCCTGACTTTTCCACAGCATGCAAACTGATGAATATTTGTACTTTTCTTTTACTCATTATGTCAGCTATGTGTGTAACCTACCTGCAGCAGTCCACTTAATGTTGCTAACTTACACTATGCATGTCACATTGTAGAATAGGCATTCCACATCAGACAACACACACCTGATACTGCACTATTAATACTAATACACTGTTTATAAACTTGTTTTTCCATGGTTTGTGAGCTTTTCCAAGAAAATATTTGTTTTTCATTTTCATATTCTTGTCACTGTTCGTACACAAGAAGGAAGCGAATAATTAGGTCATTGTCTTCTCAAGCAGTCACTTTGCATTAAGTGCCTTTTTGTTTCTACTCACTTGGCGTCTGAATGAGTGTTTTTGGTGCTTGCAAACCAGGAATGGATATTATTGCTATGGTTTAAAAAATATATATAATTGTGTTTTATAATATATTTCCACATTTTCAGCTAGACCACACATTTCGTATTTCATACTGTAGCTGATGTGAGTATATTGATTTAGTGGATAACTACACTGGGCTGCTGTTGAACAGTGTGATTCCTCTCAATGGAGTGGTCAATTTGCCTTCATTAACATATGTATAATTTGCTTTTTTTTTTAAATAAATTGATGCAAAGTGGGCCTATCTATCTTTTAAGTTGTGTTTAATTCTTCACCTACTTTTTTGTTATTGAGGCATTACATTTATACCTCCGAAGAAAGAAATGTCTCACACTTAACCTCTTTCTCCGAAAACCTTTTATTATTTTATTATTATATGGCCTTTTTCAGATTTTCAGTCTTTGACCAATAAAAGAAAAGGGTTTTTCTAGATAAAGATTGTTGCCCTTCCTTTATACTGGGTTCAAATGTCTCCATTTCTTATTTCCACTCCAACATACAAGGTCACTCAGAGACACTAGAAGTCCCTGCCTACAGGTGTTTCCTCAGTTACAAACGCTGACTGTCGCCCCCTCTTGGCCAGACAGGATCCAACACTAATCCATTCCAAATAGATAAACAAAATACTAATCCAATTTATACATTTATTCTGCGACATTATGAATACATAAACAACATTCAGTGAGGATAACATTCTTCCATAGTAAACAATATCTTCACTGCCCTAAATATTGGTTGAGGCTGATTTCCAGCACACATGAAAGTAACTAACACAACGTTTATTATACATCATCGCAGATTGAATATGCCACTTATAGCATATCTGAGTTTAAAGTAGCCAATGAGAAAAAAAATACACAGACTTAGCGTTAGAAACAGTTTTTATTTAATTTAATCGTTAAAAGAAATAGTCTTTTCGGCTTGACGTGACGCACTCCGGTACAGTAGGTGGCGGCATGCCCCTGTAACATTTTGTAGTCCGCAATAAAAATAAAAGAAGAAGAAGAACACCGGTTAGGCCACCGACCCGGAAACAGTGACTTTCTTTTTATCTAGCTGCTTGTAATTCGGTTGAAAGTTAAGATTAGCAAGCTAATCTTTTTTTTTAAAAAGCCCTCTTATTTCTTGTTTTAGTTATTTAATTGCTAGGATATGCGCAGTAGCGTACTTTTGTGCTGTCAGACAAGAACATTCCCCACAACAGTGAGTGTAGGCATTTCTCTTGACATCACTTACTCTTTGAAAACGTAACACATGATAGGCTACAAACCCGGAACAGTGACGTTTTCAAGCTAGCTGCTTCAGTGTCACAGCAAATAACGAAATTTGCCAATTAATTATCATTTAACAGCCTTCTTATCAAGAACAGGTTAGCTTCACGATTAGCTGTCACTTTAGAGCAAGAAGAAAACGTTTTCGGTTGGTGGTTGTCAGCCTTCTCCTGCCAGCTGGTTGCCATTTGTTTTTGTTTACCATCATTTTATTCGTCAGCTGTCCGGGGTACAGTATGGACGGTGAGGCGCTGGTGTCGGAGGACTCGGGAGCCGACAGGAAACGCAGGGTGCACGGCATGCTGAAGCTCTACTATGGACTGAACGAGGAAGGAAAGGCCGAGGAGGAGGCGCAGTCCCTGGATCCCTGCGACATCAACGGGCCCCATTTTGACCCCGAGCATTTCTTAAACAAGGTGAGGACCACTGTTGTGATGTGCACTGTTTACACTGTGACGCATAATGTTACTAACGCTGTGCCAATGGCAGTGTTACCCGAAGCTTCTAATGTGAAGGCCTCGGATACTTATATACGATTATATTGATTAATATACAAAACATTCAAATGAACCCAATGAATTAAGAAGAGTCCCATTCAGCAATCATTGTTGACTTCCACATGTAAGTGTGTGACCATCACATGCAGGCAATATGGACACTTAACTTAGGTTATTAATACAAAGTATAAATCCACACACATTATTATAGGTTAAGTTACCCAGTAGTGTAAAGTAATGCATACTGAACAGTGTAACAGTTTGTGACTGTCCTTTTGTGTTCAATGGCAGCTAAGAAGGGAGTGCTCTCTGGCGGAGTTGATGGACCAGGAGACCTGTATGGTCAAGCAGATCCGCTCTTTGGACAGTGACATGCAAACGCTGGTGTATGAAAACTACAACAAGTTCATATCTGCCACCGGTGAGGGAACGCCTGGATAACTGTTCCACTTGTTGAAATGTTTCATTAAAATGTGCATAGATTGATTGTTAAACCATCTCGTCTTGTTTTTCCAGACACCATAAGAAAGATGAAGAATGATTTCAAAAAGATGGAGGATGAAATGGATTGCTTGTCTGCTAACATGTCGGCAATCACTGAGTTCAGCGCTAGGATCAGTGGTACTCTTCAAGACCAGCATGCACAGATTACAAAGCTCTCAGGTGAGACCCCAACTGGCAGTTTTTGTGAGTCAGTTGTGAGGACTCTGTGTCACATTTGTCTCTTGTCTTGTTCCACCCCAGGGGTTCACACTCTGTTAAGGAAGTTGCAGTTTCTGTTTGAACTGCCTGCCAGGTTGAATAAGTGTCTGGAGATGCAGGCCTATGCTCAGGCAGTGAGATCCCACCGCCTTGCCCGCTGTGTGCTGCAGCAGTACAGCCACCTGCCCTCCTTCAAAGGGATTCAGGATGACTGTCACGACATCATGGACAAGCTGGCACAGGAGCTTCGACAGAAGTTCAGGTAGGAATCTCTCAATTTACATTCAGATTAGAGATGCAACTGCAAGAGAGCATTACAATTAAAAGTCACGTTTACTGCTTACAAGACATGAACAAGTAAAAAGTATAGAAATACAGAAGGATTAAATAAATAGAAAATGACATGACATTTATTTAGACCGTTGCCATTGTTATCTCCTCCAAGGGGTGTCATATTTGGTCTTGTGCTTTTCTCCCACACTACAGGACCCTTCAGCCTAATATATTTCGTTCATATTAATGACTACATGCTCTCGAGCCTCTTGTGTTTCCAGTGATTCACAATTTTTAATAAACACATTTTTATTAATTGTATTACACCTCCATTGATGACTGACTCTCACTCCTCTTAACTAGTTGTTAGGGGTTAGGATGATCAACATCTGCTTTGGTAGCGAAAAGCCATTTAAGGCAACATCTGTACATTAATGCTATACCCGATATGTATCTAAAGTTAGGCACAAAACTAGATGAATAAATTCTTATTTTTGATATTGCTGCTATTTTGTCCCTTGTAAGGAATCCGGGGGGGACAATTGAGTGAGATTCAACTAATTGTTACACTGTTTATTGCAGATGTTCCTCAACTAAAAAGTAAATTAGGAAAACACGTGCCCAAATACAGCTATTTCATCATTCGTCATAACATGCTAAAAGACACATTGATTCTCTGTGAATCAACTATTTCTGCCTGTTTTGATTTTGTCTCTCAGGGATGGTGGGTCGAGCGCTAAAGATTTATCAGAGTGTGTGGAGCTACTGCTACAGTTGGATGAGCCAGCGGAGGAACTCTGTGATAAATTCCTGAGCCATGCGCGGTCTCGACTTGAGTCGGACCTCCAGGGTCTGGAGGCAGAGATAAGACCGTACCCGTATGCCTCAGCCGTGAAAAATGCCTCTGCACGCAGAGTGTCATCCCCTGCATCCCTGGGATCTCCGGCTGATAGTTCCCCTAAAGCCAGCGCTATCTTTTCTCCAACCTCAAACACTGACATCCTGGAATTCATTGACAGAGGCTGCAATGAATTTGTCAGCAGCTTATGTCTAGTAATCACATCTTATCAAGAACTGTTTGTCAGCCATGCTCAGACAGGTGAGCTCGCATCCAAAAACATTCCAGAAATGGCAAACGGTAAACTGCACACATTTGTGGATGATCTGGCCGCTCGGTATTTCTCGCTCGTGGAGCGGAGGATACAGGAGGAGAAGGGGGTTGGAGATAACTCCCTCCTGGTCCGGGCCCTCGATCGCTTCCACCGCAGACTTCAGGCTGTGACCAAACTGCTGCCAGGCTCTACCGTGCCAGCCAAGGGCACTGAGATCGTGATACGTGCAGCCACAGAGCGAGTGAAGCAGTACCTGGCTGCCCTGCAGAGCTTCTACATGGACAGCTTGACGGATGTGAGGCAGGCCCTGGCCACACCTCGGCTCTCTGTGGCCGGTGCTTCAGTGGGCGGAGGAGGGGGGTCTTCTAGAGATGGTCCGAACAGCCTGCCAGAGCTACTCTCCTCCCTGTCGGCCTCTATTCTCAACCAGATTAAATCAGTGTTGGCATCAGTGCATCTCTTTACAGCTAAGGACATTACATTCTCCAACAAGCCGTACTTTAAGGTGAATAGTTTCTTTCTATTTAACAGTTAACAGGATGGTCTGGCTGTTCTGAAGTGGGGTTGTATGAGGTACTTCTCCATAGTCAGTGTATTACCTACAGTAGCGAGAAACAGGCAAGAGTTATGGCACAGATGAAAAGCAATGTACTGCTATAGATGGGGACATCAGCAAAACACACATTTGAGCCACGTACAAAAAGGCTCATCAGTAATAATTAGTGTACTCATTTAGAATATTTTAATTTCTTTATTGCAGTCGGGCAGCCCTTTCTGACGGGGAACTGAGGCCGACATTTGAACTGAGATTGAGTTTCTGTTTAGGTGGCTACAAGCTTTTGCCTTGTTTAGCTTCTGTGCCGGTTCTCCTGTTTGTCCACTCCCAGCTTGGGGCTTCCTGACCTCCATCTGCTGTAGGTTATTCACAGACTCAACACAAGTACCTTATACAACTACACTTCAAAACATCCAAACTATCCCTTTAACAGCTGTCCCCCCCCCCCATAAAGGTGTTTTCTACCCAATATTGAGATTGACAGCTGTGTGTCTTCTCCTCGCAGGGTGAATTCTGCAGCCAGGGTGTGCGTGAGAGCCTGGTGGTGAGCTTTATAAAGTTTATTTGCCAGTGTTCTCGCCAGTTCTGTGAGACTGCGGGCGACAAGGGAGGTTCGACTCCTCCTGCCCTCCTGTTGCTGCTCTCTCGCCTCTGCTTGGACTATGAAACCTCGACTATCTCCTACATACTCACTCTCACAGACGAACAGTTCCTTGTGCAGGTAAAAAAACTCGGGACCTTGAAACCGAGCGGCATGACTCCACATTACACTGTAAATATAAAAGGATTTTACAGTTTTTTTTCTTGTCTATTTAACTGCCATCTAACTACATGTCTTGTCTTTGTGTACTTTCCCAGCACCACAGTCCCGTAACACCCGTCACAACTTTATGTACAGAAGCAAGGGAGGCAGCCCAGAAACTGCTGAACCACTATGTGAAGGTAGGTCTTCACCTGTGACATTCACCTACTTACTACACGTAACCTTTTTCTAACAAGTGTGTATATTATCTTGATTGTCTTTGCAGGTTCAGGGCCTGATCATCTCCCAAATGTTAAGAAAGAGCGTTGAAACACGAGACTGGGTTAACACCATCGAGCCACGAAACGTCCGAGCTGTGATGAAGAGAGTAGTAGAGGACACCACCTCGATAGATGTGCAGGTCACGGTTTACAATATCTTCATCTGCGTGATGAACTCAAGTCCACTCTTTATGCTTTCATCAGTGTGTGCGAGTGCGCTGTCGTATGAACCATCTCTGCTCTACTACAGGTCGGTCTTCTGTACGAGGAAGGAGTGAGGAAAGCTCACAGCAGTGACTCCAGCAAGAGGACTTTCTCTGTGTACAGCAGCTCCAGGCAGCAGGCCCGCTACGCTGCCAGCTACACTCCCAGGTAATAAAGCTGCAAATACACACGATTAAAAAAGAAAAAGGGAATGTCTAGCAACTTTGGTTTTGTTTGCATTCTTATACATTTACAGCAGATCCGACTCTGTTAGAGACAGGATGATCAAATGATGTTTTTATTCTTTTTCCCACTGGACAAAAGTCGACTGACACCCATCGGCTTTTTGTCATCACTGGGAAACATGACCCTTATTTTGATCCCTTTTCCACCTCGATTATAATTACCAACATAGTTTTTAACAAATATTGTAGCCTATAAATGTACAATACATACAATGAATCTTCTCTCCTCAAAGACATCAGAGTTCATTAACGGAAACTTACTAACTAATCATACTCGAAAGAAATACATAAAGAATCTAGTCTTTCCCCTCTTCCAACAATCACTAACTCTGGTTTTAGTCTTTGAAGACAGACTCAAAATACAACAGAAAGGCATGCTCGTCTACTAGCCTTGGGACAGGAGTGCAAAGCCTATTTTAGGCGTGGTTTCCTGTGTTTAAAAACAGCATATACCTGATTATTTGGCTGTTAAAGAGTCCATTTTGTTTTCTAATTTCTCCGATAGGAGAATAATGCATACTTTGGATGTAGAATATGTACATTTCCTAAATCAAAAGGTGAAATACATCACTCCTCATGACTCTTGACATTTTCACCCGTATCACATATCCACCATTAATGCTTGTGCATTCTTCTCTCCATATACAAGTGGCTGGGTAAGATACAAATGGAAGCAGTCAGCTAATCTGTATTACATCCTTCACTTTCACCTCCTGGGGTTAGATTCTTACTGAGTTTTCTTCAATCATAACAAAAGGGAGATTGTTTTAATTGTGGATGCACTTGAGTAATTTCTTTTTCGCCTGTCTGCAGCGCTCCCATGGATACTAATCTACTGAGCAACATACACAAGCTGTTTTCTGAGAGGATTGACATCTTCAGCTCAGTGGAGTTCAACAAGGTGAGAGCAAGTCTTTGTTTTTCTGATTAGTCTTTAGTGGAAAACATCTCTCACACACATGTTCACTGTTCCAGGTCTCCGTGATGACGGGAATTATCAAAATCAGTTTAAAGACGTTCCTGGAGTGTGTCCGCCTGCGCACCTTTGGCCGTTATGGGCTGCAGCAGATCCAGGTGGACTGCCACTACCTGCAGATGTACCTGTGGCGCTTTGTCTCCGACGAGAACCTCGTACACTTTCTGCTGGATGAGATAGTGGGAAGCTCCGCCCACCGCTGCCTGGATCCCGCTCCGATGGAGCAGAGTGTGATCGAGGTCATCTGTGAGCGGGGTTAAAGCTCAAAGTGCGGCACTGCCAGACAGTCCTCTCCAAACGCCAGATCACAAACACAGAGAGAATAACTCTGGAATCGTGTATCGGAGATATAACACTCTGTGACACAATTACTGTTTAATGTATTGATTCAGATGCAAATGATACTGTTATATGGAATTTGGATAGCACTTTTATTACTGTAGGAGTCTGAAGAAAATAAAACATCTGACTGACGAATTTGACAAACATTATTTTTCAGGCATTTAACATACAAAGTGCACAGTTCTTAATTGTAATAATATAAAAGTCATTTCCAAAACATAGATTATAAGAAAACACCCCCTCTCATCTCCTCTATCTGCAAGGTTGGAAAAACAAATAATTCATGATAAAGCGAAACTTTTAAGCATGCCTTAAAGGAATAACATTTAATGTCATTACAGAAAATTAACATAGTGAAAAAGTGGAAATCTCTTGTAATTTATACATTATTTTAGGGATGTTTTGCAGAATGATTAGTCCATGTCTAACACTAAAGTAACTGCAGCAGTTTTACTGTAACTCTTGCATTCAGTTTGGTTTGGTTTCTGTTTTCTGTGCATTTTTTCCACAGATAAGTGTAGGAATGATATAATGTGTATGTATTCAATTAAAGTGTATGATTGTGAGATTCAAAACTGTGTGTTCTTCCTTTTCAATACCCGTTTTAAATAATATTCACACGCATTTATTAATATCAATGTAATTCAGGTGTATTTCGCAACGTCCGCAGCCATTCCTCCCAGTATATCTGTCGCCACCTGAAGCGTTCATTTGATTGGCTAAGCCTTATTCTCTCCACCCTCTTCTGATGACCACGGAGTGATCTGATTGGCTGAGAGACATCATTGTGTTATTCAACGTGTTTTGGAGGCGTATCCATCTGCAGGCTGCTGGATGGATGCATGAGAAAAGGAATACCGTCCCATCTACACCTCTTAGCCGGTAAGACACTGCATTTACTCAGTCTCAAACAATCATTTCTGCTCTTTATATGCGCCTTATTGTTCTGCAATTAATGTTTCTTGCGCTGTGATTATTTCACAAGCTGATGGGACAACAACTAGACGGCCTTTCGTCTCATGTTTCATAATAGAAATGTAGCTGTATGGCCACACAGGAAATAACAGCGGTGTGACCTGAAGTTTAACTCTGTGCTTTAACACAGTCACAATAAGAGGTAATTGAAGTGATGTCAAGACATTTGAAAAATGCGCTAAATTAGAGAATATTTACAAGTTTCCCACACTTTTACCTCACACTGTTAATTCCCTTTGCCTTTTTTATTAATTATTTTTGGCAATGGTCTATGGCTTCTGATGCGTCTTTGCTCAAAGATAAGACAGGAAAAATATAATCAGTTCTGTTTTAAATGTCAATGGAAGTATTATTAGCGAAGGTACTTTAAGTATTGAAAGTGGCCCATTGGCCCAAGTGGCAGAATGGCGTTTTGCTTACTACTCCACCACAATTCAGAGGTAATAGTGTACTTTTACTCCACTACATATTGTATCCCTTCAGTTACTTTGCAGGTTTGCATTAATGATATGAAATATAATCAACACTTAAATTCTTAAATGTTATATTATAACTGGAGGAAATACACATTTGTCTTGATAACGCTTTAATGCATCAATAATTATAAGCAAAATATATAATATATATTATTCTGAAATGGGACAAGTTTTGGATGTCGGACTTGTAAAAGAGTAGGCTATACCTGCTCTTTGGTAGTTCTACTTTTACTTAAGTACACAATCTGAGTACTTCTTCCACCTGTTCTGTTAAATATATATTGAAATATACTTAAGACAAAAGTTCAAGCAAACACACAGGAGGGGATCCTTACATTATCAAAAACTTTGGATTTGAAGATATCATTATTGCATGTTATTTAACTGAACTATTTTATGACTTGTTGGGTGTTGGCGTCTCACTCTCACTTTGCTGATAAAACTTTCTTGTCAGTACAGTTTAGTGTCTTCATAGTGATTAAAAACCCCTGTGTGGATATGTACGGCCTTTAATCAGTAATAATACCTCATATTACGCTGTGTAAAGTTAGTTTTTTTTTACAGTTTACTGTTGTAATGTTATGTAACCAACTAAACTGTCATGATGAACCTCTGTTATTGTCTTTCTTACTAATTTCCATTACCATTTAATTACTTTTGCAAATGTCTTTATTTTGACCATCATTGATCCATCATAATATTTTCCCAGGAAACAAATAATGAAACCAAACGGTCAAGTGCTCAAACAAAGACCCTCACATGACACTGAGAGGGAGTTTGGAGGAACCCTGGGTGAGTGACAGCAGCACCAACACAATACACCTACCTTCATTTTATTCAAGATGTTTTGATCTCTACATAACCATTAGCTCTAAACTGTATACTTTATTGTCTTATTACATTTCCCACCGCTAAGAACGACCTTACCAGATCACCTTAACAAAATGACAGTATGTCGGCAATGATTCATCTCTTTTCTGTAATCGTCTCTCAGGTGCATTATGCATACCCATCTTTCTCCCGCTGACGGTGATGTTCCTGATATGTGTGAGTCGATCCCCTGAGGCCAGTTTGCTACAGTGGCCCCCGGCCCTCCCCTCCACTGACCAACTGTGGGACCCTCTGGCCCTTGTGCTTCTGCTGGGCTGGATCTCTCTGCACGCCCTCCTCTATGTGTTGCCATTAGGAAAGGTAAGACAAGCTCAGCAGCCGGGGTCAAGTTTCAACCTACATTAAAACCAGCTGTGGTGAGGAAAACACCAATAAGGTCCTGCATCTCGAAGAGCAAAGAAGAGATGTGACCCGATCATTAAGATGCTTTTCTCTGGATGTGTTACTGTCACGGCTTCCTTCCTTTGTTTCCATCAAGTCCACTTAAACGCCTTAAACAGAAAGTTCTGTTATCTTTCAATGTATTAGTTTTACCTACAGTTATGATGTCTTGTTAGGCTTCCAATGATGTGTTGATGTCGTGCCACTGAGGTGATAAAAATAAAATAAAAATGTTTCCACACACATTCGATAAAGATGATAGGCCTTTCCAATAGTCTAACAAAATAGGCAAATTAAAGAACAAACAACTAAGATTGTCTTACTTTCTTTATGTTGTGTAGGCTAATATATCTTAAGTTAAAAACTGTGTCTCAACGTCTCTTCCTCTCAGGTTTCCCATATCTATGTCTCTTGAAAGGCTGGCGCTGTGGGAAATGTAGTCTTTATAGTCTCTACAGAGGTCATGATTAGGTGACAATATTTGGTGTTTTTTACACAAACAAATGTCTGGCTTTAACAGTTACCTTCAAACAGAGTCAAGAAAGATGTGTTGAATGTAAGTCAAACCGACCTGCTGCTTGTTCATATTGAACAATGCGTTAGAGTGATATTAATCTTCATGACTCTGCAAGAAAGACAAAAGGAGTATTTACCAAAAATGTCGGACTATAAAGTCACATTCATGTTTAAATGTAGCATGCTAAAACGTAGTAGGGGCACATAGAGACATATGGATGTTTAAAAAGTACTGGACTCAGCGTTTACCTTAAACATTTTTCAGTGGCGAGATAAAGTAAAATAGTTGGACTGCAGAGGATAAAATTACCCGGACCTTGGATGATCTTCCCACCCATGAGATCCAGAGAGCAGCAGATTGAAATGATTAAATACTAATTCAAATGTTGACTCTGTTCCCTTTATTAACACATACAAAGGATTTGTTTTATGTGTTCTGATCTAAAATGACTGAATCTACCTGCAGGTGTCTGAAGGATTAGTGCTGAGGAATGGAACGCGTCTCAAGTATCCCATAAACGGTATTTATATAATTCATTCTTAAATTCATGGGAGTTACAAAACACCATTTGTATTGTATTGTTTTGAAGATTTAAGTTGTACTCATATTTTAAATATAGAATTGTTGATGACCATGTTGTATATAGTAATGGAGGATCAGTGTGCCGCAAACATATGTCTACATTAATCTAGTAGAAATATTATTGTAGCTGTATTATTTTGAAATTCATCTTTACCCAAGTTTTGAGTACAAATGCTTTTTCACATTTAATACTTTACTGTAGTCCAATGCAAAAATGTGTTTTAATCTTGTGTTTTATCTATCTTCTTTTAACCTCGACACTGATCCAACCTTGGGCTAAAGTTAACTTTAGTTACACAGTCTAAGGTTCCGTCTTTCCCAACTTTTACCTTTTTTTCACACTGGCCTGTGTCAGTCTCTTATCCCTTTCCCCCCGGGCCACAGCATTGAGCTTTGTTTGTTTCTGTCCCTCAGGTTTCCACAGCCTGTGCATCTGCGGCGTGTTGCTGATGTTGTTACTGGGGCTCGGGGCTCCTCTGGGGTATCTGTTTGAGCTGTTGTTGCCTCTGGCGGCGTGTGCAATAGCAGGGTCATACCTGTTCTCCCTCTACCTCTACATCCGCTCCTTTTGGGTTCCTTCTCATGCTCTTGCTTTGGGAGGCAACACAGGTGAGAGTGGAGGTTGAAATCCCACCTTAAAGTACTATTTTGATACACTTACCGGAGATGCATTCGTAGGCCTCTTTTAATGTTTGTTGGAGGATTTTGGTATTCCTGGGGGTAATTATCCAACAGCATCAAGTGAACACTCTTTCCAGTAAGCTGACCCCACTACACCTGCTGCGCTGTGCTCAGCCGCATCTGTAGGAAGAAACACGAGAACATCCATCATTGTGATTCAGCTTAAGCTAGCTAACATTCCAGTTTGTGAAGAGATGATATCAGCAAGGCCAAACTACCATGCTATTGAGCTGCTTCTTAGTATGAATGTAGGTTGGTGTAAGCAGAATACATTGGCTGTAGGGATGGATGAAAGAAAGATGCACATTTAACCACACTGGCTGCATATATCCCTGCTAAAAAGATGCATTTTTCAACTAGTAACAACAAGCCTCAGCTGTACTTGGTGTTTGGTGCTAATTTCAGTTATCCTGAGTTAACATTTAACTCTCTGCTGACAGCTAAGCCTATGCTCTATACTTACCTGTTGAGTGATTATTCTACATTATGCTCAGAGCATGCTGTGGCTAAGTACAGCTTTGCAGAGCTGCTTGCGTCACATGTGCAAAAAAATATCTCTCTTTTACTGGTTGTTGTTAAAGGCATTCTGAGAATATTAGGAAATTGCTGAAAATAACTGAGACAGCAGAGACAGGCAGGTGGTATGAGGCTACACAAAGAACACTTCTCATTGCCTAGTAACAGATGCAGTAGATTGAACATCACAGGCTATTTTTCGCCTCAGACATGTAACCATTGAACTTGTACATCTAAATGGAATGCAGCCTTATTAATGCAATAAATGTTGATGTGCTTTCCAATGACGGAATGTCTGCTTTAAAGAAGCATTGTAATATGACAATGCAAGCTAATAGAACTAAACAGCTTTCGACTGAAAATTGGTTTCAGAAAAAGGCAAATAAACTGACCGCTGATATTGTTTAAAAAGTTGCTGATGAAGTTAACGACATCACAGACTTGCATCACGTGTAAACCTTATGGTAATTGTCTTCTTGCTTTTTGCAGACATTTACATTACACAATAACTTCATGTGTCAAATTCTCCTGTGGAGTTTTTAAAAGCATTAATTTGTCTGTTCTTCCAGGAAATCCACTTTATGACTTCTTCATCGGACGAGAGCTAAACCCCCGGATTGGAAACTTTGACCTTAAGTATTTCTGTGAGCTCAGACCGGGTCTGATCGGCTGGGTGAGTCATCCTGCAGGAGAGCAGAACAATTCCAGTCCTGATATTAAAAGTTTAAAAAAGCTAATGATACAAAAGTTGTAAACAGTACATATACAGTGGGGCAAAAAAGTATTTAGTCAGCCACCAATTGTGCAAGTTCTCCCATTTAAAAAGATGAGAGAGGCCTGTAATTTTTATGAGAGACAGATTGAGAAAAAAAAATCCAGAAAATCACATTGTAGGATTTTTAAAGGATTTATTTTCAAATGATTGTGGAAAATAAGTATTTGGTCAATAACAAAAGTTCATCTCAATACTTTGTTATATACCCTTTGTTGGCAATGACAGAGGTCAAACGTTTTCTGTAAGTCTTCACAAGGTTTTCACACACTGTTGCTGGTATTTTGGCCCATTCCTCCATGCAGATCTCCTCTAAAGCAGTGATGTTTTGGGGCTGTCGCTGGGCAACACGGACTTTCAACTACCTCCAAAGATTTTCTATGGGGTTGAGATCTGGAGACTGGCTAGGCCACTCCAGGACCTTGAAATGCTTCTTACGAAGCCACTCCTTCATTGCCCTGGCGCTGTGTTCGGGATCATTGTCATGCTGAAAGACCCAGCCACGCTTCATCTTCAGTGCCCTTGCTGATGGAAGGAGGTTTTCACTCAAAATCTCACGATACATGGCCCCATTCATTCTTTCCTTTACACGAATCAGTCGTCCTGGTCCCTTTGCAGAAAAACAGCCCCAAAGCATGATGTTTCCACCCCCATGCTTCACAGTAGGTATGGTGTTCTTTGGATGCAACTCTGCATTCTTTCTCCTCCAAACACGACGAGTTGAGTTTTTACCAAAAAGTTCTATTTTGGTTTCATCTGACCATATGACATTCTCCCAATCCTCTTCTGGATCATCCAAATGCCCTCTAGCAAACTTCAGACGGGCCTGGACATGTACTGGCTTAAGCAGGGGGACACGTCTTGAACTGCAGGATTTAAGTCCCTGGCGGCGTAGTGTGTTACTGATGGTAGCCTCTGTTACTTTGGTCCCAGCTCTCTGCAGGTCATTCACTAGGTCCCCCCGTGTGGTTCTGGGATTTTTGCTCACCGTTCTTGTGATCATTTTGACCCCACGGGGTGAGATCTTGTGTGGAGCCCCAGATCGAGGGAGATTAGCAGTGGTCTTGTATGTCTTCCATTTTCTAATAATTACTCCCACAGTTGATTTCTTCACACCAAGCTGCTTACCTATTGCAGATTCAGTTTTCCCAGCCTGGTGCAGGTCTACAATTTTGTCTCAGGTCTCCTTTGACAGCTCTTTGGTCTTGGCCATAGTGGAGTTTGGAGTATGACTGTTTGAGGTTGTGGACAGGTGTCTTTTATACTGATAATGAGGTGCCATTAATACAGGTAACGAGTGGAGGACAGAGGAGCCCCTTAAAGAAGAAGTTACAGGTCTGTGAGAGCCAGAAATCTTGCTTGTTTGTAGGTGACCAAATACTTATTTTACAGAGGAATTTACCAATTAATTCATTAAAAATCCTACAATGTGATTTCCTGGATTTTTTTTCTCATTCTGTCTCTCATAGTTGAGGTATACCTATGATAAAAAATTACAGGCCTCTCTCATCTTTTTAAATGGGAGAACTTGCACAATTGGTGGCTGACTAAATACTTTTTTGCCCCACTGTATACGTATAAACCATGGCATTCTGCATTTGATACATCTTAGTAGGAGTAGTGAGCTGCCATATGTACGGCGCCAGGGAAGCAGTGTAGGGAAAGGTGCCTTGCTCAGTGACACTTAGGTAGCACTTGGTCTTTTGGGCACGTGAACTTCCGGTTCCAAAGCCAAGTCGCTATGGACCTCGCCACCACTACTTTAAAGGTCCCATATTATACTCTTTTTCAACAATATATTACAGGTCTCAGATATATACAAAACATGGCTCTGGAGTGTTTGGCTGAAATACCGAACAGATCATGCATGGTAGTGCCATAAATCCGTTTCAGCCCTGTTACAAAAGTGCTGATTCTGTGTCTGTAGCTTAAAATGAAAATGATCCGCCACTCCCTATGCCCCTCTGTGAGATATTTGGTTTGAAAAAACACAATGGTGCTCTGGGAGGGGATTCAGGTGATAAAAAAACATTGTGACATCAAAATCAGATCAGCTCATTTTCACACAGGTTTTTGAATAGATGGATCAATCAAAAAAAGAGAGAGCATCTTTGTTCCTGAGACTTTCCTAATCTCTTAACACAGAGGGACACACACATTTATGTATAAAAGACATGAAAAAGTGGATTTTGCACAATAGGTGACCTTTAAGAAAATGTATACAGTCCCAGCTGAAAACATGTATATTCCAAATAGAAATCACTTCAAGAATTTATTTTAAAAGAAAAAAAAAACCCTGCTCTTTAAAATGTATGTTTAAAACTAAAACCTTAAATGACATACTGTAATTGTGAACATTTAATAACTCTAATGGTGATTTAAATAGAGCCCCAAAAGACCCACAGGGGGCGATGTTGTTCTCCTCTAAACTCACGTAATAATCAGCAGTCGGAATCAGAACTTTTCTCCCTGATGACCTGACACAGTGAGCGTTTGTTGGAGGGCAGGCATCATTACCTGAGTCTGAGTCATCTATCTAAATGAATGATAATGTAAAATGCCTGTGGGAGTGCTAAATGGTCTTCCACTGAAAGCCTGTTCAGTTTTTCTTTTTCAGATACAATTTTTATTACAACAAGGTTCTCTTTATCTTCACTACTTACAAAAAAATTACATAGCGACATTATTGGAGGCAGTAAAATAATCAAAGTCCTTTATTTACATTTTTTTAAAAACCTTTGCACATGTGAATGTTATAAAGCCAGGTGCGTAGGAGAGGACAGAAAAAGCTTCCACCAACTGGCTACAGACAGTGTGTGGGAGTTCTTTTGCTTCCTTCTGAATGTTTAAAAATCTCCTAAATTATCTGGTTTAAAATACTAATTAAGTTCATAGTCTTCTCAAGGCCAGGTCAGAGTAACATGCTCCTTTTATAAATGGAGAATTCAATTTTTACTCTGCCTGCATTTTATCTAGGCATGTGTGAGGATAGTCCCTTCCAGGATCACAGATGAAAACACCATTTATTAAATGCTGCATTCTGAATGGTTGTCAAAGGGTCAGAGAAAGAAAACAGCCTGTCTTTATTTAAATGAAATGTAAAATAATAATTCACAATGTGCTAAAGTAAAAATGACATGCAGCGAGCTGATTTTTGCAAGTCATGGAAACATTTGACAGTAATCTTTACCTAAAGAAACTGACCCTGTACATTTAAGATGAAATTGTAATATTGTCTCTTGCTTTTTGTATCTTCATATTATTCCACTCATTATAAGTTGCTTGTAATAGTAAAATGTCATTTTTAAGGAAATGTTGGGCCTTTTTACTGTGTAGAAGCAGGATGGCAGTGAGGAGGTGACATGCAACAGGTCCTACAGCTGGAATCTTGGGAAAACATATTTTTTGTAATCTATTGTAATAGTTACTTTATTATGACCTGATGACAACTTTTTTCACTCTTATCCATGATTCACATAATGATACTGTTAGTGAATGCAGTGAAAAATGTGTCCTAACTCGTGATGCTCATAAATATTTTGAACCCTCAGGTGGTCATTAACCTGGGCATGCTGATGAAGGAGGTGGAGCTTCGAGGTTCCCCTTCTCTCGCCATGATTCTGGTCAACAGTTTCCAGCTGCTGTATGTGGGAGACGCTCTATGGAATGAGGTAACAGAACTAAGTGGCACATTTGGGGGACAAAGGAGACAAAGACAGTGTTCAAGATTGTAGTACTTGAAACACTGTTCAATATAAAGTCAAAGTGCACAATTTAAGTTTTGTTTGTGGCCCAAGTACAGCACAGTGTTTGCTGTAACACCAGAAACGCCTAATTAAATACATTATTTATGTAGCTTAACCTAGCTTATTTTTTCTCTCCTAATATCTGTTGGCATTTGTTTTAGAAACAAAATGTGTTGCAGTGACTTAGTTTCAATTACAATAAAATGCATTACTTGATAAAAAACTTTAGCCCAGGTTCCAGCACAGTCTTTGCTGCAACACTGTCACAAATTGTATTATCATAGTTTCTTCTTTTGGAAGGGGGCCACAGGGCGGTCCAGGCTCTATGTTATAGAGGCACTGGCCCCTGTTAGCCTCCCCATGCTTTACAACATCTGTCCTTGATGACCGATGAAAAATAATCTCTTTGCTAACTCTGTCGCATTTACAGAAACTGCTATTAATGTGTACTGTCCCTGAACAAAAAAAAACCTTCATGCCATGCACTGTTGTGTTTAAACAGGAGGCAGTTTTGACCACCATGGACATAGTGCACGATGGTTTTGGCTTCATGCTGGTGTTTGGGGACCTGGCCTGGGTTCCCTTCACGTACGGCCTGCAGGCGGCCTTCCTGGTTGTGCACCCACAGGCCCTCAGTTCACTGGGAGCAGCAGCGATTATAGCACTGAATGGTAATCATGTTTGCTCGCCTATTTATTTGGCTGTAACATGTTTTATTCATGGGAAGATATGCTGATGTTAACATTTGTCTCTTTGCCACAAGGTATTGGATATTATGTTTTCAGAAAATCCAACTCACAGAAGAACCAGTTCAGACGAGACCCTACGCATCCAAGTGTCGCAAGTCAGTCCTTCTTTTTAACGTAAAACACGACAAATTCTACCACTTGTCTTCACAACTGAATTCTGCAACTCATGCTTTAAATACCAGAATGATATTGGGTATGATCTCTAAAGTGACTTGCACTTCTCGAAATCTAAATATTTACCTGTTTCTTTTTAGGATTGGAGACCATCGCCACAGCAACAGGGAAACGGCTGCTGGTGTCTGGCTGGTGGGGTCTCGTTCGTCATCCCAATTACCTTGGGGACCTCCTCATGGCCCTCGCGTGGTCCCTGCCATGTGGTAAGAGATCTTTAAAAGCCTGTGCAAGGCTCTTATTGCATGCAGGACACACTGACACAACACAGTGTCTTTGAGTCTCAGTTAGAAAAAAATAAAGATGATTTCAGACTGGGTATTACATCTAATACCTGTTTAAAACCCAGTTTTTTACGTGCACACGCACCAATGTGTAAATTAGGGCTGTGCAAAATAGGGTTTTTATATATACAGTCATTTGATTAAAAACAGCATTTTGAAATGTAAAATCCTACTTTTACTTTGTGCCTTTTGGTACAGTTTATTGTTTGTTCAAAGAAAGAATATTAAACATTTGTTTCCTAATGGTTAGTATCATAAATTCCTAAAAAGCAATTGTTGTATTATAGCTGTAATAACAAAAATATCGGTCTATATTTTACAAGTAAAATCAATATTGCTATTTTCAATAAGGTAGGTTTCTGTTTGTTTATCCCTACCACATTCAAATAATTATGTGATCCATTACTGTGTATGAAAATATAAATTCATAATTGCTTTAAATCAGGAACGACATGACTAAAATAAAGGCTAACAAAATGTAAAACCTGATATTCTTCATATGCTAGCCTTCAGTTTCCTTTTACGATATTCGGTGCTATAAAGACATTTCAGTAGCAACTCAAAATGTATCCTATTTCCTTCCTTTCCTTATTAGATAATTATACCCTGTTTGGGAGTGATGCAGAAGCCTTAGAGGTAGCAACAATGTGTTCTCTCTGTTCCTCCGTAAGCTGCCTTATGTTCCGTTGAAAATTCACATCCTCTTCTGGCTGCTGTCAGACTTTTGTCACAGCTGACACATTCTGCTCATCGGTATTCAAACTATATGACTCACTTGTGTAGCTGCTTTTGCAATTGAGATATACTGTATTGTCTGCCTTTAAATGCTACTGTAAAAAAGTCACAAACTGCTAAATGATACAATCAAAAAGAAAAGGAATCGAATGAAAAAGACTTTATGAAAGCTGCACTGACGAGGAACAGTGGTCACATCCTGGCCCTGACTGAAGGACAGAAAGGTGTTTTTCTGTGACCATTTAGGAGAATAAACACTTGGAGCGTAATTAAATTGTATTCAGTTCAGGGCTCTTGTATAATACAGATTCAAAAGAAAATGTTCAGATATTTGCAGAGGAGGAGGCACACTTGATTACATATTCTCTGATGCCATTCACATCACGAACAATGATATTATTAGTGGAAAAAGGTGTCATTCTTGCTAATGCTTCATGTTTTCTTGTCTTCTCTTTAGGATTCTCACATCTCCTGCCTTACTTTTATGTTATATATTTCACCGTGTTGCTGATTCACCGAGAGGACCGCGATGAGAGACAGTGTAGGTCCAAATACGGACTAGCGTGGGACACATACTGTCGACGTGTCCCCTACAGGATCTTCCCTTATGTCTACTAAACAGGAGAGCAGGAGGCTGGAACACGACCAAAACTGTCTCAAAACTGTCTCACAACATCCTTTGTATTTTCAAGTTCACGTAGCAATAACCTGAAATGTGAATCCATTTTCACTTTCACAGACCACAAATAATATCTGGTGCTTTTGCAGGTTTAAATATGACATGATGTTCAATGGATGACTATTTCTGAAGTTGTTGAATATTGAACAGCACAGGCCTTGGGATTCTTTTCTCATAAAAATCAGAGGAGAAAATTAGTTTTTGTAAAAGTTAGAAAGTAAAACTATGGGAATATTTAATTGGAAAATAAAACTCTAGAAAAATTACAAATGAAATGAATTTCCATAAAAACATCAGTGCCTTTTTTAAATAAAAGGCATTTTTACCATGCTTGTTTTTTTAATAATGCCTACTTTTGTTTGTTTGTAAAATTTGTTTAAAATAAACAAAACACAAAATGACACTTGAATCATCATTTAATTTACTTCACAGACAGTGAATGTCCGGGAAAAGCCTCCGTTGGGCTCAAATGTTTGTATGGATATTTATATGAAAGCCTTTTTGAGTCTGTGAAGATAGCTGCTTACAGCTATGTCAGTTTTTAATAACCCTTTCCAACTAGTTATCATCGTCCTGCTTAAATGGCTTCTCTGTCCCGCGCTCAGACCTAATGGCAAACGTTCTCTCAGCCGCTGGGCTTTATCTGGCAGGCTCCAGCTTTCAATATGCTCTGTTCCCTAATTACTCTGAGGGAACAATAAGTATATGGGCTGCATTATTAACTGCTGTCAGAGTCTCGTTAAAAAAAAGGCTTCAATAATCATTAAAGCCGTGCTCCTACTTGAAGCATTGAATCAGAGCAGGTTGATTGACTGTGTGGGAGGTAAGTGGTCATATTGTTAATGGATGCTGCATCACCTTGAGGAAGGTTTTTTGAATAGGTGGTTACTAAGAAGTAAATCATTTTAATGGAAGAGTTTGCCTTTTTTATACAGATTTAGTCCCCTAACTTGTTGCAAAAGACCCCCAATTTGTTGCAATAAATTGTCCCTTTTGAATTATAACCCTGTGCATATACACAGCAAATAATATGTCAGTGAGGTGTGCGCATACTGAAGAAAGGGCCCTCCACTAATGCACACCTTAAATATTTACTCTTTAAGCCCATTAACAGCACACCCCTAGCCTTGTTTACACAGCACTCAAGCTATTTGTGTTGTTTTCATGCTACTCAGTGCTAATTAGGGATGTGCTTAGTATAATGCTGCCATTGCCTACATGGTGGCTGGATTCATGATGAAAAAACTAATAATATTCTAGGGTTTTAGGTGTGTAAAGTATGTACGCTTTGTGTATTTATTTTCCCTGATTTGGTTTATCATAGCAGCGGTACATGGCAGATAATAATGCAGATACCAATAGTTAATTTTGATGGTGCCATTGATCAATGAAGGAAAATAATCAAATAGCTGCATTTACTAAACTATTATACAAGTTTGAGGTTTTATGCTTTGCTCATTTTTACGTTGCGTCTGTTTCAGAGTAAGAATTTAAGTCACATAAAGGCAGTCGTGTAAAGTGATTAAGTACATTTACCCAAGTATTGTACTTAAGTACAATTTTGAGGTACTAGTACTTTACTTGAGTATTTCCATGCTTAATGCTACTTTGTAATTCTACTCCACTAAAATTCAGAGCTAAATTGTGTAATTTTACTCCATTACATTTGTTTAATACCTTTAGTTACAGATTTGGGTTAATGATGTGAAATATAATCAACAGTTAAATCAGACTTTAGTTAAACCTTGAATAAATTCAGCAGCTACCCTGCAGTATACAAAGTCAATAAAACTAGCTGCACCTTTACCAGCTTTGAGAACACTTTAATGATCAATAATTATACAAACATATCAGAGATATTATCCTGAAATGGATCAATCTGCATTATTAGTACTTCTCTTTTTGGTAATACTTTTGTATGTTACTTGACTAACTTTTTGAATGCAGGACTTTTATTTGAAACAGAGTATTCCTGACCTCTGTTATTTCTACTTTCAACTCAAGTACAGAAGAGTACTTCTTCCACCTCTGCATAAAGGACACATGAAATTGATGACAAGAAATTGGATGTATTAACAGCTGCAGCAGAGAACAAGCTGTGTGTCTGCGGCTGCAGGTATATCACAGCTCGAGAGGCGACACATGAGAAAAGACATGTTCAGTACACTCACTGACATAAAGGTAGATGGTGTGGGGGGTGTGGTCACACCTGGGTTGGGGCTAGCAGTTTGTGAACAGCATGACAATGCAATATTCAAAAACAAGGTTAAATCTCTCTTCATTTATCACAGCTTTAATGAACCACTTATTAAGCACTCCTAAAAACACACAGATGCATGCTGGGTCCGACATGCTAAAGGCTCAGCCTTCACTCAGGAGCCTTCAATGAGGCCTTTCTGATGTTTGTATCTGTTCGAAGTCACTGTGAAATGGAAACAGGGACTGGTTATAGTGGGGCCGAGAGGCTGAGAGGACTGTAATGCAATGAAAATCAACAGCAGGGAACTTGAACTGAGAGCAGAGGAGGACTGTTGGTGCGCAAGACTCTCACTCAGACTGGAGAGTACAAAAATCGTCATTGTTGCAAATGTTGCCATTACAGGTTTTATAAGAACTTGTGATTCATTGTTCTAAAGGAAGTGGATGAAGATATGTTATGATACTTTATAACGCTTGTTGCACCCGCCGTAGTGCCCATAGCTAATTTTTATTTATTTCATTTTTTGTCTTTTTTTTTTGAAAACCTAGTATTGTATTGTGTGAGACATTTTTCCACACATTTTTTTACTTTACACAGCATTAACACATAATAATATCATGACATACCATACATTTGTAAAGATAAATCACATTTTTGACTTCAGAGATGGATTGGTTTCATTAAAATAATACTTTAAAAATGTCAGGGATAAAATCCTCCAAATCTTCCTAGATGTTACTCACTATTTTAGAGTTGTCCCTCAAATGAATCACTGTCATAACATTTACTGAGAACAAAAGGAGCACAGCGAAACCTCCGATATAAAAGCTCCATTATAAATGTGTTCTGATTTGGTCTTGTTATGTAATATTAAATTGAGTTGTAAGCAGACCAGTGATCTTAGAAAGATCATTATAATATTTTTAAAATCAGCTTTGAAAAAGCTTCAGGAATTTAATCATATATCAACAACCTTCAACCTGTCTTAACCAAAGGCACCAGCATGACTACAGACACATCGGGGTAGTTTATAAATGGCAGTGCTGATTTGGTTCAGGTGAAACACATTTTAAAGGACGTTTTTTGTGATTTGTTTTGAAAGGAAATTAGCAAATTACTGACAAATCAAATGTCAAGCTTTGTAAAACAAATAATGAATATTTCTTGTTACAGATAGAAGCAATGAATTTCTATAGAAATGAGACAGCATCTGAGTCAATGTCACAACTTTCTGTCTGTACAGACGATCCACTGTCGAAATAAAAAACACAAGTGTGAACAGGTTTGACACATCCCTGGACACAGACAGCCAGCACATCTGCTCCTTTATTTTAGGATTCCAAAAAGCTAACACAACAAAAAAAAAAGGAAAATAGATGTGATGTTAATTTAATAAGCAGGCTTGATTTGTGAATAGGGTGGTCATTTTTACTTTTCCCATTCTCACCTTTCAGCTCAAAATAGCTTTGACAAAATATATACACTTATTCAACAGAATCCATTTCTGACAGTGTGCTTTCTGTCGCCGTTTATGTCGCCGTTATACCTTGTATGTTCTTATGTACGCATTTCTAAACATCCATAATGCTATGCAACATCCTGGAGTGTCTTGCATAATAATGAATAGGCAAAATGTGTGTGTCTGCATGCATGCAACTCTGCCTTGTGCGTGCACTTGCCAATTGTGTATGCCAATCGTGACGTTTCAGCCCCATCAGTTGTAGCCAGTTTCCATGGTAACACCTTTCTGAGAGCACAGACGTAGGAGAGAGGGGAAAGGCACTGAGACAATTATGGTGGTGGAGGGTGCTGGAAAAAGGAAGAGCCCAGGATTGTGAGTGTGAAACAGTGCGAACCGTGGGATGAGACAAGATGGGTGTGTTTGTGTGTGTGTGTGTGTGTGTGTGTGTGTGTGTGTGTGTGTGTGTGTGTGTGTGTGTGTGTGTGTGTTTGTGGGGGTGTGTGTGTGTGTGTGTGTGGAGGCTCTCCATTATTAATTTAGTTCCTCCTTGTGCATCGCCTCAGTTATGTATCCTGGGCGAAACAGGTGTCATGCATAGAAAAAAATGTCCTTAAAAATGTACCTGTTACATACTGTACGTATGTATCGGATGGAATATGAATTATTTTTTTAAAAGGCAGTAAAGAAATGCTCCCAGGCATGTGAAACTTGAATAGTTTTTTTTGTCCGTTTTGAGTGAGAGCCTCAGAGTGAGTCAACAGGACTTTCTAATACAATTTAGTTTCCATGGTGACAGCAAATGGACAGGGAATGATATGTCCTTTTCAAACAGAGGGAAAACGCCATCGGTGTTGCTCTGTCTGAATCATTGTTTAGACCTGGCAAACATTACAGACCCTACAAATGACTCAACTGCTAACTAACCGCAGCGTCTCCTTTCATCCACTTCCATCCAGAATAAAGAACATGTACTACTTTTTATAGAACTGCATTGTTCATTTCACAAGTGATCTCTTTCTGTAGAGATATACACGTACTTTTGTGTCAAATTACTTTTGTCATCCAACCCAATCCCATGCTCTATAATTTGATATTCTGTATAGTGTTTATGAGATGCAGACATTAATGAAAGGCTATCAGTCTCATTTTGTTGCCTCTCCACTAGAAGCTCTTTTCACATCAGCAAGAGACTGTTCATGGAATGCAGTTATTTTGGTGCTTTTTAAGAGCTTGTGCGAATGTCTCTGAAACCACTTCTGAATGCAGCTGTTTCTCGACAGCTTTTGATGTGGCCCTTTGTGTGCTCTCCCCCGTCTAATGCAACACTCAGAATTCTCACTTTCCAATAACCCCCATCCTCCTCAGAGTTATATTTTCATCTTTCAGTTCATCTTTGGTGTTGGCAGAGCATCACGTCTGCAAAACTCCTAACAGATGGCGAAAAAACACTGACCCTCAGCAGACAGGAAGTAAGAAACTTGGAGATGATTTTTTTTTGGCATTAATGTTTTATTAGAATACGGCATGAGAATCGCTTTGTTAACTGTACGTCATAGTGTAACCTAATATATATAAAATAATCCACCAAATTTACTGTAGCATACATTGATGACAAATGTATAAAAGACAGATACAAATAGATATACTCAAATACAATTTTTCTAAAATGCTTTGTTTAGAGCAACTACATAATGACATTCAACCAAGCGGCAGTTCTCATTTTTTCCTCGTGTTACTGTGCTTTAATAGTGATTGTCCAGACTTCATACACTCATATTGTTGGCAGAGGTTTCAGGGTCCTGTGATTACCTTCATGGGAACACTTATTTGGCACAGCGTGTACTGTGCGAAAGAACACTCACAGATTATCAAAGTTGCTGCAGTTTGGTTGAAATTTACAAAAGCAGTTTCTTTTAAAACACTTCATTTGTTCCAAAGTGACATAAAAAACAACTGTGATTGACACAGGACTTTCTTTGTGTGTGTGTGTGTGTGTGTGTGTGTGTGTGTGTGTGTGTGTGTGTGTGTGTGTGTGTGTGTGTGTGTGTGTGTGTGTGTGTGTGTGTGTGTGTGTGTGTGTGTGTGTGTGTGTGTGTGTGTGTGTGTGTGTGGTGAAGCTCTACCTCAGAGATCCCTTAACTGGTGGAATATCATTTCTGAAGGGATCAAGAATGTAACATTTCCAACTTGAGAATCTTCCACACTGAAGGTTTTATTTGTCCTGGAAGGTGAAGCATGTACATTTGAATATTGTTTGAAAGCAATGTGTGTGCATTAACCTTGTTTAATTGGTAATGAATATCATTTAAAAAGACAAGAATGGGGATATTTTATATGTCAACAAATCCTTTGAAAAGACCATTAAGATAGGAAGGATGTGTGCTGGATCAGGATCCTGCTGCAAATAAAGTCACTCGTGAATACTCACTAGTGCAGCAATGTGTATCAATCGGCTGCTACAAATAGGCCCTGTGAAATGCTCTAATTGTCATTTCTATTAGTGACATCTTCTGAAAACAATAGTGCCCAGCTTGGCAACTATTTACCTTTCAAGGTTAAATAATATATGTTTAACCTCTTTCACACTTTTATTACACATTTTGGGGCCAAGGGCCACAGACAGAATAGGTGTATCAAGTCTTTTCAATGGATTTATTGACACCAGCTAAATATATATAAATCGGCCAGCCTTATTCTATGTCTGCTTCCAATTGAAATGTAGCTGGGCCTGTCATACGCTAACAAACACACAATTTGAAAATGATTTCTGTAGATATAGTAATAATATTTATTTAACTGGGATCTGCATTTAGGGTTGAATGAAAATCCTGAATATAGGTGATACAAAAACTTGCATCAATGAATTTTCTGGCGTATGACAAACACAGCTTGTTTTCGGGCTCCAGTGTCTTCTGTCTTTTCTACTGACGTTGAAATCACACATTTTAACCATCACTTATCTACTCATAGATCAAACTAATGAACACATGGTAGCAAAGGCTAGTCGAAGAAAGGCTTTACTGCTTACGAATCTTGATCATCAGCAACATTTAACTTCTGTCTGTATGATTGTTGATGAGGACATCACTGCCTTTACACTTGTGAAAAAACTCAAACATTGTCATAGGCATTAATTGTCTCGTCTGCCACTTGTATCCCACTCGCCATTATTACATACACAAATAACACTGCATGGATAAGTCTTCTCAATCGAATCACATTGCTTGTTTGCTGTTTTTAATTGCTTTTTGTACATGAGATTGCAAAATTCTACCTCATATCAGAGAAAAGTTGCTGTGCTAAAAACGACAATAGTATAGAGGCTGATAAGTTAGAATAAACTGGAAAAAGGTCACTAAAAGAAACCCACAACAGATCTACATGTTTTTTCAATTTTTCATCAATTAAAAAAACATTGTGCCAAAATGAAATGTGTGTTACAGAAAGTGAAAATAAAGAACAGGTTTGACAGGGCCTTAGCATATAGTTGAAAAAGCCACACTTTCTTTTCACTTGCTCCGATTGACGTTTAATTTGGCACAATATTTTTTTCAGATATAGATTTTGGCATTAAATGTCTGAGCATGAAACTCTTTGGAAAGCATTAACCTGTAGCTAAAATACATCCTTACAGCTATGGACATACTTATTATGAAATGTACATCACAAGCACTGACCCTTGCAGTTAAAGTTATAATTATTCCTTTTGTTTAGATACAGTGCGAGATGGGACTTTTGGTAGGGGATGGCTTCAAGGAGATGTTGTGTTGGTTCATCTCTATTCCCCTGCCAGCTGTGTACATTTCTTACAGTGCTTTAAAGTCCTCCTATACAAGCTAACCTGTTTCTTACAGTTATATGTACGTCTAACACAATCAAAGCAGTGGTTTGGTATTACAGATGTCTCTCATCTTAAGCACATGTAATCTTACTAAAACAACCCTGCTCTGAGCACATTTTCAAAGTCAAAGAATACAGACATATTATTTAATTTGTCCAGCCCCTAAGTGTTGGGAGATTCACAGTGAGTTGAGCAACTGGATCAATAAGAGCAGCATGGGAAAACTCCAGCCCTTCAGAGATGTACTGTTGATTCGTATAATGGGTCAAAGGCAACACACCTGATGCGTCCTCGTTCTGTTTTGTTTTATTCCTTTAAAACTTTGTCCAGTCTTCCAACAGCAGTGTATGGATCAAAGTGATACAATCAAGTCCTTATCATTCAAATGATCACTCAGATTAGTCTTCTTGTGTGTGTCCAATTTTAGAATGTTGGCAACCCAAACCAGTGTTGGGAAAGTTACGTGGAGAGAGGAAGAGTTTATATCTCCATTTGTTCCTCTGAGTCTTTCTTACTGTTACTTCCTTTTATTTCTCCAGATATCCTGTCTGCTAGAAGCTTATCAAGGCGTAGACCATACTTCAGCAGGAAAAAGTCCGTAGCAACAGATGGAAAATACGGAGAAAACAGTAATTGTGCTGCTCTTTTGCAACCAAGGTCACAGAACATTGCAAGAAATCTGAAAGCCATCACTGAAACCTAATCAAGCAACTGTGTATTGACAAGATTATGAATTTGTACTGACCTGTAGAGATAATAGAAGAAAGAGAGCAGATAAAAGCCTAGCTTACACCAGGACTCCTTCTGGCAGTAATTGAGAATGTCTGCGTTCATCACACTGACAGGATCATACATGACCTCTGAGCCGTCAGCTGGCCGATGGAAAAACCTGAAAAAAAGGAGAGTTTTGGCTCACGCTCGCACCAGATATACAAAAGCATGTCAGACATCTGTTACGGGACTATACCTCCAGAGATGGTAGAAGAGAAGTGGAATATTTAGGCCAAGTGTGACCCACTCTGCAGCACACATGAACATCAAGCAGAAGAGCCCGTGGATCGAGTACTCCGGTACCACCAACTAACCAGAACAGGCACAGGAAGTCAGGTTAAACAGGTCTGCATATTATAACACTAATGAGTAATTGCTCTTCAACAACTGCTGGGAAAATACTGAAAAATGCATGGGCTGGATGTTGGGATAAAACTACACTTGATAAAACAAGAATCACACTGCTAGGCAAAGACTTTCACACAGAAGGTGTAAATGTTACTAATAGCTTGCAGTTGCGAATGCAGATATAGTAAAGTATTGGATAAAATATAGTTTCACGTACATGTTCACTGTTTTTGAGATGTTGGTAGAATAAGTGGACATAGCCTGAGGGTCTGAAAAGTAAAGCCAATGCAGATCTGCCAAAGACCTGTATGTTATTTACTTCAGTTCTGGCTGCAGAATCTATTTGATCGATGGCCAAAATGGGTCATGGCCCAATGGTGACCCTTTATCAATAATGTGAGAAAAACTGTAGGCAGACTCGCTGCTGGATGACCTCACTTAGTTTCACAAAATGAGGCCACAAACCAATAGACAACATCACGGTGGAGTCAACTTTTTAATACAATTTATTGACAAACCAGTTGTTAACTTTGTCTGCTGTTTGGTTGATGTTGATTACAGATTTCACAAACAACATCTTTTAAATTGGCAATATTGTTTTTGTTTGAAACAGCAACTTTTAACTGCTCCAATCAGGGCTGGTCCTGCGCTATTCTGGGCCCGGGAGCAACATCGCGCGATACACTTAATGCAGGATCAGAGAGAAATCTTAATTTTTATTTTATTTTTTAGGGCCCCCCTCCAGACCGGCCCGGGTGCAATTGCTCCCGTTGCTACCCCTCCAGAACCGACCCTGGCTCCAATAGATCGTTACAGCTCTTATTGGCAATATTGATGGGACAAATCTGATTGGTTAATAAAAAAAATAACCCTCCTGGCTAGGTTGGCTTTAACAGGGTCTGAAACTGAATAGTAGTAAATACAAAATGTCCAAGTACAACAAAAAGAAGTCAATGTTGAATATGTAATGTGTACCTCTTTTCAAATAGTTTCTCTCTAGAACAGTTAAAGGCTAATGTTACAAATAACATTTCCCCTACATAGAATATGATTAACACACGTCCTCTAATTTGTTTAGAGTATTTCTGTCCAACTCAACTAGTTTACTACAACTAACATAATTTGCTTTGAACTTTAAAAGCTTTATTTAGTTGAACCAACTTAATATTCATTGAATAGTTATGGTGGTAGGTTACAACACTTTATATAAGCTGTTATAACTATTTAATTCCACAATACTCAGAAATGTCCATGCCAATTGTTACCTCCATTTCTTTTACAACATAAAAATATTATTTCAAAATAAATATGTTTGTAAGTTAAGAAATTGTTGTTATGTTAAACTCATTCATGTATTCTTTATGTTGAAACATTATCTGATAACCCCAGTGTATCCCATGACAACTCTTAATTGAAATCCTTAAAAAACACATTTTCACGCAGTTAAAATGTGTTATGGTTCAAATTGTGATTCAATCCTCTATCCTGGCCCAATACCATTAGCATGCTCCCATCTCTGATAAATCAAAGCTTCTGTTGTATGTTATAATTAATAATAAAGTAAGCCTTCCTATTGAACTTTTTTCAACACATAAATTGTCAAAATGGCCTTCACAGCAAGTCACATTTATTTTCAGGGACATCGAGTTCTCTTTCTGAATGCCTTGATATGAAAAACCCCATCACAACAAACAAAACCTTCTCAGTGACACTGAATGTCCATATCAGTGTGAATGCAGAGCCCTGATGGTGGGCTGTACAGAACATTTGACATTAATGAGAGTGCATCATGGTCGTCACAATGGCTCGAAAGTCAAATGGTCATGTAGAAGCCACTCTGTTTTAGTCATCCACCAGCAGCAAAAAAAAAAAGAACGATTACTCACTCTGCGGAGCAGGTTGCAGATTCTTTCAATGTTGAGAATCCTTTCCCTCTGCAAATGTAAAGAGAGTCTGATTAATCGTCTGAATAGTTCTTCATCCTACTTACTTATTGTGTCTGCCCCTGATAATCTCCAGGCTGAGATAACTCATGCTTTTGTTTGAAGCTGACAATTGTTGACACATTTTAGTGATGCATCAAGAATATGCAAAAGCTAGATCCGATGAGAGCTTTCAAATACCAAGAGAATCCTGCCTAAATGTCAGTGCTAATGGCTATGATAAAATATATGGCTGGGAAGTAGTTGTAATAAATAATAACTTAATGACAAAACAACACCAATTTTACATTTAAAATTCTTAAATTGTTTTCCATTTTTTAATGGTAATTTTCCATCAGCACATAAAGAACATCAGCCCTTCTCAGTAAAGGTTACCTTTTCTTGTCTCTTGTGAGCTGTGAAAGGGCTCAGTGATCATTTTTTCTAAATGAAAGCCATTTGTCTTCCACTTTCAAGCACCTAAGGGCCTCTATGGTGATGTTCTATTTGGGTGTTTATTGATTAGCTAGCAAGGCCAATGATATGTTATGCTGTAATTCATCAAGCTGCATTAGTCTGTGCCCAATAGCAAACAAAAGTACCAATATTCCAGGTATTTAACAGATGGATCTTTCTTTTGTTTTGCTTCATTCACTTTGTGATTAGATAAGCAGCATTGATATGCTATAGATAGCATCAGCTGGAAGGACTCTCTTACTCATTTCCTGACATATTAAGACATCTGTCTTGGTTACAGAATGTTGGCTTCCGGTATCACGCCCTTGTGAAGTCGATTCCCCTTTGCCTGAGGCACACTGCACCTTTTCTCAAACTGTGGACATATATTCATACTCCCTGGGTGAGCTGAAAGTAGATTCTGCCCTGAATCTACAACATCCAGCATGCAGGACAGACACTGGCTTTCCAGCATCACTGTCTATTTGCAGTTGTTGGTGATGGTCAATTTCTTTTGTTTCTGCTTGCATGTCCTTCAATGACACTTTGAAATGTAAAGACCACACCAATGGACTGATATGTACAGTTAGCTCTTTCCTTTTCAGACGTTATTTCTGTCTGAATTTCCATCACTGTACTACATGCCTCTTCAATTTTACCCTTGAGACAATGTCTTTAGAATTTCATATGACATGCCGGCTAAATTATTTTACATTATATGGTTGGTAATTGAACTTACAAATTGCTTTCCTTCTGTAACTTTGTTTGGATTTTGCAACTTGGAAACTGTCTAGTTAGAGGTCATCCAATGCACTATGAATTTGTAATTGTTTCAACAAGGGAAACATGACTTTAGACATTAATCACACGCATTGGGAACATTTCACAGTATGCATAACAAGTAAAATAAATAAATGGCAAAGAGAGTCGTCACGAATAGAGAATAATACGTACTAATACTCTATTTAAGTACCAGGTGAGAACAATATAATTGATTTCACTGACAGAAGGCTTTAAATGAAGGAAATGTCAAGGGCTTGACTATTTAATGGAGAGAGGTAAAATACAGCAGCTATTTTTCCGAAGGCTTTTCAAGAGAATATAATACTACATTTCAGTCACTTTTCCGTCAACCTGCCAAACAGAGTTTTGTTCACTTTGTCTCCTTTTTTATTGCAACTGTAATCGAAGGCTTTGCACATGAACCTCCTGAGGTAAACCTGTTGTTGAGTCTGTTGTGTTCCTACATGTAGATGTGCCTCCCCTGAGCCTATCACATACAATGTGTTGGAGCTCTGGCCAATAGAAACGTGAGTGTAACATAGTGATGCCACTATGTTACGGAAATAAACAGAGTCCAATGGAGGTGTTTTGGGGAGGAGGGGAGTGTTTGGGAGAGAAACTTTGGAATTTGAACCTTTGCAGACTATTTACATACACACAAACCTACTGTATAGAACACAATACAGGCAAGGGAAACTCAGAAGAAGCATAATAGGGTCCCTTTAAAAACAAACCTGTCCTCTAATGTTTGATATTTGTCAGAAATAACTAAACTTAACATCAGCATTTCGAGAGCTTCTGTTTTCAGTTGCTTTATATTTTTTTACAGGTGTTGCAGTTATTGTGTCCACCCCCCTGTAGCTGGCGGCGTGCCTCCACACACCCCCGGTCTGCTTTCACAGTTTCCTCTCCCACTCCTCATCACTCTCCCTTTGCAGTTCAGATGCAGGTTCACATGATTGCTAGAACATTAGCTAACTTGTGAAAAAGACATTCACAGCTGCTGTTAACTTGCTAAATGAATAATGGCAGTGGTTCTTGACTCATGATGCTGATATTGTCTGTGCTTGCGAAGGAATGACACAGAGGTTTTCGGATGGAACTCGAGTTTTGTTACACTGAGGGAAACCATGTATATGTGCTTGTGAGAATTTTATTATATCATCAGCAGCTTTATTTTCATTTCTCTTTGTACTTGATCTTGCCGATGGGCCGTATTTAAAGAAGGTTGATTGTCTCAATCTGCATACAAACAAGTGTTCAAGGCAAATGACTGCTCTGGCAATCACCTGCAAGTACAAACATTTAAACGACTAACTGCAGCTAAATAGATTTCCTTCCAAAATCACAAAACTGCATTTAAATAAAAGGGTGTTAGCCTTTTAGGGAAATAAAAGGCTAACAAGTGCTGATTGCGAGAAAAAAAATCTTTCAAAACTTGTGTTTTTCTCTGCATTGGTTATTTGTAATATTGGCTGATAGAGTACAGGTCAAATGCAACATTTTTGGGGTAAAACCCTGGATTTGTTCACAGCATTTATGTGTATTTCAGTAAAGGTTCTTCTTGGAAATTAGAAGATGGGATTCTTATGTGCACACAAGGGTTTGATCAGTCTTGAAAGAAGTGAAACAGCATGGTTCTTACCGCTCTGGTGGGATTGCTCTGATCAATGGGGTTTTTGAAGTCTGTGCGAAGCTCATCAAATGCAATGATCTGAAAAACAACAGACGTGTTAGTTTGTTTTTTTCAATGGGTTTCCTTCAGGGCACTAATGAATGCATATACTGTAATTGTACATCAAATAGAGGCATAGTTGGTGTCTTTTCAACACCACACTCTCGAGAAATATTCCTGTCTCAGCCTGTTGTACAACACTGTAGCTCTCCTAGAACAGTTTACTGCTCTGCACACCCACTGCTTCTTGTGCAGCTGCAGCCACATCGCTCTCTCTGCCCGAGCACACATGCTGATTGAATACTAAATGCATACAAACTGTGATTGTCAGACCCCTGACACGCGTCATGTGTCATTATGAAGTCCCTTTAAGGAGCTAAAATGAATGCTTATTCCTGTTTTTCATCTACTCTAAAAATATAATAAACCTGTCTCTTTTGAAAAAGTCTGAACATTTTGTTCACATTGGAAATTATGCGAAAATACACAGACATTGTCAGGGAAAATCATTTATTTATTCATAATCTGAGATGATTAAACATCACTTCACATCGAAAAAATTAAACTCTGTGTCATATGACTAAGAATAAGTATTTTTTTGGTGGTTTGTAATTAAAACGATTATGGTCTTTTGGAGGTCTGTATAAAATCTTGAGCAATTTAGTTTCTTCATCCGTTTGAGAACAACTAACCATTCATATTGAATTGAGCGTCACTGTAGAGAACATAACTCAATTGTTCATATATGTTTCGATCATTGTCCCTGCTCCCCGTGTGGGAGTATGAATGGTAATTGTTCTCACCAGCTCTCCCTGATTAATGGCTCAATAAAAATACTAATAAGTCTTGGTGTAAAGGCCACCCGCTGTGCTTATCATCAGCTGAGCCTTTAAATATAGGAGCTTATCTTTGTCGGCTCATTGAGAAGCAATAGAAAAGCAGACATTATTTGCAGATAAGTGAGTGTCTGATTTGCGTCAACAATGACTGATACAGTTTCAAATAGAAGAAAGCCCTGCTGGTAATTTCCACATACGAGTCTATAGGGCTCTCCCTCGTGTTCCTTCACACTGTTGTAAACAGATGCAGTTTCCATGGCTACACGGTGAGCCCCTCAGTGGGCTCCATGGTTACTATAGCACTGAACAAACGTTCTGATTGGTTAAGAGCCACGTAGATTTGGGGTGCTGTACCAGTGGGTAGAGGCAGACTGGGGGAAGGGGTGGACATAATCATACTTTGATAAGCGTTTCAATCACATGGTTGAACGCTGAGCTAGACTTCTCTTTCGCACAGACACACTGACTGACTCACATGTAGTCTCACCCACTTAGTCAATTGGTACGTTAGTCATTTCAAGTCTAATGTTCATAATGATGCGTTTTGTATTTCACATTATTCCTGCCTCCGTGGATTCAAATGCTGAAAGGTGGCAGATTAAAGCCGCAAGTGTTTGTTCAGTCCAAGTGCAACGGTGTGCGCCAATATCTGTACAAATTTCACTCTAAATGCCGCCGGCAGACAGATTCACAACAGTCTGGCAGAGAGAAATATAATGATTGTGTTTTGCCTTCTCCCTGTACTCATTTGGTGCAGTTTGCTGAAGCCTGAACATCTTGTTTGAGAAACTGTTGGTCAGTTCTCTGGGATGACAGTTCGCCTTTACTGTAGAGGGATGGAGCCACCGGCTATTTGTCTGTCAGACGAGCTCCAGGTAATTATACTGTTGATGAACCAGCATGTTACTGTATGAAAATAGGTGAACAAATTCAGACTAAACACAATGTTTTTCAACTCCTGCAACTCTGTGGTCTGTCTCAACTAATTATGTATTTCCTGCTTCGTGTAGGTGTTTGAAATTGAAGGGTATAAAGTGGCATTTGTTGACTTCGAAAAGGCAATTTTAAATGTCAGTCAGATATAAGGTACAATTAGGCGAGATTGGGAACATTTATCCATACCATTACTGTGCCTCCTGAATACCTGAGCGAGGTGTCAGTATGCCTGTTGGTGTTGTACAACCTTGTGTAGGCGGATGTGTTTGTCTGCCTGCGTGGGAGGAAGCGTTAACAGGCCATACATTTTTGCTTCCAGTGCTACTCACCTGCCATATGACGAAGAAGATGAGGGCAGCGCACAGCACCAAGGTGAGCATGTAGCAGAAGGCCGCAAAGGTGAATGCCATGGCTGAGCCCGCCAGCCTGAAGACGAGATGGGTCGAGAGAGAGGAAGAGGATTTCTCCCCTTGCTCTCTATCTCTCTGTGGCAATTGCCTCCCTCCTAGGTAGAGGTTATTTTCTCTTTCCCCTCCTCTGCTGCGAGCAGGGGCTGTATGCTCCAAGTAGGTAGAGCACTCAGTCACAATCAATACCCAGCTTTGCTTCCAGTCATGTCTTTGTCTCTTTTTGTATATCTGACAGCAGGATGACCCCTTTGATTTAGGAAGCACTTATACGTCTGATCGCAGCCACAGTTGTCTGTAGTTTGCCCGATGCTCCTTTTTTTTTAGTCTCTGACAGGCAAAATGTCTGTCTCCTCCTCCTCCATCTTCATGTAGTTTGTCTTTAGACAGAGCCTACACATTTTCTCCTCACAGTAACAAAGTGTGTGACTGACACGCTGACAACCGGAGCACAGGATTCTCATCAATACTAAGCACAGCACTGCGTTTTAAAAACAGTGAGGATAATTGTCTCAGACCGTTATGGCTTGTGATAGTTCAGCAGTTAGTCGTATGGCTTTCACTTCATCTGTTGCTCTAAATCAAGAACACCATTAATGACGCATTTAACCCAGTTGTAAACAACCAGAGGTGGCAGTTTATTTGTGAGTTATAGTTTACAGAGACAGCCTCCTTGAGTATGACTTATTTTATTACTACAATTATGGGAACACAAATCTGAGAATTTATTAAAGATACAAGGTATTGCTTTGCACTTGACAAATCAAATTACTGTTGATTTTGCTATTAAATACAATATATAATAAAACAAATAAAGCAGCAAACATCTGAATTTCAAATGAAAGAACTATTTTACATTTCAATGCCAATTACACACATCAAGGACTTCGAGATTAGAGTAAAATATTGAGTGTAGTTTGAGCAAACATTTATAATATGGTCACTGGTTGTAGTGTCAAATAGAGAATACCTGTGTCTGGTTGGAGACGTGTCTGCCACTGAACAGTCCACTTTTTCCTCGTCTCTGTCAATTTGGGTCGGCACCATGTCACAATTCTTCTCTGTGCATCTTTCTCTCAGACGCATCCCCCAGATTTATCCAAACACATTTAGATTTGTCTCTGCTGACGGGCCTGCAGGGTAAATTATTCAAGTCTGGGGAAGAGGGAAAGGAGGGGGAGATTTAACCAGAAACGTGCAGAACATCTACATGTTGAGCCGCATTTACTCTGACTTTGAAATCTCTTCTGTTCTCAAGCAAAAAGGTCCAAAGCTTTCAGAAGTCAGAAGTCAATCAGTCCAGCTTTCTCCCTTTTCCCCCTTTCCTTGTTTTGTCCTCTTTCGTTTAGTCTCTTTCTGACTGTGTTTCCTGAGTCTGCTGTCTCCGTCTGTCTCTACCTCAATTTCTTAGACTGCGAGTGAAATATTTCTATCACGCTTGATGTTCTAATGCTCGTCCAATCACATTGCTCCTTCCTCCCTCCCTCTCCTGTTTGCTCTCTCTCTCCTCTTTCTCTCTCTGTGTCCCTCCTCTTTCCTCCTCCTCTCTGTCAGTCTGTTTCCCTCTGTCTTGCATTTATACATTTTCGTAATCTCTTGTTCCCCAGGGAGTGATGAGGGGGCAGGGCCGGCTGCAAATGTTTTTCCTTTTGTCTGCTTTTCTCTCTCTCTGTGTCTCTCTTTTCACCAGAGTCTTCAGGAATCCGTCATGACATCGAATGTGCTGTAAGTCTGTTTCTAAGAGGAGGTGGATCTCACTCAACTGTCATTTTTAAAATTATCCGGTCTGTTTGCATTTCACTTTTTTTTCCTAACCTTTGCTTATTTTCAACCTGTTATAGACACCACTTGTAGCATTTTATTTTACATCTTTTGCTGGAAGTATTCAATATCAACATCACTGATTATCCAGGTGCATTTGTACATTATCTCTTTGAATAAATACCAAACTCTTGTAGGTGATAAAGAATCACCTGCATCATGAAAACATAAACGGCACCCCCGTCTCGTCAAATACAGGGGTGGGGACACATTTGAGGATGTAATGCAGTGCTTCCCAACCTTTTCTAGTCTGACAACCCATATTTTATCACATGAGGTCAAAAACCCCTTCAGTGACACCACTCATTATGTCCCAAATGTGATCTTTTTCCAACATTATTAGTTATGAAAGTGGATATTAATAATGTGGTCCAGTTTTGATTTGAAGCCTTCCAGCCTGCTATCGATGGGGTGACAAAACTGTTATTCATTAGAGTACTTTAAGTCAACTATTTCAACTTTTTATTCATTGTTTTAGGCAGACTATTTAAACCGTATATTTATTATCTTTAGCTTACTTTTCATCGCACACAAGCTAACTGTTTATTTATTGCTTCTAGCAACTATTTAAACTGTTTATCCATTGCTCTTTCCTTACTCGATCAAGATAGAAGAAGAATATACCCTTAATCGTCCCACACAGGGGAAATGTACATTCTGCATTCGACCCATCCTAGTGTTAGGAGCAGTGGGCTGCCATTATGTGCGGTGCCCAGGGAGCCGTATAGGGAACGGTGCCTTGCTCAGTGACACCTCTGTAGCACTTGGTATTTCCGGGACTTCGCCATCACTGCCCTATTTATTTGTTTGAGCTAGCTAACTATTTCCACGTTGCTGCTGGCTTACTAACAGCTTTAACAATGGAAGCCCATTTCCACCCCTGAGAGGAAATATATGATTTACTATATTAAGACATCATGACTTACCTTCTCATTACTATCACTAAGTGTCTCATTATTAAGACTTACTATCTCATTATGATCTGATGAGCTTTACCTTTATTTATCCCTGTGGGAAATTCAGGAGTTAAAGCAGCAATAGAGTGAGAGTGAAAAACAGGACACACAAGGTATACAAATTAAAAATTAAATTGTAAAATTACTGTTAAGATATTCACATATTTGGGTTCACATTGTTAGATATATTTAAACATAGGTGTGCATATGTGAATACTAGCCAAGTCATTTGTAGAAACAGTGCAGAATGTATGAATGGTCAGTATGGCTTACTTGTATTGGGTAACATGGTTAGCCCTTGAATGTGCAGCCTGATGGCTACAGGCACAAAGGATTGTCCGTGGCGCTTTGTGCTGTGCCTGAACATGCCCCTCATCTTCACTAGCTCTGCATTGAGGGGGTAGGAGGGGTTCTCAAGGATAGAGTCCAGCTTTCTCCTCGTCCTACCCTCCGCCACCTCCTCCAGATTGTCCAGTTTTACTCCACTTATGATGTCTTAGTATCTCAATGTTAGGACTTCAGTCTCATTGTTGTGACTAACTATCTTAGAATAATGATTGAGAATATTGTAGATTGAATAAAAACTGACAGAAGGGTTGGTTCCAATTGCAAATCTGTCATCCGATTCAGCACCATCAGCAGTGCCCTGGATTTATCACAGCACAGTTGGGCTACTGGTACAAATGTTCTAACATACTTTCTGCTGCTGCAATTCAGGCAAATGGAAAGTGTTTTAGTTATTGTTCCCTCAAAGTTGAGAAAATTTGATTTGCTAAAACATGGTATCAAGCTATTTCTTTGTGTACTCATTAGGTTAATAAAGAAGTTAGATTATATCCTCAGACTTTTGTCAAATATTTAGGAATCTGTGTTATCTAGCTTGCTACATAACACAGATTCCTAAATATTGGACAAAAGTCTTGTCTGTGCAGGATACAGCAGTACATATTGCTGATGGCTTGTCATGAAAATATGGTGTGAAAAATAAAATCTGAGTTACACAGCAGTGAATGTGTGATATATTCAGCTGTCTGGGTTAGTGTGTTAATGATGTTGGTTAAGCAAAAGTGGCTGGTTTATTTTCGTTGAGTGTAGTCAGTGACCGGGGATTCCCTGCAGTCTTTTCAAACCATGCAGAAATGTAAAAGAAAACGTCTCTCACAATCCTAAAGAAACGTGTTTTGTTGAAGCGGTTTGAGTCGATGAAGGGGGGACCCTTGTATAAAATGTTAAATGTTCACATAAGGGAGACCCTTATCCAAAATGTTATTTTTATATGAGGGGGGACCCTTAAATAAATGTTGCATTTTTATATATGCCCTTATCTAAAAATGTAAATGTTACACAAGGAGTGACCATTATTTCAATTGTTAGTTCCGTACATTAAATATTATAAATATAATTTATTTATATACGGGGGACCCTTATCTAAAAAGTCACATTTTTATGTAAGGGGGGAGGGGACCCTTATCTAAAAAGGTATTATTTTGTTCCATCTGCAGCCAGTTGTCCAGAATTCATTAGCACCACATGTGTGTGTCTGGAAAAAAAACAATGCAAGTAGTCCATGAAGGTCATTCCTCTGGACCTCAGGGGAAACACTTGGACATCTGTTTGCTCTTCTTGGTTAAAACTACCTTACTTGATCTTCAGCCAAGTAAAGCACCTTAAATGCATCTTACTAGTGTTTGCTGCTTTTTTGGCATGTTCTTCAAAGTTGGCAGTGTTTTGGATGAGACCTTTGTTAGAGAGAGACCAAAGAAGTGAGTAGACTTTATTTTGAAAAATTAACTTAAAGAAATTGGTAATAATTTGCTGCTTTTAGTTTAAACATGCAAGCGGAACCTTCCAGGATCTTTTCGTTGTCTCATGCTGCCCACTAGTGCTAGTAGTAAGAGACTGCAGCTCTCTCTTCCTTATCAGTACAAAATTCATGCAATGCAAGGAACTGATGTCAACATATTTCTAGCTTGGTCTTTAACGGAAATATCATAGAGGTGGCACATTGTGTTAAGGATTATGTTTCTAATTCAGTTTGTAAATATTTTTAATGACTATTTTCTATGAATGTATTTCTTTTTATTGAAACCAAAACATTTTCTAATTGCCAGAGAGAGATACATAAAAAGGAAGGACAATTGTATGAGGGTAGAATATGTAACTATACCCTTTAATGATGATGAAAAAACCAAAGCCAGCTACCTATTACAGCTCTTCTGCCTTTTAGCAAATTCGTAAGATCTCTAAATCCTGATGGTGTCGCAGATGAGTGTGGCTGTGTTCACTGCTGCATTATTGATATTCCTTTGATTCAACTTTAAAAAGTGAATCATTTACATTCCTGCAGAATAAAATCTTATTTTTTTAAGATTAGTTTGTTGAATATTTGCCATGTCAGGTTTGATCACTATTGACATTTCTACAGGAATCAAAACTGAAGCTGTTATGAACTCACCTGTTTCAAATCTGTAGTCTATATGAATTTCAAAGAACATTTTAATTGGTGCATTAGTGCAAATGAAGACTGACACATTATAAATTGTCCACAAGATGGCAACTTACGAGCAGCAAAGGCAGCAACAGATGGTCCCAGTAATTGTCTAACAGCGGTATTGGTTTACTAAAGACTCTCTCACAGAGCAGAATTCAAAATGATCCAAATGGTTTAATTTCCTGCATGTGTAGGCTGCAGCACCATTGCTAAGAAATGAAACGGGGAGAGCATACTTTCTGATAATTCAGATGAAACACTGCAAGAACGCTTTGTGAAAACAACCAGTTCAGTCTGCATCTAGATATGATGATCCAGAGCAGAATTTCTATCACACGGTGTACTGGTAACTCATTAACCCTATAGTTACATTACCACAGTGGGAATGTAGGCCCAGCTGGATGAGTGCAGTGATATTGAAGCCCTTGCTTGACCATCCCAAGGGTACAAAGAGGCGTTGCATTCATCTGCTTTAAGCTAAAAGCAACAAGATCGTATCAATTTAATGTCTCCTGACCTTCCTCACAGAAATGAGTTCTGCTTTATTGATCACTTTAGCATTGTACAAATATGAAGGTAAACTAACAGAGCATGCGAAGGGAACAGCGTGGCAATTAATGTAAACAGGCAGAGCCTCACTGAGAAGTTTGTCAAACTACGTGTGGTAAAAGAGCAGTTTGATACTGGCCTAACAGGAACCATATATCCTGACTACTCACTAAATACGACAGGGTTATGATGTTTTCTTCTTACTGCCCTTTATGCAATACAAATACCTCGGAGCAGTGACAGCTCACAGGTTTGCAGATGATGTAACCAACATGGCAAACAGGTTTGAGTGTGTTATTTGTGTTTGTTGTGACCTTGTGATACCTAGGAGACTTCAGACGTTTCCATTGACCTTGAAGCCAGTACACCGCAGAGCCTACCCACACAGTGATGTAAAGCAACAATACAGCAAGCGCTTCACCCAACATTATCCCATTTAAAATGAATTTATTCCAAGCTAAAAATAAATATACAAGTGTCTGCCAAATAAAAAAAAGCTCAGCAGGATCGCAACCGTAAAAACATCCATGGATACACAGTAGCAGAACAGTTACCATAGCAACAACAACAAATCCAGTAAGGTTGCTTATCGGCCGGTAACCAAATATCACATTATTTGCGCCCTTTCAATTGAGTTTATATAATGCTAAGGTAAGCAGTCATTTCAATGTCTTGGGGTTCTCTTTATTGTGAGATCCGGGGTTAAAGGCAGGCTAACATCATGAGCAGAATGAATGGAGGCTAGAAGTTTCAAATAACACAAACAAAGCTTATTTTTTTCCATCCTCATGTACATCTACCATCTTCAGGAGCACAGGACACACTTGGGTGAATCTGCAACAAACAGATAGAAGATAAGAACTTAAATACATCAAATTGGTTTCACATTTCCATGTTCAAGGATATATAAAGACACAAAAACACTGAAGAGTAGGAACTTCAGCCCCATGGGACAAAGAGTGAGAGGGTGAGGACGCCTAAAATAGGGACTGATCAAATGAATCAGTTAAATGAGTGTGAACATAACACCAATCAGACAAGGCATTTATATATCTCATTTCAACACATGGCAATTCAAAAAAACACAAGCATTTTAGACATTCGGTACATATAGAAATACATTATAAAAAAGCCAAGTATAAATTACAAGGATAAGTTACAGTGCATAACATATTCATATTTATTTCATTTAACACAAAGCAGCAGCTGACAGGAAAGTGGTGAGGTGAGAAATGTGAGGCTAAGAAGACCAAAATCAGGGAAAAAAGAGTTATTTACTACATGTAGTGTAATCAGTTGATGTGTAATACTTCAGATTCAACAAAAACTGAGAATAACAAAGCATGAATCATTCGCACATAGCAATATGTGCTAAAATTGCAGATAATGTGTATAACAGTTTTTGTTTACTTGATACATATTTCAGAATCCGTTCCTCTGTAAACCACAGGAAACCTTACCACATGTAGTAAAGGAAAACACAACCTATTTTCACAAACACCGAAGCCACTCTACCTTCATCCCCACTTTGAGGCTGGTGTTACAAACCGCTTAAAAGATTAAGAAAACTAAAATAAATGAAAAGCAAAAACAGTTGTAGAGATGTCATCAACAAGGATGGAAGGAGAGATCTGCATTTGCGTATTTAGAAAAAGGACTGGGCTGTCGTGTATCCACCTGTTGCCATCTGTACCTGTAGAGTTATATTTCTAGCTTCACTCTTTAAGATTCTGCAATTAGTGCTTTAGTTTCTAATGAATCCTAATTTTGTGTCTACTTCCACCGAAGTCTAAAGTCAACACAAAGCTACAAAAAGACCAATGTCAGACGTTTCATATATGATGTAATGAGCATACCAAGGAAATGCATCAATGCAGTGGAGTCCATGGCCAGAGGGCATCCCTTTTGCTTCTCAAAAGCATAACTCACTAAAGGTTCGGCTTGGTGCTGCAGCATTATGAATTTCTCTCGTATTACATCAGAAAACTGGGTCCACATTTTTCAAAAGTTATTGAACGCTTGTGCTGTCCCTACAACATCAAACATCTCCTATAGGAACAATAAGCCTTGTTCTTTCTAATTATGGTAAAGGAGATAATTATAGGTGACATGCTTATTGTACCCATGATGACACCAAAGCTAGTTCCATTTGCACCGAGATACTGTTAAAGTCTCAGAAAAAGCTAATAAGTAGAGCTTGAGTTAAATTATGAATCCGTCAGTATCTGCACTTCCTGACTCAATAACCTTTCATTTGTTGGCTAGATTGGTAAATGTTATGGTGAGAATATCAGTGTAAAGCCAATCAGAGCTTTAGAATGAAAAATATATTGACAGTGGGGCTATAGGTATACTTTTAGCATAACAATCCCTAACATACCAGCTATTAACAGCATCCTAGTACTAGTTTGGTTATTAGTATGGTGCATTTATAAGTGTGATAATAATTAAGATGCTAACTTTGACTAGCAAAGAATATTTTTTGTTATGTAACAGCCAAGGACCAGGACATGACATTATGTTACAAAAAACATTACGATATTCTATATTTTTTGGATGTTTTTTTTTAATGTATTCGGGCAACGTATTGACATTACAAGATACAAGTTCCTCCATGAATCAATTTATTTTCACTTTTGTGTTCGGTGGGCACCTCTGCACCTTCTGAATCAGCGCCTTGGACAGTCCCTTAGAACAAGCTTAGCTAACACCCAGGTATGGTGAGCGCAACACCAACAGGGCTAGCATACATACACAATACTGAAATGTCCCTCACCAACAGAGCGAGACATATTATTTGTCTGAGTTCAGTGACTGTGACGGCACCCACCTGTCATTCAAATGGTCACGCCTTTAATTATGCATAGCTTGAAGCCCTAATACATTTAAACTGGTGATTTAAATAAAAAAAATCCGCCTTGCTCTGCTGATAGATTGGGCAGTTTAACATAAGCGCCAGTGGGGGGGGGGACAAGCATTTGGAGCCAGCCGCAAGTGGCCATTCCACAAACTGCAGGTTTTGGCACTTTGACATTGGCTTAAGTTTATTGATTAGTGCAGGAGATTTCCTAGGGCTCAAGATTCAAAGTCTGGTACAAGAACAAAACAAGTGTAAATGGCCGTTGTAGAGGGTCGTTAGTCAGAAGTGGGGACACCTGTGAGAGGCTACAAATACAGGCTTCATTCTCTCTCTCTCTCTCTCTCTCTCTCTCTCTCTCTCTCTCTCTCTCTCTCTCTCTCTCTCTCTCTCTCTCTCTCTCTTTTTCCACACCACTGGTCTGGCGTGCATAAGTACCCACCACCACGAACTACACGAAGACTAGGAGGGGAGTTAGCTAGCTAAACAGGGTTTGATAGATGAGTGATAGGGGTTTGGTCTCCTGTTCTGTTCTCTTTTTTGTGGCTGGGTCTTGGTTCTGTGTGGGTTGTTTAAGGTTGGTAGTGTTGCACTGTGAAGATGACTTCCGTTGTACACAATTTTTGTCAGAATCCTTCGGAGTTGTTAATGGATCAGTGCACCAAAGAGCAGCTTTTGAGGACTGTAGAGCACTATAACGTTGATATTCTGTACAAAGAAATGAAAAGAAAGTGTGAAAAGTGATTTGAGAGAGGGTTTGACTAAGACTGGCATTTTGGGTGCACTGTCTGTTGGAGGTTCAGGGCCCAGTGTATCTCCAGCTAATCCTGGGTCATTAACGGTTGAGCAACAGAAGGAGTTGTTACAGTTGCAATTAAGGCAACAAGTAGAGTTGGAGAGACTGAAGTACGATAAGGAGGTAGAAATTGAAGCTATTAGGCAATTAGAAATTCATTGGTTGGAGTTGATAAAGGAGGGTAAGTTTTCAGGGGTGCTCAGTTCTGATAGTCAACAAACTACAGTGGGCAGGAACTCTGATTTCGTTACTAATCTTCGGATGCTTCCAAAGTTCAGTGAGTCCAATCGAGATACTTTATTTTCAGAATCAGAATCAGAAGTACTTCATTTATCCCAAACTGGGAAATGTTTGCGTTGCAGCAGCGAAATACAAAGAGAAGCAAAACAAATACAAATAATTAGAACTAAAATATAAAGTAAAAATAAAAATGAATGAAAATGAAATATACAAATGTACAAAACGGCAATAATAATATAGTGTAAATGTATAATGTTAAGTGTGAAGGTGTGCATGTTAAGTCCAGTTTCAGAGAGGCTATGGAGCAGTGAGTTGTCTGCCAGCCAGAGGGGAATTATTGTACAGAGTTATTGCAGAAGGCAGGAATGTTCTCCTGTATCTGTCCTTGTGACAGCAGAGCTGGAGCAGTCTGTTGGGGAAGGAGCTCCGCTGTCTGTTCAGCTGCAGGTGGAGAGGGTGGGTGGGGTTATCCACGATGGACAACTTTTTGTTCAGGGTCCTCCTCTCAACCACAGTCTCAAAATTGTCCAGTTTGATGCCAATGACTGAGCCAGCTTTCCTGATCAGTTTATTGATTCTGCTGGTGTCACCGGCTCTGATGCTGCAATTTCTGCAAATTTCTGCAGGTGGCATAAATGTTTGAGAGTCTATGAGCTTGTTCCAGAGTCAGAAAAGTCAAGAAAAGTCAAACCCATACTGAGTTTGCCTGTGACTTGATTTCACAATTCAATCGCTGGTGCACAACATCCAGAGTAGATATATTTGAAGACCTTGGTAACCTGGTAGTCTTAAAACAATTCAAGAACTCTGTTCCAGAGTGTTTCGCTACCTTTATCAACAAAGTCACATGTCCTAGGGAGGCATCAGTTCTGACTGACGAGTATGGGTTGACACACAAGCGCTTCTTTGGTGAGCGTTATGATAGGAATGAATCCCAGAAAGCAGGTTCTTTGTCCCCAAGGTTTGCCCAGCATCCTAATGGCCAGTGGGGGAAAAGAATGTCCTTGGCTAGAGGGGAAAAAGCAACAATGTTCATGTGAAGTCAGTTTGTTTGGCTTCAACTATTCATAATCCCAAAGTTGGTGAAAGAGAAGTGTTGGCTCCATTGCAAATCCAGATTAAGCCCATTGATATGTCAGAGATTGAGCTGCAGTAACATCTTTGGGTAAAGTGGGGCAGGCAAGGGAAGTTCTTCCCATTGTTATTGAAATTTTTGACATAAAGGCATTTTCTGTTCCGTCCGCTAAGCAGAAGCAGTTGCATTTCCTGGGGTAAGGCTGTGACAATTGTGGGTTTTGTGCAAATTTCGGTAGTCGCCTCATGCACCTTTTTTCCTAGTGTCTTTTAAAGCCTAGTATCACTTTGTATAGGCTTACAATGCAGTCTTTATGTGTTCTTAAAAATGCTAGTTAGATTAATATATTGAGAAAGATGTTATGTCTAATGTTCATGTTTTGTTTCAGGGTATGATGTGGTACCTCATTCTTAAGGGGGAGGTGTGATGGCCCCTCCCTCTCTGCTCCGTGTGTCTGCTGCTCTCTCTTAGCAGTAGTCAGGGAGGGTCGTTAGTCAGAAGGGGGGACACCTGTGAGAGGCTACAAATACAGGCTTCATTCCTCTCTCTCTCTCTCTCTCTCTCTCTCTCTCTCCCCCCCCCCCCCCCCCTCTCCCTCTCCTGTTGGCTCTTTGCTTTATATATACTGATACATGTTCATACACCCACACACTACACACATTACTGATCAACATACTTCATAATTAACTTAATTTCTTTAATTAAATGTACTTTAATTGGAAATTAACCATGTGCGGTCTCCCTGTGTTGTCGGTCCTTGAGCCAGGGCGTGACCACGTTTACTTTCAGTCACAGAAACACATGCATGTATACAGCTTTTGTTGATGCTGTCATAGAGGTAAAATGTTATGTTTTAGCATTGAGGTCATAGCCAGCGATGGTGCTGTATGAAAATACATCATATTCATAATGTTTCTTCATCAGCACAACAGCACGTTTAAGTATAAACTAAATAATAAACAACAATTTAACATTATAAACTAAATAAAGCAGTCACTAGATGTTTTAAACCATTTCTGTGCACTGCTTTATAATGAACAGGCTGTTATTCCATAGCTTATTATTCTCTCAGAGTTAAAGCAGGTCTAGGGTGCTGCCCATGGTGCTGAATGACAATGACTGAAATATGAGAGATAGATAGTGACATTGTCTGAGCTGAATGGCGTCTGACAGACATATCTGCTAATAAAAGAATGTGATGGTTTGCTAGCTCAAGTGAAAGACCCATCAGTGTCATGGGTCATACTGAGCAGCACCTACTCAACTCATAATCTAAAGGAACTGAATCTCGATTTACTGTTATAAAAGTCTAGTACACCCATTAAAATAACCTTTTACATTAACAAACTTACAACACAATGGGAAGGACAATCACTTGACATTAATGAGTTAATGAGACACGTTAAGTAGAACTTTGTGTTAATATTTTTCAGAAAATGAGTACTCAAAGTCAATAGGAGACTTCTGCACAACATTTGTTGGCATGTATGGTAAGTCAATTGTTCAAGCAAAGCATCTCTCCACTTGTGGTTCCTTTATACTCCTATTAACAGGAAGAGAGGCTTCCGGTGTGCTGCTCCTCATGCTGCTTGGGGTGTGTTCCCTCCCCCTGCGCTATCAGTCCTCCAGATCTGAGTCTAATCTCTTTTATTTCTCTCCAAGGTTTGCCATAATCATCGCTTCAGGTGGGTTGCATACAGCCTCCATTCAACCATTATTACAGGCAATCATCCAGCAATAAAAACTAAATTAATTTTATACAAATGAAAGCTATATTTTTTGCTTTGCTTGTGGTTTGGCTGCGGGCATGGTGGTGACATTGTTTTGTATTCAGTGTTTCAACACTTCCAGCGTGAACAACTAGTGATGCTTTTGGACTAATAAATTCATGGTACGCAGAGGATTAATCACCTGACAGGTTGAAGATTTCCACTAAAAGTTACTCTGCACCTTTAAAATAGATTGAGGTGTAAACTACCTTTCTACTAATTAAACTGTCTTGCATTGAGGAGTTTAAAAGTTTTCTTATCTGGTCCTTTTCATGATTATTGTATTTCTTTTTCTTTTGAGGGTTTCTTGAGATTATACCTATTATGAGTACGTTGTAGGGGGAAAAAGGCTTCTACAATTTTAAAAGTATCACAAAAAATGTTTTTATCAATAAAAGGGGAGATCAAGAGATTTAGTATTACAATTCCATAAAGGGTTGGGATTAATAAGAGACTTTTAGAGAGTTTGCAAAGAATAATCAACATATCTCCAGCAGCTGCTCAGAAATCTTTATGCTTGTAACTCCAAAACGCTGAAGTCCACAATTACAACAGTATCATCAGGGTTATTTTTTCTACACTTTAGAGAGCCCCATCAGAGCTAAGATTGTATACAATTGTTAGGTAAGGGATAACTATTCCGCCTATTACACGGCTATCTACTGAATAAACCATCCTTGATTCACAAGATTGATTTAAAATGTATTTTATTGATTTAAAATGATTGTATTGCTTCTAGTCTGAAAAAATAGCTCGTTCCACAGCGTTCCAGCAGCTGGAACTGCAGCGACAGCAACGTAACTTAAAATGACAGAACTGATCTAGGCTTTCTGTAAATTTCCAAGTCTGTTCACATTTCCTTTCCATTTACTTAAAACCCTGCCAGTTCCCATACCGTCTCCCCGTTAGTGTTTACTTGCTGTTTGTCTTCTCTTTTAACTCCTTAGCAGCGGTCTTTAAATCAGGATCAACAACCTACTAAATGTCCACATTGGCCAATCAGAATTGAGAATTAATGTACTTCACACCTTAGTAAACCCCATTAGTGGTAAAAAATCAGTGTGGCTAGGTTGTCTTATGCAGAAATAGTGTATGATAGTGTGAAATTATCGATATAGAAGAAGTTGCTATAGGTATAGCTGACAACTACTTTTAGGCTCCTTCGTCTCTCTGTTTTTTCTTTAAACTCAAGTTTGGTTTGTTCGTTCCTTACCCTAACTTCTACAGATATTGTGCATCATGAATTCAGGGTTAAAAACATAATAATCAGAGAATAGTTTAATTGTCCACTACGTCTTTGTGTATTAACATCCAGACTACAACTGTAAACACCTATCCCACAGCAGACCGCAGCAACATCTGCAGATGTACTGAGCCTTTAACAGGAATATCAGACTTTAGCTCTGAGCCCTCAGCAGGTTTATCTGTGATGATGGCTGATAACAGTAATGAGCATATAATGAGTGAAATGGCCATTCGTCCTGGACTCCTGATGCGCATTCAGTAGGACCAGCCGTGCGTGTAGCGCTGTTTCTGAACGTCTCCTCCCCTGTTTCTGCAGTGTTACAGCTTTGCGTTCTCGCTCATCGTTTCTTGTGCCAATGCTGCCCTCTGCAAGAGTAAGACAAGACTTCCATCTGCATAACACCACACTCCTCTCCTCTCCTGTCTGCCACCATCCTTCCGCTTGATATCCATCTTGTCCTGATCCGTTTGTGTGGTTTTGCGTCCTCTCAATCCGTCACCATTCATTCACGCCTACTCTCATGTGCAGTCCTGTTTGGTTCGAGCTCAGACAGAAAAGCAAGGGAATTTTTCCACTCAGTTTATTTTACGGAGAAAAAACACACCTTTAAAGCATTTTTAAAACAAATTGACAGTTTGGAAGAATTTCTGACTGATAGAAGAAGCAGGACGAATGAAGACAGACAGTCATTTCATTTTTTATTTTACGCATCAACATTCGCACGTAGCCTGGAGAGGGAAAAGCTGAGAAGGCATTGTGTTTTCTGAAAGAATTACTTAGCTTTGCAGACGGTGTCACCGCGTTGAGGCGAGGGGGATTTAATTTTATAAGTAATCAGACAGTGTTAAGTTTGCTGAGGTAGGTTACCTGTCAGGGGGAAAAAAATAGCGAAGAGGCACCGTGGAAAGATACACGCGTCATTTCCAAGATACCAGCGCAACAAGCCAACACCATTACACCAGCCTGCTGCGTGGATGGCACACGGGGTATCTTCTTCTGTTGAACTGGTGCAGAGTAGCCACGCTGAGACCTGGGTCCAGCTGAGATTCGGGGCTTTCTGTGAGTATCTGTGGGACTGCTGTGCGCACCAAATGGACCAGTCTATTTGTCCATTGTGCACAGCGTACTGATGGAATAATTTGTTTGTGATATCCAATGATATAGTTGTCTTAGAACCCATGTGCAACTTAAGATTTTCAATTGTCTGCAACAGTGATGTATTTCTGCTCCAGTTGCTGAATCTACTGGATTTCGTTATCTTACAACTCTCTAACGTGGAATCCTTTCCGGCTAGTTTTCATGGTGATTATGAAACTCTCTCTACAATTTGTTCATTAAAGATAACCTGTGTTTCCACAGCGATATGAAAGATAAGTTAATTTCCTGAGGCCACAACTGAGCTGACTCACAGAAAACTGCACCTAGGTGAGTAGGCCTAATGCAATTTCTTGCAATATTAAAAATAGGACCCATAAAAAACATAAAGTATACTCCTGCATGAGCATCTTGTGTTTTTCTCTATGCTGGGCTCTAAAGCTCATTGCATGCACACACCTAGTGCATTGCGTATGTCTTTTTAGCTTAGATTTAGTATGGTGTGTGTTCAACACCAGGTCTCATGTGGTCTGCTAACAGTAAGATTTTTCTGTTTACGCATTGTTTACTCTTTATCTGTTTTTTTTTTCTTTCTGTTCATCACTATTCATTCCCAAGACAAAAGCAATGACATTTATGAGGAGTCTCGATACAAATTGAGACAGCCACCATTTGTAGTCTCACAAACCAAGTGGCAGCATCAAAGTGTAACTCATTATTAAGAACACATGTTGATGTGCTAACCTGAGACCTCTCCTCACCACACAGCAACACGTTTGAGGATTCAATTTATATACATTTGGGGATTTTTCAATTATTAAAGGTTAAAGGATTTACTTAATGAAATGGATAAGTGGCTTCTTGCTTGGTGTGTCAGTGGTACAACTATTGAACTGATGTTGTTACTCAGGAAAATAATGTTTAATGTTTAAAAAGTCTAACAAGGGTGAGGGTTATTAAGGTGAAACACATCCAGCTTGGTGGCGTTGATGCATAAATCCTAAATTCTTCAGGGTCAGAGTATCTCTACATTTCTGCACCTTGTTAGCTTGTTGGCACCTGGTGATTCATAGAGGAATGTATGTCACTGAACTGTGTATGGCACCACTAGACCACATTAAAATTACGTAGACACATTTGTCTCTATAGTGCTGTGGATAAAGCACTTTTTATTCCTTCCTTCCCACCAGTTGGAGAGCTTGCTTTTACCATAGAAACGTCACCCACTCAAAATTTGTGCAAGGTTGTCTGCCAGACGAATGCAGGATTATATTAAATTATAGGAAGGAATCAATGATATCTCAGGACAGCTCTGTGCACTCTTCTTCTCATTTATCTATTGATTTTTGTTGAATACGGATTTAACATCGGGCCGAGGGTCACATGCTGCATGTGCTGCTGTGTTTCGCTGTCCACGGTGCTGATCCTGCTGATGGCTCACTCAGTTTCAACAGCAGACATGTGTTGCACAAAGCTGTTGCTGCACAAACACAATCTGTTTGTCGTTTGTTAACAAGGTAACAACAAAATTGACAACTCGCTGTCTACATCTGTGCTGTGTAGTTTCACCCTGAAATGTAGCCTTGATGGAAAACGTTCACCCTTGTTATGCAGGTCAGAGTGGAGATTGCAGCTTTTCTCAGCTGCATGTCAATGAGAGCATGTGGCGTGCATGAAGCATTATCAAACCTCTTATACTGTAGGATGGCAACCTATTTTTGAGATGGAGGTGGTCTTGAAATTTTAATTAGGAAGCATTAGATTACATTCCTTAGCTGTTTTTCCCCGGCTCTTTTTCTCTCTGTTCACATCGATGCAGATACTAATCCTCTGGACGGCGTTGATGCTGTACTCTCTGCTAGTGATTGCCACGCTGCTGCCAGGAAAGCCACTCTGAACAGATCTTAAATTGTCCCCTGACATAGTGTGAATTGCTTAAGTGAAATGCAAAAAAAAGTGTTATTAGCTTTAGCATTAGACAATATATATCACGCCAGAGTTGAGGGACATGCTTCACCTCCTTTAAATAATCTTATATCATTATCTCAGATGCCTTAAAACATCACTTTTCTTTTTATACTTTCAGCAAGGATTATTTTTGGACTCTCCTCTACCTCGACAATACAAAGTGGACTGAGTCACTTTATCTCTTCATACTACAGGTGAAGAGGGTCATATTTTTAATGCTGCTTAGCACACCATGACCATAATATGTGTGGGAGTTGGACAGGGTAGTTCAATACCAATGACTCAATGATTTGTAGGTGCCAATATTTCTGGCTTTCCAAACTGGAATCAACGAAAATGCTGGATCCCACGTTTGCATACAAAAAAGTATGACTGTGAGCACTTCTGTGATGTTATACTTTTGCTTGGCAAGGTTATTTCAAAAGTTCAACCCTGATGATGACACAATGAATGTGATTGCCTAATCGGAAAATTCTTGTTCTTTTATCTTTCAGAGACTCCAAGCATCACCACGCTGCCATGTTTCTGAACAAGCGTATCCTGAACTTAACTCCACCTTTCACACCATGCTTGTTCATGTCCCTTCTGCTGCTTCTGCTCCCAGGAGTCACTCGTGTCTCACAGGGCAGCGCCAGCCTTGAAGATGCTGAAGTTGCATCAGGCAACTGCTCCAGTACTGACAACTGCACCGATGGCGTGGTGCTGCCCATGTGGAACCCCCAAAATCCTGCGGTGGGGGACAAGGTGGCGCGTGCCATAGTTTACTTTGCAGCCCTCATATACATGTTCCTGGGCATGTCCATCATCGCAGACCGCTTCATGTCTTCTATCGAGGTCATAACCTCCCAGGAAAAGGAGATCACCATCAAGAAACCCAATGGTGAGACGACCACGACCACTGTACGCATCTGGAATGAGACGGTATCCAACCTGACTCTGATGGCGTTGGGCTCATCCGCACCAGAGATCCTGCTGTCTGTCATTGAAGTAGTCGGCCATAACTTCGAGGCTGGATCTTTGGGTCCGAGCACCATTGTGGGCAGCGCCGCGTTCAACATGTTCATCATCATCGCTATCTGTGTGTACGTTGTGCCCGAAAATGAAGTCCGGAAGGTAAAGCACCTGCGGGTGTTTTTCATCACTGCTGCCTGGAGCGTGTTCGCCTACATCTGGCTATATCTCATCCTGTCTGTGGTCTCCCCGGGAGAGGTGGAGGTTTGGGAGGCCGTCCTTACCTTCCTCTTCTTCCCCATCTGTGTGCTCCAAGCCTGGATTGCAGACCGCCGCCTTCTCTTCTACAAGTACGTCCATAAGCGTTATCGTGCTGACAAGACCCGAGGCATTATCATTGAGTCGGAAGGAGACGCCATGTTCACTAAAATGGACTTGGAGATGGACGGCCAGGGTGGGAACTCCCACACTCACCCCAAAGAGGCCCTGGACGGGATGCTGGAGGGCGTGGAAGAAGGCGGAGGGAGCGCGGAGCAGGATCAAGAAGAAGAGGCCCGACGGGAGATGGCTCGCACTCTGAAAGATTTAAAACAACGGCACCCGGAGAAAGACATGGAACAGCTGATCGAAATGGCCAACTACCAAGTGCTGGTGCAACAACAGAAGAGCCGGGCCTTCTATCGCATCCAAGCCACGCGGATGATGATCGGAGCGGGGAACATCTTGAAGAAGCACGCTGCCGACCAGGCCAGGAAGGTGGTGAGCTGTCATGAGGCCAGTGGGCAGGAGGAAGACCCCAACACCATCTACCTGCAGTTTGACTCCAATCACTACCAGTGCTTCGAGAACTGCGGCTCTCTGAAGCTGTCAGTCACTCGACATGGAGGAGAAAATGGCTGTACTGTGAAGGTAAGAAGTAATTATGACAAATATATAAAATGGTCAAGAGAAATACTTCAGTTTACTCGGGTAAAGAAAAATATTTTTTGCTAAGACAATTATTTTTTGAAATGACAGGTGTAAAGATGCAAATGTGGTATTATCTCATTTACTTAAATTCGGAATATTGAAAGTGATTGTTTGATTTTGTTGAGAAAATCATTTAGAATCTCGTATCACTAAATAAATCTGAAACTAAGCATTCTGTGTTTTTAACCCATGTTTTAAAACCTTAAGACTAAAAATATGAATTAATTTGGATTGTTTGGACTATGTTAGTGTTAGTGAAGTGGAGATTTCGAATTCACAAGTAAATTATTTTGATAAATGTTTTGTAAAATTCCATGAATACATTCCATTTTATAGAACCTTAAAAGCAATTTTTTTTGTATTAAAGGTTTCTAAAAAGGTGGGTGAAGTAACTATGGTACATTTATGAGAATTCTACAGACACACACACAAAGGGAAATAACTGAATTTGGATGTTTTGTTAACAACAAGTCTAGAAGTGACAATGGAAAAAAAAGATAGCCCAAAATTAAAAATTGACCAGTGCATGAAAAAAGAAAATAACTGTTGAGGCCTTAAAATGAAATGATTGCTTGAGGCATAACATAGATTAATAATTTTGATATTTATTAAAACTCCAGGTACTACATATTTAATGAAGTTTCTTCCTTGGCTCAGGTGGACTACCGTACGGAGGATGCGACTGCCAATGCCGGCTCAGACTATGAGTTTGCTGAGGGCACTCTGGTCTTCAAGCCTGGCGAGACGACCAAAGAGTTCACCGTCGGTGTCATTGATGATGATATTTTTGAAGAAGACGAGCATTTCTATGTGCGCTTGAGTAATCCACGTATCGTGCACCGGGCTGAGGTCTCTGTCCTGGAGCCAAACTCCATCACCTCCAGCAACAGCACGGTAGGGAGCTCCAACGCTCCCCCCAAGGCCGCCCTGGGTACTGCCAGCACTGCCACGGTCACCATTTACGATGACGACCACGCCGGCATCTTCACCTTCGAGAATAACTCCATGAGGGTCAGCGAGAGCATCGGTAACATGCAGGTGAAGGTTCACCGGACGTCCGGGGCCAGGGGGAAGGTGGCGGTGCCCTACCACACCGTCGAAGGCACCGCCAAGGCCGGTGAAGACTACGAAGAGGTGTCCGGCAAGCTGGAGTTTCAGAACGATGAGACCATGTGAGTTTTTCCATTTTTTATTCTAGTTGTTGCTTCTCATCATTTGATCAAACATCACATCCCACACGTTGGCGTGTTAAAGAGTCCTGCTAGATTACTGTAAATGATCTATTCCGGTAAAGCATTAAGAGGCTATTCTTATGTGTCATTGATACGGTGGCTCTGAGAACTTTAGATCTTCTAGAGGGATGATGTGGGAGGATAAGAGGATATAATTGTGCGGCAGATAACGGAACAATGTGGCTGATGTAAAGGAAGCAGTGAGGGAGCAGCTTTCTATGAATGAGTTAACACAGCCCTGTGGGATTTGGCTAGATGTTACACACTCCACTGCAGAAAACAAAAGGAAGTGTGTGGCAGCGACAGAAAAGGGATAAGAAAATCAGGCAGGTGACTGAACAGCAGCGAGGAGGGGATGAAGGGGTTGAGCAGATACGGAAACAGGTGCATTCAGTGAAACATGTGTGATAGTTTCAACAAAGCATTCATGGATGCAGCATTGGCAGAGAGGCAGATAAGAAAGGCTACAGAGAGAGGGGTGAAAGTGCTATGTTTTTCCAGCTTTTTCTTGAACATTGTGTGGAAGGTTTGGTTGAATGATGAGTGCACTTGTGGTGTTTGTTTTACGATGCGATGTGCAAACAGCCTTGTAATTATCCATGGCAGATATTTTTATTTGATCCCCAAAAAAGAAAACGCTCTTAACCATACCAGGCTCATCACATCGACATGATTTAGAACACTAAACAAAGGAATAAAATGTGTCAGATGAATCCGTCTGTGTGAGGAGGATTTCAGGGCCCGTGTGTAGGCGTATTGTGTAGGTCGGCTGAGTGGGAGGAAAGGCAGGTGAATACAGCGTGTCAAAGAGACTGCAGATCTCCCTATTTGTCTTTTTTGCCTCGCAGTGCAGGTGTGATTTTAATATATTCCTCTGTTTGCACATTATTCTGCGTGTTTGCTTGCTTGAAGTGCGCTTGTTTGTGAGCATTTTTAAGGGTGCATGTCTGTGCACCACATCCACTTTAAACCCACATCAAACATAATGTCGCTCCAGAGGGGAACTCAAAAGAGCTTCTTGAGCATCCGAAGCAATTAAAGAGTGTGAAGAGGGGTTCAAGGAGTCCCGAAAGTTCTCAACAGAGCGCGGGCGGCTACAGAAGCTGCGGTTAATGAGACAGTTGAGTATACCGGTGTGAAATGAAAGGCTGGCAGCTCGGATCTGCATTCAAACGGAGAGGGAGCATTAGATGAAATCCTCACCTACTGAGCCAAAACTCTGTTCATCTTTCAGTAGCGAGCTGACAGTGACATAAGCATCTGCGCACTTCATATTTATCTGGAGTCATGCCTCTCTCGGCAGTCATCGTGTAGCAGGAGAGGAAAGACCGTGGAGAGATGGATCCAGCAGAGCAGGACACAAAAAAATGATGAAAAGAGAACACAAAGGCAACAGGAAACGCCAAAGCTGTGCTGAGCTACTCCTGTGCTCCTTTGAATAGCAAACAAGGACTTAAAGGGGGAACGCAAGGATACTGTGATCAAAGTTAATAAGGTTTGACTAAGATCTTGAGTCAGACTTGCAGGTCCAGTTGGGTCAAACCACAGCAGCTTATCTTTTAAGCGATGGTGTATTTTTAATCCAAGATACCTGTTGTCAGACGGTAAGAGAGAGAGAAAAGCTGCTCTATATTTTCCACATGAAGGTATCAAAGCTGGTGTAGAAGGCACTTGAGCCAAGTCACCTGTTGAACAGATTTTAAGTGCCTAAGTCTTTGGAGAGTAACGCATTTTGTACCTGCTTTATACTCCTCGGATGCTCCAGTCACACTGATTTTTTATGAGGTTGTTTAATTTGAAACGTTCTGTCAGTCCTGTTAAAAGATGCAATGGAAACATCGTCAACGTCATCTCGAGGTAGTTCTTCGCATCTATGCACATGTCCTTTTGCACATGCTTTGTGCGAAATGTACAGTATATCTGCTTAGCGCTCAGCCAACTGACAAAGTTCAACCTTCAAACAAAGCTTACACAAATGTTTCCCTGGGCACTCGGGAGCGGGCCTCAAGGCAGCTCTGTGTGTGTGTTAAAGCTTTGTGTGTCTTTGTGTACATCTGCCTATCCCAGTCGATGTTTGAGCAGGCAGAAGGAGCAAAAGAGGCAGGTTTTAAGCTTTTGACTCCAAGCCAGGAGGAACGGTTTTAAATCGGAGCAAGCAATTCTAACAATTTACCCTTCTAAATTCTGCACTGCAGTAAATAGATTATGATGTACAAACACAAACATCTGAGCCAAGATAAACAGGCTGACATAGAGAAGCGTTTTACATTCTGTGTTTATGGATTAAGGGAAGATCTGTGCAGACCCTTTGATGGTTGTGTGTAGCTTCCTCTTGTATCTGTTTTCGTTAGCGCCTCAAAATGTGAGTCTCTACACACTAGTTGAGGCTGAGGTAGATAACGGGGGCAGTTACATAAGCTAAAATGAAAGAGATGTGAGAAGATCACTTCTTAAAAGGAGAATCAATAGCGAGATGCTCTTTCTTTCTCACGCTTAATGCAGTCAGGATCAATAATATGCTGAACTTCATGACAAACATGGATAAAAGCAGAAGTAGCAGAGTCAGGGTTGGCTAATGTTTACCCATTTGGAACAGTTAAAATCTTTCCCAAACAGAATGCTTTCTCTGGGGACTCATCAAGGGAGAAGAAAAGCGTTGCTCCATTAAAGCAGCACTGCTAGGCTTCCTTTTGTTAAACATTCACTCTCATATTGAATGCTCACATGTTGCGCTACATGATGTTGGAATAAAATTACATTGAAACATTTTCTCTGTCATCTTGTTCGGCTGTCATTTTTCTATACAACGAGGGTTGTGAGAGTTACTTTTATTAAATGTATTCCTTTACATTTATTACTGATCAAATCAATATCAAATGCAATGCAAAAAATACATTTCCATCAATACATACATTATGTAGGACAACAGTACAATGACATTCAAAAAGAAGATATTCAGTTTAAAAATATAAGCATATTCAGACGCTAAAAGTAAAGTTAAAAAAGCTCAAATAAAATCTAAGCGAATGTTTTTAGTCTAAAGAGGCCCTATTGTGCTTGTAGGGGTTCTCCCTTTCCTGTACTGTGTTGTATAGGTTTTTGTGCAGGAAAGGCTAAAATCCCAAAGTTCCCTCCAGAGGGAGTTTCTTGTGCTCCAATTCTCGTGCTGAACTTGCATGTCACTCTCTAGCAACACATTCCAAAAACACGTAAATCAGACTCAATTGGGTTATAACAGTGCATGCGACAAAAGAATGTGTTGTATCGGCTGTGGATATGACTCAAGCATATTTCATCATCGTGCTGCAGCCTTATGTTTATATCTACTGTACTATGCAGTGTTCCTGGATCTGATAGGGTACCAGTATCTTGCTCAAGGACACATCAGCAAGATAGACACATGCTGACACATTGGTTTGATCCATGATTCTCCAACTGAATGGCAGTGCCCCATTCAGTCAGGGGCATTGGACATACTGTCATGCATTTATGCATTCACTCATTCTCCCTACAGGCTTAGTTTTTGTCAGGCTCTCAGGAGGGCTGGAGCCCATCCCAGTGTGTAGACTGCAGAAGGCAGAGATACTCTCCCAGGGTGAACATAGAAACATAAGATCTCTTAACTACAGGCAATTCAGAGTCTCCAGTCCTTTTAACTTACATGCGTGTATATGTTTCCAGTTGTGGGAAGAAACTGGAGCACCCCAATGTGAGGGAGCGGGAAACTCCAACAAAAAGGTCTGACAGCTGCTGCATGTTGTTTTTTGGGCAACAGTCTCAATCACAAATCAATGCATTTGTTCCTATAGTTAACCTTAATTTATCAGAATAGTATACAGATCCCAAATTTAGAAAGACAATAGGCTATTAAAAATGTGAGAAAGGAAATTCGAAGTCAAAAAGCATTGATGGAACTTATAGAAATAGCAGATGTTCCGCTCAACAGAGATTACGTTTTTTTCAAAGGAATTAGAGATCGATCAGAGAATACTTTCCTGGCTTCCTTCACATATGTGTGGACAGACTCAATAGCACGGTATGTTATCGACTTTGGATTCTCAGAATCTTTCCCAGGACTGGAGCCGGTGGGTCGAGATGATAAACTGTGAAATGTGATATCATGCAGAAAGTGAGGGATTTACTGTCTTGATAGAATCCTACTGTGACTGTTGTAATGAGAGGTTATACCTGCAGAGATACGCAGCTCAGGAAACTTTAGGGTGCTATTTTAACTGTTAACCTGATTCATACACCATTTAGAAACTCAAAGAGTGACAGTTACAGCAATTACAGGCACCTCATTAATTCATCACCAATTTCAAAGGATAGAAAGATATTTTTGGTGTTATGCTAAGTTTTTTAGTGAGTTACATTCTGGAACAATTTACACTCACTGTTAGCAGTCTTTATGATAAGCTAAGCTAACAAAATGCAGCTCTGGCTTAATATTTAGACTACAGACAAGAGTGTGGCATGAACCTTCTTATCTCTCAGAGAGAAAGAACATTTCCCAAATGTTGAACTGTTCTTTCAACTAGCTTACTAGCCGGCTTCAAGCTAGCTAATCGGTTAGTTGGTAGACTTGTAAGGCCAGATGTCAAGAGTAACAAGGGATGCCAGATGGTACTCACACATGTATTTGAACTTATTTACTACTAGAAATATGTTACGTAGATCCCATTAACTTTAGAGCTCCAGTGAGTCTCATTGACCGCTGTTTGGCAATGTTTCCACTTCTGGCATACTCATAATTGATGTTGATTATTCAGTATACTGTACAGTGTTCAACTTTTACATGTAACCTGTTGGCAGTGCACAACATAATGCTATATGTGTGTAGTTTAGTCAGAGGTTCATCAAGTTGTTTGCCTTTTACTTTCGATTATTCCATTGATCCAGAATGTTTTAATTAGCTTTATTTAGGATTCAACCAGGTAAAAAAAAGAAAGTGTGAGACGTATTCATCAAATGAATCATACCTTAGACTTCCTTTCGAATGTTGTTTGGAATCTGTAGTTGCTTTTGATTCGATCACATTTGGTTTTGATATCATTACCCACATAACTTTTCTGAAATTAGAGGGCAAAAAGTCAGGCAAAATTCAAGATTTAAATTTCCAACGACCTCAGCCTTCATATCTAGATTGAGTGAGAGGTGTGCAAAGTGTAAACGTGTTCTCATCTCTGCCAGTTATGTCCTGCACAGCTTCATAAACTAAAGCAGGATAAACCGTATCTGCCTTAAGTGTGATGTAATATCAAAAATGATAAATACAAGCAACTGAATCACCAAATGTTTGTTGAAGACCTTTAAACTTACTGCGTCCCCGTACATTTTGCTCTCAAAAATAACATCTTGTGTAAAAGAAAGTCTTTCCTTTCATTGGTAAGGACTGCAGGCTATACTGCGATTCCCTTTGCTCCCACTGGTATGACTCTCCTTGACATTAGACAGCTGATGACGTATTGTTCGTGTTTAAAATAAACGTATTCTCTATTGCAAGCAAACAGCTCTTCTTTCTACCATGTTGTTGAATCCTGAGTGTACATGAGTAGACTGAAATAGACAGCCACCCACATATCATTAGGGAGATGGAGGGAGAGGGAGAGAAAGACTTGCTATAGCAGTGTGGGAGAATGAAGCGGGGCTGAATATGTCGGTCACAGTTTGACACCCTCACTCACATGTTGTTGTAGCACTCGCATTTAAGGGCAAAAGCTGTATTTCGTAAACACGTCTTAAGAGTTTGTGTGATCCTGCATGGATTCCAAGATAGGAGGAGCTTGATTTCCACTGAGAACAAGATAATAATTCAATTTTCAATGACTTATAACTTGATGTGTGTGGGAGGGGTGTGGGCTATCTCACTTTATTTCTCTAGTGCTCTAATGGGATTAATGGTGTAGAAGGCGTCCGCCCTCTCGTGGGGTGCTAGGGGAAAAATAAAACATGATTTTGTGTTGTACATGGTGTTCCGTACTATGGGATTTTTGTAGGAAAAATCTCAGGCTTCCGTATTCTTATCTAACATCTCTGTTTCATGATTCATTGTGTAGGCAGTTTACCTCTTGGCTACACACTATGTTTTTGTGCAAAAGCATGTAGCAGTACTGGATGCCTGGAATCTATTTTTGTTTGAATGTACGGCAGGGTTAATGTATGTTGACAGCCTTGGGTATTTCCTAAATAATGCTAATTCATTCACTTATCGTTCTCTGTTTGGCTCCATCTTTTCCTTGTTCCTTGACCCCTCTGCTTTCAGGAAGCTGCTGAATGTGAAGGTCATCGATGACGAGGAGTACGAGAAGAACAAGGCTTTCACCATTGTGTTGGAGGAGCCCATCCTGCTAGATGTGGGAAAGAGACACGGTGAGCTGAGGACACATGCAGCCGCAGAGTGATTTTCATCATTATTTTATAGCTTGAGATGCATTTTAATTTGGATCCTCGGTCGTTAATATTTTATGTAGTGTTTTACTGAAGCCGTTGACATGCATTAATACAAATTCCTCATGGCTTTTGGGAAACTGTTAAGGTCTAAGGTGTGATCTCTTTAGTCCCTTAGTTTTATGATTGAGTACTTGAGTTTAAATTGTCGATCCATCAAATAGCCCGGGTTGAAGGTATTACATTTCTGCATTTAAATGTCTAAAAATGAATACTACATTGAAGGAACACTACACACCGGGGGAAGCTTACTGTAAACACAAACTCCCATGACACCACTCCAGTTGGCAACAATTTTGTTATTGTTTTTATTGAGAGACCCTTTTGCAGCAGAAAAACGATTAAGCGTTTTAAATAATTAGATCAGGTTCAGAGCAAAAAGGGACAAGTACAACATTAATAATCTTTTTTTAATGTGCTCTAATGACTGACAATATTGCAAAATACGTGATAGGCTAAGGGGAGGGACATCTCTAAGCAGTTGACCAATCGCAACAGAGCCGGCCAGCTAACCAATCAGAGCAGACTGGGCTCTGGTTTCAGACAGAGGGTGAAAAGAGGTGCTGCAGCACAGGCAGTATGAGAGAAATAAAGAGCTTTTTGAACATTAAAGCAGGTAAACATGTCACAGTAGAGGAGCAAAATACAAATATGAACCTGAAAAACAGCATAATAGGGCCGCTTTAATGATTGTATAACAAGCTTACCCCATACCCAGCCAACTAATCTAAAAATAATTAAGTCAACACAGTGACATAAATCAAACATGCTAAGGTCATAAAAAAGCCTGTCAGAAAGGATCCACAATAGACAATATAGAAAGTGTTTTTAAACTAACTGAAATCAATTAGACAAGCAAATGTGTAATTACACTTGATTGTCAAACAGTTCACATGGTGGATGGGTTTCCTTATCGGGAGATAAGGTGCCTTATTGAGTAGCAGATCCCCTGTGTGGGAAATTACGGCTAACAGTTGAAACACCTTTCCCCCACTGTGCCACAGGAGACACCAACGATAACAAGACAGCAGCGGGACCGGAGGACGTGTCAAAGATGGGCTGCCCCATTTTGGGCGAGCACACTAAGCTGGAGGTTGTGATTGAGGAGTCCTATGAATTCAAGGTAACTCAAAAGTAAACAGCTATTTACTTTAGAATGAATACTTGTCACAAGCTGCTGTATGATGATAATTGCCAATATTTTCTTCGAACATGATTTACTATATACTGAGCAACCATTACAGCAGTTTTTTTTACTTTAGAAAACAACCTTCAAATCCTGTAACTATTTTATAGACACTGTGCGAGCTCATTAACAAACACAACATCATGACATCTTAAAAATAACCTCACTTCTTAATTACCATGAGCGTTTAATCCGTCCTGACCTTATTCAGTTGTTTGCTCGTTGTAATATTTTGTGAGAGCTGGGGGTATAAAACATTAATGAATTTATTTTTGAAGCAATATCAGTTATGTCATAATATTTTGAATATGACTTTTAAGGATTCATATTTCATCTTTTGTGGGGGTATGAATTATTAGTGATGTGCATGTAAGAAATGGGTCTGCAAGAGTCTGTCACTTATCATTTCATCCAACTTGAAAAGTCTGATAAATTGAGGAAATTGTATCATTTAAATATAATGCAGCACTAACAGGGGTCAAAATTGGCAGTGCATTTGAAATCCACTGCAATGACGTTTGGGGTTGTCTCGGTAGAGAGACACATTAAAAAGAAATGCTCAAAATTGATGCAACAGCTGCAGAGATATAAAAAAAACTGTATGGCTCTTACATTTCCCACAACGCAACTTGCTTATGTCTGCTAAATGTCCATAATTGTGTTTGAAATCACAATACATACTCCACTCAGCATGTATATTTATCAATTGAGTTCTGCATTCCAGGCACACTGAAGTAAGCTGAAGGAAAACATCTTCTCTGCATCACATTATGGTTACAGGTCCAAGCTAACATTGAATGAAAACTATACATAGCAAATGTAAATTAACATTTTCTCTTCCAAACAATTCAAAAATGTTCTTTATTCTGTATATTACTTTAAATGTTTTCACTGGCACTATTATGCCTTCTGGGGTTTCCTTTTCCTGTATTGTGCTATATAGGATTTCTGTATCATAGAGACAAAGCAAGGTAACACTCCCACTTCTATTGGTCTGCACTCCAACACATTTTACGTGATAGGTTAAGGGGCCGGAAATCTCTAAGCGTTTGAGCAATCACAACAGAGCCGGCCGGCTAACCAATCAGAGCAGACTGGGCTCTGGTTTTAGACAGAGGGTGAAAAGAGGTGCTGCAGCACAGGCAGTATGAGGAAAATGAAGAGCTTATTGAACATTAAAGCATGGAAACATGTCACAGTAGAGGCATAACATACAACTATGAACCAGAAAATTAGCATATTAGGGTTTACCCTTTAAGTTTTAAAGCCACATGCCTCACAGTCCACCATTGGCCAGTTTAAAAAGCCAAAATGCATTTCTGGGGCAGCTGACTATTTCACACAACATCACATCTCATAATCAGAATTACTTGCCAATCTAGAATTCCTCTGGGCATTTCTCGATACACAAAAACCGAATACTATGCAGTCCAAACGCAATACATTGTTGACGTCATAGTAAGAATATTATGTTAGTATGCATTTTGAACAAAACATCCTTCATACTGCACTCCTGTTTGTAACCCCTGAATTTGCAACCTTTCTTTCACAAATGTCTTCTCTCCAAACTCAAACTGACATAAACCCAATGACATCATTATGACGTCATCTGTATTCTTTTTTAGCCTTGCACACGCTTCTGTCAGAGAAATTCGCAAAGGTGTTTCTGTTTGTCTTTTTGATCATCTAACATATTGATAATATAATTTGATAAAACAATCTGCATGTATAGAATAGGTGTTTTGCCGCTTTAAACTGGAACATTATCCTGCACTTATTCTCAGAGCTCCAGTTTTATGCACTGATACTAACAGCTTTACATTCTGCACAGCAGCTTTATGCTGGCAATGTGCATTTTTCCTGAGGGATTGTGGGCTTTTGTGCTTCCCTGTATCTGTTTCAGTGACTCACTGTGCACCACAGTGGGAAGAGTAACGGTTAATTGCGCCTTAATTCACCTCATTGGCCTCCCTAGCCTCATAGGCAATATTACGATTATATTGATACTCTGCATCACGTCCTTTTGCCTTCTTTCTTTGTGGCCGTCTGCAGAGCACAGTGGACAAGCTGATAAAGAAGACAAACCTGGCTCTGGTGGTGGGGAGCAGCAGCTGGAGAGAGCAGTTTGTTAGTGCTGTCACTGTCAGTGCAGGTGAGTCGCAGCGTGGTGAGATGTCTCATCTGTTTGCGCCTCTGAGAGCACCTGTGGAAGATTAAGTCTGCAGGATCTGTCTCACCGGCTGCTTCTCACTGATCTCACATCAGTTTATTTCTTTTGGTTAGATACTTCTTTGTTTAAGTCTATAATGCTACAGTTTGATATTAGCAACATTGAAATATAGAATCCTGGATTAAAAGGCAAAAAAACTATCCTTACAAAAACAAAAGTCTGTTTTATTACATTTTGGCATTTCCAGGCCTATGATGCACCCTTTAAATCCAAACGGTTTATTAAAAATGCATGATGTGGTGATTTCACGAGTGGCTCACCATAAAAACGAATCTGCCTGGACAACTAATGGCTCAGAAGGAATTATGTAGATGTGCTGTATGTGGTGTGGTGAACCCTTTTTATTTTGCCCTTTCGTTCGTTTCATTCACTTGGTTTTGTGAACCTTTCAGATCTGCACTAGTGCACAATGCATTTGAGCTAAAAGCTGACTATGACACCAGAGATGTGTCTTCCCGTTAAAATGGTCTTTTCTATCAGGTTCACTTAGATTTGCATGCAGAGAGTGCATACATAAATAGAAAGTATGCCTGCCTGCCTATACTTATGTCTCAAGCACTGAGTCACGGCTATATTTACTGATTTAATGCAGAGAGTTGAAAAGGTTAGCTCCCACACATTCGTCGGATCGGTTGAATGTGGTGGGGGTGTGGGTATCGTTTTGGCTGGATTTTTACTGTCAGACACTTATTTTAAGTTTAACTAAATCATGAAACCTGAAACAATTTACTCCGTTATGATTAAATATCAATTTCCGACATGAGACGTAAGGTCCTGGATATTTCAGATTATACTTTGTTCCTTGCTAGGGACATCGTGAACCTTATTCTTTCTTTTTTTCCTATCCTTTGGCTTGATTGTTATCTTACTGTTATTACAGCATAAAATCCATAATTATATTTATATGTTATGTGATTTTCACACATTTACCCCATCATTGAAAAATTCATTTCAGTTGCGTTATTTATATAAAATGGAATTTAAAGGGGTAATAACTCTGAAAATGAAATCATTTTGGGTGGTGATAATCAGGACTTGTGTTTGTTAAAAGATTGTCATCAATTGAGGATATAGAGAATATATTTTTAGATGAGAAACTTAGGTTAACGTCTAGTTCTCTGGTCTGATTCAGTTTTTCATACTGAAGTACAACGACTGCAACAGCAGCATGCAAACACATGGAGCTAATATGTTGATAACCTTCATGCGTCTTATCTGTCTCTGCCAGGTGACGATGACGAGGAAGAGAGCGGGGAGGAGCGCCTGCCGTCCTGCTTTGACTACATTATGCACTTCCTGACAGTTTTCTGGAAAGTCCTCTTTGCTTTTGTCCCCCCGACTGAGTACTGGAATGGCTGGGCCTGTTTCTTTGTGTCCATTTCTCTCATCGGCGTCCTGACAGCTGTGACCGGGGACTTGGCCTGTCATTTCGGCTGCACCGTCGGTCTCAAGGACTCGGTCACCGCCGTGGTGTTTGTGGCCCTCGGCACCTCTGTACCAGGTGGGTGTCTGTGGTGTCTGTCAGCTCTGACAGGGGACTTGTCCTGGGTTACCTCTGCGTTTGGTGCATGCTGTAGACTTGTGTAACCTGTGCCCGGATGTGCTGTCAGAATAATTATCTCCTGAGCTCTTGTCTTAAACAAGCTGTAAACAAATACAAAGACTATTTCACTTGTTCTCTCTGTGCCGCCTAATTGCATTTCAATGTCACCACGTCTTAAACACTGCCACAGAGAGGCATGCAGGAGACCGGCTTTAAAACATATTTTTGTTCCAGTTTAGTGTGAAGAAAATGCAGATAATTGTTGTACAAGGCAAGGTTTTTAAGTTATAACATGACCTTTATTTGTGGTAATCAAAGGATTCCATGCTCCACTGATCAGTCAGCGCATGTACAACTTTTAGGTGGCCATGTGTCAAAAAATCCTTTAAGCTGGGTAACATCCTCTTTGTCTTTTTGACCACAGACATTTATTAACAACTTAAAGGAATGGTTCGACATTACATGCTTGTTAACTCTCTGGCACAGACTTTAATAAGAAGAGCCATAGCACTCGTGTCTGTACTATAAATATGAAGCTACAGCCAGGAGACAGTTAATATAGCTTAGCAACAAGACTGAAAACAGCTTGCCTGGTTCTGTAGAACGGCAACAAGATATGCATACTAGCACAATAAAGCTCACTAATTGACCTGTTGCATCTCACTTATTTGTGACCTGAGTGTCATCATTGCCATCATGCTGCTTTACCTGCAGAATAACGAACCAGATCAACTTCACCTTTCTCCCGGCAGCAAGCAAAAATGCAAACATAGTTGTCTATGACATCTGATCACCAGCTAAGCTAAGCCGACCATCTGTAGGACAATATACAAGAGTTATAATCAATATTTCCATTTTACTCTCCACCAAAAAGCACATTTCTCGACATGTCGAACTATTACGTTTGTGACTTGCTGCAGACTAGGTTGAGTTTTCATAAATGATTAAAGGCATTATGAAAGAGATAATGTGCAGTGAGGCAGTAATTATTGAAAAAACACCTGATAGAGTGATCATGGAGCCCAACGTGAAGCTGTTCCACTGCTTACCAAGTGCAACAACAACGCAACTTAAAATGAAAGGCAGCACTAATCGATGTTTTTAATTGTCTAAGTCTCTTCACAGTTTCTGTTCCACTAACAAGTCCTTAAACGATGCCAGAGCAGCCCATACCGTGTTCCTGTTAGTGTTTACTTCCTCTCCGCCTTCTTCTGTTCATTTCTCTGACATCACACGCTCTGTCTTTTATCTTATTTTCTTCTTTCCCTTAATCTTCCTTAACAACGATCATTACTTTGCTGCAGCGGTGTGTTATTGAGTACTAATAACCTCTTAAATGTCCAGATTGAGCAATCAGAATCGAGTATTCAACGAACAAAATACAAAAGATCCCGGCCAAAGAGATTTTTAAACAACCCAGCAAAGTAAAACTTATTCTTGTTCATGGTCTCTAACTGATCTTTAAAGCATTAATTAGTTAATTATCACCAAAAAAAAAGCCATGGGGCTGGGGGGCTGTGAGGTGATAGGAGTTGAGAGACCAATCTCAAATACATTTATTTTTTACTACCTATAAAAATGTATCTAAAGTATGCCTTATAATAAAGTTTACTATGTAATTGCCTGCTACCCTTTATGCCCCAGAGTGACGTTTTAAAGGTGTTAATTTTACACTGAATGCAGGAACAACTGTCATTTTTTGTTCTAAAGTCCCTGGTCAGCGTGCACAGACTGATCTCTATTACTAGCTAATTTAAATTCTTCAGTTTCCTTTTCTTTTAAAACCTTATTCAAACCCACATTTCTGTTACAGATACATTTGCGAGTAAAGTGGCTGCCATCCAGGACCAATACGCTGACGCCTCCATCGGCAACGTGACGGGCAGCAACGCCGTCAACGTGTTCCTGGGCATCGGTGTGGCGTGGACCATCGCCGCCGTTTACTGGAAGTCCAAAGGCAAGGTGTTCAAGGTGGACCCGGGCTCGCTCGCCTTCTCCGTCACCGTCTTCACCGTCATGGCGCTGGTGTGTGTGATGGTGCTGCTCTACCGCCGGCGTCCCAGCGTGTCAGGCGGAGAGCTCGGGGGCCCACGGACACCCAAGCTCCTCACCTTCTTCCTCTTCCTCTCCCTCTGGTTCATCTACATCCTGTTGTCCTCCCTAGAGGCTTACTGCCATGTGCCTGGCTTCTGAGGTGGAGGGAAACACACAGACCGCCTCCTCTCCTTGTTTTTACAGTGTACTGAACGTGTTTACTCTCGTTTTTGTCTATTTTCACAGATGTTTATAACTCTTTGTATCATTAGTTATTATTGATACCGCGCAATATTTGATTGACTTTGAATCTTTGGACTTTGGAACTTTGCTATGCTGTTAAGAATAGATTTAGCCACTGAAATTAAACCTTTTTTTTTTTTTTTTTAACACATTGGATATTTATCCAATCATTGCTTTCAGCATAAATCGCATCCAACCTTCTGCCACTTAAAACTGCTGCCATGTCCTCTCTCTGTGTGGACAATTATTTGAGTTTTTAAGTGTGAAGAAAGCACAAGATTAAAGCAGTATTTTTAAAGGCGTTGTAAAATGAGTTTAAAGAAAGTGCATGGAATGACATTTTAATGACATTTGCTTAAAAGAAAGAAATGACTGAGGCTGGGGTGAGGTATTGGTGTGATGATATTTATAACTCAATCTATACATTAATTAATCATTGTATATCATCAAAAAGATGAACATTGTGCGTTGGAGTTTTGTGAATGGATAGGTGTGTTTAATTTTGCACGTTATCAGATTAAGAGCTTCTTGGTAATCTTATTTGAAGTACTGTATGTAATTTTTTGACATGATGTGATGATGTGTTACTGTGAATCACTGCTGTGTCACAATGTGTCCACTGCTCACTAGGGTTAAAAATGCCTTCTTCTTTTCTTACAACATGCATCAACCTGGAGCAGAGTGCCCGCTTTAAACTGTACTATGAAGTATATACATTATTAGAGCTTTTCATGTGCTGTGTGTGTGTGTGTGTGTGTGTGTGTGTGTGTGTGTGTGTGTGTGTGTGTGTGTGTGTGTGTGTGTGTGTGTGTGTGTGTGTGTGTGTGTGTGAGTGTGTGAGTGTGTGAGTGCGTGCACTTCTGCTATCCAGGACAAATTGGCGAAGGCATGGCACTATTTCCTTATTGACTCCACACAAAAAAGTGCTGTCTCTGTACCGATGGGCGAAGGACACCAGTTTTTCTTGAATTTTTTTTAACATCACTTTTAGAATGAAGCACAGCCACGAGAAAAGGGTCACTTTCCAGATGAGTTATTAGGCCCTAATCTTAGCACAATCCCCAAATCCATTGTCTGAGATGAAAATGTGACAGTGTCTCTTTGTTTCGCACAGTGTTTGATATTGAAATTTGTTTTTTATTTACCCTCGGATCAGTAGAGCCATATTTATTGTAACAGTATTATGGTAAAGGTATTTATATGACCAATTTCAGTTTTATTGATATGCACGTTTAATGTACAAAAAGTGAAAATAAATGTTGCTCATTTATAACGCTGTAAGATGCCTTTGTATCCTTATTCTACATTCCTTATTATTTAAACAATTATGCTATATATTTACAATTATAACAGACAAGAGAGGATTTTCTCTCTATTTAATGCAACACCTACTGTACATCCTTAGTGGTGTACACCAATGTAAAAGTAATCCATTATTAATGAAGATCCAGCAGCCCTACATGGGTAAATGTACAAACGTTTTCATCAGCCAAGTATAAAAAAATGAATCATTACATTGGTAATACTGCATTAAGTTGTTAACATGTTGAGTTCTATTTGTTGTATATCGTCTAGGTGGAGCTAGTTTAAATGACTCAATATACAGTTTAGTCCGGAGGTTTCCAAGCTACATTAAGCTACAAGTATTATTATGATCATTAAGCCTCATTACCGCCAAATGATCAATGCATTTGGTTGCCAGGCAAAGCTGTTTCCAATGGGGCCCATCACTATTGCAGTACAGGTCCATCTCCTATCTACGGCCACAAGATAAAAAGTCTGTGTGTGTGTGTGTGTGTGTGTGTGTGTGTGTGGGGGGGGGGGGGGTTAAGAGATAAGTCATGTTTTTTGCAAGGATCAAAAACAATATTTCGACCCCATCCATTTCCATTACCTGTTTGACTTCTTTAACAATTATATTGAAACATCTAAATATTTTTGGGGAGGGAACTCTTAAGAAATAACAGAAATGGAGAAAAGAGATGAACCTTTATTCATCCCCCTAGTGGGAAATTCTTTTTTACACTGTGGCTTATATTTTTTTAATACACACACAGTTATACACACACAATATACAGAATAGAGCTCCTGCGGTCACGTGACTTTTGGTTGGGAGCCACCATTTTGGCAGTCAACATGACCACCGGTGCCAGTGTTTTCTTACCGAGCGAGTATACTTCTCATTTTAATTCAAGTGAAATTCGGCTTTATAGTACAAAATTAGAGAGATTAAATATAAGCGACCCATATAATTCACCCGGTGTGCTTTTCAAGAGCATAACCTCCTGCTCTGAAGACGATGTACCCGACTTGCGCTACGCAGACATCCACAGCTATCTTGTAAGCTTTCCATCAGTGTACTCAGGAGACTCCCTCAGAGCGTACAAAAGCTTGGAGGCTTACAAATGGTGTCAGTCCGGCTTCGTAAACAACATTCAACTGTGGAGTCTTACATCCAAAAACTTCGGCATCATCACTGCAAGGGTAAGTATTAAATTATTCCAGTTTGATAGGCAGTGTCACGTTAGCATTGTTTGTTTATTAGCTTGGCTAGCTACGGAAGTGTCACGTTAGCATGTTTTTTAGCTTGGATAGCTACTGCAGTGCATCTGTAACTTGCTAGTTTGTATTTTTGATCGTACTCAACCAAAGTGGCTGGCGTTTTTTACCTTTATTTATCTGTTTTGGAATTTCATATAGGTTAATCACTCCCAAAGGCTTAATGAAAGTCAACTAAAGCCATGGGTGGTGGTGAGGAACGACGGTGTTGTGCTGGGAGCCCACTGCAACTGCACAGCGGGACTCGGGGAGAGCTGCTCTCATGTGTCAGCTGTTCTCTTCAGTCTGTGGGGAAAAAAACAACGCAAGGCACGAGGAGATCAGCTGCACATCCAAAAAATGCAAGTGGGCCTCTCCCAGTGAGGATGCTGCGAAGAATGTGGAGTACCTGCAGGGCAAGGACATCATATTCAACCATACTCAACAAAATAAAAAGGGGAATTCCACCAAGGGTACCTCTGCGCCCCCATCTTTCCCACCCCTGACTGCTGCTGAGCAAACACAGTTCTACCAAAATCTCTCACAGTGCCGGACTCAAGATGGGAAGTCCTGCAGACCTGCAGTCCTGTCAGTTGTTCGCGGGTACGCCACATCCTATGTACCCAAGGCTGTCAAGCTAGATTTACCTGAACCCCTTACCAGTCTGTATGACAAGAAGGCAAGAGACCTGAACCTGGCTGAATTACAAGAGCGTGCAGAAGGAATATTTGAGGACTTGACTGTCACTGAAGAACAGGTACATAACATATTCTGTTTACTAATGACTGAAATCTAAGATCTACCATGTTATGTGCACGTGTACTGTGTGTGCGCTATCTTGCAATGTAAATGAGAAACTGTTTGGATTGCCATGTTTTCAGAGTGATATTGTAGAGGAGGAGACCCAAGCACAGTCCAAGTCCAGAATTTGGTTTGATCAAAGGAGTGGTAGGGTGACAGGATCTACCTTCAGAGCAGCAACAAGAACAGACCTCAGAAAGCCAGCCGTGTCTCTCATAAGACAGATATGTGACCCAAAGTCCCATGTTTTCAGCAGTGAGGCTACCAGGTATTCATGGGCAGAGAATTCCAGCCAATGTCAACATGCAGTTGAACATCCTAACATACTCCAAATAGCATCCCAAAAGTTTCTGCCTTGTTGTAAGGTGTCAGCTGATGTTCATCATCCCAAAAGTAATGGGCATATGCATTTGATTACTTATTGTATGAAACATTGTGACATGTGCATCAGCAGACACCTTACAATACAGCTGTATCATGTGGGATGATATATGCCACATCTTCAGGAAGGTACTGACAAGTCAAGGGTAGTGTGTGTGAGCATTACAACTGCATGTTGAAATCAGCTGGAATTTCCCTGTAAACTAAAATAGGGTGTGCAGTGTGTAATCTCTTCTATGTATGTGTTAACTTACTTACGTACAACATATGGTGTACAAGAAAATTAGTGTGAGGTGAATGAACAGAGAGGGTAAATGCAGTAAGTACTAGGCTATTCTTTAAAAAGAAGTGTAAAACCAAGTACAGCATTAAACATTTGTAAAGGGCAGGGAGGTAGCAATGTGGGGTGGCATTACTATTGTCCAAAACTCATATTTCCATTGTTTCTTCAGATGGGGATGCAATAATGAAGAACTGGCCAGAAAATACTACGAAATGCAGCATCGCCTATCACACACAGACGTCCTGGTGCGACCAGCCGGATTTAGAATTTCACCTCTGCACCCATTTATCGGGGCCTCACCTGATGGGTATGTGTCCTGTAGCTGCTGTGGTACAGGTGTCTTAGAAATGAAGTGCCCATTTTCTGCAAAGGAGCTTTCTGTCAATGAAGCTGTAAATTCTGTTGCACACTTTTGCCTTGAACAAGATTCCCTAGGAAAAATTAGACTTAAGCGAGACCATGCATACTTCTACCAAGTGCAGATGCAGCTATTTGTTACCAAATTGGCATACTGTGATTTCATTCTGTGGACTGAAAAGGAAGGTGATTCACCCTTTGTGGAACGCATTACATTTGACCCAGAATTCTTTCTCAAAGAACTTGAACTTGCTCGTGACTTCTTCCTAAAATGCATCATCCCAGAGCTGTTAGGCAAATGGTTTTCTGCACCAAAACAAGCAACTGCAAGCACCGATCCCCAGCAACAGTGGTGCTACTGCCGTGCACCTGCGGCAGGGAATATGCTTGTTTGTGCCTCAGGGTTCTGTGCCGTGAAGAGGTTCCACCAAACCTGCCTTCGGATGAAAAGGGTACCGAAACAGTGGGTGTGTCCTAGTTGTAGGAAACTAATCAATGCTCAAAAAAAAAAAACATAATTACTTAGTCTTACTTACTTACACAAACTTACACTTGCACAAATTCATCACTCAAAGGGCACCACAGAATCAGGTACATTTGTTAGTCCACAACATACACTCACAATTTTATCAAGATAAGTAACATCATTTTCTTTCTCTATGTCTGTGAAAGTTATTGGCACAGTGCTTTGTAAGATAGTATATTTCTGACGAAGTACTCCTATGACTCTTTCGATGTGAATCCTTAAAGAGGCTAGAGATCTTGTATTCTCTATGTCAGCAGGATCTAACTGTGTTTTTCCACGAGTAAATGCTGGAATTTTTAATTCAGCCTGACACCTTTCAACAGACTCTTTCACCAGAAACCCCCTGTCTGCCAAAACAACATCCCCTGGGAGAATATTAGGTAAAAAAGTACTGTGTTCTGTAATGAACTTATCACTGGTGCGACCTCCCCATCCAGTAGAAATGAAACAAATTGAACCTTGAGGGCAAATGGCAATTAAATATTTCATGGTGTGATGTGATTTGTATCTTGAGTAACACTGCGCACTGGGTCGCAATCTACTTGGTTTCTCTAGAAATATTTCAAAGCAATCAATGATACAAACAGTCTTCTCGTAGTCACCATTTCTAAATACATATGGAAGAGATGTTCTTAAAGATTCTCTTTCAGGCCACACCACTAGGCTTGGCACCAGTCTACAATACATCAAATTAACACAGTTTTTGAAGTGCCTGGAGACAGTAGTTGGGTCGATGCCAAAATAAAAACCCAAAAAGTCAAATGTTAAGTTCATTCGAAGCTTCATCAAAGTCAACATGTATTGTTGAAAACATGTTATTGATGATTTAACTTTGAGAAATGGAGCCAGATATTGAAAAATGGTCATGAGACATGCATAGGTTGCCAGCCCAGTGAGGACATTCACCTTTTTATCATTGTTATTTAAACTAATCTCTGTCAGGGTCTTCCTATTAATCTTTTCCCTTAACAACACATTTTCAGCCCTTAGAGCTTGGCATTCTTGCTCAAGACTCTGGATGCGGGTACAGCAGGTTTCAGAGGTGCATGGTGGTGTTACTGGTTCAGGCTGGACAGGATCATCGGCTGAGTCTTCCAACGGATCTGTGATGGGGGGCTCCTTCAAAGGCTCTGTGATATGGTCTTCTGGGGCTGCATCAGTTGATGTCCTGATGAAAACACAGAAGCAGCAAAATAAGCTTTCATGCATACAATACTGATGGCAGTTTGACATGTTTACATGTTTACAGTTTGACATGTTTAATGGAAATCATATGATATTAGCCTTCATTAAATGACTGGTGTGACGTTATTGTTTATAACCATATCACGGCAGTTAACTATTTGAAATAAAATAATCTGAATAACACACCGATCACAAGTAGACCCAACATGTAATCAGACAGGAGTTTGATCTACCCACCTTTGACGGATGGCTTCTGCAGATATCTTTGCCTGCTCTACTTTGTGCAGTTTAGCCTTCTGCCTTCTGTTAAAAACCTCCAGTCTCGTTTTATGTCTCCTCTTCTCTGGAGATGGAAGGTAATCGAAAATTGAGGGGATAAAATCCGGACTCAACGGATTATCACTCTTTCTCCCTACAAAATAAGAAGGAATATTTCAACACGGGTTTGTTTACCACTAGCTTGCTACAAGCTAACTTGCTAACTGGCTAGGCTGCGCCAGAGCCACACTTGTTGAGTTAAAAAGGGACATCACAGTGTCCGTTAGCTATAATAACTGGGTGCTACTTCTTAAATTAAACTAATTAAATTTAATTAAACTGACCAGAAACTTTTTGTAGCATTGTACTGTATTCCTTCACCCACCTGATATGAAGTGATCACTGCATAAGCGAAAGCCAACGGCCGGGGGGTCCCATCTTTCAGTCTTTTTCTGAAGGCTCCTGGCTCTTTTAATCGCTCCAATCCACTTCTCCCTCCTCTCCGCGTCTTTAGGAATGCGATAATACGATACACCTTTCTTTTTCCCACGCCTATTTGTGCAACCTGGTGCACAGCAGTTATCCACCATCCTTGACAGTCTGCCAGTGCCTGTCAATTTACTGCCGCGATGACTGCCAAAATGGCTGAAATGATCCTATTTCCCTTTGAATGTATAGAGGAATTTAAATATAAAGTAGATTTACAGGATAGAAATTATGAAATGGCTTTCATTAAGTCATCAAAGGGAAACTATGAAAGAAACCTCTGAGCACTGTTATGATATCTTCAGGTGTCAACACGATTATAATTCAACCTCATGCTCAGCAGCAGCAACCCATCACAGAATATAATTTGAAATAGAGAGAAGTTTGGGGTAGGATAATTATGTCATCACTTTGCTCATCGCCTTCTTTATAGCAGCCATTAAGATGTACTAATTCCAAACGCATTAACTGGGAAATGAACCTCCTCTGAGGTAGATAATCATTATTTATTGTGGACAATTTGTCACTTTTAAAAAAGAGAAAATAAAAAGGGCATTTTGGGTTGTATGCATTCTTAGAACTCTAAGAAAGACGTTCCATGCTCTGTCAACTACTTAGCAGGGTTATAATAAAGGTTGTGTCCACTGTGTGATGTGAGGGTCTGAGGACTGTTATGAATAAATAAACCACAAACAGATGAACAGATGAAGCTGCAGAACTTCCTGTCCTATGGATTTTCTTTTTTTTTTAACACGCCTAGTGTGCAAGTTTGAAAAAATAACTCCATTACCAGTACATTGTAATGCTGCTGGCAGGCCTAACATATTGCTCCATCCAAAGACATCTCTTTATTTGATTTGAAGGCTTACAAATATTGGATTATTATTGGTCATGTGTATTTCCCAGCTCTACCATTTCACAGTATTGAGGATGGGTGGGCGATACTGCAAAATTGGGTATCGATCCGATACCAAGTACATACAGGGCCAGTATTGCCAATACCGATACTTTTTTACGTAGAATAACAGCTACTTTGGGAAAAACGATTTTTTTTATAAGGGGGGACCATTATCAAAAAAATAAAATGATATAAGGGGGACCCTTATATAAAAATATATTGGAGAAAAACAGGAAGCGTTAATTTCTGTTGACCGCATCAATCGCAGAAGATAGCTGTTTAAACTGCATCACAACTTTGTACCATCTTTCAACGGGAATCAATAAACTGGATTAACCTACAACTTGGGCTGTGCTTATTTACTGTTGATTTGGCGTGTCTGACGGAACGCCCTGCATTTTGCCCCTCAGCGGCTAAATTATTTGCTGTTGGATAGTTGCTTAACAGCGGTGAATAACTGTCTTTTGCCATGAGCAAAGAAATGCTTTAACTCGCGTCTACTCTACCATGCCTTGAAGACATCTATAGTTTTTTTTTGATCACAGGTAATTATTTTGTTGAATTTCTATGATTTTTTGAAATATCGATTGTAAGCAGTATTAACATTTTGAGACTTGGACATGCAGGGAAAGCATGCAGAGGGTTGGAAATACATGAAGATGGAGTATGGTGAACATGAGTGACTTAGTTGAATTTCTATGAATCTTTGAAAGATTTGAAGTAGACAGTGTGCTCTTTGTTGATGCTTTCATCCCTCCCCTTTATGGCCCATCAGGAGGAGGGGAGACTCACCCAACCTTCAGTGACAGGACTGTCCAGCTCTTTCATGCAGAGTTTGTTGTTGTTTCCTTAACTATTCTTAATGCATATATTAGTGTGTGTGTGTGTGTGTGTGTGTGTGTGTGTGTGTGTGTGTGTGTGTGTGTGTGTGTGTGTGTGTGTGTGTGTGTGTGTGTGTGTGTGTGTGTGTGTGTGTGTGTTTGGTTTGGTTTGGAAATTCTGATTCCCATGGGAAACGTAGTGAGATAATCATTTCATCAGCGAAACACATCGGGTCGATGATACGGATCGGTTAGTCACAATCGGCCATTCGGTGTCCTTGAAGTGCCCCGACGTGCACTGACTAGCGAAGGCCCGTTGATTGCTGCTTGCAGCTTTAATTGTGTCTTGCTTTTTTTGTATAGACACTTCATGTTATTGCACTATCCCCTCTGCTGCTGTAACACTGCACAAGTTCCTGCTGTGGGACTAATAAAGGATTGTCTTATCTTATGATGTGTTTGAACCAATAGTTTGACATTTTCTGAAATAATCTTGTATCCTCTAAATCACAAAGACGCTTATCTACACAAACCCCGCCCTACGATTGTTTTTCACAAGTAACTCATATTTTTCATATACTTTCATCTGCATATTTTAAGTTAGTAGACCTAAAACAATCCTCTATACAAGGTTTGCTACTTGAATATGCTAACAGGAGGTGTCACTTACACCTCCCGGGACCGGATGGATTAACAGATCTTTGGCCACAGATCGTGAGCTAACTTACTGAACAGAAATTATAGGAGCTTATTGAAATTCATCCCCATCCTTCTGTTCCTGCTGCACTAAAATGAAGGAGAACTACGCTAAGTATGAACCACTCACAATAAATCTTGGTTGCACAAGACACATCAGGAACCGATACATTTCTTGAGGACATGTCGGATCATTTCAGCAACAAATAATGGGTTATTAAGACTGATAAAATATATTACGGATACTTTTTGTTATCATAAATAACATCTAGCTTACACGTATCAGTGCTGTGGTTAATTAGACACATCAAAAGATTTACGGATGTTTTTTAAACACACTCATGTTACTCATTTGCGATGCGGGTGAGAATGTGATAATACCGTTAGGTTAACTCATCATTGCACACTGGGATGTGAAATGCTGTTAATGTGGGAAACTGTAAACCTCTCTTTGCGAATTACAGACATAGCTGTGAATGGGCCTAAATTAGGCTGGTATATAAAGTGTCTTCAGTGTAAGTAAGGTCGCAGACACATTGAACAATGTGTCAAGTATTAGTAGTTTCTGTAATAGAAATGCCAGACGGACAAGCTGTGATTATCTGACAGGAGGCTGTGAATCACACATTTCAGAAGTTACAATAGAAAAGCACACACAAATGCGTGTGTGCTTTTCTATTGTAACTTCTGAAAGCCATGATAGGGGAGTTTTCAGTTGTAACAAAGATGCTCTATAACTTAAGCTGACACATTAGAAGCGGCACCAATGGTATCAAATAGTATTTACTTCCTGACATCATTATGTAACACTTGTGCTTCTATTGGCTAGCGCTCCAACATATTGTACGTGATATTGGGACAAAGGGGCAGGTTAGCTATTGATAATCCACAACAGGCCAGCTAACCAATTAGAGCAGACTGGGCGCTTGTTTCAGACAAGGTAAAAAGAGGTGCTGCAGCACAGGCAGAATGAGAAAAACAAAGACCTTTTTGAACATTAAAGCATGTAAACATGTCACAGTAGAGACACAAAATACAAATACGAACCTGAAAATTAGCAAAGTCTGTCAAATGTACGCTTATTAATTATTGATCAGGTTATGCATTATGAAATCACCACTTGTCCAGCCCATTGCAGTAGAGGGCGCTAATGGATGACTATTTCAGATATTTCGGTTTGTTTTAGGTATTAAAGTGATCAGATGCAATGTTTTGTGATTACAGCAGAGTTTAATTTATTTGCTAGATCTGTTTGAAATACACTTAGTTGTATTATTGCTTTTGTCGATATACCAACTTTTTCACCTCAGCCAAACTACTAAACTTTTTTGCAATTTATTCGCAAAGGGCTCAGGTTTATGCACGTAAAAACAGGAGAATGGAAAAAGTCCGTCTATCAAACGCAACATAGCCACCCACCGTACTCCCGAACAGACTTGAAATATGGAAAGTGGACTGCTACTTGGAGAGGTCCCAGTTGCTTCCATATACTTATATGACTGTGGGAACACACAAAAGGTGTTAGAAGAATACAAAACACAGATGCACACCCGAGTATTTGAAAAACAAGCGCATGTCTATTACCTGATTAGATAGAAACAAAGGTGGTGAAACAACAGAGAACGATCCACATAGGGTTCTTGATGACAATGCAATTTTGTCTAAGAGCAAAAAAGCTGAAAGGGGGAGGGAATGTCCAGCCATCAGAGAAACCTTTTATATTAGGATATTTGTAACCCCCAAGCATGGCTAAATGTCTCTGCTTTCACAATTCAACTGCTAAGATAATTGTCTATGTTACTACATGATTTGTCCTGATTATTTCCTGCTCAGCATGACATCTGTGTGTGTGTGTGTGTGTGTGTGTGTGTGTGTGTGTGTGTGTGTGTGTGTGTGTGTGTGTGTGTGTGTGTGTGTGTGTGTGTGTGTGTGTGTGTGTGTGTGTGTGTGTGTGTGTGTGTGTGTGTGTCTGTGAACTGCAGAGAATACATTTCAGAATGAACACAACATTGTCGAAATGGAATATCTTTATGAGAAGTAGATATTTCTTTCACCCTCCTTTAATTTGTTACAAGGCTTTGTCATTTTAGTGCTGAAGACTCATGAAAGAAATACTCAGATATTTTATTCATAGCAATAACAGTGTCCTCCTTTTTAAATGTCACCCAAGAAATCAAATTGTACTTAAATTATCAAAAGGCTTCATAGGAGAAGAATGAATCCTGGGAGTCTGACTCACTCAGTACTGTACACTTGCCTGCATTATATATACTTTCACACATGTATGTATTTATACTTCTGTCCATTGTGGACATATCTAATTTATAGTATATCGTTTATATCATACCGCCACATGTTATCTCACATCTCACTATTGACATTACTTCTATTATTCCTATGCATTGTATATACTTCTGTTCTTATACTGTATACTGTTCATACTCTTTAGCTTGTTGGTTATTTGCTCATTATTTTTTTTTGCATAACTAGCCTACTGTTTTAACCTTCTGGTTGGATGATAAACTGATATATATAAATGTAGTGGAATAAGAAGAGAGAAGTAGTGCAGAAGTATAAGTTAGTTAGAAGGCGAATCAGGCAAAACCATTCAACTTCACCAATCCATTAAAAAAAACATGTTTTTTCCTTTAGTGTCTTTTAATCTTTTGAAGCCTTTGCTGCTACAACACTAAAAAAAATACTTGAAAAAAGAAAGCACATTTTAAAAACTATTCCTCTACGATTATAAGAGCCAATTAAGTACGCAGTCATATTTGGGGAAAATGTTTATGCTGGCTTGACATATTACATGGTGCTAAGTATTATTTCATTTATACTATCATTTTTGTATAGTTTTGTATACAGTGATATAGGTGGATTATGCTAAGGTTATGTTTCTGTTTACTACTTTTTGATATAAAATGCTAGGTGTTCCTATTTCCAACATGGAATTAGGGCTTTAAACGCAGCTTTCAAGGCGGAGTTTTTGGAGCTATGCTAGGCTAGTTAGATGCTGGAAGTCTGCAAGATTGGATCTCAATAAGTTTTGATTGTGTTACGTGTTACGTGTTTAGTGTTACGTGTTATATCAAAACTTCAAGTCGGTATTGGATCGGATGAGATGTATTGTGGATGAAAATCACCTGCAGTAACTTTGTACTTATTTTTGAATAAACCCTCGTTCAAGTTTTTCCTGCCTCCCACCTTGGGTCTTCACCAGAGGTTTGGAATTAATTGGAACACGAGTCAGAACCAAGATACATTGCAGACTAAGTGGCCTATAGGAACTTTGGACATTATTAAAACGGCCATTACAACGATAACCGTTATTTCAGGATCAAAATCACAAGTGATATTGATATATATTTATTAATTAGAAAATGATGACAGCCTTTTGTAGCCTCATTTCACACCATAAGTGTTTTAAAGTGTGTTGCATATTGTTAAACACCCCCCCCCAGCCCACACGTGCTGCGTACTCGCCCCCCGAGCCCCCTCGTCCCGTGTGCACCGCCATTGGTCTGGGATGATGTCATCCACAGCAGAGACAATAGAGCCCACCCCCCCTCCTCCCCCCGTCAGTGTCTCCTCACACGCGCACCGCAGCTCAGAGTGACACACGCTCAGACGTGACGCAAGCTGAGTTAGCCAAGCACTCCTGATGACATGAATTAATTCATATGTCCATCTGAACTCCGGCAGAGCTGTGCACCTTCTATCCAAGCCAGCTCTTTATTTATTTATTTATTTTATTTTAAATTCATGAGCAAGGCACGGAAGGTGTTACACATCTGGAGCATACCAACGCTGCGGCTCGTCGGCTACTACGCGGGCACCTACAGACATGAGGATTTGTCATTCCGCTGCGCATAAATGAGGAAAACACCACGGGACTGCCACACTTGATGTAAGTGACGTTTCTGTTCAGTAGAGGTACTTATAACAGCGGTTTGCTCCGGTCGGCCTGCAGCCTGAGACCCCGTCATGCTCAGTGCAGCCGCTGTCAAAGCACTACGTGTTGGTCAGCTTGGGCTCACAGCACAGATAAAGCGACTCCTCAATGTCTTCCTGTGTATGTTTTTTTTAATTATATGCCATGCAATGAATCCTTGTGTTATCCACTGCTGCATTTTTGCCATAATAAGCGTGTATTATTCGTGGCTGATAAACAACAGCAGCCATGTGAAAGAGCCAAGTAAATAAACAGCCGTGTTATAAACATACACTTGTGAGTACGTGAAGGTAACACGCGTGCTGGGATAGGGCCCTTACTGTCGCCCACATCAGCTTTATTTTTCATCTTGGTAAAGGTTTAAAGAATGTGCAGCGAAGATGCGATTTAAAAAGAAAAAACAGAAATTAGGCAGTGCGCCATCTAGCGACTGTATGGACAGGAACTAATAGATTTTCCATTTCTACTGACCCGCAGAACAACAACAATGCAGTGGAAGAATGGAAATATTAATACCTGGTGTATTTCTGTTTGAAGTATGCTGATAAGAGGCAGATTAGGAGCAATGTGCAGCATAAGCACTTTACTTTAAATTGCAATAGTTGTTGTCTCTGTTAATATTGAACGCTTCCAGCAGAACCAAAAGATGGTGAAATTATAAAGATGCCCAGAGATAAAGCAGCACACATATGACGGCTCCATTTAGATCCAACATACAGAGTATTAATGGTTAAAGCTTTCTAATTATATTTTCTAAAAAGAAGTTAAAAACATGATGAGACTATGGTTAGTGAGAGTAGGCAGCTTCTTCATGTCGAGGCACTAACTTCACAATCATATCACATACACAGACAACTCACTGCAGTACATTTGCTGCAAGACCAAGCAGTGTAAGGACAATTACAAATCACAATAAAACTTGCACTAACCAAAATGTTCAATATTATTATTATTATTATTATTATCATATTTTGGTTTATAGGGCCTGAATTACATAGACTGTAGAGTGACTCAATGGTTTTATCACTATCAAACTATGGCTGGCCATTTCCGGTGACAGTGTACGGTTTCATGGAACAATAACTAAATTGACTCTGACTAAATGTCTCAGGAAAGATCCTACATTCTACATGATTGCAAAGGTTAACATTTATAAAACTTACAGATTTTAATTAAACTGTTCATAATCACACAAAGTTCAATGCTCTCATATAAAGGGTTTACTCAGGACAGATTACCCCGAAAACATAACAACATATGCAGATATGTAAAATATACAACTATAGATATCTCTGAAATCAAGAGTAGTCAAGACCTAACGCAGTGCCACTGATTTTACAGAAGTTAGTTTGAGTGAGTGATGACTTTGTGGCTTAATAAGTAGCATTGTCTGCTTACTAAAAGAAACCCTGGTCTATTTAATGATGAGTTTGCATCAGGGCTGCGAGCAACTATTATTTTCATTATTGATTGATCTACAGATTGAAAGGAAAAAGTGAAAAGTCAGAAGCAAATCTCATTGGAACACAATTATAATGTTTTTCACTTTTCACTCAAGTGGCTTCTAATTCATTTTTCCGTAAGTCAACTGATTTTTTCAGTTTGCAGTCATTTTCCTGTTCCTCTGTCTTTTACAGTTGTAGTTGTTGGTGACATGGACTAAGAATGAGCAGATAGACAGTTCTGGGGGGCATAGTGGCTGAAATTAAAATGTTCCCTTAAGCATTTAATTATAGAATAACTCCAAGCATTAATTATGACAATAGCATTTACCTGCCCCCTCTTCTAAATGCTGATGCTGCAGACCGGCTCTGATAGCCTCGGGATGTCCTGTTGTGCTGGTTCCATGCATGCTTCCTAGGAGGTTTTCTTTAAGGATATGAAGATAGTCTATTCCAGAGGGGAAATGGAACACATTGTTTTTCACCAAACTGCAATTAACAGATGTTTGTTTTTTTCCTGTTCAAGTTGAGCAATCTTGTGGGGAAAAAAAGAATTTCTGGGGCTATTTTTCTGAGATGAAAGAGCTGCAGGGGACAATATGTGTTGGGGGGACTCGCTGGAAAAACAAGTTCCTGGGTTTCTACAAAGCAGCAACTCCATGCCTCATTCGGATCAAAATACACTCTGATACAAACATCGATCAAATACTGCCACAGAGAAACAGTGTGTAATATTAGACCACGTTTGTTCAGTTGATGTCTACACCAATTAATCAGAAAGTGTTTTTCCTGCCTGTCTGTCTTTTTGAATGTTCGTTTGCAAGTTACAGCTTGTCAGAAAATGACAGTTTGGTAGGACATTTGGTGGACAGAAATGCCTTGCCACAAGCTTCCGAAAACATTTTGGGTGGGATTTACAATGTCTGCTGATTACATAGCCATCAATAACCATGGCGGTGTGCTTTTAAAGGAGATCATTCTTCAAAGATTTAAAATATATTCAAAGCCTATTACTGTTCTCTGTATCTGTGTGTGACAGAGAGCTCAATCCCAACCAACCATAAAACCTTTCTCCAAGCTGCTTCTGACACTTTCTATTCTTAGTATTCTATTTCAGGATTTAGTCATTTTTCTTTGGATTCAATTGAACAGAGGTCTTATTCTTTTGCATTACAATGTGCCATGGCACTGTGCTGGCATAGCATTTTTTGTACTTTCATCATCTTTTTAAATCATTGTGCTGTTAGAGGTGCTCTAACTGATTAGCATTGGTTTGATTAAAATATTAGATTATTTCATTTCTAAATTTGGGGCATATCCAGGAAATCTGGGCCACCCTGAAGAAAGACTGCCCTGCAGCCAAAGTGCAACCCATCCCATTTTATGTAGGATTATAAAAGCTCTGGATGTGGGTGGATGGTGATGTATGTCCTGAAAGTCAGGTGTTAAATCAGTTTGACTGAATCGTGGAGGGAAAGAAGAGATAGCTCAATGTTCCCCATCATGCTGCCATCTGATTGGCCGGTTTGTGCAGTTGCTTCCATCACTTTCTGTCTGCTGACTGTGGAGATTATGTGATGTAATTATTTTGACTTCCCCTCAGTAGCCTGTAGTGGTGTGAACTCTGATGACACGGTGAAACAAAGCAGATAACGCTGAAAAAACCTATTCACCAATGTGCAGATTAGCAGTAAAGATGTACAAATCGTAGAATAGGAACCAGCGGGAGAATGGATCATAATTAAAGAATGCTAACTCATCAACACAAGCCTCATTCTAATGTGTCATTGTTGTAGCATTATAATGACTATTTGACAAATCACTCTGATTTGGGTATCTGAGTCAAAAGCAGGTCATCACATAGAACAGGAAATCAAGAGGCAACACATTTCCCTTTGTCCCAGAAAAGGATCCATCATTAGATGTATGACTTAAGACTGATACAGTCATTCTGACTTAACTCCACATTCTTTGTTGCAATCATGGACGGTATAAAGGTGGACATAGTCACCATGGTGCCTCTAAAGCCCTAAAGCACTCGTTGCTTTTTCTATCGCCAATTTGACCCTAAATAAGACCATAGGTTACACAAAGAACATCATGCTGTATTGACGAGGACTTGAAACTAGCAATTGGAGATCATAACTAATTAGGAAAATTTTACTAAGGTAATAAATCAGGTGAGAAGTAGGGTCATTTTTTCATAGACTTCCATACAAATTTGACTTCTTTTTGCAACCAGTGGAGTCGCTTCCTGCTGGATATTGGACAGAATTGTTGGCTTCACTTTTACAGAACCTGAAGTTCTTGGCTTGGTTCAAACTTAGATTTAACCTTATGTCCCACTCCACTTGATTGTGTAATTTTAAATACATGTCTCTTACATGACACCATCATCAAATTTCTCCAGTCTGTTTAAAACATTTCTTAAGTAATTTGGATCAGATCTTAACAGTTTTAAGCTCGAGTAATGGCCCGAGTTTAAGAAGTTTGGGGAGGAATACCTCATTTAAATGTGGTTTTTCACCCAGGTTAGCAGGTTTCCATCTCTAAAGGGTGCTTTAATAGATACTGTTATTCATATAATATTTGTGATGGGCATCTACAACCCCTTCTGCTGCAGTAAAAATGTACATTTCCACCCCGGCTGGTGTATAAAATGAGACTCTACATGCTGCTGGGACCCCAGTGTCAGTGCACATTGCAATAGTGTGAAGAGTATCTGTATTCCTTAGAAGTAGTCTTGTGAATTTGGTAGTAATTGAACACTACCTACAAAGCTTCTGTGGTCAGACAAATGGATTTTCAGTGTTAGGCAATACTTCAGAGTCGGTTGTCGGATGTTTGGCTTTATTCCAAATCATGCCCGATTGTTTAAATCCTGATTCTGGTGTTCTGCTTCTCTGCTGATCTGAGAATTATCCTGATATTTGATATATGTGCAGACAGAGAAAGTACTTAATATGATAAACGATACCAACATTTTCTTATAGCTTTTTTACTCCATAACATTTAAAATAATTGGTCATCTTTGGCTTTATGTCCGAGCATTGCATCTGTTAGTCTAATAGTGCACACTCCTGAAGATAAAAAAAACTACCACCATATGAAAACACAAAGGGATAGCTTGCATTTATTTTCCCTTTAAGATCCTCATCAATCAAATGGTCAGGTTAAATTATTGAGTAGAAAGTCGACTCATCACAGCTCACACAGGTTATTCTCAGTCAGCAGGGCAAAACAGCTTACCTGGCAAAGTAAAACCAATTGATCAGCCTACCAGCACCTCTATCTTGTATCATCCAAATATGAAAAAGAGCAAATCGTGCTTCATGTTTTTCTGTTTTATTCTTCAGTGCCTTTGTTATTCCTGTGTTAGATGTGAGCCCGCAACTCATGTCAAATATCTGACAGCAGAAAATCCATCAATGTACATTTTTTACACTCCGACGGCGGTCCTGTCTGCAGGAACCTGTTCATTGATTTTAAGTCAGACCAGCAGCTGCATGTGGATGTGTAGTTTCATGATCTGTGAAACCAATTGTTTGAACTTCAATGTGCTGAGTGTCACACAGATGACTATTTATTTATGAATTTGAATGCCCATGTTTGTACTATTGTTCTTCTTTTTAAATGTTTTGAGATTTGACGGAGCATGGTGTACTTCTATTGTACTTTTATTAGTCCTTTTTATTAGAGATGTGTCTGTTGTCTGTGTTTGTTTTTAGTGTCAGTATGGATCCCTTGTCTGTTTATCTGCAAACTAAATCCACCTACGGGTAAAAATAAAGAACCTGAACCTGAACCTGAACCTGAACCTTGTGCTGTTAGGAACATCCTGGTGCCTTTCTCCTTTAAGTGCCTATAGCTCTGGCTGTCCATCTGTCAGCTGGTTATGCGTGTGGACAAATATGTAAAGGGAGAAGGGAAGTGCCTCCCTGTCATTTTGCGGCAAACACAAGAGAAAATGTGAGATGTAAAAACGGCTTGCTCATCAGCCTCTGGTAACATACAACTGATGACTAATTTCCCTGCCATCCACTATCTCGAGACGCCTTTTTAATGTGGCGGAAAAAGAATCATACTGCAGAAGAAGAGATTGTCTAACCAAAGCATATTGCAAGGCAGTAATTGAGTTGCACCTCCTCACATCATTCCTTTTTTTCTTGTAACTCTGGTGCGGTCCACTCTGCAGCAGCGTGGGTGTTTGGCTGTCAGGTGCCGTTGTGATGAAGGAGCTGCATAAAGCCAGGGCGGGGACATGGGGCGGGGAGAGGGAACAGGAAGATCGCCATCGATCTTGCACAGCCAGACAACCATCTGTTCCCAGAAAAAACATCAGCCTCTTCAACAGCTTGTCCCCAAAAGCACTCTATGCACCGTCTCTGCAGCTGGAGACTGAGCGCTGTGACTCTACACTGTACCTGATGAGATAGTCATAAGTCATGCAGTGCCCTGTATGCCAGGCTGTTACATGTCATCAGCAAAATGAAACGATTTTTTATTGTAGTTGCCAAATAAAATGAGTCCTACCCTGATTGGATTTTCTTTTATGATATATTTCACAGTTCAGAGGTGCTAGTTATCTTATTGCAGCTTTGGCTCAGGTGTTTTGGAATGAATTAAATCAGATGGAAAAACATTAGCATGTGCTCAGTTCTCCTCTCTGTGCCTGTGTCTGTTAAGCTGTTATCTTTTATTCTGCTGGTGGGGTAGCAGTACGCCAAGGGAAGGCGTCATGATCTCCCCAGTAGGCTCGTTCCACTCTTGCTAACAGGAACTGAGTTGTCTTCTCTTTTTAAATATATTTCTTTTCATCCTTGCGGGTTTGCATTCACACTTTCATGTGCTGAATTCCGAAGCAGCTAAAGCTTCTCATACCTTCTCTTTTAATATTAATGGACACCTAATCATGCGCATACATTTGCAGTCCTTGATCCATCCTGCCACGTGTTTACTCATCCTAAAATAATACTGTCAAAACTTCCATACCCTGAGTGGGTGTTATGCCTCAGTTTCTCTGAAATGATCTCATAACATATTCACACTTTACTGTAAACCTCTGAAGTCATATATTTGCCTGGTAGATCTATTATGCAATCCCACATACTGAGTTGTCTGATGTATAATACTGCTGCAGTCATGGTGCGCAGCTGTGATTCTACGAAGCCATGACACATCAATTTTGCAGATCGAACTGAGCAGAGTTTGTTTTCTCTTCGCTGAAGGATGGCGCTACCTCAGTGCTGGCAACTGGTAATTTGAGCTAATAACAAGGGGGCAATAATGAAAAATTATACACTTTGTAGTGTTTGGCAATAACGCCAAAGCAGATTGAGGCAGCTCAGTTTAGAAAGATAATCACAACAAACACGTAGGACAGCACCCGGCATAAGCTTCCTGGCAGAGCAGGTAGCTTAGAGCCTTTTATCAGATTCCATTAGAAAGACCAACCAACTGGAGGGATTTCACATGAACACAGTTAATTAAACACAATTTTTACCTCCTAATCAACAGTGCTCACAACATTTTGCAGTTTTATTCTCTCAGGTGGATTCTGTTGGCAACATTCTGCCATGATATCCGAAATCTCAATAGTATTTGCCTGACCTTAAATTAACTGTTAACCTCTAGAAGAAGTACTTAAAAGGGAACACAGCCTAAATGAAATCTTCCAGTATGTGATTTCTATAGCAGAGGAAAGTTTAATCAATATCTGTGAACATGAGCTACTCTCTCTCAGAGGCGGACACAAGAGAAGTCTCAAACGTCATAAAGTATAATGTCTGGAGTGGCTCCCTTGACAATGAATGTAGAGAGGATCCACACAATCTTGTACTCATTGTTTAATACCCAAATGAAATTTTTTCTTTGAGGTGTTCTCAATAAAACTTAGAAATAGAAGTTTTTACTCTTTTTTTTCCTGATGTCCTTATCTAAATATGAACTAATAATTCTGCCTGTAAAAACATACAAATAAAGCAGAGTAAAAAGTACAGATGCACAGTCCTAGCACCAGAAGATACAGGCACCAGACAATTAAGCATAAAAATGCAAAAGATTTCTGGGATTGAGATAATCATTGTAATGCTTGTATTTTGTTTTCTCATTAAAATCATCTTGTACTGACTGTATGCTTCCAGAAACATTTACTGTCGCCCTCGCTCGTCAGATGGTGTAATGCTTTCAGCCTCACTTTAACTTATGCATTGTAAGTGAATTATGTCAACATGTGGGAGTGAAATTTCAAAAAGGCTCCTCTTTTGTGTTTTTGTGATTCCCATCTTTCAGTGTGGCCTTTAATGTCTGCTGAAGCTATGAGTGAGTGAGTGACTGAGTGAGTGAAAAGGCCACTAGCCAGCCTGCAGTTTACAGTGTGTGAGAGAAAAGTGATCGGAGTGATAGTGACTTCCAACATGATAAAACTGGGTCAATGTAACCCCCACCCCCTCCACAACAGGCAAGGCTGAAAAAGGAAAAAAAAAGAGATGAGGATACCATCACCATACTCTGTACGAGGATATAAGCATGGGGACACTGGAGCGTGGTTCTCCATGGGTCGGTATCTGTGTGTTGTGCTGGGACTGAAGGCATCCCCAGATTATTTTGACATGTACCGTTACCCCCTGTAGTCAGTGGTGTACAGTGTCACTTTATAATCTGTCCACCTTTATTTCCTCTCTACCCACTTTGTATCTGTCAGCCAGTGTTGTCCTCAGTATCTGTTCCTCCCAGTTTTTTGGTCTTCAACTCCCTGAGAGATTCTCGATAAATATGACTAGAGGGGTTCTTTAAAAGTGTAAATCCACCCTGTTTAAACAGCTAGTGAAATATAATGCCATTATAAATTAGTTTGTTGTTCGGTGTCAAAATCTAAACAATATTTTGTGATATTTTGTAGATTGTAACCTTTTTTAAATCACAAAATAAAATGTAGTTCTTCTAATAGTATCTTGCCATGCAAATGTACTGTGGCCCGAGACATCTATAAACTGTCTGTCTCCATCCAATGTAATGGAGCTGGAGACAATGGAATATTTGATCTCAAGTTTTGACATCAACAAAAGCATGACATTTCTGTTTCTTGACTGGGATTAGCATGCTAGCATCCTCTCATTTGATTTGTATAGTCACCCCGCAGCCATGGCACTAGGTCGGTGAAAATAAAATTAAAGCACTTCATCAACCAAACGACTGTTGGGTGCACTAAACATCTCAGATTGATTGTTTTTACCATTGTGTGAACCAGGGGGAGGGGTTTTTGCCTTAACGATAGCAATTGTTCCTCTGAATGTTTGAGAGCAGCTTTATAATGAATGTACCAAATTAATCTAAGTCTAAAGTCTTAGTAGTAACTTGTTATTAAATACATTAATCATAAAGGCAATTAAATGATACCAAGTATTGTATCACAAAGTGCATATTTATTAACTGCATGTGTCGTGGTGCGAAAGCTTTCTCTCTAACTGAGTTGTATTGTTTTGTGCGTTGCGATCTTCTGTTTATACCAAGGCCTGGACCAAAATGCTCTTTTTTAATTGGCCCAAAGGATTTGGTTAATTTAGTTTTTTCCAGAGGCAGGATAAACAGATGGCTGGGAGCGGCAAGTCTTTTAGCTCAGGTGATCACTTGGCTCTCCGGCATTAAACAGTCTTCACAGTGAAAAATCCCACTGAGCCAAATGCTACTTTAGAGAGGCAAAGTGTTGTTTCTAAGTGCAAATTCAGTGATGTAAGACACCTTATGTCAGTTTGAAGAGCTTAACTGTATCACAGTAACATTTCATTTTTGGGCTTGTTTTTTTTTTTTTAAAACATCAAGATCAGCAACCACACACTGTTCAGTTCATGTTTTAAAGTATATTCATTTTCTTTTCCCATCAGCTATGACTTAACTTGGCTTATTATTTTATGTGTCTTTTTAAGAAAGACATCTCAGTGATGAAAGTTGTTGCAGCTCATTTGCAGCTTTTGTGGCAGAGCTTTAATAAGCCTCAGTGCCATCAGGATTAGCTGGGATTATGTGCTGCAAACAGCAAACAGGTACACACTCTTGCGCGTTTGGATTTTGAGTTGTATACCCTACTAGTAATGATATTACTGGGAAACTATCGAAATTTGACAGTCAAAGTCCTACAAATATAGATGAGCATTGAAGCCTGGAAAAGGGCCCTGGTATAAGCAGTTTACAGATTTTGATGTGCATGTTGAAATGGATTGGCAAACGTAATGATTTACAGTGTAATCCAGTGTAAATTCTCCTTTCATTTGAGGGAAATGTGAAAGGTAATAATATTGAAATGCAATATTGTTGCTGTTGGTTGTATTTGTTGTGTTTAGTTGTTTTTGTAGTTCTGTTTTTTGCAAAACACATCCAAGAGATGATTAAATGAAAATTTGCAAAACATAAAAATGTGTTGTTGTGGATTTGGGGTTTTACTTTACATTTTACAGATAATTCACTGCTATTATTTTTTAATACAATTACACATTACTGTGATGTACTATATTAATAAAAAACCCAACTATGCTCACAGTTATGCATTGTACATATTTATATATGTGCGGTTTTATCTCAACCTATGGAATGTAAAGTGTGCCCCACATTTCAAGTGTTTATTATCTTATGTATATATATATTGTTGTAAATTACAATCGTTTCCTGACTTATCTCTTTCTGTCTCTCTCCCCGTCTTCATCGAACAGCTTTGTATAAACCCAGATGCCTCCTCTTCCTCTTGATGAGCGCATAGTGGTCATCCAGCGCCCGAAAAACCTAGCCCTGTGTGAGGCTTCCCCACAAACCATCCCACAGCACTCCTCTCAAATATCAGCCTCCACCAATGGACACGCTCCTCACTTCCACCCTTCGCATTCTCATTTCTATCCACCCGCCTGCAAATCTCTGACTCGGGAATGCAAGCGCAGATCCGCTCGTGTGCCCAAATTCAAAGTCGATCAACCGGTCATCCCAGCAGGTGTCAGCCACATCCCTAGTCACTGCCATAGCAATGGGACAGTAACTCTCGGCCCACGACTGCCCTCCCACACACATACTATTGATATCAGAGTGACGGTGGACAAAGGAGGACGGGGAGGAGGAAACAGCAACTCTTTAGGGCGCAGCGGAGGTGCAAAGGGAAGCAGAGGAAAATGTGCCTTGTCACAGTTAGATCAAGGACAATGTGAGAGAAGAACTGGAACAGCAGGGAGGCCAGGAGGTGCCGAACACAAGTCACAACAGAGTCGCCAGAGTCAGCTGTCAACTTCCCCTGGAGGCGTTCTACAATTCGTCCCAGCTCAGGCGCAGCAGCGAAGGTTCAGGAGTGAGAAGGAGAACACAAGCTTCCCTAACAGAGGCGACCAGGAGTTTCCTTCTCTAGGTCACAAGAAGAGTTCCAAACTGGGATCTGTCCATCAAAGCCATAACAGCCACAGTCTGCCCTACCACCAAAACTCCGTCCCTGTGCCCCATGCCGCCGTTTTAAACTCCAACTACCCACCATCCCCTCCCTCCCAACCCACCCATGTCCCAGTCTCCTATCAGCAACTCAACCAGCCGCACCCTTCCTGCACCAAGGACCTCCGCTCTCACCTTCTTCATGGTCTACCCCTCTCCCCCTGCTCCTCCCACGTCGGAGGCTTCCCAAGCCCTGACCATACCTGCACAATCGACTGCACCCGCCCATTCAGTTGCGGCTGCTGGAGGTTGGTAAAATGCAGAGGTTGTAAGGGACACACTGCTAGCTGCCAACGAGGGGGTGGAAGCACGTCCACCTCATTCTCCTGTGTTCATAATGCTGGAGCAGTGAAGAGAGGAAGCAAAGAAATGGGTCTGAGAAATCTAGGGGGGTGTCTCTCCACCACCTCCACCTCCAACACCTCCTCTTCCAACAGCACTGTGTCTGACTGCCGGGCAAGCCTGTTCAAACCTCTCCGCTGTGCCTCCTGCTCTGGAGAGGCCGGAAACTTTGAGAGTCCTGCTATCCTTCGGAAAAAACTGGTAGGGGGATGCCTGCCCTGTACCCCTCTGTCCTCTTCAGCCCCTCTGCGGGCGATACAGAGCTGTGTCACAGGCTGCAACCCCAAAGCCTCTCAGACAGGCAGCTCCACCTGCAGCTACTGCAGCAGCGACCCTATAGTGGTGACATTTAACCCTCGCAGAGGCAAACCCCCGGGAAGAGCAGCTCATCCGGCAGGTACGTTCCAAGCCGACGACGATGACTATAGCGTGCGTACTATCTGGCCTGAAGAACTGGCCAAGAAGATGACCCATTCTAAAGCCCAGAAAAATCACTGTGCTGGGATGGGAGCAGAACTCGGTAAGACCTGCTCAACCCAGGCCCAGGACGGTAGCAACGGAAAAGGTCTCGCCATACTGGACTGTCAAAACCTCCAGGAATACGCACATTCTCATCTTACAGACCGCGCTGGCCGACGACGTCTTCAGCAGGGGAAAATGGCTGCTTTTGATTTTATGGGCCGCAGGTCAGGATCTAGTTATGACGAAGGCAGGAACTCCCTTAAGAGGCTCTTGAATAAAGCCGAAGATGTAGGAGCTGAGCAAGACGGAGATGCAGCATATCCACGTTCCCCCTCTCCACGCTCCACTTCGCCACCGTCACCAGTGTCCTTTTCGCCCCCACCATCCGCCCCTAGCACACTCATCAAACCCAAGCCCTGGCAGAGAGACAGGGATGGAGGAAATTCGCTGCCCACGGCTCATTCACTTCACCTGGCCCTCAACTCTCTGAACAGGGAGCAGGACGAGGAGAACAACAAAAGTAAGAATATCTCATTCAAGAGCAAATGCTAAAAATTCATAATTGTAAAAGTAACTCAATCACTGACATTAAGCTGGGTCACAGTGCCTGCCATTTAACAATTTTCATTTAAAAAATACTGTTAGTTACTTTAAGTAAGAGTATTGCCCTTTACATCCACATCTGGGAACATCTAGTTTCTTTGAAATCTTGTTAATGAATTTAAATTAAAAAAAGGGAGCAAGTGATAATGGCCAGACCTCTTTAATAGCCAAGAAATACTACTAGACAAATATGACACACCTTTCAATTATTGATTTGGTAACTTTAAGTGTTGTCAGTTTTTTACCGTTTATTCTTGTCATGGCTTGTCTCAGCAGACCATGTTTTACAAGCTTTTTCTCATCTTCCTTCAGTGCACCTTTCTCTACCGCTCTCGTCTTCCTTGCCTGCCTCTCTGTCCGATGAGACCGTGATGAGTCCCGATGCGGAGAATGCCGTGATCAGTCCCATCTTACCCTTCCTGTTTCTGGGGAACGAGAGAGACGCCCAGGACCTGGACCTGCTGCTCCGCCTCAACATCGGCTACGTGGTCAACGTAACTACACACCTGCCCCTCTACCACGTCAAGTCTGGACTGCGCTACAAGAGGCTGCCTGCCACTGATAACAGCAAGCAAAACCTTCGACAATACTTTGAGGAGGTTTTCGAATTCATTGGTGAGTTCCGCATCCGATTGCATTTGTCTTGTCTTTTTCAGTGACAATTTTAAGGAAGCAAAAATAATCCATGTGATCATCCTTTCATATCCACAGTTTCTATCCTCTCATACTGCAATTGAAGAGACTCACCTTCAGAAAAGTTACTTTATTGAATGGCAAAAACTTTAGTTTAGTATTAAAAAAAAGAGTGGTAGCGAATAAAATTACATGTTGAGATTCTTCAGCAGTAGGAAATGGCTTGCATTAGCAGTAACTTGCTACATCAATTCTGTGTTGCTAAAGACACCCAGTTATTAACAATGCATATATATTTACAAAAAAACAATCCTTTTAAAAATGGTCAAAATGCTACATCACCATTTTAATTTTAAAATAAAAATCAACTAGATTCAAAAGGTGGTCAGGGAGGTTTGAATATAGAAACATGCATAGTAACACATATTTTGGCTTAACCTCTTAAAAACATTTCTTTAGGATGTTTTTCAACCTGTTATAGGCTTCTTCAGAAGTTTTAATGACAGAAATGTCACCTTCTATATTCCCAGATGCTCACAGATGGTTAGCTTGCAATGTTAAGCCGGTTTTAAAATTGAGCTCATTGCTTTTGTCGTCTCATCCGCAGAGGAGGCATATCAGAGTGGACAGGGAGTGTTGGTACACTGCCAGGCAGGCGTGTCCCGTTCTGCAACCATCGCCATCGCTTACCTTATGAAGCACACCCTCATGACAATGACAGATGCCTACAAGTACGTGCGGAGCCGTCGTCCTGTCGTGTCCCCGAATCTCAACTTCATGGGTCAACTGTTGGAGTTTGAAAGGGACCTCAACTCCGGGGTGACTCCTCGTATCCTGATGCCTAAACTCAGCGGTGTGGAGACTCAGGTGTGAGGCAGGTCAGGGGTCAGAGGTCAGGGATCAGGAGCGTGTTGGGTACCTTCAGGTAAAGAAGAGGTTCAAGTGGCATGGATGAGCATCAAAAAAAAAGGTGCAGCACATTGTAGAAGAGAGACTTGCCGAGAAATATTACAATTGGGAAATGGTGGCAATTAGTGCACTTTTAACACTGGGAAAAATGATTCAAAACACTGGATGCCACATGTAAGTGGTAATTCTCAGACATGATCATCATCCAGCACACTGCTTATAAGATGATGTGCCAATATTTTGTATAGACCTGACATCGCTCTCAGATATCTCATTTGTTCTCCTCCTTTTTGTTCCTATTGTTTACATTTAAAGCCACACACAGAAATGCAATTATTTTGTTGGCATTCATCTGAAATGCATGCAAAGCAGGTATGCAAACAAGACCCTACTTCATGTGCAGAACACAGGTCATAACAATGCACTTTACTTTTGATGCGTTTGTTTCTTTATGACCTACTGAAATGTCACAAAGATATAAGAAGAATTCATCACACAGACCTGAGTCACTGTTTTTGGTTCATATAAGTATGTTTATTATATTTGGAAACTGTGCAATAGAGGGGAATGGACTGAGCCGAAACAAGAGCAGCATTAACCCAAGCAACTTGTAGCAAAATGGATAAAAAGTGTGTAAAAATGGTTTTATTCCAGTGGAGCCTGTTTATTAGCAAAGAAAACCCAAGATTGAAATGATGCTGTCACAGGGTCAGAGTGACCATAAAACACACTGTTAATGTGTGTTTAATACAGGTTATTAGACTTAAATAAGCTGGTGATAAACACATGTACTGCAAACCTGAAACCACAATGCAACAGTACTTCCAGTGATTTCTGTATGCAGTATTATTGCAGTATATCTGAACGGAGGTGTGGATTGGTTCTGTTTGTCCAGCTATAGTTAAAGTGTTTAAATTAACAGACCTTGTCCAACTGTGCAGTATTTATTTTGAGTTTAGTTCATTAGAGAATTGCAATATTTTGTTTATTATATAATAATAAAATAAAATAAATTATAATCATTATGGTTTGGCATGCAACATTCCTGTCATGGTGCACGGACAGATATTGCTCTTGATAAACAAAGCACATGGTATTTTAAATTGGAGGTCAAAGTTGAAATGCAACGTGTAACACCCTGCTAAACCTGTGTGGTCAGGAACATTTTGACTATTAGTTTTGGCGAAAATTATAAGCTTTTATTTTGAAACTTCAATATATCTGTTTTTTTTTCCTACAGTACCAAAATCGATTTTCAACCATGTATCAATTTTAAAAGTGTATAGTATTATGGCTTCACTAAACCCAAGTCATGAACTGTTTAAATGCCAAATCTCCTAAGTAGTGATTTAAAACCTTTGTGAAGGAGTATAATGACATCACTGTTCTTCAGAGATGGTGATGTCTGGTAGCTGATTGGTTGATGTCTGTTACTTCTTTAGCCTTTCTGTCCTTAGCTGTGCCCGTTATGATGCATGACTTTTATTATGAAGGGTGGTGATTAGAGGAGGTGGACTTGCTGTGAACTGTATTGTAATGGTCGAGGTCTGAGTCCTGTTCAATACAGATTGAATTACATTTATAAGTCCTGTGTATCCAATCTGCACAGTCAATATTATGGTTAAAACAAGACATCACTGAACGTAGTTGATGTGAAAGTAGTTAGAAATCTTTGGCAGATTGAGACTTGAGATGCAGGGCTGTAAAAAAGTAAGATAAAAACTGCAGCTTTCCTAGCTTCCTGTTAGGAATTCTATCCTAAATCCATGTATTGACTCCATGTAAAGAACAAGTGAACAGCGGATAACTGGTGTTGACTAATCTGGTAGCTAAGGATGACAATTATTTTGCACATTTTCTAAACTGATGCCATATTAAGACATTCTTCAAAGATGCTGTAAATATTTAAAGTCAATTAGGACTTAACAATTTGAAAAAGAGTTTTTTGCTAGCATCAATTGTTGTGAAAAAAAGTTCAGGTGTTGGAAGAGGGGACAGCTCTTTGTTGTTCTTAATATTTTATTTCTTTGTTTTCTCTTTAGTTTAGACAGAGAAAATATATTATTGATTAACACATTAGATTAAAGAGAGAAGGTCCCACTCGTGTGTTCATTAAAACCCAAACAAATCAAAATAAGTATGTGTATACGTGACAAAATCTAAACTTTTACACCTTTTCCACATAAAAAAAAAAAATACCCTGTCCCTAGTTTTGACAACCAAAATGCCTTCAGTTTAGCCTTGTGTAATCTGGTCCTCCTGTGTTGTCATTAGAAATAAGACTTTGTAAAATGACCCTGAATTGTGCTTGTTTGGATTTATTTTCTGTTTAAGTGACTTCGATATAGGCCATATATTTTTCTACAGTCAAAACCTCATCATGTTAGGTAAATACATTTACTGTAATTGTGCTTTTACAGATTTTTTTTTAACGTGAATCTTTGTTTTGTATGAAAGGCTGTTTGGACAGAATGCCATCTTCCAACTGTGCATTTGCAGTATTTCACTGTTATCAGACCTCCGTTTCCGTGGGTCAACATACCGTATTCCTGTTTTTACCTCTCGCCTTTATTTTAGCTGGAGAGACTTCAACGTTTATTGCCCCGGTCTCTCCAGCTATAAGCTCACAGTGTGTGTAATAACCTTTGAAGAGGGCCTGTTGCTATTGCTCCTTGTTTTTTATACAGACTTTTTATGCAAAATGGCTGTCGTAGCTGTTCATTCTACACTGAATGGACTTGCTGTGCAGTTGAGTCAGTGCTGACCTCAGACAGTTGTTCTCGAGAGACACATCCAAGAAAACTTTTCTCTTTAAACTGAAGGGCCAGTGTCTTCTTGAGTGTTTGTGTGTGAAGAAAAAAAAATCGGTTTGTGTTTTGCTCTCTAAAAAGAGGAAAGTTGTCAAAGTGTGTATGATAAGGTTTTGAGGACATTGTATATCCGTGCATTGCTTAAGTATTCCTGTTTGTACTTTACTGCTCATTTTTAAACATTGTGTAAATTCCTGTACCAAATATTGAATTCAAGGATATTAACTCATAGGACTGATGCTGATGAGATGATTCAAGAGAAAAAAAAGGAGATCACCTCCTTCCTTCCTAACAGGTGTAAGAACTCTTCAGGTATGACTATCATAGTAATGCTGTGTTGTTTCACCCCCCACCGCCCGCCTTCCTCCAGAGACCCAGAAACTCCTGTTATCTAACCAACCTGTGATGCTCTTCCTTTTCATGATGGATTGTTTCTCTTAACAAATGTAATATTTTCATATTGTAGTAACTGGTCCTTGTATTTAGACAATGTTTTTACCTTCCTGTACCAACTATATTCTTCATAATTCTTCAAGGTGCACTGTGACTAATACAATGCTGCTATATCACAAAGACTTTTATTTTGTAAATCATGTTAGTGGTGAATATCGCTAAAGGTGTTACAAAGTGGGCTCCGATACAGAGGCCCTGGCTCTCATTTATTTCTTCCTATTCTTTCCAGGCTTGAGTATTGTGCTGCCTCACTGCAGTGTGTTTAAAACTGTAGCTCTTCTTGATCGTCTTCCTTTACAAGCATGATAGAAAGAAAAGACAGAGTAAAATGTAGCGGTAAAAAGCCTCCTTGCTTCCTGTCAATAAAACTGTGATTTTGCTTTTCCTGCAACCATTTGGGCAGAACTTGTTGTCAAGGTATTGGCTGTAATTATCATATAAGAGAAAACAACCATCCATAGGAATATTTAATTAGGCTATGTATGTATATATTTGACACACTCTAGATGATGTCCTATGAAAAAATGAGGATTAGACAACTGTTGAGTTAAAACATGAATCCTGCAACTGAAATGAGATACACTTTTGTATCACATGTTGCTATGTTAAATGTGGCATTGATCTGTGCAGACTATAAACATTTGCTTTATGTTTTATTTTAGAATTTGGCTGAAGACAAGCACTAAAATAGTTTAAAACGCAGGATTGAACACAGAATTTAAATGAATTCTAAATATGTTTAGCCCTGCTTGCGGCATTGGAATTTAAATTTTGGTTGGTAGATTGTTAAATCACATTCAGTCTGAATTATCTAAACCAAACAGTGTTAAGAGGAATGCGAGCGTAATTTTCGGACATGACATTGATAATCCCCTGACTATCTCTAAGCACCACTATGAGGTTGACTTTATTTTTAATTAAACATCTCAACAACTATTAGATAGATGCCGTGGAATTTGGTTGATACATTCATCCCCCCAGAGAAGATTGAAGTAAATGTAATTCCTCTAGTGCAATCTGCAACTCAAAATGGTTTAAATGATACCATACTTTCAAAGCTAACCATTCAAATAAGTCTTAGTCTGTGTTTAGTGCTAATTTGCCAATGTTAGCATGCTTTTACTACAATTGGATGTTACATACACATAATAAGTAATTGATCACCTGTACTGGTAGATTAAGATTTAACATAAACATGCTAGCATTACCACTGCTAACTAACATGTTATGTTGCTGAAATTAGCATTAAGCTAACAGCACCGTTTTGCTAAAGCTAGCTAGTATAGCTGTAGGCTACATTCCTAGTCTTTTTTCCAACATACACACATTCTTAAAACATACAAAAACTTCATTACAGACTTGTGTTTCTGTACAGATCTGCACATTCTCTAGGCCATTTTGGCAAAAAAAAAATGTCCTGAGTAAATTAAGTAGCTCAAAAATACATGTAGTTGATCTCATGATGTGATGTCAAGTATACTTAAAAAATAGAATTGGTTGACAAATTAAATACTGAACTACAATAATGCCTATTCAAAGTCAGTTGTACCAAACAAAGATTAAAAACATACATATAGAAAGATGAATTAGGGGTCTTTTGTATGTTTGCTTTTGAGTGCTTCAGGTCAAAGCCTGTGAAAAACGTTATTTACAATTGAATTGTTAACAAACTATTTGCTTGTGGCTTTAGATACTCAAAACTTTGAAAATCTGGTGTCGATCTGAGATAGAAAAAGCCCCAAAAACATGCATCTATAGCTCATCTTGTAGCACAAAAAATATGCAAAACGTCAAGTGGATCTTTACTTAAAGAAGCTTCAGATCATTTGTAGCAGCCAGTGTCAAGATTATAATCTCAAATACACAGGCGAGAGAAGAATGAAGTATATGAATTTAGCGTGCAGCAACATCTGCATTTAGAAGGATGTCAAGAAAAGGGGTGTGTGGAAATTGATTACTGGTTTACATGTGACTACACTTTGTTGGCATGACATCAAACTCCCATTCAGGCAGAATAGTTGAGCAATACATAGACACATAGCTTCATAAAGAGGTTTGAGGTGCTGCTGTCTGCCTGACTGACAAACATGTTCTTTCTCTTCCATGTATACATGTTTGACTCACAGCTGCTTTATAAGGTTTCTATGTTGGTGACTTGACTGATGCTTTCCCCATCAAGTGATTTACCTGCTGTCCTGTCTTCTCTTTTGTTGGTTATAGCTGAATATGATACTGTTACCATAATAGCATCCTAAAGTGTGCAGTACAAAACCTGATGGCTGGATTGTGAAGTTGTTCTCTATGTTCATTTCTAGAAAACACACTGGAACTGGCTCTTTTCATTAAAAAGAAAAACCTGAGAAAACAATGAGTCGTTATGATCTTTTTTCTCTGTGAGTGAGTGAAAGCTTTGGTGAACTCAATCGTCCAATATAAAGCAAGCACTGCGATAGGCTCCAGCTCACTCTACCCACAGATTGCCAGCACTCTCTGAATGAAGTCAGGAGTGTCTATTTGGAAAGTATTGAGCCGTTGCATTGCCATCAATAGAAATGGCCAGTTTCAATTGACGATTCAGAGGATCAACCCACCCCATTCTGCTTCACCCACCATTGCATAAGAGCTGGTTTGTGATTCACAGCTGTGTGATTGAGCACCCCGGGGGGGATCGAACAGTGAGAGAGGTTAAAACAAACTCACCGCCTGGCAATGACTGCTGGAAATAAAAATGAACAAACATCACTGTACTGATGTTATTTAATGTGTGGAGCATGGTTGTATTTCTTATCGACTTCTCATCGCTAATCTGAAAATCTGTGTGCAATCCGTTATTTTAGGTTTACATTTTTAACCATGTTAGGAGCATCACACGAGAGGCCGCAATGACACTCTATTCTCTGCCTATTGATCCACCACTTCGGTCCAGATTGAAATATCGGAACTCTTGTTGGATGTATTGACATGAATTTGGTGCAGTTATTCATGGTCCTCAAAGGATGAACCCCACAAAAGTTGGTGATCCCGTTACTTTTCCTCTAGAGCTTCTAGGAGGTTAACATCTAGTCTGCTGTGATGTCTCAAATACTATTGGATAAATTGTTATGAAATTTTTTATATGTTTGTCCCCTTGAGGATTAACTGTTATAACTTTGATGATCCCTTCCAGCGCCATTGCGCGGAAGTTGCACGATTCCAGAGTGGGGAATTTACTGACAAACAAAAAGAGAAATCTCAAATCTCAAAATCTGTTGACTTTGAGACTAAGGAAGGGAAAGTTGTAAGATGCCAACTCATTTCCAGGTTTTAGGACTCCTGCAGCATTTTATAGCCTCAGCTGAACACTGCCTCTTTTGTCAGATTTGCATTGTCAGCCTAGCAAGCACCCTAGCTTTTGCCAATTTAAATATGATGACATTTCCTCCAAAGCATATTATTCAAACTCATCGAGTAGTATATAGGACACAGGTTTACATATACATGAATCTGTCACCAACAATTTAATAATGACACAAATTTTTGAGGCTGAACATATTAGAAACTTTGATCCAGGTAATATCACAATTTCCTCAGTGGAGATCTACCTGAACATTTCCATAGTCATTTGTTGGCACACACACAAATCCTAACTGCTATCAAATCTGATCACACCTTCTATACATTTGGCACTCCGATGTAAATGATTTATTTACTACATATACAGTATATTGCAAATAAATGTGTCTGTGATCACTAGACCACTGGATAATCAAGGCAGGCACTTTATACAATGGCTCCACTAGCTCATCAGTCACTGCTGCTGGCTGATGAGCAGCAGCAGTGGCTACTATATCACACAGGTGTTATAATAGATAAGATGGGAGCTTTAAGGCCTCATTCTGTCTTCCACTATGTCAAATTTGCCCTACAGTATACATTTGTTTTTGCATAACAGATTTAAACTCCATTTTTGAATCAAGTGAGTGGGAAATGAAGTGCTGATTCTCAGCTTTGAGGTCTCCAGACTTGAAGGCTCCAGTAATTAGGTTAAACTTAATTAAGGATTATTAATTAAAAATAAAGAAATGTATAACGCGGTAATTAATTGGAATACTTGTGGCACAATGGATGAAAGGGAGCTAATAATTGAATTAAAATTATGTTTTTATCTCGAAGCATTGCTGGATTTATGCATTTAGCATACATTTCTGGAGTAGCTTTATAATAAAAAAGTCTTCCCAAGTCGTTGGCATAGACCCATTTACACTTTTAACTGTGACATTTTGTCATATGGCAGCCTATTACAAAATGATCTATTTGCTGGATGGCAATGTGGTCCTGCACCCACATTAATTACACCAGAGGAGACCTGCAGAGATGAAACAGGAGCGTCTCATGGACCATCTGGGGAGCGATTCAGTCAATACAGCCCTTCCAGTCATGTACTGATTTGTACCTGCTGTCACTGTTTTTCAGAGTTTGTGCCAGGACCAAAAAAGGTTCACAAGGATTAAAAACAGTTTAAATTGACAAGCACCTTCTGAATTGAAATGTGAATGGGCTCTAGATGTGTTGCCTTTGATCGGAGCAGAATTTGCTCTCGTAAAATTAACAATTTAGTGAAACAATACATGCTAATTGTCTCTTTCAGTGAGAGACATTTAGAGCTCCTTGGTTTTGAACAATGATTAAAATATTGTAAGTGCTTGCCCCAACCTCAACCTATAACAGGTCTGTAAAAAGTCTGTTTTTCAAAGTATCCTTTTTTGCTAAATGGTATTCATTTTCATCTGGACATAGTTAATGGAATAAAAGCATTTGGCACTTGGTAGTTTCCCAAAATGTCACTTGAGGTTCACTTGAGCACTTACTTTGGGTTTTATCCTCAAATATATATAAATATCCTTTTTCTGTAAGTTCTATCTCTATTGCCTAGTGCCCTGTTTGTTATTATTAGAATTAAGATGTGTCCTGGGTGGTTCATCAGGAGCAGGGTATTGTTCACTTTGCAGCCTTCACAGATCAGTGATGCAATCAAACCTGCCAGCATCATCCAGCAGATGGAGCCCTTAAACTGCAGCCGCCTGTGGCTTCAAAAGCCAAATATGTATACTGCTCTCCACTCTGCCATCATGACATTCCTCTGCAGTGCCTTATAGAGCAATTTCAACACAATAACAAGCATTTCATTTAACTCAAACTATTAGTATAGAGAACAGTGTCTTTGCAGCTCTTGTTTACCAAATCATCAACATCTTATATTGTCATGAATTTCTTACAACTTACTAAAAGACAATCTGTTTATTTGCACGTCGAAAATACATTATTATATAAAGTACATGTATTGTCATCTTTTAGTGAAATTCTCAGGAATTACACGCAAACTTTACTAAACAATATTACTGAATAGCACCAACAATAATAACTGGTAAACTGTGGTGAGGTCAGCTGTAGAAAGAAAGAAAGAATATAGGCTATGTCCTTGTTTATATTTGTGTATGCGACTCATAAAACAACAATTTTAGTTATTCCAATACAATATTGTGGATATAGATTGAAAATAAAATGTTGCTAAGTGTGTAATAAATGTTCTTTATAATACTTACCACCAAATACAAAGCCACAACTTCACACTCAAATATTTCATTTCAAACAGCGCTCTGATTAACAGAGAGGACTACACGACGGCAAGCACGATGGACAAATAAGCAAGAACGAGAACCTGCCGCTTCGTTACCAAAGACAATACAATCAAAAGAGAGACCAACGCCGATAGAAACAAGTGTGGTTCACAATCGTAGCGCCATTAAAGCTGAGGAAACATTAGCCTAGCATAGATGGCCTCAGGTAGTTTTTGCGTGTTGCCAGTTGCCACCAGCCTATCTTCCGCATTGTATCACATTTACTTCGATTTACGTTTGTAAAAAAAAAATCATTAGTTAACAGTTACACGAATAAAAAGGATGGTTATTCTCCATCCAAATAGTGTAACAAGCTGGGAAAAAGCTCTTTTGTGGCGTTGGGCTAATCTTTGCTCCACAGCGTCCTTGAGCTTAGAGCGTCATAAGATGTGACAATACGTCCACTCTGCCCCATTTCATGTTTACTTTACTCACTTAAATGTATAAAGAGCATGCCTTATTTTTATCTGTAGCACATAAAAAAGATTCCCATTTAAATAATAGCAGACATTTTCCATTTTAAACTGTAAAACTGTGCAAACCAATAATAAATCAGACTGCTGCAGTCCCCATAGCAACAGAGAGGGTGGGCATCACAAATGGCACAGGGTCACGTCATGATTCATGCTTCTGACGTTCAAATCCAAGGCTGCTTTTCATCTTTAAGCACTGGAACCTAAATGCAAGCACAACATTATAACCATTGGGTTCCCTGTCGAAGATCAAAACCTTAGCATTTCCCAAATTTCCTACAGCACAGATATGGTACAATCTGCCCTCATAAGAAACCCATCACCAAGGGCTTCTCCCCTCCCTTCATATGGCAAGTACCACTTCCTGCCGAGGGGGTGATGCTATCCATCCTCCACGTATCTAGTGCTCATTGTGGCAGAATTGCAGTGCACTGGACTGTACAGAGCAGAGTAGCATCCAGGCTGCTGTCTGAGAGGGGTGGGGTCCGGCTACACTGATACCACCAAACGAAAGCTTACAGAGAGGCAGAAAAGGAGAGAGAGAAGAGGGGGGAAGATTGCACCTGAAAAGGACTATAAAACGGGTAAGGAGAAAAGGGGGTGGTTGGAGATAAAAGGGAAAAGACAATGGAGAAAGGTCCAGAATTGTTGGAATAGATTCACTCCTTTGATGCTCCTGCTTCCCCCCTAGTTGACAATCCATCTTTCCTTTTCCATCTGACACATTTTTGCTCAAATCATATGTATATTTATTTAACATTTCATGAATATATGTATGGCTGCAGTGTTTATTCCTTTCTACATTTGATTTTTCTGTGGGTATTCTTGCTTGTAGTGTGGGCCATGGTGTATAAATCTGATCATTTGGCCCAGTTTATGATTATTTACCATTTGATTTCATATATAGGACTATGCTTTTGTTCCTATTTACAATTACTATATTGTAAGAGGGGTGCCAATTATATGATACAATGTTGGCTGATATTCATACTTATTCATATTGGAGACTGACTAGTTTCATGGCTATGCAACCAAAGCTTCCAAAATATGTTAATAAGCAACATATGCTATAATTGTTGAGCATAGCTTTCATGTCACAAAAAGGGCTAAAAGAATTGTATATCTTTTCTGGAACTTTTAGGTCAAACCTAGTGATTCTGATCAGCCATCTAAATGTGTATAGAAAAGCTAACTTTGCAGCCAGTAACACAAGGTGTGTGAGTAGGAAATACACACTTTCCATCGTAACTTTTCACAGCCTTTACATATAATGAATACATTTTATTTTTAGAAAGAGGGCACACTTAGTCAAAGCAATGAAATGCATTTTCAAAATGTTTGGAATAAACCTTTTCTGGAGTATAGTATAAGGCAACCAATATAATGACAAATGTTTTTTTTAAATAGATTTTCAGAATGTATTTCTATCCAATTGAAATCCCTGGAGCTTAAATGTTGCTGTGTTGGTGGACAGGATGAAAGGAGACACCCCAGTGAACAGTACCATGAGTGTCGGTCAGGCCAGGAAGCTGGTGGAGCAATTGAAGATAGAGGCTAGTTTCTGCAGGATAAAGGTAAGACAAGCTGGAAGCTTCACATTCAGAAATAAATCACACCTAAAAATGAAAAAAGTAGAAAGCAATGTCTGAGTTAAATCCAAACAGTGGATTCGATACATTTCCAATTTCAATTTGGCTTTCTGAGAAGCTAAATAAAATGTAAATTCAACTATGTTCTCGCCCAATACGGAAATCAAACAAGTTGCTACATCATGTCAAGCACATGCCCGCACAAAGACATGATAACAATACATTATTTGTATTGAATGATTAACGCTGCTTCACAAACTAAACCTGTCCTTACATTAAACAAAGACAACGTTTGATTTGCCCTTTATAAAGCATTGAATCTACTTTAAAGAACAGCACTAAATAATCTGGATATTTACATTTGTTCTGCAGTTGAAAGAGAATCACAGAGGACTGTCAATGCACTCTAAATCAATGCTTTCCATGGAATTTCCTTATGCCCTGAAAAAGATGTGAGAACAAGTTAGAATGCTTTAAAAGGCTTCCTTCTCTTTACTCAAAAACTGAAAGAACCAAAACCCATTTAGAAGTTCAACGTCAACCTTTAAGACATTAGATGTGGAACTTTATAAAGCAAAACTAGAAGTAATAGACTGTGTTAAATCAATCATATTTTTATTCCCACTTTCTGCTCAGACTCTGCTGTTATTGATTCAGTATTGTTTCATTCTTTATCTTGGTCCTCGTGATCTATTACCCCTATGTTATGGCTGTCCTGTGATACCTTTGTAACTGCAGACATCTAGTCTTCCTAAAATTATCAATATTTAGTCTGCTCATACTCTTGGTATTACTCATAGTATACCAATTTACAAAATCCACACACATTCAATTAAATGCTTCTTCTCCTCTATATTTTAGACAACAATATGCTACTTTTTACTGCACTACATGTATGACAGCTGTATATGGCAGCTATAAAAAATATTTTTAAAAAACAAAGATCCTAAGAACAATACAACTGCTATACAGTCAATTAATCCAGCCGTGGATTAATAGAATAACAATAAAAATAAAATTGGCTCTGCTTCAGTTGGGTCAAATAATCAAATGTTTTTTAAATCGATAATAATAATAGAAGTGTTGTTTATAAAATTGTACACGGACTGAGCCAATTTTTTATACTCAAGGTACATTTTGCAGATATGAAACACACATTTTTACAGATTTCCAATATGTACAAAATATTGCAAAAGTCTTCGAGTGGAGAACTTCCAGAGAAAAACATCTTTGAATGAAAACAGCCTAACATGATGTCGTGCTGTCCCTGATTCTGCCCCTCCTCCTCTCAGGTATCAAAGGCCGCAGCCGACCTTATGGCGTACTGCGACGCACACTCCTGCGACGACCCCCTTATCAGTCCCGTGCCAACCTCAGAGAACCCGTTCAGGGAGAAGAAATTCTTCTGCGCTCTGCTTTGAGACAAATCAGGGATTGCTGTGATTAAAAGTACCACTGTACAGTATGTATGTACTGTGTGAACATGTACTTCTGATCTGAATGAGACATCAATGTACTATAGTAACCTTGCATAAAAGCTGCCGGTGTACAGTACACAGTCAACCCTTGAACTAAATTCTTTCTCTGCTAAAGTCTCAAAGTAAGAGGGAAAGAACAAAAATAACAAAACCCAGGAATATCACAATCAAAAGAAAAGAAAACTTAGGAAACAGCTATTATTTATTTCATAACACATTTCATGCTTATTTTTATGATAGGTAACTGCCAAAAAAGGATAGCCATTATGGATTCTGCAACTTTTTGACACTTAACTAGGAGGCAAAGTCCCACCCTTTGGATGTTGCTCTCTTAGATGCTGCTCTGACAGTTCAAGGCTGTCACCTCTGCCCATGGTAATGTTCATACATTTTCGACCGAAGAAAAGCCTATGTTAGGTAAGTTAGTGTGAAATTTCCTATCTGGTTGCTACATGTAGATGGAGGTAATAACACTCTTCTTTAGACTAACGCTCCTTCAGTGTTCTTTCTAGATTTTCCTTTAGTGCTACACATTCAACCTGAATTAATCCTGGGGAATGATGAATGAAATGAGTTCTGTGGTAAGCACAAATGTAAGATACTTTATAGTTTCGTCATCCTGCTTGTGAATTTTGGGGCGTTATACAAGTACAAATGTCTGTAAAAAGGGTTGGGATATAAAATGTCATCAAGGCGAGCACGAGGAAACCCATCTCCTCAGAGGGGGTGGAGTTGAAGTCACACACCCATGGTGCATTTTGTTCCAATAAAGTTGAAGCTTCTCAAGTCACGAAATTGTGTTAATTTGAGAAGATGATCTTGCTAATTAAACATGGAGTATGACAAATGCTTGTTTTCCACAGAGCTTATTTACTGGAATAATCCAATTGAAAATATACTAATTGCTAATTTACAGGATGGACTACAAAAAGACAACCCCTGCAGCACTCAATTATCTTTTCCAACACGTTTTGTATTCCTCTGTTTTGGCAGTTACTTGTATGTATCAAGTCCAACCGCTGTTTATGAGTGGAGCAATTTCATTCAAGGTTTATTAAGGTGTTAGCATTTTAATTATTTCTATACTGTTGCCGTTGTGTGTGGAAACGTGTATGTGTATGCACAGGTGCTACAGTGAAACTCAAGCCACAATCCTGAGAGTCTGATCACTGTCAGAAAAATATTTTATAGCTCAATAGCACATAGACCTGAAGAAAAACATCCCACGGTTATGGAAATGTAATATATATAATCTAAGCCATTAAAGCAAAATCAGCTATTTGATTATTATCAGTGTCACAGGAACAGTTTTATATTTCTTCAAGGTAAAAAACAAAAAGAAATGCAGCCTTCAAAAATACTTTCAAAGAAACAGTGTGCATTTTAACCAATCAGGTGTGATGGGGTCCTTCAACCCAACGACTCCTCTCATTCATGTGAAGCAAGGACAAATGTGAATGACTTGGGAATTCCTTTTATTAATTCAAATGTGTCGCTTTCTCTGTGGTTATTTCTCCATCTACAATACAGGCAATGACATAAGTCTGTTTAATAAATGCAAGAAAATGAAAACTGCTGTACTTTGGAGTTCCCCTCATCTCATGAGCTCCACGGCATCTTCAACACGATCAAACGTTAAAGGAGCCATGAAAAACCAATGTATTTTCAATATCTTTCAAATTTGGTGCTTTGCAAAAAGAGAAACCATAGAACATGAAGAATTAAAATAAAACCTCCTGTTATCAAAGATGTTTTTGCACTTGTGATTTTATTTGATAGAAATTGAATCTTCAATGCAAGAGAAAAAACATGCGTTTCCAAATCTGGTACTTCCATTTTATTTTTTCAATAGGATTTGCAATATATAAACTTTAGGGTGTTCACAGTCGAATGACAACACATTAGCGAGTGTTTCACAAATGGGTACACCTTCAAACAGCTGGTGGTGCATGAAGATTCAATAGCACATCCTGGACATGCTCTACTGTAGGTTTTATATGCTGATAAAATGTTTGGATTAGCATGCATTAAGGCATCATGTTTAGAAAAACAGTCTGAGATAAAGTGGAGCTCACTGCAAACTCGCACCATGTGATCTACTAGTGTTTAATGGTTAGTTTAAGACAAAGAGAACCAAGAGATTACATGAGTCACACAAGGTTCTACTGAAGCTGTAAATACATGCCAGTGTACCAGTACAGCGTATCCAATAATTGAGCAGCTTCACTGTTAATGGACCAACAGGGATTTTTTTACTGAACAGGTATTAGATTGGATTTGTGATAATATTCTAACAGTGTTCACCCAAAACCTCTCAACCTGGTAGCCATTTAAGCAGGGCTGAATCATTCCAATCAGCAAAAGGCGGACACGTTTACGGCAGTGTTTCATGAACGTTATTATTTATACACTCCCCCCACCCCATCCTAAAACCAGATGTGGCCATGGTGCTTCCTAAGATCAAACATTAAAAGTGTTTCTAATAAAAAATAAGCTTCTCTGCTGAGACCAGTGTCACATTCATTTTGAGGTTTAGTTTCTGTGTGTCACATAAAATCAGTTACATCTTCAGCCAGGCATTTCAAACAGACAAACTAGTTCCACAAGAAATCTTTAACAACGTTGTCCTACAGGGAAATCATGCGAAACGGTGATATGGTGCACTTTTAAGAAACAATAGCGCTTACATGGACTTTCTAATGGCTTTATAAAATGGTAAATAGGGCAAGATGGCTAAAAGATACAAGGCAAATACAAATATTATTCTGGATTGTACTGGTAAAACATCACAAGAGACAAATTATGTGCTGAACTGAAACACGTCAAAATGTGTCTGAAGGTTTAAACCTAGAACAAAGTATTTAAAATTAAAAGATGTCAATTCCCAGTACATGAACAACGGTTGACAACCTAACATCAAAACGTTGACCCTAACAAAATAAAAATGCAGTTTTCTAATGATCCTAGACAAATTAAATGAGCACTTTTTTTCCCAATAACTGGAGCCGAGTTATATTCAGGTGTCTGAAATACAGCGTTGCTAACGTGCATGCAACTACTAAGACATGTTCACCATTAAAAAGGCATACTGACGTCACAACATGAATATAATTTTAAAGGAAGTTTAATCTAGACCCACTTGTCCAAGACCATGAGAAAATGGCATGTAGGAATTTTGTTTGGGGTCAAGAAATATACTTTAAAATATAAAAATGACTTCAAAAACTTCATTAGGGTGCACAGTGTCAGTTGTCACTGAAGAGGTAATGTACAGCTTGGGCTTCAGAAGTAGAAAACGATGAGTGAACACTTTACAAGAAGGCATCACACCATTCTTTGAGACACCCATAGCAGTCACCTTGTTGTTTGACATTTGCAGAGCAAGTGTCTTTCAGCCAGTCCCGGAAAAGCTCTTCGTCTTTCTTCAGCACCAGAAACTGCCCGAGGACCACGTACGCCTGTGGAGGGAAAGACAGACATGTGTTAAAATATGAGTAAAATAACATCTGGAAAAGGCAGCATGAAGAGAAAAGGTGGAAAGGGGCTTGTAGGGATGGGCACTTTAAAACATTTTAAACCAAACACCATACTGAAACCCCAGATTATACCACTCATTGTTTACGGAGCCACTTAGGACATTATTCCCTGTGATGTTTACACACCGACTTCTTATTTTGAGTGATGATCCAAGATTGCAGCTCTTTGGTTTTCTCTGACACTAATCCCATCACGGACTTTTTCTCTCACTCAAAATAATCACTGACTTTTCAGAAGACAAAGACAGTGTGTGCCGTGCCTTCTATTGTCTTCCTGGAAGCACAGGCACTAAATTGCACATGGCCTGTCAGTTTTATAAACCCAAACACGATTGAGTCAACCACTTGTTTATATTGCTTATAACTAATAAAGCTGGATTTAGCGAAGTGACCCCATTGTCACTGTTTGCTGATGTCATAGTCACGAAAATAATGGTGTGCATGACCTATAATGATGGGTCCTGATGAAGATCCAAGTATAAATGTAACGTAATGTAAGCACTCCTTCAACTTACAGTAAAATAATATTAGCTCTTAAGCAAGATGTCTAAATTTAGCTAGACAGATTTGTGCTAACCTACTGGAAAACAGGACATATAAAATGATATAAAATGCATTTTGACCCCGTATAATAGAATGTAGTGTATTAATTAGTGTAACTTAATTATTTGCAGAGTTATCTGTAAGAGGAAGCCATAATTGTGCCTGTTAATCATGTTTTTAGTTCGACCTTACCACAAGTGCATTACTTGGTAAAACGCAGCTGTGACTTTATACTGGTTCATAGTAAAACATTTAACAGTTCTTTCTAAGTATGTTTTAAAAAAGATGCTATATAATTAAAGTGTCTTATTATTATTATTTAACAATTCAGCAACTGCTTTTACACTAACCCTGTCCCTTAAATCGTCACATTACACAAACTAGAATATTCATGATACTTTGATAGAGAAGGGCATTTATGAAAACTGAAATGAAAATAGTTGCTTAACTTCAAATGGCAACATTTAATAATCCTCTGCATTGCTAATGTTTTATTTTATTTTATTGAGTTCAAGATGCAAATACCACAATCGCAGTGATGTTAAGCACCCATTATAGTAATGATAAATACCAAACAGGTTTATATTGAGTAAAGAGTGCAAATGAATAAAGTCTCATTAACCTTGTCAAAACCTTTGTCCTCCAGTCTTTTGCCAAGGACTTCTCCAATGCCTGCAAGAGCCATCACAGGCTTCTCGCCCATGGGCTCGGCCACAAAGTCTTTATGTTTCTGGGATGTTGACGACATGGCTTTTGGGTAGACGTTCAAAGATCACCAACTACTGAGCCACAACAAAGAGAGGATACAATCATTTAAAATGTAGTAAATTCATGCAACAGGGACAGTGAACCTCCTCCAGTAACCCAATTCCATAAACCATGTTGTTTCTTCCATTATCTTTGTGCATGTATTTCTGAAATAACTGACAGTGCAGTTACACTTCTGACAGGGTTTAGGTACGTTTTGGTTTCAAATAAGTCTCCTACGACATTGATATGTTTTCCAGTGAGTGTCTGTGAGGTGTGTTCTAAAACTAAAAACTAAAACTTTATATTTTCTGTCTAGTCCTTTCTGGGCAGCGTTCCGAAACTAACACGAGAATGGGCTGTAAGTCACGGCCAACACCCAATAAGCATTCCTTGTATGAATCCATTCACACAAGTATTTGAATAGGGCGTAATGAAACTGAAACAGGTTCTGATTCAATTTCAAAGTATTGTGTGAAGGTCATTGTGATACATGCTACATTACAATGTAATCACTTCAGAGTTGTTCGATTTAAATGTAACATGTAAACAGCACATGATTAACACCAACATATGTTATTGGTATCAAAGGCCCTGTTGTTTTGCCTGGTTAACCTTAACCACCACAAAAGGCTTTCTCTGCTATATGTTCCTATTTATCACAATGTTAGCCTGCTTATATTTAAACAGCTTCACACACTGCATTGGATATTCATGCAGGGGTTTACCAAACTGTGTATAAAGCTGTTTACGCTTTGAGCGACTGGCTAGCTACTATACTGTACCCTCCCACCGTTGAATTGCGCGGGTAACACATCTTGGTGCTAATAGCTTTAGCACAACGAGTTCAGTAGCTAAACTGTGGTTTCGTTTATTGCACTACGAGTGGCCACTGCCTAATTCAAAGTGGTGTTCAAACAGTACGTGGCTCTGAATAAATCCCTCGCCATGGGGTAACGTGATACGACGTTAGCGCTGTGAAGCTACGGAGTTTCACAGAATTTAGGCGCCTTCATATTACGCTATAGTAGTTTCAAAAGGTAGCTAGCCAAGAACTCTGCACAGTTAAGTAATGGTCGTTATCTCCTAGCGCTACTTTTTTTGTATACAGCATTTTTAGATAATAAAAACCACATTATGGATGAGTTTCGACTTACAGCTTAACCTCCTGTCCAGTCTGATACGAGTGTAGTTCTGTGGAGAGCTGTGATGCTTTCTTTTTCTGTGCATTCACCGGCGACCACAATGCAATGCGCCTGCGTCTTGCGTCCTTACGTCACTGTACGTCAGCGTTTTTTTCTCCTGATCGTTGACTAACAGCATAAACAGATCAGCTGTTTGAGCTATGGATTAAACATTCAAGGCCTTGAACTGTTACTTTACAACTTCACTACAAGGCAGAATGGTGTACTTACAACACATTGACTGTATAATTACTCTTTTTTTTTTCTTTACATCTTATGCCTGTTTACTTCAAATCAAAATGTCTTATTTGTACTGTGAATCATAACATGAAAACATTAAGACATATGGTCGTATTGTCTTATAACTTAAAATAAAGAAAACAGTGATTATTGCTTTAAGGATTAATTTTATTTTCTTACAGTTTAACATCAGACAGAGGATAAAACTAGTTCCTTTGGATTGATTCATTCATTTGATAGTTGTGCGTGTTAAATACCTTCCAGCTCTTTACTTGAAATTAGCATCAAAGTTACTTTTGCATCCGTTTTGGGGGGAAAGGAAGAGGCGTGAGCAGGGTAGAACTTGGTTTGGTTAGTGCAACTTTTACAGTATTTAAGAGCTTGCAGTTGGGTTTAATACTATTTAAATACGCCTACAGTTCAGACAGAACATTAGAAGCCAAGCTGCAGGTCAGCCCAGTGCCGTCTGGCTCCACATTGATCTTCTTGACAACTCCATCTTCCACCACCATAGCATATCTGAAACACAGGATAAAATCCAAACTTAGTCTCTGCATCATGAGAGAGTCCACCTGGATATGTTCAATGATATTGCAAAACAATGAGGTTTTATTGAACAGGGACAGTGCATATTATTGGAGAATTTTGCAAATGTACCAGAGTTAGCCAAGAGGCTATTTTTCATATGCAGTCCATGAACAGATGTTTTGATCATAAGAGGTTCAAGGTATATTGCTATGTTCAAAATCACTCCTATGTTCACTTCCTATAGTTAACCCTATAGAGAGCAGTATAATGAGATGCAAGGAGCACACTTGTTTATAATCCAACAAACTGCTTTTTAATCACCTATAAAAATCAACTCCTTGCATAGTGGTATTGTTACCAAATAATCTAAATACCACAGATATTACTTTGTTCCATTTTTAGAAATGTCTATAGTAAAAAAAGATTATAGTATACTGATTGATATACAACACAGCCTGAATTTACATTGTCTGTAATTGATAAACAAAAAAATATTAAAAACAAATGTGATCAATCTGTCATTGCAAATCTGATACAAGCAAGAGGATTATTACCTCTTGGATCGCTTGTTCCCAAGTGCCTGCACAATCTGATCACTGTCAAGCAGCAGGTCAACCGCCTATAGGACAGGAAGAAAGAGAGATGAGTACAGGTCACATTGAATAGAAATGAATAATAGCAGAAATAGGCTTACCTTTGTAAAAGCGCCAGTAGGATCAGCCAGCATTCGAATCTACAGAGAGGAGTATCAGTGAGCTCAGCATTCTTAATGTCAAAAAGGTACAAAAAAATGAATCATGAAATCTGCTGTGCCATCAACATCTCTTTTCTTAAGGAAAGCTTCTAGGAAAAAAGGCTTTATATTATTTGGAAGAACTGGCCTAACGTAGTTGAATATATAATTTTAAAAAAGGATTTGATAATCTACATTAAATAACTTAGAAAATCCCAGAAAAAGTGTGCAAGGAAAGGTAACTCTTTAATTGGTTTCAGTGAGTTTACAGGAGGCTACATTTAGAGGCACACAGGGTTAAATAAAACAAACTTAAACAAGGAAATAATCATCATGATTTCTTTAACGTGGCTTAGAAGAGGGAACCATTGATCATGACAATGCCATTCTTAAGATTGTACTTAGCATTGAGGAAGGAAAATATATTTCATTGTTTGAGTTTTTAAAAATTGTTTTCTTCCTGGCAGTCTTTGTAGAAATTACACTAAATTAAGAAAGAAAAAAAGGGGTATATTAAAGAGTGCTATCTTATATTTCCATTAACATCTACTAATAACTTTTTTTTGTTAACAAGATTGTGTGCAGTTTATTAGGAGGAAATGTTGTATCTCACGATCTTACTTAATGTCATATAAAAATGCTGATTGCACAAAAATTGTCATCCATACCTTGCCATCTGTTCCGTGCTCCTTTCCCCAGGCAGCCATGACAAATGCGTCATTGACAGAGATGCAAGCAACTTCCTGCATACCTTTACCCTTTAGGTCCGCAGCCTGCTCCACAAAACCTGGGAGATGAGTCTGAAAGCATAAAACAAAGACAATATCAGCTACCTGATGCGAAAGGGTATTGTGCACAACACATAGTCAAAATGGATGAAAGTGTGGACTCCACCTTGGAACAACCAGGGGTAAAAGCTCCAGGTACAGCAAAAAGGACTCCCTTCTTCCCCTTAAAGAGCTGATCCATTGACACCTTATTCCCGGGCTCCCCCTCCTGGACCTCCACTGCAGGGAGAGATTCACCAACCTGATGGGAATTGAGAAGTTAACAATGAAAGAAGGTAGGCCCACATTTTCAAATGACCATCACCACTATTACTTACCAGCTAATGACCAGCACATGTAGTGAGCATAGCTTTTTTTTTTAATGCTTTGGACTTCTTAAATGCTGATAACTCTGAAATGTAAACCATTGAACAGTACTATGTAAAGACCAATAAAGCTACTATGTAAAATTAGAAGGTATTTAGCAAATTATGAATATTAAGATAGACATTTAGGTTGTAATTGACAAACATATTGGCTTGTGCCGCTAGAGGGCGACCAATGACCACATAAAGACGCATGTGTTGCATTAAAATGGCCGAATGCCTTTACAACAGTTAAGACATTAACAGAGACTGATTCCTAATTTACACATTAACATCCTCAATAGCAGTTCCAACACGCTACTAAATATAAATTACACTTCAGTTATGGCCCTAAATATATTTGTAATAAAACAATATATGCACAATGTGCAGCTGTAAGGTTCAGGCAAGCTCGGATAACCAAGCTGCAAGCGAACTTTTAACTTGGAATATTCTTACACATTCGTTTGCAGAGGTAAAACGGGGCGACGCAAATTTAATTTTAACTCCACTGGTTTTACAAAAGTGATATCAGTTACCGAGCGTCTCTGTAAAAGGCACGGGCCAGCCCGACAGCTAGCATTACGTTAATAACTGACAGTTTGCGTTATGCTTCATTCACATAACCAGCAGGTGTCGAGAAAGCAGCTGATGAAGTGCTGATGAAGTACAGAGAGGAGAGTGACAGCCGTGATAAACAGACAAAGTGCTTAAATCCTAGCTAGTGACTGTCATGGCGACGGGGTTCTGAGGGACCGTTAGCACAGCGAGCTACACAGAGAAGGACGAAGCACTTTAGTGTAATTTACTTAATTCTGATTGAATTTCAACGACATGCTAACGTCCTTGCACTAGCCATGTAGCACACACAGCTAACCCCATGCAAGTCTTACCTGAATCGGCATTTTGACAACTGGAGAAGTGTGTAAAAGCTTGACGCGCTGAAGGACACGGGTGCTCTTGGTGATAATGCGTGTGAAGGGAAGCATTATGGCTCGCTATCTAACCAGCTAGCCTTTAGTAGTGTCCTGCTTAGGGTGTTCCTGTGTTGAGTTCCTGTGTTGAGTTCCTGCTGTCCGACCGACACACCTCAAGCTGCCTGTCACTCAACCTTACCACACCGGTAACCTACAGCAGTGTCCAACATTGACTTTGGCTGCTGGGATTTAACCTAGCTTCCAGATTTGTGCCTGTTAAACCTGTATTTACACGGGCCATCTGCTAGCTAAAAGCCATGTCTAATGTTACTGATTGATACATGTGCATTAGTGTGGACGAAGTACTCGGAGACTGAAGTTTAAATCAAACATTTCATGGTATAAATATCAAGGTTTAAGTAAAAGTCTAAAAAGTCCAGCAGTATTATCAGCCAAATGCCCCGAAAGTATCCATGCAGGAACTTTTAAAGAAAAATAATGCTATATTCTGTTTTTATCACTAACACACTGTGTTGTGGAGCCAGTTTTAAATACTACTACTATAGATGAATAAGCAGTGTGGTAGGCCTACTAAATCATATAATTAAAGCATATGTTTAGAAAATAAGTGTCACATAAATGTAGTGGAATAAAACCTACACGATTTCCTAATGAATATTAGTAGAGTACAAGTATATAAAATATTATCAGAAGGAAATACCTGAGTATAAGTACACATATTTCAAAGGTGTTCTTATGCACAGTACTTTAGTCAATGTAGTTTGATATATGTTTATCTTATCTGAAAGCAGCATGTGTGTGGCATCTCAATTTAGATAAATAAATCATCTATCCATCCATCATCATTTATTAAATATGAAGCACCAGAAATCCACAGTGATGTGGAGTAAAGGTTTTAGATACATATATGTATTTTAAGTCCTGTTTATTGAACCTTAGCTCAAACACACTAGTTGGCATTCCTACACAGACACACTTGACAGGCTAATGTAGGTTTAAGCTTCCGATGCCTTGCAAGTAGTTGTGTAAAAATGAATACACAAACACATGGAGAAAAATAGTTTATAATGGCAACATGCTCAGGAGCTGCATGTGAAGTACGCTCCTCTACATCAATTAAGATTGCCAAATGTGATATGTGCACTGCATGGTCAAAAATGTTTTAATTATGAAGTTGACAGTTTTAACAGTCATCACACTATCCTCCATCCAATACACACACAAACAGCCATACATAAATACACACAGGGAGAGGTGAGGCCGATGATGTGTGGTGGTGGTGTGTCCATTTATTACACAACACAAAGCACCTACAATAATCCACTCCCCGTTGCGTCAGACAGTGGAAGATCTCACTTTTTTCACAGTGATTTTTATGTGGACATGTTTAGACAAGGACATCAAACTGTTTTATCTAAATGAAAAAAAAAAAAAACTACACAGAAATTCACAGCCAATATCACACACAAAAATAAAGCAGTGTCAACAAACGACAGTAAATTGAGTAAAAAATAGAATTTAATCATTTAAATAGTCTTTCAAAATACAAACATTGATTTGAACTTCTAAATAATATAACGTTTAGTAGCTATGCTTCATTATAACTGGCAATGTTAAATGTACACTGTGGCTATACAAGGAAATGTGTGAGGTTTGGTAATTTATTGTATTGCTCATTTATATTTATGCGCACATATTTAATAAAACTACAAAGGACTTTAAAATGTTAACAGTGACACTGCATATGACCCTGCCTTCACTCTAACCCCCCCAAAAATATTAGTATGCCAATAAATAATCTATTATTATGTGTATGATTGAGTTTTTAATAGCTGTAATTTGACCCAGGCTTTTATTATTTGCTAGATGAACATGTCAGCGTTAACTGGTGAACACCAAAACAAACCGGTAACTCAGCGTGTCCCTTTCTAACACCTGTGTGTTAAAAGTGTTTACTGCCATTTATGAACTCCAGGGATTTTGAGCTGCACGATTATTCTTCAGAAACCGTACCAGAATCTTGTACCATGGGGCCTCTTATAAAGCAAGATGAATGAGCCATTTAAACCTTAAAGTTATAAAAACAAAGAAATTACCAATATCAGGCGTTGTTTGCAACTCAAAGACATTCAATAAACCCAATGTTCAAATTTTAGTTGACAACTCCAAAGATCAATAGTTGCGTTTGCCTCCACAGTTATTTGGCCATCTGGCTTTACACTGCCTCCTGAGGTAGCCCTCTGTAGCCCACCGCTAAATCTATAGAGCCATGTAAATTGATCCCTAAAATGACAATCAGCTTCAGAAAACAACTGCTTACGTTAAACAAAAACAATTTATAACATTCTGAATAGAATGAGTAATTTCAATACCAAACCCAGAACAGTGTCACAATGTAAATAAAAATACCCTTAAATCCTAGAAAGGAAAATGTATGAAAAAAGCAAGTTTACAAATTTTAGAACACTGTAAGCTGCACACATATTTTTGAAATGGTGGGGAGGTTTGTATCACATTTGCTGGCTTTATTATCTTCCACTATAAATTGCATGTTTGTTTCTTTAAATGGAACTGTACATGGCTGAAAGATTAACGGCCCATATGGCCACTAAATATAATATCTGATTTTGACATCAGATACTGTAGCTTTGCATTGCATGTGAAGCTTACTATAGTGATCACTTCTATTGTAAGTATACAAACTTGCTGATCAATGAGTAGGACTTTCAGGATGTTGTCCGACAAGGGTTCAACACCCTAAAGGAAGATGTTGCATATGTTGTGTTTCTTGTTGTCCTGAGCCCGTTGTGGGCACTTGCAAGTGAAAGTTCGACAGCTGTCCATACACAAAGGAGGGATCTCTCATTGAAACAATAGAGATATTTTAAGCAATGTTCCTCACGACTGCAGAAAATGCAGCAACCTCTCATACACCAATTAGTCATCAAGGTTAGTGTTAGACGGCATAGCCCATAAATCAATTAGGTCAGAATATTTCTGAACAGCACTGACGTCAGAAATGGTGGTTAGATCTAGAGGAGGATTGTATATTTAAAAAAAGCAGATGAGGCATATACATTTCTTTTCTTAGCACTGTTGTTGCCACGCTTTAATGTCAAAGAGTTGTGTCCTTCCCTGATCTCAGCTCATTGGTTTAGACCGCACAAGCTTGCTTGTATGGAAGCCAGTTTTTTGTGTGCCGATAGGATTTACAAACAACACCGAATATATTACCTTCCACTTAGTTCATTCTGTGAGCGCACAATCTTTGCACTTCATCCACTTCAAATCAATTGCACAACCTTTTATAAAGAAAGCTGCACCTACTCTGTACATCAGTGGTTCCCAAATCCAGCATTTAACCCCCAACGTGCCTTTTTGTTTGTTTCAAAAAAATCAGCACTTGGGGTCTGGAAAGTGGAGGACTACTGGTATACACACACAACTACCCTTTTATCCACATTTTAAATGTGACAGACAACAATCGAGTCATTATATTGCTTTTAACATATTGCAAGTAATTCCTATGAATTTGCCTACAACGGCACACTAAACTATATTAAATACAAGCACTCCATGTGCATGTCAATCTGCCCCCTTACTGGACCCTCAAAGTCTTTCGCCAGATATGTTATTATGGCTTTCGTTGCATGTGACAAGTTGCTTTATTTTAAAGAGTTCAAAAGCAACATGTTTGCAGTCTGTTCTCGGGTACCTTACTGCTGTTCCTCAGTAGTTATGCAAACGCAGATCGATGCTGTGATGGATCGTAGCATGAAAATCGTTTTTTGTACTCTGGCATTCACATGAAATGTTTTCTCACTTGGATGTCGGATCCTTTTACTGAAGTGTGGCAGTTACATCTCATTCTAAATTCCCATTTAGGGACATGAGCTGTTTTATTTTTCTCATTCTTTTCCTTTCTTCATGTAGGCTATGGGAAAAGGGAAAGAAAGGACCATTTTCCTCATTAAAAATTCTCTACTAAAATCTTCCTCACGAACCACTTGTCCACTGTTAAGGGCTAGATCTCTGTTGGGTCGTTTCCTGCATCCTATTCACTGTTGCTTTGCACTCTAGGGAGAGTCCATCATGGCTTCCAGCATCTCCAGGAATAGTTTGTGCATGGGGACACCACCACGGGTCTTGATGCTGTAGAAAGTGGTAAGGGCGCGACCAGCAGTCTGTCGGAGGAGAGGCAAAGTTAAAAGGAGGCGTCCTGCACGCTGGGGGTCGTCCGGGCGCCGCTGACACTCCAGCTCCAGCATGGCCTGGTGGAGGAGGTCCCGCAGCTTCTGCACAGCCTCCATGTCCTCGATGTAAACAGAATCTGACAGAACAGCAGGGAGTACATTGTAAGGCAATGTGTGAGGGGTTTACATTTTCTCAAAAAGAGATTGTGTTGCCCAGTTACTTACAGCAAATACAAACGTACGGCAGCCTTTATTTACAAATCAAACAGTGGAGCTGGAAGCAGCGCATGCTACATGATCTGCTGTTGACAGTACTCTTTAGTGAATCTCTATGACTACATACAGGTCCACGGTGGTGACCTTGCAGCAGCTAACGCACTCTGATCAACACTGGATGTTTTTACAATAATATGTTTGCCTGCCAGAAACTAGAAGACCATTAGCAACATTGTTTTTCTGTTTTGCCCTCATCTTTAGGAGAGGATATAATAACAGGCCTCAAGATACTTGTGTGGCCATACATTATTGCGATTTCAAAACATTTTCCATATGCATAGCAGTGCGATAATTATATTCTTATAAATGCAATTTAAATCCCTATTTACAACTGCAAAATAAACTTATTTTTCCATAGAATAGTAATGGCAATTGTCTTGTGATCTTTAAGAAAGAAAAGAGTTTAAAGATGAAAGGCATGTCAACACTGCAGTTACTGCAGAGTGGGGGGGCTGTGTGACAACACCAAATTGTCAGGTGCCCCTTTTGTGTATACCCCCTGCAGAGAATAGGTGTGGGATTTCCTGCTTTCAAAGCACAGGAAGCGTTTTGATGACACATACGCGTCTTAACATCTTTGTCTGAACTAATGTATAAATCTCAATGTAACCCACTGTAAGGGGGTCACTCACTGGGAGGGGAGCCATGTGTTCGCACATTAAAGATCTGTAACACTAGAGAAATACTATGCTGGTGCGATCTTTGTCACAAATGGAAGCACATACATATACATCATTGTGACACCATGCTTAAGATAGGAAAGCAGACACTTACATTTACATTTACCTAAAACTGTAGATGTGTAATTCCTTTTTTTTAAAAACCGGTCAGAGGTGTTGTTAAACTTTTGGGTCATTTTGGTGTCTGGTTTGTGGTGATGTTTAACTGCATTATGTTATGTTAAGATTATATGAAAGAGGGTAAACTAAATATTAAAAACTCAGGAATGACCAGTCATATCAGGCCTATATTATCCCCTTTATTTCAACAGTGATGAATCCTGGAGAAAATGCCTTCCCCACTTGTCCCGAGGATAACTCAAACTTTGTAATCGAGGCCGAATCGGTTTTTTTCCAGTACGATCTGTTCTCATACGAAATCTGATTACATCAGTCTAAACCAGAGAACTACCTAATAATGTTCCTCTCCAACAGGAAAGTGAGTGTTGCTTTTCAAATCAATATTGCACTTAGTTGTGTGGAGGAAAATTGTTAGCAGAGTTGGTAAGCACCCCCCCCTCCTTAGTAAAGCTAATATTACATTAAGCGAGACTCTTAGGCAGAAAGGATACATTATGAAGTCTCCGATGTGATAAATAATACCACTATAGAACACTTTTTGCAGAGTCAGTTTGGTCTAATCATGACAAGTGATATCAGGTCTATCACTGATTACTGCACAGTTTTATAATAGCTCTATTGAAAGCAACATTTTCTGTCGCTTTGCCAAAATACTGATCAGTACTGATACAATCTATTCATCTGCATTACTGTTCAAAATGTACCTGAGTTAGTGAGTGCGATGGCTTTCAGCATGACGAATTCCTCCCGGTCCAGGTTTAGTGCCCTGAAGCGGCGAGCGAGTTGACTAATTGCTGCATTTAGCTCCGTCAGTCCAGCGACGCGGGACATCTCTTCATCCAGGACAAAATCCTCAGCGAACACCACCTCGTCCTCACAGCCAATCGAGCGGTATGCCACCCCGAGCACCAGCACCTCTAGCCACACCGACTGCAGCACGGACATCTGGTCTGCTAGGGACAGCGACAGGAAGCCTGCAGAGGAAGAGACGGACAGTTAGAGAGAGGGGAAATAAGATAAACTGTAGGCTAACTTGCAATAGGTTCACATTTTTTGCAAGCACTGGTCCCTCGTCTTTATAGTGGAGGTTAATGGGTTACGTACTGTAGGCAGCTGATGCTTAGGCCTGTCATGATAATGAGGTTATTGACGTATCGTATGATAAATAGACATGACCTCGATCTGTTTCCTGACCTGGATATTGGCTGCTGTTTGTTTGTTTACATGAGATGTCACCAATATTGAGGCTGACATATAAAAAGCAGGGTATACCCTACCATTGTGACACAGAGTAGGAGTCCAACTCATTTATTGCTTTGGCTGGGTGGATCATTTTGATTTACCTTTCATTTTATTTAGAATAATAGAAATACTTTTTTCACATTTTGAATTCCTATGTCTGAACATTTTTATTTTATCAATGAATCAGATGAATAAAATGACAATAAAATATTCCAGGGAGGATAAGCCGTCCAACAAAACTAGGTGTAGTGAGAGGCCTACTGGTGACTCAACTGTCAGCTGATATATTGTTTTACCTATTAATTAGGCTTTCCAGCCAACAGTATCATGTTCACACCGGCCAATTATATTCCAGTTCTGTAAACCATTAATCCAAATGTACAAAAGTGTATTTGTTAGGCCTCCTAAGTCATTGTGTGGATGAAACATGACACAGCATGTTTTTTTCCCGAGATAAGATTGGATCGCTCTACCACTGCTGCCATGCCTCTCCTCCCGTGTTATACTCTCAGCATCTCATACCAGGAATGTGTTTGGCCCAGCCAATGATGACGACCAGCTCCCGGTCAGCGAGGTCACACAGGGTGGTGAGCGTGCGCTGGGCTGTGTCGGGCTGTAGAGGGTCGGGCATGGCGAATAACTTCTCGGGCTCTGCCACTAGAAGGTGGGACACAATGATGTTGGAGGAACCTACATCACAAAAATGACACAAAACAATGCATTTAAATGATGTACAGGTAAGACATGTACAGAGACACACAAAAGCAAAATAGCAACTCTGTCATAAACAAAACCTATGTGACATGCTACACTGTGTAAATGCATTCATACTGCAAGGCTTTAGGGATTCTTATCACTTGACCTACTTTAAATCATTATGTTTATTTCTTTATGTTATTTTATCTTTGTATTGCACCATCCCACTTCTTATGTTTGTATAAATATATGTTTTTTAATGTATTTTATTTCACCTACAATAAAGCAACAGTCACCAAGTGTCATTTAACCCGGGGATTAAAAAAAGTATCATGAATCCAATGACATAGACACATTTCCTTATTTCTATGAGGACAACAGACCAGAGTTCGCTTTAAACTCCTCAGCCAGATTTATGTAAATCATCTCCAAGACAGTTCCTCTAAATGTATGCAAATGAGCTCAGATGAAAAGCAAGAATCGCACTGATCAATTTTCTTGGCAGCAGAGGGCAGTGTTTAATAATTAAATAATGTTTTTTTTATGTGTTTCCCATGTGCTCTGGGCACCTCATGTTAGATCAGCAAGCTTGGATTTGTTTTAACTGTCTGTGTTTACTGTGTCTTTAATTACCTGGGCATTGCTGCTGTTCGTAGTTACATATAACAGTTAAAGAGACAACTTTTGCTGTAAAAAAAACCAAAACACTATAATTATTCCCTGGTGGTTTTATGCCTTTGCCAACCAGTCCCAACTGTTAACATCCCTGTATGTCTAAAATATCATCACTATATCATTATTTTTCAATAGAGCATTTGTGTGCTCAATGTGACCTTGACCTTTGCCCACAAAACTGTAATCAGTTATACTCTAGTCCAAGTGTACATTAAATGAACTTCCCGAGTTATCTAGTCCACAAGATGGCGACAGATGCGACGGAGAAACGGAGAGACGGACCACATAATGTATCCTGCCAGGGCTGTCGCTGACACAGAGGATTCAAAACAAATTACAAGACAGGAATATAAATCCCACCTTTTTCACTCTCCTTCGTCAGTGGTAGAGGGGCACTCTGGTATGTTGCATTCTCCACTTCCGGACGTCTTTTGTACTTCTGCCTTCCTCCTCTGACTCTGTCAAGACGAACTCCTGCATAAAGAAAACATTGATTAAACATTTACCATATTTAAAAGATCCGCAGTATAAGCCTTCAGCTGTGATATCAAAGTATGAATCCTCACCCTCTTTCAACATGCCTACTTTGAGGCACTTGGTGAAGCGACATGCCTGACAAGCCTTTCTGCGCCTCTTTGTGATCTCACACTCGTTCGAGGCTGGACAGCTGTATTCAATGTTACCTAAACAGAAGAACAGAAGAAGAAATAAGAAATATAAATGACAATTTTATGTAAATGGAAACTTACTGCTTGAATTTCTTAAATCTTATTGATATTTTAAACATAGAAGGTACTGAAGTTGGCAATTGCCACCTTTTTTGGTTTAACAGACCATGCATTAGCCAGAGGGGTAGCTGTAGCAACGTTATACATGTTAAAGATTAACATCTTTAGTTTGTGATGTGGGTCCTTATTCAGCATTTTAATGAGGTTCAGTGTTAATGTCTATTCTGCTGTGTACTCCTGTTTGTGTGTTTGCCAAGTACACACACAGAGCCCACAGCAGGAGGAAGTATGCTCTTTGGTTGTATTCAGTCAAAATTTGGCACCTTCCTGAAGGGTTGTGAGGATGTGTTTTTTGTGCTAACAAATGTAACATGCATGGAACAATGTGAAAATTGGGCTTATATTGAATGGTGTGTTTACAAACAGCAACCAACAATGCAACTTGATATACCATAAAAGTTAAAGGAAAGCCTTAAATAGAATAATAGAAAACTGCCTACTCTAAAACCTCACCACGACACACACCTTGGATGGTTCTCTTGAAGAATGCCTTGCAGGCCTCACATGACGCCACGCCGTAGTGGTAACCTGAAGCCACATCCCCGCATACTAAACACAGCCTCTTGGGTAGCGTGCTCAGGGCGTACTTGCATCGCCCTGCTCCATTTCCAGTGGAGCCCTCCTCTGCCCCATCCCCCCCCTCATCTTTGAAGTGGCAGCGCAGGGCCGGTGTGTAGAGTGGCGGCGAGTAACGTTTAACGCCGTCTCCTCTGGTTCCTCCGCCTCCACTTTGAGAGGAGTCCGAGGAGGCCCCGCCAGGGCTGGTCCGGCCTCCCCCGCCTCCCTCCGGACTGCTTGGTTCTGCCTTTATGTAGACATCTGAGCGACGCTCCCTGGAAGACATGATGCCTAAAAGGGAAAAAAAACAAATAAATAAAGTAAATAAGGGAATACAACCGTTTAACTAACAGCTTTAACATTTATCTCATCTGATCATTTGTTAATGTCAGATTTGTTTTCCTTTTTGGCATCTTCAAACTAAAAGCGAGTAAGAGTGCTACAGGACCCTACCATTGCCTAAGGCAGGAACCTCTAGCCATTACTGATCATTACTGTATTCACCAATGCATTTGGTTTATCCATAAGAATAAAATGAGAGTAAAGACAGATTGAGAAATAAAGAAACACAGAGCAGCATTGATAAGCTAATATTTGAACTGGGATTGCTGTGTTAATGTGGCATTAATACCCGCACCAAAACAAATGTTCCTGTGCATTCCGACCAACGTCTTTCCTCAGTTGAAGCCCAACTAACCTACTCCTATCTGCCCCAAGTGACTAATGACTAAGTACCCTGCGCTTTTGTCACATTAATATCATAGGCGGTTTTCTTAGCTGGAAGCATGAACTGTGAAAGCATTTTGATTTTGCATTATCAGCATGCTACCAAGACAAAAGAGTTGCTTGTTCCCTCTCTTGTTCTTTAACACTTAGGTCCTGTGTTGACTGTGCTGTTTTTTTTTATCTTCAGTTAGGCTTCAAAAACACCTTAAATTCACCAAAGCAGAACTGTTCTCGTCTAAAGGGAAGCTATGCAGCCGCCGATTCCTCCCCACAGCGTGAAGTCTTTGTCTGGGACATTTGTGGACATTAAAATAGCCAAGGTGACTGGATGAAGGTCGCTCTGCTCATAAACAGTGACCGCTCTTCCCCTATTCAGACGCATAAATTCAAGTAAGGCAGTATGAGTACTGCGGCATCCTGCTCGCCTGCCAACGACTGTCTATAGTTCTCAATGTAATTACAGAAATGCATGATAAATACTTGTGATTGTATGAGTGTGCATTTATATCAAGAATTGTAAACATGTAGTATGTTAACAAATCCAAATAAAAGCACGATGGCCTATGATACCAAAATTATAAATACAAATATATACATTGCAGCCATAATTCCTCAAAGGAGAAAATTGATGGCACAATTTCACCACTGCAGTGGCGAGAATAAACTTTCCCATCATATGTTTATCTGTAATCTATCAGTAAAACATGGCATTTCCACATCTCAGACCGTTTCAGCTGAGGTTTAGAGGTCAAGATTGCCATAAATGTCAAAATATTGGTAAAGAACGCTTTATGAGTGAATTGCATTGACTCAAATGCTGCCCAAAAGTATACTTTGGGAGAAATAAGAAGAACATTATGACAATTAAATGAAAATATTTAATTTCATTAAGTAAAGTACGGTTATGGCCTTCCTCAACAAAATGCAAAGCCAACACTTTGTCAGTGGTGAGATTGCCAAGAAGCGTTTGGTTCATGCTTTTAAGGTGCGATTGGATTTCCAGTAACTTAATGTCAATCATACATTGTAACTATTATAAATAAAACAATAAGGCTAAAAATGGTCTGCTTTTTTGACATGTAATATTAAATGGGGATCAGTGTTTTACCAAAGCCCAAATATACATCCTCAAATGACTTTCTTTGTCTACAACTGAGACAAATAAACAACATACTCACATTTAGAAGGCTATAATCCAAGAATTTTGATTTATTTTCTCTTTGAAAAATAATTAAACAAATTAAAGTTTACATCAAACTGATTCATCAATTATTTTCGCAGCTTTCATGTAGATTCAATTGTTGTCAATTTGACGTTGTCAGCAGCACTTAAATGATCAGGGTAGAAGGATAAAAGGGGATAAACACAGGGGCATTAATTGCAGTGTGTGCCAAGGGTCTCCTGGCACAACTGCTCATCCTCTCGTTCCACTGTGTGAAGATGATCCCTGCAGCCTAAATAGCCTCAATCCAGTTAAGACCTGAAAGTAACTTGTGATTTTCTCATGTGTACACCCTGGCAGTACACCGCTATTCCCTCCTTTTTCACTCCTTTATCAGTCGTGGCTGATACACCAGTTGCAGCCCGTATATTTACAAAGTGTTGCAATATTTAAAATGCATTGCTTATGCTCCAATCCCTAACCCTGCCCACAAAAACAACACGATCCAGTTTTATTCTATGTACACAATAGTGTGGGTTAATACCTGGGCACCTGTAAAGACCAAATATAAGATTATTTACAGGCAAGCTCTTAACATATTAACTACTACGCTGACTCAAAAAATATCAGTCAAAAGTCTGAGATTATGGTATATAATCAAAAAGATCTCAGCCATCCGGACTTATGGTATATATGCTACTCTAAAGGAAAGTGTTAGCCTATTACATATGTATTTATAATGAACAGGCATCTAGTGACAACTTAACATCCACATATGCTTCACATCAGAGCATTTTTTGGATATAACTTTTAGAACAAAAACTACTTTCTGCGTCTCATTGCATACTCCTAATAAGATGCTGTCTTCAAACATATACGTCAAGTGCATTGCCTGTATTCTTCAGTCAGAGCATGTACATGAAAATGAGATTTGGAGGTGATCAAAGCCGTTATAAAACAGATGTATTAACTGGGTTCAATATCGTCTGAGAAAAAAGATATGGGAGGAGGAATTCTATTTGCTATCAATCTGTTCAAACTAAATCACATTATACAAAATACAATTTGTAATACAGGCAAGTGTAGCTATAAAGAAATCATTTTTACACAGTGGGTTTCAAGACACTGAGCCAGGAAAAGAAACGTTCTAATATCACTCATTGTAAACCAAGTGTGTCTTTATCATATTTATTACTGCAGCTGATAATTCAACCCTGAAGTTGCTGGATGGAGTTTGCCCCCTTTGGCTTGTTTGGCAAGCAGCAAAGGGGTCACAGCGAACCTTGCCTGTTTACAGTTTAGCTTACTTGGGCTGCGTTTACAAGCTCAGTAAATGGCCAATAACACAAGGACTATTTGAACCCAGATAATGTTATTTAGTTCTGCTTACAGTTAAAGCACAGTACAGCCATACCATGTGCACCACTGGCCACCTACACAATCTCCTTGGCAAATGAGGAACATCGTTTCCAGTACAGAAAACGTTATAAGCGAGGCATAATAACGAAATAATAAATATGATAAAGCAGGTTGAACAGTAGATACTCTCAACTGAAGTTAGCCTTTAAGGTGTTGACTCTCCATAGAAACGTCTGTGTACTGTAAACTGACGTACCAGCATGTTTTAAGTAGCGTTAGCATTAGCTTCAAAACAGCGTTATGATAACTGCAGGTTAGCTACCTCGAGCTAACTAGGCTAACAGCAGCTAGCGTTAATCCTGACTGACCAGCTCTCTCGTGTTTGAGACGAGGTGTATTTTTATCACTCTAACCCGGACTAGGCTGCATCTTACCTGATAACGGAGACTACTACAGAGCTTTAGTCTCTCCACGGTGTGATATCATGGCACAGGTTCAACAGAAATGTGTTTCTCCAGACTGCCAGCTCCTGCTAGCTTGTGTTGACGGAGTGTGTTGAGATGGGCCGGGCTACAATCGGCTTTCTGTAACAGCTGGTACATGATACTGGTGGGATATAGGACTGAAGCTAAAAGACCGTAGGTCAAGGAGCACTCTGGAAACAGTTTTACACTGTTATCCAACAAGCTGTGGTTTCAAGCTGTGTTTGACTGCCAAAAAAAACCCAATGTTGGTGTATTAAAATAATAATTTGTCATAATGTACTACCAGTGTATTAGTAATAAATCCAAAGTTTTGACTCACATTAACTGTCAAAATACAAAAGAGATTCCTCATATATTAATTTGGTTTCCTCTGTTTTGGAATTTAGGAAGTGTCCAGCTCCTTAACCTACATAATGTTAGGCAAACATTATTATTAACGCTACAAAAATAACCTTTATTTTTCACAGACAGCAAAGAGCATCCCAGAAACCAAAATGTAAAAGTTATGGAATCATAACTGATATTGTAACTGCTCCTCTCTCTTTACACAAGATTTTGGATGTTCTCATTCTGATTTATAGTCTACTTCTCAAGCCGGGAGTGATCCTTTCTCCCATTTATAAACAACTTTTCCATCATTTATCATTTTTAGATTTGCAGAGCAATCAAAGACCTCCTTTCAACATGCCCATGAGTTCATTGCAGCCGAATGATAAGCACTTTGTTATAGCTCATCGTAATATTTTGAATATGAAATGAGAAGCCAAAACCTTCATAATAGTTCTCCTTTTTGGCTGCATTTCCCCTTCCACATCTTTCTTTTGGCTGCATGTTTTTCCAAAAATGTCATTGACATTGCCAGCTAAAAGTCCATCATGAAAATTACCTTTACAAATACAAATATCACAATATTTCACTTAATGTGATGTGAAAAAATTACCTGTTGGCTTAGCTGGAGTTTGAAGACTATAAATGTGTGACTCCCAGATGAAGAGCAATGAAGTGATGCTGCTTTGGGTTGAGGTCTGCAGTTATCAGGACACCTGCAAAGTAAGCAAAGGTTTTTTATAGTGCTGTCACAGAATTTACAACCAAGTCACTTTTCAAGGTCCGTCCTGCATCTGTCATTTTAACGGTCAGTCATTCAGTACAGTACATATTGTCCAGCCTCATCATAACGTCTGAGAACTAGATGTATGCTTCAGATTAATACAATTATCTTAACAGTTCCAATCTTCACGTACTCATATATATATATATATATATATATATATATATATCGGAAATACTTTAGTTTCATCTAGGGAAGGTCTTGTGTTTGATCCTTGTAATGCTTTCTCTTCTTAAAATACATATTCCACTGTATCTATCCAGATTTCTGCACACTGCATGAGTTCCCTCCCCCTTCTGCTGCGTGACACACTCCAAAGGTCACAGTCACAGGAATGCTTGAAGGACAGACAGAGTAAAGCCAACACCTTGTCTTTCACTCTCATACAAAGTCATAAGCTGGAGTTTGGTGATAACTCTCTGTAGATAATTAAAGAGACTAGTTTTAATCTAAAATATAAACTTGCATGAAACAGGAGTTACGCTAGAAAGTGTATTTTTTTCTTTGGATATCTTAAAGGATAAAGACCTAAATGCCAAATTGCAGATAAGAGGCTCCTCTGTTATGTTTAAGAAACTTGAATCTCTGAAAACAAACAAAGATGTGCTGCGTTATTCATATTCTTTGGAACTAATCAGAACTTAAATCTGATTGAAAAAAAAGACAATCCATTTGAATTAAAGATGTTTGGAATATTAATTGGTTGGCTAAGTAATTCCTTGTAAATGTTATCTCTGTATACAACTGTCCAGCTTTCTTATCATATTGTTAAGGTGCATCCAGTCTCTGTCACTGATAGCGCATCCCACTGAATGTACATGAAACTCAGTTTGAGGCTTTTGAATGCGGCGCGCTGTGGAGGCACCGAGAACAGCACCCAGGGGTGACCTTGTCTACTGATCTCGGACCGGTGAAAGGTTAATTGCCATAGTGGATTATGCCTTAAGATCAGTGACCTCAATCCTGGTCCAGCAGGCTCGGTGTCTTTCATGGTTCAGTGTGTTAATACAGGAAGGATAATAACTCGGGGGGGGTTGAATTACCCAAATAATAAAGTGTGTACAGTGGACGAAGTGCAGAGTGTTATCAGCCCATGCAGGACTTGCATGCATTTTGAGGACCTACGAAGACAAGTATAAGACTGCATCTTACCAACCATAACCCTGCATTCTTCATTTACAAACATTGCCATTTAAAAATATATATATTTTGAAGTGACAATGCATCAGATTTAATAAGACATTTTGGGGGGGTACAGTTTTAGACATCCTTGTTATAGCATGGATTTTCGTTGGAATTAGTCAGAGGATACTTTATGAGGGGGAAGATTACACAATTCAGTATACTAAATGTGTATTCGGCGAATCGTACCCCCTACCCCCATTAACGCGAATTTAGCTCTGCCAGGCGAACCGTGCGTGCACATCATTCTCGCGTTAAATTGACATCTCCGCAGGAAGATTAACAACAACATTAACACACTATACGCTCTATCTCTGCAGTCTAGGGCTAGTAACACTGTCGATACTTACTGGGAAATGTAAAAACATCGCAGGGTTGTTGCTTTTTTAAATCTGAAGTCAGGCAAGTCTTTGCGGCAGGCAAGTCCACGGTCGGTTTAACCGGTGAAACGGCGCTGTCCAAGCCTCGCAGGGTGTCTCACATCGCATCCCTACGTTATCGGATAATGAGGCGATAATAACAACCGGCGACACACTGTCTTATCCGCCTGCTCACGTCTGTACACTGGCGTTATAAATTCGCGTCTTCCCCTGCTAACGCTGAGGTTGTAGTTGGACATCAGCATCAACACTTCAAGAAGGAAAACCGATCATCCGGTTATAGAACAGATTTCACAATAAAACTCGACTTGCATCACATTTTTTATTTTAGCCAGCCAGCTAACCTCTTAAAGCAAATGCAACATGGAATATTAAAGAGTCGTCACTTACTAAATATATGCAAACAGTGACCCAACGGAAATGTATAGCTACTGGTTCAACAGAAAATCACAAATCGAGTTTCTTTTAGCAAACAAAGTTACTTCCGGTTGCTACCTAGCTTCTTCTCGGTAGCTTGACGTAGCTCCGTGACGTCACCTATATCCCGTGTCTTTCCTCCTCCCTATGCCCAATTTGCGTCTGCTGTGTCTCCGTTACGTCCCACCGTGCGCACCTTCCAACAACGTCATCAGCATAATAATAAGGGCCTGCAACTCGTAAAAAACTATATATCTGACCCAGTCAACGTTGTTCCTTATATACTCAGGTAAAGCCTATTTATGAAGAACCGACTGCCTGAAGGATGTGTCAGATCAGCTGAATCGGTTGCGTCATACCACCAGACCAAATATGTTCCACAGCTCAATATAAATAAATAAAAACATGAGAGGGGCTTAAATACAACTGTGCATACATTGTATCAGCATTATTTACTTTTAGTAGTGTTTTCATGAAATACCTTTCAATTCAATATCAGAATGGCCTTTGTAAAAACACTTTTATTTTAATAAGGCAATTCCACAAGCTTTATGGGAGAGAGGATCAAAAGAGGGGTATACAAGTCGCTTGCAGCAGACCTCTATGGAAAATGTGGTCATGCTGTCGGTCGGTCTTGTGACACTGACCCGGCTCCCTCCAGTACTACACTATTTGGACAGGAGCCAAGTAACAGGAGATCAGGGGATCACTGCAATGGGATGAAAAGGGGAAATAATCAAGGAATAGTATTTTGAATTAAAAAAAAATGTTTGTTTTTTTACTAGACAACTTGCATCATGCATTGTCACAAATAAAAATGGCATTATCAAACAAGACTAACATATCTCTTGTGTATGATATAGCTGTTTATTGTAGCCAATAACAACAATTAAATAAACGTATATTTTCTAACTTGGTAGCCTGCTGCCTCTCGAAATAGCGCCCCCCCCCCCCCCCTGCGATCTCTAACATGCCTGGTAACAGCTGGCTCGTGAGGAGGGAAGTTGTCACGGAAGAGTTGACAACCTTGCCCACTAATTAAAAGAAGTGGCATCAAAACAATGATTCGGGAAAAAAGGAAGACAGTATCAGCCCACGGTATACTTTGGATGGCCTAAGTGAGTATTTCCCTACAGAGCCCAGCATTATCCATCTAATTACAGACCAATAAACGTTAGTCTAGTCTGTTTAAACCAATAAACCACACTTGCAGTTCCCTCGCGGTGTGTGTGCATCAGATGTGCAGGACATCAGTGTGTGTGCGTTATGTGGTCACATGCAGGTTGTGTGTGCAGCAAGCTCGGGACAGTTTTTTATTACGTGGTGTGCGCACGACAGGAAAAACTGACGGCAGTGTCATTGCGACCTTGAAGCAAGGTCATTGAGTCTCTGCTGCAGACACTGCAATTCTGCGGGGCTGCATCGTACTGGTGCAGAGTCACTGGCGTAAAGTATACCCCCGCAGCCCCCGCGAGGCGGGGGGGCCCCGGCCCCCCTCATATGAGAACGGGCCCCCTACCTCTATACCCCAAAGCGGCCGCCGACAGCATGTTAGATTTCTACTAGAGCGGCCGCGGCCGGCCGCAATTTTGAAAGACACTACATGAAATAATACTGCGCCAGTGGATACATGAACAACTTACTTTTATTTTGAAACCCGGAAATTGGGTGTGTTGTCATTGACTTTTCTGAAGTATTTCTTAGCTAAACCTCGCTACTGACTGTGACTGATCGCCTGAAGATTACAGTGTTTCAGATGCCGTCGTGGCTAGCAATCAGAGCAGACACATCTCTTCTCACAGGATGAGACCGTATTTTTGTGCACCAATGATGACAAATCATCACGTTTGTATGGCAGTGATGTAAGAAAAGTCTAAATAAAAAATACCTATTCAAAATAGTAATATTAGTATCCTCCTGTTTGCTCTGACTAGCTAAAGTCTTCGTATGTCGCAGAAGTGTTGGTTTATAACTAGCACAGCCTCATCGTTCTCTAAATTGGTAAGACATCGCCAGATCAACGACATTTGAATGGATTGTAAACCCATGGCACTTTTATGTTCAGAGATATGTAACATTTAATTATTGGTCTGTATGGGACGTTCAAAAAAGCTAATTTTCGCGTTACCGCTTATGGAAATGTCTGTCACTTCGTGACTTTCGCAACCTCCAAAGCAAGCTCCCGCGTCTGTGGGTGAAAGCTATTTTGTGCACAAGTAACCACGATGGTAATCAGATGTGTTTTCTGTTTATGAAAGTCTGAAGAAACGTATTTTAAAATGTTTTATCGTTCGTCATCTCACTTTTCATGCCTAGTTTGCCAGCAAACTTGCTAGCTTGTCTTGTATTTACTTGTCTTAGACTGAGGTAATATTAGTCTGATGAGTTCGAGGTTGATACTAGCTAGCTATTGAATGCATCAGCCTCATCGCTTACCAAACTGATCATATTTAGATAAATGTATAGATAAACATGTATAGTTAAAAAAAACTGTGAAAATGAGTCACAGTTTCATTCTCACTTCTAATTATTCTTCGTTTGTGTCTACTAGTACAAGTTATTCAAATACTCTCCATTCTTTTTTTTTAGCTGTAAGCTCATTGTAAAAGCAGTAGCTGTGTTGTATACAGCTTTCCCGGGCCGCTAGGGGGGGCCCGTGTTCGTCTCCCGATATGATTCAATGCACGAAATATGCGATCTAATATTACGCGCCATTTCACCGCAGAAATGAAGCGCACCAGAGAAAAAAGTGGTGCTCAAAAGCGACAAAACAAAAAGAAAAGAGATGAATTTACATCCACACTGCCCAAAATTTCATCTGTTTTTGGGAGAGTGCAGCCTAACTCTCCACTTCAGGATGCACAATCAGGTAGGGTCGTGGAAAAAAAAAACTAGCGCAGTTACAGTAAAACGAGGCAGTGGCCTGAGGCAGCCTCTAGCCTCCACTAGCCTCCATGCAAGCTAAGCATCAAAGTTACGTTTTGTATTGAAAAGAAGTAAATAACATGTGACAATTAAACAAAGAGAAAAAAATACTTAAGTAAAACGTCTAATTGTTTCTCTCATTTAAAACGCAAGGGAATTGGATTTTCATCCATCCGTCCAGAAATGTCTTAAGCTAACATGTAGGCCCCTACAGCTCCCTCGTAGGCGTCTGTGTTAAAAACTTGCGGAGAATTTGTGACATGGCCGTGAGAACCCAAAATAAGTTCTGAAATGCAATCGGACTCTTCAAAGGGTTAGCAGCAGACGAGGAGGGAGGGATCGCTGCGCATCAGACAGACGCTGAAATCACAGGCGCATGCCCTTCTGCATCGGATGAGGAAGATGCCGTGCATCGGGTGGCTGCTGATGGCAGAGATAGGCATACCGCAGGTGAGGCTCTGGCTGTGCCGTTGACTCTTCTTCATAAAGACAAAGCATCAAAGTTGTTGTTTTTTATTATTGAAAAGCAGTAAATAGCCTGTGGCAATTAAATAAAGAGCCTGAAAAGACGCTGAAATCACAGGTGCATCGGATGAGGGAGGAGATGCCGTGCATCAGATGGCTGCTGATGACAGAGATGCGTGTACCGCAGCCGCAGGTGAGGAAGATGTCTCTGGATATGCCGTTGACTCTTCTTCAACTGAGGGAGAGACCATTACGGGGCCTGAAGAAGAAATCCGGGACAGCGAGAATGTTGGGAGTGGGACTTCTTCTGATCTTGAATGCGCTGTTGATAGGCCTTCTGATCCTTACCCTAGTGACAGGGCTAATTTCCCTGTTGACATCTCTGACAGTGATGTTAAGAGATCGATTATAAAGCAGGGGCCATGCAAATACGAAGGCCCCTATCCGAGGGATGCTAGAGGCAGGTGCTTTTCTAAAGAGTACTATAACCGTGTGTCCAAGAAAGGTACACAGATATCACGCAAATGGTTGTGTTACTCTCCTAAAATGGATCGTGTGTATTGCCAGTGTTGTTGGTTGTTTGGTGACAGAACGTCTGTGGGCCATAATTTGGCATGGACAACCGGGATTAATGACTGGCAAGGTCTTTCGCGGAAGATCAGAGAGCACGAACATGCCCGTTGCCACTTGTCAGCCTGTGTTGTGTATGATACATGGCAGCAAAATGTAACCATCGACGAAAGGATTTCATCTGATTTCAAAAGTGAGGTTAGTTTTTGGTCAGATGTTTTAAAAAGGATTGCTGACGTTACATTAACCCTTGCGTCCTGTAACTCCGCTTTCCGTGCGCACCACGAGAAACTAGGAGAAATCAATAATGGAAACTTTCTGGCCCACATCGAATTCCTTGCGCGTTACGACCCCGTGTTAGAGAAGTTGATCAGAAGTAAAAGTAAAATCAAATACTTAAGCCCAAAAATTCAAAACGAGATGATCTCAATCATGGCACAAACTGTCTTAGACGAAATAGTGAAAGAAATCCATGAGGCAGAATTTTATTCGGTCATATTAGACACAACACAAGACATTTCCAAAGTGGATCAGCTAAGCCAAGTGCTCCGCTATGTCAGATTCCTAAGATGACAATGATGTGCCTCAGACGTGCAAATTCCGAAGTTTCATGGGTTTTCATGAGATCCACGACCAAAGTACGAACAGGCTTAGAAAAATTATTCCCAGCTTTAGACAGAAAGAATCTCGGTCATAAATGCAGAGGACAGGATACCTGGCGCAGCCGAACTGTGCGTGCATATCTACTCTGCGTTAAATAAAATCTCGAGGATAAGAACAACATTAATACTTCCTCCTATCTCTCATCAGTTAAACACTGTCGTATTAACATGATGTCAGAAACTGCAAGGTTGTTAGCTTTCTATAACTAAGTCAGGAACTGTTATGCGTCTTCAGCGCACGCAGTTAACGTTGGAAATGGAGTGCAGTCAAGTGCAGGGCAATCCATCCTCTATTAAACGTAACAACCGCGACCACCTATGTGCAGTCTTACAGACTATATGCGTTTCCCCCTAACGTAGGTTGTATGGGACCACATCACATAAAAGGAAACGATCATCGTTATATGCCAGATTCCAAAAAACCCAATGACACATTTTCGCAGCCACGTACTCTTAAACCCAAAGCACATGGAATATTAAAATTCGTATTTATTTTGCAAACGTGACCATACGGGAAAATTCTTGAGTAGTACTGTTAAAACCCAAAAACAAAACGTGAATATCATTGCAAGCAAATTCTTCGTGGCTACTAGCCTTTCGTACTGACTCGTGATCCGTGACGCTCACATAACCCGTGCCCCCAACTGGCCAATTTGCGTGGTGTCTCCTGTTATTCCCCGGCGCACCTTCCAAAACTATTCACGAATTATAACAAGGCTTCGAATGCAGAAAAAATTTTTACCAAGTTGTCCTTATATATCTAAGCCTATTTAGAAAGCCGTGCCGAGTGGGTTCGTCAGTGTTTGAAAAGCCAATGAGCACATGCTCAATTTAGGTATTAAAACGCCGAGGACCTCTGAAATACAATGTGCATACATTGATCAGCAATTTACTCTTAGTGTGTATCATGACACTTACCTTCATTTCCATATCAGAATGCTTTGTAAAACACATTTTAATAAGGCATTCACAACAGAAAGGACAAAGAGGGGTACAAGATTTGCACGCACCTCTATGGAAACACAGTTCATTGTGTCGGTCGGTCTTGCCTGACGCTCTGCCAAGTACTAATATTGGTACGGGACCATACCAAGATCAGTATGCAATGATGAAGAGGTGTTTCTAAACAAATAATTTGAATTAAAAAAAACTTGCAAGTATTATTCAATAGGACAACTGCTATCATCATTTCAATAAGAACATGCGGCATTACCAAGTCAGATATAATATCTGTGTGTATGATATAGCTTTATTGTAGCCAAGAACAACAATAATACGTATCCATATATTAAATTAGCCTGCTGCTTCGTACAATATCTCGATCTCTAATGCCTGTAACGTTGCGTTGAGAGATCATTGTTCACGGAAATTAAATTGATAATAAAAGGATGGCATACACAAGTGATCGAAAAAAAGGAGACTATCACCACGAATACTCTTATGGCCTAAGTGAGTATTTCCAATGAGCAGCATTTCATCTAATTACAGACATAAGTTTTCACTATTTTAAATCAAAACACACACACTTGCCATATCATATCCGGATTATATTAAGTGAGGACATCAGTGAGTAGCTATATGGGTAAGGAGGTGTGGCAGCATGGCAGTTGGTCGACGCAGGTGCCCCAGTTCATTGCACCTGACAAGATGAGTGCGCGCACCAATGCTGGTGATCGTCCATGTGCAGAGTCTGCATTATCATCCTGTTAGAGGCTAACCGGGCATTTTCATTGGATTCACTCAAAAGCTTGGACAATTTGGTTTGTTGGAGATTAAGTGCATCATGACATCACAGCAGTCCTACTCAGGACAGTGAGTAGTAGAGGCAGTGGATATTTGTTCAAGCTGTGAAGAGTACAAACATACTGTGAAAGACAGCTGGGGTCCCCTGGGTGCTTCTTACAGGAGGTCCTGACCTTAGACAGGTGTCAGCTGATAGGCTTCATACATACCTAGACACCATTGTTTGTGATAAACAAATAGCATCTGGCACTGCATCAGTGAGTCATGGATATACAAGTGATAGTCTCCACCTTTACTAGAACACCTTGATCAGCATTAGCATAGTAGAAGTGTGTGTGTGTGTGTGTGTGTGTGTGTGTGTGTGTGTGTGTGTGTGTGTGTGTGTGTGTGTGTGTGTGTGTGTGTGTGTGTGTGTGTGTGTGTGTGTGTGTGTGTTTGTGGTGGGGGGAGGGGGCGGGGGGGTTTAAGGATTTAACAGCGGTTCACCTCCAGTTTGTCCTGGTGCAATAGGCTCAATGTCAGAGTTAATACATATCCAAATTGCATTTATTTTTAGTTTTAACATTCACTTGTTGGGCAAAATGGGCACTGCATTGTGCATCAATATAGTGATTGTTAACACGTACAGACAGTTGTTTCACTAAATTGGAGATCAGATCATCTTGGATTGATAGTCGAGGTTGTTGCGATACTGATTTTAATGATATGCATATAAATAAATATTCTTAAATATCACTATCCATAGGTGTAACTGTTCTTTTGTACCCTTTTGTAAGGTGAAAGTACCTGCACTCTTATTTTAAATGTATTTCGTTTGCCCAAAATTAGACAAGTTGCTCAATAAATAGGGTTAATGATGAATTACTGATACCCAACATTTATTTTTTGTACTTGTTTTGGCCACAATAATTTAAACTTGATATATTGACAACGATACTTGATAATGTCATACTTGATTGAGTGAAAAATGACACATTTCATGACACTATACAGCTCTTCAATTAGATAATATCCCCATTATTGAGCAGCTCATTGATTTGCATTTAATAGACAACTGCAGTTTGTGTTTTTTTTTACTTCAGCTGAAAGACAGACTTGTGCAAATCTGAAGGTTGGTATACACTAGAAATAACATATTTGGATTCTAGATTAGATGGGATTTTCCCTTTAACTGCGTGAGTGTTCTACATGAGCACTACACACACTATGACACAGTCATTTGCCCACTAGTGGCAGCACAGTGAATATGCAGCAGCGGCATTGATGACGTTACAGCAGCTGAGTGAGTGTGTGTCCTCCAGTGAAAGGTCACCCACTGCCACAGCTCATCATCACTGCCTGCTGACTTCCTGATTGCAATGCCAGAACGCTGCCTTTACTCTTTTTTACATATCTTGCAGTAGAGTGTCAGATTTCTAAAGGGCAGATGACTGGGCTCCTTTAAAAACACTTTGCTCACCCACCGTAACGTTTTGCTCACTTGCCAAAAAAAGGCAAAGAGCAATTTGTTTAGTTTAAAATCATCCAGAAGGTCACTAAAGAACAACATAAGACCACTATGATGCATGGGAGTTAGACTTGGACTGTCATAGAGAGGGAAACATGTCAGTGTATGCCATCTGCTGGTTGTGTTCAAAGACAAGAACATCTGCATCCATTTACCCAGAATGGAAGAGCTTTTATTATAAATTAGTATAAACTTCAATTGTTATGTATCTGATATTTTGTGACATGGAGGAACAGCAGCTTTTCTTCTATAAGACAGACATACAGACAACAAAAGAACTGCGGACACTGCACCATGTTTGTCCTCTACCAAGGTACAGTTTCCAGCAGCGTATCACTTACATGGATCAACTGAGGAGCAACAGCACATGCTAAAAGGCCCATATTGACAATTTCAAGGGCATTTATACAGTACCTCTGCAAAACAGCACTGTATGCATGCCATTCAAATCCTGCAGCATGTAAGGCTTGCTTCCACGTGACAACATTCTCGTCTCTTTATCTGTGCACAAATGAAGGCCTCCATTTCAGTCAAGGTACAAAACCCAGAGAAAACTTACATTTTTTAGGATCAGTTTAAAACCGAGTTTCTCTAGGGATATACCAATTTAGGCCAGACAACAATTCTTTCTGAATTATCTTAGCAACCATTTAATGGATTGTCTTTATATTTCTTTTATAGTGATTTGAGGATGAATTTGAATGACATTGGTAATATATTATTTTCCCTCTAGCACTATCATCAGGGTAAGCATGACTGAAGAGTCCACATCATGTAATACTTAACTATGTAATAACTTTCAGTTAGAAAATAATTGCTATTATTGCTTTGATTATTTCAATAACAGATCTTTAATTTAGAAAGCTATTCTTCTTCATAATTAGCCAAACAAGGTCATTTGCAGGGGTAACTACAGAGGCCGACAGATGCAAAAGCTCAACAACAGGAGTAATGTGCTGCACTTTGAAATATTTTGCAATAAAAAAGCACAGTTTTGCCAATACACATGCAAATGAAGAAAACTCTTTACCATCTTGACCACACATGAGCTGCATTTAGAAAAACATTCACCAACTTGCCAAAACATCGGCAGCATTTACTAAAAGTGCTACATAACGAAACACTACAAATACAAAATGCTGCAAATAAAAAACACTTCAAGAAGTTCCAAACACAACGGAAACGGGGACAATTAAAAATGATGCACACAGCTGGGACTGGAGGGCTTGTTGACGTTCAGGTTTACAAAGTTGTGTAGTGTTGTCAAGTTTGTAAAGAGTTTCTTCATTTGCACATGTTTTGGCACTTTTGTGTTTTTTTATTTGCATTGCTTATGAAACTGCAGTGCGTTTCTCCTAATGGAAGTGTATTGTAACGCATTTTCACCAGTCGGCCCCGTAGAATCTGGTGCTTGGAACCACTATAATGATGGCAGCCTAGAAACCTATAAAATTAAGTGTGACTGACAGATTCTGTGAGCATCACATTTTCACCAGCACAGACCATAAAACCTCCAGGATCATTTGACATGAGTTATTGAATCGTCTATGAAACCTGATACCATTTTCCAGTCTATACCTATGTTCATTATATAGAGGCACTGTATGCTGCTGGGTGCAGTGAGAACACATTGTAGCCAGATTTAGGTTTTCTTTGTTTGGTTGATGTTTGTTTGATCTCTGGAGAAAGATTTAAAACCCTAATGCACCTTATTATGCACAATCTCAGGTTTGTTTGACATGTTGACCAAACATATGTTGATAAAAGATGATGCTTGTTCAGCTAACCTCATGATTCCCAGAGAAGCTTATGGGAAGAAACAGAGCCTAGCAGTTATACTATACCAATCATTGAGGGGGAGGGGAAATGGACTCATAAGAATCGAGATTCCTACGATTCTGAATTGATCCAGAACTTCCCAAAGTCGTTTTTTATAAATGCTCAAAACCTTTTTAGAACAACGTCTTTATTTTGAGTTAAGCATGAAGAAGTGTGACCTTTTGTGAATTCCTATCATTTAAAAATTAATCAAATAAAGAAATGTAAAAACTCTAATCTGCTTTCATGCCAGTATTTTCAAAATCGGAATATTAGTGCACAGAATAATTGAGTAGATCCTAAAATTAGCCCTATTGAATAAATGGATCATTTTGAATGTAGAATTGTTTTAAAACACTGTCACTTGTTTGTGATCCCGAAAATGGACATTGGTTAGGAAGATACAAAAAGATAAACATGCTTATAACACACAAAGCCTCTTTTATATAAACACATCTTTATTGCATATGCAGTACAGAAGGATTAATGCGTTTGGCCATCATAATTTAATCGTTGTACACAGAATTAAAAAAGTTTTGTTACATACCAAAAATGGTCAAGAGCCTGTTTGAGTACCCGTTTAATGGTTGGCAGGATTAAAGAGTTATTGTCTCAGACCAAAGCTACCTGGAGCTCCACAACGCTGTTGACACACCTGGTCTGCTTGCTCTTTCTTGTTTCTGGATTAGTAAAAGGTGGGAACCCTCATGTGGAGAGGGGTAGAAGTGCATTTCTGTGTTGGCCCAGTAGAGAGCAGTAACTCCTCAGAAAGTAATGGGAACATTGGCATAAAAATCATCATCTCTGACTGAGGCATACACACTCGCATGCATTAAAAGCAAACCACAAGTGGCTAAGGCATCTCCAGCAATTAATTTTAGGTGTCTGTAAGTAAGCAGTACATATACACACATAAATGGCTACATTGAGAACTACTCTCTCATATCTCTCAGGGTGATACTTGTGTGAACACCTGTTATCAGCTTCAATCCTGAGGCTTCACTGGCACAGCTGGAACTGGTTTTCCATTGGGCTCCATCTTGTCAGGGTTTGTGGAGCGGTTGATTTTGGGGCTTCTCTGGGGAACAGGTCTTCTTTGGCGTCTCCTCCTGGGCGGACGATGGCGTGCAGAGTCAGGTTTTGAAGTATCAATCAGAGGATCCAAGTGTAGTTTCCCACTCTGGGCATCTGAAGACTCATCGATAAAGGCCAGGTTCTCCCCAAAGTAGTCCAGAGGCTGAGACAGGTGGGGATCCGGAAGAGCCTCCTCCTCTTTAAGCTCTGTTGCAGTTTTTTCTTCGGGCACTCGATCCGTCTGAGTAGCCTGAGAGTCTGATTCTGATTCAGACGCTGATTCATTAGAGCAAGATGAGGAAGAGTAAGATCCGGACTCTGTGTGACTCTCACGCTGCTCCCCTTTTCCTTCGGGGGCCCCGTTAGCTGACACACTGTGACCCTGGCTTCGAGGGCCGTGGCGGCGCTTTCGTCGACGCCGCTTGAAGGGGTCATCGATTTTTCCTGCAATGCGAAAGTCCACCGACATGTTCTGGATGTTTTGAGTCCAATCCGTTGCATGGGCTCGAAGCTCTTCCATCTGAGAAATGAGGATAGAAGCAGGGATGATGTAAAGGAAATTGGAAGAGACGTAATAAAAAAATCTTTACATGAGGAGGGTAGTACCTCAGCTCTGGTTTTCTTAGATAGAACCCGAAGCCAGTTACCAATCATAGACAGGATAGAGGCAAAGTAGGCTAGACCCAGCAAGATCCAGAACCACACCAAAGGCTTGTACCAGTGGTCGCTTCCCTCATTTCCAGAATCCCCTTTAAGAAGTATACAGTAGCAGTGTGTAAACGCAACATATTCATCCATCCAAGTAAACATTTAACAAAAGAGACACTATATAGCATATTAGATCATGAATAATGAATCTCATCCCCGTGAATAATTTATTAGGGAAATGAAAATGGTCTGTGCTAAGTGAACTTAATGCATTACAACTGACAATCATATATTTACAGATTGCTAATTAAGTCTTCTCATCTACAGGTCGATGAATTCATTGAAAAAGCAAAAATATCTTAAGTAAGATTTAAACAAATTTTCACTTCAGCTGCATTTTCCAAACACAGAAATGTCACTGATAAATTCATATTGATCTCTGTGCATTAAAGTATGTCCATTGATGACAAGACACTTATTGTTGGATTACATTTTTTCATTTAAAGAGTATTGACACTTTGACGCACCTTGGCCTCTGTTGGGCCCTAGTCAGTTCAAGTCCTTTTCTGACGTGACCTCAGGGCAAAAATAAACCCTAGCCTCTTCCAGGAAGGGCATGGGCGGACTTAGCCTGCAATAAAAAAGTCCCCTCAACAGTTCCCTACTTTTAACTTTCCTACATTTGACAGTTTTATTTACGGCCAGTAAACATAATGTTGTACAATATATATATAAGGTATATTCTTTATTTTGAAATGTATTATTGTTATCACCGCTATTACTTGACTACTGTTCTCTAATGTACTACCACGGTTGTGAAATAACATTTCTATGTGTAATGTACTTTTTTAAATGTATTGTTAGTTATTGCTGTATTGCTACTTTTACAATGTTGCTACTGTTTAATTTACCATGGATATGTACTTATTTGGTTTGCTTTTACTGAGATGTGTTTGCCTCTTTTTTAATATGTAAGTCTTCTCATTTTATATTGCCCTTTATCTGCACTGTAAATGATCCGTTCACAATTTAATTCCCTCGCTGTAGGACAAATAAAGAATTTCTGATTCTGAATGTTTTGAACTAACAAATACAACAGTATATACAATATCGAAATGTCCATTCATGTCAATTTATCAATAATACTAATCCAGTAGTTTAATAAGTGTCCTTTAACACTTCTGCGTAATGTGCTGCTTTTGAGTTAACACATTTCTGACAAGACTCCTGTGAGGTATCATTTCAACATTGCAATATTAATATTATATCGTTATCTAATTTTTAAATGACAAACATTTCTGGGACCAGCATTTTCTGCATCTTCTCTCTCCTTTTCTCTCTCACTTGAACGCAGATTATTTTTTGTGAACAGTGATAAATATTATTTGGTTTCAGAGAGTGTATAATTATGCATTATTTTAAAATGGGAACATAAATTATATGTTTTGTATTTTAACATGCTCACCCTTTCCCTCAGAGAGACGGTGCACACCACTGGTAGCTAAAAAGAAAACTGTGGATGGTTGTGTACCTGCAACATAATCTCCAAACCCCACCGTCGTCAGGGTGATAACCACAAAGTAGGCCGACTCCAGGAGAGTCCACCTCTCCACCTCTTGGAAAACAAATATAGGCAATGCAACGAAGAGCAGGCATCCCAGCAGGATGGAGAGCACGGCTGAGATCACTCGTACGATGGTCGGGCTTACTCGCCATTTCTGTCAGTAGGGTAAAAAACAAGTGGGATGAGGCAAGTAAAGGAGAGTACATGTACAGTGCAAGCAAATGAGGGTTGAGGGTCTGACCCGGAAGAGAGTCTCTATTTTGCCAATAGCTTTCCTCAACCCAGTACCAAGATGGTCTCCGACTCCAGCGAGCAGGATACCAAACAACGGAATTCCAACCAGGGCGTAGAAAATACAAAACAGCTGCCCTCCTTCTGTCTTGGGGGAGATGTTTCCAAAGCCTGAACATGTGGGGGTCAGAGGTGGAAGATTACGATTCCATTGAATATTAATTCAGAATTGTATCTTAATGCTCCTATTGGACACCCACCAATGGTTGTGATGATGGTTCCTGAGAAGAAGAAGGCACTGGCCAGATCCCACTGGCTGACAAAGGTGAGGTTGCTGCTGGGATCCACACCAGCACCAACGGCCTCCACTACTTCCTGTGATATGACGGTGGAGAAGTAATTGAAATTTAATCAGATAATAACAAAAGCAAAACCTTACAAACCTCTCAATTATCCAATGATTCGATTAAAAGTGTATACATCATTTCTGACTTTTTTGGAACATTTTTCATGACAGCTATGTATATAATGCATTATTAACATACATAATGTGTTAAAATATGCTTATAGCACTGCATAATTATAATACAATGCATTATAACTATGTTAATAATGCTTTACAGACCTGGGTGTCATAGAAAATGTTACCAAAGATTCAAAGACACACACAAGTACAAGTTTATTTTTATTATCCAATTGTCTGCCATTATGTTTAAAATGCTGTAAAAAAAAATGCATTGTCATGGCATCAGCTGCAGGGAGTTAGTGGCAAAGAAGTGTTTGGTGATGTAAAACTGTGACGGCTCCATTCTGTCGCGAGTGTATCGAACCCCTGCCGCCACAGATAATCTAATTCCCCATATAATTATCTGCTTTGTGTCAGTTGGTAGTTGAAGACGTTTTTTTTACTCTGAATTTATAAGTGAGTATGAAGAAGTTGTTATTTAACTGAACTCTGCAGACATTATGACTTATGATTATATTAATATATTGGATGTTGATTATCATAGAGACAGAACTGAGCCTGTTTGAACTGACGCCTATACATATGTCTGTCCCCGATCATTTTATAAAATTATGCCAGTTTTTAATTTATTAAAATCTGTAAAGCTGCTTGAATAGTGCGAGCATGGCAAATGGTTCCCCAAACTATCAAAGCACATTTTAAACTGGAGAAAATAGCTTCACTCGATAATCCTGACCGATTCATGCTTAAAGGGGCCAAATTATGCTCATTTTCAGGTTTCATATTTGTATTTGTAGCCTCTACTGTGACATGTCTCCATGTTTTAATGTCCAGATTGGGCTTTATTTTTTCAGACTGCCTGTGCTGGCTGTTCTTTTCACCCTCTTTCTGAAACCAGAGCCCAGTCTGCTCTGATTGGTTAGCTGGCTTGATCTGCTGTGATTGGTCAAGTGCTTAGAGCTGTCCCGCCCCTTAGCCTATCACGTACAATGTGTTGGAGCGCTAGCCAATAGAAGTGTGAGTGAGTGCTACATATAGTGATCTCACTATGTTACGAAAGTGAACAAAGTAGTCCATTAAGGCATTTCAGGCAGGGATGGATTGTTTGGGAGAAAAACTCCCTCTGGAGGGAAAAGTTTGCTTCTTTATGGGAAGTCAGCAGTAAAAAACTGTTTTTATAATTCAAGGTCAAAGGCTAAAATAAGAGGTTAACTAATGTGCTTGACAGCTTCTGTGTAGTTTTTGCATCAGAATCGAGAATTTGAGTGGAGCCAGAAAATACAAGGATGTTCTATGCCTATTTCAGTGCTGTAATACCATAAATCAGCACAGGCAATATAATTGTATTGGTAAATACTCAGCAAAAATGAGCAAACTTGCTTTGAATGTCCATATACAGACATACCTGACTACAGATACAATAACCACATGTCGCCATGAGTACTTCAATACACAAGATCAATTACATTCATAGCCAAGAGTGGCATGTCTTTGTGTGTGACATCTCACATTAATCAACATGAGAACAAATTTTGGTTAGGAAATAACTTTTGTTTTGAGGAGTTGTTGAAACGTCAGCTGACATTGGTTCAGTGAAACCTGACCCACAGAGCTAATTGTTTAGCAGAACAACATCTGAAGAATTACTTTATCACAGCTGCCTGCTTCACTCATGAGTAATAATACTTCAGCTTGTTGTTTCTTTCTGACAGCACCTCACAAATTACAATCATCCCATTATGTTCCTATTATGAGTGTATTTCTATCTCTTTAAGGGGCTCATTTGAGTTGACTCAATGTTAAATAGATGAATAATTATAATATTTTAACATTTCATAGGAATTTTTCTGATGTTATAAAGAGATTTCATTTAAAAATCCTTCTTTATTTTTGCTTGATTAAAGCTGCACATCCTACTTACAGTATTTAGTTTGCTAACTAGCTAGGCTAGGTGTAAGTTTTGTTAATGAATGTGAAAACATGTTGTTAGCTGATAGTATTAGCTTCTTCATTGATTTACCTCTGCTGTGTTCTGAATCAAAATGTTCCCCAGAGAGAGACAACTCTCGAAAGAACCAAAATAGAGAGTCTTTCCCTGTTGTCGTTCTCGCCAAAAGGAGCTAGCTAACAATGCTATCACAGGCTCTCCAGTTTGATACTGAGTAATAATCTAGAATCACAAGCTTGTTTAGCTAGTTCAGCTGCTAGGTAGGTAGCATATGAAGCCTTGTTAAGCTAATGTTAAGGCAGTTAAGGAATAAAACTTGACTTGTATGAAAAAGGCATTTTGAAATAACAATTTTCATTTTGATATAACTTGTTTTAAGCTACATTTGAATCAATTTTTTTATTATTATTTTCCAAATTGTTGGTAAACTTCTATATATTTTAACAAACCTTTTTTAAAAGTCTTTTTGAAGATTAGCAGGATTAAAATAACCATAAATTAAATATTAGTTCTATGAACCATAAAACACGTTGCCTGATAAAAATATTGGCCTACTTAACTTCCATCACGTCATTCAGTTCCTTTAACCTTCCTTTGCAAATGTCAGTTGCCACAACATCTTTTACAACTTTCATTCTGGAACGAGAACTGAAGGACAAACATTTCAAGATTACAGCACGGTTGCCAACCCTGCGCCTAACACTACAAGCTCGAACAGAGCTGCTCTGACCACACCTGTTTTTCTGGCCCACAGTCCCTGAACTGCTCTAGAGTCACAGCGCAGCTTCAGTGATCATTAATCAAACACTCTACACATCTGAAGGGACACTATGAAGACCCACACAACTGATTCAATATGATAACAGTTCCCCAATGAATATAAAAAGTGATGCAGTCAGGCCTAAATGTATTTATGCCTACAAGATTTGGCCAGTCTTTAAGACCCTGTTGTGTTTCAGAAAAAAACAATGTTAACGAAGATATTCCATTAAATGGTCTGCTTTAGTTACTTTTAAATATTAATGGCATGACATTTAGCCTTTTGGACAGAAGCAACGTTTTAATTGCTTGCAAAGATTTATAAAACTTTTCAATTGCGGCCAACCTAAGGAAAGTAACAGATATTTTTTTTAAGTGTTAAACTGAGGGCATCACTTTGCCTCTTATTTTGAGTCACTATCATGTCTGTCATTAAGTAGTAAAAGTTTGGATGATATAGTGGTCTAACTTTAGCAGGTATATGGGCTACTCCATGGGGTCAGCTCAGGCACAGAAGGCAAATGGGGTGTTGCTTGGGGAACTCGTGAACCAGCCCGGTTTTGTGGACATCCCTGAATATAGGGGTCAAGACCCCCTCAAGGTTACAAGACAAGTTCACAAGATGAACTAAGTGTTAAAATAAAAAAAAGTATCTTATTTTGAGAAATACTGATATGTTCATACTACATACAACAGGCCATAACTTGTGACGACTCCACATATATTGCTTTTTTAAAGGGGTCACATGCCCAAAAAGAGTTTGGAACCATAGTTTTATGTAGCACGATATTGAAACAATTATGGATGTGGTGTGCCACTAATATGCCCTTATTTAGACTCCGGATACATTTTTAATCAAGATGCCCCTCCCACAGGAAAATGAAAGAACAGCGGCACAGCTGTTCTTGAAATATTGCATAGGAGCTTTTTTTTAACACTTTGACAATATTTAAACTGGACATTAACTGGCTCTTGTAATGGGCTGTAATTTACCTCTATGAGGTTCTGTAGGTCTTCTGGGCCCATGCATGTGAAGTTCAACAGGAAGTCGCGACGCGTGTCCTGCAGCTGATTGTGCTTGCCCTCCTCTCGTGGAGCCTCTAAAGCACGGAACACCACGGCTCCCAGCACCAAGTAGAGAAGCACCCCCGTGAGGATGCCGAGTAGGGTGGAGCAGCGCATGCTTGAACCTCCTCCCAGTCCGAATGAAGGCTGCTGTTTCCCTTTCCCAGCCTCAGTGGGGCTGGTGTGGACTAGGTCCCAGCTGCTGCAGCTGAAGCATCAGCAACCACAGGAGTACATTGGTTTCATACTGACCACAACTCCTGTCTGACAGCAAACACAGCCCTAAACAGCAAGACTATTAGCTGCACATGAGGCATTAAATGGCTTCCCCACTGACACTGCTGACACTGAGTAAATGTAACAGCAGATGAAACACCAGTCTACCGACATTTTGAACACTTCGACTGCACAAGTGTCTTAGTCATGGATGCATAGAAAGAAGCAACCATAATGGCTGAGCTTACCTGTCAATCCGCTTTAGTTGTCCACGCCTTCGTCTTTTCCAGTCCTTCTTCGCTCCTGGCCTGAGGATGGAGTCCCTGGATCCGTAACCACTGGGGAGCCCGTCCACCTCGCACTCTGACGGAGGGGACACTAGATCGAAGCAGAGACAGTTATTTGATTGAGAAGTACAAATGCTGTTAGACGATCCTCAATGACAGGCAACAACATGTTAATTCTCAGGCGTGGCAGTGTCACTCAGGGTTGTGTATTATGTGAATCTCAAGGGGACACATATCAGCATCGGGGAAGAAGCAAGTTGAAGTGCAGGTACCTCCAAAAACAGCGAATATGAACTTCAGGGAGAAATGTTAGAGGTTTTCGAGGTCCAGTCGTTAAATTCAGTCTGGTGCGATGATGTTGGTCATAGTCAGCTCGAACCAAGAACGCATTCTCATTTAAAACTGAAACTAGAGATTCAAGGCCCTGAACTCTGATACTTTGTCATGTATGACATGTCCAAGATGCCCTTTGTCCCTGAAATATTGTAGTGAAAGATTTTCATCATTTGGATCAGGAGCGCGCAACTTCCGAATAATCTCTGAATCACTGGACTTCAAGCTAGAACTATCAAAAGACCCAATTCTCCTCTCCCTAAGTTCGGTTGGTGCAGCTCTTGAGTCAGCAGATCTGTTGATCTTGATCCAAAATGAAAGCAATAAACTGTCACACGGTGACAGCAAAATGTACACTTCTCTCCAAACAGTTTTACAGCTGCTGGGAATACACAAGGAGACTATCCACTTAACAAATTGAACACAACACAGCCAAAAGTTAGAAGTGCATATCAAGTCTAAATGCCTTGTACTAACAACCAAGAAGAAGAAAACAAAAACAACATTAATTTCTGTCCATCTGAGTAAGAATAAATACCTCAATCTACTTTTTTGACATCAAAAACATATTGAAGCACATGCTGGGCCAACTGTTCATTTAAGGAAACTGCACATCAAGTATCAACAGCAGTGTATCGGCGGCATACCTACCTCAGACTGCAACAGCAGACAGATTTTACCACACTAGACAAGAGGATATAGTAATTCGACTTGCATTAAGTGCCAACAGTGCTGGTCGGACTGCTGCAATGGAGCCATAGATGTAGTGAGACCATTTTACTATCACTTAGGGTCCCTCTGGGTCCGTAAAATGCATGATACTGACCAACGCGCCATACAGTCCAGCAAGGAGTGTGCTTACCTCAAAATGAACAGTCAGAAGAATCCAGAGTACCGGTCGCCTCATGCATAGTGTTTCATGAAGCGGGCAGCCGCATACAGGCAGGTTTGGGTGAGTGTGTGTGTTTGTGTGTGTGTGTGTGTGTGTGTGTGTGTGTGGGGCGGTGAGGAGGGTGGTTGCTGAGCACACAAGAGAGCAAAAGATACTCAATCAAACTGACTTGATATGGAGAATGTGAGAGTGAATTAAAGAGAGACACATGGATAGAGCTTGAGATGACTGCTGACTCCAGTTAGATCAGCTTGCTTATGTAAAGATATGATGATATGAAGACATAGGGCAGCTTCATTTGCAAGCAGAATTATCAGTTTCTTCTGTAAATTTGTTTGAAATGTGAATAATACAGTACAGTGGCTGTAGTCATATCAATACCTCCACAGGATCAATGTTTGAGATTCATTGAGAGCCGATTGGTGTTGCACTGTCTGCAGGGGGAAGCCAGCTCAGCCAGCTATCACTCTGCTTTAATATCTTCTACACAATCTGCTCCACACAACTGCTGCTGCTGTATTTCTCTCAATGTGTGTGTGTGTGTGTGTGTGTGTGTGTGTGTGTGTGTGTGTGTGTGTGTGTGTGTGTGTGTGTGTGTGTGTGAGTGTGTGTGTGTGTGTGTGTGTGTGTGTGTGTGTGTGTGTGTGTGTGTGTGTGTGTGTGTGTGTGTGTGTGTGTGTGTGTGTGTGTGTGTGTGTGTGTGTGTGTGTGTGTGTGTGTGTGTTTACAAGGGTGGGGATAATGTTTCTCAGGCAGATTCAGGACACTGTAGTAAATTCTCACATGGTCCTCTCACACATCACAAATTACATGTCGGTTTCTGGTTTCAATCTTGTTATAAGATGAATTGCATCTGTCTAGATCAGTAAGAACTTTATCCCTGGGTTTCTATTTAGTGTTGTTTTATAGTCAGCCTTTTTATGCAGTGTAAAAGTTGCATAATTAAAAGATTTTTGTTCTCTTTTTATGCTTTATTGGCATGAGTTTAACAAAAACAATAATGCATAAAAAGTCTAATAATGATTATATAAAGAAATAAAAAAGGTATGATTATTAAATCAAGAAAATTGCAGAATACAATGAACTCTGCGCATGTGACCCTCCATCACACATTCAGTATGAGTTGTTCTAAGAAGGAATCATTTGAAAGTCTTAATAATTACAATAACAAAGCCTTGAGCTCAATGCTAGGATCTGCATGATAACTGGCGCACAATAAATATGCTCAAATGCTGATGAAAATTTGGGAGGTATACTACAAATGATGTTAATGTTTACTAATGGCTTTGAATACAAATGTTTTGCTAATGGTGTTCTTATCTATGGCTTTGCCCTTCTAAACAGATGGAAACAAAGGGATTGACGTTGAGAACTTATAGTGGCTAATGGTATAACGCTATGGTTCAGCGACATACACTGATCACTGGCCTTGTTTAGTCAGGTAATAAAATGTTGCACTGATTTGTGGTCACTGGGTCACATGACATAGAAGCTATAGAAAAAGCAGCATAACAATCCAGTGATTGCCATATGCTGCTGAGCCATAGCAGCATATCATTAGCAAATTTCTAATCTTGGCGCTATCGCTAGGATGGGAACAGATGATCTCAAGATCAAAGAAAGATGTTTCATATCAACTAAAACATTACACACTCCTATAAGAATGAATATATCTGTCTTAGTGTTAATTAATTGTTCTAACAATGTCATTAAGAATATAAAAATAGCCGTCACAGAACTGTCATAAAGATATCCCATTATCACATAAATGTAAATATTTTCCTTGGTTTAAAAAAGAAGAAGAAGACAATTAGACAGCAGAATCTAACGTTATGAAGCCAAGCTGTTTTCTGAGCATCTGTCTATGGAGATGAAATTAGTGAGTTTAATAATCATTTTAAAGGGAAAACACAAACCAGCTGAGCAGCTCGCTGCCACATCTTGCATGCATATAATCTCGTGATACACTGGTCCGTGTTATCAATCATTAAATGTATTTGTTTAATTTGAAATAGCTGATTTGGGTGCATGAGGCTTACTTGTGTTGCTTAAGAAAAAGTAATGTTGCCCTGTGACAGAATCGATGTTGGTGCTCCGACCACAAAGGATGTGAGGAGTCTTTTTCTGCGGCTGCTGGGGAGGAAATGGGATGATGGGGATGAATCAATAATCAGTCAAACTGTCCTGGACATCTCTTTTTATTAAAATGTTCCTGATCCAGAGTGGAAAGTAACTGATTGTTCCTCAGTGGCTTCTGTCTTTTGGACATGGATGGTTACTGTCTAGACTTAGCACTGACTTTGTTCTGTGAACAATAACTCAACTTGTCTAGTAAAGCCTGATATAATGCTCTTGGCACACTTCTACATCCAGGAGGCTCTGCTGACGTCCCTGGCAGCCACCACTGATTGTTAACCAGCAGAAAATAAATTCTTATATAGTTTTTTGGACAGATGAAAGAGGCTTGAGATCATAAAAGTCCCATCAGACAAATTATACCTAAACTATATTAACAAGTGCTGCTGAGGGAAATTCAGAGGAAGGGGTCTGAAGAGCAGTTTGTTTGCTCCCACATTTTAACAGGCGTTAATATAAGAGAAGACTGCTAGGATCGAGCCGAGTAAGCATGAGCTTACAGCTGTGGCGGTGCACGGTGAGGCTGATATGACTGAGTTATGAGTGGGTGTAGATGTTGTGCTTTGTACCTACCACTATCTATCTAAGGGCCAATATGAGGGATTTAGGGGGCAGTAGCCAGCAGTGAGGTTGCAAACCAAACCAACTGAAACGCCTCCGCTCAGCCCCCCCTTTCAAAGTGTGTTTGAAACCTACGCTGGCCTTCCTCCAGAGTTTCATTTGTCCATTTGGGGCTATTGTAGAAACATGCTGATGCATGGCGGACTATATGGAAGACTCCCCATGTATATCTAAGGGCTTATTCTAACACCTACTTAACTGATAGTCAGTGGTGGAATGTATATTTACTCAAGTACTGTACTTAAATATAATTGGAGGTATCCATATATTATTCTGACTTTGTTTCTCAGAATTTCTGAGATTTTTAGCAAAAAAACCCAAAACATTCTTTTTCTCTGAATTCTGAACTTAACAACCTTTGGAAGTGGAACATGTTTGGAAACTGACACATTTGAACACCATAGCTCTAAGTTGCTCTGTCGATCAGCTGATCATCATCTCAAACCTGATTGGAGGAAATGTTTAACACACCTCAGGAGGAGGAGTCGACAACTATTAATGATTATTTTTCCTTCTTTACAGGAAAGGGGTGGGATTTCACATGACATAAAAAAAGTGGATGAATTCAGTTTTTAAATATTATATACTAAGGAAGTTATGATCATGTTAGGTACCAGTGAGTAAGGTAACATTTTTTCAGCCGTATATCAACATTTTTGGATTTAACAGACATTAAATGCACACTGGTATTTTATTAACTAATTAGTTATACATAAATGTCACCTATAAACAGGGTTAAGTGTAATATACAGATGCATTCCTGTTCATAATAAGGAAATTAGCAAGCACATCATTGTGTTTGGGTTTGTCATGAATTCCTTTTTGATATAATCAATGATGAAAAGTAACAAAGTACATTTACTAAAGTACAAGTACTCTACTAAAGTACACTTTTCTGGTAGTTGTAATTTATTTGTATATTTATTTTACTGTGCCACTGCCACTAAACTTCTACCCTCCTGCAAATATAATGTATACATTGTACTTTTTACAAACTACATTTACTTTATAGATCCAGACTTTTACACCGCCATTTGAAGAAGTATGATGTTTGATGTAGATTAAACTATCCAACAATACATTTAAGTAGACCTTTAACAATTATTCTGAGACAGAGCCTCGACTGCAACAATCTCACCATGTTCAAATCAGAAATCAAAACTCACCTTTTCAGAACCGCTATTACCGGTACTGTTTAAGTAAAAAAAAATTGTGAATGAAACATTTTAAAGCTTCTCAAATATAAAGTTTTTCTGCAACGGGTACTACTCCTTATACTTGAAGTACATTTTCCTGGTCATACTTAAATACAAAGTACCATTTTAAATTAACAGAGTATTTTTTACAGTATTGTTACTTTTCCCACCTTTGGTTATAATGTATTTTATGCATCTGTGAAATGAGTAAAATTCTTAATAACAACTGGACACATCTGTCTCCATATTTTCCTGAGAATCCTTTGTACTTGGTCTCTTCTTGCCGAGTAGCAGAATTGGATTTATTCCATGCACTCACCAAATAAACTGTTAAACACATTTAGCTCCTACAATTCAATCTGTGTGAGAGGAGCTGTCTCTGTGCCCTCACACAACCTGAACACTGTCCAGCCCAATGAAACTGGTCTTGTTAATGCAATCTAAGTTATATAGTTCTAATGTTATTCCCAACGTTTCTCCAAGCAAGGGTCTAAATATGTTCAGCATCTGTTCTGCAATTCCTCAAACATCTTTGACATGTTTTACCTTAAAGGACATTAAGACTGACCTGTCGCCTCCCAAGGTCAAAAGACAGAAGTCTACGTCTATTTCTATGTTCACTGAGCAGGCTGAAGTTTGAGGATTGGAATGTATGCGTGCGTTGAATGAAGGAAGCTTCCTATATAAACGACATGAACCCTCTGTAACGTGGGAGACCCCACGCGTTTGACTGCTGGAAGCAACGTGGTGTTTTCACAGTATTATGCTTGTTACGCAACAATATAATATTTAACCTCATCCATTTCTCTGTGTCCGTGTCGTAATGAGTTTCTATTGATTAATGTTGTGAGTGTTAAAGTCTCGGATCCACGACAGTCTCTTATGCTGTGTGTGCATAAATCAGTGCAGTATCAGGATGGTGATTATTTATAAATGCAGTTATCAATGCCAATCAGGAAGCTTTATGGATTGTACACAGGGAGAAACTACTGCAGGAAAAGCAATTACTTGGTAGTTTTTTTGCATTGCCTGCACAAAACATTTCCCTCCTGCTGAACAAATCACAGTCAGGGAAACTCTCGTGACTGTTCATCGTCAAATATTGACAAAACACTCCGGAAAGATCATGCAGATATCAGAAATTGACATAATCGGATCTCTGCCAAACAATCATTCTGATGATATTACACCATTTAAACAACATCAGCCTAACTCCTCCCCACACACATGCAACAAAATAAGATAATCTGAGAAACTTACTTCTCGTAGATTGACGGCTTCAATTGCAGGAGTCCTTTTACTTTTTTGTTGAGCTGGAAGAATAAGGATACATTAATTAATGTCCAGACAGTTGGGAGAACCAACGAGACAGCTTTTGGAAAGAGATCTGATAAGGGATGACCCTCTGAAGGGTAGCTACACTTGAATAACGGTTCAAATTGATTGGGCTGATGATAGATGTGCTTAAAAGGTGGTAGTAAATAGAAGAAAAGGAGGGAGGGGGGCAGACGGGAACGTGTGGGGGGGAGGAGGACGACACTGCTATTATGAGCACTTTATTTTCAATTAAGCCTTCATGCTTCTACTGTAAGCTTACTTTCTGCCATTTCTGATGATGCAGTCACTTCTTGGACTGGAAATTGATTGGTTCGCAAACGTCTGCAACTTTGCTCATTTAACGGAACATGCACTTGCAGTGGAAAAAAAAACATCATAAAAATGTTGTTTTCTGAAGGGGCAGCGGCACAAACACAAACAAGTCTCTATGCATAATAAATTAAAGGAGCCCTATATGCCTTTTGGAGTTGTCCCTTTCCTGTAGCGTGTCATATAGGCTTTTGTGCATGTAAATGGTCTGCAAAGGATAACATCTCTCCCACATGCCTGAAACGCCTCCATTTGACTCCTTTGTAACATTATGACATCACTATGTAACACTTGAGCTTCTATTGGCTAGCACTCCAACACATTGTATGTGATATGCTAAGGGGAATGGCATCTCTAAGCGGTTGACCAATCACAACAGAGCCGGCCAGCTTACCAATCAGAGCAGACAGCACATGCTGTATGAGAAAAATAAAGAGCTTTTGAACATTAAAGCATGGAGACATGTCCCGGGAGGCACAAAATACAAATATAAACCTGAGAATGAGCAGAATATGTCCTCTTTAAAAGGCAGCGGTCAGAAGTAATGAACATTTCCTAAGGAGATTTTTAGTTTCATATTTTACAACAAATTCAAGTTGCAGTCCCATATTTTACTATAACCATCTTGATATTACATTAGATCATTTCCAATATCTCTGCCTAACATTAACCTGACCAAGGCCTCGTCAGCCAGAAGAACAACACCTGTGGGGGTGTGCAGCGTCTAACGCATTAGACTGCAATATCTGAGAAGCCCTGGGACAGTTACACCTCCAATCGATTCGCCAAGGAATCCACTTTACACTTTAATCTAATACCTCCAGGCCCTGAAAAGCTTTTAAATCTTGAGAGAGAAAGTCAGCTAACTAAGGAGGGTGTAAAGGAAGAAAGATTGAGAGAAAAATATTACCGGCTGAAAGCTCTGTGAAGAGATACAGACATTTACACCTTCAGCAGATTCAGCCAACATTATTCAGAGACATTTATGATCAAGTGATCTTTCATTTAGCATGATGTTCATAAGGTCATTTATTGTCCTATTTTTGTAAATGACACGATAGAGGTGTATGCTTTAGGGTGTGGCTACCTTGTGATTGACAGGTTGCTACCAACAGTGTTCTTGTTTTCATTTTAGCACTTCAACCCTGTTTGTTCATGAAAGTTACATTTTGGTTGCCTAAATAAATCTTATTCAGCGTTGAGTTGTACTTAGCTCACGTTTTGACCCTTGTGACCTTTCATGTCACTGCTGGTCACAAAACATATATATGATAATGGCTAGAAAGGCCAATTCAAAGCTTAAGAACCGTATTGCAAAACGCAATAGGTGATGTACGATGACTAAATCATTTCTTATTTACCATCTGCAAAAACCTGCTTCCTGCTGCAGCTGGAAACACTGATAAAGAAAAAGATGAAAAAAAAACTTAACTTTGAGGAGTTATATCTCTTGTGCCTTTTTACTAAGTGACTCCTCTCATATGATACATATTGATTTCATCCATTAAGTGATATACAAATATTGATTGCAGCAACTTGCATTTTGTTGTAGAGGCATTCAGAGATGCAGCTGAACAGCGTCAAACATCTTCCCAGGTGCAGATATCATATGGACCGCCCAATACAGCTAGCAAACATATCATGTGTGCATAATGAATAATTAGCAATGACCAGATTGGTGCCAATCATTTTTGGTTACCTTTCTTTCAGTGGAAATCCCTGAAAGGAAAAGTGATGAAGAAACAGTAGCTGATCATCGGTAGCAGAACAATGTAGGATGCTTAGATAATATTTTCACATTAACATCCCAAAACAATTTTAAAAACGTCTCAGAAAAATGTCTTCCAGACGTCAATGGTCCTAATTATCAATGAAATGACAAAATAACCCAAATATTAAATGTTAGTTTCCTTTTATTTATAACAGCAAGCAGAGTAAGATTCTTTTACATTATTGCCGAGGAATGAAATGGCATAGGAAACATATTGAGAATACACTCTGGAACATTACTGCCCAGCGTCTTTACATTTACACAGACATTTCACAGACTCTGTGCTGACGTGGAATATCTACTTTTCCTCAATCATTATGAAGAAGAAACATCTACTTAAAGTCAGGTTGCTCAGTGTTAATTTATCCATTTTCAAAGATGATTTAAAAAGCACTATGTTCATTCCAACAGTCATTATGAAAACATTGTTACAAACTTAACAACCAAGATGCATTCACGTGTTTTAAAATTGTTCAATAGAAAAGTTCAAAATCTGACCGAACGATGGCTTTCCATTTCTTTACAAAGCCTGAAAATGATCTCTCGTTTTATTGTGCCCTTTTATATGAAGGCGTTTACACCTGTTCATCACTGGCTCTGCAAATGTATGTAAAAAAACTAATTTGAGAACAGATATCAAGTAAGGTTAGTTAGCTTAAGAAGCTACAAAGAACCCAAACAACTACATTTAATAGAATAATCAATCCATTTGCACCAAGTTTTTAAGATGAACCCCCTAATAAATATAGAGAACATTATGTGGAATGCATAAATTATATCTAAGAAGACTTTTTGGAAAATGTGATGCACAAGCAGCAACTAAATGATCCCCCAAATAGCCTTGCTGGTGACTTGATTCCTTGAGAAGGCTATTGCATTTTAGACTCCTCCTGGTAATCCTACGGAAACCTGGAATTATGATACGAGCGGACGTTGCGAAGGACTACAGGTCCCATCAAAACAGTTTGACAATGCTCTCCCTGGACTTGCCGACTCCGACCCACTTCACTGAAATGAGAAAAGAAGAGGTAAGATGTGACTGGCAGGTTTGGCAGAGCGCGGAACACGTTGGCTGCGGTGTATCCATTAGTGTAAAGAGCCTATTTACAAACCTGGCACTTGCAGGAAGTCCTCGATGAAGCGGATGTATTTCTGTGCGTTTAGCGGCAGCTCTTCGAAGCTCCGGGCTTCCTCGGTGCTGCAGGACCAGCCGGGCAGCGTCTCGTAGTCCACGGACACCCGCGTTAACACGTCCATGTTCGCTACAACAGAAGGACCACGGTAACAATGAGTGGAAGATCATTTCTGTCATACTGATTTAAAAACAGGCCGTATAATGCTTTTTGGGGTTTCCCTTTCCTGCAGTGTGTTATATACAGTAGCTTTTTGTGCATGTAGATGGTCTGCTAAAGCTAAAATCCCAAATATCCCTCCAGAGGAAGTTTCTCCCCCGAACACACTGGTGGAGAGAACCAAACTTTGGATTCATGACGGAATTTATTCACGATTACCATGTTGGTGTTTTACTTGAATGACTGCTTCGCTGCACATTATCCCTCACTTATGGTTCGTGGAGACTTTTTTCACCATGCTCAGCTGCTGTCTTTGCCTAAGCTCATGTTTTATATGTCTATAAACCAAGCAGGCATTTGGCCTTTGGCGCCATAGTGTATGGAGATAACCCGTTTCCTCAGGCTCTCTGCATCAAGAGTGTTAACAGATGATGTCCTTCTTACTTCAGAATATGCATAAAGTCATAAACACCCTCTCTTTTCGACAATAGTCGGGTAGAGTAGCCGGGGCGAGGGAGAGTGTCCTAACTTCCAGACGATGTTCAGTGCCAGATATCAGTTTCTGTTCCAGTTCAGTGCGCCAAGAGTTTCCATCACAGTAAACACATTCAATCTTATATGGTGTGAGGCTTCTAGGTCTATATGATACCATTTAAAGAAAAAGGCAATTGGTGAAACAAATCTGGATCCGGATAACACCTACTTCATCAAACATCCAGCACCATAAAGTGATACATATAAGGAGGAAATTGGTGGCATGAGGCAGTTTTATCATTCTCTAGTTCATTAGCTCAACAATTCAATGTGCTCCATTTGGCTGTGCAAGCAGAGGGGAGATAAATGCATCTTATCTGCTGCAAAATAGATTTTCAAAGCCCAAGATGGTGCATTTCAAGCAAGTAAAAGCTGACGGTGTAAAATAAAGACATTAATGAGCATGAAAGCTATTCACCTTTAACCAAAGTCTCCGCAGTGTCTCTGATACAAAACAGACCAAATATCTATCCACAATTAAAGATTGATTCATAACAGGATCATTTAGCTGGAATGTGCTGCATCACATAAAATATTTTATATTACGGATACAATTTGATCTTAATTTGGATTAAGCAGCTTAATTAGATGTAATGTTACGTTATGATATACATTTATTTTTAGTTTTCGGCTGTAAGCTTAAACTGAAGATGTATAATGAGTTTCAGTAACCTGTAAAATAAATGTTACGCTATTTTTAAGTCTTTAACAACCGATTGAAAAATGTATATTTAATCGATAATATAATAAGATTTATATACTTATTATAAAATAATTTGTTGCCACCCTACTCTACTTTAAGTGAAATCACTAATGCTGTTGTTGACTGCTGACTCTACTACTGTTTTTCTTTAATGGGCGGACAAAGAGCTGGTCAATTTAACATCTAAATGGGAGTGACCTACCGGGGAAACTTGGCAGAGGTTGTCCGTCAACCTTATAGGCCACGCCCACTTTAATCTCTTCCAGCGTGTCCAAAATGTCCAGCTTTGTCAGGGCAATCCTGCGAAAGAAAGAAGTCTCTGTTAAACTGATGACTACAGACAGTCAGTGTGCAGCATTGAGCTTAACAGTAACCTTAAGATAATCAGGTCGGGATAATATAAATTATGATTGTTCCTTACGCGGAGAAGCCGTTGACCATGTGGGCGTATCTGACCAGAATCAGGTCCAGCCAACCACATCGCCTCTTCCTGCCTGTGGTGACGCCAAACTCTCTCCCTCTAGACTGCAACAGATCTCCAAGCTCCTGAAGTACAACAAAAAAGAAACACCCACTTTCAACGACAAAGGAAAGGAAACTCATTATGAATAACTATATTTACTTTAGAGATCCTGCTCATGCTTTGTGTAGGGACAGTCAGCTGAACTTGCCCTTTTCCAGTATACATCCCACTTCAATTTCACACACTCCCATGTGTAAGCTGCCCAGAATAATAACAGGTGTCTGGTTAAAGAGCTTCCCAGCAATATTATAGCTTTTAAACCAATGTCTGACCAGGTTTTCAAAGTTATTATCATACTCTGTTTGATGTGATTTGCGTACCATCCCTGCAGCACCTTTCATCTTTCACACCCCCAGTGTGTCAGCAATATATTGTGATGCATCCATCTCTTGATTTCCAAATAATGTGATTCCCTTTTAAATATTAGATTTATTTTAGAATTATTTCAGATAAAGTTAATTGTATGCAACTCATCCATAAAGACAAATATAAGATGCCACATCTCTGGAAATGGTCAGATTTCTTCTTTCTTTTTTTTACTATGTCCCTGAATATTGGTCTAAAATATTTCCATTACCCCAATCCAAACATTTAGTACATTACATAGCATTTAGCTGATGCTTTTAGCCAAAGCGACTTACGAAAAGTGCAATAAACCATAAAGGACAACAAGAACAGTGCTGAAATATTAACTTCAAATTAGCAATATCATTTTGATACATAAGTATAAGTAAAACTCTTAAGTGCGTTTATTTTTTGGGGGGATTATTTGCCACGGTATAACCAAAAGAGGTGGGTCTTCAGTTTGGGACGGAAGATATGCAGACTCTCCGCTGTCCTGATATGGTCATTTGACAGTATCACACATCGGCTCTTCCCAAACGTGTCCCTACTTACATCATCCTGCTCTGTTGGGAAAGCACCGACGCCCACCCGGGTGGTGTACGCTTTGACGACACCGTATACCCGGCCGACGTATGATGGAGGCACGCCGAGGCCGGTGCACACTCCTCCAACGGTGCAGTTGGAAGATGTCACAAAAGGATACGTCCCTGAACACAGAGACATCGGTTAACTCGGGAAGAAAAAAACATCCAACCATCTTAGTTATTGATTCCACAAATCGTGTGTTGCTTACCAAAGTCAATATCCAGCAGAGCGGCGTTGGCTCCCTCCACCAGGATTTTCTTACTGGGACCGTTAAGAGCTTTGTGCATGAAGTACACACCATCGGTCACCAGAGGGCGCAGTTTCTCTGCATATTCCTGAGAAACAGTCACCAACAAGTGCTTAGACTAGGGTTGCACCGATACATCGGTGAGACATTAGTCCTATTTACCACCATCGGCACATCGGTAAAATAAGGTGACATCACCGATGGCAGTCGCTGATGTTTAGCTATGTGACCGGGAGAAGTCGCATTAGCGTCGTTGTTTTTAAATCTGACGGACCAAATCTGAAGTCAGGGCATCATTTTAAAGGATTAGAACAGTTTTTTTCGAGCATGGCAGACTTAGTCTACTGAGGAGGGAATTCTGAAGTTAGTGAAGGTAGTGATATTGACGATCTGCACAGCGCTGAAGACATTATGCTGACTGCTTTGAACCCATCAAACCAATCGACCGGGATTTATGGTTAAGACAAATGTTTGAAGATGATGACGATGATGACCATGAGTTTGAAGGTTTTGAAACCGAGTGGAGGACGGAGAATTACCACTCTTATCCACAGAGTTTTTTCAACCGCACCCCAGGGGTGAAAGTCGATTTACCTGCAGATGCCACTCATAAGAGCCACAGCTGTACGCTCTCAAATACTTTTTGAATTTTGTTTCTATCTGCTACAGAGGCTGAGAAATAAAGTATTTAGTAGGGGTTGACACAATTGCTGAAATTCCAGAAACACTTCAGGTTGTAGGGGGTTCTTCTAAAATCGCCCATAGGTTTTCCAGGCATTTTTTCCAGGCGTTTTAGGCCTAAATGGGTTAAATACTATTTTGTTTGAATTTGTAGATATAGCAGCTGTGTACCGTAATAATTACTGTATTAAAAAATGCATACATTGCATGAATTTACACTGTTAAAAATCAGAATCCTAATCACAGCAAAATGTGCTAATTTTGGGTTAATATAGCTGTGGGGTAGCAGGTTCCACTGTGCAAAATAATCTGTATGTACACCAATGATCCCGCAGTTAACCCAAGTCAACCCAAATGTAGAATAAATACATGTTTTCATACACAAACTGTAGCCATTTCTCCCAGCAGACATTAGAAATGGTCACAGTAGTAAAAGCACAGCTGTTAGTGAGAACCTTAACAATATCTCTGTTGCCATGACAGTTTGCACAATAGAAGGACCTTGAAACTACAGCAGCTACATCCAGCCGTCATTCATTGCATTACTTTACACCTGAGCATTTTCCAGTGACATGTCTAAGTGCCCACTTCAAAGAAAAAGGGTCCTTTGTCTCCATATCAATGCCAAGTGAGTCAGGACAAAGTGTGAGTCCGTCAGTATTTCCTGACTACATGATAACCGCACCTTCAGCTGCTGCAGCTCACTGTCGACGTCCACGTTCAGCTTCGGATACATCGTGAGGAAATGATCTGCCAACATGCGAAATCTGCAAAGACACACAGAGTTAGAGTCTGCCTACCCACGTTTAATAACGTTCACATGCAGCCCTATGTATGCAAAATACACAATCAATACATATCATTTCACAACATTCTATACTGGACAGAGTATTCACAGTGCACCAAGCCAGGTGATGCCATCTGGTGGCAAGAGACACTGACACTGACACGACAATAACAATGCATTGTAACACGAAAGCTGGCACTTGGAGAGACCACACCAAATGTTTCTTAAATCTCAATCTCTACATGTGTGGCAGCCAGCATATTCCAGTGTCTGTTGAATTCCCACACAGAGAAATGCAGTCAGTAGATTATACAATAAAATAAAATGTTCCTTTTACTCAAAGACATACCTATAAACAGTAAAACCAGAGAAACTGATAATGCTGCAGTGGTCCCTTTCCACAGCTGTGTTTTATATAGATAGTTTCTTTTCTTTTTACTTATTGGATGATTGATTCATTTTCCCTTAGATTTTTAAAATCAGTATTGTTAAACTTTTATTGCATTATTAATTTATTTTATTTTGTGTATATCTTTCTTCATTTATTTGTGATTTATTTAGGATTATTATCATTATTAACCAAGTATTTTTGACTTTATATTTATTCCTACCATACCTCAATCTACCCATGTACAGTGGGGCAAAAAAGTATTTAGTCAGCCACCAATTGTGCAAGTTCTCCCATTTAAAAAGATGAGAGAGGCCTGTAATTTTCATCATAGGTATACTTCAACTATGAGAGACAGAATGAGGAAAAAAATCCAGGAAATCACATTGTAGGATTTGTAATGAATTAATTGGTAAATTCCTCGGTAAAATAAGTATTTGGTCACCTACAAACAAGCAAGATTTCTGGCTCTCACAGACCTGTAACTTCTTCTTTAAGAGGCTCCTCTGTCCTCCACTCGTTACCTGTATTAATGGCACCTTTTTGAACTCGTTATCAGTATAAAAGACACCTGTCCACAACCTCAAACAGTCATACTCCAAACTCCACTATGGCCAAGACCAAAGAGCTGTCAAAGGAGACCAGAGACAAAATTGCAGACCTGCACCAGGCTGGGAAAACTGAATCTGCAATAGGTAAGCAGCTTGGTGTGAAGAAATCAACTGTGGGAGCAATTATTAGAAAATGGAGGACATACAAGACCACTGCTAATCTCCCTCGATCTGGGGCTCCACGCAAGATCTCACCCCGTGGGGTCAAAATGATCACAAGAACGGTGAGCAAAAATCCCAGAACCACACGGGGGGACCTAGTGAATGACCTGCAGAGAGCTGGGACCAAAGTAACAGAGGCTACCATCAGTAACACACTACGCCGCCAGGGACTTAAATCCTGCAGTTCCAGACGTGTCCCCCTGCTCAAGCCAGTACATGTCCAGGCCCGTCTGAAGTTTGCTAGAGGGCATTTGGATGATCCAGAAGAGGATTGGGAGAATGTCATATGGTCAGATGAAACCAAAATAGAACTTTTTGGTAAAAACTCAACTCGTCGTGTTTGGAGGAGAAAGAATGCAGAGTTGCATCCAAAGAACACCATACCTACTGTGAAGCATGGGGGTGGAAACATCATGCTTTGGGCTGTTTTTCTGCAAAGGGACCAGGACGACTGATCCGTGTAAAGGAAAGAATGAATGGGGCCATGTATCGTGAGACTTTGAGTGAAAACCTCCTTCCATCAGCAAGGGCACTGAAGATGAAGCGTGGCTGGGTCTTTCAGCATGACAATGATCCCAAACACACCGCCAGGGCAACGAAGGAGTGGCTTCGTAAGAAGCATTTCAAGGTCCTGGAGTGGCCTAGCTAGTCTCCAGATCTCAACCCCATAGAAAATCTTTGGGGGGAGTTGAAAGTCCGTGTTGCCCAGCGACAGCCCCAAAACATCACTGCTTTAGAGGAGATCTGCATGGAGGAATGGGCCAAAATACCAGCAACAGTGTGAAACCTTGTGAAGACTTACAGAACACGTTTGACCTCTGTCATTGCCAACAAAGGGTATATAACAAAGTATTGAGATGAACTTTTGTTATTGACCAAATACTTATTTTCCACAATCATTAGAAAATTAATTCATTAAAAATCCTACAATGTGATTTCCTGGATTGTTTACCCCATTCTGTCTCTCATAGTTGAGGTATACCTATGATAAAAATTACAGGCCTCTCTCATCTTTTTAAATGGGAGAACTTGCACAATTGGTGGCTGACTAAATACTTTTTTGCCCTACTGTACATGTATATGTCTGGAAATGGGCATTTATTATACACTAAACTGCTGTGTCTTGTAATTCAATACACTAAACTGTTGAAATATGTGTCTGCTCTTTGAGGTAGACATAGTTCTCTCCAAAGTTTAAGAAGTATTTGTCAAATTAACTTCTAGAGTCAACCTTGTATCTTTGCAAGGCTGAAATTATTCACTAAAGACACTTACCTTTATTATCAAAAATACTATAATTTAAGCTAATTATATAAAAAAGAACAAGAGAAAACTCACTTGTCCTCAAAGACTTTGAAGTCAGAGACGAGGTCACAGACTCTCAGACCGTTCCGGGCGGCTTTGGAGGAGTAGGCCGGACCAATACCCTTCTTGGTGGTTCCCAAGCTGAAGATAAAAAGAACACAACATTAATAATCATAACAAACATTAGAATATACACTTCAACGTGAAAGATATGCAGTATTTCAACTAAATATAGCAGAATTACTTTTTCCCTTCTTGTTGCTGCCGCTGCTGCTCCTGGATTCCATCAACAGCTTGATGGAAGTTGAACACTAGAGGCGGATATAGTGACTGTCAATACGAGGACATTTCTAACCCGAAAATGTGAACAAAGTAATGTTTACTCACCAAGGTGGGCACGGTCAGAAATCTTTAATCTCTTCTCCCATCCTTGTAATCCTGCACGCAACACAACAGAACACACATGACATGTTTGTACAACAACAAATATTGAGCAGGTGTTGACACATCCTTCATCATTTATTCCAGACCTCAAGTGTGTTAGGGACATATCTCTATATGTTTTAGGAGCAAATACCAATACCCATTATTTTCCCCTTTTATTTTATCTGATACTGTACACCACTGAAAGTTTCAGACAAATGAAAAGCCCCTTATATTTTTCAAAACCCATATATTAGGCTAAAAACATATGTATAGGCGCCATGAGTTTCCCTGTACATCTCTAGCCATACTATAAGTGGCATACAAAAGAAAATCAGCAAATATACATTTAAAAATTGCCAGAACTACAACAGATCTTTGCACAGCAGACATTTTATCTTCTTTTTTAGTTATTGACACACGTGCCTTTACTTCTGTACCATGTCAAAACATCTTCTGCTGAAATGTCCCTATTTACTGATAGCTTTCTATGGAAGACAATAGTACACATCACTGAACCTTACAAAACGTTACCTTTGCCTTTCTGCAGGTTCTTATGAGCCTCCTCAAACAGACCTGGCAGGTGTATCACCACCCCGTTGCCTGTAACAGAAAAATATCACTTAAGATCTGCTACCAATCCACATTGGAATTAAGGAACCGTTGCATTACATTACATGTTAGCCGCTTTTATCCAAAGCGACTTACATACACTGTCAATCTCCACAGGAGAAACTTGGGATGAAAAATCTTGTCCAAGGACTCAACGTCATGCTGTCTGCAACTTGTGCTTCCCTGATCCAAGGATCAACGCACTATCCCCCTGCGCCACAGCCTCCCATGCCCATGTATAATGCATTTCTTGTTAGGTACACACATTTCAACGCTCATGTTTTTCTTGAGGTTTTATTTTTAGTAACACAAGCTATCTTGTTACAGATCACTTTAACAAGAATTCCTTTTAGGCTTCCTCTTTCCATGTTTTCGTTGTACTGGAAACAAAACTAATAAAAAAAGAGAAAATCAAAATCAAGAGAAATGCGTTTCGAATGTTGTAATTTGATACTGCTGATGTGATTTGGGCAATAAGTCTAAAACACCTTTTGAGGAACTACTTTTAGTCCCTGTCGTGCATTTTGTGTTGATTTCCTCTATAGGCAACACAAACTACATTAAAGATATATATACTTTTTTGTCCAAACTGTTTTGGAGAGGTGTTGATTAAACATGATGGTCATTTTGGAGGCTTTAGTTTGTGTTGCTGTCAAAATGAGGGCATTTCTATTCTATAGTCTATGTTCATCGATATAAATGGGGTGGAAAAAATATTAGAAACACAATGACTTAATTAATTAACACCAATCTAGACCATCTTCAATACAAACAAATACAACACAAGGGTTCTATAAAAGGTAGGATTTAGTGCAGGGTTGGCAGTAGTTCTTAGCTACTACAAATAACACTTCATATCTACACGACACATTACAACTGATAAGGCTGTTTGCTACACTTTTGGTGTCCGCCCTTATCTCCCGTCATATACTTTAGGATCCTACTCCGTGTCAAATTATAGTCCATAAAATACAACATTAGGATGGTCTCGTACCAATGAAGGAGACCGCCTTCTTGTTGAGCACTCCACTGGGCAGCAGGTGGAAGTCGTACTCCACAGAGTCCACCACCACCGTGTGACCTGCATTGTTGCCTCCCTGCAAACAGAAAAACACATCCACAGAAACCATCAACGCCAAGAACAGTTGAAGCTTCACAGTCTTTTCAAACACCTCAGCCTGGGTTTTATTGGAGTTTAGGGTCACAATCAGAGGTGGGAGAAGTACTCAGATTTTGTACTTGAGTAAAAGTAGAAGTACCAGAGTATAGGAATACACTGTAACAAGTCAAATCCCTGCAATCAAAATATTACCCAAGTAAAAGTACAACTAAATTATCATTTAAATATATTTAAATTACCAAAAGTAAAAGTACTCACTATGCAGATTGGCCCATTTCAGAATGATGTATATTATATGTTTAGTTATAATTATTGATGCATTAAAGTGTTATTAAAGCTTGTAAAGATGCAGTATTGACATCTGCATTGTATTGGGGTAGAAAACACAAGGCAGCAAAAATATTGAAATACTGAAGTATAGCATAAGTACGTCAGAATTGTCCTTAAGAAGAGTACTTGAGCAAATGTACTTAGTTACGTTACACCACTGGTCACATTATACAGCCCCTGCCTGTACAGAGTTTGACTTGGCTTGACTGCAGAGAGGTCAAGGAACAGCTGGGCCGTTTAAAGCGTTACATAACGTTCCATTCACGGAGTACGGTTATCAGTATCTGGAGGTCATGTGCTGGATCCAGTTTACATTTTATCACCACGGAAAATGAATAACATGAAAGCAGTTCTCACTAGCATCAATTTAGCATTTCTACATCCGGGAGGTCAGGCAAGGTTGTTGACGTCGGAACCCAAGCCCCCAGGAACTGAGCCGTAAAATGAAGCACATTTTCTTATTGGCCAAACGATGGTATTGCACGTTTCCCCATGACTTACATTGGGAAAGAAACGTCTGTTAATCAGCGGATTTTCCCAGTAAGAACACTCAATGGCCCTTGTTTGAATCATTATGGTTTAAAAGTTGTAAAATGTGCTAAAAACTGAATCCAGAGTCCCCCTCCCCCCTCTCTCTATTAATCTGACTAAGCCGAGAGCCGGAGATCGGAGGCGGGACTTAAGGAAAACTAAAGTGCGCATGCTCTATGGGCCCACATACGGGTACTTTCCCTAAATGATTGCTTTATGCGCCACTGAGCAACTTTCATAGGAATGAACGGGGTCCCGCCTCCGAGGCTGTATCCAGTCCTATACATCCATGTCGGAACCCCGTCATTAATATCGAGCTAACGGTGGCTAAACGGTTGCTACCAACCCCCATGTTCCGGTAAGCAGCTATCAGTAACGTTTACTAACACCACAGTTGTCTGAAGAAGCCAGTTTTAATTAACATTATGAAGTTTAATAGACAGTGTAGTTGTTTACCTGGCACCTGCATACAATATCCGCATCCATGGCGAGCAAGTCCACAACTTTCCCCTTGCCCTCGTCGCCCCACTGCGCTCCGAGGACAACGGTCACTTTGTTGATAGGCTCCTTCGGGAAGCGGAGAGAGGATTCCTGCGAGACACTCTCCCGGGGCCGCTTCACGACCGGTTCCCCGTTCAGAGGGACGGTCTCTCTTCCGTTAACGTTAGCCATGGTGCTGTTGTCGGATGCCATGCTGCTTCTGCCCTCCTTCTACAAACCGGAATATCGTTTTACCGCGTTCCTCTGCGTCACGGGAAGTGCTCGTCTGCTGTGTCACCACTAGGTGGCACTGTTCCGTTTGAAGTCTTCTGAGTTTCAAAACCCTTCTTTTTAATTTATTTTTAACTTTATTGAACTTTATTTCAAATAAATCAGAAAAAGACACCTCAGATCAGTGTTTATTAAATGAATTAAAACTGAGGGCATTATGAACAAAAAGGTCAATCAGGAATTAAAGTGTGTAGAAGTAGCTCCATGTCATTAAGAAAACCAATAAATCCTGAATACATTTTGAAGAAGCGACATTTGTGGATGACATATTTAGTTAATATAATCAAACTACCATTTCAAATGCACCTTTTTCTTTTTCACCGTTTTCAAATTCAAGGCCACATTGTATATTATCATATGTTAAGACTGGAAGGTTTTGCTCATTGTACATAAACCCATACTGGAAAGCATCCTTCAAAACCCATCTATTTAGGAGCAGTTATTTTTATTTAGTCTCCCTTCCAATTTGTTGAACTGATTCTAATAAATTCAAAGACACACACGGTTTCTCTTTAACTAGATGTCTTAGTTTTGTTAAGAGTTTTTTCCAATAAAGACCCATGCTGATGAAGAGACAGCACGATTCAAAGAGAGTACACAAATATAATGCTGTTTCGCACCTCCGCCTTCATTTCAATCCTACAGAAAGCCCGGACTGCACAACTTATGTTAGGTCTGAGAATAATGGTTGAACAATACTTTTTAAGAGCTTAAGTACTTTGCATTATCCGCATCTGACAAAGAAAGCAAATGCACTTCTTGGACGTTGGCAGTTCACACATTTCTCCTGTTGGTTACACTGAAACATTTATTTTGAAAAATGCGTCTGACTTATTTTGTTGACGGACACTGCATTTTGGCTTGTTTTGATAACTAAGAATCGTCGTTTGTGTTTTAGGAACATTTTGTTTTTCGAGTTTGATCCATCAAGTTCTAATCCGTCAGTATCTTTCTGACTTTATCAAACTCTGCTACTGCACTGCACGATAGAAAAGACAATGCAATAAACCAGGGTACTGCTCCATTAGGCTGCATGAATGGAAATGTGAGGATAACATCTATCCCTGGAGTATTTTAACCTTAATGTACAGCACAAGGTTTAATATTGTTCCTTTACAAATCCTACATACACACGCTGATGCTGATACACAACATTATATTCATGATAATGGAAATGCTTTATAGACTTCAAAGATAATGTGACTTTAGGGTACATTGTTTCCTACACATAAGGTTCTTCATACCCTTTGAGATAGCGGATTTATTTGTGTGCACAAATGTGTGTGTTTGATGATTGCACAATGTGTGGACTGTCAGAAGCGACTGGACCAGAAATAGGACCTTTATGGCTCCTTCTATTATCCCCATGTATTTTTGAGACGCAGTTACATTTATTTAGGATAAATTAAAGCAGCAAAAGCTTTATCGTCAATTTATAATAAATGTATGCTTTTTCATACAGGTCAGAAAAGGTCCCAGAATTGCGATCAAAATTGCATCTGCCCATTGTTGCACATCCACAAAGCACGTGAAGCACACACACAAAAGTACAAGTTGTCATAGATACTGTTTTTCCAATATACATATATTTCATGATGTTCATCAATATAATAAGACATTGATAGATTTACACTACAATTATTTTATGTACTTTAGTTTTTCATTCAGTCTCCTCTTCTTTACATTGAGTCAGCCTTTTAATTTCTAATCCCATACCAAATGACAGCACAATAAATCTATCAATAAATAAAAACAAAGGGGAAAAAAAAAAAGATAAAACGTATCACATTGCCCATGATCCTCCAGTCATGTCCCTCCTGAAAGACCAGAGGAACAGGGGCAATATGGGCCTTCATTCAAGAAACCCCAGTCCCAAAGATAAATCAAAATCTTTCCTCAAAAATAAACCAATTCAAACTAAAAATATATCTCGTAGATACAAACATCTAATGTAAACTGTAGAATCATTCTAATCATTCTGGACAATTTAAGGTAAAAATACTTTTTTTCAATTGACCTCCCATTTTCTTTACCTTTACACATCAGTGTTTACATACAAACAATTCAGTGACATCTGGAGTTATTACTTAATTGATGTGAAAAGAAAACACAATATTTGGTTTAAAAATAAAACATCTTTTGAGTAGAATATTGTACCATTATAGCCATCCAGTGAACATTCAGAGACTCAAAAGGTTCCCTCCCATTGCTGCATTCAAGCTATTTGGGGGTGCGGGTAAACGTTGCTCTGTATGTGATACATGACGCTTTGATGATGGATTGAATCTCCTGTTAGTCTCTTTCGTAATCCGTGTTTCCTTCAAACTTTGAATTACACGGGTATAACTCAAACTTCAGAGATGGTCTGCACACTTTTTACGCGTCTCCCATTTCTGATTGCCCCCCCCCCCAAATAACCTGAATTCAGCGTTTAAGTTTCAATGAACAATTCTTGAGGTTGACATAAGACAATATTCTCCACAGACTCATGTTCCAATCCCACCAAAATGGATAAATCACAACAAAAAAAGTGCCACGGTTTTAAAATAGATACGCACTTCTCGAACAGACAGTAAAGCAAGGGAAAAAAGAGAGCACTCATTTTCACCACCGTGACAAAATTTGTTGAGCACTCACAACAGTTGGATTTATGGATAACACAGAAGTCCTACCCCAATCAGTAGTGTTATTTCACTTCAGCCCACTGTGTGGTTAACTACTGTATGATGGCTAAAAGGACCACATTTGTAACCCTAGGGTGATTTTCTATTGCCGAAAACCCAATTTTACACTTTGCTAATATAGTTTTGTCCTCATATATATTTTGGTAAATTGCTAATACCTTAAACCTGAGGATATAGGACCCCCTACCCCCCAAAACACCCCCATATTACAACACCAAACAATGCAGATTTTTTTTAAACGTTTTTCTAGGTTTATTTTTAATAGCTATAGTTAGTTTATATGTCTTTTCATTTTAGAACTTGGCAGCACTACGGAGACAAAAGAAAAACAGTTGTGCTATTATTAGTTATAGGATCATGTGTCTAGAAATTTGTTACAGATTAAAGAGGCTCTCCCGGGGCGGACTGTATTTGAGATTTGAAGCACACGGCCCTTGTGTTTTGGTTTAACTTGCATATTAGAATGGCACACTCACAAGCCAAACTGACACACCATATAAATAGTGTGTAATAGTCAAAAGGTCCTGTAATCTGTGGATAAATCGCGTAAGGGTATAAGCTAGTTTAAACAGACTTGTATATTTAGGATAACCTGTTTCTCTCCGCTTGTTTTTGATGGCAATTGGCAGCGTAAGCATGGAAATCTGGTCTTTGGTAATCTTCTGCAGTTTACTTTTGCTCTGTTGGGAGGGGAGGCGGGGGTTTGCTAAGGTTAGGGTCCTAATAGAACAGCCAGCAGATCTGCGACCTGTCTACTTTTGTATTTCAGTGGTCAAGGAAACAACGTGCACTCACTCTGAGATTTAAGCGGCCTAATCTGTCGGGATAAACTAGGGATATTCCCCACACAGAGCTATTCTAACACACACACACACACACACACGCACAAATGCACACACACGCACACACCCACACACTGTAGGATTCTGAATCAGTAAGTAAGTTGAGCAAAAGGGGGGCAGGTTGGTCTACTCAGCTGGTGAGGAAGGTAAAAAGTCATGTTGAAAAGAGACAAGGCTATTAAGGCTTTACACACACATTTTGAAATATCGTAGTGTTTTTTTAAAATACCTTTCCAAAGGCTGTCAGATGTACATCATTAAATATTATTACAAGGACATAAGTGGCAGTAGGTTGGCTGAGTTGCTTTCTTTCAGCATATAGTAATGCACACTTAAAAATCCTCTGTTTTAGGAGACAGACATTTTATAGTGAATTCCGATCATTTTAAGATCCTAGATTAGATCTTAAAATAGCTTCAAATCAGCACGTTTTGATGTGTAGATTAATATCATCTTGTATACATGTGTACAAGGCCTTAGTTTGACTCTTAAAAACCAGGCGCATCATGTTTCCCTGCTCAAGTAGCCTAACAGGTAGAACACACAGGAGTAGATGCCGAACATGTAAAAAAAAAGTTCTTTAAGACTAAACCAGCGAGGGCACCAGTGAAAGAAATAATTGCAATAAGAATAGAAGCCTCTCCCTTGTTGCTTGGCAGTGTATAACGCACAGAGCTGAATTACAAAAAACACACCAGACAGAGGTAAAGAGGAGCTCACTGCTGTTGGCAGCAGATAGCACTGATTGCACACTTCCTCTTTACCTGTCTGTATCACACAAAAATATACTATAATAAAAATAGAATCTATTATATTTAAAAAAAGAAAAAAAGGCCTTAACTATAGGGAGAAACACTGAGACAGAACCACTGCGCTAGCACAACACTCTTCTTAGGAGTGCTACTTTAATTATTTTTTAAATAATTGCTTCTCACGTTTCTTGTCGCTAAACCTTAGACAGTAACATCTCTGAGCCTACCCCAAAGTTGCTGACCTAAAACTCAACTGTGACTCTGACATTTTCCTCATTCACCTCTGTCCCTGTTTCTGGATTTGCAAATAAGGCTGAATTGTCTCTTTTTTTTTATGTGCTCTTCAAGTGGAGAGGTTTTGCTGCACGAGGATCTCCTTTGGCCAGGCTATTGACCAGCCAGACAGCGCCATCAAAAACAAGGTTGTTTGTGCATTTTAAACAGATTCCTTTTTTTACGCAGTCAGCCACTCCTCCTGCACAGACTGAACGCGCGAGGGTGTTTGACTGAACATTTTCTACAGTAACTAATAGCAGTGACTGGAGACTAAGGCTTATCAGTGTCCATGTAGGTAACGGGCCAATTAGAATGAACATTTGCTTTATGGATTTTTTTCAATTTATGGAACGGCCCAGTTTTATCTCCTGGCATTTCAAGCCCATATCCACATGACATCTCCACAGTATACTGTAAGTGTAATGTTAAGATGACATCACCCATATTACAAAAAATAATAATTTGGACAGATTGAAGGTCTGATCCAAAACTTACCCTTACAGCTATTAACTATAACTATTATTCTCCTATGTTTTGTATGACCAACGTTTTAGACACACGAGTTCCGTCACACAGCTTTTTTTTTTTTAAAGATACTTACACTTACATGTGCTACGGTAAGACCATTTGCACTAGACTGCAATGAAGGAATGTTTTCGAAATAAGACACTACGTAATATTTAAATAAAAAAGAAACATCTACAGACATTGGTCCAACTGTTCTATGGCAGTTTAGAAATGATCAGAAGAAATTGACGTGTTCAAGCATGCTGACAGACAGAAGAGGGTTAGGGCGTTGAAGATGGGAGGTGTTATGTGAGTGAAATGGAGAAAGAGAACACAGATTCTGGGAGCATCGGATGGAAAGGGCTGAGAAATGATGATGAATACTCGGGATTAGTTTAACAATTCATGCATTACTTGTAGGTTTGATCAATATCGGTGAGCACTTACTTTCTTAGAAAGCCAACAAAGAAACTAAGACTTGAATTCTTTGACATCAAGTTATAGAAATCTGGGGAAATCTCAAGGGCAGTTTTGTCTGTGTTATAGCCCACATTTGTGTAACTTGATGATCAATTGTGACAAGAATTAGCTCTCTGACTTGTGTTGGACTTTCTAAGTGGACACGAGTAACACGGATGAAGTCTAACATAAAATGATATTTCCATAGGGAAATGGAGACTAACTCCACTGTGCAAAAATACACCAAAAAGAGAGAGTAAGCAGGGGACAGACAGATGAGGATAACATGCAAGATACACACTTTGATTAATAGGCAGTAGTTAACGCTGAAGCATACGTAAAATTAATACAAAAAATAAAAAATACAAAATGCACACACACACGCACACACACCTACAAAACAGTATATATCAGAATAAAACTCTACAAAGAACTATATATATCAGTTATGTAACAATTATCGCCAACCGTTGTTTCCTTTTCTGTTGTTGCATCGTCGCAAGTGTTTGGTTCTCAGTATGGCAGGTTAGAAAAGCCAAGAGGACCCAGAAAGGAGACAGGGCCACACACTCACAGGACAAATATTGACGGGGTCCATAGGCGAGGTGGTGGAAGAGGGGGAAACATGGGGCCCTGAAGGTTTAGGGGTGTTATATCGAGGCTATTCGGGAGATATATATAATAAATCATGGTTAATTTTGTAATCAATTTGAGGGTTTCTTTTCTGTTGCAAGGAAAAATTTGACTGGGGTAGGAGCGATTCTTCTTAGGTGCTGAAGTACACTGTAAAAAAAGAAAGAAAGGAAAAGAAGTGTTTGATTAATACTCTTTAAAGTTATGCATAAGTCTCCAAACAAAGATTTGCTAACAACATATATTGTCCTGCCTTATGTTCGTCAATATACTGTATATGTGTACAAAGTGAGATTCCGTTTTACAGATGATTGAAGGGGATTTATTATGCTCATTTTAGGTTCATATATGTATATTGAGTTTCTAACAGAACATGTTTACATGCTTTATGTCAAAAAACATATTATTGTTGTCATTTTGTCTTTCTGAGTATACCTGTATTCACCCTTTGTTCGAAACACTCAGCACCTGTCGCTTTAAGAGCCTTCTCAAAAAACAACCTGTAAGCTCTGATTGGTATGCAAAAAACAGGCCACACCCATAGAAATAAAATGGGAGTAGAACAGATATTGAACCCTTATAACTAGTTCAGAGGAAAATGGAAATAGAATAAGTTGCCCACTTTAACTATCACAGTTTTTCAAAATGGCAACAGTAAACAAAAAAATGTCCACTGCTCTGACCCTCCTGCTATCTTGTCTGTTCTACTCTTTTCTATTTCTATAGGAGCACCTTAGCAAAGGTAGTTCTCAAGCCTTAGTGGAATTACTGATACTGGGGCGGTGTGTTCTAATGAGCCTGCATGTGACATAGGAAGGGGAGACGCATCTTAATGACGAGGCAGCCCTTAGAAACTGATTGGGTTGTCTTATTTTACAGTTTGTGGTTTTGGCAGCCACATGTTTTTGCCTAAGCGAGTGTTTCATAACATGTCCACTTCAAGTCCACTGAGATGACAAATCTGTGTGCCATTAAGTGTTGGATGGTTTCTTACCAATAATGACGATGAGGACAATCAGGCATATCACACCCAGGATAATCATCATCTGTAGTCAGGGGTTTTCACAAAAGTTCATTAGAAAACAGTCAAAACAGTCATTTTTTCATATAGTATTTGTAAACTAAGCATAGCAATAACACAATCCTTTGGTCTGTTCCGGTCAGTGTAATGAATCATACCTTTTTTTCTAATTTGTCTGTAAACAGGGAGGTTAAAGGCTGCTTTTATAAGCAGGCACTTGCTATTCGAGTAAGCATGCCTGCATGTTCTCACCTTGGCATTCTTCCACCAGTATTTATTCTTCAGTTTAGCAGCGCTGGTCTCAAACTGAGAGGCTCCAGCCTGCAGGGCGTCGGCCCTATCGTCCAATTCTGACAGCTTCTGATCACGCTCCAGAACCTTATCCACGTTTACACGCATGATATCCACCACCTAGGGAGAGCCACGAAAAACCATGTAGAGCAATCAGCTATCGAGGCCAAACAAATTAAGTTTGACATGAAATCATGTTGAAATCTGAATTGAATGTAAGCAATAATAATATTAGATTAACAGCAGGTGACTATTGAAATAGGTCTAAAAAGTCAATGTTGTCCCTTTGGGTTTGAGGAGAGGTGTTTACTCACCTCATCCACCTGTGCCTGGGTCTGCTGCAGACGACGGTTGCTGGTGAGGTTGGGGGGCTGATTCGCTCCATCCGCTGCAGGTGCTGGGGCAGACCTAATGACACAAAAAATGAAAAGAATCAGTGGTTATATAAAGCATACCTATTAATTAAAAGATGACAACAATTTGAAAACACAATAGCAACGAGACATGACAGAAGCTTTTTAATTTGTGTGTTCAGATGTGTAATACAGAATACTGTTTTTTTAACAGATGAACTTTTTCTCCATTTGCAAACAATAAAATGGAAAGAAAAGAAGAGGGAATGTTATCAGTTTATTATAGTTATTTCCTCCTTTATTCAGATTTTCTAATTTATCATTTTTTAATGTTTTTAATGCATGATGAGGTCTCTTACTGTGCCCTTCCCAATTACAGTTTCAGAGTAAAGTGCTCAAATACTGCAATAAAGATCAAATATTTCACAAACAATAACGCCCTACGATCAATAAAGATTTGTACCTTGCAGCCCACATTACAAGTTATGCTATATCATGAAAAGATGTCTGATAGCAATCTAAGTTATTATGTTGCCTTTGGGGCGGTATGTTCGGAAACAAGCTACTATATATGAATGACAGAAATGTGTTGGGTTCTGACGATTCATGTTAAATATGTTACATACATTTTGAGATATGAAAGATATCTACATGAGAATTGTACTTCCCCAACGAGGAGTTAGAAGTATATGTGAGGGATGGTCATACTAATGTATGTGTGAAAGGCAGCAATGTGATGAATGCCCATTATGTCACCACAATTGGGTTTGTGACTAATGGCAATAGGAAATGAAATGAACAATATCTACCATATATATTATTATATATCTTTATCCTGAGAATATAAAAAGTGTATATCAATTGATGTGTACCTTGCCCGCTCCTGCTGAATGATATTTCTTAACTGATTATCATGTATGTTAGCAACGGGCTACAAATGTTAATGTGTGGTGCTTCCAAGTGTGCTGTTTTGTTACTGACTGAGTTAGTCTATTTGCTCACAGATTATGGGATTTTGCTTTGGATTGAACAGTGCCTGGAGCTATATATACTGTATGTAGATATGGAAGATTGCACCCATTTATGTTGGGTTTTGAGAATCAAACTAGAAGGATTTTGAAGATTTACTGTGTTCTAATAATGAAGATATCCAAGTGGAAGCGCGAGGGCCCAGCTAATTACCTACTTTAACAAAGATAATTGAGTACCACGCACAAATAATGACCTCAGTGAGAGAAAGGCAGTGAAAACAAGTGTCATTTACATTGAAAAGTGAAAGCTGTGTGAAAAAATGTCTCGTCATTATATTAACACGTGGTTGTGCCTCGGCTGTTTGCAGCAGTAAAAACACATCACCAGAACTATTCAAAGTATACATGGTATTGTTGAAATATTTCTTGATTCTTAACCTGTTCCATCAAAACCACTGTCATTGTTGTTGTTGAGTGACAGCAAAAACTACAGACCATCAAAAATCATCATGTTTCAGCTGAGTGAAAACCTACCTAAATAAACTGAATTGGCATCATTTCCCTATTAGTCAGATGACAAGTTGTATCATACGTAACATGATTACACTTTTCACATGATGATACTTCCTACAGCAGCAGATTGATACATTAAAAAAACAAATGAAAAATGTTTAGGATTCTTCAATATTTCCTGAAGTAGTGGAGTAGCCCAGCAGGCTATATGTAGCAAGCCTTATTGCTATCTATCTAACCGGAGAAATCAATACATTAGACAATGAAGCTGTTTCTAAAATTAGAATGTGAGATTGACTAAGTCTGTAGTATCTTCTGGCAAAGTAACCTTGGTTGTAACTCAGTGTGAGAAAGAACTCTGTATAAAGGTCACCTTTACACGCTCACACATTACTAATCCTCTAACAACAACAAATCCCTTTCAATAGTTGCCCGGATGGTGCTGGTGGTCGATGCCAACTAGCTCTAATAGAAACATGACAATGTAAAACACTAAAAGCTATGAGCAGTGTAAGGAAGAATGTTTTATGAGTTTTAAATTAAGATATACTAAATGTGTTGGATGGTTGACATTCCCTACCTATAAATTATACCACATCGGTTTGATGTTATCGCAGTGTGATTCTTTTCACTTGCCTGCAAAGATTATTATCACCTCAACTAACACCTCAACCAACATATACAGATTTCAATGTAAGGCAGGTTTTCTTTTTCAAGCCCTAAGGGTTTTTCTTTATCCACCTGTGCATTGTCTTAGGTTATTTTATTATGTAACCTTTTTTCTTTCATTCATCATACGCACAAATAAAGACATAAAGGATGGATTTCTGTTTGTTTGCTCACTGTCATGGGAAAAGCACCCTGTCTGACTTTGAGCACTGGAGAGCGACATTTCAGCACTGGACAGCGCCTCAGCAGCCCAGACCAGAAACTGTCTGATCCAGCCTCACTACCCATTCTGTTTGATGCTCTGAACCTGACCCACACAGCACTGCCTTATTTTAATTTCTGACTGTATACACGGAAACACAAGGCATACATAACGTCCTGTAAGACATCACGACGAGGCCTGTAAATACTGTGAAAGCCTACAACATAGAGGGCGGGGAGCTTCCTTATATGGGGGGATAGATTTTAAATACTTGGATGAACAATTACAACCAAAATGTCGGTGACAAATGTAACATACAGCCCACAGAAGGAGCAGACATGCCACCCCAGCTCAATGACATGTCGTGTGTCGGCAGCAACGTTTTAACAAAAACTGACAGGCGAGGTTGTCACGGCTCTTCTTTCCTGCCATTTATATATTTGTATAATCAAAAGGGGACCAACAATTGACAGGGAGGTTGACATTTTACCGGTTCCATTTTCCCCTAAATTCTGCCTGAAATATGGTGAGATATATAGCTGTCCGCCCTCGCACGACAATCGACGACATACAGTAGGAGGCTAGGCTATCCCCACCCCCCGCTGTGGGTTGCAAATATCACGTAAACTAGGCCTAAGCCTACTTCAGAGCTAATAATATCATCGTCTATAAGCAGGTCTTTGGAGTGTTCGTCGAATAATGTCGACCCTTTAAATGTTCAACCTGGTGCCCTTGCTGTTTCTTGAATTAGCTTAATCGTCACCTGTGGTTCAGCGAGACTCTGAAATGAAAGGCCTGTAAATGTTAAGTAAGGACAACAAGGCTTTTTGAACACGGTGTATTCTTCATGTGGTTTTAATTAGCCTGTGGGTAATCGCACACAGACGGTGTCCTTTCAAATCAAACCAGTCCAAACTGGAAAACATGCGCGCGTACTGGCTCCGGTCGGTAAAAAGCACGAGACGACTAAATAAAAAAAGAGGCACGCGACAGACAAGGGGCTAGTTTATCGTGTACAAACCGAAAAATAACCTTAAAATGTGTTTAAAGACGATACACCCTCCGTCTGCTCCAAGGTTAGGCCGACGCGTTAGCCTCTACATTTTACGTTCGGGTCACATAAGAGAAATAACAGGTGTAAAATGAAATTCAACAGCGGTATTTACCAATGATATACTGACTAACGTGAGTCTTTTTTACATAACCCCAGTATTTGATGGAAAAGACACACAAGAGACCATTCAGACACCATTAATCCCAGATAGCCTGCCAATATCCGTCGTGAGGACGAAATGCATTAATAAATTAGTAATTGGAAAAAAAAGAGAGCCTTAAACGATGTTGTACTCACATTTTCCTGGTTGTGTTGGCTGGACAGCTGTGCTGAAATCCGGACTGGAAATGTAAGCGTTTACTAAGTGGCTGGCTGGCAGATGGATGTGGATTGCCTTCTGCGCTCCTCTCTTCCCTCTGGCTCTCTTTGGTTGGTTATTGTGCCGTTTCCCTGCCTATATAGCCTAGGAGGAGCACTGGCTTGTATCTGTACAGACAGAGATGCGTTTCCTCCTCGGTAAATAAACTATTTTCCTCTTCCTATTTCTACGGCAGATGCGGCACCTGCAGGCTAATTCCGGAGCCCGGTGCTGTCAGAGTCCGTGCAGTAATGAAGGAGTAATAAGCAGCCGCCTGGATTAGGTGGACAAAGATGGCTCAGTGACGTCAATCGTGGCGAGTTTCATGTTGAAATGGGTGACCACAGGAGACTTCAAACCCACCGTTTTATCGCCAAGGACAGCACTGTTTTGATCTATTTATGTTGCACAGGGGACTTTCAGCATATTTCCTTTGCATGCATTACATGTCATGGTCTTGTTTGGGTTTAAAGCTTCATTAAAGGCGTTTATTTTGACTACAAGTCTGTCCGACAACAAAATGGCGTTCCTCATAAGGGGGTGTGGCCAGTTTCTCAGTAGGTGTTTGGTTATCATTCATAGTAAATATGGACTGGGATGTAGTGGACAGTAAATCCACCTGCAAAGGTTTACCACCCTTTTGGTCGAGGAACAAGGTTTCACTGTTATTTCAGGTTGACAGTAATCTCCATTTTATTCAGTGTGCTACTGTTAATTGTAAAACATAATCCTAATTTAACTAATGTGAGGATAGTGTCTTAAATGTTGGTGTCATTGGTTCCATTTCTGCTCCTTTAGCAGTTCCCCAAGCAAATAAAAAATGACACTTAATTACTAATAAACGATAAAAGGCAAGAGAAAAAATGAGTACGTTTTCTTTAATTTATCAGTTTGAGATTAATGTCAAAAGATTTAGAAGAAGTCAAAATGTTGAAATGAAATTGAACTTTTGGTTCCTCGAATCATTTCCTCATTCTTGTGGAAAGTAGAATCACTTTCATTTTTTGCCTTATTGTCTATAACCAAAACAGTTATTCACTTGAGTTAGACTCATAGGTTATATACACAGTGTCCTTTGTTAAAAGCGTAATGTAACATTTTCTTAATAACAAAGTAACATTAACACCAGCTGGTCAAACAAAGATAAAGCATCCAAATAAGATCAAGCAAACAATTCTGAAGACCTTTTAAGACTAAATGTACTTTTCTTCAATTATGATCAGTTAAAACACACACAAATCAAACTCTCCATCTCTAAGTAAACCCTTACAGAGGTTTAAACTGTAACGTATTTGTATGTTATTCAGTCAATTAAAGATAACCCTAGATAGGGTTTTTCAAAGAAGCAGCACTAAACTGCAGTCATTCTACATGCAATGGTGGCTAGCGCAAGTTGTAAGTAGCATTACTTAAAATTCAAAAGTAATTAACACACAAGGGTTGTCATGAGGTGCTTGTCACTGGAAGTAGACAGAAATGTTCTGCACATTGGCTACATTTCACTTTTATATAGTGTGTGCACATTTTTGTCATTTTGAAATCAGATAGTTCGGGTTTTACTGCACGAAATATTTCTGATACAAGTTCCTCTCCTGCTTTTCTATGGCAATCAACACCACCACCAGCATGTGTAATTGTGTAACCATAAAAAGTGTTATCTAAACTCTGCCTGTACAAATTATGAAGATATTGTGTGGTTCGAAAACAGATGTAGTCTCAATCTTTTGGTTCATAGGGTGACTCACACTCTGAGGAGCCCACATGGTGGTGCTATAGGACAGCTTTGATTTAAAGGCTAAAGGATGGAAAGGCAGCTGCACCCAGTATTGTTGATGTTTTGGAGAACGTGTAGTTTGTCACCCACGTTCTGTATTTACAATGATGTCACACTAGTCAGTTTGTCTTCTCTTTAGTGGTTATCTGCAGATCCGACCCTGTTAGAGTATACTGTCACCTTTAGGAGAGAATGCATCAGGCAAATGTTTCTGGAGAAGAAAAACTGGAATCACAAAATCTTTTTTTGCTAAATCTTTTGTACTTTTATAACTGGTTCTGTTTGATGGTAATACTATGCTTGGTAAACATTTTATGTATTGTATTTCTGGCATCCTTTAACGTTTTAATATGGAACATTTCGACATTGCAAATTGAAAGGTCATAACAAAATAAGCGTTGTAGGTGATATTGATATATTTCCCTAATTACAAAGTGTTGCTAATCATCCTTCTTTTCTAAATGTTATAGTGGGAAATAGAGAAAAAAATGGTGGATTTGAAAATCATGTTTCACATTGTGCTACAGCATCCCTTGTTATTGCATACCTGTTGGCAGTCAGTCCATCACACCACAACAAAAATGCAGTTGCTGGACAATATTTTTTCTTCCATTACTCAACGTCAACAACTTTAACATATTGTATTCAAGATGCATATTTAAAACAGTGAATTTGTACAAAGTCATACTTGAATTTTAAATCTGTGTACTTACAATATTTTCCACTGATTTGATTAATTACACAATTCCGACAATCCAAACAGGAAACTGTGCGACACTGAGAATAAATAAATTGTCATGTATAACCTGTAACTATGTCTGCTACACTGGGATGAGGAGAGAATTTTAATGTGTGGGCGATCCAGCTACATCACTTTTATTGTAGAGCTCAGATAGGCAAGTCTCGATCTATAATTGATCAAAGCCTTGAACCGTGACTTCTTTTAGAAAAGTTGAGTCATTCTCTCACACACACACACACACACACACACACACACACACACACACACACACACACACACACACACACACACACACACACACACACACACACACACACACACACACACACACACACACACACACACACACACACACACACACACACACACACACACACACACACACACACACACACACACACACACACACACACACACACACACAAGAGATCAAGAGATTTGAAGTATGGAATATTCTACTCAGACATGATGAACAATGTGGACTGCAAACATAAAACAAAGTGTAGTCTATCTACTTTGAAGAATTCTCACACAGAACTGCCATATTTTTCCTAAAAGGCGCAAGAAACATGTTTCCACATAAAGTCAAAGAATCAATTTCAACAGAGCTGGGAAATTTATTGTTTTGTTTAAAAGTGCCTTAACAGTACCCCATGAGGTATACAATTTTGATGAGACAAGACAAGTGAGGTTTTCAATGAGGGACAGAAAAGCATGGTGTAGAAGACATTTTAGTCGTATGGAGTGAGACGCGCTGAAAAAACAGTTTCAGGATCTCAGTTTCATGGCACAATCTAATGAGAAAACAAAATAACAGACAGTGAATCCAGAAATATTGTTTAACATGATAAAATCCTTTCATTTAAAAAGAGGATTTCATTCACAGTTGAGGTCCTATTTTGCATTTTCACACGTTCCCCAACCATCGCAAAGATGTGCATCACCAAAACTATCCCACGACCTTCAAAAAAACCTGAAGCACACGTGTCTACACAATCAAGCAAACACATCCCTGGTGAGGTTCTAAACATCTCCACCTATTGCTTTTTTTTGGATGCATTTGTGCAAAAAGGAAAAATCTCAGTGACAATTAAGAAAAGTTAACCCAGAGACATCACTAACTCGTGTCGCGTAAGGAGTGATATTGCACTGCTTTTTAAAAAACGGTATTACTCTGGTGCCGGACCTCTATCAGTACACCCAGGATACAGGCACCCACTGCGGGGTGGTGGTGGCACGCTCCATGGCCTCCTCCACACCTCTCACGCTTTCGTCCACGTCGTTGTTGACGAGAACCACATCAAAGAAGTGTCTATATGTGGCCAAAATGGCGTCCGACTCTTTCTTGATCATCAGCAGGTTTTCCGTCTAGGAGGAAACAGACAGAGGGTTAGCAGATGCAGGATGGTGATAAAATGACTCGGGTGTGTTTTGATAAAGATTTAGCACCTGGGCAGATGTGTTGGTCGGAGCAATGAACACCACGAGAGGTGCAAAGTCAGCAGTCCGCAAGACTTTCAAGGTCTAAACGTTGAAGAAAAGACAAAGATAAATTTGTTAGCATGAGAAACCCTTTTACCCCCCTAGGGTAACATACATAATACCATTCTTTCCCTTTCATTAAAAGGTTCAGTCACATGTAGTCCTAAACAAAGTGTCTAATATTTTACAGTCACATAATTTTGAAGAGATGCATTTAAAAGGGTTACAAGTCTGAAAATAAGTAAATATTTGGTAGCTATTATCAGGACTGATGTTTAAAAAAAATCCACTCAATTAAAATAATATATAATATTTTTATGGCAGTTTAAGTTTTCTGCCCTTCGATTACATATTGAAAAAAATGGAAATGCTTTAGGTTTTTTTGCATCCTTGACACATCACAAATGATGGAAATAATTAAAGATACAAATTCCCCTGTAGCAATTCATATATTCCTTATGTATTCTTATGTCAACAAACTTGCATTAAAATTGTTAAATAAACAAATGGTTTGGTAGTTATGATCAAGACTGGGGGTAGATCAAAGATTTAACTCAGTGTAAAATATTTTAATTGATCATTATTGCTAGTTTCGTAATGGGGATACTTTCTGCTGCTAAAAAGTGAGGACCAAGTGTTTATTACATGGAAACATATTTAGCATGTTATTTACATATTGACTTTCACCTACACAGGGTGCATCTTTTTATCCATATGACCAACATGTGGGTGGAATTTAAATATTGCAACTCAGGTTGTGTAAACTATTATTGTCTTTGAAATACTTCATACAACTTAAAGAGGCATAGTAAGAGTCACCCTTTGACTTTATGTAACTCTGGGCAAATTAAACTGTGTCATGTGATGGTGATGTCTTCAGAGCAGTCGATAAAGGCTTACCTGGGGCTCTACATCCAGCAGAGATATTTTGCCTTGCTCGTGGATCTTCTGGATGGTCTCAATTTTGGTACCGAACATAAATCCCTGGTGGCTGCCGTACTCCAGGAGCTCATTTCCTGAGATGCACTTGGTCATGGCTTCGTTGGAGATGAAATAATATTCCTGTCCATCCTCCTCCTCTTTACGTGGGGGTCTGGTGGTGTCTGTGGAAAAAATTTAGGAACTTAGATAAAGGACTTTTCAGCAAATGTGGTTCATCTAAGGAAAGGAAAAAGAAACTGTGGTTATACGTACGTGGTGCAGGGTAGGAAAACTTCTCAGGGTATTTGGTCAATAGTGCATTTTTAATATGGCTCCTTCCTACGCCAGGCGCACCTAAAAACAGCAGAATGTTTTTATTTCCAATGACATTTCATGTAACATTTTAGGTTTATTAGAAGTATGTACATTTGGAAAATCTGTTAACATAAGTACTGATGATAAAATGTGTTATTATGAATAAGAATTTTATACCATTAATAAATACTGTAGCTTACCGATAAGCACCAGTGTTTTCCTATTGAAAGCAGGGAGCCGGACAACCTCCTCATAAGAAATCACATCCAGCTGGTCAAAAACTGCAACGGACAACATTTTGTTTTTTTCCAGACAAACCCATTCTGTAGTGCGAATTAAGAAAATAAATCCTGACTGTTGAGACACTCACTGGAGCTGTGTTTAGCCAGGTACTTGTCTTTGCACTTCTTCTTCTTTCCAAACGGGCTGCAGGACTGGTTGCCCTGTTTGGCCTTGCTTTTACTTGCCACTCTCCTGCAGCGTGGAGAGAGATTTAGTTCAAGGTTAATCAGTTTTATGCTCATAAAAATAATATATTATATATATATACATACACATATATATATAATATATATATATATATTATATATATATACATACATATACATACACACATATATATATATATATATATATATGTGTATATATATATATATATATATACATATATGTGTATATATATATATATATATACATATATGTGTATATATATATATATATATACATATATGTGTATATATATATATATATATATATATATATATATATACACATATATGTGTATATATATATATATATATGTATATATGGAGTAAAAGATAAATAGAACATATTAAACATTTACTTTGCTGACAGGAAATGATGCATCATATGTTATCACAATCATGAATAAACTCAAAAGGTCCCCTATTATACTCTTCTCAACAATATATTATAGGTCTCAGATACACACAACACATGTCTCTGAAGTGTTTGGCTGAAATACCAAACAGATCATGCTTTATAGCATGCCATAAACCGCTCTGTTTCAGCCCTTTTCCAAAAGAGCTGATACTGTGTCTGAAGCTTATACAAATCAACTGCCCCCAGGCCCCAAGAGATGATTGGTTTAAAATCACAATGGTGCTCTAGGAGGAGATTCAGGTGAAAATGTGGGTAGGTGTTACCTTGGTTGGTTTTTGGCTAATGGTTGCACAACCCAAAAAAGTATAGTGACATCACAATGTATCAGCTAACAGGTTTTTATATATAGATGGATCAAAAGAAACAAAAAGAGGGAGTTTGTTCTTTCCTGAAACTTTCTGAATCCCTTAACACAGAAGGGACAAATATGCATGTATTAAAGACATGAAAAAGAGGATTTTGCATAACAGGTGACCTTTAACAAATTGCCATTATTAATACTACTAATTCTAGTATTAGTTTGTGCTGCAGTTCTGCATATGGTTTGTCCAAGTAGTATTGCCGCGACACAGCAGAGGCAGACTGCACATTATAGGCCAAGATATTTTCTACCTAAGTATTAAGTGTTCATTAAGTTATGACTTTATTCTCATTGAATTACAACTTTTCACCTAAAATATAGAGACCTTATTGTCAAAATATTACGATTTCTCAGAGAAAACAGATATATAGGATATATTTCGAAAGTGCAGACATTTTTGACTATTTTCAGACATAACACATGTCATAGCTACAAAAATGCAAGGATTTATAAATTATTCATAAATAAGTGTGACATTTTAATTTAAAGTGGTTTCCACAGCTAAACAAAAAACCGAAAAGAGGGGTGAAAGCGCAAATCATGCCTACATACTGTGTATGAGAAAAGTTGATCCACAGGAGAAAAAATATTTGAGAGCAATAAAGAATGCCCAACTTACTGTCACCTTAATTCGTGTTTTCGCATTGCATAAATAAAGTTATTTACGTTAAAAGTTATTTGAAATTGGTGCATACAAATTACCAGAGGCCCCGGAAATTAAGTGTTTGATGCTGTTCCTAGTGCAGAACCCAAGTCAAATATCTGCCCTGTCATTGTTGAAATGAGACCCACGCCCTGGGAACATTAAATGATGTCAAATGTTGGCATGTCGAAATATGTGTGACTTCATACAGCAGGATTCAGATAGTTTGGCAGAGCCGTTTACCATTCCTGCAGCTCCTGGGAGGGGATGAGTCCAGCGAAGTCAGCAACACTGCTCTCCACTCTGCCCTGCCACCAGTTAGGGTCCTGCTTGTTGATGATCTGAATGATGTCACCAGTTTGAAACTTGAGTCCTGCCTCTTTGCACGGGATGATGTCATCCTTAGCGGGGTCATAGTCAAACTGGGCCCGCATGTACACCTGTAGACGGAGAGTGGTGTAACAGTTGGTTCCGCTGTGGTAAAGACAACCATTATTTAGCTCAGGGCTTCCAACAACTAAAGACGGTGATAAGGTATTATCTGTCTGTTGATTTTCATTTGAACAAGAAGATTGATCTCCTTGTTCCTACGTTGTTAGCAACATGGCTGCTGGCTAACATTACTCCTAAAGGCAACCTAAAGAATGCTGAAGAAGTAGAAACCCAGAACTTGGAGAAAAACACCCAGTAGTATTAATAAGTAGGCAAGTCATTTATTTACTCACTTAGTAGAAATACAAATGTTTAGTCACTTACTCTTTGCCTTTTCTTCCTTGTGAGCTCTTTGGCTCTTTTGCTGGGTAGAGTTTCCAAAGTCAACATTACTCTGGTTGTTCTTACCTGGGGATAGCAACTACAAGCTAAATGGTCGATCTGTCCCTAACTAATTGCTCAGTTGTGATTACTCAACTGCTTACAGAAGTCCCGTCCGATAGCCTATCACCTACAATGTGTTGGAACGCTAGCCAATAGAAAAGGGAAAGTTACGCAGTGATGTTACTATGCTACGGAAGTAAACCAATGGAGGTGGTGTACTCCCTCTGGAAAAAAAACTTTAGGATTCTAGCCTTTGGAGAGCATTTACATGCACAAAAACGTATATAACATATTACAGGAAAGGGAAAAACTCCCAAAAACATGGGCCTCTTTAAAGCGGGCCAATCAAAAAGCTGTGGGTGTCATTATTCTACAACCATTACATTATCCCATAAACAAAGGAAGCAAGTCTCTGATATTGTGTATTTATTGTTGCTGGATGAAAACTTTTAAAATTACCTTTCAGTAAACCTTTTGACTCTGAAACACAAAAAAGCTAGTTTGTCTGAACTCTTTTTCACATTTCATTTAATCCGTTTGGCTATATTTGTCACAAATGACACACTGCTGTGCCACATGCTTACTGAGCATTTTTTTTTTGTTGCATATTTGTCGCACAAGAAGCAGATATTTTGCAGTTCAGAAATACACCGAGAAAATACTTTGCTCAGTCAAATGTACGACGGTCATTATTTACACCACTCTGGCTTTAAAGTGAGCTCTCCCGAAGCTTGAAATTAAATATGTTGTTCTACTTCAATGTTTAAGCCATAAAGCATTGAGGAGTATATATATTCAACCTCAGCTATACAGTGATTATTCTCATGTGAAATTCTCCATTTAATGTTGCATCAAACGTTGTTACAGCTTACAGAATCCACCCATATTGATTTATTGAGAGCTTACCATTATGAACATGTTTGAATCAGCAAATGTTTGCCTTACAGTACCTGAATATCGTGAGTCATGAGTCTTCTCAAGAAGAAATATTGATATAGGGACATATAGGCACACATTCAGATTCTGAAAAGGTTAATAGGTAAATTCAGCCTCGCAGAGTTTAAACATTCATGATATGATCTTTGACAGCTTAATTTGCTAAACGAAAAAGTATATAACAGAGTAAACTGAAGTTACATTTATTTACCTGCAATTGAGCATTTGCATACAGCTTGTTTATGCCCCGGATCAAAATAATATCGCTACTATTTTTGCCTTAACTGTCAAAGATCACAGCAGGAACGTAATACTAGAAAAGTAATACTATTGTTAGTAGAGTTAGGAAACATTTGTGGTTTCCCCAAGTCACTCCAGTGGTATCTGTACACAGAAACACAAGTACAACTATTATCTACTAAAAGTGGAGTGTTCGAGGTCACCAAAAATGATGCTCTACGCCTATATATTAATGGACTAGAAGCTTTTAGGGTAGACTGCCATCACTGACCACAGGCAAATCCAAACTTAATGCAGTGCTTAACTATAAGAGTATTACTTTCTTCTTTGTGTTATTCAATTCAAACCATTTTTAATTATTCCAAAATGCCATGGACTGTTGTTAAATTAAGCAAGCAGCTATTTTTCGGGCAAAAAAAAGCACATGATCTGAGGTTGGAGAAAATGTGATATGGTCAGTAGATGGCAGGATGAATTACACTAACAAAGTGGTTCATGTAAAACTAGCAAACCTAATGTGAGTGACTTAAATTTGAACTCATTGTATAGTCACCTGGGATGTTCATTGACTAACAGTAGGGTCACCTGATTCACAGAGAACAAAATCCTTTTAAAAGAGTGAGTTGTAGATGGAAAAACTGAAATAAATGCAATCAAGTTCATCTATGTAGCAGCTAGAAGTTACCATTGGATGTTGGGCTACTTTTTCTTGGTTCCTTCATGCTAAATTAAACGATTTTGGAGCAAACCAAATTGAAAAGACAAAATAAATTCACCACAAGTGCATATTCTACAGGGCATGTCATTACCTCACAGGCTCGGGATCGACTCAGCACGTTGGGAACGATCTTCATAGTGACTACTCCGTTGGTTTCTTTCTGCACGTAAAGATTAATCAGTTTTACTGAATGCAATACTTTTATAAAGGTTTTCGTTGGCTTTAAGGCCAAGATCTCAGTTAATAAATACAAACTTACCAGGATCTTTTGGAGCTGATCTACAGTTTGGTTCAGCACACTTTTGCCGTTGATCTCTGCTATTTCATCCCCTTCGTGCAAGGAGCCTGAGAAGAGAGATAAAACAAGAAGAGATATAGTATCTCCAAACGTAAGTCCTCAAATAGGAAATTAGAAAGCATTACTTGCACTTGTCTTCTTCCCTTGTCTCAAAAGTCTTTGTTTTTTTTAACAGGTTTTATTTATCATTTACGATTCAAATATTTTAACTTCAATGTTTTGCATATGGCCTGAGATACAGTTTAAATTATCTGTTGCCCTACTCCACTATACAGACATATTATATATATATATATATATATGTTTTAATAATAATAATGATAAACTTTATTTGGATAAAATAGAATGCCATATTTTAAAGAAAATACGATGGAAAATTAAAACACTTGATGATTATAAGATACTTAAAGATAAGTACATTACATATATATTCAATGAAATAGACATTTGGTTGTACAACCTGCGTAAAGATGTAGAGAGATAGATGTAAATATGGAAAATAAAACCCACTGAATAATAATACAGTACCTACACCTATATAAATAAAGCAGCAGCATCAAAGTGTCTCCATTGTCTTTTACTCTGTTCTTATCTTTCCTTTATACATCAGTGGAGGACATTTTAGAAACTGAAAGTATTACTCCTCGGGTGCACTCTCCACTAATGCCTAGATAGATTTGCTGTGACTGGGACACACACACGCACACGCACTCAAAAGAAAATGAGAGTAATTACCTTGTCTGTGGATCATGCCTCCGTGCAATATTCTGGCCACGGTGCACCTTTGTTTGTCGTTCAGCTTCAGAGTGACCCCCTGGACACAGAGACCACAGTCAATGAGGAGGCATTAGCAAACAAAATAAAAATATATACGTGTTTATGTGTGTGTGGATAGTATACCATGGGCTCTGAAGCATTCTTTTCAAATTCCACTTCTTTCATCCTGGTCAGTTCTGTGCCGTTCACGAGTCCTGCACTACCGTTAGTGTAAACCTCAGCTCCCTTACTCTCATAGATGTGCACAGAAGCCTGTTGAAAAAAAAACACATTAATGGTCATTTTTTATCTCAAAACCAAATAAAGTCCTCATTGCTTTAAATTAAAACAAGACCACATGTCACACTTTCTGTCATGCAAGTAATTTAAGATTTATAGTCAGTCAGATCATTATAACATGCACTTCTAATAGCTGCTACTTTTTGATGCAAATGAAACGTGACTGTTAGCACGGTCACGTTTCATTTGCAGTTTCAACATATGTTCAAGGTTGAAAATTAACCCGATGTTATAACACCTCATTAACCACGTCCATTGATCTGGTCCAGCTGGTCCATGTGGTCATGGATACCATCTGAGTCATCAGGTGAACACATTTGAGAGAAGCAATAATGCAAGCAAGCTTATACGTTCTGAAGATTCTTAAAATGATTGTGTTTGAAGTCATATTAAAAGTTTGGTGGTAGAAATCTAACAACTGACCAAAAAGCAGGAAATCCCTATCTCCAGATACTGTATGGTTAATTACATTACTGTTGTTTCCAACTGTAGAGAGACTATTCCGTAATACAATTAGAGCCAGGAATAGCTTACATACGCAGGCTAAAAAACAAAAAAAGTTATATTTTATTAAAAAGCAACTACTTTGTATTGCAACATAATGAGAAACCTTAAAGATACTATGTCTTCATTTCACATTTTACATCCATGGTGGGCAACAAAGGGGGTCTTTTGTCCTGGTCGCCGCCACAGTTAAATCCACATATTTAGGAAGCAAGAGAAAAAGCTCCTCTGACAAGTAAACACAATGCCATCACTGAGGACTCATATGACATACTATGTACACCGTCCTGATCCCTGGGGAGTAAGCTGGCCTACTGTGGATATACCATGCATGTATAATATAGAACAATATAAGATGATGTATAAATTGGTCTCTAAACTGACATAAAAGATACAACCTCCTGAGTCAGCACTTATTTTCTGGCAGGAAATTAAGCATAAGCACTGCTTCAGCAAAAAGAAAAAGTTGTTATCTATCTATCTTCCAGCATCAGCACTACAATAAACCAATAAATATCATTATCACCTTCACCTTCCTCCTCCTCCTCCTCTTCCTCCTCCTCCTTGCTTACTGTATAACCGAAGCCCTGATAAACTGTGCACACTGTTTAGTGTCTTACAATTACTACTAGGTTGTAATTACGTCCATAATTAAACAGGTGTTCTTGGTAAAACTAATTTCTTTAACATAATATATAAACCAAATAATTGTTAAGTAGACAATGCTTGACTAAATGCAAAAGATTTGAAAGCAAAGCAGTTGTTTTTCTTTGCAACGTGATAGTTATTTACCAGTCTAGTGCTGATACATTTCAGGATTGTTCTGTACCAGGAGGGAGTGTTTGGCTGGAGTCCCAGAGGAATCTGATGAAATTACATCCTCCAAGGAAAGGAATCTGTACAGCAATCTAGCTGCAGATACAACCGCCATATACAAATATATCCTGCAAACACACACTGATTTCTACCACTCAGCTCCCATCTGGTATTTCGAAAAAAAAGCTGCTCTAAAAGACATTAGGAAATGCATTTTGTGGAACCACACATTAGGGATCTTATGACTGGCGTTATTAAACTTCTCACAAGCGCCACATTTTGTATTGTTTTATGACAGCTGTCGGTTTTTCAATTAAGACAAACCACTTCTTATAGAGCCAGGAATAACTGTAAAATACAGAAGCCCATTTCTGCCAGTAAAAGACAGAAAAAAGGAAAACTAAATAATCAGAAATGTGTCTAAATAATGAGTACTAAGTCACTATTTTGAGATAATAACTCAATATTTCAAGATAAGCGAGTCAGTATCTTCAGATACAAAGTCATTTTCAGAGAGTTCCTTATTATTTTAAGATACCAAGTCATGTTTGTTACAGTTTTAGGATTGTAGATCACTATTTTGAAAAACTTAGAAATTGTTTTGAGATATGTTGTCATAACAGCTCAAAGGATTTTTACTTGCATCACTTTTGAGGAAATGTGCTTCCAAAACTTAACTTATATTCACACATATTGGGTAGTTTCCCTCTAGATACAGAGTATATGACTTTATTATCTCACCCTCAGAACTAAGCAAGAAACAGGTACAAAGGTTAAATTGTAAAGCATTATCACAAAGCAATTACAACTATCGGAAACTAATGACAGATTCCTTACAAACAGTAGCCAACAGGACTGAATCCTAAAATGTGTATGTGATTAGATTTTGATGGGTGCTGAAAGGCCTTTTTAATTAAATTCATTTCACCAGGATGTTGACAATGAGCCCCAGCTGATCAATCAGTTATAAATGATTAGAAAGGTATTACTCTGCTTTGTCACAATGTGTTCCAATCACTATTAAAAGTCAACACAGATTACAATATCTACCATGTCCCTTTTCAGAAACTTGAATGGCAATCTTGGGTTTGAACAAGATAATCAAACGGCAGAGAGAGAGGCAAAACGCACTCAGGGAAAAAAGTCTATTTACAGTAACCAATTCCATTTAAGAAAAACTATCTCTGGATAAGATTATATGCTATGAAGATTTATATCTATTGTCGACCTGCTTTTCTCCATATGCACCAGGATCTAATATGATTGAATACAGTCTGTTTTTTCTATTGACAAGATTTGCCTTTTAAGCCAAGACATCATTTGTTATTAATTAGGGTGAGTCTCCTGCCAGAAGACTGCTGCTTTACTCTGTATCACTCTTTTGAAGGAACACAGTAGGATGTCAATATATCTTACTGATATGGGAGCAGATTATTTCGAAGAGTTTACACAGAAATAGCTGGGAAGGCTCACCTGCCTGAAGCCTGACGTGTGTGAATTTGTTTGGTTCTCAAAATTACATTAAAAAAAGTGTGGCTAAACAATCGTGTAGTTATCCTCGAGTTGAAATGCATTAATGGTTATGTAAGGCTAGTCCACAGTATTTTAAGTGTAAGGCAGAACAAAACTACCTAGCATTACCAAACTCAAGGTAATAAAAGGTAAAAACTCTGATAGCCAGCAGGCGGTGACTTCACTGGTTGCAAAAAGAAGTTAAATTGCTATAGTAGTCAATGAGAAAACTACACTATTTCTTACTTGAAACATTGACTTAATGACTTTATGGTCTCAATCGTTTGTATAAGTCTTCCGTGATACAGCTTGAGGTTCAGTGCGTGAATTATGATCAAATTAAGAGTAAAATAGGTGATAAAGTAAGGTATCCTTCAGGGCGCGGAAGCTTTCTGAATATACATTGGTTTTAAATGTATCCTATATGATGATCCTGGCTACTATAGTCATCCGTAAACCTGTATTACTATCTGTGTCTACCTGGAAAGAGGGTGATGATGGAAATAAGTAATTTCAAGCTTTATTGTTATCCGTGAAATTTCCAATAAATGCATTGTCTTTTGAAACTACACACTGTCTAGCACTATATGAGCAACATTAGAAACTGCAATGTGCACTGAGAGATAATGGACCAGATGAGTCCGCTTAAAGACACTGATTTCACAAATGAGCAATGAGTAGAAAAACACGTTGACAAGATTGCAACTCAAGGCTATTGAGATGCAAACTGCTGATGTCAGGAAAGGAGTTTCCTCCCTTTAACCTTTCCCTCAGTAGCTCAGTGCTGACTTTTCAGTTTCAGAGAAGAGGTTTAGGCCAAAGACTTCCCTGGGTATTACTGGCTGCCAAGCTTAGGCCTGGAGGTCGTCAAGGATTTAAGATTCTAAATCATTGAAACTGTTTGTGGTCACACACATCAGGTGTTGCCTAGCTGGAAGGCAAAGTCAATAGTTTCGCAACATAATCTGGCCTCAACTTGAAAACAAGTTCCTGCCTAAAACTCCATCATGGTACAATGTGATGCAGTAAACAAGCTGCCGGCCTCAGCTGACTGTTGACTCTACAGCAACAGCAGCCAAGCACTTGTAGCTGTAAGCAAAGTGACATAGAAGCACTGATAAAACATTTACTTAACTTTACAACTTAACTTAAACCATCTTTAATATTGCATCACATTGTTCCAGATAATAAGCTTAATGGTGTTACTTTATGCTGCCTTTAGTGTCACAGTTAAACCTGACTGATATGGGATTAATACACAGCATTTGTATGGCTATAGAGACCTGACTGACTCATGGTCACAGCTAGACATATTACACGTGATATAGCCTCGTTTCCTTCATCCTTCATAAGAATCCCATGCAGTTTTTTAGGGGAATGCAGAAGTGAAATTGCCAATGTAATGTCTACTTGGGTCCAACCATGGCTGACTGAGCAATATTCAGCAATGCAGAGGTTAATGACCTGCTGAATGGAAGGAAACATCTACATAGCTCTTTGTTTCAGAGATCAACACTTTAATGTGTTGTTATATAGTGTGATTAATACACGACTAGGTCTATTTTTAGTTGAATAAACAACGACCATGTGCCACATCTACTTCCCGGAAGCAAACACCAAAATCTGGGGGAGCAAAAAAACAAACAAAAAAAGAGTAAGAGACGACACCTACCTTGTCAGCCTTTGGTTTATTTTGCAGCAGATGTTCCAGGTACAGGTCGGACAGAGCTGTCCGGACGCTGCTCATCGACTCCAGTTCAGCAGGTTCGTTTTTATTGGAATTTAACGTCATCTTTCCGTTAGATAGAAAAAACACCCTGTGAACCCGACGTGCCCCCGCTCAAAGGTCCGCAAAGGGGCCGGCCGAGAAAAGCTGAGATAGAGGAATATGCTGATAAAGAGCACTGTCGGTGTGATAAGTCACTCTCTGAGGTAAAAGTCCAAGGTTTGATTCAGCAGCACGTGAAGTCCTGAGATGTGCTGCTGCGGGGACACCGCTGACAAAGCAAGTAAACATGCATCAGAGGGGCAGGCTTATGATGCCTTCAAGTGCGCTCTTTTAGCTCCGAGATCCCACAATCGAGATGTTTTTGTTTTTTTTTTGTCATGCATTGATTAAGTACCTGGTACTCAAAAATAAAGCTGTGTCTGTTGTTTCTAGTAAAAGCCACACAAAGGGGCAGCTACTACACTGATATGTTTATATTATAGCTTAATATATGTTCCGTTGTATGCTAAGTTTACTGTCATAGCATATCCACCTATCTTATGTAAGGGCATTCCTTGTATGTATTTATAGGCTGTGTGTGTGTATGTATACATTTGTATAGATAGGCTGCCGCTGCCCCCTCTTAGTCAATTATTACACTGTTTTTTTCAGTTAGATCTTAATTGACATCTATTGTTAAAAATTGAGAGGAGTGCTTTTGCTTAGTTCTTTGTGTAAAACATAACTGTTGATTAAATCATCTAATCAAATCAAAGTTATAATTATTAACTATAAATAAAAAATGTGGAAGTGTACTGAGGTATATCTTGTAGCGATGTTTGTGAAGATGATCAAGAAGTCTCCGGAGACACCAGCTTGTATATAATAAGGTTTATTACAACAGCATAGTATCATACACCAACACGGGCAATACGAGGTTCACAGAGCCAATTGTGGAAGTCCCCCAGAACTCTCTTTGTGCATGCAATTTATAGGAGAAAATGTGTGTGCGTGTCCAATGTGTGTGTGTGACCAAAGGAGGTGAACTAGAATTTGTACCCAACTTAGGAGAGATGTATGTTCTCGTCCTACATGTCTTTTGTCCCCAAATAAGGTGAGATGTATGTTCTTCCAACATGTCTTTCTCTTACTCATCCATGGAGGCCCTCCGACATATTCCAGAGGTTTCTTAGGCAAGACCCTATTACACAACCTCACTCCCTGCACTCTCTATGACCTCAGAGAGTAACTAACTGCATACATGAACCTATTTAATCACAGTACGTTGAGCAAGAATCTATTTGGAGGATAGGCCTAACTTTTTATTTTTGTATAATAAATAAATTAGACTGAACAGATTTTGTCACTGCTGGAGTCCCTACCATGCAAAATGCAGTCATGTACTGATATATAGTTGGGATCAAAATTAATGTCATACTTTCTATCAATACAGTTATTAAGATGGTTGACTGACGTTCATGAAACATCTGAAGCACAAGTATACATGCTTATGTTGCTCTGTTGTTTTTTTTGTGCTATTTACCATATTTTATTTAAAAATCTGCAACAGTTTATACATTTTTTTCAAAGAAAGAAAAATGGAGACATACAGTTATTTTTAGATAATTCATTTCTTCACAATGTTGATGGGACCCTCTAATACATTCTGATCTACCCTAATTTTTCTGTCTTCAAGAAAGTATTTGACACAAAATATTCACATTTCCGAGAGTACTTGAATGCGGCATTACCGCAGAGTCCTCAGCAGGGCTGCATCATAGGAAGCACATTACGGCAGGCTATTGACTGTGATCCCAGTTTACTGGATGAGATCTCCATTATAAAACAACGCATCAGGCTGTGTGCTAATAACGATCATCAATGGGAGAGTGTTCAGATCACGTGATTTATTAATACTTTGGCATTCGCAGACTCCAAGAAATCCTGATAATTACAGTAAAGTATATTGCCATGTTTGATAACTAATTTTTTACAGATGCAATATTTTTAAAAAATCAGGCACTTTATTTGGACATCTAGGCCTGAAGTGGTAACCGAATATGAATTACATGTGGCTTTTTTTTATTAGTTACATAACTTTATTGAATTACAAGTAAAACTGTTATCTTACCGGAATACTGTTATAATTCCTGTAAATTCATAGACAGACCTTATTGCTCTAGAAAAGTACACCTAAATATCCTTTTTTCTGTCACTTTAAATTCAAATAATTTGCAATTCATGTTATTTACAGTATCTCACAAAAGTGAGTACACCCCTCACATTTTTGTAAATATTTTGTTATATCTTTTCATGGGACAACACTGAAGATATGACACTTTGGGCACAATTTGACCATTTTCACTTAGGGGTGTACTCACTTTTGTTGCCAGCGGTTTAAACATTAATGGCTGTGTGTTGAGTTATTGTGAGGGCACAGCAAATTTACACTGTTATACAAGATGTACACTGACTACTTTACATTGGATCAAAGTGTCATATCTTCACTGTTGTCCCATGAAAAGATATAATAACATATTTACAAAAAAGTGAGGGGTGTACTCACTTTTGTGAGATACTGTAAATCATCTTACCCTTACACAAATAAATAACCTTTTTTTTCTTTTGTGTACATTCTTGTTGCAGCTGCTCTTAATTAAAGGCCACATGGAGGATTATCATCTTCATTTTTGTTGTTGATAAAAAGGACTTAAAACTCAATTATCAATTAACCCTCAAAACAAAAAACAACAATAGTTACATCCCAACAAAACTGACTGAAAAAAACACAACTCACTGAACTAAAGTTATATTGAATTAAAGTAACTACTTCTTTTGATGTAATCTGATTGTAGGTACTTATTTTTGTAAACTGATAACTTCATTCCTGTTACATGGTATCTGTTACTGCCAAACTCAGATGTGTACATATTTATGGTGACATATTTAAAATAAAATATATAACAACTTTTTATCGAAAAATACATTCCGTCTTCTTCCTGTTTAACTTAGACTTAAAGTGTTTACAACCTGCATTTTGTCCATCTTAAAACAATGGTGAAATTGATCAATGACATGCCTTTGTTTTATAGAAGATTTGGATGCTTTATCACGGTTTATGATGTCTGTTTGTTTTTTGATACCCCAGTGTGCAGTAGGGCCACGGTTTTTCTGCACAAATAGCTGGGCTCCCCACATTGTGAAGCACAGCCAAACAGACTGGCAATGTATGGAGAAAGGAAGAGTTACTCAGCCAGTTGATGAGAGTGATAAGCAGTTAATCACGAGAAAGGACTCAAGAGGGAGCCAGCATACAGGATTGTTTCAGCAATAACATGTCCTAGCCTGCTAACGTTTGGCTTCTTATGGAGAGGGTCAGCAAGTGCTTGGTTTTACCCCTGCCTCTCATTTAAATAGCCTTCTTGTCCTCATAGAGAATAACTTTCATGCTACCACCTGAGCAGCCCACACTTCTTCGGTCACAGTCTCACCTGATTTATCCTCTAACTATTCTGTTTTATCAGTGTCATTGTTAAGCGACTATCCGAGCAGCAAACATTTAGCCGCTCAGGGGCAAAATGCAGGGAGTTCTGTCAGACACGCCAAATCCATAGTAAATAAGCACAGTCGTCCAAGTTGTAGGTTAATCCAGTTTATTGTTCCGGTTGAAAGATGGTACAAGGTGATACGTATCTCTATTGCTAAGATGAATTTTAATGCAGTTTAAAGTGCTATCTTCTGTGGCTCGTGCGCTCAACAGTACGCTTCCTGAACTCTCCCCCTCTCTGTGACAAACACACTTAACAATCAGCAGGTGCTCCGGTGATCTTAATTACCCCTCAACAATGACACACCTTCGCCAGGCGCAAGCACACACCCACAATTACCCTGGAGAAGGACACACCTCCACCAGGCACGCGTACACACACACGCACACACACAATTAGGCCTACTGACGGTAACCCACTGAAAGAACACATAACGTATTCCTTGCCTCTACAGTCATGTTGAATCCTGTATGTTTTCTGTCAAGTCAAATCTAGTTACTCGGGTTTGGTCCACTAAATTCCCTCAGATGTTCCCACATTAAATAGACACCAAACAACTACAAAGAGATAAATACCAACTTCTAAGATAGAAAACCAAAACTACAAATAGATAATGACAACTATGAAGGGATAGAACAACAACTTTGAATAGATAATGACAACTATGAAAGGATAGAACAACAACAACAGATAGACTCAAAACTACTACAGGTAACAACTACAAAGAAACACGAAACAACTACAAAAAGACCCAAACTATAGAGAACCCAACAAAAACTACGACGGGATAAAACAACAACTACAAAGACATAAAAGAAACTACTAAAAGCGGCACAACTAAAGTAAAAAACAAAACTACAGACTAAAGACCAAAACAATATCATTGACACAAAATGAAAGCAACCCAATGACTATAAAAGTTTAATCACAAAAATAAAGAGATGCTTATGATCTGTAAAGTCTTTGTATCTTGCATCTATGTATGAGAGGCAATGAAGCTATACTCGGGGGCCCATTGTCTTATAATCGCACCTGTTAAGGCTGTTGTTGGAAGGATGACGTTGTAGGCGTCTTTCACCCTGGCTTAACTATTCCCTGATGGAAATCTGCAGTCATATGATCTCTCACCTGCCAGCACACCTGTCTCCTCTACAAATCCAATCTCATCTAATGACACACTGTTATTTTGAGCTACATGACTGTCAGCCTTATTGTTTCTGATAGAAGCTTTCAGTTGTGACAAAAAAATGAGTTTTTCCTCCTTGTCTGTTGAGTTTACAAAAAAGCTCAGGCATACATTCCCATTGTTCACTCAGGTGCTTTTACTTTTTCAACCTCCTAACTGAATTATGTGGGTAAGCATCCTACAGAGATGTGCTTCCAATATTAACCACCAAATAACAGAAACACCTCTTAGTATAATGTACTAAACTACTACACCCTCCAAAATTACCATAATGTTACGTCAAAACCTCTCTTTGTTTCCTTTTTTGGGAAAGAAAACATTCAAATATACAAACACTGCAAACACAATGGTTCAGATAGAAGAATATTAATTTCAATGAGTAAATACAAATGATAAAAAAATGAATGTAAAAATCCTGTGAAGTTGAGGGTAACTTTTGTTGCTTAATTGCATTTTTAAGATATAGGGCTTTTTGAATTGTATATAATTTGTATAGTATTACCTTGTTTCAATATAGTATTGTAATATTTATAGAATAGATCCTAGTTAATCTAAACGAGATTAAAGTATATGGTTGCCATTTCTAAATCACAAAAAGTAGGCTACAAACATTTATATTTAAGTTAACCATTTGATTTATTAATTTGAAAATAGACATAACTAGTTGTTTCCTTCACTCTAAGATTAAAGGTGTATTCTTTAAATGTAGCCTACTGTATGTAATCTCTTAAGCATAATGGCAAACAAACTGAAGGGAGCATTTCTTCCATATAACTAATGCGTTTAAGGCTTTTGTGGAATTAACACTGAAAAAGTAAGCATATTTTTGATTAAAGAGTCATTGCTTGTAGGATTGTGTTGCTCACTGTGGCATATTACCAATAAGTGCAAACAATATTGTAGTTATCATTTGCCAAAATACATCTCAAATAAAATGCTTTGGACATCCGGGTGCTCGGTCCAATGGTATCACGCATGTGCCAACCTTCTCGACCAAGCTCAGCGGTGGGGGGAATAGAAACACCATGGTGTCTTGTTTACAATCGTCAATATACCGCAGTTAGACTTTACACCATTTTACACACATTACAGCAGAAACCATGCCGTGTTTAATAATTAATCTCGTCGTTACGCCAAATGTTGTGAGATTTAAGTGTTGACGGTGGCTTTTCGTCAAAGAATCCGGGTATAGTTATAGGTTTATTCTGCTTTCTTCCTCACAGACGTATTTTGACGATGTCGGGCATGTTAAGTAGGATATTGCGACCCGCGTTGCTGCTGTCTGCAGTCAGAAACAAGAAGCCACAGTGGAGGCACGAGACGCTGGTCCGCGCGAGTTCTGCAAGTGAAGCCTCCATTCGGTCACTCAAAGACTGTCTCGGTGAGTTAGTTGCAGTGCAACAGGATTCACACCCATAGGGCAAAACCAGAGTTGGGAAGTAGGCCTACCTGAGTGTAGGATTACTCTGTTAAAGTCCTGCATTCAAAATGTTACTAAACTAAAGGTAGTATTGGCATCAACATATGCTTAAAGTAACGAAAGTAAAAGTACTCATTATGCAGATAGGCTCATTTTAGACGAAGCTGAAGTTAGCATCCGATTCGGCAGTTAAGGGGAAAGTTAAGGGATATTTAATTTACAGTGCTGAGCGACCTATCCTCCGTTTTTTGAACCTCTGAAATCGCTGCATAGTCGTTGTATTTGGACTAGATTATCCCAGAGAGTCTAAACATTCTTTATAACACAGTTTTGGATTTGTGAAACCTTAATTCTATTTGTGAAAATGTAAAAAAAGGGAGATTTTACTGTCTTTTTTTCACATCTAGACCACATTAGACCTGGTCCTTATCTAAAACCACTATACCTAAACTCATGAAATCTGGACTGGATTATCTCAGCCAGGCTAAATTATCTTTAAAATACAGTTTGGGATTTGTGAAACCTTTATTCTATTTGTGAAAACACAAAACAGGGAGATTTTGCTGCTTTTTTCACATTAGACCAGGTCCTGATCTAAAACCACTATATGTAGACTCATCAAATCTGGACTAGATTATCCCAGAGAGTGTAAACACTCTTTATGATGCAGTTTTTGGATTTGTGAAAGCTTTATTCTATTTCTGAAAATGCAAAAAAGGGAGATTTCACTGCTTTTTTTGCATCTAGACCACATTAGACCTGGTCCTGATTTAAAACCACTCTACCTAGACTCGTCAAATCTGGACCCCGCAAACTCCACCTACGGGGTCTGTCTGCAGGCACTCTGTGGACAGTTTGGCGGCAGCCTTTCATTTTATTTTGGAAGAACAATTTGAAGAGTGACTAATAGGCTATATCAGGACCTGGTCCAATGTGGTCTAGATGTGAAAAAGCAGCGAAATCTCCGTTTTTAGCTTTTTCACAAATAGAATAAAGCTTTCACAAATCTGAAAGTGTAATTAATATAAAGAATACTAGCCTCTCTGGGATAATCCAGGACCAGGTCTAATGTGGTCTAGATGTGAAAAAAGCAGCGAAATTTCCGTTTTTAGCTTTTTCACAAATAGAATAAAGCTTTCACAAATATGAAAGTGTAATATAAAGAATACTTAGCCTCTCTGGGATAATCCAGTCCAGATTTGACGAGTGTAAGTGCAGTGGTTTTAAATCAGGACCAGGTCTAATGTGTTCTAGATGCGTAAAAAGCAGTGAAATCTCACTTTTTAACATTTTCACAAATAGAATAAAGGTTTCACAAATCTATAAACTGCATCATAAAGAGTTTTTACACTCTCTGGGATAATTTAGTCCAGATTTGATGAGTCTAGGTATAGTGGTTTTAGATCAGGACTAAGGTTGTCTAGATGTGAGAAAAAAAGACAGTGAAATCTCCCTTTTTTTTGCATTTTCACAAATAGAATGAAGGTTTCACAAATCCAAAACTGTTATAAAGAATGTTTAGAGTCTCTGGGATAATCTAGTCCAAATAAATCGGCTATGAAGCTATTTAAGAGGTTCAATGAACGGAGGATTGGTCGCTCAGCGCTGTAAATTAATTATCCCTTAATTTTCCCCTTAACTGCCAAATCGGAAGCTCTGAATCGGATGCTAACTTCAACTTCGTTCATTTCAGAACAATATATTATATATTTCGATTATAATTATTGATGCAAGGTGTAACTAAAGTCTTATAAAGTGTTGTTTATATTTCACATCATTAATTTAAATCTGCAAAAGTAACTAAAGTTATTCAATAAATGTTCTTAGTTACTTTACAACACTGGACAAAACTGTACATTAACCTCATGCTTATGAAACCACCAGAGGTCAACTATGGAGGGACACCGATACGGTTTAACTATGTGTGGCTGCGGGATCACTGCCGCTCTGAGGCTTCATACAACTCCAGCACTAACCAGAGAAACCTGGACACTGCAAGTATAGACCTCTCCATCCGCCCTGAAAACACAACTGTGCAAGATGGCCATCTAGTCCTCACCTGTGAGTACAGTTCTAGCAAGCCAAACATCTCAAAGTAAAAGTCTGTTCAGGATAAAAAGTGATTATAATATTTTCAAGTCATGAGGCATGTTTACGCCTCATCAAAAAGAAACGCATTAAAGACCTTTTGCAATATATCAATATTATATTGATTTTGTGATATGAGACTAGATATGGTCTTAGATTTCGATATAGTTAGATGGCAGTATGTTGGTCTATAAATGGTTTTAAAGGCTGCATTCAAGTAAAGTCATTTTTAATATTTTGTGCACCCTACAATATCTTTGTAATATCGTTACTGAGGTATTTGGACAAAAATATTGTGATATTTTAATTACTCAATATTGCCTAGCTCTAAGGCATTATAATGGCACTGATATTACACAAGGGTAGATACCAAACAAGCACAAGAACCCCAGGGGCCCCAGTCAGATATTGCTAGTCCACTGTATGTAATTGGATGCATTATAATAATGACTTTATTAATACAGCACTTTCAAAACAACGTCACAAAGTGCTTTACATGGATTAAGAACAGGCTGTTCAGGCAGCAACAAAGCATGCAGTCTAAATTCCCCAGACCCACCCAATAAAATATACAGCATTTCAACAATGTCAGCAGTTATACAAAGAAAAGAACCTTTGTTACAGGAACAGATAAAATACCATCAAGGTAGTATTGCAGTATTGCATAATCTTGGGGTCTTAAAACGCTGCTACAAAATATATTCAAGTTCACTTTGAGCTTATATAGTGCATGTTCTTGGATAAATTGTGATTAATCAAGATGCCCCAAACTAACCTGGCCTTACCTCAGACCTCACAAAACAACATCCCCAAAGAACTAAACTATGAAACATAGCATTTACAACATGTAACCTTAGGTCAGATTAAAAGATTTACTTTAAGTCGACTAATAAAGTGCATCTAGAAAGTATCAGTGTTCAGTCAAACTCGATGCTAAATTTAGAATACAGTTTTACCTTGCAACTGCAGCCCTAAATGAAGAGGAACTGAAGCGGTAATCTAACAGACTCCCTCGACAAATACATTTTACCTCGCAGAATACAGAAATTACAGGTCACACGCTGCCCTGATTTGGTGGTTTGTTTGTGTTATGCATGGATTTTGTGTTTAAACAGCAATCCATAATCCCCAGTGTCACACAATAACTCAAAACAGGCAACCGACCATACAAGCAACGCCTGTGTCCTGCAAGGGAAAATCTATGTTTTTGTCAATGGAGTTTGGCTAAAGATGGATGGAACGGCTTCACCTCCATGTTGGTTAGGGCTGTCTGTCAGCAAAGAACAGGCAGTGGAAATGTTCCCACACATAAACAAATATTGATTCCTAAAGGTGGCTAAAATAAATTTGGCTGCAGCCCCAGTCCACAGCAGTACATTGCTTTAATTCCATGTTGGTAATCCTTTCCATTCTCCAATATTGTGGGTTCCGTCAACAGTAGCTAATACATTTTTATATTAATCGCTTAAAACAGTCCTGAGGATATTTCTGTAAAGAGTACAAAATAAAGCATATCATCATCACACATGAGGTAAAGTTCTCTTCACATGAAAAAGTTTGACTTATTCCTCTGTGATGGCCTTCTTTTTATAGAGTAAAGATTCCTTCTGTTGTCAGTAAATCCTTAGGGTGTGGTAAGGTAATGAAAGAGACAGATAAAAAGATATGAACGGTTCAATAAATCTTTATGTTCTCTGATTTCTTTTTGCTTATTAACCTCTATCAGCGGCCAGTGATTTGCAACATGTTTTACTGGCTGGCACAGGGAACATTTGGCTTTGATAGACTCATTATATATCACCGGCATTAAAATGGTCTTAAAATGAAAATATGAACAATCTTTCTGGGTCAATATATCGTCCAACATAAGTAGTTATCCTGAAAAACAGAAAGAACAAAATATGGAAATGGAGATACCGCCACTGTAAGCTTTTTAATAGCACACCAGTGCAGTGAAAACCTGGCAGCTTATAGATGCCCATGCTCTCAGCTGTGGGCGTATGTCTGGCTTATGCCACTTGGGGTTGTCCTTAAGATGGACTGATGCCTCCCTGTGGGCTGCTGGGCTGTTACAGGTTTTTTTATTTATGCACAAGAGTGGCACTGAATCTTACATAAACTGACAAATGGGGAGCTGTCAGCCCCGAGGCAGTTGATGATGCACACACTCCTTTGGGCACACTGGCATATACACAGTGTGGCACTGCATATTCAAGGTCAGCTGAGTCTGGGTGTACACATCCTATCCATCAACATCTGCCCTCACAGACTTGGTTTGGTAAATGCTCAATCTCAACGGTGCAAAGGCCCTCATGGATACTCAGGTTGCATGCAGATCATATCTTCTTGCTGTGTGTGTACATAAACCCTGGATGGTAAGCTTTTTATGAGCTTTTCTGTAATCCTTTACGACCTGATGTACAGAGTACAGAGGTTATTGTGAGACTACTTGACAAAAGGAGAGGACAGAGCCAAGAGATTAGATTCAAGATGATTAAATTATTTGAGTTACTTTATCATTTCATCTTACTGTGTACATTTTACACAACAAAAAGTTCAAGTTGATGGAATAATGTAATGGCTTAAAATGACTCAATCAACCTTTGAATTGATTCCCTATAAACCAGTTTCCCACTGGACAAATAGCCTTATAACATTTCACTCAAAAAATTAAATCTGCATCCAATTCTTGGAAAAATGACTTTTCAGTAGTTAAAGATATTAATTTTCTTGAGTGATGGAATCATGACTCCGCTGTGGACACACTCATTTAAGCTGCTTTTCTCGTGTAACGCTATATGAGGTCGATATATAATAAATAAAATGGAAAGAAATGGACAATAATGAAAATGTATTATTTTCTCTCTTTTAAACCCACAATTCCTATTGTGCCATGACATTTAAACTTAACAGAAACCAAACGAAACTCATCAAACGTCCAACACCTATGGTTACACCTATATTAAAAAGCACAACGATAAGAATTTCACCTGACTCCACATTTGTTTGCTATCCCTTTGTCCAGCGCCTTTCTGTGACTTCACATGTGACACACCAGTAAATAAAAAAATAAGGTTGTCTATCCCCACTTCGGGGCCGGCGAGCCTGGGTTTACTATTCTGGTTGTTAACCAGGTCTGCCTAACCTTTCAGACCATATTAAGTATAAGCAAGCTTACCGCCAGGCTCGGATCCAGCTGGATCGGCAAGACCTCACCTCAGATAACCCTGAATGAACCAGGCTCAATTAACTGCTGTTTCAAAGCAGACGACTCACTAAATCCGTTTAAGCGATCCCGTAGGATTTTAGTATCTGTAATGAGGACAGCGCTGAATCCTTTTAAGTTATCCCAGTCCAAAAAGGTGGGATGATTTTATTTCAGAAAAAGGGTCCCCACTTGTACAGGGGTTTACCTTCTCTCGTTACAACATGACAATCATTCAAAAATGTTCTCTATTGTGTTCTAGATTCCTATATCCTAAATCCCTAATATAACATCATTAAGTCATATAGTTAGTGTTTTTTTGTCCCTCTTCAGTTGCACTTTTAAATGGTGTTAATACATCATATAGTTAGTTTTCTTAAAAAGCCCTCTAGTTAGTTATCGGTGTTTTTAGAGTATTCCGGAAGAGCCCTCCTGTAAACATACAGTACTTCGAGAGTACTCACCCAGGAAAACCCCCGTCCCCGAGCTTTCTTCTCTTGGCTACTGCTTTTATACTCTTACACAGAAGCAGAACCAAAGACACTCCCATATAACCTTACATGAGGGGGAGTGTCATGGCTTCCGGTGTGTGAGACTGGACATGTCCGGACTTGCCTCAGATGGTCAAGTTCAAGCTGAGCTGAAAGCTCCAGTGCTTTTACATTGAGTCCAGGCTCTTATTTACGACCTGTTGCTAGTGAAGACAGCTGTGTCTCCCCTGCTAAACAGTGGCCTCTATAGTTATACATTATATCAGGCTCTATAGTCCCTCTGTCAGCTCTACAACCCGTTAGCCTTTTATATATGGGCATAGAACAACATGAAATAAAATACATTTTCATTGTGGGTTATTCATGATTAGATGTTATTATATTAACTTTCGTTTTGAGTACTATCTCAATATGGGAACCCCAACACCACTTTAACCTTTCCTTAGTAATTTATTTTGATGTGTCAAAATCAGCTCCTGCATAGCATTAAAAGCTGGTGTAGGAATGCTTAATGAAGCCAGCAAGAGTAACTACATTTGAAAAATTACCCAATGTAAGAACCCAGCGTAATTCCCTACTCTTTTCCAATGAACATGGCAAACAGCATTAGCTTCAAATGTCTAGCAAGAAATGCGGAAAGTTGGCAACACTGACAACCCGCTCCTTCTGGCCTCCCTATGAAGCCAGTCCCACAAAAAATTTGAACAATGACTGTACACTGAAAATACTGAAAGGTTGATTTAATGAAATGAATTGTGTTAACAGATTTCACATTACTGTATTAGGTTAATAAAAGCAATAATAATAAGTTGAAACTTATTAAACTTAATGTTATTGCTTTCAACTAAGCTATGAGTTTGGTGAAATGTGTTGATATAATACATTTAATTTGAGTCAATCTTTAAGTCTTTTCAGTGTAAACAATCAACATGGCTATTGTTAGTATTAACAATTTTCAAGGTAGCCGCTTCTGGAAAACTCCAGTGAATTGGCAGGTTAACTGACGGAGCATGAAGTAGACGGGCAGGTTGTCCTGTGACGGCCAGTTAGTGGATGTACGTGATGTGAAGACTTTTTCAAGAAATATAACAAATGTTTCTAAAACACACAATTCATCCTTGCCTAATGTTATTTTAATGTACCTAATGTTTTTTTTCCCATTTCTGTATCCCAGGGCCAGGAGGTCATGTCTCAAAATACAGCCTTAGCTGGCTAGCTGAGAACAGCTACGAAGAAAATAAGCAAAGCACCATCCAACCACGCATCCTCTGGAATTCAGACACCTACAAAAATGCAAACATACCCTCTGCAAAATGGGAGAGCTTTATGAGTTGTGACGATGAAGTAAAGAAGTTTCTTCAGGGCTATCTTCTGTATGGGATCGCTTTTGTCGATGATGTCCCTGCTACAGTCGAAGCCACAGAGAAGGTCACCCAGAGAGTCAGTCTAATCAGGTATTAAGTGGGGGTTTTATAGGGCCTTTTTGTATGAAACTTGTCTTCTCCAAATAACATCATCAAGCATCTATTCTGCACTTACAATTGTTTTTTGTGTAACTGATACAAAAGGGAGACTACATATGGAAGAATGTGGTGTTTTACATCAGATTTTTCCAGAGGAGATACTGCCTACAGCAAGCTGGGCCTGGACCGTCACACTGACACCTCCTACTTTCAGGAACCTTGTGGGTACGTGCCGCAGAGATTAGCTGATATATCATAAAACAAATCCCCAAAAGTCTAATTTCATACCACTGATCCCTTATACAGAATCCAGGTTTTCCACTGCCTCAAGCATGAGGGAACTGGGGGAAGGACACTGCTCGTGGATGGGTTCTACGCCGCTGAAAAAGTTCGCCAGCAGTCTCCAGAAAACTTTGAGCTGCTTTCCAAAGTGCCTATTAGACATGAGTACATTGAAAAGTCTGAAAATCACCGAAACCACATGACAGGGATCGGCCCTGTACTCAACGTCTATCCTTGGAACGATGAAATGTACCTGTTTCGGTATGTCTGTGCTATAGTATAACCACATTTTGCTACACAAACTTTAACCCATTAAAACCGGGGGCGCTGTTGTGTCATTCTACCATTGAAGCCGGGAAAGCGGATACGTCATTTTCTGGTACTAGAGCTCTGTGGTATTTTTTTGCATTAATTATCGGCCTCTTAGCCCAATGAAATAAATGTGTTAAAGAAACCTCTGTAGTTATTTTCTACTCTGTTCTTTAAAGGAACATTCGCTGTGTTTTAAAATATTAACTTGTATACTTTCTCCAACAGATACAACAACTATGACCGATCCGTGATAAACACAGTGCCTCACGACCTTGTTCGGCAATGGTATATCGCACATCGAGAGCTGACAAATGAACTGAGGAGACCAGAGAATGAGCTGTGGGTGAAACTGACTCCAGGGAAAGTAAGACATTTGTTGATGACTTTTGCATCTTAATATTTGTCACGTTTGCTGCATCGTCATGTAAATGCTTTAGTAAATTTATACGGGATAAAAAGGATGTATTACTCTCTTTTCTTTATTAGGTGATTTTTATTGACAACTGGCGTGTCATGCATGGGAGGGACTCTTTCACCGGCCTGAGGCAGCTCTGCGGATGCTACCTGACCAGAGACGACATCCTCAGTTCTGCACGCGTCTTCGGTCTGCAGGCGTGATCTTGGACATCAAGACCTCTTCACCTCTGTGCCTTATCAGTTAGCCTATGCTAGTGAGAGTAAAGATGATCCAGCAACCTTTAGGATAATCTACCAACTAGCTATCATTTTACTTTTTTAACAGTTGGTACCCGTGAATGTGTGTTTTATTGTTTAATATAAAACTTAACTGATTTCTGATAGCCAAAGTCAATTCATTATCTATTAAAAATACAGGTTATGGTAGTTTTTACATTTTCAGTGAGAGCCTTCTGCATCAAGTCACACTGCTGCTGCGTGCTGTAGGAGTACTCACCCTTGTTTATAGTTTTGAAATAAATGTTTGATTGTTGTTGTATCACCCTAAAGTTTTTCAATGACTCCTGAATAAGACTTGAAACTAAAGTTCTCAAACGGCTTGATATTGTTGAATCAGTACGTTATAGGCTCACATGAAATTGTGTAGTGAAAAAAGTAATTAGGACAGTAATATTACCATACAGTACATTTCAGTCATAGCCCAAAACTGCTGAATGCCTGCAATAACCCTAGCTTAATATACTGTACGTATTTGCAAGAAGCAGTTAAACACAAACATTTAACAGAAAATGAAATCAACATCAAGATACAGTATTAGCTACCGTGGCCCGCCCATTGATAAGCCCATCAGTTGTTATAGGCTTTCCAAACATAACACTTGAAAAGAATACAAGCATACAAGCACGCCGTAATAACTGTCAATTTACCATCAACGCAAAGCTCCTAAATATAAAAAATGTTGAGAGACCTATGATGCTTTCATCTTAATTCAATTTTTCTACCTCTTTAAAACATCTCAGAAGTCTGGAGCCAGACTACGATGTTCATTGTTACAGGTGCCATAAGTAATGATGGACGACTTGTCATATTTCTTGGTGATGATGTGTTGGCTTAGTATAAAACTGTCTCTGAATTCAGCTGAATAAGATGGAGCAAGTTAAAGAAGACAAGCAGCTCAGTTAAAGGGAACATATTGAAGGTCTCTGTGCTGCCTTTGTACTTGCCAAATGATCATAGATTTTGTAATACTAGCTTCAAATTAGGGGTAGCCATGTTGATATGAATTCAAGTTATTTGGCTGAAAGAGCAGTAGAAGCCTGAACTATAATGTTGTCATTGCGAGGAAGCATCAATTCCCTCACTGTTGGAAAAATGAACTTTTTCACATACTGTTTTCCTCATAGATACAATAATTGTACATAGCATTAGAATCAAGTTTGTTTGTGAATATCTATACAGTATATATATATATATATATATATATATATATATATATATATATACATAAGTAGACTGCAATCATGTAAGCAATTACCTAGCAGTTTGAGTCCTTTGTGTAAGCCATCTTGTGTAACAGGAAGCAGGCCTCAACTGCAGTACTTACATGTGGTGTGGGCTCTCAGATTTGATTGGATAGAGGATGTGTGATGAAATGACTGATCAGTTAAAAGAAATACTGAATGATGCACAAATGAGTTGTTTATTCTTAATGCACTGTGTTTATGTGGACATTATAAAGAAGGAACTCAGGCCTTGTTAGAATGAGCAGGTTTAGAAAAAAATATATATTTTTGGTTCACTTGTCAACTCGTTGAAGCCAGTCCGCCAGTTTGAACTGACAAGGCGTGTCTGTATGTATATCTGGGTGGAGCAGTGTGAATAATGTTTTTATCTTTGTATTTTGAAGGCTGCAAGTGAAAGCTCACCCTGCTAGCCACGTGTTGTGAGTACAAAATGCTTACAATTTATCTGCAGATGTAAACAGAGTTGTTAATCAAAGTGACTAATTGATTTCTCAAATTTACTTTCAGCCTGGATAAAAGTAGCACCATTGCCCCTTTACAATTTTAAATGAACTTAAAGTTATTACATCCTCGAGAATAATCGTAAAACTTGACGCAGAGCTTCTTGATATAGATATACAGTATATCTGTATATTGATTTTCTTTACTATCAGATAAACATAAATCACATGAAAAAAAGGATCTCTGTTAACCTTTATCTTGAAGGACGTTGGAGCATATGATATTTTGATATCAGGTTGCAAAGAGCTCAAGAGGTTTCTCCCTGTGTGAGCAGCTGAAAAGATTTTTAAACCCCTGTGAGAATGCAGCCAAAGGGCAGCCCTGTAGCTACATGGTTTAAATAACATTTCAAAGTCATCTGACCCCTCACCATTGAGGGATTACTGAACAGGCCTACATTTAACACAAAGAAACCTAAAAAGACTACAAAGAGACACAAAGAAGCTGCAAATACACACAAATGAACTACAAAATGCGGCAAAACAAAAGAAAAAGTCACAGATGGACAGCAAAGAGACACACAATTACCACAAGGTGACATACAACAACAAAAAGGAGGATTACCACCTATACATTTTGTTTATTGTCTGCACCCTGTTGCTTATTATCGGTTAATCCACCCATTTCCCTGAGAATACTGAATAAAGGGTCCATGAGACACACGAGACAAATCATGGACATCTACGGACTCTCAATCTGACCGAGTGCTAACATTATGAGGTTCAGTGTGTGTTTGCTGCTACCTAAATAACACTTTTTTAAATTATTATCATCAATTGTCACACTTAATGAGCTCACAACACACAATATTTTATTAAACCAGAATTTCTGAAGGTAAATACATAACATTGTCATACATCATCAGAGCTGCATTTGTCTTGTATTTCATTTATGCTGAACCAAATTAGTTTGTCATATCCATTAACTGTAAAGACCATCTAAAAAATCCTATTATAAAGCTTCTATCAGTTGAAAAATGTAATGTTGTACTATCATCCTAGCATTGTGTCTACATTCAAGACGATTTTGAGTAAAAAAAAAGATGTAAAAAAACTGTAAAAGATTAAAGTGATCAGTTGCATTTTTATTTTCTTGAGTAAGAAAACATGTAATAAAATGCAACTTCATACACGACCATCAGCATCGGCATATTGATTAAATGTGAGAATGACGTGTGCTTAGGACTGGACATCCTGTTGTTCTGTGTAGTGACGTATCTGCAGGAGCTTTTTCTCCAGCGCTTTTTTTTAGGCCTGGGGATCATCTCCCTCTGCATGGAGGTTGCCGGCTGTGGTTGCCATGGTAACTCTATCTGAGGCTTCTGGGGCCCGATGAGAGCTCCTCCTCGTGGGCAGAGAGAGAGTTGATGTTACACAGTTGAATTAGGAATGACATGATGAAATGCAACAACATCAAGAGGTCAGAATCTCACTTCATCTCGTTGCCCTCTGATGCTTTGATCGCTTTGTATTTGTGTTTCTTCACAGTGTGAGCGATGAACCACACCACCAGGACGATAAGGACACAGCCGAGCAACGCGCCAATCACTGCGCCTGCAATCACTCCATCTCCCACATCTGTACAATGACGGGGAATAAGGCCTTCTTTTAATACTGGTGTTGATGTGCATATTGTACGGAAGCCCTGAGAGGCACATTATTAAAACAATCTGGTAATCTACCTTAATCCAATCTGAAATGTTCCTCTCCTTTCAATTACTTAAAAACAGGTGAATGTAAAATGTTTTGCCAAGATTATGTTCCCATTTTTTGTTGTTGTGGGAAATTGGGGGGGTGTGGGCTATTGTTACTCAATAAAAATGTTTTCCTTTTGTTTTGTGAGGATTATTTGGTTTTGCAACTCTCAAATTGGTCATGAAATGCACTCATCCTCCATGTTAGGATTAAAAGCATTCATGTTTTTTAAACCAGGTAAATTTGAATTGTTCCATGTGAGAATGCAAAAGAAGAGAGTAAGAAAAAATGCTAACTTTGTTCAATTTTTCTTTCAATTTACAAACATTAGTCATGGATACAAAAAACAACAGAAAGTTTTATAAATAATCCAGACAAAACCTCTTTACTTATTAAACACAGGAGAGAAAACAATTTAGATCTGTCTTTGATAATAGATCACCAGATTGGTTATTTCATACTTACCTCTCAGGGCTTCCGTATTTTCTCAATATAAATAAATACATAAATAAACATACCATGATTCAACTCTATGGTGCAAGTTGAAATTCCTGCCACATTTGAAGCGTTGCACTGGTACTCCCCAAACTCAAACTGGGATATGTTTCTGATTTCCATAATTCCAGTTATGGTCGCTGAAGAGACAAGTGCACACATGTTTATAAAAAAGCATCAAGTATATTACCGGCAAACACACATGCAGTACTAACTTCTTCCCAATACGGGCCTCCTTGTCTTGGCCTGGTCCAGTCTGGTCCAGGTGTAGGTCGGGGTGGGGCTGCCGCGCTCACTGTGGCAGATAAGAGTGACCAGGTGACCCGACTCCACATCCCCGTGGACGGAACAATAAGGAGTAGAGGGAGCCTCTGCCAGAGCACACAAAAAACACATTAAATGACTGTATTCAGAACTAATACTAAATCATTAAATTAGTTTTCAAAAGGTATCATATCACAAGTGTGAAAAGTATCCAGTAACAATATATGTTAAATACAATTGAGAAAAGTGCAAGTAGAGATCCACTATATGATAAGTAGGTTGAAATATGATATCGTTAAGTAAAGTATCACTGAACAAACTAAAACGTTGTCTTTAATGAAATGTATTATGTCAACACAAATAGTATTGCTTTAAACTAACCTAATTCAGTTTTGTAGAATGCAACAACTCAAGGGAAAACTATCTCAATCTGTTAGCCTTGATGCTTGATCGCTTGAATGTTCTCAACTGTGTGAGCGATGAACACACACAGGAAGATAGACACAGCGAGCACGCGCAATACTCCCTGCAATCCTCATGCTCCACACTGTACAATGAGGATCAAGGCCTTTGAATCTGGGTGGTCAATTGTACGAAGCCTGAGAGCACATATTAAAACACATCTGGTACTATTAATCACTCTGAAATGTCTCTCCTTCAATTCTAAAACAGAGTGAATCGTAAAATTTGCCAAGGATTATGATCCATTTTTGTTGTTGGAAATCGGGGGTGTGCGACTGTTACCATAAAAATGTTGTCCTTTAGTTTTGTGAGGATTATTTGGTTTGCAATCTCAAATTGGTATGAAATGCACTCATCTCCATGTTAGAATTAAATAGCATTCTTTTTAAAACCATAATTGAATTTTCATGTGAGAATGCAAGAGAGATCAAAAAAAATAACTTGTCAATTTTGGTTTGAATTTACACATTAGTCATGGATACTATAATAAATCATAAGTTATAATACCAGACAAACCTCTTTATTATGTAAACAGGAGAAAAAATTAGATCGTCCTTTGATATAGATCACCAGATTGGTTATTCATAACCTACCTCTCAGGGCTTGCTCGTATTTTCTCATGATAATAAATACCAAATAACATACCATGATTCAACTCTATGGTGCAAGTTGCAATTCTGCCACATTTGAAGCGTTGCCTGCGTACTCCCAACTCAAACCTAGGGATATGTTTGCGATTCATAATCCAGTAGGTCGCTGGAACAAGCACATGTTTAAAAGCTCAAATATTACCGGCAAACAACATGCAGTACTGACTTCTTCCCAATACGGGCCTCCTTTGCCTGTCCAGTCGGTCCAGTGTAGTGGGTGGGTGCCGCGCTCCTGTGGCAGATAAGAGACCAGGTGACCACTCCACATCCCCGTGGCGAACTGGAATCTGTTGACAAAATACATTAAAGTTAATGTTTCAGTTTTTACAGTGTATACTTTAGAAAGAAAAAAAGAGTTCATTCTTTTCACTTCTGCTTTTGCATTATGCAAATGGGGGGTTTCATATGAAAATGAGGAAGGGAGGGGTAATGAAGTGGGGGAGAGGGGGCTTCCTCCCCCAGGAAAATCTGAGCATCAAACACTTAATTTCTTGCATTCTGTTGACTTTAGATGCACCAATTTAGGGTGGAAATGTCTTGAAAGCACACACTTCTGTGTGCCAGGTGATAATTATAAATGTGAAAAGGTATGCCATATTTTAATCTATGGCTGGGATGTGTATCACCCACAACATGGTATAATTATGGCCTTAATATCCTTTGTATTGATTCCAATCTAAAAATGTATCTTAAGCAATTTGATTGTTCAAAAATGATCAATATGACTGTTAATTCTGCCTGCCAATTTGTATGTCTGTTCATTTTTACAGTATCACAGCCATTCTTTTAGACAGTAAACATATGTTAAGCACTTCCTGGTTGACAGTGTGTATAAATATGTGGCTTGATTTTGTTAAAATTACAAATCCTTTTCTTTGTGTTATTCAAACCTTGCATTGGTCTTCAGGCAGGAAGTGTGTTGGGTGGGGCCAACAACTGTCTCCTCCTGAGACTGAGTCCTAGCTGTATATTTCCCAACGCCTAAATACTAATCATAAGGGTTTTCTCTATATGCTGCTGAAACATCTCTAACAGGAGATAACTTTATTATTTAAATGTATTCTGTTTTCACAACAACAGTAAAGCTTCCCCCCTTTTTTGTTATTCATGATTCACTCCCTCTCCTCAAAATAATACCATAATTCTATGTAACAGTAAGAGATGATGAAAATCTTTCATCCTGTGATAATCAGCACGAGAACAGCCATACATATTCATACAGCATTAATCACATTCAGTATGCAGAAACTGTCCTGTAAACATTTTCATAAAGGTTATGGAATACAAGACGTGTGTTTAGCATGCAGCAGATGCTGATATATATTCTGTATGCAGTACAAGGATGCAGTCACAGTCCTCCTCTAATTTCACACTGACAATGAGGAGACTGCTGCAGTAACCATGGAAACTAGTGAGGATACTGAGGCCTGCAAGGTTGTCCCTGGTAACTCGCTGAATGAGAGGATTCAAACTGAATGTGAATCCTTAATCTCGCTTTTCAGGGTCGCTGTTTTAATAGATGTGTTATTGTTACGACACTGAATATAGATACAGTGATCTCTGCACTGAAATATTTATTGTAACACTGTTTGCTCAAATCCATAGTTGTGTTACATTTAACCTTTTTAGCTTTATAACTGATATGACCTATACCAAAGGAAGTTCCTCGTTTGTGTAAACCTTCTTGGTAATAAAACCAATTCTGATTCTGATTCTGAAATGGTGCATTACAATGTGACTTTATGTTACTTCATGTGGTCATTGTTTGCTTTAAGTAATAAAAGTTCCTTTAAAAGTAAAGAATACTAATCCATGCCAGAACAGCACACACAATGTTCTACAAAATCTACCTTCAAGAAAACAATGACCTCCTAGAATAACCTAAAATTACATTATTATGCATTGACACCGTGATTATAAACGGAAAAATAATACACAATGATTATTTAAAAGAAAAATGCTCAGTGAATGACCATCAATTACAAAAGTCATTTTGATAGTCAGCATTGTTTTCGGATTAAAGGGGCCCTATTATCCTCATTTTCAGATTTCATATTTGTATTTTGTGCCTCTACTGTGACAAGTTTACATGCTTTAAAGTTCAAAATGTCTTTATTTTTCTCATACTGCCTGTGCTGCAGCATTTCTTTTCACCCTCTGTCTGAAACCAGTCTGCTCTGACTGGTTAGCTGGCCCGTCTCTGTTGTGATCAGTCAATGTGAAAGTATGTTAAAAAATATTTTTAATTAAAAAGCAGAAGACTAGATCACTGACACATTACTAATCTACTTCCACTTGAAGAATGTTGAGAAAGACAAAAAGACATAAGGATTAAGACATTTACATTTTCAACTTAAAACCTTTTGGCCAGGTTATTTTTCAAGAGGCCAGTAATGTGCTTTGGCTCTCCTTTTTCAGGCACACCCTTATCAGCAGCAGTATGATGGCCGAAACCAGCACAAGGTTTTCTTGTATTTATCTAACAGTAATAATTGTTTCAGATAGCACCAGCAGATCCTCCTGTCTGACCGAACACATGTCCAGGTGTGAGCACTGGTGTAAAAGCCCCTTCAGAGGAACAACAAAGAAAGAACGACTTGCTTTGCTCACTAACGCTCAGCCGATACTGCTGACAGGTGTGGCGCGGTAATCCCTACTGTACACTCTCACAGTGTTACTTTACCTGATAAGAACTCTTATTCTGTATTCTCTATTATTAGTAATACTCATCCAAATGATATTCTTTTTACTCAGCTATATTTTTCAGAACGCTTCAGTTACTTTGCAGTACCAGATTGTTAATACAAAACATTGATGTGTTATTATAGAAAAAGAAAAATGTACTTTTATTAATCCCCATGGGGAAATTCCAGAATTCTGCATTTGACCCATCCTAGTGTTAGGAGCAGTGGGCTGCCATATGTACGGCGCCCGGGGAGCAGTGTAGGGAATGGTGCCTTGCTTAGGGACACCATGGTAGCACTTGGTCTTTCAGGGACTTCAACTGGTGGGCTTCCCAGGCCAAGCCCCTAACCACTTTGCCACCACCGCCCCATAGGTAAAACTGCATCAATACACATAATAATAATAATTCTACACTGTATATATGATATTTAAATCGGCCATTCTGCATTATAAGTACTTTTTGTCTGACTAAAGTATATTTGGATGTGAATATTTAAGTTAAATAAATAGTATACTACAAAATAATGAATACTGATTACTTCCTCCACCTCTGCTTCTACTTCAGGTAAGAACCAGTGGGTGAATAAAACACTTTTCAAGTAACTTATTTTTTGTCAAGTAAGTGTATAATAATGACAGCAAACTTCACATTTACAAATGTGGTTAAAAAACTTTTTCGCCCTGTTTAGTTCTCAAAACTTACCAAAAACATGCACAATGATATCGACCTCAGACTTTCCTTCCACATCGGGAAGGTTGTGAACCTGACAAGTGTACACGCCGGCGTCTGATGATTGCATGTCCCTTATTATGATGGAGGCATTTTTGGTGGTGCCGGGAGAGGAGGGAGGCTGAAACCGGCTCTTGTAAGGTTCTGGTATGATTACGGATCCAGATTGATAGTAATACACCTGAAAGCACATGGCAACACGTTAGACAGAATAAAGACACAATTGTTTCTGTGAATCCTCATATTAAAACTGGCTGGATAATACTCAAATTCACACTGCAGTGCTTTACCCAGAGAGAGAATGGTGCCTTCTGCATTGTGAAGTCAGTTTATTGAATTAGCTTTGCTGAAAAAATACTTTTCACAAGGATAGTGTCAAATAGTAGTATAGAAAAGTATGTATGTTTATGACGTAGTCCGCTTTACATAATAAAGTTGTCCATGGTCCTAAATTAATCACTTTTAGTGTTATTATGTTCAGTGGATGGCACCATTTTGCTAATAAAGAAGCTTGAACATGAGTAGCAGCTAATTAAACATGAGTGGTTCTGTTGAATCAGTTTTAAAAAAGAATGCTTTTTTTAAAAACAAACATTTTTGAATGTGCCTTTATCTGATCTGGCAGTCAGTCTTTGTTGTCTCAGTGAGGTGTGTCTCATGACCGTTGGTCAAGAATACGCGGCATACTGGAGTAAAACAAGGGCGCTAACCTGTGTGCAAGATTTGTTTTCTTTTAAGCTCTTTAATGAGGTTAATAGTAAATTATAGCAAATACAATTTTAATATTTTCAAATGTTTAGGTTTTCATTAGATACCACCCAGTATGCATTCAGCTCAAAGGCGTGTTGCATTTGAATAACCAGATAAAACGACATCGTGGCATTTGTACCAGAAATACAGAATGACGGATGGCCTTAAAAATCACTTAAAGCTTTGAGTAGTTAATAAACAAAATGTAAGCCACTGGAGTGATACCAACTGTAAAGGGGTGTTATCATGCTCATTAAATGTATTACCAAATATTCTGATACTCACTTTTAACCAATCAAGGAAGTTGCTATACCTTATGTTAAAGTATTCTTCCATCCCACTGAATAAAATGTTACATTTTGAGCCAACCTCAGTGTGTATCTACCTGCTGCGTTATGGAGGATGATGGAACAAAGTCCCACTGGATGTTGAGGTTCTTTGTATCCGCAGAAGTCACAAACGTACATGGCAGTACGACATTTTGTCCCGTTGTAACGTTGACATATTTGTGTGGAGTGCTGACTGTGATCAGTTCAACGCATCCTGCAAAACAAGTCCAATCAAAATAAATACACAGAAATTCAAAACAGAAACATGAAAAAAATCCTCAAAATACTGAAATAAAGGCAGAATTTTGTTTACCTATTATGCTTAAAAGCACCAACAAGCGCACTGTGGAGCACATCTCGACTGAATGTTGGATCCTGTCACAGGCCTTCTCCAGAAATTAACTTTCCACACTCTCCACCACTGACTCCTGCACCCAACAGGAAGAGAGGATCAAAAACTGTTACACTGTGAGAGGCAAGGTTACAGTATGCTTTGTAATGGACTGGCTGATACCGGGCATGTTGATATCAATGTTTGCAAACCAATGTTTGCCAGGCTAGGTGTGTCTTGAAAAAAAATGAAAACTTGATTTAGCCGGTTATAATTTGGGGTGTGGGCAGATGAAAAAAAACAAAAAACTAATTTGTTCGTACATATAAGAATAATTGAGATAATACAACGTGCATTTTGAATTACAGCAAATGAAGTTATAGCCTATTGTGTGACTTTATAAGGCAGTTTCAGATATTAAGACAAAGTATCATACCACGGGGTAGATATACTTTACAGGTAAATTTCATGCATTCAAAACCTACTTAACTAAAGTATGAGCATCAAGATGTTTTTAACAAACAATAAAAGTAATAGATGATTATAATTCCTGATGTATTAATGTGTTCATCATTTCAATGTTGCTGCTGGTAAAGGTAGAGCTGATATGAATTATTGTATATGCTGCTGTCTAGTTTAATCTATAATAAAGATGATTCTTTTGGTTCATTTATAGTGTAATAATATTCAGATTCTGCAAAGTCACAAGTGGTCTCACAAATCCATTATGGTAAAAAATAAAATATGTCCCTGAAATGCAATTGAGTAGAAATGTAAAGTAGCATTATATGGAAATACAAATATCTCAAAATTGTGATTAAGTACGTTACTTTAGTACAAATACTTAGTTCCTTTGCACCGCTGGTTGTGACACTGTTGGTTAATTCATGTTTCAGCACTTTGGCAGTGGTTTCTCCACAGCTCATCGCTCCATCCTCCTTGTCTTGTAATTCATTCTGGGTCAGGGCTTTTGGCGAAGGAATTCATGTAATTTAATCTCCACCTGGCCTTTATCGCTCGCCTCAAGGAAGTGTAAGCCAAAGCACTGCAACACGCTGCTTATCATTGGGGAGTTCACTCCCTGGTGCTGCCTACCTAATAAAGGCAGCTTCACCTTTGTCGTTTTCATTCTCTCAGCACGGAACACAATACTGACGGAGAGAGGGAGATAGTGAATCACACATGATTAATTGTCTATAATTACCAGAAGCTGACATAAGCCATTAACAATGTGAAAAATGTTGATCAGGGGTGACTAGGGGGGGTGAGGGAGGAGGTGGGGACTGAGTGGAGGCGTGTGGAGCTCATTATCCAGGAGACGATAACGTGAGAGGACAGGAAGTGGGACGATCTGGGTGTCCGGAGACTTTGTGTGGAGAAAACAACATGTGTTGGCTGCTGTGTGTGTTTGGGCAGAATTCTACGCTGCAACAACAAGGGGCAGGCTTTAAATAAGTGAAACCAACAGCATGACTCATGAGCGTCTCATCAGGATCCGAGACTCAGAAACATTATGGAGAATCAAGGAGCCAGCGTGAGTAAATAGTGATTAGAAGTGAAAGCTGCATTTTGATCCGTAAACTCTGAATACTGTAAACCTGTGAAAATACTGGTTATCTTTTCTGATATAAGCTGTTTGATAAATTGTCCACTGTTATGCATAATCGTTCCCCTTTCAATTCAGTCACAGTCACACTTCTGTATTTGGGACAATATATTATTATATATCTATTTGTTATCATAAACCAAAACGTTATGAGGGGTGACACTGCAGGCCAATACTTTTTTCTTTTAATGCACTGGTCACTTTTGAGGGCTGGGCTATTTTCTTCTTTCAGGCTAGTGAAAAGAAAATACCCAAAATACACATAAAGGTGTTGTACTAAATTTGTGTATTTTCATCTGTAGAATTCTCCTAAATGTACTAAAAGCTACCATTAGATGCTTTAGAAAATGCCTTGTTAAATATAAAAACTGAATTTCACAAGAATAATTTATGCACACACAAAAAAGCTTTTGATAAAGAAAGCACTCAACGGTGAGAAGCTTCATTATGAGATCTAATAATTAAAAATGACACTATTACTATACTATACTATACTATACTATACTACTATAATATACTATATGTCACATATAGCTTATCCTCTTAATAAAATAATTAAAACTGTGATGGTTTCTTCTTTCTTTAAATGCTACTGTTCTTTTTTTCAATTTGTGGTGAACGATTTATTTATACATAACTTTACATATCGTTACAGAAAATGAAAATAGTATCATTTCAAAATAAAAGCTTTGCAAGAACTGTATCATTGACATATAGAAGTATTGGACAAAATCAAAATTGTGACATTGACTCACTGCTGAGAAATAGTCAGGGGATCCCTAAAGTCATTAAGACTCACCCACAGGGCGCCATGGGTATTTGTGGATCCATGGAGCCCTGGATATTTAATGTAAATCACACATCAGTTGTTGTGAGATTTAGATTAAAGAAATATCAACTTCATGGTGGCACTAGAGGAAACGTCAGGGGATCACCAAATTCATTAAGGGGTATCATCTGGGGACAATGATCGTCTGTGCAAACTGCAAAGAAATCCATCCAATAGCTATTTATATTCATCGTGTTGCTCCTACAGACAGCAGACAATCACTCTGATGACTCTTCAGGATTGAATGTGATCCGAGGGCCGATGACGAATCCTCTTCCCGGCAGCGTGCACCAATTTAGAGAGTATGTCTCACACAGTGAAATGAAGGCTGCTGAGCATGGTGTCCCACACAAACCTCCAACAGGATTCAGTGCAATACCTCCACACACACATTTTCATCCACCCACTACAGCCAGTGTTTCCCCGTCAGCAGACTGCCAGCAGCAGTGAATCAGAGCTCTGGCTCAGGAACAGCATGGAGGTGTTGGGCCTTGTCTGCCTTTGGATAGACCTGTCTGGAGATGGATTTGATGTTAGAAAAACAAAAACAGCATATTATCAAATGTTTATCAGTTGATTATGGTCGCGGTGTACTTATTTAAAGTGTATTGTTTTGTTTGAGATTCTGTCACTGCCCTTGTTATGAAGGAAAGCAGGCATGCAGTTCAGGAGTTGGCCAGCAGATGACAGGCCAGGCTGTTAGATCCAGTGTGTGTGTGTGTGTGTGTGTGTGTGTGTGTGTGTGTGTGTGTGTGTGTGTGTGTGTGTGTGTGTGTGTGTGTGTGTGTGTGTGTGTGCGCGCTGTGTGTGTTTGTGCCTCACTCCTCCTCTCCTGCTCTCCCGCCTTGGGAAAATAAAAAAATATAAAGAAATAACCAGATATTTAGCATGTCCTCAACATGTGCCAGGCAATCATACTAACTTATATACAATATTGATGGTACAAAACCAAATCATATGTAAGTACAATGCATCCACAGCAGGTTGCGTACAACATCATCTGACTCGCTCACAAGCAAAGGTGTTGTTTGCATAGTTTGTTTTACACTCAGAGCCAAAAGCAGTGACACAATCGTCTCACGTTGGCATCAATTGCAAACATGAAAAACTGCTTAGAGAAAGACAAACGCAACCGTACAAACAAACCTATATTTAAACAAAGAAAGTGGGACACAGGAAGTCAGTGGCATGCTTTTGTCACCTCTGAGTTTCTGAGTCTGTTATCAGAGGAGGTGACCTGTCATATAGGAGCAGAGCATGACACAGAGGGCAGAGGAAGGGAGGAAGTGTACATATGCAAACAGTTTAATTGACAGCCCGTCAGTGTGCTATAACTTTCATAAAGTGCCGTTCTGTGACCCTTATTGGCATAAAGAAGCATTACACCTCCCTAAGATACACTATCTTATGGCATTTTTGATCATTAGAATATGTCCTTTAGTGGCTGACTCGAGTCCAGGGAAAATGCCAAAATAAATGTAGTAGCAGGGTGTTGGGATTTGGCAGAAAAGTACCATTTTACGCGTTTGACTTTTGATCTTATCACAATTTAACTGACATATTTCACTTGGCAACAGGCGGTTGGTATTTTCCACGCAGCATAGCCTACCTAGCTAGAATTTTAAAGTGGTTCTCTCTGTGCTTGCTGTATGCCTAATGCAACATACCGGAGAAAGATTTCATTATTTTTACACTTGATTGATATTCATGTGGTCATCCAAATGTTGGAGGGAATTGACGAGCAAAAACAAAGACATGCAGTATCAATTCAGTGTGAAAATTGACACATGGCATGTGGATCTCACTCAATTAAATAAAACACACTATATGCAGGGTTTGCATCTTTTTACACATATATCTCACCTTTACTGCTCCACCACCATCTTTTTTTGGTATATGATTGAATTTCCTAAATGATATGCCTGGGGAGGGGGTGGGGGTTAAATTTAGTGTTTTTCGGTCGTGGTCACATTGCTTAAAAGAAGATGTGTTTTAAAATTTTATTAGACACACTTCTTCATCTCTTCAGCCCCTTTTCGACCCCTAAACAACACATCCATGGCAACACAGATGAACATCGTGTAAGAGGAAAACAGAAGGATGTGCCGAGCTGCAGGAGGAGCATGCTTCACATTTTATCATTCCAAACATGATGCTAGAAGAACATCTTGTTGTCTTTTGACTGTTAACCAACGATGATTTTAGTTGATGTTCTATCCTGTTAAATCCTGGATCAGAAGCACCTCTATGCTGTAGAGTCTACAGTAATGAGTTATTGTTGAAATACTGGATGTTTGTGTTGCATAGCCATGGAAATCATGACCGTAACCCCATCAGCCGATTAAAATTAAACATCTTTTTATTTTGAATAATTTCTAAAATCTTCAAATATTCTTTCACTATTTTTCCATCGTTTGAAATCAGTCCAAGCTATTTGTTTAAAAGCAAATACGTGGCAGAAAACACAAGCATTATAAGCCTGAAAGCCCAAAGCAACCACTGCTTTCAGGTTTTCTCCCCCCACAGAAGTACAGCCATCAATTCCTGACCCAAGTTAATGCATACTTTTAATATTTTATGTTTTTATATGGAGTGCTGACAATAGAACTCAGAAATGGAGTGAGCAGCTACTTCGCCGACTCTGTATCCATCTGCTCAGCTATGCCATGCACTCCGATGCAGAAAGAGGAAACACTATACTGAACGTACACATTTTGATGCACACTTCATCATCAATCAATCAGTTTGTATGTATTATTGTTTTGAAGTCATTTTCCAGAGGTGACTTTCAATTCCATCTTGATTAAATGTATTGGTTGATCTCTGTACATCCTTTTATGTTGGACATATTATTTATATACCTTAGCTCCTCTCAAGGTGAACTTACTTAGCGGCGTAATCAACTGTCAGAGGGCCGGTTGGACGCGGCCGAGAGTAAATTAAAAGAAATCAATTTGGTGAGACAAACCCGTGCATTAAATCTGCCTCGTGTCTGAAGAGGACACGCCAGGAGAGGATCATTACCAGACGTAAGCATGATGAAGAACACCACACACAACAACAACAACAACAACAACAACAACAACAACAACGAGCAATACACAATAAGTTTAACTATAGTGATCAATCAAATAGAGATTTTTTTTTTTGACCGTCCAAATAAACCATGTAGCTCAATGTAGCTCGTAGGCACAGATCTAGCAATGATAACAAAGTAAAACAATATTTATGGATCTGCCTGTGATTTGGATCGGCCGCAAAATGTAATTGGTTCCCACTTAGCCCACTCTACACCCTGAGACCAAATTTCATAAAAATTGGGCCAGTAGTTTTTCTTGCTGGCAGACAAACACATCGACCAATAGCATTACCCCCTTTACATTCACCATAATTGTTTATTACCAGGACACATATTAGTGGCATTGATTCTTTCTAACTATTAGGGTCCCCTGGTTATCGTTTAGGCATTTATTCATTCCTTGGAATCAATATTTGACCTCTGACCTCAAATCAGTCTTCTTAGTATGTGTAGGTTCTTAACAGGGCTAAAGAAGGATAGAAGTGCCCGATCAATTGTTTGAAAATACAGATATTTAGATCAACCTCCTTCTGTTAGATTTCCCGTGCAGAACAACTCAAAATACATACATTCTGCACATTGCTGCACATCTGCTTTTCATTTTCACATATTCAATTCTCTTTTTAGGGCTTTCTGTAGATAAAGAATTCACTTCTAACCCTGTGAATGGACTAAATAATTTAAACATGGTGTGTAAAGTACATACTATGTACTGTATGGACTGGAAATGTAAAGGTCTCCCTCCTCTATTAACTGTGCTACTGCATGCATTTTCTGGCCCCCATGCATTATTAATTGTCAAACAGCTCAATCTGAAAAAAGAACTGATCTGGAGCAGAAAAAATGGAACTGGGGAAAAACAAGGGGCTATTACCTTAATGGTTACTGGGAGGCTGTTTTGCATGTTTGAGGTAAGGCCTACAGCTGCTATCAACTTGGTAGCCTAACCAAAAATGTGTCCTTTTTAATCTTAGTTTTTTCTTACCAAGGGACAACAAACATATATTTTAGCATTTTAGTGTTTAAAACAAAAACTGGATCTTTGGCGTGTGACTGACCTTAACATTGACAGCTTGTTTTATACCCTTTTTTGAATACCTTTTATATACTGTAGATGTTCAATCAGTGTGCATGGTAAATGTTGTCCGTTGAAGCAATAAATTCCTCAGTGCGTGCTTCATTGACCGAGGAAGTTCTTCTGCTTGCAGTGCAATGCCGGCAGTGCCTAAATGAACCAGGATGCATTACATACGAGCTTCTGACGCAGCAGCAAGCTTAGCTCTCTCGGTCAATATAGCAAGCACTGAAGGAAATCTTGGATATTCACTGGTTACATCACATCACCCCTAAATTGCCTCTGTCCCCAGAGGCGTGTCCTTGTAAGACTACGGCCCATGAGTCCCAAGATTGCGACTAACTACCTGCAAAATGTAATCCCCATTAGCCTCATAAGTAGTTTGCGTTAGATTGCTAACATGCTACATTAAGATGGTGAACCTGCTTAACACGTTCATGCTAGCATTGTCATTGTGTGCTGACGTTAGCATTTAGCTGAAAGGTGGCCTCAAAAAGCTGCTGCATGGCTGTAGATGCTAAGCCTTGTTTAATCTCCTACTGTTCTAAAAAATATGTGTTTAATCAATTAGAATTTAAAATATGTGTATGTTTTTGTGTCAGAATCAAAACAACATGCCAGGTAACGTAACAGACATTTAAATTCATTGCGAATGCCTCAGACTGCATAGTGAGGTAATGTTTCCACCAGAAGTATTGTAATTACACTAGTAAATAATGCATCAGGAATCCCACACATCAATCCTTTCATCAACCTGCATACACATGATGTGTAGCATATGCAGTCACGTCCACATTTCATGCTATAAATCTTAAACTTCGCACACCCAGCTGCGTACATGTGTCATTTGTATGCATGTGCACTATTCACACATAGGCCTAAGAGCTTGCTCCTAGAGACATTGAAGTATTCTAGTCTGGGGATGTCAATGCTTGATAATCATTAATGAAGCTTGGAACTGATGACGATTAAAAGTCATCAATACACAATTAACAACCAACCCTGGTATTTGTTCAATTTGATTCAGCGTTTTTTTAAAGTTATTTTTTGGGGGGTTTTGCCTTTAGTCGGATCGGACAGTGGAGAGTGACAGGAAAGCGGGAGAGAGAGAGTTGGGGTGGGATCCGGAAAGACCACTGGTTGGGAATCGAACATGGGTCGCCGGCGTGCGGTGCAGGTGCCCCAGCCAGTTGCGCCACGGCCGGGGCCGATTCAGTGTTTTTTAACCATATATTTAAATCATATTTGAGAAATACAATCATATTCACATATAATTTAAAAGTTTGACATGTCAAGTACAACCGATTCTCCATTGTCTTAACTCCATTTCCCGTTAAAGGGATATTTCTGAGGTTTTATGAGGTACTTCCATAATCAGTGTATTATCTATTACATGTTGCCCTGTCCAAATGTACAGTAGGTAATACACTGACTATGGACAAGTACCTCATACAACCCCACTCAAAAAGTCGGAACTATCCCTTTAAGGGTCACCTGGGGCTTAGAATCCATCCCAACATGCACTGGGCGTGAGGGGTGGATATGTCAGCTTATCACATAGCAAACACACATGTAGACACATATTCACACTCGCATTCACAACTGCAGGGAATACAGAGTCTGCAGTGGAAATAACCTGCATGTTTTTGGACTGTGAGAGGAAACCACAACACCCGGAGGACATCCACACAGATGGAGTGTGGACATGGTAACTCCATAGAGAGCCCCCCCACAATCCATATTATATAGAAAAGCAGATGAAAGATTTCATTGCTTATTTGCTGGTAAAGCTAAGGCGAGAGGTGTATTACCGAAACATTTGTATTATATTATTTAAAAATACTCTTTATATGCAGGCATCCAGCAACCAAAAAAAAAAAAAAAAGATCTGACAAAAGAAAAGAAAAATAAATCGGATATCCTTGGATGTCGCAGAATTTTAAAGTGTTGAATAGTTTCGTTTTTTGCCCAATTGAAATGATTGGACTGTGCACACTTTTATCACATTGGGCGTCAAAGGAGTCGTGCTAGCTTGACAGCTATGAGTACTTGAAAAAGTCATTTACAGTTTTTTACTTGCTTTTTGATATGTTTCTGTTCATCATAAACACATTTGAGGAGTGGCTTTAAAGGAAGGCCTGAGGGCAGGCTGTGCAAACTTGGCAACTTTCCTTTTAAATTTCTGGAGCAAATCCTTCCTAAAAGTACCGTAATTTAAAAAGTTGGGTCTTTTGGATTAGGTTTTTTCTTAGAATATACAAATATTCTTGCTGGTTTCTACAATGCTAAATACACAAGATTTTTAAGTCTTTAAATCATCACATGGTATCAATGACTTTGTAACAGACCCCCGTCAGTGAAAAAGTAGTGAAAGCAAGTCCCTGTTCGGTGAATTTCTATGGCGATGGCAACTAAATTATTTATTTATTTTAGACCAAAAATTATGCAAAGGTTGTACTCTGATGACCAAACAACCTTAACAATGAATCTATACAATCAATGAGATGGTTTGGGAAAAAAAAAGTGGTTTCATTAAAGGCATATGGACCCATAATATTTCAAATGTCTTGCTGGATCATTATAGTTCTCTTTGCTCCAGGTGCAGTCAGCGGCTGTTCACCTCACCTTCACCAGCCTAAACATTTGTTGTAGTTCAAGCTCAGTATGGAGAATAAAAATAAAATCCAGATGTGTTGCCATATATAGCGCCACGACCTCCATCAGAGGACAAAATGTCCCAGCAAAGAGTTCCAACTGCATCTGTCCTTGGAACAAAACAAATTAATTATCTAGTGCTTTGTAGACACAGAACTGCAAACTGCCCCAGAGAAGCCGCAACACTACTTTATCCAGATTTTTGCTTACGTTTTATTTTTGCAATGTCATATTTGCCAACAATGTGAAAGAAAAACAACTATTTAAAAAGTTGCTGAACAAGGGGGCAAATATTTACTTGTGAGCAGGAGTCACTTTGCATCTTTATTCAGGAAATAGGGTAAGATAGAAGGTATATTCTAATAAACGCGCTCATTTTGTAATCAAATTTTCGTAGCTTTTGTATTTCTGACCTGTCTTTATGTACATATAAAAAGCAAGACACCAACTGGACCTGGAACAGCGAAGAGGAAAACCTGATTTATCTTCCTTTTCGCAACATTGCATGATATTAACCTTTATGGGCTCATATATGAAAATAAGCTCTTTTTCTTACTGTATAAGCCTTTATTTGTAAAAAGTCTGTTGTTTGAATGATAACCCTTTTTATACCACATACTTGAACACCTTGTATTTGTAAAAAACACATTTTGTTCAAACACCTAAAAAAGCTGATTGACACTATAACATTAAATTGCACTGACAAAAAAAATACAACTTCATACTACACAAATGTTGATTCCATGAGTACTGATACTCCAAATGAAATCAAACACCTTATTAAACAACTGAATCAAATAAGCGCCCAATGTGAACAAAACAATTACAGTACAAAAACCAAATGCATTTTTCTTCCAGTGCCAGTATATCAGATGAATTACATTTCCTTCTTATGATAAAACAACAACAACAGTAAGAATAACAATCCATAACAAATGCAACAAATACAATAAATCAGAATTGAACACAGAAATGAACCAAATCATTTACTAATTCATATTAAAAAATAAATGGGCTGTTGGTCTTGTGGGTTTCTTTCTTTCTGTTGCCATATCTATAAAGTGTTGTTAAATCTTTCCCCCTCACTGGTTAAACATGAGTCTCCCTGGTGTGCTCTAGGGAGGGATACTGATGTGTAACTGGGAATCAACTTCATCACACATTAATGGACAACAGACCATAACCAGAGGCAACTTATTAAAGAGAAAATACAGGGAACACCCACTCAGTGTGCAATCACATGGCTTACGTTCAGATGCTACTGCTGAGCATCCTTTACATCCGTTGAAGTTGAAGGGCGACTGATGTTAATGCTTATGCTGAACCTGATAAAACTACAGCATGCACTCGGTGCATCTATTCCAAATTGTGTGGTTTACAGTAAATACATCATCTAGAAGTACATGTCTGTGATTCGCACGGGTCACACCATGTACGTTTTTATTTTCTCCCCTGGCTTTACGAACTGTTTTGTTTCACAAGATTTAAAGAGCGGACTGTAAAACAAGTGCAATTTGAGCATGTAAACACTGGATGTTTCTTTTCCCTGGCTGTGGGGATGAATTTGGATGGTGCGGAGTAAAAAGATATGAAAATAAACCTTTCAAAACTCAGGTCATGCAAAACAAAACCTACAAGGTACGTACAAAATAATGAATGCACCAGCAAAAATTCTTCTAACAGTGAGGAGTCTGTCAGCCTTGTTCTGGTGTTTGGTGGATGAAATTTTCTTGTGCGTTCGTGGTCTGTTCTTTTAAAAAGGGGCTCAGTTTTGCGCTAACATGCATTGCTTTTATCTGGGAGGGGTGTAATCCTAGATGAACTGTCCTAACACAAGACTGGAGTCAACAAAAAATGTCATGATTCATAACTTTTACTGTAAAGGTCCTGGCTTGTAATTATAGCATTACAATACTGGGCTTGAGTTACTCAAACAAACCAAGGTGCATCAGTGGAACTACGTTTTACCTTTGCATGTATTCAGAGGACAATTCCCTCACATTGCTAAACGTATTTACTTCCAGGACCTACACCGCACAGACATAAACTTCTATTGTTAGCAAGTGAGCAGCTGCACTTGGGCATTTGGCTAAGTGCCTTGCTCAAGGGCACACGTGACTGTCTTATTGAGGAGCAGGAAAGAACATCCCACTCGCCTTCTTAAGGCCATCCTGCTCCTCTAGCCTCTATAAGCCAGCTAGCCGATCATGCCCTTAATATTTTTATCGTAGACTCCCGGACAATTGGGTGATTTTGTTGATGTCTGAGGTAAACACTGCAGGTATACTGTGCTGAAATCTAACCCAACTTTTAAATTCGGGTGTATTTAATGGGAAAGCCCACCTAGAGAATTTCATTCAAGATGGCACCATCCCGTTTGCTGACAGTGAATCAAGGCATTCTGCAATTTCCAGGAAATGGTTAGCAGTGTTAGCCTCATTCTTGATGGAGCAGGTGAACCAATACAAGCTCAGAGCCACCAGAAACTCCGTCACTGTGAGAGGACTTTGCATTGATTTCTCCATTATTCTGTTCACACCATGTATTTCTTGTGTTTCATTTTTTAGGTTTCGTTTGCAGAAGTATGCCAATGCTAGAGAAGCGGTCCATGCCATTAGCAGTGAGGCTAGCTGGTATTACGAACTGCCATGTTTTTGTTCATGCATTAAGAACTATTAAGTGAAAGATATCATATTTACAGTACAATTCACATGTAATTACACATATACACTAGAGGCAAGAAAATTCACATTGAAATCAGTTCAACACTTTTTTTTTCTCCTCCTCTGCTCCTCGAACATATGTGTCAAAAGGAATGTATCTTCTCTCTTGTATAAGCAAATATCCTAAAGTAAAAGCATAGAAAAGAAGATCCTCACAGCTTTTGGGATGGATGTGCTGATTTCATGTCCAGAAAGCAGGTTATACATGTTCTGAGTGAGATGAGTGCTGAGTAGATTTTGCGAGCATGCAAGGGCTGCTAAGGTTTCTCCTCTGTAAGTGTCCAGAGTTTATTAAAGATATGCATCAAATATCTCTAAAAAGAAGATAACACCTGAATAGGCATGTTTGTATTAATTTCTGGGAATTATCTGACCTGAAGGAGAATCTGACAGTTAGTTTGTGTTACAAAATGTAAGGTCAGGTTGAGACCAAAGAGTAGGAAAAGGCTTCTCTCTGGTCAGACATGTTCTATCGATTTACTTAGAATAACACTTATATTGTTGACTTAGGTCCCATATTTTTTTTTTCCAACAATATTTGCTTGTCTTACACTGGAACAAAAAGTATCCTCACACTCTCACTAAAGATCCATCATATTGCCTTTGAACAGTTTGACAAGCTGTTAGTGTGATCCCCGGATGAAATGATGCAAAAAAAATACAAAAATTGTAAAGGGCATTATTTGAACTAGTATTCATAATCACTAACTATTACCACCTTTCTTATTGTTATTTCTTAAGGTTAAGGTAACCTAAAAAATGAGTGTACCCTTGTATCAACCATGGGAGTAATGTATTCTGCGGGAAACACAATAAGGAGCTGCTCTTTATCTTATTGCAAAAACCAATTGGCAATCCTATATAGTAATTGCATCATTTCAAATGAGAAGTTAGAATTACAGTATGCATATTTTAGGCATGTGTTGTAAGTTAAAGGGAAAATTTGCCAATTCGCCACACCAATTTCAAGTCTACTTTACAGGTTTGGATGGAACTGTGTATATGGGGGGAAAAAAGTAGTATGAAGCCTTTTGTGGCTCCAGAGAGACCTATATGTAGTCGAATAAATTGGCTAAAGTCATGTCGCTTAGTCCAAAGACTAGAAATTTGAGGATTAAATAAATTGGAGGGGGAGTGGAGTAAGAAAGACGTGAGCTGAGCAGGCCGCTCCTCACTTCTCCTTAAGGCTAGCGCCTCGAGGCTACATTAGCCGCTACTAGCATGTGGAAACAACTGATGCTACTGATTCAAGTTCATTGCATTATAATATTGCCTCACTTCCATTTGGCAACTTTTAAAGAATTTGTGCACATATGCTGCAATTCCGGCCTTTACTCTTACCACAGTGTAATACTCAATATGTACTCTCCATAAAACACAATAGAAACTGCTAATTTAGTCCATTGCAGCACAGCTTTCTCATAAATAACAATAAATTAACTTTCTTCACATTTAAGACTCAACACTATGTTTTGGTCTTGTAATCCTTTGGAGCTCACAGTTGACTGGAGAGACAAACAACAGATTGTTCAGCTGCAGACAGAGACAAAACACTCAGCTCAGTATTTTACCCTTGTCCTCATCTTCCTCAATATTTTTGTGGATTACTGGATACTTAAAGGGGATCTTTTTTGTCTTTCTTTTTCCGTTCAGTACAATGACAACAATAGTTAGAATTTAAACAAATATAAAAACCAGACTGGAATCACAGCTCGGGCCACGTCACTGTACAAACGTCACTCTGACTCACGGAGACAAAATGCTTTCTGATCAGTATTCCTTTCTGCAGACATCGTATGCACACTACGCACTGCACTCCAGAGGGGAGTGGATATTTCTCATGATAAATGACTCTGCAGCCCTTCCATCTTCCTCTTGTCCCTGTGTGTTTGTGTTCTGTATGAACATTTTTATTTCTCAGGTACACTAACACTGCGTACTCTAATCAGCCAGTCACTTTGCTTTCTTTTATTGTGCTATGCAACTCAATGTTAGATTTGGCTGATCTGCACTTCCAACAGTCTTATGGAAGAGATATTTAAATGTGTTTTTCCCCTACAATATCCACTGTTTGCTGCCTCATCAACTAATGCTCTGACTCCATCTTAATTCAGGTTTCTGACTACTTAAGGCATGTTGGATTAAGGACTTTTAATCCAGATTCATGAAACGGTAATGTGAGAAGCATTTGGTAAGTTATTCAAAAAGAAAAATGATGATACCACTTTTTTGAGGGATTTGATAAAGCAATGTCAGAAATAAAGAATTCAGAAAATGTCCTATATTTTAGAATTTTAAGACTTTTGAAAGATTGATTTGGGAAATTTTAATGCCAATAAAGAATGTATTTAAAGAGGATTGAGCCTAACTAATTAAAATCAAATAAAGGATTCACAGGAACAATCAAATTTCTTTTACTTTTTGTTGGTGGCTGATTTCCAAAACCTTAAAATGTGTGATTGAAAAAAGAACAAAAGAATAAAATACTGTTCCAGTAGAACTTTTTGTTCTGTTTTGCAAATGACCCTGAGCACTGGAAATGCGGTGTGTGTGTGTGTATGTGTTTGAGAAAGAAAAGGAAACCATATGATTATAGGCCTTTTGGTTGTTATTTCAGTTCATGGCTATTTATCACATTTTCTCCCCGAGAATCACCGCATCATTCCCGATGAGGCTGATGTTTCTGATCCTCGGGGGTTCGGAACATATTTGTGATGGCACTGATTGAGTTTGACTGTGAAATGCTGAATCCTTCTCCTCACACATATTCTGCTCGGGCTGCCCATTACTATCGCAAATAAATAATCTTGCCTTCACAAACTGCGACTCCAACACGAATGCAAAACAAACAAAGAACAAAGAAATACTGAATGACAACTGGTCAAACTGCGGGCTGATATGTTGACTCTTTTTTTTGTTTTTTTTAAATATACACGTCTTAACATCTCTGCCGTGGAACCATTTTTCAACCATCGCAATAGCAATCCTGCCATTTCCTTTTAGTCAAACACAAAGCAGGATATGAAGTCAGTGAACTCTGCATCTAAAGAGCATGAGAACCAATCAACAGGAGGAAATAAACAGCACACCTTCATGAGAATACCTAATGAGAAAATGTATAGAATATTTCTTCTTCACACAATCAAAATGAGTAATGCATACCTTTGACTCTTTTATCTTATAATGCCCTAGCTCTAGAACATGTTCCGACACTCTCTGAAATCACAGTATTTTTCAAGACAAAATCATATCTACAATAACCAGCACTTGTTTTGAACCATAATGAAAAAGACCCGCCCCCTCCCGATACCCAAAAGACGTGATTCTAAAAATAACATGAGAATAGAAAGGAACACAAGTTTGCGTTGACTCTGGGTGGGAATGCGGCGGTCGGTCATCCCCTCTATGGAGCCCGTTAGGCCGGATGTCTGATAAAGAGAACGATACCACTTCAAAAAACCCAAGGAACAACACATAATCCAAACAAGGTTGCTGTACATAGTAGAACCGGAGATTTTCCGTGCATGTTATCCATGGTCGATGGGTGGGGTCGTGTAGGGGGTAGGTTGTGTGAAGGCGGCGGGGGCTGGGGAGGGTGTCAAGGATCATACTCAGCTGATGCCTGAACAGACGAGCCACCACTGATCTCATGAGCTGCAGTCGAGGATTTCTGATTACAATAAGTATCAATAAAAAGTCAATGGGACTCTGAGACATCTTTCCCCTCTCAAGAGCTTTCACTTTCTCTTTTTTCTTGTGGTTGTTGTTGTTGTTGTTGTTTTTTTTTAGCAAAAATATCATGCAGTCTTTAGTTCCAAAAACCCCGGGTGGGATCTCGTGTTTGTGTGTTTGTTTGTGTGTTTGTTTCTTTCTTTCGGGAGCAAAAAGAAACTCAAAGCCTTGAAATTCTTCTCTCACAATTACTCTTAAACATTCAAGTCATCCTATTAATACTTTGTACAGCAGAAAGGTCCTTCAGATTTCACACATGTATATATAAATATAATATATATAAATATGCATATACATATGTTCAACTTGTATATGTGTATACATATTTTGGAACTGTATCAAAGCCAATTTAATGTGCTCTCAAAATATGGCCCATGATTCCTAGTGGGATGCACATCAATTCACATAGTACAACCAGTAGATTAGGTTGAAAAATCCAAAGGTGATAGGGAAAATGACCCGGGACCACTTGTCAATGGTGCTAACATCTGACAGGTTTGGGATTTTCAACTTGAGCTTGGAGGAGCGTCGTCGTAGCCGGCAGTTGGCGCGGTTACGCATGGCGCTCCGGTCCAGCGAGTGGTGGCTGAAGCCGTCTCGGGGCGCCATGGGCTTCCTGAATTGGACCCCGGAGCTGTCGAAGGACATGACTGAATTCCGAGAGTCACTGACGCTGCTCCCCACGTCAGAAGGCATCACTTCGTTGTTCATCTCCAGCGTGGTGAGGAGGATGTTTCCATAAGCATCCACCTGAGAGCAGACAGGAAAGAGAGTCAGCGAGGGTTGAAGTGTCGAGCAGTAGCCCCCAAACCCCCCTCAATAATGATATTTATTTTAGCTGCTAAATTGCAGGAATGGTATGGATTTTGCATGCCACAGAAATAGTTAGCAAATAGTTTATCCATTAGTAACTTTTACAAAAGAAGTGACATTCTGACTTTACTGTGAGGGCTAGCCTACAGCTGATATGATTTCTAAATACATGTACCCCAACTTTTCTTTGTTCCTCGAGATACAGATTTCTTCGCTGTGTAAATGACCTGAAGGTGTTGGTTTGATACGGCACGGAAATGGAGTCCTTGCAATGTGAAAGAAAAAATGAAGAGAACATTAAAAAAGGCTATCAAATTCCGGCAAAGAAGCACATATTTCTCAAAATTACACAATGCATATAGACATAAAGTTTACAGTATACAACTTTGAATTAGAATTTACACAGAAAACAGGGAGGGGTGGGCTTCATTCAGTCTGACATTTTTAGCCCATTTTAGTTTAAAATGTTATAATATAAGGTAGCGGAATGAATGAAGCCCACAGCATAACAGAGACAACAACCTAAATAGGAAATGGGAATGTTTACACCACTGTCGAGCTAGATGAACAGCTATCTCTGGATTAAAAGCAGTCAGTGCTTGAGGTAGAAGCAATGGATTATGGTTGGTGAATACATATTGGGCTGTGGTGGCATCAGTATGCTTCTGAAAGATTACTTCAGGGAATGCTGCATATGTGTCTGAGGATTAAATGCCTAGGAAACTTATGTGCAGAACACAGCTGTTTTGCACTTGAACCCTGACTGACACTGAGAGAAAGGCAGGAGATGAAGATGCAAACCTGTTCCCTCAGGCTCTTCTCTTCGTATCTTGTGCGCTCGTTGTTGGCTTTGTTCAGCCTCTCGTTGATTTTCTTCTGTTGCGCAGGGCCCCGGCCAAAGAACACGTAATTTACAAAGGCATATTCGAGCAGGGCCAGGAACACAAACACAAAACAGCCCATGAGGTAGACGTCGATGGCTTTCACGTACGGAATCTTTGGGAGAGTCTCCCTAAGGTGGGTGTTAATTGTTGTCATGGTAAGCACCGTTGTCACACCTGAGCACAGCAGCACACACAAAGACAGAGAAGTGAGCGTCACACATGGAGGCTGGACTTCCCGCCAGCATTTAGACATACTTTGTAATTACACTGACATTATGTGACCAACGCTCCTGCAACTCGTACAGTGAGAGGGTCTCAGATGATTGGTGTAAAAATACACTGTTACAGAGGATGACTGTTAGAATCAGACGTTTAAATATCAATATTTTGTTGATAATGCAATTACAACGTGCACATAATTCAATGCCCCTAAATAATAGTGCAATTAATTTGATGTAAAAGAGACAACATGAACTATAAACAAAGTCAGTTTCACATTTGACTGAAATATATTCACATTTGACATTTGATTGTCAAAATATCTTTAAATATTTCTATAATGTCAGTTATTCTGAATTATTTAGGTCAAACCAAACATGAACTGATGTTCTGTGGCTGGTAAGGAGCAATTCTTTGTAACTACTTTATAAACTGTGTCATCTAAAACATCATATTTTGTAAGACGAATCCACAGTAAATACAGTGCGTTAAAAAGGTAAATATGCTATAAGACGTATAAATTAGCAGGGAATGGATACTCAGTCAATGAGGCATTAAACGCCCTAAATATTTGTAATATTCAATTATAATTGTTTTTATAATACAGACCCTAATTTCAGTTCTAATTTTGCAATGTTGACTATTGTGTGGCAGAGAAACTCTCCCTGGAGAAAACGTTGGGATTTTAGCATTTGCAGACCATTTACATGCACTAAAACTAAAACTTAAAAACACAATGTAATGTAAATGTGTTCGATGTCAATAACATCACAAAAGTAGTGATAGTGTCATTAAGTCTCGTTAGATCATGTGACCTTCTGTGTTCTGCTTTAATTAGGACACTTTTGTTTTAGTATGAGTAAGCATGTCTCTCCGGCTTACTGATATTATGTTGTAAGTGATCTCAATATTACTCATCACTCCATATTTAGACATCAGGACGTCATTATTTCTGCAGTCAGCGTTTAAACAGCACTAGTTGATTCGAACAAAGTTCCACGTGCCAGTAAGTGCAGACAATGTGCATAAGAGTGTTCAACGTGACAGCCCCATGCTCTTAGTTCCTGTTATATCACTTGGTTTGAACAGTTGGGACTTTAATAATGCAGCCGTGGCTGTGTCTTACCCAGGGCCACCCGAGCTGCAGAGGCATCATAATTGATCCAGAAGGAGACCCAGGAGAGGATGGTGATCAAGATGGAGGGCATGTACGTCTGCAGGATGAAGTATCCAATGTTCCTCTTAATCCTGAAACTCAGAGAGAGCCTCGGGTATGAACCTGTAAGGAGATAGGATGGAGGGAGAGTTTGGGAAAAGGGCAGGGACAGAGTGAAATCATTGAAAAAAAAGGAGAGAATAGAGAAGTGGGGGGAGGGGTCTCTGGCACAACTTAGGAGTTCCAAAGTCTGCACTTTGACAACGCGCAGGGTAGTCATTTCTCCATTTGTTCAGATGGAGCACTTAATTTCCCCAAAGCGATGGATTCCTTTCCAGGGACAAGTTCGATTCCAATTAAACATGGCAGAAAGTCGCAAACGAGGCAGATTTTTCTCCAACCCCCTATCTCAGCAGGCAGCTCCAGCGTCCCTCTGAGAATTGTCACAGAGCGCTGCTCGGCTTTCTTTTCGCACTTTCTCTGTCCTCCAAACATTACCAAAAGGGCATTTTAGAGGCGCATAATTACAAAGCATGCCTTTACACTAAGAAAAGGAAGGAACATATACATTAGGTGATAACTCGTTCCAGTGAACAGGAAGAATATCAGCAGCTAGCGCCAAGACGTTAATTGCTCTTTTGACTGCACTTTAATTTAAACAAGCTCAACAACACAACGCTGAGGCAAACAGCAATATAAACATCAAGGCAGGCTCCATCTGCTTCAGCTATAACTACATATTTACGAGGTTGGAAACAACACAAATTGCTCTAAATATAGTTAAATTCCCTTCTTTGTATTCCATTTACACTTTTATTTCCAATATGTCACCAAAGGAAAAAAAAGTTCTCAGATAAGCGTGATGGTTTTAATCTAAAAGGCGATTAGCTGTGGGGAACGCACAATGATGAATGACCTCATCATCTCCAGGTTCCTGTAAATCTTTTAATGAATCAATACCTTAGCATACATACTTCATCAAACCTGAGACAAGTGGCTTAGATCACCCAAGTACATCCTAGATTAATGGCGGCGACAAATGTTAACGGGTTTCATTAAAGTCAAACGTAAGGGTAACGCTGGGACTTGTGTGTTTTGGTGTGACACATTCACAGAGATTTCCTATCGCTTTTTTGTTGTTTTAAACCTGTGTGCCTTTATCATACATAGAGAATCTACATAGAAGTGCAAGCATGTTGCATGCTATTAAAACCAGGGTTGGGAGTAAAATTGTCCTATTCAATTAATCAATACCTGAAAAGAAACGTAATTGGTATCCAATCAAAGCTTCACAAAATTAAAGTAACATGATTTTATTCTGTTACTTTTGGTTTAGTTTACAAAATATCCAAATAAAGAGGAGAGAAGAGAAGAGTTTGTTCGCATTTTCAACAACCTCAATAAAACTCCGTCATCATCCAAGGACTGGAATAATGAACAGCCTTTTTATTTTTACACGGAGTACGTCATCAATAATAGAATGTTTTTTTGTATTTCCTTACAATTTCATTTAATTTGTTTCAATGACACTTGTAATGAAATATTTTATTCTATATAAGTGTCAGTCATATGCTATAAATAATGTTTCATTCCATTATAGATTACTATTTAGTGTAAAGGATATTTCTTTCAAAGAAAAAAGTTTAAGAAGTTTGTGCTCAAACGAAAGCATTACATTGTTTTGAAGGAATGTCTGAATTTTGCAGTGCACGGTGCAATATTGCAGTTAGAATGTCAGTATGAATCTTCTTACTGTGTATTATTTCTGGGAAATGCGTGCGTCACACAAAAGAATATAGGCGGCAGAGTATTTAAAATCCCTGCACATTTATTGTACTTAACTGAAGCTCTAATTCCATTTGAAACACTGAAGATGAAATATGCCAGAGCAAATTACTGTAGTTATGTTGCAAGTAAGTGCACACTTTATAAAAAGACGAGAGGACCACCTACAATCTGCAGCATCGGAAAAGGAAATTGTTTCCTGCACGACCAAAATATAATCATACTTCCTGTTGGGACAATGACGTATTACGGATGCACTCATGCAGGACTCGCAGCAGTTCGAGAGGGGTTTATAGACACTGTAGCAATCATTTGGGTGAAGGCGGTTGACACTTTCAGCACAATTAGAAGCATGTTTGTCTCCTTACCTGTAGTAAACCTGACCTCCCTGGACACCAAGCGGAGTTCCACAATGGAGAACTGAGGTAACTCCAACTTGTCCACGCCCGTCACAGCGGTGTCCCCTCCTTGCCAGAAGAATACGATGTCATCTGTGGTGTATCCGTCTGAGTCAAGGAAAGGGCGAAATCAGGACGGGGGAGAAGGGAGGGGGGAGGAGAGATAAACAAGTTTCTATTTAAAGTCTGTTCAAAAATAATGAGTGAAGGTCGCTCTTATTGATATGTATGTTCCTTACAGTGACTCATTTGTGGTATCTTAACCCCCACGTAAACCCAAACCAGAAAAGTGCAATAAAATTAATGTTTTGCTTCCCTTTTTCTGTTTTGGACAAGAACGATGTATAACACATGAGAAATACATAAAAATGGGCCAACAGCAAAAGTTGTGAGCTACAGATGATTCTTTTTTTTGTGTTGTTCTCATTGGTATTCCCTGTAAACTTTAATGTACCCTTTGGGCATGAGTTGCACAGCAGCCAGTAATGACATTAAGATTTGTCAATGTCTAAAGCTGTCATTGGGGTTACTTTTGCCTTAGGTGCCTCAATATTGCCAATATTCTTATCATCATCACCCTTTAATCACCTGATCACCAAGTTAATAATTGAAGATTTCCAATCAGATAAACCGTGAATAATTTCTACGTGTATAATGCATTACAAACATAATCATATTCCGTTACAATGAGGTTGCACTTTATTATGACTTATACAGGTAAATAATCATACTACGCACAATTGACACAAATGGGATCTTATGATATTATAACTCCAAAAGTAGTTATACATTATAATCTTGTTATAATGCATCACGCATTACTATCCTGAGGTATACATCACTAGCTGGTTATTAGCCATATAAAGTATTATGAAACTTGAAACTAATACTCATTATAAAATGCTCAATAATGTGTTACGAAACAATTACAAGTTGTTAAAATTATAACTTGATTAAATTGCATTATATTTATGTTAACAGATAATAATTAGATATTGGCGTCTTGATAAATTCTACAAAAGACTTTCCAATCTGCTTTTTTTTTTGCTACAAATACAAACCATTTTCAAAAAAGAAATCACAGCTTTATAAAATCAATCCTAAAGATTCATTATGGGATGGTATTTGGATGATGCGAGGGGATGGGGTTTGAAGATGTAAGGACCACTGAAGACGGCACTAAAAAAACCTCTGAGTGGAAAACAATCCCACCCAGGACTTAAATCTGCTATCGCATGCTCCACTGTCCAGACTCCTATGGAGCTTTAAATCACTGCATGCATTACTACCTGCATGAATATTTATTAACATGTGTCACTTGGTACGACGCTCCCACACATTCTCAACTGGCAGCGCAATTGAAAGTGACCACAGCAGAAGATTTATGTCAATAGGCCAGTATGCATTCACTGCGGAGCAATTTCTCAGTGCAGGAAGTGTTACTACCTTTCATATCCTCCTACCCCTTATCCAGACCTAGATGGCATTAAACTCACTAAGGGACCAGGATTCATTATCATTAAATCTCCCTCTGAGGTTATAGGCTAAGGAAATGTGACATTGTCCATGAAATTGAAACAACTGCCTGCCTAATCAATCACAGTGATGGTTAATGTGCATGACTCCCACCAGGGCAGAGCATTGCACGAGCACAAACAGCAGATATTCCTGAAACTTTTTCATTCACGGCATATCCATATTTCATCGCCTACTGATGGCCCTGAGGATAAACAATCTGCAACAACAAGAACCACAAATATCTGCTGTATTGAGCAAGAGGGCTGACTGATGGAGTGGTCGATGAAAATGATCACCCAAATACAATTTTTAATTACAACACAAGCACATTTTTTCTCCTGGATATTGATTTATCTAAATGAATGCATTTGAAAAAAAGAAAAAAGAAAAGTCAATTAAAGGATATTTTGTGATATAAGGCAAGATAGCCTTTTCCCTCATTTTGTATGTACATACCTGATTACTTCTCAGATACACATGCAGACAGCAATATCCGAGCAGTTCCACATTGTTTTATATTCTTCTAATTTTTCAAAGGGTACCTGCTTTATTTGTTTGTAAAAATAAAGGGGTTACCTGTGGAGAATACTACTACTCGACCTGTGAAAATAGTTCCTTTTGTATTTTGAAAAAAAAATTGATACCAGGCTAAATATGAAGCTCCAACCAGGAGATGGTTAGCTTAGCTTAGCACGAAGAGTGACAACAAGGGGAAACAGCTAGCATGGCTCTGCAAAGGGAACAATTTAAACTTATTAGAACCTCAGGTTAGGGAATAGCTAGTTACACAAAATGGAGCTGGGTAAGTAAATGACCACATATTTAATATAATCAGTTACTGTTACTGAGTTACCCTTGAAAAGCTTAAATATGAAATGCTCTGTTCCAAGAAGAAAGGTTAAACCGTTTGTTAGAAATGTAATCTAGTTAAAAAAGTTACATTACTTTGATTGAGTTACTGAAATTGCTACTATACTATACATTCATAATGAGGCAACAAGCAATCCAAATCCATTTAAAAAATAACCTTCCTAGCACTGTTAATACACACATTTGTTTGTTTAATCCAGACTATTTGTTATTGTGTTGTTATTGTTTCACTTTCTACAAGAAAGCAGATACCTATATTTCCAGAATCTCCTTTAAGAACAATGGTGTTGAATGTATAGTTAATGTATATGGTATGTTATTGAACCAAATGGCTCGATATCTACATACTAACCATGTCCATAATGAATCACTCCTGATTAATCAGGTGCTAAAGGACACTTAGCCAATAATTAATTTTCACTTCCCTGTCACATTCATATATGAGTTGCATGTGCAAATTATTCTGGGAAATGATTTTTGTGGATGTGGTGGGGTGTTTATTCAACATTAGCATGACACATATGTCAAGGTACGGGATAATTTGAGAGTAAGGTCCCTAATATAAATGCTATAACTTAGCCTTCACCAGTGTCAATGCACATCAGCAGGCACTCTGATTTCAGACAAATAGTACATATTGGCAAAGATGCCACCGATTTCCCTAATGAACCTTTGACAATATATCCCACAAATCTATTTACAACAAGAAAGCACTAAGTAGCATATTCGCTTTTGGAGGTACAAATGTGACAACATTAAAAGGGCTCTATTCTGCTTATTTTCTGATTTCACAATTGTATTTTTCCTGGAGGGAACTTTGGGATTTCAACCTTTTCACACCATTTACATGCACACAAACCTATACAGACACATTTCAGGCAATGTGTTTGAAGGTTGCTGTAAGTTTAGTATAAAGGAAGTTAAGTAAAAAAATACTCACAGCTTTCAATCTCAAGGGTGCAGTTCTGTTCATCAAGAGGGTACCTCCGCAGATCCATCATGCACGCAGCGGTGGTGGTTATTCTATGAAAAACAGACAAACACAGAAAATATTTCAGTTATATTGTAAAGAGGTGGATACACACGAGTAATGTTATCCTAAGAGTGAAAGAGGTGGCTCCCAAATGGTGTAACGAGGTTCCCGCTGATATCAGGACAGAGAGTCATATCTTCCACCGCAAACTGAAGGCCCACATGTCCTGTTTATACCTTGGCAAAAAATCACAATGTTGTCCTTAGTTTGAATCTTTGATTCAGCTAAATTCTATGTAATGTAAAGTACTTAAACATGTTGAACAATATGATGAACTACCAGTATGTCCGTCACTAAATGAAGTTGCAGAGTAGCTGGACACTCTGCCTGTGCACTTGTGGAAAACTGTTTCTCTTCTAAATAAAAATGAATAGTCCTTTTGAGGGGAATTTCTACAGTATTTTTCCTCCTCATGCAGAGACTCTTAAATATGATTTATCCTTCATGTTTCTGTGAGAAGTCTGGAGAAGTATTTCCTTTTATATGGATCACTAACTGCTCAGCATCTGCGGTTTTGTCAATGCACGTTATTTATTGCTCTTTCCAAGATATGCATTTCTGCCAGGTAGCTTTGGGAAATATGTATGCATTGCAGTTTATTAATATCAATAAATCCAGTAGCCCAGGAAAAACAGCTTTGGCTACAAATTACACATGTAGGGGTCTCTGGCATATAGCTGAAATATTAACCGGTGCAGCACATTTTAGTAATTACATCTCTGCTGTTTGTACCAGCTGCTATGTGTTCATCATACTAGCTTGCTGCCCTCCTGTGTAAATGAAATACTAAAATTAATTTTCAGCTCATCATCTCGGTGTCAGAAGCCAACGGCACGCTCCCCTGAGAACGTGCTGGTGGCTTCTGACACAGGAGCCTGATGAGAGCAATGTGAGTGTTCCTTTATCTTCACATTTGGTTACATTACCAATCATGTTAAAGCCATATCTTCCAATGCCGCTTCAGTGTGTGTCTCAGCGTTGATGCAGTTAGCAAGCCCACACAAGCATCTACAGTAAAATTAGTAATACAGTAGATAATAAGCCGTTTGAATTGGAAATATATTGCTTGAGTTTGTAAATTGGTCATGGTGGGTGAACAGAGTGCTGTCGGCGGGTAATTGGAAAACAAAATATGTCCTGCTAAAGCTGATTGGGCCAGATTAACACACAAGCATGTGGGGCCTCCAGCTCCATGATAGCAGAAGGGTGAAGAAAATAATGCATAAACAAAATGTGTCAGGTATTTATTTATTATTCACAATGACACTGAGCTGCATTCTGCTGCACAAGCATTAAGCTGCTCACACTGCATTGTGCTCTGCTCTACTGTACTGCACCCCCCGCCCCTGCTGTCTCTGCGCTGAGTGTAAAGCAGGGCTTCTACTCACACACTGCGAGGAGGCAACATCCTGCTCTATTACGATAATAGGAGAGGTCACTTGGAAATCAGGATTTTCCAGAAAGAATATCGGAAAATGTCTTTACCATAATTAGATGCAGGGAGATTAGGAGCGATTATCAGCAGTTTGATACAAATATAGTGAAGAGCTAATGTACAGACAGAGATAAATACATCTATATGTCTTCATGTATGACCCTATCTAGAGATGCAACGATAAGTCGCTCGAGCAAAATAATCACTTTTTATACAGTATACTCATATAATCAGTTCAAGATCTTTTGTGCAACGATGTCACAAAATGATGTTCTCTGCCTCTCAAATAAGGAGAATTTTGTATCATATCAATGCAAACATCGTTGGGTTTTAGTCGGATCAAATAAAACATAAAAAAATGAATCCTCTGTTTTTTAAACCAATACAGGTGTAAAAAAACGGAATTGAAATAAACATGTCTTTATTATTTTCTCACATTTCATAAACAAAACAAATAAATGATTGATTGAGAAAATAATCTGCAATATAACTGATCATGAAAATAAGGATTAGTTGCTCCACTTATCCCCTCTTGTCCAAAGACCACTGAACTATAAAAACGTAGTTCTTACACGTTATAACTACAGCCTTTTTTACAAATCTACCAAAAGACCTCGGCTCCAAAAAGTGAATCAGTCATACCACAAAAACATCACTACAATAAAATCTTGTTCGAGTTAAAACATTTAAAAAACTAAAATATGGAGAGCCAAAAAATCTGCAGGCTGAAACCTAAAGTGGCACACACTCCGGTATCCTGTGTGATCAGACTTGATCAGAGACGAGTCCTGCCAGACACAGACAGAACCCCTGGTAGCACAGCGAAGCAATGAAACCGGCAGCGGCAGCAGCTCGGAGAAAAGGATAGAAATGAATTTTTCACCCCCTGGCAGAGAGAGGGGGAAATAAAAAAAAAACTTAGGATGAATAAAACTGACTTCATATGTGACAGTTAACAAGTCAGGAGAGAATCTTCATTGAGTAGGCACAAGTTGGGACGGCTCACAGCGAGGGCCTGGGATTTGAAAATGTCAGCAGATGTAGGTCAGCAACTTCTAGTCCCAGCAGAAAGCAGCAGCCTTAGACCTGAGCCCCACACTCACTGCTTACTGTGGAGATTTCTACATGATACGCAATATAAGTTGGTTTGTATTGTCTTGTAATCATCCCTCAGGATCGACAGATTATGAGACAATGGGTCTCTTAGCAGACAGAAAGCTCCTACTCATGCTGTGTTGTTTGAGTCTATCTTTTAGTTGATATATTTCTAGTCGTTTGTGTCTCTTTGGGTCTCTGGTTTGTCAGTTGCTTTATGGTGGTTTTGGTTGGCTTTTTATGGTAATTTTGTGCCTCTTTGTTGTCAACTTTGCCTTTTTTTGGTAGTTTTGTAGTCATTTTGTGTCTTTCTTTTGGTTGTTTTGTGTATCTTCATGGTCAGTATGTGTCCCTTTGATTGACATTTTGTGTTTGAAAAGTAGGGGAACCCCTAACCCTCAGCACCTCATTATCCAGAATCATTGCCGCAATTGGGACTTAAATTTCATTTAAAAATGCATATGATAAACCAAAACTAAAAGCGTACCAGTAGGTGTAACGTCTGGAGACAATAAGGTGCATTCCTCCCACTTCTAAGGCCAGTCCTGGTTTTTCAGACCATGAATTGTGCCAGCACACATGACGGCTAAAAGCAATCTGGAGGTGGATCCCAGAGGCTCAGCACTACAGACAGAGAGGCCTCAGAAATATGAGCATGATTTTTGACACCTACACAGTCTACTCATGTATCCCTATCTGTGAGGCGTTTTGCTTACCAACCGAAGAGCGTAGTACTACACCGTGGTTAACTAAACAGAGGAACACAAGGAGAAATCATAATCAGGACAAAGCTTTAATGGTCTTTGGAATCTGTGCTCAATTGTCAGTCTGCTTATGATGAAGTTAGAAAAAGCTGAGTGATCATGCACACAGGCAGGACACTTTCTACTGACACAGACTTCTTTTATTGATGTTTCAAATGGCTTTGTTTGCAACACCCATATGCTCCCCTGCACCACTCAGCAGTCTTCAGACCCAGTCCCTTCCTCTTCACATGATTCAAAATCTATATTACAGTAAATCTCAAGTATACAAAAATAACAAATTGAGCAATGCTTGCAAAAGCAACATTTCCTCAAGGGACACTTTTGGGGGCAGTTTTTCCTTTTTTGATTAGAATTTTGGACCTACACTGCAGTGTGATGACTCCATTGTTTGATTATAGCAGTTGAAGTCCCTCCTGGGGAAAAGAATTATGGGAAGGCAAATGCACATCCATGGACAGTTCATATTTCCAAATCTACTTGATCCCGGTACACAGATTTACAGTACAGGTGCAGTACAAATGTAGAATCAGAAACATTTTCTTAAAGATCGAAAGAATAAGACATTTTTCTGCATCAAAAAGTCTCTAAGGTTTTTAGCATTTTACTTTTGTAGTGGAGCTAGTTTTAATTACTTTATGTATGCATTTACGTAGTTTGGTCCAGCGGTTTCCAGCCTTGGAGTCAGACCCCTCTAAAGGGTCAAAAGATACATCTGAGGGAGATGAAGGGTTAACAGGAAGAAAATGTTTCTGCCCTAAACATTTGTGACAATATTTTGGAGGTTTCTTTGTCCTTGTTAAATCATATAAAAATAAAGTAGTTTCTCATAGACTTCTATCCAATTGGACTTTTCTTAGCAACCGCCTCTGGCTGGCAATTTAAATGTTTGTATTCCCAAAATCACTTTCAATGCGTTACATTTGGGGACATTCAACAATAAGGACAACTATTAACTGAGCTTATCATTTGATAGGTAGTCTTTCATGTGTGTGTGTGTTGTGAAGTACTAAATGTTTGCTCTCTGTTATTATTGATGTGACTGTAGCATCTTTCCAATAATACTGATCATCATACATGTACTTTTTTTAAGTATAGGAAAATAAAACAAACCTGATACAAAAAAATGATGAAACCTGCTTGGTTTAACCACAGAATAAAAACTGCAGGTAAAGATAATGCACCATTTATTGCTCAATAGAGATCAGTGGGTAAAATGTGTGGATCTACTTCTGAATCAGAGCTTGTGGATCGATCCACATAAATTACCACAGCTGACAATAAAACCACTGAAAGCAAAAAGAATCAAGTAAATAAAGGTTTATAAAAACCAAGCCAAACACAAGTATCAGCACATTTCACAGTGAGCGGCTAGGTGAGAGCGCAGCACTAGGTGCAGCAGTGTGTGTAATGTGATTGTCCACAGTTTGCATCCTATTGTGCTCAACAGTGGCACAGGGGATGGATACAAACAGGATGTCTTCACAAGAAATTGCATTTAAGACAACAAAAAACCTAAAGCGGACAAACTTGAGAGGCGCTGCATTCAAATGAATTGAACTGAGAACGCAACATCTGTTGTGAAAGTTACATCTTTTGTTCTCTGAAAAGGGAAATGTCTACACAACCCTTGGGCAAAGTCGAACATTTTCACAAAGTAATTTAATTGCGTGCTTACAGGAGGCTTGTAAAGGTCCCAAACTCACCATGGCATGTAGATTACTCACTGCTTCTGATTATTGTACAGTGCTAAATAAAAATGGTCTGGAGGACAGATTCAAGGGCTGACGCCATCTGGATTTTACCATTACTGCAGTGGGTGATGGTAACCGTAAACCCCTGCTCAGTATGCTTGAAGATGAGATGTTGGAGGAGGCTAGTGTCCCTAGCAACAGCCTTAGTTTTCTGATTTTAATGCAGGCACCAAGCCAGCAGAGGTGCAAATGCAGGTGTAATGCTATTTCCTGCTTCACACTGTTGTGGCTCCAAAGGAACCCGGATGTGCATGAAGTACGTACGGTGATTGAAGCAGATGGGAAGGTTTATTCAGATAAATTGGCATGGTTTCATTTTGGCACCATTAAATTGAACCAGTTTTCACCAGGCTCACGTATGGGAAGTTTTTCATCTGGCACTCATTTAAAATACATTTTATTAATTGATTAATGCCACATTAGCACAAATTCTTGTTATTTACAACCGTTTGTGGATGTAAGAAGACCTTCTGTTTTTATTAAGCAGCAGCAGCAGAAGGGGGAAGACAGAAGGGGATTTGATTGGTCTTTATTGAAGCAGACCCCGACGGTACCTGCTGACGTACATCTCTGACAATTGATATGTATTCATCCCACTCCAGACCCTTGTCAGGGGGCCACCATGCTGCTCCAAGATTGCACTTGTACATTGCCATGTGCAATTGGCATGAAGGGCAATAAACAAATCCTCAAAGATTCATCCAGCAGGCAGACATGTGCAACACGGTCTTCAGCAGCAGTGAGATTGCATTTCTGCAAAGTTGTTAAGAGTCATAAAAGAAAAAAATGAAAAACGTTGTTCCGTCAAATCTCCTTTTGTGTCAGCACCAATACAGTAATTCAGAGTTCCTGAATACTGATTATTACATTAATAATTCATTACTTCATATGATCTACACCCTGTCACTGTCATTTTCTTTTCTTCATGGAACAAAACACGTTCCCTGCTCCTTTGCCTCCATCAAACTGCTTTTTTTTTTTAACGACTTGGGTTAAGAAAAGCAGCGATCCGTTCTGAGCTTGAACAAACCTCGGGACGCTTTCGTACTTTTAGCCACCCCCGAGGGATTTCGAATGGGTCCCTGTGTGCACATTTACTGTTGAATGAATTGTCTAGTTTGTCGCAGTAATCTGGGACATTTTGGTGGTGAGTATTTTGAACCTTTTTTTAGCCTTTCTGGGACAATGAATCTTGGGTTTTAATGCACCCCTCTCCTTCTGAAATATTGTTCTTGTTTGTCCTGAGTCACACTTTGTAGACTATTTACTTTCTAAAAGAAAGCTTTAAAGGCTGTTTTTTCTTGCCAAAAATACATCAGTCATAACTAATTCCGCCAAAGTAGCAGCAGGGTGATCTTATTTTTCGGAGGGTATGAACATTTTCACTTACTGCCACATGACAAAGACAGCAGTTATCTAATTAAAGTTATCACTAGGCTCTGTGAGTGTTCGGCAGTCTACTGTGGGCAAATATCACTCCTCCTTCCCACAAGTGCTACGTTTGCTCTGGTCTCATATTTAAGTGTTTGCTCTTGCTCTAGATTTCCAAATACTAGTGAAGCTGTTTGGGGTCACAGAGGGGTAAAGCCTATCCCAGCATGAGTGGATTTTTTTTGTTGCTACATCTCAATATTTTCTCCTGAGACATCAACTCCTTGCATTATTAAATCTTTCGAAAAGTTTAAAAGGACATGAATAATCCATCCATCTCTTCCCTATACCATACCATCCTCTTTTTTCTGGGGACCTGCCAGCATGCTATGTGTAAAAGCCAGAGTAAGTCCCTTGACTATGTTTTTAAGCTATCGCTATTAACGGGCAGAGCCACACACACAGTTAACCTGAACCTGATTTGTCTTCGGACTTCCATATTAACAGAGTGGAGGAGGGTCATAAAATTGGAGGGCAATAATAGCTAACAAAAGAAGTAAGTCTTATCTGCAAAACACTTTAATGTGCATTCATAAAACCGTTGAGAAAAGCACTAATGAATGAAAGCTGGTGACATGGTGACATTGTTGCTGCTTGACGTGCTACAACTCAAAGTTTAGTTGACCTAATTTTTTCTCAGTGCTCTGATTACTTGGTAAAGCGTAAAACAATATTTTTTTTGTTATGCCGTAAGTTTTGTTTCAGTTCAAACCTGGAGCCATTCATTTAGGATTCACACTTATCACATGGTGATGAATCAGACTTTTGAGCTGCACAACTGTCCGTTTGGGTTGATTAAAAAGTACTTATTTGGCTACAAAGATTTTGCGCGCCATATCATTTTTTTGATGTTATTAAATGTTCTCTTCAAAATGCAAAATGCCTCTACTGTAGTACCAGTATAAGTTTAGGATAACAGAGTACACAAACCATATGTAGGAATGGATTAGCCTCTAGTGTTCTTACCTCAGCCCGTATAGGACAGTGCCATCTGGGTGCAATCGGATCATACGGTTCTTTACTGTCACACCATGCAGAAAGGACTTCTTGTCATTAAGGAAGTAGGTGTCAGGGAGCCAAAGCTGGTCTGCTACACGGTTGTCCAGAGTCAGGTTTAGCTTCAGTTCATTGTAGGCCAAACGCTTATCTCGCCAGCTCTGCTGGAAATACATTGTGATGGTATAGTCCTGGGGAGAAGGAAAACAAAATCACAATAACCATTCAGATGAACACACGGCCATGAGCTAATAAAAAAACTCAGTAAGAAATGCTTTTCTTTTATCTTCTTGTTTTTTTGCAGTGCACGGTTTGAGTGAACCCTTGACAGTGTGCGTAGTTTAACAAACTGGTAGCCACGCATTAACGAATAATTTATTAATTATTTCAGTCCTAAAATCACAACTACTAGATGACACACTAAGTTATGTAGGGAACAAGAACAATGTGCAGAGTTTAAGCTGACATGAAAATGTCTCTATTCAGTGGTTAACCACAATGTATTTAATGAATGACAAAGAGAGCAAAAGCACTTGTGATAAGGCCACAACAGCAATAAAAGCAGAAAGCATGGGGACTATAAAACTGTTTTCCATGCTCTCAGGACGTGGGAATTGTTATGTCTTTTTACGCAATCAGAAAAATACCACTCTGGATTTGTTAAATTGGACCCAGGCACCAAACCAATACATACAGCTGTGCTAGGACTCCTGTTTCACACTGTTATAACTGAGAAAGAGCTTAAGTGGAGATATAATGTCTGCCTGCTAATGCATCATTGCCCTCAAAGCAATAGTCTACAGTCACACCCATGAAAGATACACATTGGCTTCATTTTCAACCTACACAGTCCAATGGTTTGAAATATTGTGTGCCATTTATCTCCAATCATTTTTAAAATTGCATGTTCGCCTAGCTTCATCTGTTTGAGCATGATGCATGATAGGACCGTCAGTATCTCTTACATCCTGCTTTGTAATTAATGGAGCCAAGTATTTTGTATTGAAAAGTATCAATCATGATGAAGTGAATGAACCCACAGGTCTTAGTATGCATTCAACCATACAACTGCTAAACTAATCAATCAACCCTCTCACTCATAAACATGATTAAAATTAGCATTTTTTAATGCATACTTGATGAAAGGTGCTATAATCTAAAACTTTATTATACACCGCTTTAAAAACAGCAATTACGGCAAACATTAGCATTGTATTACTTTTCCCAGTGAGAGCAATTTTTAAAAACCTTTCCCTCATTCAAATTAATACAGAACTAAATATGACATATGACTTATCAAGTGTTCCACTTTGAACTCATGATTCAGAGTCATACAAGAACAAAGACATCTCAAACAGACCAGAAACAAACAAAAGACTGCTATTGATTTTCAACTTTTGAAACTCATTTTAATTGCAAAAGCAGGACCAATAACTTAAAAAAGAGAACAACCCTTAGTGTATTCAAAATATATTCTTTTCTTTTTTTTAAGTGGGGCTTGCTAACCATATAGGTGAAGTCACACTGGGGAAAATAAAGAGGGTGCTAAGAGACGAAACAACTCCAGTCTACGAGCAAATGATCAGTTGTTACTGTACAATACAAACTGTAGAGTCCACAGAGACAAATGTAAAATGTGTGATATTGGACTATATAAATCACCTTCGATTGATTGCTACTTGCAATATTTATTTTCATTTAGTGGAAATATCTTTGAAATCCTCGCCTATCCCTACTACTCTGTAGGAGTGTCCTCAGCCTGGTTTCATCTTTCAGACCAATAACCTGATTGTTTTCTGGGTGGGAAAGCCAGTAGGGGATCATAAGACCAAAGCGTTTGTAACTTACCATGTTTACTTCTGAGATGGAGTCGATGCTCGCTATGTTGATGCTCATTCCTACGATGACTGGAGGACCTGAAGAAAACAAAGCAAAAACTTGAGTCACTAAAGTGCAACCACTAGAATTAGAATGCACTTTGGTATGTGCCAAGCAGCATAAAGAGAGTGGAGAGATATCACCTTCACTTTTAGATTACTTCAGTTGCACACACAGTAGCATGCAATTTTGTATACAAAAGGAAACAATTTCACCCACACGTGATTTAAATATTTCTAGTTAAAAGACCAACATCAGATAGCATATTTGCATTATGTATCATTAGCCCATGTTGAATAACATTGATGAAACATTTAAATCTGTTCTTGCTGTCCAGAGAGTGTATGTGTAACAGAGAGTAAAGACAAGCTACTCTCCTGTGAAACAACACAAGGAAAATGCATTCATCCATCCTAATTCCTAGGATAGGAAGGAATGGGAGAAGCAGACTGTGCCTCATTGACATGATTACAGTACATGCTGTAGACATGTAAACAGCTATGCATATGCACTGCTTTCCATGTGCAGATAACACTAAGCTCACTTTCATATTCACACAACTTATCCATTATCCATTCACAGAGGCCAAGTACGCTCAGACACTGCAACCATGACTTCAGACCTACTGTGTTATGTATGAGCCCACAGATAAGCCTATGTAGCATTGTATTCATCTAAGGGTCATTTTTCATAAACATGTCATTTAGACTTTATATGTCATATATACTTTATATGACCTTGATAGTGTTTACATAACCGGCTTATCATACAATATATGGATATGACCTCGATCATTTTTACGTTTATCGTGCAATATATTGGTATTACATAGATAACTAATCAACTTATCCTACTATATGGACATGAATATAATAGTGTCACCATTTATTGGCTTACAATACCATATATGGACAAGACCTCCAATTTTTTAACCTTCTCCTATGAAAATATAAATTATCTTGTAATTTATTTGATTGACTTTCCTAATCGACAAGACCTTGAAAGTGTTAAGATTAATTGGCTTATCGTCAGTATAAAGACTTGACCTCAATATTTTTTTATGGTTTACAGGTTATTGTACCAACAATGAAAAATACCTCAATAATATTTTACTTTATTTGATTTAACCTATTATATGATAACTTGATCTTGATAGTGTTTACATTAATAAGCTAATTGTAAGACATACAGACCAGACCTTGATCATTTTTTTTTACATTTAACCACTTATCGTACTATATCAAATCAAATCAAAGATTATTTGTATAGCCAGATATATATCACAAAACACGTTTGTCTCAGTGGGCTTTACAGATTACAAACAAACAACAACATTGTAAACAATAACCAAATGAAAAGACAAGATAGAGTGAGATACAACAAAAGACCACACAAATACATAAAACATTACAATTAAGTACCATAAAATAAATACCACAAAAATGCCAGCTCTAACTAAAAGCTTTGTTGTTGTTTGCTGTCTTCAACGCACTCTTTGAACTTTGGACAATCTCGGCCTCTCTGATTAAAACAGGAAGTTGGTTCCAGAGAAAGGGGTCTTGGTAGGCGAACGCTCTGACTCCTGATCTGGTTTTGCGAACCCTGGGAGCACAATGTTCTAGCGGGGAAATAGTGGGTTAAAAGATCTTGAGGTACGACAGTGCCTGACCATTTAGCGCTTTGTAAGTTAAAGAAGTATTTTAAAATCCACAGTTGTGAACATGACTAACATCTTTCACTTACCTCAATATTTCCCTTTGTGTTAACATATGTTTGTTTACATAAGAATTCCACCTTCCTTTTATCCAACATGATGCTGATTTTCCTGCCACAATGACTTGCCTGACACTATAACCACACCTGCTTAGTCAGGACAGACAGTAATGCAGAATAAGCTAAACGCAAAACTGCAGAGAGGGCTGGAGTCTATTTGAAGTTTCATATTCCTTTTATCTGTTTTATACTTAATACCTTCTCTAGCAAGCAGAGAAATAAAGCAAACGAGCGCCCAGCACTTGAGAAGCCGTTACCCCAGGCAGTGGATTTTGTGAGGGAACATATTTGTTGACACTGATTCTCAGTGTTTTATCATTTCAAATGATTTCTCCTTCTAAGCATTTTTAGTCCTTATGTTATCCTTAACGCCTAAACACGCTCCCCCCGTCCCTTCCTTTTCAAACTGTGTCAGCCTTACATCGGTTCAGTGAGAATGATCGGGCCACAAAATATGAAGTGCTGACACAGCGAACAGAAACAGCCGAAACATCTCTGTGATTGGTTTATGAGGCAGTGCTGAATCAGTAAATTCAGTTTAATGTTTCATGGTATTATAGTTGAAATGGCATTAGCATAAGGATCATAAACAACAGAAAACAGCTGTACTACAATATGTACGTTTTGCGTGTATTATCATAATCAAAAGGTACTTTTACTCAAACAGGGTTTTAACACTACTGTTTATGTATGTTTGATTTTTCCTTCCGTGTAGTCCTGATGGACCGCTTCTCTCTCTGTTTGTGTAGGTCTTTTCCTGTGACTCACTGCACAATCACAGAAGACATTTCGAAGATGCTAAAGGCAAAACTGAACAGTTTAGAAGCAAAATTAAGTAAGGTGTCCTTGAAATCTGTTGAGATCACTTTTAATACTTTGCAAAGTCTCATTCCCCTACACAAACGTATCCACACAATGTGACAGCCACGAGCTTAGAACATCTGAAGCGTCAGGTAGGACTCACAGATGCCGGGCTGATTCATTTATACACTCAGCTGATGGATGTAGTGCACGGGTTCACAAACCTAGTTTAAAAAAATGAGTGCATGATCTCTGTTTGACCAGAACAGATCTACAACGCCCCCCTCCTTCTAATCCTCTCAAAATACAACACTTTGAAATGCAAAGAAGAATGGAAAAAAGAATCTTGACAGTTACTGAAGATAGCATTTGTCATGATGATGTGTATGGGTTGCAGACTTGTACAGATCAGATCCCATAAATATATTTGACAATGTATAAAAATTGATATCATAACCCTAATCTGTCCAGATAGCATAGACACACCTGAAATAAAGAATCTGAGTGCATGAAAAGGCCATATGACACAACTATACTTTCTATTATTGGATATGTCTTAAAATATATTCCAGTCAAAGCTGTCACTGTGCATTTCACTCTCACTAACTATAGATTTGTATCATTGTAATAACAGCATCAACCCTAAAATTGTGTGTATTGCGTCAATCACTAATAACATGGAGCTCAATGTAAGAAACAAGAAAGGAATGAACCAATTTGACCAAAAACAAAACAGAACACTCTACTGTTAATGTGTAAAACGTCATCAACTTTATTTTGATGACACAGCAAATGCTTAGATGAAACAAAAGCAATGTTTCTTTGATTGCTTTTCATCTCAGTAAGACTTCACCAAGCACATTGTCAAACAAGACTAACATGAAAAGTATAATGGGCTCCAAACTCCCCCATGCAAGGCCAAACCAAAGGCTCACTGGCCCTAAGCAAACAGGAAGCCAAGTCCATCGCTAAATAAAGGCTTAAACAGGTGGTTTAACACATGTTTCTTAGCATGCCTGTGCAGGTTACACACCCTCCCGTAGCACACACTGCCAGGATGTGATCTCACTTTGGACCTCAGGAACTGTTGCGTTATTCCAAATAAATGATTCACATGTGGAAACAAGGAACTACTGTAGCATTTCGGAGTTCAATTGTTTTTGTTAGACAACCAGGTCTCTTTCTGCTTTCTAAAGAGCTTATCAACTAATACCAACACAACAGGGGATATGAAGTAAAGAGCTGATATTGCTTACTGGGAAGAGCTAATAGGCAAAACAAAAGTGCCATCCTCTTCCTGTTTTGGTTGAGTAATGATTGACGCACTTCCTCTTTGCCATAAATCCAGCCTTCATTTTCCAAGGAGATGGGATGCCATGGGGACCATCAAAATGCTGATAGTGTTTTTATTCTAAAGCCGTTATATTATGCAATGGAAATTCCCTACAAAATGATGAATCATAGCTAAAACCTATTTAGTACTGTTCGTTCAAAACTGTAGGGCAAAGATCCTATTAACGTACCGTAAAAACATTCCTAGATGCACTGCACATATTTCAATACATGAATATATCCAAACTGTACTCAGCTATTAGGCCGCAGAATGCTAATATGATTGCAACATGCATGTACTAATGCCACCCTGGGTGTATAGCATTATGTTCAGCAAAATATGATGGTAATAGGTATCTTATCTGTAAGCTCTGCTGCAAAGGAAAAGATGTGCTATCCTGTACTATCCTGCACTCTTCCTACAATCCTGAGATATTAGGGTCAGGAAATACTCCACCAGAGCCTGAGGGGAGACAGTCGTGACTGTACTCATCTATGACATCACAGAGTTAAGGGACATTCAGAACTTCTAATGTAAAACTGTGGGCCCTTTCTGTTCGAGTTGAACAGTAATGACTCCTCCGTTCACTTTAATATATTCAAAAGCCAAAGAACACAAACCTTTCTTAAAACTATGATGGCTTAAATCCAGACGCTTGGACACTCCAAGCGAACACTGGGATTTTAACCTTTACAAACCATTTACATGCACACCTATAGGAAATTAAGAACTTCAATAAGCATAATAAAAATAAGGCCTCTTTAACATGTAGCCTCATTCTAAATTACATTTCTTCCAATGGGGCCCTTCTAACAGATATTGCTTAATTATGATTTTTTTTTCAACCAATAAAATATTAAAAAGTAAAGCACTGGACCCAAAAGGCCCACCTATCCTTTCTGTTTTTTGTAATCCTATTTCCTTCTACTTAATCCTCTCACTAGACGAAATGCTCCGAAGCTTTGTCATATTCCCTGACCGATCCCGATCAAAAAAGGAGGAAAAAGTAGGGCTATTTTCCATCGCACTTTGTGAAGGCAACCAGTAACAGTTTTCCCTAGAGATGTCAAAGTATATTTGTTCACTAGATGAAAACAGAAAGCACCAGATCTCTTTCTCTGCATTTTTTGACCCCGTTTTATTGAAACAGAGGCACTTTGTCACCCCAGCTTTCTCGAAATAACACCGTTACCTGTACTTGCACTTCACAAGTTGGAGATCAACACTGCTTTCCGTCTTTAAATAAGCATTTGTCCAATCAGTGTCAACCACCATTTTCAACATTGTCTAGAAAATGCTTGATTTTGTTCTCATATAACTTGGATATTCTTTACAAATAATTCTGACAAAAAGACTCTGTACAGTCATCTTTTAGTCTATCCTTTTGTCTGGATTTATATAAAAGGAAGGAGTAAGTGAGTGAGTGAAATAGAACACAGTGTCCCTAGGCAAACCATATTGTCTCTGAATATTATCTTATCAGTGTTTTAACAGTTTCTATTTCCTCTCCAAGAGTGCATGTGATTTTACACCAATGTCAGGCCAATATCACAATGGGAACAGCTTTCAACAGACTCCTGGTGATGGCCTGGATGTAGATGTGAGTAACAGAAAAGACAAAGAAACAATAAGCACTGATCTCACAATTGTCAACCAGTTTTGCCTCTTGACTGAACCCGGCATGTGGCTGCCTGCAGGACTGGGCACAGGGACAGCGCTCAGAGGATGGAACAGATTTACTGAAATTTTACAAATTTAAAGGGTGCCCTGTTGGGTTTTTCCCCATGTTCTACCAGCATGCAGATACGAATGCACATGTTCAGTCGGATATAAAGGGAAATGGCTAGCCTGGTTCAGCTCAAAGGTGAAAAAAAAAAAGGCCTGCCAGCGACTCTAAAGCTCACTAACGAACACGTTTATATCCTGTTGGTTTAATTCTACAAAAAAACAAAATGTCAGAACCCCGCGGTCCTTTCCATCATGATTGACTAAAGAAATAATGTGAAAGAAAACACACAGATTTACATTGTGAGTCATTTATGTGACATGGTGGAAGAAGAAAAAGCATTTGTTTGAGCCCACAAGCCAACAGGAGATGTCCATATGGCTTTTTGGATTGTCCTCATACATTCTGTTGTGTAGGAAAAAGATTTTCCAAGCTCCTACTGTCATCTAAGACTGTGAGGGTATCTTAAGATATCCAGACTCTCTTATTGACCATCATGTTCCTTGCCAATGAGATATTGATCACTAAATACAGAATGATTAAGTAACTGCCACACGAGGAGGGATATTTTCCAGTTCTTTTTGCCCTGTTATGTGGATCTGCTCCAAAATTATATAGGTTCTTCATTGTCCAATGCTACACCCTTCCACCAAGTTTCATGAATATCGCACATACATATCTGATATCCTACTGACAAACAAGCTGAATGGAAAACATCCTTGGAGGAGGTTACATAGGTATTATTTAAGATCCATCTCTCTGATTGAGTAGCAGTATTGAAGGCTTTCCTGGATATCATAACCTCATCAGATATCTTTAAAGTGTAAATAATGCGCTAATGACTTTGACAGTACCTCGTCCCAGAAGAGCCATCTAGCAAAACTACAAGCAATCAATAAAACAACATATAAAAAACAAATGGTATTTTTATTGCATAATAAAATAGCATTCACTCTTTACAAAAGTAATCATGCTGGAAGCAGTCAAAAGGAATATTGTACATACTGTAAGCAGAGGGAAATAACGACTGCTTAGCTTTCTGGCGTGTCATGGGCCTTATCTCTCTTATCTTTATGGGAAATGCGTCCTTAATAATACTAACATTACTTCATTTTGGAGCTGTATGCTGTAACATTAACATTACGTGCTTACTGAGTGGTGTTGCTCGCCTTATGATCCCCATGGTAACCGTTTACAATTAATATATCATTCTCACAACATCCAAACAGTGTATCTGCATCATATGATTGACCCGGATCACGAGGGAATGAGGGAATTTTTAGCGAGGTCAGGGAACTTTCAGATGGCGATAGATGCAGCTTTGAGAAAATTCCCCGGATGGTTAAAAAAACAGGCAGTCATGCATCTCGCTGTGCTTAAAGTGTTTTCACTCCATGTTGACAGTTGCCTTTTTTTATTTAGCCTAGCTGTCCCCTCCATTGCTTATAATGTATGTATGCTGTCCTCTCAACTCGAACAATGTGCTTCAAGTCTGACAGTCTCATCTAGCCTTAGGGCAGACAAGCAACACTGATTTGGTGGGTGGTGAGGCTGCCCTACTTAATGATTTCCTTGGTGAAGGCAGTTCATATCAAAACAATATGTTTATATAAGTTTAGTGTCGGGGAGTGGTCATCTTGTTTTTCTAATAAGAACCACAAACCAAGGCTGGACCTTAGATATCTAACAAAATCCCATGGTATCTCTAAGTGTTGTAGAAATCTGACAAGCATTCCAATTAAAATGATTAAATGTTGATTGGTTGATTGTGTCTATTTTATGCATGCCTTGCTTGTTTTCGTCATATTCTCTTTTTTTTTTTACCTTGTATTTCTGAATTGTGTCCTTGGGTGTTGTGAAAGGCACATCCAAATAAAATGAGCATTCTTATTATTTATGATAATACGAGGTTGTAATCACCAAAACATCCCCCAATTGATTGTGGACTACCATTCTGAGCTCTGCTTTAGGCAATACAAATATTTCCCTTTATTCTCAAGAACTGAAAACACTCTTTACAAAAGTTCAAAGTTAGCATTGTGCATCAACCTGTCAATCACAAGTTAACCACGCCCTAAAGCGTACCTTGCCATGTCAATTTTATTTTAAATGTGAACATAATTTGCAAAATGCACATCATTCTCTATTAAAGAAGACTTTAAACTCGCAATAGAGACCATAAACTTGTCAGGATGATGTTTACTGACGTAATAAATCAAATGAGAGGCAGGGTCAATTTTTCATAGAGTTCTATACAATCCGACTTGTTTCTGAAACCAGCTGCTGGATATTATAAAAGATGCATGTTTGGGGCACATATGCATTGGCTTCACTTTTCAGACACGGAGGTTGCAGATTGGTTGCACAGCGAATCAAACTGATTTATGTAGCCCGTCCATGTCACTGTATAGTCAATGCCAGCTTTACCCGTGGCTGTAAAGAAGGCTGTAATGGGTTGTCATAGTTTTAAGTTAATGTGGTTCTCCTTAGTTTGTCAGAGTGTAACCAGCTGGGTGCTTGACAAATGAGCAACAACCATTATGTGCTTCCATTATGGATTGTCAATGTCAGCCAAACCCCTATTGTACACTTATTTGTTCCTCAAAGAGAAGACATATGTACATGAATGGCTTTGACAGAATCTGTTTCATTATAATTATGTTAGTATTTTGCCAATAACTCAACTTACAATGCACTAAAATGTAATTATGTGTGATGTTTTTGGAGATCTTTATAATGGAGTTTGGCATGGTATACTCCACAAGGGGGAATACTTAGGCCTAAAGCTTACCCTGGTTGTTGTTAGGGTTAGCAGTGTCTCATGGATGGTAATATTAGACATGTCTGCCATGCATAATTGTAGGCTTGATCAGTTGTTGGGGGAGTAGGGTGGTTATGTTCCAGAGTCTCTAGTCAGAGTTATGTTACGACTACATGAACAGAAAGCATTTGATCAAAGCAGAGACTGAGGGGATTGCAGAAAGAGACTGACCTCTCTAATCCTATATACAGTGGGGCAAAAAAGTATTTAGTCAGCCACCAATTGTGCAAGTTCTCCCATTTAAAAAGATGAGAGATGCCTGTAATTTTCATCATAGGTACACTTCAACTATGAGAGATAGAATGGGGGAAGCAATCCAGGAAATGACATTGTCTGATTTTTAATGAATTTATTGGTAAATTCCTCGGTAAAATAAGTATTTGGTCACCTACAAACAAGCAAGATTTCTGGCTCTCACAGACCTGTAACTTCTTCTTTAAGAGGCTCCCCTGTCCTCCACTCGTTACCTGTATTAATGGCACCTTTTTGAACTCGTTATCAGTATAAAAGACACTTGTCCACAACCTCAAACAGTCATACTCCAAACTCCACTATGGCCAAGACCAAAGAGCTGTCAAAGGAGACCAGAGACTAAATTGTAGACCTGCACCAGGCTGGGAAAACTGAATCTGCAATAGGTAAGCAGCTTGGTGTGAAGAAATCAACTGTGGGAGCAATTATTAGAAAATGGAAGACATACAAGACCACTGCTAATCTCCCTCGGTCTGGGGCTCCACGCAAGATCTCACCCCGTGGGGTCAAAATTATCACAAGAACGGTGAGCAAAAATCCCAGAACCACACGGGGGGACCTAGTGAATGACCTGCAGAGAGCTGGGACCAAAGTAACAGAGGCTACCATCAGTAACACACTACGCCGCCAGGGACTTAAATCCTGCAGTTCCAGACGTGTCCCCCTGCTTAAGCCAGTACATGTCCAGGCCCGTCTGAAGTTTGCTAGAGGGCATTTGGATGATCCAGAAGAGGATTGGGAGAATGTCATATGGTCAGATGAAACCAAAATAGAACTTTTTGGTAAAAACTCAACTCGTCGTGTTTGGAGGAGAAAGAATGCAGAGTTGCATCCAAAGAACACCATACCTACTGTGAAGCATGGGGGTGGAAACATCATGCTTTGGGGCTGTTTTTCTGCAAAGGGACCAGGACGACTGATCCGTGGAAAGGAAAGAATGAATGGGGCCATGTATCGTGAGATTTTGAGTGAAAACCTCCTTCCATCAGCAAGGGCACTGAAGATGAAGCGTGGCTGGGTCTTTCAGCATGACAATGATCCCAAACACACCGCCAGGGCAACGAAGGAGTGGCTTCGTAAGAAGCATTTCAAGGTCCTGGAGTGGCCTAGCCAGTCTCCAGATCTCAACCCCATAGAAAATCTTTGGAGGGAGTTGAAAGTCCGTGTTGCCCAGCGACAGCCCCAAAACATCACTGCTTTAGAGGAGATCTGCATGGAGGAATGGGCCAAAATACCAGCAACAGTGTGTGAAAACCTTGTGAAGACTTACAGAAAACGTTTGACCTCTGTCATTGCCAACAAAGGGTATATAACAAAGTATTGAGATGAACTTTTGTTATTGACCAAATACTTATTTTCCACAATAATTTGAAATAAATTCATTAAAAATCCTACAATGTGATTTTCTGGATTTTTTTTTCTCATTCTGTCTCTCATAGTTGAGGTATACCTATGATAAAAATTACAGGCCTCTCTCATCTTTTTAAATGGGAGAACTTGCACAATTGGTGGCTGACTAAATACTTTTTTGCCCCACTGTATTCCCTGTCTTTTGTATTAGGTAAGTTTTGAATTCCCTCAAAATAGTATTTCCTTGAATATATCAACATTATTAATGACTGAGATTGTTGATTTCAACACAGTGTCATGCGCATGAAAACAAAATAAACAAACACTGCACAAATAGTTTCAAAAGAGAGTCAGGTATCTGAATGCCACCACAAGAGGGCAACATTATGAACTTCCCTCACTATCTTCACTGCTTAGAAACTGGATATTTTAATGAACGGAGCAGCATAAATTACCAATACACAGGTGCTGAGATTAGGGTGTGCATTAAATCTTTTGGCATATCTGGGTTGATTCTGTGCTTGTGCCAATAGACCGTCGTTTTCAGCAGAGAAGAAGACATCTCATTGCACCCAATACACCATCCTTACACGATAAAATCTGATTAAAATAGGCTGATTAAGGAAGCAAGATGCTCACAGATATGGCTTTTATGGTATATGAAGGAAGGAGAAGCGCCCCCCCCCCAACATCTATGTTTACTAGTGAAACCTTTCATGATTTACATTTCATGTAAATATGGGGCGTATGAATATTCAGTAAGCCACACATTGCAGTCCAGAGTACGATTGTATTAGACTAGATACACTGCATTTGAATCATGGATAGGGATTTCATTTTATTCCACAGATTCTGTCTGTTGTAAATACCTGTCAGTTCTGACAGCAAATTTGGTGGACGGCAAAGAAAACACCACTCTGCCTCTTATATAAAAAACTCTGATAATCAACCCATTGCCTAGCAACAGAGGGTTCCATAGCAACTGTGCAGCATTTTCTCTTCAGTGTTGCAAGAGAAGCATGATGATTTATCCAGTCGCATCTGTGTTTGCTTTTGTTTTCAATGGTCACTGCCCTCATGAAGCCCTTTTCTTAAGTAATTAACAAATAGAACAACATGTTACTTTAATACACTGTCATCATCAATGATTTCCATCGTGACAGAAATATATCAATGCAATCACAGAGAAAACAAAAAAGGATTACAAAACCAAACGCTGTCTTTGATAGAAATCCACTGTTACTAAATACAGAAAATACAATCCTAACAAAGACACCTTCTAATTCAGTTATTGAAAACAATTTCTACAGCAGGTCCATCGAAATCAATAATGTACCAATTTAAATGTCATTATGTCCCCTTTCGAAGAAAATATCTATCTTTCCACTGTGATGAACAGACGATATTGTTAGTACAATCATTTGGTGGCCTTGTGCATGTGTTCCCACATGCACAGCATTTAGAAAACATCTTTTTACGCTTGACGAAGCATGGAAAAATCCATTTGACAACACGTATGGTATTCAGGAAAAGTGCTGCGGATACAAAATTGCGCTGCGAGAGGCTCAACACAACGGAAACCGTTTCCAGGGGATACTGAAAAGGGAAGAGCACTGCTGAAACATGAGCGCTTGTTGCCATATGTAGATTAGGATGGATAATAATGACAATGTACATGTGAAAAGTCTGAGATTGACATACTGCTGTGTGTCTTGTGAAATAGCAAAGCCACGATCTGACACTTACCATATCTAACCACAACTTAGGGTAGTATGACCTGAACACTTCCCCCCAATTCTTCCCCTGAGTGATGATTAACAACAAATCCTATCAAAAGAAAACATTCCATATAATACTTTTTAGGAGGTCACTAGATTATATACATTCAGGGCACATAGAGAGCGGGGTGGTCCTACAGGTTGGATAGGTTAGATTGTGAATGTGGATTGTCTTTATGAATGAAGATATATAGGTCACCACGGGGAACTACTGGAGTTGCTTGCACTGGCTGAATTTATTCATGCTGCACACTCAAGACCTTAAATATCCCCAGACGTTCACAAAATTAGAATAGTTGTGGTGTGCTGTGTTCAATTGATAAATTCAGAAATCATTTAAGAAACAACTGATTAAAAGTCAAAACAAAGAAGCTCTTACATTGCTTTAAAGCCATAGATTCAATCATTCATTTGAATTTAAATACACTCTTCCATTTTCTGAATTCTCTTCAGGGTTGCCAGGAGCTTGTGTCCCAAGATGCACTGGGAGCGAGAGTGCACCCTGGACTGGACACCAGTCTATCACAGGGCTAACACGCACAGAGACTGACAAACACATTCACACCTTCGGGCAATCGAGAATTTCCAGTTGACCTAACCGCCATGTCTTTGGACTGTGGGAGGAAAGTGGAGCAGCCGGAGGAGACCCAGTCAGACACGGGAGGGCCAAAGTGCCCGCAGAATGATCACAGCCTTGAACAGATTGGCCGATTGGAACCCAGGACCTTGTTGCTGTGAGGCGACAGCGCTCACCACTGAGCCACCATGTGGTCTTAACAAATATTCAAAAAGATTCAGAAGTCCTGATATCGGCTCCTCTCCACAGTGTCCCCAGTTACCATTTCAAAATAATATGCTTGTTTACTGCTTGGCACTACAGCAGGTCTTTCTTATCTTTTTGATTTGATTGTGCAACATTGTTTTTGTATTTCTCATTGATCAACCACGAGGTAATCACTGTTTTTCACAGTCCAAAGTTATTTGTGTTTACTAATCTAGTGACCTCCTAAAAAGTATTAGATGGAACAACTACATATGTATATATTACTTAGTAATTTTGTTTGTATACCCCTTTTTACTCCCCCTTTTCTTTCTTTTTCTACGCTCTTATCTTTTTATGTTATATGTTCTTGTTTATATTTGCACTGTGGGACTGCCAGAAACGGTATTTCAATTTTCTGTATGTATAACACATGTGGAAACTTTGACAATAAAGTGGACTTTGACTTTTGACTAATTACATCTACAATAAAAAGGGTAATGTTGAAAATTGTATACTTGATATGTCAGCATAAGGTCCCCAGTGTGATCTGTTCTATCTAAGCCATGCTGTTTCTCCTGACTTCCCATGGCAAATCATTCTGCAGCTTTAATTTTCTTGAGGCCTAGATAATTGTGGTATATATATATATATATATATATTAAGTTTTAGTGTTTGGTTGCCTCTAAAAATGCTTCAAGTTTGCTTAAATTTGATGCATAAATTCTTTATTAACGTGTGACAGTATTTCTTATTATACATGTATACAATTCTCACTTGAAAATTTGATCTGAAATCATATCATATTTTCAGATTATATGAAATGATAATGGCATCATTTTATCCGGGGATAAAATCCTTCTGTAAAATGTCCAGAACTAACATTACGGAAACTGTATTGATTGAGAAACAGCGAGGTAGATTAGTGATAGCTAATAAAGGGAAATCATTAAAGCAGATCTGGCACGACAAGTGAAAAAAGGACAGAAAAGACGGAAAAAAAGAAAATGATGAGGTAGCTCAGGAGAGCAGAGGCAGTACATCACAGAGAGCCAGAGAGACAGGGGATAAGTAAAGGTGGCCTCATCTTATCGTCCTATCCTGTCAAAACCTCTAACCTGATATATGAAGCCTACTTAGATTCAACACTAAGAGGCTGCATATGAACAATGCTTCCCACTTGCATAAACAGATTTTGTCAGTGAATTATAAAACACAGCACATAATACCCGGCTGCCTTTCCAACTCATAAATTACAATCCCTCGAGGCACATTATTAAAGTACTCCGAAGGGATGAAGAGTGAATTACAGTAGACGGTTTAGTTTCATTTAAAGGGCCAGTGTGTAGAATTTAGTGAGATGTAGTTGCAGAAATTGAATATTATATTCATATAAGCTTACATTAGCGTAAACATTTTTGCTAGCTTAGATTGTAGAGAAGTCTATGAATAAAAAATATTTTTAACTTGATTCAGGACCTAGGAAAAACATTTTACTTAGGAGCTTATGGTCTCAATTACTAATTTTAGGTTTTAGGACATGGTGTTTACTTTATAAACAATGGTCCGATTTAGAGTAAAATAAAAGATGAATAAGGGTATGATTCAGGGTGTGGCACCCTGTGATTGACAGGTCCATTCTATGTTCCAGGTCATGGCAGTATTTATGGTTTTGAAACTTTAACCCTTTTACCATGTGGTTTCAGTTTAAGAAAAGTTCAATTGTAGCATTTCAGTTGGCCAAAAATCTCTTGTTTAGCGTTCGGTTGAACTTAGCTCCTCCCTGTATAGTCACAATTTATTTATTAGAATCAGAAAAAGATCTTGAACAGATTTCTTGGAAATCATATTATAAATCCTCAAAATGATGCTTTATACCGGCAGAAGAAGTGCAGAGCTGGATTTGACTGCAATGTGCTGCACAAACCGAGGACAGTATGTACTGTACAAGAAAGTGTGAGTCATGGTTCTGAAGTAAACATCAACTAAAACATTTCAAATGAAAATACATTGAAAGTTAATTTCTTTATGAAGAAAAAAAAAGTGAGCATGACGTTACTGTGTGGGTATTTGAGGACAACGTGTGCTCATTGCAGGAATTTTCCTCAAGCCATTAGGAAACTGGCTAAACAAGTGTATGATTCATTTAATAGTCTATTATGGTCCAACTTATAAGTTATTTATTTATAGGCATAATTTATTCAAGAACTCACACATTGACAGTTTTAATCAATGCTATTTTTTCCAAATTTCATTTTCCAGAGAACATTTGGAGGTTTGAACAAATGGTAAAAGGTGAGGACTTTTAGGTATTTTGTTCTGTAAAGATCGTCTCATTCAAAGCTAATCTCCTGAGTAACCTGACATGTGCAATAAATCCCAGTTACTTCAGTGGCATGCCGTGTAATGGCAAGTCCTGCCCGAGTAATTACATTAACCTGTGGTAATTATGTGTAGATCCTCCTCAACTATCATGGTTAATGTGTCTCAAGAGAGTAGGATTCATGAATTAATTCTGTATTAATATATTAATTTTCAGTCATTACATTCACTCAAGTGTGCATGCAAGTGAATACGGGATCATGTTGTCGCCTGCCATTTTGACATATTATTACGGTGGATTCTTATTTTTAGTCGCTAGTTCAAGCCGTTATTACAGTAATGGCTACCAAAGCACGTGTTGGGAAGACATTCATAAAAAAGAAATATTGGGGCCCTCTTGAAGCTTTGCCGTTAAAGGCAGGGACGATGGATTGCAACGTCCTTGGTTCACGTCTGACCAGGACCTTTACATGTCATCCCCCATATATTTCCTGCCTTCTCTTTAAGGCCATGAGGATAGAATATGAAAGAGGATTCTTTGTGTTGCTTTGAAATCAAACACACTTTATGGCCTGCAAATTCCATTATACTGTATTTACATAAGCCTGCCTTAAAGAAATGGCCAGCAGGAAATACCACATGATAAAAAGAAGGCAAAATCACATACCTGTACATGAGTTTTCCTGTTGACCAGTTCAGGATGTAAGTGACTGATTTTCTTTTTACCTTTGACTACCCTATACTTCTTCACTTAGGGTTTAGAGTTTATTTATTAGCATATGAAATGATGATACAGCAAAGGACTAGATAAAGTCACATTGTGCAGGTGAGATAAAAATAGAAAACAAGAAAATAAATCAACAATGTGACAAACAAAAGTGAACACAGACTCAAAATGACTGACTCAAAAACAAGAAGAAAACAAAAAATGGCATAAATGTAAATTGAGGAAAACAAAGTAAACTTAGACGAAATGAAAAGAGCGGAATCAAAAGCAAAAAGTGACAGTGTGTGTTCAAAGACGGGGAGAAGGTGTGTTGTTTTTCTAGGAAGATAGTCATTTGATATTTATATTTGAACGGAAGTGGCATGTGACCTTAAAAGAAAAAATGGGTGGCTTTATTCCAGATTCCTTTAATGGAGACCAGAAGGTATAAATTATAAACTAAATGAGCACTTTGCTGGTAGTAAATGACGGCTGTCCAGTACATTTGACTTTATGAATAAATAACACATACAGCAGTCAAACAAACCTGTTGAAGTCATTTCTTAATGTTTGCACCGTGGCCTTTGATTGTTACTCTTGACTCGATAAGAGCAGCTACTGTGTACTCACAGCGTGAATGTACCCACAAAATCTTCAATAATGGATAATCTTCTGAAAGCATGCACTTAAAAAACAGTGGCAACAACAGAGGTGGTATGATATTTGAGTAAGGGGATTGATTTAATTAAAATCAATATAACAGCCCCTCAATGCCCCAACACATAAACTTAAGTATGAAGACTGTAAAACCACTTGGACTTGGACACTACTGTGCTTCCTGAATTGACACTGAATTAATTGCATCCAGATTCTATACCAGAGTACCTGAGAGTGCATTATCATGATTATACCATGGTCTATGGAGCACAGAAGCAAAGTGCTGTTGCTATGGTAAACCACAGTTCAGTATACTCTGGGCACTGAATTACAATAGGGTCCAGACTTAGGACCATAGCTGCCGTTTGTGGTGGGGCCTCAAGTTTCAATCAATGACCAAAGCAATTATTTATATATTTTAGACATGAGCTGAAAAACATTTGTGTGTAGAATGTTGTACAACTTATCCCCACACTGTTGTTAAGCGATAAAATAGTAGATAGATACTTCAATAGTTGCAGAAAGTAAAAAAAGGATGCAACAACAAAGGCCAACTATTAAAGGGGCCCTATTATGCTCATTTTCATGTAAATAATTGTATTTTGTGCCTCTATTGAGACATGTTTACAAGCTTTAATGTTCAAAAAGCTCTTTACTTTTTCATACTGCCGGTGCTTTTCACTCTCTGTCTGAAACCAGAGCCCAGCCTGCTCTGATTGGTTAGCTGGCCGGCTCTGTTGTTATTGGTAAACTGTTTAGCCTATCACGTACAATGTGTCGAACGCTTGGCAATAGAAGTGTTTAGACTGTTATTCAGTGATGCCACTTTGTCGCACAAGTAAACAAAGGAGTCCAATGAAGGCGTTTCAGGCAGGGGGGTGGGGGACTGTGTAGGAGAGAAACTCCTTCACGACTAGGAACTTTGGGATTTTAGCCTTTACAGACCATATACATGCACAAATACATATATTATACACTCCAGGAAAGGGAAAATACCAAAAAGCAGAATAGGGCCCCTGACCTCAGTCATTTGGATAGTGCATATTAGTACAGAATAAGCTGTTTTCCTCATAATGTTGACTTCTTCAGCTGCACTCTCCCATCTTGTTTCTTTCCTGCAGCCCTGCATGATGCAAACATAATTTCTCTGTGGAGACTGCTTTTATACAGCTGGCTGTTAGAGCTCAATAATGAGCTGGGCTTTTAAGCGGGCTTCCTGGTAGTGATGTTGACAGAATCTATCTCTAGACGCTGTAAATGACATTTCTTTCCTTGTTTATCTATGTGAAACAATTGGATAGCTGCATCTTGCCCTCGGCCAGCATATCCTGTCAAGGGTACACCTCTCATCAATCACTGTAGGTTCAAAAAGTGAGTCACGGGGGACCTTAAGAGGAGAGTGGAAATGTAAAAGAAAAAAAAAAGCCAAGCATGCAGGATGCCTCACCAATGTCTGACCCAGGGTTTTTGTACTTTGCAGTCCACTGCGATCCATTCTGGTGCAATTCGATCAGCATTTTTCTCCTTCATTTCAAAGTTGCTGAAAACAACACTTTGAATGGGAAGATGAAGTATGTCCTTTCTCCTGCATGCTATCCCTCACCACCCTTGCCCCCCTCTGCCTGTCTACATACACACCTCATTTAATTCAAATAGAAAATCTAAGTGAAGGGAGAAGGGAAAAGCACCCAGCTTGAGCATATTTCCCGTGTTTTCTCTGAAATAAATCACTGGGCGTTCTCTCTTCATCAGGATATATACCACTTGTTCATGCCTTAACATCCATCCTGGGATCCTGACAACACACTCCTGTTTTGCGCTGAATTGGCAATACTTTGAGACTGAGTTACGATGGCCTGTGCTATCTGCCCGTATGCAAAGCAGCCCAGCATTTGACATGTGGCAGCACAACGACAGGGAGATTGTCCTCAGTATTGCAAAAGTGTCCACCAGTCTTGAAAGAACTGCCGGCGTATATCACTTAATGGCTGCCGGTTGCACACATCAATCAGCGGCCATGTTCACAGAGGGCCAAACTATCTTGTGGGAAGTGATTTGTGTAAATAGCTGCACACATACAGTATGTGAAGTGCATTTAGTGTGTTATCTCCCAGGACACAAAGCGTAGCCTAAGATCAATTACACCTACATTACGTACAGTATAGTACATTAGAAGCTGAATTTAAAGGGCTGCACCTCCTGCTTTTACTCATGCGTCCGGGGCTCTCCCTTTTATATTCGGTCAATTAAGTGTCTATTCTACGCGCCAGTCTCACTGCAACTGATCTGCAGTTTCATGGCTACATTTACTGCTTTTCCATTACAAACAAGATCAAGCTGCAGCTGGGGCTCATTTGGGTCAATGAGAAATGAGATCAGTAAAAGCCAGGCTGCGTACGGCAGACAGGGACAGGTGACCGTAGTTTGATGATACGCTTGCTGGATGAATGAATGAATGAATAAATAAAATGAATGCCACTTATAGCCAGGGATCAGGTGCTTACAGTCATGGCTACAAGCACGGGTAAAGATAGAGACAGGCTTTCACTATCCTTTGTTCATGGCACCTATTTATGCTTTCAGTGCAAAATATACGCTAATGGTTCTTCTTGGTTCTTCTTCAGTAAGAACCATTAAAGGGTCATGTGAAATTCCCTTACAGTTGAGTCTGATACAAACTCAGTTCAGTCATAATGGAGCCTTGAGAAGCAGCTGTCCTGCTGTAGAGTAAAGTATGGCCACAGCAATCTCGAAATCAAAAGGGGAAGGGGAAATATTTTTTGCGCAAACTGTAGCCAGTACATATGAGGGCCAAGACTTTCTTTTTAGTTTACAGTCTACTGACTGAGACGCAAAAAATTTGAAAATACATAATGTAATATTTTTTAAAGATATGAAAGATATCAATATCTTGATCTACAGTAAATTGAGGCATTATGAGCATGAATATATTCTCACATGAAGCTTCATTTGTGACATTACATAGTCATTTCTTTTGGTCCTTTTTGCCTAAAATATACAAGTAAACATTTTTGCTTCTCTCTATGCATGTTCATCCGAAATAATCAACAGAACAGATTACCACTTGCAGAGTATTCACGTGGTCGACAATCTGCAGGGCTATCTACAACAGTTGACAACACTTCATAAATTACCCCAGTTCAGCACCTTCTGTTATACATTAACACGCTCTCCAGTTTCTTTGTCATCCTGTTTATGCACATCTACAGCATGCTCGGCGAAATTCATTTTCTCTCCGCTGCACAACTGACAGAATACCATTTAATACACACTAAGCCAGTATCACTGTTTATTACGCCAGACAAGGACAAAAAAAAGAAGGAGAGTAGCTTAGGAAAGCATCAGAGCACTGTATTTGTGCTGATAATCTAAATTATTTTCCATGTTCAGTATAGGAAAGAGACAAAGACAATGCAAATGCTGCAAACACTGGAAAAAGCTGAATAGTATGAAAAAGACCAATACATTACATTCAATACAAATATGACTTATCCAGCATATTCAAAACTACATTTGACGCTTTTGCCAGCGTTTGCCATCTACTGTAATCTGATGTAAGTGGAGTTATTATTGCACTGCGTCGTCATACTGTGCGCAGTCCGTAATGAGAGTCCCAAGTTTAACTCATCTGTTTGGTTGCACTTGATGGGTTGCAGATCCCCTAGTTAGTCAATAAAGATCAATAAAACCAGGCTACTTGTTCTTTTCAGGTTTTTCTATGAGACGAAGATAAACGTATACTTTAATCAGTTTAAGAGCTTTAAACCCATTGGTGAGTGATTGCTCTCCTTTAATATTGGATGTGCTGCAACTTGCACTTTTCAGTAATCACGTGAAACACATGTACATGTACAGTGCCACTGCTGCAGTGATCATTGGGAAAAGAATTGTGCGCATTTTCAGTGTAGAAACTCCTATTTAATAGTGTAATTATTGATTTTAATTTGCATTGTTTTCTATTTTACAGATGTATAAAAGCAAACAGAAGCAGTACTTATTAAGTACACTTATTATTTTATGTATGTATGAATGATGCGTGTCTTCGTTGTATGTTGTCTATTCTGAATGTTTTGCTCTTCTCATTGTACTTCTATAATAATAATAAATACTTATAATCTGACACAATCAAACATAATGTAATATGAATTCAATCAAATTCAGGTTTCATCATTAAATGTTAAAATATATGACATAGTATTTTATTCTGCTTACATAAAGCTACCATTAAAGTCTGGTACATCGGGTTGCTCATTTCCTCTATGACTTCAAGCTCATCCCAAAGTCACCATTTGAAAAGTGCTTGCCTCAGAACACCCCCTGGACATTTGTCAACTTTACTTAGTGGGAGGAGATTTCAACTTCTCTCTATGCTCTTCACGATCTGAACTTGAATAAATCTTGCCATGCCTTGTACCAGCTAAACAGTTTACTTGTCATAAAAAAACACTCTACCCCAGCAAATGTAACTTTTTATACATGGATAGAACGCTGTAAATGTTTACACATTTGGTTCCTGAAATGTCCTGCACCTGGCTCAGCAGCAAGGATGGCATGTTCACAGCACTTGTGATATGTCACCCTTCATGCGTTGTTAATGGCGGTAGCCGAGATCATAAAACCCATTCCCGTGATGATGACAGGTTGATATGAAATATGTCCTCCAGAAGGACGAATGTGTGACCGAGCTGAGAGCTGAGCAGGGTCGTGTTATCTCTTCTAACTTACTGGATGTTGCATGTTTCTTGTTGATTTTTCTTTAATATAGAGATCAATACTATGAATCTTCTGTTGCCGGAATCCTGAGCAAGTCCGCACACCGGTGACCCATTACTCTACATGATTCCAGTTCCCATGTGCCAATCAATAATGGCGACAGGAGCAATGTTAGATAACCCCGCCCTCTTTCCGGACCGACTGTGCAAACCCCGCGACACCCTCAATGACCCATGGTAGCTGAAGTACTCACATGAGGAAAATATCTTTCAAATCACGTGCAGTAATAGATAAAGAGATACATGTTAACACACAGCAGGTAGTGGCACCAATAAAGCACGATCAAACTAATTATGATTTAAAGTTTTGGATATCTGCGACTGGCTTTTCATTCTGGACAAAAGGCCAAATAATGAGCAGAAAAGCTATGGTTGTTTACAGTACTGTATGTAGAATAAAGGCAACAATTCTCTGAAAAATGTGAAATGTCATGTTACAATTTGTGATTAAAATGCTTGGTACAGTTGATGCTTCAAAGCAGCAAGCCTTGCATGTCTTTATTTTAATCTAAAACATATGGCCATAAAATATTCATTGTGTTGCTGTTTCACTTCAAATAATTGTCTAGGCTGCTATAAGGTAACATAATATTTGTTATTGTATATATAAATAGAGACTAGTTAATAATTAAATGGGCCTCTTATGAAACTTATTTAGCTGGGTCATGTATTTCATTACTCTACTTAATAAATGTATTCAGACACATTTTATGGGTCACCACCTTTATGAATACCACTTCATCCTGCAGCACCACTCCCCACTTGCCAACATGTACTGTATGTGTTAGGGCCATGTGTCAGAGAAACCGTGCAACGCATTTTGAAATTGTGTATTGCCACATATCTGGTGTTTTGTTTCAATTTACCCTATTGACAAATGGCCAGAATAATGGGAGAATGAACTATTCCATAAATAGCTTTTGTTCTAATAATCATCTGCTTCTGCAAAAAGTTACATTTAAATGCATGTACATAGTAAAGATAATTTATTCTTTAGCAAAACAAATATAATAAAAATTGGGATACTGTTATGTTATCTAATAATTTCAATATTGCCCCAAAATAATCAATTTATTTTCACAAAAAATCTCCTACATAGTCAAGGTGATAGCTTTTACTAAATGCAAAACCTGGTATAAATGATGCATTGGTGCTAGGATCAATGATGCATTTTTTTAGTAATCCACAATACACATAAAAACAAACTGTGTTACACTTAGGTGATATTCATTACAATCAAAATGGCAGCTGTAGTTGGAAAGCATGCAATGTGACGTCTGCCTGACACTGAGCTTCTCCTCGAAAATGCAGTGGCAGAGTTTCAACATAATCTCGAAATGAAACAGACGAGCAGCCATTAAACTAAAAAAGACATCCAAACAAAGCCATGTCAACAGGAGGATTTTTACAAGTTAGACCTGAGCATGAACCCCATTGTCACAGGAAGTCTTTACAGGGGACAATCAGGGGTTCAACATTGTGAGAGGGTTCTAACCTTTAAATCAGAAATGTCTGTCGGCAGCTGTTCTTCTTGTTACAACACTGATGGTAAGAGGTGCATTGATGCCGACAAAGTTGGGTTATTGGTGCTGCCATAGGACTAACTCTCTTGTTGTAAGTAAGTTACCAAAAGGCTCAGTGTAATTTCCCACAGCATGCTGCCATTAAGACAAAACATGAGCCCTTCTGATATCAATATCTCACAAGATAGTACAGAAAACCTCGTAATCTTCTAAAGCACTCCTTTAATATCTGAACTGCTTACTCTATAAAAGCAAGAGGGGCAAGGTAAAAAAAAAGAGTCTGTACTCCCATTAATAATACCATTGTGTTTCATGAACTCACTATAGAAGGTCACAGGTGAGTGTTGTTCCATTGCCTGTCACTGCAGTGTTGGGCAGAGCATGGCCTGCAAACACTTAGTTGTGATGGGGCCATCAATTGTCTCTGAATGAGCGTCCACCATTTCATGGACAGTTGAGGAAAGCCGTTTTTTTTATTTTTATGGACTGGCTAAGGCATGTAAGGTCGTGGTGATACCATATTTTTTCTCTACCTTTTTGTCTATGTTGGCACCTACATTATTCTTTATGTATTTTCTCCATTATCTCTAGACCAACAGTCACAGGGATGTACAACCATTCTGGTTCTCCAAGGATAAGGTCCTTCTCTATCCATCTAAATTGCTCCTGCACTTGTAATAGTCCAAGAATGGCCAACCATGGGCCATTGAGGCCCAACAAACTGATTACCTCAGCAGGTGAATTTACCAATGACTTATTTTCCTCTACTTGTAATAGTAAGTAGTGTTCAGTGAGGCGACTATTCGGTGGGCTGGAAAACCAGCAGACTGGCTCACAATGGTTGGCAACATCTGCACCAGGTGATTGTAATGTATGTCAGTCTCACATCCATTTATTTCTTTCTTCTAATACAATGGATGCCACACTCTTGGAAAGATGAACTGGCGCATACTCAGTCCGTGCAAATGCTTCAACTCTTTCTATAATTTCCCCTTCATGGTATAAAGTGCAAACTAGGCTTGTATAAGTACAGGTAGGCCTCTTGATCAATGTGTTTCCTCAATTTAAAACCTGTGAGTGTGCCGAGCGCCTACTTAAAAACCTCATAGTATCTTTGGATATAGTGCTGTACTTGAATTTTTGCCAATTCAGTTAGTTCTCTGAGCCAATCAGGGCTAATCATGATGACTGATAATGATACCACAAATCAGTCTCAAATGTAATGACCCTGGATATTTAAACTCCTCCTTTTCCCCTCTGAATATTTTTTGCATGTTTTGCCGCCATCATGATGTCCCTGAAGAATTTCATGTGCTTTCTCGAAAATCAGTGATGGACACTCTCTGAACATAAGGCACTGTACTGTATGCAGTCCTCATGAAACCTTCAGTAGCCTGTCATAGAGCATGTCATCAAACACAACGTAAAAGTCAAAGTGCTGTTGCAAATCTGCCACAATATATTCTACGCACAAACTGGTCTTACCAACTGGAATGGCTGTGAACTCTGACTACCAAGGGCCTCAGATCACGCTAGTTCAGAGAACACTTCCTCATATGGTATATCGCACACACACAAGAAAAGCCTAGTAGAATAGTGCTCTTCTTAACCTCATCTGTAATCCCATTAGCAATGTCCCAGTGTTCCAATCTCTCCCCATTCTCCTGATAAGCTTTTGTTCCCTGCACAAATTAACTGACATTCCCAAACAACCCGCATTATCCAAACATATCCTGATGCATTGTCTTGAATCGGCTGCCTAAACAAGAATCTATTTCCAAATGTAGGCTCCAGGTTAATTTTGCTTACAAAAAAAACACAGGTTGAGAAAGTGCAACTAGGTATTGTATTAAAGATATGTTATAGTAGTATGCACATGTTTGAATTGTATACTCTCATATCTCCAAAAATAATAATCAACATTGCTGCTGTTCTCTGACTTTCTTAGCCGGGTCAGCAATGCTCTGGTCATCTCGCTGAATCTACATCTACGCAATGCATTACTAAGGTTACATGGGGGTTGTTTTCTATGATTCAGCTCTATGACGATGGCCAACTTGTTAGTAAGTTACATCCAAGGGCTATAATCCAAACAAAGCAGATGATGAAAGAGAGAAGATGCATGCACCATTCGCAACTGCTAAATTATTCTGGGAAAATATCACAAAGTGGATACATCCTAAAGTATTTTCTGCAAATTAGATAATTATAATAACTAGAACAAATGCATTTCACTTCTCTTGGAAGCTGATGAATGCTGGGATAGCAGCTTTTTGGGTCTGTGTACCATTTCTTGAATTCCTGTTTGGCTCACAGAGCAATAGGGAGAAGAGGGCAGAGTCTGAATGGAATGACTGCAGAGTGGGCTTTTCATTTTGATATACTGGTGGTAAGGCAGCAACACATGAGTGAAAACCTTTTGCATCACTCTTGGCAACCTCTTTCTGATCATTCAAATCTTTAAATCAACGTCCAGTGATTCACTTTTTATTCCAAATGTGGGTGTTGGCAGGGCTGTTACTAGCCACAGTCAGCGTCCAGCATTGTTCCAAATTAAAACCCTCTTTGTTGAATCTGGAGAGCTGAAGGTCGTCAGCAGTTGTGTCATGACAGAAGTAGCTGACTGATGTTGGAAATATCAAGACATGATGGACTACAGCTCCTAGCCTGAGGGTAATGAACAGCTACTCTCAGCTTGGGATACTGTTTAAAACTTGCACCCACTCCAGTGCATTCACAGAATGCTAGACAATAGTGGGCTGTAGCCTACAAATATATATATAAAAACACGAAGACAGTGTGTGGGAATCATCTTCTAAAAATGTTAAAAGCTGCCAATACTGATGTATAAATCAGAATATACCTGTGTTCCATTTCCTTAGATGTATCCTGAAAACTCACAGTCGTGAATTGGTTAAAAGTGATGATGTTGGGCTATTTGCGTAAATGCGTTACTTGCTTGTTTTATTATATTTAAAGCATTGCACAAATTATATGGTATTCAACTTGGGCGATACTTTGTTCAGAGTTGAATAAGTATACATGAAATATACAGTAAATAAGCATCTTTATCCACACTGATTATTAATGCATTGTTCATAAATCATTGTGGACAAGAAGTTTGTCACAGTCAGTTTTAAATTGTGTGATTCTATAAAAAAAAAGGTAGCTTTTTCATATTTGACAGCTGTTTTTTCAACGAATAAGCTTCACAATAACTGAGCGGCTCTAGGTTACATTTAGTCATTTTTTGTGCTTTGAATTGAAGAACTGGTGAACGACGAACACTGTCGCCGGCACGGACGACAACAAACTCTCTCAAGTCATTTATATTGGTTAAAATTGATGATAACTGCCATGAAAGCACTACGAGAAATGCCTTCAGAGAGGCACAACAAGGTGCAAATACAAATCTGCTGTTGAGCGTCTGAAAGAGTTGTGATGCTCTTATATCTTTAACTGAAGATATGAACTCTGGAATGGCAGCAATCGAAAACACAGAACGAAGATGTAACCTCAACTATAACTTTTTTTTACAATGGCTAACATCAGGCTAACATATTTTGGCACATACGCCTCCATCACAGCATCTGTTTTTGGCAGAGCACCCGACCAGAAGAAGGTTATATGAGGAGGCACACCTGCTACAGTATATGTTTTTCACTGCTCTCTCTCATTCTCATCAAGTGTGATGTAGGCGCTAACTGGCTCCTTTAAAAAGCATACTGGTGAGAAGTATCAACTTGATCGTTATTCATTTGATTGCATCTGTTAAATATGTTAAGCAGACAAATTACAAAATGTATATACATGTACTTGAAATTATTCAGAATATTCTGACATAAAAATGTAATTTAGCATTACAGAAAAAGTCAAACTGCCACAGTGAATTAAATATGGGAAGTTCTTCGGGCAATGACCATCATCGTGTATCATGTAAACATCATGTGATTCTGTTTATTGTAGTATGGCTTTTTTATACGTACATACATAGCGTATTCAGATATGTTGTGGGTAAGTTTACATTATCTTTTCCTACCAATGTTAATTGTGTTATTTCAGTACTTTGAAAGTCATTAGGGTTGTTTCTGAATAATATGAAATAAAGTAATTCTGGCTAAACACAAAGACATAGTGGTTTTCAGCATGTTTTTTCGATTTCCATATACGCCTTCTTTTTTGTTTTGGCCATGAAACACTGGAGCAGATTTTAGTGGCGACAGACAAACTGTTGTGTTACTTGCTCTCATTAAATTAACATCACACTCTGTTAACATGCCCTGGAAGTAAAATGCTTCCTTTGTTCTTTGTTTTTGGAAGCAGCCATAAGCTTTTGTCAACACAACGTTTTTTTTGAATCTGTACAGCAGGACTAATAAAGCTGGTGCTGAAATGAAAAGGTACAATCATACTTTATTCAATTAGAGCCATCGCTGTGGCTGTCAGTCACTGGTGAGTTATGACGTCTTCAGTGAGTGGCCTTGCTCAGACTCGGCCCCAGATGCTATTGTCAGAGCAATGAAACAGGAAACATCGTCTTTGAATCCTCCTATACATTTTAAGTACAGGCCATACATACCTTGCAACAAACAATATTCTCTTTACCTTTATTTCTGATAAGTAGCCCGATTATTAGCTATCGGCAATAAACTAGAATGCTGTTGAGAAATCTAACCAGTTTTATATTGCTAAACATCTATTGTGGTTAAATAGTTTCAGTAAAACAATCAACCAAAATGACATACACTAATGACTTGTCCCCCACGCCTTCTATTTTCAGCAATTATCAAAATAACCATTATTCTTAAGAGCTGGAAGATGCACAATTTCTAATAAAAGTTAATGGGGCAAGTGTGTTTTCTGCAAATCTGCAAATCAAATGCTCAGAAACATCGCTACATAACACAAAGACTCAATAAAAACACCTCTAATCAGAAAAGTGATACAGAAAACATTACATTCACCATCTCTGGGCTTAAAAAACGTATTGTTTGACTGCTCTTCTCCGTGTGTGCCCTACTTCTGGAGGAGAAGCCATCTTCGATATGTGAATAGATGCATAGTAATGACATGGTAGCAGTCACATCAAAGCTGTTCCCTTATATTTTGCCACAGGCCCGCTCTTCGACAGTTTTCAGAGGAATGACTTTTGAATATCGGCATGCACACACCTGGACTTGCACTCACCCTCAAACAAACGTAGAACCCGAAACAGATGCAACACGTACCTCCAAAATCAGGCCTCAATCGGATGTCATATCCCTTCAGCAGCTTGTCCACAGTGGCCTTGGCCACAGACATTCCGGTGCTTCCCGTGGAAGAGCTAAGGGCAGAAAATAAGAAAGTGTAAGAGCCATTTTAAGACGTATGGTGGGAACAAAGTTGCAAAAATACTGATCCTTTTGTTTTACACATATTGTTTTTTAAAGCAAACTGACTGTACTTTTGAGTATTACTGCACATACTCTTGGTTCTTACCACTAATGACATGAACACCACCTTAGCCTTGTGGTGAGGCATAGTAAAAGAGGAACAGAACTTGGGATGAAATGAACAGCACCCAAAACATACATAATAGAAATTAATTTGTCCTTCTGTTTTTTTCCATTAGTCAACTACAATCATTTCCATTCGTGGCTGCCACAGCATGAATAAACATTTACACTGTGAAGCCTTTTAGCTGCGAGAGGTGTTTTTCGTTTGTATGTTGCAGTCAGTTGTCAGACAAATAAATGAAAAGCATGCTGACTGTGGTGTTGTCATGGTGAAGGTTATAAAAATGTGCCTTTGGTTTGCATTTTCCTCCCCATTGTATCCCAGCATCTAATCAGTTGAGGGGCTGTGATGATGATACACCTGTCAAGTGTTTCATTGATGTCGCTCTCTCAAAAGAGACATTGAGAAGGAACAATGTCATGTTTTTTTTTCTCCCACAGAACCAAATCTGATTTGTGGTCATGTATTTAAATAAGCTCTGTGTTATAACAGAGGCTTGGTTGGTCTGAGCCTGGGCTGCAGACAGGCCATCCCCAGGAGGAATGTATAGTCCGCACTTGTCTGACTGACACTTATAACATTGGTGCCACGACCTGCATCACCTGACCGAGATCAGCTCTCCAGCTGAGGTTCCTTGTTATGGATGAGGGTGTGGAATGGAATCAACGTATGGGGGGGGGGGGGGGAGTGGGTTCAAATTGCTCCCCTGATAGGAGCACTAGCCCTGGGCTCAGTCAGGGAAGCACTGTTCAATTAGCTCATGGGCAGTGCAGCTGTTCATCAAGCCGGTAGGTTACAGGACTTGTGGGTTTGACACCTGAGAGCGTCATTAGGAGTGGGAATACCAATGACACCTGATACGAAATTACGCCCCTTACATTTGTTATTCCGGGTTATTAAAATGGGATCAAAAAAGTGCAACCCAGTTCCCAGTGAGCATCTAAATCTCATAAGTGAGGCTGTAGGTTACTGCAGCCAAGGAAAAGGAGTAGGCCACGAGGGATATGTATCAGTGCCTGTAGCATCAAAACAATAAAGGGATTGATCTAGAGACTGTGATGGTGTTCATGAAGGCTTGTGCAGTAATTCATACTGTAAACATTTGAAATGGACAAGATGTTATTTATTGAAACGCTAAATCTCACACCCTTGCCCCCTCTGTCTTGAAAGCAACAGCAGATGATGACCGGCTGGGTTTATTCTTCAATTTGATTTATTTGGTTCTGGTCAATAAAAGGGTGAATTAAAAAAGATTAAATGAGGTGGAATATTACTTATGGAAGAAATGCAATACGTAGATTCGAGAATGTTGCTACTGCACTGTAGACTCATCCAGCTGCTTACCCCGGAGTAATCAATCGATCGCCGGCTGATTGATCGGCTAATCATCGGCCAACACCAGCCTACAGAGGGCAGGATCAAACCAAGAGTCGCCCTTTCAATATCCCCATTTTGATATCGGGAGTAGGTTACGTTTTCACAATAGGCTTGAGACCGTGCACGCGCATGTTTTTACGCTCGCGCGGGCCACAGCACCGTATAATAGAGCATATATCGGCAGCAATGCCCCTAATAAGTAGGCCTGGGTACCCCGTTAATGCGATTTGCCACATCTCAGCTTTTTATTGACCAGTAATCTCATCTGTTGGTGTGAAAGCTTTTTTAATTTTTTTTTTCTCAAACGACGTTTTCTTACCTTTGAACAAAGCAGAAGAAGGACAAAGCCGCCAGAGCAGAGAAAATTCCACATATTTTATCTTCTTGACGACCCAACATCTCCACAAATCCTTATATATAGTTTCTATAATCCAACCAGTCCAGTGGTCCTCCAGAAAAATGCACAAAGTAAAAACTGGCAATTAAAAAATAATTGCCTTTTAAAAAAATGTCGAATAATCTACCCTACATCTACGCATGCGATGTCTTCATTAAAATAGTCTTCTTGATTTTTAAAAAATCTCGTAATTGGCCCCCGCTGTTTTCCCCGGCTATGGAAATCCGTGCAGGTCACAGAGCCCCTCGACCAACACCAGAAGATCAGACATCTTGCTTAAAAAACAGCATACACAATACTTTTAAAAGTGATGACAAGTATTCTTCCTCTTAGAAAAACAAACACTGGCATGAATGACTGAGCAGCAGCCTCTTGATGATCAAATTGGTGGATGAAATTTCCCAGTCCAAATCTGCAGAAGAGGCATGGTTCCAGCGATGCTCCGGCGCCAGACTATTCCACAACGTGATGTTGTTAAAAGATATTTGTTTGAGCTGGAAACGCTGGTCGTCTGAAGGGGAGCGGTGGGTTTAAAAAAAAGAAAAAAGAAATCTTCATTCCCTTTTTTTTTTCTCTCTCTCTCCCCCGTTGCTGCTGCTGCTGATGATGTACATCAGCGCAAAGTCACTGAGGGGAAAATGCACATTGAAAAAGCACTGGGTAATATCTGATGCAGACGTCAGAGAAGGCTATATCACTCCTCTGGTGTAAAAAAATTAGATGCCGAGAAATATGGATGGCCCCTTATACGACGATGCATGTATCACAGCGTCAGATTTCATATCAAAGATGCAAAAGCTTTTTGAAAAGTCCACTTGGCTCCGCTGCCCAACGTTAAATGGCGTTTCAACACGTTAACGCGGTCCGCTCCGCTTCTCCACGAAACAGCGCACACATGACAGACATTCAACAGTCCGGAGAGACATGATGAGGAAAGCTTGTCTCCTTTTGATTTTTTTTTTTTTTTGTTGAAATTAAAATGATGTCCTACGGGGGGAATAAGGGGGACACCTAAGGTGAATTCCTTAGCGACAGGCTGTTAATGCGCTGTCTATTCTCTCTAAAACACATAAGGGTGTTAATAGTGAGTCCTATAATGCATTTCTTCTACTTTTGTACAATTTTGAGAAACATGCACCCTGAGGGAGACACGCACCTCAATCATGCCACACCATGAATACGCGCAATAAGATTTATTACTTATTTAATTTCTTAGAACAAACCAGGTGTTTTTTTGTTTGTTTTGGGGAACATAAACATGCTTACTGGAAACGCACAATGCAAGAATCACACAAGCTTTGTGTTTTATACAGAGGAGGAGGTTTTCTTCAGGGATCTCTGTGCTGTCCAGTTGCTAAGCAACCTATCCAGCACTGATGCAGTTGTGGTGATTCGAAGGCTATGCGCAAAGGCTCATTTAAAGGAGTAGACCCAATGCTGTCACCACTGAGGTGTCAGTGGGACAAAAGCAGACAGCAACTGATGTACCATGGAGCCATTTCTGTTATGATAGGAGGAAAGGGAGGGGGTAACAATAATACATGTAAACGAAATTTTGCATGCCAGGGATATCACTGCTTTTGCTTTATCATCATTGTCCTGTTTCTCATCATCATCCTCATTAACGTCACTGTCAGGGACACTGTGATGTAAAAGCAGAGTCAATCAGTCTAAAGCCTGAGATTGGTTCCTAGTTACACAACAGGTTATGTTTGCTTTGAAATGTTCCTTGATGGCACCCACAGACATGAGGGGAAAAAATCTGTTTTTCTCAAACATGTAATGTGTCACCCCACTGACACAAAGGTATTGAATCAAAAAATACGAACAAATTTAAATCGAGTTTTCCTGGTGAGTTGTCTGGTTTTTGACAACAATGACACTAGTGCTGACCATGACCGGGCACCGAAAGATGAACTAAGCATGACATGTCTGCGAGACACAGACTTGTTGCATCACAGGAAATAATTGTTATGCCTGCAAGCTTTCATTGTTTGATAGTTGTACATTTATTGCAAAGTATTATAAATGATATCAGATAAATTGAGTGTGAACATAGCACATGCCACAGCTGAAAAAAACAACTGTTTATCAAATATTAAAATAAAATGTAGCACAATGAAATGTGACACTAACAATAAAATACAATTCATCTTAACATGAATTTATCACATTTTTATGTTAACCTGCATTGGTTCATAACACAAGACGTTGGGAGTTTTTTATATTAAACATACGATGGCCGACAGGGGTAGACACGCCACAACAGCCCAAAACACTTACATTACGAGAAAGGCACTGCACTTACAAAAACAATGCAAATATAAACACACAGATGTAACAAAACACATGCAAGTGTAGAAACATCTTCACCGACTTGACAAAACATGAACAGCATTTACTAAAAGTGATTCATAAAATAAATGCTGCAAATAAAAAAGTGCTGGGAAAAGCTCAAAACACAATACAAAAGTGAAAACTAAACAGTAATGCACACAGCTGGGACCAGAGTGCTTGTTGACGTTCTGGGATTATAAAGTTTGCAACTGTGACTTTTGCAGAGTTATTCTGTTTCATTGAAGTTATTTGTCATTATATTTCAAATGACTGGGTTAGCTATGTTAGCTAGCTAGCTTACAGCAGACCTGCAATCATTTTGGAAGGAATCATGCAATCTCATAGTTAAAATGAGCCAATTAAACTGTTTAGGTAAGTTTGTTGTGACAGTGATTGTTGGCCAACTTTATAAACCCTCTGGTCCCAGCTGTGTGCATTGCTTCTTAGTGTCCCCGTTTCAGTTGTGTTTTGTGGTTCTTGCTCTGTTTTATTGGCGGTGTTAATCAGCAAATGTTCCTTAGGTACACACAAACAACCAACAATTATGTTTTCTTATTTACTCTGTTCGAAAATAAATATATCTTTATGTCACAAACATCTTTGACTCATCTGTCTTGAAATGCATTTATTTAATTTCCTTTTTCTTTTTCGGTTTCAGAGCATGTTTCAGTACGTAAACAACAATTTAAAATTGTTTAGCTCCACAAGATCAGAAAATGAGCCTTTGTTGCTAGGTATCATACAGAAAGTTAATGTGCCATGTTGAATTCAAAGTAGAGAATGTCCTGTACTGAGAAAAGATAGGATGAAGAAAACTCAGATAATATTCTTTAAATTAGTATTTACTTCTGTAATACCAACAACAAGCTCCTAAATTAAGACTTAACATGGTTTGTTTGTGCAATTGGGCCCATGATGCCAAAAGATAGGCTTCCTTCTACCTTTGTTTCAAATGTGTTTAATAGTAGATCAAGGCCAACATATTTGTTATCAGTGCAAGATTATGTAAACAGGTAATTAGTGAATCTTGAGTTCTTAAGAGAATACTTGCACTTTGCCTGCAAAGTAAAAAACCTTTGCTTATTGGTCCTCTTCCTGCTTTTAGAGTGCGAGTCTAAAGTTAAAATCTGATTGGTTACAACCATGCCGGCTAGAAGTATGAGCTTTCTGTGCAGCAAAAGGTAAAGGGTTCTTCAGAGAGCAGTATCCTTGTCGGTTTAATTACGTTTTATTGTCTGCAACCACTAAGGACATCATTTCAAGTCCTAACAGAATATTTGCAACACTGAATGAACTACTTAAAATCCTCGCATTAAAAAAGCGTAAAAAGTGGGGGTCTGAAATGTTAAGGAGAGCACAGGAGGGTCTATTTTTTCTTTGTATCAGATTAATATTTTTATTTTTCTTGTAGGATATACTGAGGGGGCTCAGTGGAACATAAACGTGCATTTTGCCATAAATGCAGGGACAACATCACATGTCGGTATTGTGACTTTAATTTAAAGGTGCCAGCCTGACGAGTTTGAGAACAGTAGTTGTTAACCTTATAGGGATTGAACATTATTGCTCTGAAGATTCCTTTTTTAACTAGCGAACAGCACCCTTCACTATATACTGCCTTAGAATAAAGTTATATTCATAATTAAATGTTATATTATCAAAACAAATTGAATATAGTATCATCTTTCAGAGCACACAACCTGTTCTGCTAATGGGTTAATTGAAAATAGTACAGAGCTCAAGGCCCTTAGCAACCACAGAGCTCCCACCTGAAACCCCATTCTCTTATTCAGTGACTATTATAACAAAAAAAATGGGATATAAAACATTAATTCAGCAGCTCCAGAACGCTCGGTTAACAGGAAACATCATTTGTTGTGTTTACCATAATTCTGGTGAGTGGGAAATCCTTGTTTGTATGCACAAAGGATTGTTGCATTATCATACTCGGTTCAAATTAGGTTTGACTTGAGAAGTTATGGGGGAGAATTTGGCATTTTCCTAAGACAAGTTGAGGGTCCAAACATTGACTAAGATGGCACGCAGTTGTGCATTCGCCAATTAACCCAAACCTGGGAAATTATGTTGTTCCAGCAGCAGTGTCAAGCATGTGATTGTGATTGTGATTTTTATTTTTGTGATTTTAGGGATTTTAGGGATTTTATTTTGATTTCAGGGTGTCTATTACCATCTGGCCGGGGACAACAGCTGGAAATTATAGCCATGTCGACTACAGCTGCCCCATTTACTGTGTTTTGTGACAGTTAATTAATGGGGAATGTCCACGACATTATAAACTAATAAACTAAACTAAACTAAACTACCCCAGTTAAACATTTTTAAAAAGGTACAATAAGACACAAATATAATAATAAAAAAAATAACATTAGTGGCAAGTATATATAGTAAGAATACCATTTTTATTTTAAAATACAAAAATAAATTGACACTAGCAGCAAGTATATACAAATTCACAATAGAAAGGAGATATATCCCTAGATAATACACAATATAAAGAAATATTGAATACATTGAGTACTACAATATACAGTCTCACTAGGCTACAGGAATATAAATACACTATAGACAGATAACGGCATTGGATTGAATATACGTTATACTTGTGCAAAATAGCTGTTGTGCAAATTGTTCTGGGTTATGGAAGAGGAGACTTTTTAAAACCTATGGGGCAGTTGATCTGTGATGGTCCCATTTTCAGAGTTTGTTTTTTGGAAATGTGATGCTTTTATTAGTTTTAAGTTGTAATGTGAAGTCATGGGAATTTTTCAAGTCGAGAACTCATTTTTCTAACATGACTTGAAGCACAAATGCCTTATTAAGTTTACAAAATTGAAACATAATTTGTGTATCCCAATCGGCAATCAAGTTTTTTCCTGGCCCATGCTAGACCCTTTGCCAAATTTCTACTGGCCTATAAAAATGTGGCTTGTAGTTTTTTTTTGAATAGACAAACAATAAATCTAACTTTATCTTTTGGCAATAGCAAAACTGCATTCAACCTGGTATGTGTTATTTGTCAACATCTTTCCAATATTTTTTGTGCACTCTACATGGAGGGGATTACTGATTTCTAACCATTTAAACCTACTAAATCAGAGGGCTTCCACCTTTGAATCCGGGGGTTGATACTTAACTAGTACTAGATTGGTTTTCAGAATGGGATTTAGTGATTTAAATGCAAATTTTTCACCAGGCAATTTGAGAAAAAAAAAAGCTTGACGTACTCTGTTTTTTAAAAATCATTCTATTCATGCATAGGTGCCAAGGCAACGGTAATTGTGTGCTTGATAATTGCTGAAAAAGCAGACTAGTCCATAAATGTATTCTTTGAAGAGAGTCCCATATGTTATGGGAGTGAGAGAAGAGCAGTGTCAGTACAGTACAGTCATGGAGTGCAATGTGGCGTAAGAACCTGTGTGGCACCATGTTGGATGTTGGCATGCTCAGTCTGTGTTTCCCGCCATAAACTTCTAAATAATTCCCTGATTACTGCAATTATCTTTAATTGACATCTATGACAAGGAGATCCGAGCCCCTGAGATGTGTATCACCCATGCTCTTTTTCGCTCCATTCATATGTTGCATAACACATGTGAGTTACTGGGTCACCCTTGCTCCTATGATATAAATAGTATCACATGGTTAATGCATTGGTGCCTTCCAGTCACTCCCTGTTCCTCTTGCTGTTCATATCTGTCAAACACCCCAATCGACGCTTCGTATCAGACAATATATATTTAACCCACGTGTTGAGAGATGTTTTAACATGTTTTACCCTAGCGCAACTTCTCCATGAGTCTGTGAGACAAGTGGATGTATGCGTTTTATAAAAGGGGCTGACTTAATGAGAGTTCACTGAACGTTAATGTGCTGTGGGACTTTGTGTACTCCCTTTGATTAGAGAACACAATCAAGGCTTCTCATGCAGAAGTTACGTTTAATTTAAGGCAACGCAGGCTGTAACTACGAGGTTCACTGAGGGCTCAAGTTCATGTTTGGTCAACCTCACTATGAAACAGCTCTGCTTTACTGGTTAAATTAAATCGGTTTCACCACTGTCTCATCTCGGTTTGTGAAAGCAGAGCAGGAGAACTCCCTGGACACAGAGAGAGAGCAACATTTCCCTGATTCAGGTCTGAACTCGACAACCTGTGTCTTTTTGTCTTTTGTGTTGCCAAGACGTGACGCAAATGGAATAGATGGACAGTCGTGTCCAGACTTTTTTTTGACTAGGCTTAACTTGATTACAGACCAATATCTTACAACCCTGTATTTAGAAGTGTTATTTAAAAGATATATGAACCTAACAATTATATACACATTTAAAATAAAGCTTTCACTATTTATCCACTGCGCTCCAAATCCAACATATCGGGTGGCCAACCGTTTTTCAGAGGTTCCATCACAGGCCATTCCCTGGACATGTCACAGTAGATAAAATGGACAACAACAATTCGCCAGGAAGATGATGTCATGAGCCCCCAACATGGTGGGAACCCAAGTGAAAAGGGTCCGACCCATCACGTCCAGTAGAGACAGAAGACATAAAGAAGAAGACATACTTTTTATTAATCCCTTACAGGGAAATTGCTTTCTCTACTCTGTTGTGTTGACACACATTAAACACACAGAGGATATACATGCACAAACACAGAGGAAATACATGCACACACAACCACATGCAGAGGAGAGGTGGCAGAGCAGAGAGGCAGCCAGGTACCCGGCGCCAAGGGAGCAGGTAAGGTGCCTTGCTCAAGGGCACCTCGGCAGTGGCCTAGGAGGAGAACTGGCACCTCTCCAGCTACCAGCTCCCTCCATATTTTTTTGGTCCGATCGGGACGTGAACCGGCGACCCTTCGGTCCCAAGACCAAGTCCCTACTGACTGAGCCACAGGTGTGTAATTCTAAGCCTATTCCCATTGGTCCAGTCCATTATTATGCAAAGGGCTGGGATGCCAATATAAAACGATATTTGAAAAGGCATCAAAATGTTTTATTTATATACATGATTTATTTTGTCCCACATCCTACTTTTAAAATAATGTCATATTTGGAATGACCCAATTTTGAATGAACAGATGAATTAGTACCGCTAAGAACATAAACACAACACATTTGTCTACATATGTTATGTTTCACCACCAAATTGGTTGAACTTTAAGGAATGTACATCCGGGTCTTACAGAATTGTTAAGGTGTGAGTATTTTCTGCTTCACATTCCTGGCTGTGTTCAGAAATCACACATTTCTTTGTCACCAGGGTTGGACTTGATACTCACTCTGGAGCTCAACCCCCGACTTCCATCACTCAGTGGGAACAAGACACGGGAACTTTGTTTGTAAAGAGCTGCAGCCATTATTTGTGCACAAACTGCTAATTTTATGCGCTAGAAATTCTGTGGATATCTTAATGAGTGAACCCAAATTCCCTTCTGTGCACACAAAAAAAATGTTCCAATATTCTCCCAATGAGCTTCGATGCTTTTACGACACAAGCAATCATGGTATCTTTCAAATGGGTTTAAATTTCAGATTATTTACTTTTCGGGTTCAGTGCTGAGGTTTTTAGATAAAAGTCTTTATTTCAGAGTAGTTACCACAAAGAAAAAGATGATGCTAGAAGTGAAATTGGAACCATTGAGACACACTCTTTGCCAGCAGGTTCCAGGAACCACAGGTGTTTTGATGATTCCCCTGGCCACACACAAGCTAACCGCTTTCAAATTCAGACCTTAACTGACCCTTTGACTCATGACCAGATGAACTTAGTGTAAAGTCAGAGTCAAGCTAAAATGTGTGATACATGCAAAGAATCGTGCCAGGTTCTATAAATAGGAATTTAACAGCAGCTGAATCATCTTAAATATGTATCGTGGTATTAAACTCCATGATTATCTTACCCACTGTTCACCATGCTATCATACACCGCGAGAGCTCACCTCCCCACGGTGCAACGCTGCTCCTGACAAGCTTTGAGAAAATGAAGCTTCAACTTCAATGTACATCACGCCATTCATTGACCGCAGTGATGAGATTGGAGGCTTTGAAAACACACGGCTCTGAAGCACTACCTCCAAGCAGGCTACCAGGCAATTGTTGCTATGCTACCGCAGAAAGCCCAATCAAAGTGCAGTGTGTTGCTCGTTGAGGCTGAACTGCACCACAATGTTCCAAATACTTGTGACGAGCGCCGTTTACACTCAAACCATATAGAGAGAGAAGGGAAATGCATGCTAATGCTTCCGCTTTGTCCACCTCTGCAGGAAAAAAAGCAATGATGTAAACAAGCCAGAATGATGCATCACATGAATAATATCCTCTATTGATCATTTTATGTGGTGTACTATATACACACCACAGGGTGGCAGATGGAAATCCTGTTTATGATTTATGACCTCTGAATAACAATCATTCATGATTGTTAAACATGGCTGTAAAAAGGAAAGACATTCAGCTATAACATTTACCACTTGGTTTCATGCTTGATTGTTCAATTCTGATGTTGGATGGCTCACAGCAATGTTCCAACATAATTGGAAATTAATGAACATGATCCTGATCGACCATAAACAAGGAAGTCATGGCCCTTGAAGAAAGGCAGGGAAAATGTAATACATATTTTAAGAAGATCAATAATGATGACGTGTTTTGTCCTCAGGGGGTCTTAAAAACACTAATCAGACTAAGAAAAAGGTTAAATCTGTCAAAACACTTCTTTAAATTAAGTATTATGTTGTGAAAAAACATGTGTGTCTGGCAGCTTTACACACGGTCTACCTGTTCATCCTTAAGAGAGAAACCTCACCCTGCAGGGGACTCACCACTAACTGACCTGGAACACTCATCCGTCCTCCACAAAGAAGGAGTGCACATGGCTTGCCGGCTCCAAAATTAGCATGGGCGCGGCGCAACACTTGATGCTAAATAGCTATTGATGGAGGACAAACACTAATAAGAATCTGCAATTCTGTCCCATACCTCAGCCATGTCCCTTCGCAACTCTCTTCATTTCTAGAACATTTGGGGTGGTGCATATTTAAACAGACCCTTGTGGCCTTTTATTGATACAATCAAAATAATTAATTGAGTGTTTGTAAAGGTCTGGCATGAGGTTAATCTTCTCAATGGTTTATCAATATCAAAACAGCATGTCTGTGTGTGTCGTCCAGCAACGTCTGTGACAGTGTTACAGCTCTCTCCCTCTTGAGAGTCAGTGCATGTCTAAGTATCCTTGTTTTTCTTTGCATGTGCGAGTAAGTACATGCTGTCCACATGTTTGTCATAGATTCTTCTTTGTACTCCATGTATCTTTTATACGACACTGTCTTTCAGCTAGGTGGATCTCAGCATGCCATTGGCTGAAATGTAGAGGCTACAGGGTATTTTGTTCCTCTGGCATGTAACTCCCTTATTTGCATTCAAAGTGTCCTCATTTCAGTTTTCCTAAAAATTAAAATGTCAAAGCCTGATGAAACAGCCTTAAGTTGTCTCAAGAACACAGGAACAATGAATGTCAACTCCCAGAGCAAACATGGATTCAACCACTACAAGCCGAAAATATGGAGCATTTCGTAAATAGTAGCATTTTGTCAGAGAATAGCCCCGTGTAGCATCCTTTCCTCTTCTCCTATCTGTATTCTACGTGGGATTTCTACACGGAACTCCTACGAGAAAGGGTTAATGAATTCCTCACACAGATAGATATTGCCATGGAAACAGCTGCGTGACTGCTTGCAGCTTGTATACACACAGGAGGAAAAAAAAAACAATGGTGCCAAAGGTATTTTAAAATTCAGCAAGCTGAGGCTTTCCAGTGCACATAGCTGCATTTAAGATTTTTTTTTTTTCTTTTTAACAAGCACGGCGCCACAAAGGAGTGAGGAGTAGCCACCTTGCTCCCTCACCCCCAGTACTCATCCCTCTTACTCTTTCTCTCCATCTTTCAAATTCAAAAGAATGTGATTGGAATTGGAGGTGCATTTGCAAAAGCTAAGGAGGTAATGCATTCAAAAAGATGAGGTCTGGCTTTGGTACATTGGAAATAATACTATGCTCTGTCATTTCTTTTGCAAGAACAAAGTACACACACTGTCACTGAAACACACACACACACACACACACACACACACACACATAATTCCAGCAGAGAATAATTAATTCACAATATGAAACAGACCTAAGGCAATGTGCCTGGCGGTTGAGCCGGGAAGAAGGAATAGATTGAGGGCTGTGACGCTTATTACCCTTTCACATACAAAAAAATGAACAAATAGACAAAACCATGCATGGATTCACACACACACACACACACACACACACACACACACACACACACACACACACACACACACACACACACACACACACACACACACACACACACACACACACACACACACACACACACACACACACACACACACACACACACACACACACACACACACACACACACACACACACACAGTGAATATGTACATGCAATAATCATTTGTCCCTCAAGATTTTACAATCCAGCCCGTTTGCAAAGGTGGCACAGTGCACTATGAGCTGGTGGATTGACCTAATCCATTTCCACACCGAAACATGTTCTTTCAGTGCCATTAGCCATCCTCCCAATAGCGAGTCAATAGTCTCTCGCACTGGCCAAATGGACTCTTATGCTTGAGTCTGCAAATTTGACTCCATAGGTCGGTCTCTGCTGCAGCATTCACTTGCACTCAGTTGTTGAAGCAAAATAACTGTATTTAGATTCATAAATATTTTGAGATGCATTGAAAAACCTTTTAAGTCCACAGAGAGGAGTTAGCATAGTGATGCAAGGGACTGTTGGAGCAAGTGTAGAGTGTGGAATGTAAGTAAACAAACAAAAGAAAAAAGATGAATAAACAGGAACTAGCAGAAACATTAAAACGCGGATAAGCAGTTTTCTATTGTGACTTGCAGGAATGTATGTGCATTTTGCCCTAAAAGCTTTTCATTCACACTGGGTTGTTTTTCTTCCACTCCAATCAGAAACAGGAGAAAGGAATTCTCCCAGGAACTGAACCACATTCCGTCAGCATGTGTCCTGTCCATTAGGCTGGATGTAGAGTGAATGTTCCAGTTTTTTCAGGTACATACACCATATTTTATGGCAACAACAACTTTCTTCCTGCTTCATGTTAAAAGCAATATAGCAACGTACTGTAATATAGTGCAGCTGTAGGAAACCAGTCTGTCTCAAATAATAAAGGGTCGGTTAATTCTGTTATTTTCACATTAGTTATTTTAAGATGTGGGGCCATTTTTGATTTGTGTTAAGATTATTTTCAAAAAAAGAAATGTGCCAAAAATTACTTTCGGAGTGTGATGTTGCTTTTGATGTGTTCCCTGTTAAAATAACAATTCCAAAAAAAGCAAAGATGAATAAAATCACTTCAATTGTTCACGAAACTGCTATTTTAAGAATTCAAACAGCAGCTGTTAGTGGTTGGTGAATGTTACATTCGGCTTGCATTGGATTGACTCATAATTTCAGTCAACACCGATGCATCAGTCAATTCTATGAGTTTTAAGCGCCACATGCATTCAGGTTAATTAAAAAGAAATGGACTTCAGCAATCCCCTCATCACACAGCAGGATGAACTGTGGTCAAGTATAATTACACAGCTGTAAGCAGATGGTAATTGGATAATAATATTTTACTTATTCCGTTTGGGAATTAATCCTCCGCTGGGATTTTGTAATTGATGAGATAGCTCACAGCTGCCAAGAAGTTACAAGATTAGGTGACTATCACGGCTTATCACATAAGCACAGAGAAGTAAGTCATATAGAAAATTAGTGGGAGGCTCTGTGACTGTCAGGCAGGTACGTGAAGAGATATTATCTTATTTGCTAAATGAGCCATGGATGGACACTATCATTATTTATAGCTAGACATTACACGCCAGGCTTAATGGTGACACGCAGGTAAAGTATTAAAGGTGCATTTCTGGGGCATTTTTTAAAAACGTAATGTTTAATTATCAATGACAACATAAAATGCAAAGGTCAATGAGGGAAAAGTTGCGTCTACGATTTGTGATGACAGCGTGCACTCATATTAAGGTATTTTTAAAAAAAGGTACACACTTAAATCAAGGAAATATTATTTAGGGAACAGTTCGACATTTTGAGAAATGTTTTTTGCTTTCTTGCGGAGAGTTAGATGAGCATCCTGTGTAAGCCTGTAGCCTACAACAAATATGAGGCTTCAGACAGCAGTTGGTTAGCTTAGCGTAAAGTCTGGAAATGGGGTGAGAGAATTAGCCTTGCTCTCTCTTGAGGCAAAAACTTCTTAAATTCCCGTCGTCAACCTGATTGTCCCCACAATTACACATTAAAAACACATTGTACATCTGGGCCCTCTATTCTTAATGACGCAACACATCGTTTATTTTTCCTGAGCTGACACCCTGTCACATTTGTATTTATGACCAGAGGTTGGGTTGTTTTTGTTTTGCTACTAAAGATCCAAGTCCTAAACTTTGAGTTCAGAGTCTTAGGAAGTCATAATGCGCTTTACACTTAAAATGCCATTTTGGAACCGTAGGCCTACATTTATTTACTGTTTTTAGTTCTTTGTTGACCAATGAATCATTTTTGCGTGCAAACGTTATTTCAGGGTTCTCTCCTGTCATTTGATATGCTGTCAAATTAGTCCGATTTTTGGAATAAAGTTAGCCTGGGTGCCAGCCGAATTTAGCCCCGCCCATAACATTTTTGGTCGGGAAGTTCGGTCTGGCTCTGCTCCGTTGGGGAAACATTATCTCCGATCTTGCGGCAGTCGAACCAATCAGATTGCCAGGGCGGGCTTTATACGATGACGGACAGATGATCAACAGGGACGTAATCGACTACGTCACTAAAGAGCTCTGGGGTTGAATTCGTTTGAAGAGTCAATATCACCATAAGGTGCCTTTGAGACTTACCCATTTCCAAAAAAAAAAGCTGAGTTTTCCATTGAATTTCATATTCATTTTATGAAGTAGATGTTGTGCTGTTAGAAATGCATGTTGGTCAAGCTCCAACACTTTTTTATAAATTAACTGCAAGCAGACAAAGTACATGCAAACGGCAACATATGTCCACCCTGTCATGGACATATTCAAAGTAAAGTAAATACATTGTAATTAAATAGTGATTATAAAATGTACATTTGCAGAAAGCTATTTAGTCCCTTTCTCAACAATATATTTTAGTTAATTAGAAAAGTATTTGGATAATAATGAAATGATGGCAAACTGTTTGTTTCTCTATAAAATCTGCGAGAGTTGCACTTTATGTTCTAAATAAAATCTAACAACAAAGATATCTGGTCAAACTTCCAACCAACACTATTTGGCCCTCATTTGTTTATTAAGGAATCACACAAAAGCTTTTGCTAACTTGTGAAAATAATGTATTTATTTTCATAAAACATGAAATGACAGGGTGGACAATGACATGACAGGGTGGACCTTGGGCACGACAGGGTGGACATGTTGTGAAATGTCATGGAATGGCCTCGTAAATGCAATAAATCTAAGGTAAATTATGTAAATACAACATTAATATGGCCTTCTTTTGTTGAACTTATCAAATCATTTTGCACACATTTAACAGTAGAACAAGAAGAACAAAAATGTTAACTGGAGAACGGTTGAACTTTGAAACCTTACAGCATGTTACTCAGCAGAGACATGGCTCAAATCTGAAGGTGCTGTTGCACATAATTCCAAGCAGACGCCTCAATTTGAACAGAGCGTTTGTTCAGAGCCTGTGGTTCCGGTATAAGGCAAAGTATCTGCCAGTCATGGTACCAACAGATGTCCTCCCGGAGACTTGGCCAATGGAATTTGTTTGTGCCATTTCGGTGCATACACTTGACTCTTACACTGTGCCCTTCTGCATCCATGATGACACCTGGGTAAGCCTCATTGTCGTAATTAACGACACACCATTCTCCAATATGCTTTACCTCAAGGCTTTCTGGTCTCCTAGGATGATCTGCCTTACCCGATGCTGGGGCCTCATGAGATGAACCAGGAACATCTGCTAGAGAGACCTCTTTAAGGTTAAAGCAGGGGCAGTCCAAAACACCTTCCTCCCTTTTACAAAGACATGAAATGTCTCTGTATTTCATCTGGCCGGGAGTCTCTGACTGTAGCAAAGCACTGGCCCTATTTCTGGCTCTCGCTTGCTTTTTTGCCTCACTCCATTTCTTCCTTTTTGCCCTTTTCTCTCTCTCACTGAGCTCACTGATACCCTTCTTCTTTCCAGTCTCTCTGTCTTTAGTCCATTTGTCCCTCTCTTTCTCAAGGTACTGTGTTCTTCTGTCCGGGTCAGCATCACGACGCTCCCGATATCTCCTTGCTATCTCAGCACCTTTTGAACTCATTATTTTCTAAAAGACAATTCAAAATGTTCCCGAACACACATTAATTGACTGTTAAAGTGTTGTAATATAATATAATAATAATAATATACATATTACAACAGCTATTACACACATTTATCAGCATAAACTATGCGCATGTCCACCCTATCATGAACCTTGTCCACCCTGTCATGGAAGGCTTGATGACAGGGTGGACAATGACAGGGTGGACATGTTTGGCTAATGTTAGCATTTAATGAGCACATGGTTGACCTTCAGTTAGCAACATGATTTAGTTAGCAAGGTGACTTTGCACTGTTTTACAAATATATGTTGAATTTCTGAGAGGTTTTTATATTAATTGATATTTCACTATGACAGGGTGGACATGTTAAGCTTAACTACATCCAACTACAGACATAATATGATGAAAATTACAAAATATAAGTGTAAATACTTACTCTGCAACAAGCCACTGCTTCAGCCTCCATTGAAGAATGACAAAATGATGGTAGTGATGTCACTTAAGACATAAGGGGGTCTCTTAAAGGGGCCATTACCCCTTAATGACAGGGTGGACAGCATTTTCAGGGACACGCGCAAAATGTTTAATATTATTATGAAAATAAATATGCATGATCAAAATGACTCATTTTATCAAATAACTTGTTGTGGACAACAAAATTATATATATATTTTTTTAATTTAGTCTCATTTAACCACTTATTACATACACTGTAGTCAGTAGAGCAGCGTGTGGGACATGCCAAAAACACGTACATCCAATGAAACAAAAAGCTATAAAATGAAGAAAGCACATTTCAAGAGACTTATCATTGTACTGATATGTGTGTAAATGTTTGGCCATTTATAATAAGACCCCAGAGTTTTATTATTCTGCTACATTTTCATGATGACTGGGTGATTCTGATGAGGACACCAAAGGCACTCTATAGTGATATTGACTCTGAAACAAACATAGCTGCCGCTGGAGAGCGAGGATGTTTAGATTCTGCCATCGAGTCTGTTCTACAGGATCTCAACATTGCATTGCATTGCACAGTCATCTTCTACCCTCCTTCTTCCAGCTATCCAGCGTGCGTGCAGCTGAGTTCCGTTGACAACAAGTGTGTGTCGCTTAATCTACGTCACATGACGTAGTCAGGCTAGAATAAAGTGTCTACTTGTTGGGAATCAAAAAGGAAATTATTTCAGAGAGAATTGCAGAATATTCATTCATTTTTGGGACACTGTTTTCAAGAGCATTTTACTCTTTGTGCTTAGGGGAAGGTACCAAATATGTTCCAGTCAAAAGGATCAATTCCTTTAAGTCTTTAGTGTTGAAGTCCAAGTAGAGTTACAAGCCAATTGCAAGTGTTTTTTGATTTTGTCATCAAATTAGTGACTGGAGTCTCTCTCACTGTATTGATTGATTACTGTCCTATATAAACATTTTTAAATTAACAGAGCTTTCAAATTTGAAACAAATGGACATGTCATTGTGAAAATCAGAGGTTCTTTATTCATCTTAATTAAAAATGAAGATCACACATCAAATTCATGCTCATCCTTTAAGCAGCCTCTAATGATTAAGCATTTAGCGACTTAGACTTGCACTAAAAACTCTACACAGATTAAATTAGGAATTGATGGTTCACACAGTTATGGAAGTTGTTGTGACTGTATTTGAGCAAGCAGGGCTTTTTTCAGAAGTGTCGTCTGGTCACAAGTCTCCATCAACCACACTTACACATAACGACTACAAGCTGCTGTGCCTGACATAAAGTCACCTCCATAATCCCCAATTATTTCCCAAACACTTGAGCCACCTGGGAGTGGAGTTGCAAAAGAAATATAATGATTAAGTAACAAATAAGGCACTATTTTTGTTTGGAGAATAAAATGTGATGGCGGTATGTTGCTTCTAACACCCTCAATCTTGAAGAAGGTGCAAATAGAAATACGTAGAAAGGAGAAAATGTCTTGAGATTCCAATGAACAGCAAGCCTAACCTCCAAAATGTAAAGGAAATTTCGGCACCTGGTGAGTTGTGTTGATTCACTTGTATTGATCAATAATCCCATCAACCCACCGCAGATATATTATGGTCATTTTGTGCGATGGGGCAGGAAAAATCTAACTTATTACCCCTTTACAGTAATGTGGGGCTGTTATTTATGGCACACATTATTAAGCCTGGTATTCACTTTTGAATCAGCTGCGGTTGTGTGATGACCTTGAGCCTCTGTGTTATCACTAACCCTTTCTTTCATGTGTATAGGTGTTACAAATCCGGAATTTAACATATTGTATACTTTTCAACAACGCATTTCCTAAAGAAGAATTCCAATAAAACTGTGACAATGTCCTACTGAAATTAAATGTCAGTTCAATTGATGTCTTATATTTCTGTTGGTGTGAATACAATAACCTAACCTATTTCTTTGTAGCCAGTTGGAAGCATCCGGAAAAAAGGGCTGCTTTTGCTTCACTGGAGAAAGGATATTACTGTTAAATATGCGTGTCTACATTATTTCGTGGATTTCATGTATTCAATCTTAAGTGATCAATTACAAATTACACAGAGTACAAAAAATACGCTATGTAAACCAACAACACTCAAACATGTACAGTATTTGTTCTTATGTGGATGTCATTCAAATTATTTACAAAATGATTCATTTTAAATTATTTTTTGGGTGCGTGCAACTACAAAAATGCAACCCTATAAATTGTGGGCGTCACAAGCAAACTTTGCCTTTTTTATTTCCTCTGCTGTAGTCAAAATGGTGTTATTTTGATGTGTGAGTATAAGACAAGTCAGTACAAAATAAAGAAATGTCAGTGTTGTGAATTGGACTCTAGGAGATACAAAGGACATGTCAAAATAACTCGTAACCCTTTTTTTAAAGAGAAAAATGCCAGTAAGTCGGATAAGTGATACATAATGTAAATGACCACTGGTGTAATTGTTCTACTTCAATAATTTGCTGACCTATCTACAGGTTTCTTCCAAAATGACACATGCTCTGTAGCACAATATACATTGGAACAACCAAACTGAATCTTAGTATCATAACATGTTCCAAACCAAAACATGCTATAGGCTACATCTGTACAACCGTGTTTTGTACTGGCTTGTCTTTATTGGTGCACCTCAACAGAATGCTAGAAGATACCAACATGTCCCCTCTCAATCACAAGTTAAACCAGGCAGGCTAACCATTTGGCTTCCAAAGGCCAAATGTCTGCACCCACAGTTATGAGGAAGGCCTTTGTATCTCCCGGGCCATTCATCTGGGCGGATGAATTACTGCGCCCACACACAAACCAGAACAATGTGCGCACTCCAGACTCACTACTGTACTTTATGTTACTGTCTGACCTGTACCAAAGGTCGATCAAAAGAGGAGATTACCAAGCGCTGAATGGCCATTGCAATTAAGAACGGTTTACCATCTGTCTAATTAAATAACTTTTGTTGAGGGGGTGGCACAGACAGTGGTTGGCCACTATTGCAGATGGCCAATACTGTATATAATGACTTACAATACCATCATTTGGATTGCAGAAAGAAATATGTATCCAATTAAGGTACCGGAGCAAATATGACAACCTGAGAGCCATGAGATTAACTGTTAAAAAGGACATATCATACTCATTTTCAGTCTCATATTGGATTTGTGCTTCTTCTGTGTCATGTTTCCATGCTTTGATGTTTCAGAAAATGCTTTGTTTTTCTCATGCTGCCTATGCTGCAGCACCTCTTTTCACCCTCTGTCTGAAACCAGAGCCAAGTCTGCTCTGATTGGTTAGCATTCGAAATGTCTGGCCCCTTACCATATCACGTACAATGTGTTGGAGTGCTAGCCAAATTAAGCGCAAGTGTTAGATTGTAATGGGATTATGTTACGGAGTCCAATAGAGCTGTATGGTGGAGAAACTCCTGCTGAAGGGAACTATGGGATTTTATCCTTTGCAGACCATTTACATGCACAAACACCTGACACACTACAGGAAATATGCATCACAGGGCCTATGTTACTCAATGGCTATCAGAACTAACTTGGCTGTCAATAGTTCTCCGTGCAAGCATAACAAAACTAGCTGCCTGTACACCCATTTGTTATTTTTAATCTAATTCATTGTTCAGTATGACTGGCTTGAAATACCGTAAGCACGTTTATTCTATTCATTGGATTTCTTTTGACTCTCAGCTGCTACCAAACCATTTGACCTCGCAGCTTAACCGGTTACCAATCAATATGTTTTCCAATCATTAAACACCGTACAATACGTTGTAAGATTTATTGACAAGTTTAATTTACATTTTTTACAGAACAAAAGAAGTCCTTCTGAAAAACATCTTCACATTGAGGAATATGCAATGAAGTAGCCAGCATGATAACATTGGGATTAGGTAGGACAGGTGCATCTGCCCCAAGACCCAGACCTATCATCTTGTAATCTATCTATGAGTACAAATTGCACCAGCTATCAGCAATAGCCATTTCTGACGTCTTGCACGCCACTATCTTAAATCATACAGGTAGTAGACGGCTGCGATGTTCTACAATATGCTGCATCTGCCGTGTGATAGCATCAGCAGCAGGAATGGCACATGAGTCACTTTCAAAGAGGAAATCCTTCATGCTGGTGAAACGGGATATCAGAAAACTTTTCCCGGCAGAAATACAGTGCTGATATTTTTAGTGCCAAAACCTTGTCTGAAATGTTTAATACTTATATTCAGACAAATAAACACATTTAGAGAAACTCTTTGGAACTGAGATGTAGTGGTGACAGCAGGTGCCTCCTTTACACACTGTGACACTGTGTCTGTGGGAATGGAAGTGAATGGACTTGGTCAAATGGACCACAGTGCACTCTAAATGAATTATTTGAAAGTGTCTCACTGTTACTCTTGCTTAAACACATCTTCACTAGAGGTCTGTTACCCGGACAACACATCTGGACGTGTACTGGCAATGAATGCAACCGAGTGCAAATTAACAAACATGCAAGGACACCTATTTTCCCCATCATACAAGCTATTGAATCGCTGATGGCCACTCATATCTCACAATTAATGAATTTACAACCAGGTACCCTCTCCAAATGAGATCCTAGAAGCAGGGAGGTGACTGGAGCCACTAGCATCTATTCACTATACAGGTCCCTTTCTCTTGTCCACTAAATCACATCTTCTAGCTCATCAAATCACAATCCACGTATGCAGATCCACCACTTAATCTGCCCTGGCATAAGTGGATGATAGAGGTTTCAGTGAAAAAACGGCAGCCAGCATTGTCTGCCCATTTGGCCCCATGCTAACTATGCCAAGAGCTCTCGTGTTTGACACCAACATATGCATAGCTGTAGTGGCATATTGCTACTTTCAATTCTGTTGTTGACACTTTAGTATAGATCTCTTGCCCTCTTCCCTCTCTGCTCGTCTGCATAGATAATGAATGGGATGTTGTCGCTCTGCAGCTATCACCCTTGCTAATGTAATTAATGCATTACTTAAAAAATTGCAGACTTTTGTTCGACACATTTTGTTTTGTCAGACTAGGCTGAGAGCAGCACTGTGTAGAACCATAGAGTTATTTTTTCTACTTTTATCCTCAAACACAGAAACATGTTTTGTCTCTTATCACATTGGAGGTTAAGTCAAACATTGGATGTTCTTTATAATATGTAACAGAAGTGTGAAATGACTTGAGGTCATTGTTGCTTCAGTCGCAAGCAATCAGCAAGCCCTGCACTGTTCATGCCTCATTGGCCTCCCTGATTGTGATGAGATCAATAAGTGGGTGAGGGGAAGGGTGGATGTTAAATATGTCCCTTCTTTTCCTTTAATACTTCAACTATAAACGTATAAATAAAATAATTAGCATACATTTAAACCTAGAGTAAAATATCGATCAGGGTTTGAGTAAATTCAATCAATATCATCATGTGCCTTGTCATGCTAGCCATGAGCCAGTTTATACTATCAATTAAACCATTGGCCTGGAACACATCCCGTATACAAAGTCCATAGTGGTCATAATTGTGTACTGTTTTACCATTGAGTATAAAACACACAGTTTTCCATTAAAAATAAAATGACAATACATAGTTCATAACCTGGAGCTGTGTCATCACCATACACAATTTGTAAGACCTTTTTCAGCTGTGAGCAGATTCTCAACTACTCAACATTTTTCCATCTGGATTCAGTTTACTTTATTTTAACGTATTTCTCATTACCACAGTGCATAATCAAAATATACTTAGAATTAGTACGGTATTATGTATTTGGGACGTGCCATTTGTCTGTGAGGCATGCTAACTACAGTATAGCTTTTAACCCCACTATGCGCAGTGTAGCACTGCTTAACCCAAGCGCTGATGCAGAGAGGAATGTATGGAGCATAATGTTTTTAACACTTTGTAATCTCATGAGCAGTAAGGCCAAAGAGAAAGTGATAACAATTCTAAATTTTAAAAATATATAAACACGTATTTATTGAGAAAAAAGGACATCACTGATCTGATATTAAAAGGTTGAAAAAAGCCAGGACAGTAGTGCAGATAGGACATGCAGTATTAAAAAAAAACTGATTCATCATTATAGTTCTCTTCCCAGAGGCCAAGACACAATGCACAATAAGATAGATGCACTACCAAACATAAAAAAAAACTTTAGTTTGTTTGGATGATTCAATATTTGTTATTTCTTGATAAGTTGAATTTTTCTGAACGATTTCAGAAAGATACAGTGAGGTATCATCTGCAAGAAAGGAAACTATATTACACATTGTACAGTACTATTAGTGTCAAAGTATATTTACATACATAACTTTGGTGAAGCTAGCTTGCTACCAGTGCAGGTGATCAATTCTCTTCTACCACATGCTCTAATGAATCATATCCAAACCTAGAACTTCAAAGCAACTCCAAGACTGAGCACACAATCTGCACCAGGAGCTTGGATGAGAGTACACTCAGAACTATTGGGCTAATAAAACTAGGATAGTATCTGTTTACATTATAAATAAACATTTTGTAGATCTATTATTGAGCTTTGCTGGCACAAAAAATGTACACTTTCAGGATAGGTTGGTTGAGCTGAGGTAGTTTTCTAATCTATAAATAAGTCACCTGGCATTGCCATTAAAGCCAAACAGGGTCAAATGCCTTGCTTAAAGGCACCTCATTGGGCTATTTGTAACATATAGTCAAAATCAGTACTGCAAATACTTTTCTCTAATATCCCAAATATATTTGGTTCAATATCTGAGGTTTGTTTACACTTATACTCATCTTCCTCAAGGCAACACATTTCCCTGCTATCCTGTAGACTTTGTTCTGGCCCTATCCAAGTCAAGCCGACTCCCAACAGGAACAGCTGTGGAGCCCACTCTAGGGGAAAGGAGGTGTGTGTGTCTGTTTCTGTCTGTGTGCATGTGTCTGTTTGTGTGGCGGGGTTCAGCCATGGGACCAAAGCCCTCTCAAAGCAGCTGCGCTACACTTTTAGAGAGGTGTCCTCACAGAGAAGGGACTGAATTAATAAGGTGTAAGCAGGACATTGTGTATTAGTTTGATATGTCTGTTTATCATTGTTTTAAAAAAAAAGCATATGATTCAATCAGCATGATTTATTTCATATGTAATCTTAGAACGAGTGTACAATAACCACAGTCAATCTTACCAATAAGCACATGACTGACTGACTTGTTTTCTCGCTCTGAGATGGTCAGTGTTGAATTAAGTGCACTTCAAGCCTGATTATGCATTCTTCCGTAATGCAGCCTCCAGTGGCCACTAATTTAGAAACAGCATCTTCCCTAGGGCTTCCTTCTGCTTTACTTGGTATATATGGATTCCCATATAGATGATTCACCTCGTAGTCAAAGGCACGACGGTTGTGAACCCATGAGCAGGTTCTACTTGGCCAGGGTTTGGACCTCCATATGTCTCATGGCAGGCCCATGCTTTCAGACTGAACCAACCCAGGAAGCCGCGGCCATGACTGCAGGCAAGCCGAGGCCTTCTCTTGTTGTGTCAAACCAAATGTAAACTAATCTGTCAACCTAAATGTGCACAGCTCAGTTTTCTGCATGTCTAACAGACCCCAGGCAAGACACTCATATACTGTACAGCATCGAGCAAAGATAAGGCCAGAGCCAACCAAAGGGCCTACAAAGCAGATGAATGAGCAGCATAAGAGCGAATATAGAAATAGAGGTTTTAACTTTGAACACACGTTTTTTATAAAAATCAGATTTTTAACATTTAACTTGTAGCCATATTAAACAACAGATCCCATGTCCACGTGATAAATGTGTATGTACGGCAGCATTTCTTTATTCACATCGTAATACTCAACCATACAATAATAACTGAGATATTCTGCATTTATATTTTTCAACAGTAATTTCTCATACTGTTATTCATATCTTTTTAAAATATTTGTTGTAAACATTTTTAAATGAATTGTATCATTGTTTTAACATTGTTTTTTAATAACATTTCTAGATTTACTCTTACTTAATATCACAACATTTTCTATTTTTGCACAAAGCAAAGTCTTACTTGGAAATAAACCTGATGTTGGCCCTGGCCGTGGCGCAACTGGCTGTGGCACCTGCACCATATGCCGGCGACCCGGGTTTGATTCCCGACCCGTGGTCCTTTCTGGATCCCACCCCGACTCTCTCTCCCACTTTCCTATCACTCTCCACTGTCCTATCCGATTAAAGGCAAAAAGCCCCCAAAAAATATCAAAAAAGAAAGAAAGAAAAAGGAAATAAACCTGATTCTGATTCTAATAATAATTAAAGTTGTGTGGCCTTCTTCTCTCATTTATTTAATATTTTTTGCGATGTGTGAAGTGGGGCCAACAGCACCGGTCCCTTGGGTTTCCTATGGTTATTTGTGTGTGAAGATCCGCAGTAGGTGCGTAAAATGTGGCACATTTGTTCCTACTGATCTCATCTGACAGAGCTGAGAAAAAATGTTGGTGACAAAACAGAGCTGATTTGTGCAGATGTGGACTGTCCTTAGGGAGCCCTTTTTTCACATGCGCTTCATTGATTTCCCAACTGAGGGTAGCAGTGGGACAAGAGGTCACACCCCAGTGCCCTTGCACCATTTTAGGTAAATAGAATGCAAACAGTGAGCAGGAGACAAAGTGTTATCAACACATTGTCACACATGTCACCACTCAGGCCTAATGGACTCCTGTACCAGCGAATGCAGCCCTTTAAGAACATTTTGAAACCAGATGGATAGCAAGATGCGATTCCAATCAGTAACCCTTGGCATCCTCTTGGTTAGTCAAGTAGTGGTCCAGTAAAGCTATTGCTTCTTTTCCGGTAAGGAGCATTAGGAGCCACTACATCATTCGTCCCACACTGTCAGCCCAGAAGTGGCATGCAACTCTTTCCCTGCACATTTATCATGCCATTACCGTTGAGGGATAGCAAGCAAGGCTGGGGAATGAAAAAGAAGAAAACATATAATTTTAATGGCATTTGGAATTGATTTCAGTTGTCAATGCCAACACATCAAGTACTGTTCATTGGACCAGTAGTTTAATATCATGGCGTATTCCATCATTGTCATTTCTCTGGTCAAAATCATCAATCTGTTTGTCAAGTAAAAAGCTTACAGTGTAATGTTGTGTTTCCTCCATTCAGCGTTTTGCTTTTATTCCTGGACATACTGTATGTGCAAAATTACACAATCTGTTTACAATTGATTTCTGCTACATAATGCAGCAGTTAATAAACGCAGCAATCTGATAACTTTTATTACCATTTCTGCTTGAAATGTGTGTTTTTGTTTTGATAAAAACATTATACTGCTGACATGCCCTCTTGTCCTGCTTTTGTTAGTGCTCTTGTACGATCAGAACCTGAAAGACAAGATTGATTTATGAATCTGCCTCCTTCTGCTCGAGGTATTGATAGACCCTTCGTCACACCGCATCTCATTGCCAGTATTGATTGCACTGCATTTCAGGTTGGGGGCTGTGACCTTAGGTACTATTGTGGATTGCCTGACTGTCACTCACTTCATGCCAAGGGTCACATGCAGCCTTGACACAACCCGGCATAAGATTGCTCCTTCAAATGTTCATGGTGAGCACTCTGTCTGATTGACCACGGCGTACCCTCTGGTGTGATGCCTCCTTTTTTGGCTCAATGTAGAACGTTACAATTAGGGATGGAAATAAATGACTATGTGGAAATGCGCGTGTCAGTCAGAAAACCCATAATATACACAATTAGGGCTGCACAATATTTCAATATCATCTTTGTGCATGTGCAACGGGCACAATGCAGGACTTACATTGTCAAGCAAGGGAATTTATCTCCAACATGTCATACTAGAGCTGTTTTGGTTCAGGACACAAAAGGAACACTTGGATAATGTGCCATAAATCTAAAAGGGAAATCTGTCCGCTGCAATGTAAGGGTCCTGGATACACACAGTTTGTTCATAGCGAGTGGCATGCAGGCTCTGCTTGCACAGCAAACCACCAATTAAAATCAATGCTGATCACTTTATCAAACAATCAAAGCAGGCCCTAGTTGTTGAACTGCAAATGAGCAAGAAAAGGAGATTTGGTTGCAACAAGCATTGCTAAGTCAGTTGTACAGAAATATTTTAGCTGCATAAAAGGATGACCAAAAATAGGCACGTTCTCTGATTATCCTTCATAATTTGCAACATTAATTTAATTCCATCCTTAAAGACACTTACAAATAAATACGTCTCTTACCGCAATAAAACTATTCAAACCATAAAAGTTGTCAGAGAGTAGGTGGAAAAAAGTGTATTTAAATCCGCACCTACAGTCTATGTTATATATTGCATTCCGTGTGTGTGCTTTAATCACATGTTAATAGGCCTATTTATAAAAGCCTGTGTGTTTGCACGTGTGGGTGTGTGTGCAGCAGGTTCCATGTGTTTTGCATAATGAAACGGTCTTGAAATATCGCAGGTTTGTGCTTTCGTTTGTGTTTGTGTTGGCATGCGTGGGACAGCTCTGGAAGTGTGACAGGTGAAGCCTCCACCTGGCCCCGCTGGGTCCACCTGCTCACTTGCTGGCATGTGACGCTGAGGTGGCCAAATGTTGCCACAGGGAACGGGCGGAACAGTGAAAGGATTTTTTTTTTTGAGGGGCAATCTGGAGGGCCATGGGTGAGCACTTAGTTCCTCAGGGCTCCTGGCATCTGTCGGCGACGGCGGGCTGGCACAAAAGGCAACACATAATTAACTTCATTATCTCACCTGGCATTGTTAGCGTGGGTGCAAGCATATTCTTTTATCCTGTGTGCAGGCTGTATATAATATGAGGTTATGGTGTATTTCTGTCTCCTGCTTAGGAGCGCCTCCTCAGAAACCCCCACTCAACCCCCTTTCATGTTGCTACCATTATAGCTCCTATGACTGTACTTCTCCCCCTATGTTTTTTTTTTTTGTTGCATCTAATGCCACTGAACGCAGAAGCTGCCACTGACAGCATATGTTTGTGCCGCCTGGCCACGTGACTGGAAGGAATCCCGCACGTGGAACTGAATGCATGTCCTGTTCCTCGAACAGACAGTGAGCTACAATGGCTGAACATTTCTTGATGAGGAGCTGACTGGGAATCACATGATGGAATAATGTGGATGCTGGTTTGTTTGCCCTGTTAAATCAAGTGCACACAGTGACAGGATTTCAAAGGGCGTCATGAAATCATTTGACAAAAAAATGTAAAAATAGGGCGTCAACTGGAGAAATATTTAACCAGATTATATTTTCATGTACATGTGATGCATAAGAAGCATAGTAAACTTACAAGTGATGAATGTCCTCTCCTTATCAAATCATAAACAAGGCCAGCAGTACGGCATGTGTTTCAAAAGAGGGTGCCATACTGCAGTTATTGACAAGGGAAGATACCAGTAAATTTGCATTTCTCAGCAGGATTCGTTAAAAGGGGGGAAAAAATGGGGAAACCCCCTTGAACCGAACAAAGCCCACAGAGATTTTCGGTCTCATGGAAGTGGGCCTCACAGTGGTGGCAAAACGAATGGCATCCAAACTGTGTCTCATGAGCAAGGCGTGGGTTTGCACAGACTTACTCTACAACAGCACGCCCATTGGTTCAGAGAGGAAAAGACAGCTCAATCCGCTCCTGGGGGGAGGGTGTTGGTGAGGGGTGGACAGCGTGGCGAGATGAGGATCCAGGAGAAGAAGCATGCTTGAGGAAGAAAAAAAAAAAACCCATAGAGCTTTGCAAGAGGAAATGCAATAACATATGGACCTAAACAAATCTGATAATGAGACGAGAGCCACAAAAGGTATAGAACGGGGAAGAAAAGGAAGTATTAGACAATGAAGGCTTGCAATATAGTTGCCATGGAGATGAGCAAGTCTCCCAAGCCTCGTCATTTCTCTGACTCCTCCCGTGAACGCTGGGATAAAAATAGACATGGACAGAGAACAAAGAGCTATTAAAAAAAAAAAAAAAAAAGGACAAGATGATTGAAGAAGAAAGGTTGTGGAAAAAAATTGGGACGTGTGTTAGAAAGTGTGAGTCTGAATCTGAGTGTTTGATTATTGCAGGAAATGGTGTGAATGAACCATGCAACCATGCCCCTCTGTCAAATGGTGGAGCTGAGTGAGTGATAGACATAACCCCCTTGTCTGGGAAAAGAAATCCCATAATAACCATTAGTTATTAGAACAGCAACAGAGAAACATTGTGAGTTTTTACTTTACCAGGCACAATGATCACATTTACACCTGTTGTATTTATTTAATGTTATAAGGACAATAGGTCAATTCTTATTTCTTACGAAAAAATACAACATCACAATATTCATTTGTTATTTCTGCTTCTCTACTTCTTATATATATTGTTGTATATGTTATATTAATAATAGTCGTAGTAACATCATCTACATTGTGCGAGAAATTATATCTGTGAAATCTATTCTGATCCAAATATTAGATAATTCATTATTATAACTTATTATTTTAACTAATTGCATTTTTATTCAAAATTAAATGTGTCACTATTATTGCTGCTGCTTTTACCAATGATAATAATAATAATAATAATAATAATAATAATAATAATAATAATAATAATAATCATCATCATCATCATCATCATCATCATCATCGTGGCAACAAAACCTACATTTAGTTTTTGATCTGAGGAATATTATTGAATTGACTTCTATGTCACTGCTCAGATTTGTATTGACTTTTTTTATTAGATAGGAAATGCTCTGCTGTTCTATTATTTCACACTACATAGACGTTTTGAAAGCAGTGTGCTCTGACGAGAAGATGACAAAAATGAAGTGCGTTCAAAGCAGGCAGGTATGCCGACCAAATTTGGTCAATTTTGGAGTCTGCTGTTGATGCACACTATTCTCCTGTAAAGCAAGGTAAAAAGGAAATGCAGTTGCTGCTCACAACTGAAACAATAAGTTGTGGTGAGATCCATAGTGGGGAAACAAAGACTGTATGAAATAGATGTTGTCACCATGAAGTCACCCCCTGGTTTCTGGACTATGGTTTTAAAGTTTGGTGTTTTTTGTAATGCATTGAGAGACACAATGGAGCAAAGTACAAATAAATGCTGAACAAGATATATTCAGTTGACAAAATTAACTTGCATGAGTTAAAAAAATACTGTGAACGGGTTAAAGTTACAAAAGCTTCAATGAGCGCTGTAAATCGACCCAAAAATGTTTTCATGTTGATCGCAATATTAATCTGTTATCAACCATGATTAATCACACTTCTAACATACTAGTATTCACTTGTATTTTGGAGAGACAAAACAATTACATGTGAGGTGTTGTAAAAAAAAAAGCATTGCAAACTAGTAAGAGAATTACGGGAGGAAGTTTGGGTCAAACTTGATGTTCGTTAACGTTTCCAGATTAACTGCGAGCATAAGACGTTCACTTTGACAGCCTTACTATGAATACCAGATTATACTATATTATTTTCACAAAACAATCATTGTGAATTGAAAAGCCTTGAAACTAGCAACTGAGACCATAAGCTCATTACAAATAGGTTTTCTATGGTTATAAATCAAGCAAGAAGCAAGGCACATTTCTTGTAGCCTTCTATACAATAGCATTCCTTTGGCAACCAGTGGAATAGCCAGTTACTAAGAGAGAATGCAGGTTTGCAACAGTTCAGCATTGCCTTGACTTCTCAGGCCCAGAGGTTAGCCCATGTGGAAGAACCTGGTGGTTTGAGCTTTTCAAAGAGTAATTTAAAACACCCTGAATTTATTTTAAAATGTGTTTTTGCTGACATGCACATGTCAACCTTTAGTGGTGATGTACTTTTTCACTTAATAATAATGTTTGGTGTGATCGAATGTGAAAGAGAATTGAAACTTTCAATAAGAGAAAGCAGACTTGTGTTAAGGTACTCTTTAAAACTGAACACAAACTGTAAAAAGACTCTTTATGACTGCAGAAGAGACACTCTTTGCTGAGTACAGATCACCTTGTCTGCTCATGTTTGCAAGTTTCATGTGCACTAGTAAGCCATCAAAACGACTAACCTAAAATCTAAATGGGTTTATTTTGTCGACTCAGGGGAAACGACAGGCCCACAGAGAGGAGTAGAGAGTGGCAGCTGGGCCTAGCTAACAGGACAACTGCTAATGGGACGCCCCATCTGCTGCTCCTCTTTTTCTGCCCACCGCCCATCCCAGTGCCAACCTCTCTGCTTCTGGAAAGTATCCTGAGCTCCCCTGCTGTTTGGCATCTATCATCTCATAACATTATTTACCCAAACTTCACAATGTCCTGACACTCAAACTTCTAGTGCATGAAATCAGATGGCAAATGATCAGCGGCAGGCAGTGCATTTAGTTAAACACTTTAGGATTTCACTTTAACTAAAAACTTTAGATTTGGATAGCCACATGCCATGTGTTTACTCTTCAGGCTGAGGCTTTATGATTTAATCTACCAGTGTAAACTTTTGATATATCCGAAAAAAAATTAAGAGACCACTCCACATTTTTCTTAAATCTCAATCTCTACAAGTATAACAGCCATTCCAATGTCTTTTGAATTCCAACACAGAGAAATGTTCTCAGTAGTTTATAGAATACAATAAAAAAAGTCATTTAACTAAAAGATATAGCTACCTATAAAAAGTAAAACCGGAGAAACTGATAATGCTGAATTGGTCCCTTAATCTTTTCCGGAGCTGTGTGTGTTATCTGCCTCGCAGTAGCTCCACCTTTACCCCTAACACAATTTACGTTGCTGGTTAATTTTTAATTATTTTTATTGTGGTTCCATTTTATATTCTGTATTACTGTATTCACATTTGTTTTCTTCTCACTATGTTATAGATTGTCCTTAGCACATTCTGAAAGCCTAAATAAACAATTTTGTGACATTTCATAAAAATAAATGCATATGTTGATTAGCATTTTCCATCTTAGCTGCAGTCCCAGCAGCAGTCCATCCATCAGCTGCCGCGCAACAACTCCACGAAGCAGGGATTGTCTGCAGTAATGACACGGCGACTCCATTAACAAGTGAGTAGCATTGTCACCCCAGACCTTTTCTAATTTCTAAAGTGCAAAGCATCACTCTCTTCCACAGCATAAACAATAGCTTATTTTCCATTGTGCCGGATTTATGGCTGCCATCAGTCACTTGTCGGCGCGCCAGGCAGCGGAGTTATGATGATTATCATGATGCGAGTGAACCCTCCACTTCCTCATTCCTCCATCCAGCTTTCTGGACGAGCAACACATGGATCAAACCTGCCTTTGCAGCACCATCTGGTGACCACTGCCGTGTTTCAGGGAGCCTTCTCGCAGATGAATGAAGGAAGAGAAATTCAACCCCTTCATATGCTTTTGCTCCCCACCTGTAATACCACTCTGATCCTCTGGATGGTGTCTCAAACCTGTGTCCTTCCTCCTCACTGATCCGTCAGTGGGATTTTATAAAATGCACACAGACAACCAACGGGATTATTATGATACTTTGTTGCTCCGTTCTTGGCACAGTTCCTCCTAAAGCTATTATTCTTTGCCACATATGGATCAACTCCTCCATGCAGGGTATGTGTTGGCCCTCACATGGTCCCTGTAATTATCTCACCACCACCCACAGCTGTGATGAAAGGTTCATTCTGACACCTTTAAAAGACACTAATGCACTGTAAGAAAGGGGGGAAAAGTGAAATATTCCTCCTAATATTGTTAATTGACTTTACGTTGACTTTTTTGTAGTACCAGACAATAAAATCAGTTCAGACATAACATGAACGGAATTTTTATTTCCATTTATGGTTTATTATTAAAGTAGCTATTAAGGATTTCCACCAATGACCTCCACTCAAAACAACTGTATTTTTGTATTTAATAATTATTTATAGATACATTTTTCAACTTTTAACTTTGACATTTTTTTTTTACGCCTCATTTTTGATAATGGAATAAATCATTTGAACACAATAATTAAAAATGAACAGCATTGTTAGCGGCAGCCCTAATTAATTGGTTAAAGAACTCACTGCTCATTTAATTCAAACATTTTCACCTTTTCAATTCCCCATGTCACACTACGTTTAGAAGGCCACCAGCTGGGGTGATGACACTCATATAGCTGACCCTGACCTCTGACCCTCTTAAAGGGGGAGATGAGAACAGGCTTTAATAATATTAAGAGTGACAGTATTTCATTATTTAAGTATCTGGTTTTGGCAGGTACTGGAACTGTGGCACTGTATTTCTTTTTCAAGTGTTAGGGTTAGGGTTACCCTATTTTTCAGATGGATAACTTGCAATTCCATTGAATATTAATATATTGTTAAGACCCAGGAAGTAACAACAAGTATTTTCACTACACTGTGGCAAATTTGATGTTTCCTCCTAGGAACTGTTATTGAAATTGTGACATGATGAGATTTTTGAGTATTTGTTAATGGTCTGTGGGTTTATAATGGACAGGGGCTTGGTTAGAAAAGGTGATGTCATGTACTCTGAGCACCAATCAGGATTCAGAAACAACTGAATCAAAATGTGATGACAGTTGTGCAGTTATTTCTTAATGTTGTCAGGCTGTCAATCAAAGTGAATAAAAACACACCAAATGAAGCAGATTAACTTACACTTTGACAGCCAAACTCTTAAAAATTAAAACTTTCAAAAAGTATGTTCATGTTTAACGTTAAAGGAGAATATTTAATGTTAAAGAGAATTACCTTGAGACGTTCAGTGCTTAAGGAAACAATACGGAATGTATCTTATAGTTAACACATTAGTTAGATGAATGTACATTATATTTTAGAGCAAGAATGCATTCATTCAGATATACAATTATACAAAATAAAGTTAGAGGGAAATTAAATGAGCTGACTTAAGTTGAAAACATGTTGTCCATTGCCACACCATTTGTGGATCATGTATAAAAGTAATACAATTTTAGAGTGTGAGACCTAATGCTAATAGAGCGTTGAAAATATGGAGCAGAGCCGTTATTATTAGATCACACAAAGTTAGACGTAACACTTTGCTAACCCAGAGCGCCATGTTCTGATCCTCCGTATGTCGAGGTTCTGCTATCAGAGGCAGAGGCGGCTCTTCTAACAACGTGATCTCCTTCATCTTTATTTTAAGCAAGATAAAATTAGCAATGCTTGGCCTTCCTAGTAACACTGGGCAAAAAGAAGCCTAAAAATAATAAAGAAGGTGAACATTTTTTTAAACCGAAAAACAAACTTTGATCCTATTCTTTGACAACAGACAGAAAATAAAAAATGTCTGTCCTGTGCTTAAGGTTAAATCATGATTCAAATATAAAAGGGAAACAAATTTGATTTAGTTTTGGGTTTGGGTACATTTGAACAATTTGTGAGACATCCTGCTGTTAACAAAAAAGAAGTCACATCTTTACTTCACTTACTTCAGCAAAGGTGAAAACAACACAAACATGGAAAAATGAACTATTTAAAGTAAAATGTATACAAACAATACATATATATTTGTTAAGCAAATGTGTCGGGTCCCCTCCAAAGGGTCACAAGATATATCTGAGGGGTCATAACATAAGTAATGCTGAAAAAAACAAAGAAAGAAATGTTCCCCCTGTATTTACTTTTTAGACTTTTCTCTTATCTTTGTTCATTGTGTGTTTAACAACTTATATACATCTAAAACGTAATGATGCGCAACGACCAGACCCCATTTTTGTAATGGTCGGCAAACAGGGTTAGAAATCACTGCTTCAATCTTTAAAAATGTGGTGTATCAGCTTATTGTAACAATCTGAAAGGTTACTATTGGTTAAATTTCTCACATAAATGTCATGGAGTAAAAGTACATATTTTGGCTCTTAATTGTGAGAGCAGAAGCTGAAAGTGGCATTAAATGGAGAAACTTGAGTTACGCAGAAGCATGTGTGAATTACTACTTAACTAAATGTACTTAGTTACTGTCCACCATCAGACAAACATGGTTACAGATGAATCCAAACAAACTGATCTTGAAAATATTCTGTTTGTAAGTATACAACGAAAGTTACTGTTACAGTGGTTTGGACACATAAGAAGAAGGAACGGGTCCATAGCAAATACCATCATGCTGGGTGCAGTTCAAGGGGGAAAAAGTGCAGGAAGGCCATGGGGAGAATGGCTGATGTACATCAAGGAGTGGACAGGAAAAGCAGTGGAGGAATGCATGAGACTGGCGGAATATCAGGGTGTTTGGAGACAGGTGGTGATGTCATCGAAGTGTCAGTGACTTTTTTTGTTTAACCACTTTTGTACATTTTGATAAATGCTAAACAACATAGTTTGTCTGAGCAACGATTAGAGATCAATCCTAAATGTCACAAGATGTCTGGTTTGCCTTTGTACAATCATTTAATGCTTACGCCTGAGCTCTTGAGAATATGAATCCAAATAAATAATGTGCAGACAAAAAGATGTAACTTAACAGAAAATGATTTAAACAAACCTGCACTAAGCTGTTATTCCAAAGATCATATATCGGAGAAAACATTTCGTCTATGATATTATTCACTCTGGCAACATATTTTTGTGCAGTGACTGGAGGTGTAGCAGTGGAGACAATGAAAGATCTGATTTGAATAGATATTGTGATTCATGACTTTACAGAGCTGGCTTCAGGCGAGATAAATATGAGTTCACTGTTGTGAACTATTTGTCCTTTTGCACAAAGACTTCCAGAGTCATGGCTAAATAGTTGGCCTACATTTTAGGATTGCCTCTCATTTAAATTGTTCTTTAGGCAGACAGAGCAGACACATATTGGTTCTAGTGTCTAGCTGGGTGTTTCTACAATTGATCAAGATTGCAATATAAGCTGCCTCATCATCGTACAGAATTACATTTCATGGTGAAGAGCTATACAAAATAACTGCCTCAATGCAGCCAGATTGCCGAGAGCCCCCCCTCTCAGAGACTATTCCCACAACATCTCCCAAAGCCTTCACTGCAAAAAGCCACCTCGTAGCCTCTCATCACTCTAATTTCCCTGGGGCCTTTATGTATGAGGATGTTTTTGGACATGGGTACAACACACACTCACTACAGTACACCCATCCAAACACTCGTGCCGCCGTCGTTTACTTCCTTGCATTTCAGCGGTCTGTCTGTGATAAAAGCCTGTCCTTTTACTACAGTTGGGTATTCACAGCTGCTGCCTCAGTTTGTCACTTTGGTTAAGATGGCAAGTCAGTCAAAGAGCACTCTGAGCTCGCTGTCTTTACGAAGGACACAAACCATTTAAAATCAGCGCATAAAACCGTCATTGGCTCTTGAGAACCGTTCAAGCTACTGCAGGCAGATGCATTATTTGTGGCTCTTTCTGCACCCACTGGCTGGTCCTTCATATTTTGTCTTGTTGGACTACATAAGGTACTCCAATCAGCTAAACGGGGTGCGTGATTTACATTCACTGTCAGTTCTCTTCTCCTGTATCACCACTCCAGACGTGGCCAAGGTCACTTTGCACCCAAATCCGATGGATAGACTGTCCAGCATTGGCTGTTAACATTAAGGCCCTCTGTCCATAAAGAGGAAGAGGCTCCATGTTGTCTCTGTACATGACATGACATAATATATAAATATACATTACCTGGGACTCAGTCTGCATACCAACTAGCTATTTGGGTAACTTTCTATGATGCCCATGTCTACAATGTATTATAAACATAATTACAATGCATTGTAATTTGCCTATAGCACCGTTTAGATATTCTAAAGCATAGTTCACTAACAGGCAGACCACAGTCCAGGTCCGGACCCTTCCGCCGACCTATACGGACCCGGACCTAAAATCAATACATTAATAAGGATTTTCATTTTGACGGGGCAATGCCATTTTAACCAGCGCCAACAGGGGGCGAAAGAGATGGGTGAGCGATACAGGGAGATAAACACAAGAAGAAAAGACCAGTTAGCGGGTGAGAGAAGACGGAGAGAAGAGTGAGGGGAAGGACGAGTAAGTGGGAGACAGAGAGAGAAGGCGGAGAGAAGAGTGAGGGGAGAGACAAGTTAGCGGGAGAGAGAAGACGGAGAGAAGAGTGAGGGGAGAGACGAGTCAGCGGGAGACAGAGAGAGAAGGCGGAGAGAAGAGTGAGTGAAGAGACGGGTTAGCGGGAGAGAGAAGACGGAGAGAAGAGTGAGGGGAGAGACGAGTTAGCGGGAGACAGAAAGAGAAGGGGGAGAGAAGAGTCAGCGAGGGACAGAGAGAGAAGGCGGAGAGAAGAGTGAGTGAAGAGACGAGTTAAAGTGAGGGGAGAAACTTGTTAGCAGGAGATAGAGAAGGCGGAGAGACGAGTTAGCGGGAGACAGAGAGAGAAGGCGGTGAGCGGAGCACCAATGAGTACCTTCACATGTGTATGAGAATGGCCCTGACACCATTTCAGCCCCGATTTCAAACCCTGGCCGGACAGGCTACAGCTCAGGTCCTCTCACTGAACTAAAGACAGTCAGTGAGGGAGTGGAATATAAGAGGGAAAGAAAGACGCACCTTAAAACTGTTCAATTGTTATGATGTGTTCGGACTGATATGTTATATAACTGGCTGAAACTGTTAAGATGTGAAATAGTTAACAAAGAGAAAGGGAAACTCAAGCTGCTGCTGCTGCACTTTATTGAATTTTTCTAAAATTAAGCTCTTTTAAGATGCACACATTTTCAAGCTATTTTATTTATTCGCTCTATTTTATTTTAAATGCAGCCCGAGTGGAACATTAAAAATGTCTACAGTATTATACTGTATACCTGTATAGTTCAAGGGACAATACATATTGTTGTTTTTGAGTTGTACTTTGTTTGTTTGATGAGACAGTCAGTTGTTGATTACATGCAGACGTTGATACAGCTACTAGGTCACAGCTGATAATAGTAATACATTTTATTTATATAACGCTTTTCTAAAAACTCAAAGACACTTTACAGAGATACAATTCATACAAACAAAATCAAAACAACACACTTTTAAAACACAATATTCATTTACAGTTTAAAAGAATTTTTGAAAAGGTGAGTTTTGATCTGGGTTTTCAACAGGGTGAGGTCGGGGCAGTCAAGGATGTTTTTGGGGAGTGAGTTCCAGAGGGAGGGGGCAGCGACAGAAAAGGCTCTGTCCCCCCAGGTCCGGAGTTTGGTCCTGGGAGGAAATGAGAGGAGGTTTGCGTCTGACGAGCGGAGGCTGCGGGAAGGAGTGTGGTGCTGGAACAGGTCTGTGAGGTAGGAGGGGGCCTGGTGATGGAGGGCTTTGTGGGTGAGGAGAATGATCTTGAAGTGGATGTGTTGTGGGACGGGGAGCCAGTGGAGGTTCTGCAGGACAGGGGTGATGTGGTCACGGGAGCGGGTGTGGGTGAGGAGACGGGTGGCTGAGTTCTGGATGTACTGAAGTTTATTGAGGAGTGGAGTGGTTTACCATAGAGGATGCTGTCGCAGTAGTCTAGTCTGGATGAGATGAAGACATGGATCAGGGTTTCGGCAGCAGAGAAGGAGAGTGATGGGCTGAAATGGGATATATTTTTGAGGTGGAAGAAGGCAGTTATGGTGATGTGCTTGATGTGGTTCTCAAAGGAGAGGTTGCTGTCGAAGATGACTCCCAAGGTTTCGGATGTGAGGGGAGGCAGTCAGCGTGGTATTGTCGATGGTGAGGGATAGGTTGTTATTGTTTTTGGTGAGGGATGTGGGACCGATGATGACCATGTCAGATTTATCACAGTTGAGTTTGAGGAAGTTGTTCTGCATCCAGGATTTTATGTCAGTGAGGCAGTTGGTGAGAGTTGAGATGGTTGAAGTGGTGATGGATTTAGTTGAGATGTAAAGCTGCACATCATCAGCGTAGCAGTGGAAGTGGAGGCCGTGGCGGCGTATGATGTTACCGAGGGGAAGGAGGTAGAGGATGAAGAGGAGAGGACCGAGCACCGAACCCTGGGGGACACCTTGGGGCAGGGGAGGAGGTGCAGTTGTTGATGTTGATGAATTGCTGTCGGTTTGTGAGGTAAGACTGTAGCCAGGAGAGTGCAGTGCCAGTGATGTTGAGGGAGGTTTCGAGCCGGGAGAGGAGAGTGGTGTGGTTGATGGTGTCGAAAGCTGCAGTGAGGTCAAGGAGGATGAGGATGCTGAGCTGTCTAGAGTCTGAGGCGAGGAGGAGATCGTTGGTGATTTTGAGTAGGGCTGTTTCTGTGCTGTGTTGCGATCGGAAGTCAGATTGAAAGGGTTCAATCAGGTCGTTGGAGTTGAGGTGGGCTTTGAGTTGGTTGGAGACTACACGTTCAAGTTGGACGTGATGTCTGGGTTGAGTCCCGGTTTTTTGAGGATGGGGGTGAAAGCAGCCAGTTTGAGTGAGGGGGGGGGGCAGAGCCAGAGCTGAGGGAAGAGTTGATGATGTCTGAAATGATTGGGGAAATGGCTAGGAGACAGTTCTTTACGAGATGGGAGGGCATGGGATCCAGGAGGCAGGTGGAGGTTTTCATGCTAGTCAAGATATTGGAGAGCTCCGTCGGGGAAACGGGAGAACTGAGACAGAGTCTGAGTGGTGAAGGGGTAGGAGGTGGAAGGTACAGATGAGGTGTTCAGGTTGCTGTAGATGTTGTTGATTTTTGTTTGAAAAAATGAGAGAAAGGAGTTGCACTTGTCGGTTGTAAAGGATGTTGTGTTGGTGTCACTTGGTTTCAGGAGTTTGTTAATGGTGGAGCATAGAGACTTTGGGTTGGAGGAGCTGGAGTGAATGAGTTGGGAGTAGTAGGTAGACTGAGTGTTGTTGAGCAGTTTTGTATTCTTGCAGGTAGTCTGTGCATATTTGGTGATGTACTGTTAATCCGTTTTTCTTGCAGAGTCTTTCAAGTTGGTGTTTTCGGGATTACATTGTGTGGAGTTCAGGAGTGTACCAGGATGCGGAGTGAGTGAACGTGACCGTTTTGGTTTTTATGGGAGCCAGCTGGTCGAGACCGGAGGAGAGTGTGTTGTTGTAGAAGTGCACAAGATCAGAAGGATTATCAGACATCAGTGGGGGGGGGCGGCAGTTAATAGTGTAGAGATGGCAGCAGAGAGAGTGTCGGGGGAGAGAGATTTTATGTTTCTGAAGCGTATTTGATGTTTTTCTTTGGGGCCAGGGACTGGTATGTCAATTTCCATAGTGATGGTCAGATGATCAGAGATGTTGAGGTTGAGGCTGTAGAGTTGGTGAATTGTAAGACCAGTTGAGCAGACCAGATCCAGGATGTGTCCATGGCTGTGGGTGGGGAAGTTAATGTGCTGGGTGAAATTGAAGCATTGTAGCAATTCCAGGAATTCTTTGGCAGGGTTGCTGTTATTATCATCAATGTGGATGTTGAAGGCCCCCAGGAGGAGAACGGATGGTGAAAAAGCACATACTGTAGTTGAGTCAGGAAAGCAGAGAAGTCAGAGCGAAAGGAAGGGTTTGGCTTAGGAGGGTGGTTGATAATTCAAGTGACCAGGGGAGTGGAGCCTTAGAGTTTAAAGGCGAGGTGTTCAAATGAAGCAGTGGCAGGGATGGGAATTGTGGTTATTTTAATGTCCTTTCTGTAAACTGCTGCAACACCGCCTCCCCGCCCCTCAGGACGAGGTTTTTCTTTGTATGTGAAGCCAGGGGGTGTAGTCTGATTGAGTGAATAATAGTCCAGGGGTTTGTGCCAGGTTTCAGTGAAGCAGAAGTAGTCCAGGTTATTGTCTGTGATGAATTTGTTCAGTATGAGGCTTTTATTGTTGAGTGAACGAGTGTTGAGTAGGGACGTTTCAGGTGACGTTGCGTTGTGGTTAGTTGGGAGGACTGAGGGAGTAGACGAAGATTGGACGGATTGACTTGCTGTTTATTGTGATGGCGTAACACGGAGGTTTGTGTGCGACGCGATGATCACAGTGACGGGATGGAGTTTGGGGAAGTTGTAGGTGAAGATTCGGCCAGAGCCTCTGTGTGTGTGTGGGTGGGTTCCCCGGAGTAATCACGTTTCCAGCAGTGTGTCAATGTTATCTGGAGGCAGGTGGTGATTAAAGTTGTGGAGTTCAGACACGGAGTACAGCGGTGGCATTGCCAGGTAGAGTAGCGTTAGCACGGCGCTGGTATCAGCAGGTGACTGAGTGCCGAGTGTCCGGTGAAGGAGAAGCGTTGTCCACGGCAGGAGTATCCAGGTGTTAATCCACAGCATGCCCACGGAAACATAGAGGTAGACTGACAGGCTACAGGCTAGGTTAGCCTTATCTTAGCCTCCAGGAACGGAGGGACGCCTGTTGTGGTGGAGGGTAGCGGAGGAATCCAAACGGAGCCTGGGAGACGGGGCCCAGTAGAGCTGACCACACCAGGGACGAACTGATCCCGGTGTGAAAAACTGTTGGGTTCGGTGTGGCTGGTGATGTTACTGACGAGGACAGTTCAATCTGATGGTAGACCGGTAGCAGGACTTCGGAGAGTCAAGCTAGCAGGTGAGGTCAAACTAGCAGGACTTCGGAGAGTCAAGCTAGCAGGTGAGGTCAAACTAGCAGGACTTCGGAGAGTCGAGCTAGCAGGTGAGGTCAAACTAGCAGGTGAGGAGAGTCAGGCTAGCAGGTGAGGCTGAAATGTTTGGTATGTACAGATTGCCGATCTACGCTAATCCTGTAATATGATTGTCTTTTGGATCGTTAGTTCAATGTGTTGTATCCAAATGCCTAGCAGGATAGCTTTGCAGTACAGATTACAGTAAGTTAAACAGCAAAACATACACAGCAACAGTACCAGAGTGGCAGCCAAAGTGCGCCGGCGTCCGGCAGCTAATGTATATCACACTCATTCAAAACGCCAGTTAGACATTTTGATGTTCCGGACCTTTGCCTCAGGAGATTTTCTCTAACTGGACCTCGTTGAATTTTAGTTGAATACCCCTGTTCTAAAGACTTAACAACACTAACTATAATGCATTTATTAAGGACATAAAGAGGCCCTTATATGCTTTTGGGGGTTTTTTCCTTTCCAGTTGTGTGTTTTATACGTTTTTGTGCATGTAAATGGTCTGCAAAGGCTAAAATCCCAAAGTTCCCTCCCTTCTGAAATGCCTCCATTAGAGTCCTTTGTTTTTTTCCGTAACATAGTGACATCACTATGCAACACTTGCGCTTCTACTGGAAAGTGCTCCAATTCAGTGTACCTAATAGGCAAAAGGGGCGGGACATCTCTAAGTGGTTGACCAATACCAACAGACACTGCAAGCTAACCAATCAGAGCAGACTGGGCTCTGGTTTCATGTACCTACATTATACAAATACTGTATACTATGAGCTGTGCTAGTCTTTGACCAGTTTAAATCTATTATTGCTTTGATTTCTCCTCACCATATACAAGTCCTGATGGCAGGCAGGAGCTCTCGCACCTATTAGAGAATTATTACTATACATTCAGTAGTAAACACACGCCGACCTAACTTCTACAGTCTGCTAAAATCTGTATGAAAATCAAAGGTTAACAACTAGATGACAAGGGAACTACTTATCTCTGAGGCAGATCACTTTTTCTAAACTCCATAAAGACCTTTTTGAACATGAAAGCATGTCACAGTAGAGGCAGAAAATAAAAACATACAACAAACAACTGGAAATGAGCAAAATAGGGCCCCTTTAAATCTGCTTTTGGTAAATGCAATAAAAATAAAAATGTGTCCTACTTGCTGTGACTGTTTCTATGTCCTGCTGGTAGTGCATGAGACCATTATCCGTGAAACAAAAAATGTTCCTCTATCTCCTACTAGTAACTCAGATGTTTTCAGAAACAGAACTACTGTAGTTATGCTGTGTAGCTGTAAAAGGAGAAGGTTTGTGACTGTCGCCATGTTGAAAGCAGTAGAGCAAAACACAGCTCACCTCCAGGATCAAACTTTCACATTTTACACTTTAATAGTAGATCAAAACAAGTATTGGGAGAGAAATTGGCAAAAGCAACTGAGTCTTGATTCTTTTTTGATCCGAGCTGCCTGGTGTTTGGCAGCATTTGGCAGTTTTATCTGAGTTCAGAGATTGATGCTGTGTTACAGACGGCTCTGATCAAAATCTCCTTTGTGCGTACTGGAATATTGTAAATACTATTAGGAGCACTGGGGGGAGATAGAAGAACATCATTTTTCACAGATTATCTGTCTCATGCAAGACTATCGAGATATAATGACATTGTCAGCAAATATGTCTGTCATAAAGTTACCAATTAGAGCTTTAAGGAGATCATACATTATTTTCATAACATGTGTGGATTCAGTTTTCATTTTTACTTAAACCCAACAATGAGCCCTTATAACAACTGATAATCACATTATAATGAATCATAGTAATTATTATAATGCAAAATGAAAACGTTCAAATATATTATAACTATGAGAATACTAATAAACATTTAGGAAGTGACCAGCAATTGTAAATGATTATGACACTTGACCTTATAACACATTGTATCATCATTTATAATGTGTTAGGGTTATAGTAATGAAGCGTTATGAATATTTATGCTAAGAACTATACATATTCGGTGCAATGAGCAGACCATAACATATGTTTGTTACACAATATAGACACAGAAAGTCATTGCTATTTGTCTACATGAATATTCCTGTGCAAAATAAGCTACATTAAAGCATTTATTATGGAATAATAACCCTACATTTTATGACTCATTACAGTAAGACTGTGATATTTACCAGCAGAGCAGACAGCTGAAAAGGAAATTACTCTGACCAGAGACATTAGCTAAAGTCAGGAACAGCTGAACAGAAGCCAAGCCATGAGCACTCTGAAGTGTCCTAGATACAAATTATGCAGACATTTAAAAGACGTGAACAAAATAACAGAAAGAATTGTTTTGAGCCATAAAATGACATGCTAAAATCTGAACTAAGAGAACCATATGGCAAAAGGAGGAACACATCGTTTGTGTTTTGATGACAATGTTGGGTACAAAGAAAAAACATTTCAAGAGACAACCTGTTGCAGAGAGGACAGCATCAGGTGTTCCCTTTGTCCAGGCAAATTATCTTGAGCCTCGCTGATGAATTAGCAGAAGCAATGCCACATTTCCACCAGCATCTCCTGAGCCACAGGTCTGAACAACAAGTCTGACTGCAACCACCTAATTATTTTTTCATTACACTCTTCCACCTTTCATTTCTTCTTAATTAATCTATTAATCGTTAAGTCTGTGATGTGTCAAGGGATAGTGAGAAGTTGCCCCAGAGGAGTGTGATAAAATGTGCTGTGACCACCTATGAAGATGGAATCCAGCGGGGTTCCTGCGCCTCACAGTGTAGGGGTGGGGGAGCGTCTAAACGAGTTGCGCTCAGCTCCCCTGAGGCCCGCTTATTGCTCGCCACCCGCTACTTCCCCAGAGGGGGGACTCTGGGGACCATCGGCCACTCAGCTCGTTCGCCTCAGCAGGTGTGAGGGAGGTCTGCATGCCATCTAAGGTCGAAAGCAATTCATTGGATTTCATCTTTCACATCTTTCCTATTTAAAGCCTTCTGTATCTAAACAAGCAACATCATATGTGAGGTTAAAAACAGGCTGATATATTCATACGACCTCTATATTCCACATGTAAATATATTGACTTATTAGCTACTTATTAATGCTACGGTAAAGGAATCATTATGTGTTGATTAGTCCAGATATTCACTCTGCAGTTAAAAAGAGCAGCAAGATCTCTTTTTAAAATTGAAGAAGCAAATCTTTCTGTGTTTTCTGCATGACTGATGATAAATGAACTATTTATACAAATCCGGATGCAATGATTACCAGCAGTTGCCATGAATACACAACCTCAAATTCCTCTAAAACTGTGAGAGAAGCCATACAAGAATTCACTGTCACACCAGCTGTCCCGTAAACGAAAAAAGCAGACTGCACCAAAGCTGTTCCCCTAATTCAGTGTGGATGTTAGGTGCTGATAGAGAAAACAATTACCGCAGCTATACGCAGCGGTTCACCGAGTGCTCAGGGAGGACAAATAACAAGGCAACAAACCCAGAATGCCACCACGGATTAAAGTGTGTAACGATGAAATGCCCTCTGATGGAACAGGACAGGCCAATCAACCTGAGTGGACACGGTATACTGTCATGAGAGCTTTACCGTCAGTGAAATAAAAACTCACCTCTCCATTATACACTTTGTTAAAATCAAAGCGACACTTGGTCGTGTGAACAAAAAAATATATAAGCGCTAGAAAAATGGTGGAAGAATTGTATTGAAAGAAGGGCGCACACACTAAAATACATTCAGCTTTGCAGTGGTTTAAATCAAAGCTTAGCATTAAAGCTGCACCACGATTAAATTATCATGTGTGTTGCAAGTGTGCAAGATCACTGAGGGTTGTGATACAGTGATAAAAGAGCAAAAAAAAGGAGCAGGATGAGGAAGGGAAAGGCAGATCTATGAAGCGCTGGAAGAGCTTCTGTACTGTAGTGAGAGGGAGAAGGAAAAATAGGCCAAGGCTAATCCCCAACATTTACAGCTCAGCATATGATTAGGGGGTGCAGGAGTTATTTTGTAACCAAGAATGCCATTTGATCTTAAAAATTATATAATATTTCCCCAATTTTATCTTTCTCATTGTTTAAACACGGTAAAATATTAAGATTACGCAAACCCCTGAAAAGTATCCTTTCCGCATCATGTAAGGCTGAATATTCACGTTTTGGTGGGTGATGTAAACCCGGACAAAGCGTTAAAGCTCACTTTGATTCTATCATTATTATTTGATTCCATTAAATAATGCCCAAAAAAGGGGAAAATAAAACAAAAGAAGCTATCAGTTTAAAGAGAAAAATACAGAACAGGGAGAATAGATAAACCTCTTTAATATAAAATAAATATATAAAAAACAATTTAAACAAGTTGCACCATGCCTATATGTTCCTATCGTGATGCTGTGTTGATATAATCTGGTATTGAATAAGTACAATATAAAATCCCTGCCAAATATTTTTGTACTCATCTGATGAAAAATCTTTCCAGCATCGCAGTTTATTTTCAACAATGAAACAAGCCTCTCTCTTGAGTTCAGCTGTTGGCAAGCTGAGGGGTTGTTCCAGTTAGATAAAAAGAAATGGCCAACATGTATTCTTACTATCAGCTGTGATTAAAAAACAACAACATTTGGCTGGTGCTTCGCTGATGCTTCTGGGAGAGTCGTGCATGCATAGCTGGGGCTCCTCCAGACTTGTGATGTGAAATATGGGAGGTTTTCCTTTTTTTGATGCTGGTGAAAACACACTTTACGTGATGCTTTGAGCTGCATCTTTCAGCCTTGTCAAGCTGTGCTCACTCTTCCCGGTAAAACACCCGCAGCAACTCAATGCTGGACAGCTCTGCAGGGCTTGATGGAAAGTAAAAAGTCACAGTAGTTAAATATTTTAGTGTATCGAGTTAATACCATCGACCATGTCTCCAAAACACTGTTCTTTTGCAAGTTTCCTATCTCACTAGCAGTTACCACTCATATTTTCCTGATTGCTTTACTTAACCATAACCAAGAGGAAGTAATCTTGCAAGGACTGATTTTACACACTTTTCATTGGTCTTGGAAAGTACCACTGAATATGTTAAAAATAAGCAATATGGCTCCAGAGGAAGCTATATTAACCTGCCTCAAGTCATTTTAGTCAATTTGGGCTAGAAGTCTGAAAATGAAAAATATCCTGGGGTGTGCAGCTAGAAAAAAGTGAGGCAACAGAACTCCTCACCACTGTTTCAGGGCAAGCTCAAGGCTGCATCAGCCATGAGTGGAGTGAGAATTACCGTATCTCTGACTGGACTATCAGCAGCTGGTGTTGCATTCACACACTTTACATGTGGACATAGTCACCATGACATAGTCCACAGAAAAATGGGCTTGAGGACAAACATTTGAATGCCTTGTGTTTGGCATTTTGGCCGTCACTATCTTAATTGTTGTCTTTTGCCACCAACAAGAATAATCTAAAGCCACTAAAATGTTACACTTAGCTTTTATGAATAAAAAACACGTTTTAGAAAGTTTAAACATAGTGAAAACATAGACAACACCCAAACCAACAACATCCTGTCTTGTCAATGAAAAGGCAGCAACGTTCTAATGCTCCTTTAGGGTCAATTTTCATCTTGATGGGACCATAATTGACAGAAAATACAAAAATATGTCGTATTTACACTTGAAACTTGCTATTGAGACCATAATCTAATTAGAAACATCTCAACCAAGGTAATACATCTAATAAGAAGCAGGATAGTTTTTTCATAGACTTCTATGCAATTTGGCCTGAAATGTGCATGAGAACAGCAAGCTCCACCAATCACGGATGAGAACAACATAATTCAAATCCTTGATTCAGAATATGAACGGGATTTCTACTACAGGGAACTCCCTGTTAAGCTCTATAGAGGCAGGGGACTCTTCTGTATACCCTGGGGTTTCCAACTAAAGAAAATCTAAGGTTGCACACAGGGTTAAAAAGGCATTAAAGGTTTAATTGTAGGCTTCTATCTGAAGTAATCTAGAAACTGGTTTAGTGGGGCTTCCATAGGCGTGATGCGATCTTTACTCTGGTAATTGGTAAAAAAGTACAGTGGCTGCATGTTGCACTAATTGCAAAAGTTGGAGTGGAGGATGACATCAACTAATCTAAACAAGGAGAGATGAAAGCAAAGATAGCTTTCCTTAGGTCAGCAAGGGATAATAAAGGAGAAAGAGTAAGACTGAACCCCCCCTCTACACTGGATCATTAAAACAGAGATAGGAATGGCCCTCCTAGTGGCTTAGCTCACTAAAGCGTTTACCATGAAAGCAGCATCTTGCAGCCTCCTTTCCCCCCCTCAATCACGTCTGCCTCTCAGCTATCAAAGAAATGTCCAAGATTACTGTTAAAAAGAATGTGACTCACCTTTTAATCTTCCCAACAAATGTGTTCTAACTTATTGGTCATTATTAAGACGGTTATTCGTAAGTACATTACTGTGTTCCAGCATCTTCCCACTCCCAGCCAGAGGTAATAAGCACTTGCAGCTAGCAGTCCACGCACACTATCAAAATTGATATCCTACCACAGTAACCATACTGCTGTTTGTGGCAGGATCCCTGACAAGCTCTCACAATTTATGCTGTTCCACCATCTGCACTGCTTGGGAAGCAGCACTGACAAGGCAAGTGCACTCATGTTGTCAGATGGAATGCACTGCAACATGTCAGCTCTTACTCTGAACAAGAGAAAGATTATGTAGAGAATATACTAAAAGAAGGAGACAGTGATTCCACTCTGTACACCTGTGTGAACTTACTTTGTGTCAGGGAAAATGGGTTCTTCTGACACTATTTCCATACATTTGCAAGCTTATTTTTTACTTCTCAAATGTCCAATTTGAAATGCAGGGCAGGACTGACCTTTCCTTTACGAAGAAAGTTTTTGTATTGTTTGCAAATATGCACATACATATTTTGCTAATGATCTTACAATGCAAGCACACCCATACAATTTTTCCACTGAGTGCAATTATCCATGTGTCAAATTAAAACAGCACTTAAGGCCAATGCATCAGTGATAAGAGGATAAGGTAGTGACTTTTTTTCCTCATGTATTTAAACAAAATGACAATTTGTTTTTAAGAAACACTAACCCTAACCCTAACCCTAACCCCCCCCTGTGTTGTGTTACCGCCAACTCTCTGAAGACACTGATAATTGCACTCAAACTGTGTTTGGCTATTATCCATGATCGGGATCTTGAACTGTTATTGCAATGATGAAAAGGACCAGTTTTGCGCACAATGTGTGCTTTTAACCTCATTAAAATATGTTCAACAAAACAAGGTAGCACAGATACGCTGATTTCTTTGGAGCCCTTTGCGGGAGCTTTGAGATTTACATATTTGTTTTGTCCTATTTGCCTACATTTAGCGGCCACAAAAGCTGCACAATCCTTTGAATATCCGCACCTTAGAGTATACAACATAGGGGCCAGGCAAGACACAGAGGAAAACATCCCAAAACTATGGCATTAAGATATACAGAGAAGAGAAGAAAAGAGGACAGAATTTTAAAAAGGACAAACCACAAACGATGAAAAACCAGTTTTTAGCATCAGATACAGTTATGCTTCCATTCTATCAAATGTACATTATTAATCCACACTGACTATAATAAGAAAAGAAAAAAAATTCTCTTGCTCTTGATGTGAATTCTCAGTCGGAGTCAACAGCTAGCAGAAGCCCATCTATAACTTATAGGTTTAGCGCTGCTTTGAGCTCAATGCTAATGTCAACTTGCTAACTTTTTCAAAAATATAACAGCTGATTTTTAGCTGGTAAAATGTTTTCAATGCTGACCATCTTATTTACGCAGGCTCACATTTGTAAAATAGCCCTGATCACAAAGTACAGCTGGGGCTGATCGAACGTCATTCTTTTTTCAGGCATTTGGAAATAACATTTTGAGAAAATTATTATTTTGGCGGCACAATAGACACCTTCTTGGAACATAAATATCAGTACCAAATTTCATGGAAACCCTCCTCCCAATAGCTGTTGAATATGTCAGTCGGAACAGAAATGATAGACAAACCAGGGTTGCTATCGATGAGTCTAAAACAGTTATGTGAAACAGCAGGGTAACCATTACCAGCCGTACAGCAATTGCAGCCAATCAATTTTTCCAATTATTTACAAATTGTTGTTCTTTATATTTCAAGGGGAGCTAGACCAACCATTAAATGCTTTTGGACTGAGAGGAAAGCTGCTGCCCAAAAGCCCCACAGGCAGTGGGAAATAAGCATATCTATAGTGCCAGGTAGACAAGAATCAGCCATTGTTCCACGGCTTTTTTTCTTTCATTTTTTACACCATATAATTCTGTTTCTAGTGTGGGTTTAATAAGAGCAGCCTTCACTCCTGGCACAGAAGAAATTCCCCATTGTGAAACCGCTAAGGTAGAGTGTTACTCATTCCCCTCTACTCCACACATATATTCCTGGAGAAACTGATCATTAGTAGTGGATGCCTTCGAGGGTCAAGTCTGCATTTCCCACCTTGACATTTCAACCCCATGGCTCCAGTGGTAGTGAATTAAATTGGTGGAAAAATGGCTTGATACAGTTTGTATCTTTGCCAAAAGCAAACATGGGGTGTCGTTCAATTTGAAATGTGTTAATCAAAATAATGTCCTGCAGTGTGATGGCACAGCTACCTCATTATGAAAAATATTCATTCATCAAATTCAGAGGACGGAGAGTCCTTAAATGTCGGGTCGTGTGTACAGTCTCAGATGAGTCAGTGTGAAAACCTGACAGTGTTTTCTGCTAATTATCCCTTGTGGGAATGTATAAAGAGAAAAAATGGTTCCAGTGTGCTTTGTTGAAATAGACAGTTTTATTAGCAACAATCTTTTCCATTCAGCAAACAGAGCTGCATTTATACGCTGTGAGGTGCTGTTATCAGAGGAATAAATGCATTTAGATCTAGTAACACAAAAGAAGCACTTCTGTTAGAGTTCCAGCAACATTGTGAGACTTTGTCGAATTTAGCAGTTTTTCTTATTTTCGTATAGAAGACCTGCAAACTTGTTCTGTCTGGAAAATCAGTGGACCTATTTAAAAGAAAATATTGTGAAGGAAGATCTTCTAGAACGTATTGAAGGACTAGCACTTTATTTAGGGAAAGATGCTTTTTTGCTTTAAAAGTTTCGCCTGTCTTGTTTATATGAAGCCACAACCAGCATAACAATACGAAATGGGGAAAAGCTAGCCTAGCTCTGTTTAAAACAAAATCACCTTACTAGCACCTCTAAAGCTTACTGCATAACACATTGTCTTTTTTTGTTAATCCATTTGAAGGCGTAAAAGAAAGTGTAACATTCACATTCACATTCTTTTCGCCATGCTAAATTGGCTGGCTGGTGGTGTTTGTAGTTACCCTAGACATGTGTGTGGTATCAATTTCCTACATTTTCTTTGATGTACAGTTTCCGTTGCATTAAGCACACCTGCGCTGCATTAAAGTCTAGCTTAGTGAAGCTTGTTCTAAACGCTGAATGCATACGTTTATGAAAAGAAAAATAATCTGCAAAGTTTAGTCCACAGTTATCCTGGCCAAAATAATTCCTTATTGTAATGTTGTTGAAATATCTAAAGAAAACAAGTCATTATTAAATGGGTATAATTAACATGAAAATGTCATTATTTAAATATCTCCATGTGACACCCCTAGTTTTAAGAATAGATAATCATATATTATTTATAGAGATTCACTGATCTTAAGTGAGGATTTGCTGCTTCTCTGTTTTGTATCAGATTTGACCATATATTTCTGAGTTTCAAACGGTTAGAACAAAAATAATGCTTTATAATTTTAATAATTTTCAATCTACATGATTCATCCATAATCAAAACAAAAATTGTATTTTGACTGACAACGACCACTGTTCACAAGTAGCTCTGCTTTCTGCTCAAATAGAAACCACCGGATGACTAAGACCTACCCCACAGAGTTGCTTTGGTGCATTTAATATGCTTCACTGGACTTCTCGCTGCTGCACATGGACACACTGGCTACTGTCAAACCCACGCATTCCTCTGTGACACAAACAAACAACATTTCTCAAACCAGCATTTGTCTGTGATCTTGCAGCGTCTGTGCTGATGGGCTTTGAGCTGTGACATTTGAACCGGGGCTTTGAGTCACACAAAAAGCTCAGTGTTGATTATTGCACTGTTTGCTGTGACAGGTCCAACACATTGGGCAGCCTGCTGAAGACTTACGGTGGTTGTAGAAAATACGCCATACTGGTCCATTGATCATAGAGAGAAACCTAGAGCTGACAATATAATTGCTTCAGGGCCTTTCATTACCATAACTCCTTCAGTGATTGTAAAGGTCATGACCCTCTTTGTCAGCCTCTTCCTGCCACCGTGTAGATCAATGCTACTCATCACACAGGCTTTATTGATTGTCAGAAAATAAAATAATCAATCATGTTCTTAATTTCATCAATCATAGATCCAAATGGTGATTTACATTAACCTTACCTCGGGGAATTAAACTAGAAACAATTGGAAATATATGGAGATTAAAGAAGCCCTATTATGCAGGTTTTTGTGCATGTAAATATTCTGCAAAGGCTAAAGTCCCAAAGTAAATCCCTGAAACGCCTCCTTTGTACTCCTCTGTTTACTTCTGTAACATAGTGCCATCACTACGTAACACTTGCTCTTCTTTTGGCTAGCACTCCAACACATTGTATGTGATAGGCTAAGGGGCGGGACATCTCTAAGCGGTTGACCAATCACAACAGAGCCTGCTAGCTAACCAATCACAGCAGACTGGGCTCTGGTTTCAGGCAGAGGATGAAAAGAGGTGCTGCAGCACAGGCAGTATGAAAAAAATATAGAGCTTTCTGAACATTAAAGCATGTGAACTTGTCACAGTACAGGCTGTAAGTCAGTATATTTGAACCACAACCTGCTATTTCTGTATATTACAAACTTATACAGTGCCACTTCAGATGCATTCTCAGACTGTGGGTCCCACATACAGTAAAGTTATTTCTCTTCCATAACAGGCAATTTCTGCACTTTCTTTTTTGATCTGCCTCTGAAGATGCCTTTGGCTGTTGATGAAACCGTGGCTTCATTTGTTTCAAGCTGTAAACTGTTCACTGTCCAGCCTTGGCTGCAGGCTCAGAGTGTTTCCGCCGGCTGTCTTTATGCTTTTTCTTCCGTATGCCTGATCTAAAGTGTTTACTGCATCTTCCTGAGCTCTCCAAAGAAAACAGAAGGCTGAATGATGGACTGCTGTAGAAGGGCAGGTCTAACAGGCTGCTGTTTGTTTCATTTGGCATGACAGGAAGTTGATTTTGTATGCTTGATTTCTCATTCCCGTGTGTACCCAGGCTGACCTAACTTGTGCCTACTCAATAATTCTTTCTTATTTCTTTTCCACCTAAAATGCCATAATGATGTATGGTTGTCTCTCACAACACATCAATATTTAATTTCTGTTGGTTTACTTTGAATTACTACTTCCATGCTCTGCGGCAAATGGCTATGCTGACAGTGCCAACCCTAGCCACAGAAAAACTAACGTTGCAGCCTCTCAGGACATGCACTATCTCCTGTTTCTAGAAAAGCCTATTTTTCTTCATCTTTTGAATTCATCACATTTGTCCTACTTAACGTGGGAAACACTGTCTCCAACAAAACCTATTTACAGAATAATTTCAATAAACTCTTTAGTGTCAGTTGCCTCACATATGATCTACAATTAATGCATAATGACATTTTGTTCAAACAAAAAGTGGATGTGCACATCATTTAATATTATGTTTTCAATACCCAACATTTGTGCAAATGAAATCCTGTTTTCAGCTCATGGCTTAATTCAAGGACCTAAAGTTGTTTGGTCAATCTGTGTGCTGCAGGAAATATTCCTGGGCAGAAGTCAATCTATTGGGTTTTCTCCATCCTCAAAAAAACTTGAAAGCATAGTTTCTGCTTCGTAGTATCCACATCACAACTGAAAACTCTTTGAAGCCTATAGAGCTGACTGGCGGACAGCTTCTTTTTCAGTTATGCTACATGAAGCTCAAACCACCAGGGGCTGCCTGCAGATCTAAGAAATAGTTACCATGTGTTTTGATAAAAGACCAAATATGCAAAATAAACAGCATGTTTTTCCTCATACCTGTTGTGCTTTTTACCCTATTCTGAATGTTTTAATGTGAAGTCCCACATTTCTTATTTATTGCAATGCAGATAGCCTATGTAATAATGGACTAATTATTTAATTTCAATATTTTAATAATTTAAAAAGCAAAAGATGTTTGGGATGGTGGGCAAGATATGTATTGGTGTAAGACCGAACACCGAGTAACACCAGCTGCATGGACATCATAGTTGGCACTGGGTTTTGGGAGCTGAAATGATCAAAAATGCTAGCAAATGATACAGCTCAGCCAAGGTGGAAAACATTAGAGAGGACATTTAATGCTTATTTTCAGGTTCATATTTGTATTTTGAGCCTAACTGTGACATGTTCACATACTTTAATGTTAAAAAAGGTCTTTATTTTTCTCATACTGTCGGTGCTGCACAATTCTACTCACCCTCCGTCTGAAACCAGAGCCCAGTCTGCTCTGATTGGTTAGCTGGCCAGCTCTGTTGTGATTGATCAACCACTTAGAAAAGTCAGAAATGTCTCTCACCTTAGCCTATACCGTACAATGTGTTGGAGCACTAGCCAATAAAAGCATGGATGTTACATAGTGATGTCACTATGTAACATAAATAAACAAAGGAGTGCTTTGCAAACCATTTATATGCACTACAACCTAATTATCACACTGCAGGAAAGGGAAAACCGTCAAAAAGCAAAATATGCTCCATTAAGCTTCACATCTCGAGCCATCAATGGCCTCTTGAGAAAAATGTGGGTTTGTAATTCAGTTGACAAAATAGTTCCTTTATGAAACTGCTCCTAGAAAAGGTCGGTGTTACCATGATGCCAAAGAGACATTGCTGTTGTTTTTCAAATTGTTTGGGCAGGTTTGAGCTCCATAAGCACCATTAATACCATTTACATCCACTACATTGGAGGGAAGAGAGGCATCTGTATTTCTGATATCTCCAACACTCAAAACTGTACATTGATAAATACAGGGATTCCACATTTTTTTTTATTCAAATACTTCTCAAGGATTTCCTAGTCCTAACTCTCTTACATTTAAGGACCCAAAAGAGCTTAGTTTGAGACACGGATCAAGGTTTATTACTGTTACTGAGAATTGTTATAATAAGAACTGGCAGGCTTTACTGAAGCTTACAGACAACAATTAAAAAGTAAGAGAGGCTGCATGTGCCCTTTCTAACACAGAACTGCAAAACAATATGCTGTAAAAGTTCAGTGACAGACTCAATAGTTCAGGAGCAAAGTAAAATAACATGTCTTCAAAATATATATAAATAAAAGCACTTTCAATGAGCCTATTTAGAAAAAGAGTTCAATTTGTTTCTGAAAAATGCTTTTTAGGATCTGAAGGTTCTGAGGAACAATGTTGATAGCACTTAAGGTAAGAGGTAAACTGTGTTTTGTCATATTGCCTGAGGGAATATATTGCGACAAAATACATGTTGGCATTCGAGAGTCCTCAAATTACATAACTGGCCTTACACTTACTGAAATGTAGATGGCTCAATGGTATAATGTGTGTAAATCACAAACTTTTCTCACTATCTGTGCTGCATGTCATCCACCTAATCCTTACAGTTCGTGGAGAGTGAACAAAAAGTATGAATTTACAATGTGTTTCCATCATGTGGATACTCTAAAATCACATTATTAGAATATGAGAAATACATCTCATACTTCTCTTGTGTTAAAAAGAGGAATTTATAATGAAGCTCTTCTTCCAACAATATTAGAATTTTATGAGCACTGTCGATGGTATTCATCATTTTATTAACGCAGCCATCACATTCTTAGGGTTTTTGCTGAAATTATTTCATTTAATATTAACATTAATTGTGCATTATTCATTAACTACTTGCTATTTTATTTAACTTCAGAGGCATAAATACTCGGGATAACCGAAAGCTAGCCGCTGGTATGGATGTGACTACACAGATAGAATACTGGGATAAAACTGCAGCATTATACATTTTTACCCCATGGGGTGTTTTTCCAAAGTTCCTTTGTGCTAACAGCTCAGTGCTTTTTAATATTTCAAGCAAAAGCTATTATTCTTTCTAAGAATGTCTATACCCTATTAGTAAAATGTTCTCTGACCTTGTCTACATTGCATTAACAAAACACATCATTTTAACCACTTATAGTTATTGAAGTGTCTAAATCATTTAGAAATGATGGAAAGGTTACATAGTTCCAAACATTAGAAGCAAGTATAGCTGGCAGTGGTGGGCCGTCAGGGCCAGCAAGGCCTTCTCTGCTGGCCTAAACATCATCAGAATATAAATTAAATTTTGATATATTTTTTCCACAAATACGTATTACATTATTCCCCATAGTCTATTCTCTTCATTTTATAGCGTTCTTCTTGGCTGCGCTGCTTCCAGCCTCAGAACGAGATTTGGAGGGCTGGCCTTTATGTTAGAGCTTTTATCCAATCATATTTCAGCCATAATGTGTTGCTAGGGTCAAAGAAATCTGCCCTTAGGCCTTCAGAATCAACAGTGCGGGCGCCTGTAGCTTAAAGTGAACGCAAACAAAACTGTGGCGTTAACCAATCAGATTTCGAGGTGGCGACAACGGGCCAGCTAGCAGGCGTACGCTAACGTTAGCACGTGCACATCTTCTGATTGGATACGCACTATTGAGAGGCAGAGCTAGGCAGTAGGCAGAGCCATACAGTCTATGGGCAAAGCTAGCAAACAGAACTAGAACTTGAGCGAGCTAATTTGTGTAGATTTCTAATAGCTATTTTTTTCAACCCACAATGGCTGAAGGAGGAGAAGAGATCAATTTGGTCGAAGATATAATTACAACGCCATTTTCAAAACGAACTTTTCAAGTAAAGCTACACATCTTGAAAAGGGAACGACCAACTCCAACGCTAGCGAGCCTAGCACAGCAGGGAAACTACGAGCGGTACCCGTGGCTCACAGCCTCCGAGAGGCACTGCAAATTGTACTGCCGGGAATGCCTGGTATTTGCAACTGATCGATTTGGTGTTTGGAGCCACACTGGATTTGCAAACTTGAGTTGTCTAACCCAGGCAGCAACGAGACACCAAAGCACAGCTGGGCACTTGGAAGCACTAGTGCTTTTGAAAACCTTTGGGGACACCCGAGTGGATCTACAGCTCAACGAACAAGTGCGCAGGGAAACGGAGCTCCACAACGAAAGGGTGAACAAAAATAGGGAAATATTGAAAGACTGATTGATTGTGTCCTGTTTTTGGGTAAACAGGAACTTTCATTTAGGGGACACGATGAAAGCGCCGAGTCCAGAAACAGAGGAAACTACGTGGAGCTTCTTTCTTTTCTTGCTGAGAACAACACAGATTTGCATTACCACCTGTACACAAACAACATGTTTACTGGGACGTCAGGCAAAATACAAAACGACCTGATTTATGCTATTGCTGAAGTGATGGGAGAAGAGATCAAAATGAAGATTAAAAAAGCACCCTTTGTCGCTGTTATGGTGGACGAGACGTCAGATGTGGGTAATGTAGCACAGCTGGCACTTGTCCTGCGTTATGTGACAGACACAGGTGTCAAGGAGCGGTTTGTCAGATAATCTGATTAATTAAGTTAACTGTAAATGCTGATGTATTGATTATAAATGCTTCAGAAATATTAATATAACTCTGTTGTACTTGACTATGTTAAGGTGATGCAACGCCCGGTTATACTGCGTTTCTGTCTAAATGTATAGTTTCTAGAGCCATGGCGTCATAATGATGGTATTAAGAGGTGGAATAATTCAGGTAGGACTGTGTAGGACATCACTGAAGGCCTAGGTGTGAAATGCACGGCCCGCCACTGATAGCTGGAATGTCCAATTATGTGCTTCATAAAATGTTGATGATTTGGAGTACTTGTTGCATTGATTCTATTTAAAGAAGTTTATTGCTTTTTAAAAAGGACAAATAATGCCCATTTTCAGGTTCATATTTGTATTTTGTGCGTCTACTGTGACATGTTTACTAGATTTAATGTTCAATGTTTTTCTCGTACTGCCTGTGCTGCAGCACCTCTTTTCACCTTCCATCTGAAACCAGAGCTCAGTCTGCTCTGATTGGTTTGCGGTTGTGCTTGGAGATGTGTTGGAAATATCCCACTTGTGAGCCTTTCACGTACTATGTGTGGGAGCGTGAGCCAATAGAAGCTTAAGAGTAACATAGTGATGTAATAATGTAACAGAAAACACCAAATGAGTCCAGTGGAGGCGTTTCCGGTTGGGGGGAGGGTTATGGGTTAGCCTTTGTAGACCATTTGCATGCACAAAAACCTATATATCCCAATACAGGAAAGGGACAACCGCAAAAAGCATAATAAGGCCCCTTTAGAGGCAAATAGATGACTGATTATAGAGTATGCACAATGTTCTTATTTTATTCAATCTTTATTTCACTAGACAGTTTGGAACTGTCTGAGATTAAACTGTACCTTACGTATAGTGATTGACCCTTATTTTCCTGTCATGCAACCAAAGTGGAGATACCTCATGAGGTTACAGTAACAAACTAAGTTACGGCATTTATAGCTAAAGATATTTTTGTTTTGACAAAATACAGTTTCTCTATGTGGTGGAAAGGTCCAGCTATAAATCATAAACTTGTATGACATCACAACTAACTTCAAGATAAAATAACATCACAGTCTTTTATGAATAATTACAGTTTTTCTATCATTTTATATAACAGCTTAACTGAATAACAGAACACCAAGTTTGGTTGCCTCAAAGCAGCATGGGATCATGTTTGTTTTCTGATGACTATTGAGAATGCTTAATTGACTCAAAATATAAAGTTAAAAATGACCAAGATCTAAAAAGAGCATCTTAAAAGTAACTTCATACAAAAAGAGGGACACACCACTACAAACAACCAAATAAAAAAAGACTGTTACTTTGGTTAAACTTGAACTTTTTTCTGGATTAAAACCATGTTTAAACCTTTGGGGTATTCTAAGTACTTAAGTCAAAATATAAAACATAGGTCTCTTTGTTTTTAGAAATGTGAATGCCAAATTGTTACATAATATCCCTTGAAATTGTTTTGCCAAGTTAGAGAAGCTGACCATTGTGAATAAACTGCACAAGAACACAACTGGAACTCAATTGGATTGGATCCAGGGCTCCAGAGAGCTGTTTTTGAGAACAAATATAAACTTCTGTTGTGTGTTCGACAGCTCAATAGGCTACAACAGACTTCTGGGACGAGCGGCGCTCACCTAGTCTCAGGAGGTTCGCTGTGTACATACATCTGGGGACGGCCGCGGAGGGGGTTTCAGTTTAAATACGTTTTTTGGCTTCGTTTCAGCAGTCTAATAAAGGCCTGATTAAGGACTGAGAGAATGCAATGAGCTTCATTTAACAAGGTGATGGGATAGAAAATCAGCAGAACCTGGAGTGCCAAGAATCAGGATTGAGAAGCATTGCTATGTAGCGACGTGTTTGGCCATGAGCACCTCTCGTCCTCAGAGCAGACACACATCTTGTGCGGAAAGTCCCAGAGTCCCATCTGGGATTATTCTGAGCTAATATGGTCTAAATTCAGTTTGCTTTGAGGGGGTTTAATTTGCACCGCGTGAAACAAAGTGATAGTCGTTGTGTCATTATACATTTCAATTGAATGGATGCTGATAACCTTGGGTCACTTCGGGGCACACTGCCAAATGACCTACTTTGTCTGTGTCTTTACTGTGGTAACGAGGGCTCTTGGGAGACAGAAAAAAAAAAGGGTTAGGGAGAGCGGACGGATTGATGGATGGAGCGAGGACTTGTTAACAACAACAATATCTTTCAAAAGCAATTAGCGTCAAGCTAACTGTGTTTATGTGCTGAATCCCAAAGCGCACAGTGATTAATTAAAGAGTTGACAATGATTTGTGAAGCAATTTGATTATCGCAGCACTTCCTCCATACACAGCAACTCTTCTGAAGCAATAAATAAAACGCAAGGTGCACATTTCAATCAGAAACATTTCTGTCGGGAAGTGAACACTATTATTGTATAAAATAAATGTTTACGCAGTTGTATTTGGCAACACAGAATCTCTTTGGCTCTCCGTGCCAGAATCCACACAAGTGGAGATCAGATCGGCCCCGAGGTGCTCAGAGCGAAGCCGCGTATCGCCGAGATGTGTAATGCAAGTTATTATGAGGGACAGGCCTACCGAAACATACCACTGCAAGTGTATGTGATCACTAGGAAACCAGAGGAGGAAGAGACTGTAGTGGTGAATCCACACAACAAGCAGTGTGGCAGAACCACTGAATGACAGAGAAGTTGATGGCTTAAATGAAGAGCTGACAGCTTCAATGAACTGCCTGCATTAAACGCTGAAGGTGATTAGCGCTAATGAGAATAGGCTGATAGCCAGCTGATGTGGCGTGCATAACTTGTGTTTCCTGCCCGAACTTAAGCTTTGTCTGTAAATATATACATTCAGCACATCATGTTCATGACCATCTGTATGCACAGTGTAGAGATTGATTGCTCATTAATTAAAGCAGATATCCAGCGCTGTCACGAGAGGGCTCCACAACGTGTAGTTATTCATGGATGATTCATCTGGAGACCCAATGGGCCCTTCTGCAAGAAACTAACACGCTGCCTCGTCTTCATGAAAGACGAAGCGTTAAGACGAGGCAGCGTGCATTTATTTATTAGCCCTGACAACCCTTGCACCTGTGGCTCAGACCTTGACACACACACACACACACACACACACACACACACACACACACACACACACACACACACACACACACACACACACACACACACACACACACACACACACACACACACACACACACACACACACACACACACACACACACACACACACACACACACACACACACACTATGAGCGTTGGAAAGCACCGCCTATTTTTTCGGAGAACAAAACATGAAAAAGGTCAAATTCATTAGACGCAAGAAAATAAGAAAGCGGGAGTACTAAACAGAAGGTAGGTCGTTACAAGGAGATGGCTCCTCTACTAGACATTCAATGCACGTGTTCACAACATTTTTGTTGACAGCATTTTTTGAGGCCCAAGCGTGTCACTCGGAGTAACACACAGAAGTGTGTTATCACAAGATAATATTCCTTATTCAAACCCAAACTGCAATGACAACGTATTGGTCTTAAGTCCTCAAACAATTTGATGACTGAGAGGACAGCGTTTGGATTTGAATTTGCGGTAATGGTCAGTTTTAATCAATTTGTGACATTGGTGTAATCAAGGGCATTTACTTAAGTACTGTATTTAAGTACACATTTGAGGTACTTGCACTTTACCCAGGTATTTTCAGTTTGGAAGCCAATGTTGTACTTTTTACTCATCTACATTGATTTTACAGTTTTATTGGCTTGTCACTTTATAAAATGAGATTTTGACACACACAACTTGTGTGTTATTACTTATTAGTTCTTAATTGGTAAAGATTAAACCATCCAACATCTTATTCAAGTCACGTTTTGTTGCATAATATTTCCCAGTTCCAGCTCTCTAAACACACACAATTGCTTTAAAATATGTATTCTCGATGCAGTACTTTTACTTTAGATTAGATACTTTTACAGTGTTGTATTAGTACCTTTACCTTTACTCCACCACTGCTTTGTGAGCTTGAGAAAAACCTCAGCTACTTAATTGTTCCCATATAGTCTGTTGTGCACTGCACTTTTACACAATATTTATCATGTAAATTATTAAAATGAGCCTTGACTTTTCTGCATACAGCGTTTTCAAAAGCCAGCACATCTTTGTTCGCAAGCTGGGACTAATTAACAAAAGCAGCCAAGACGTACACATACCTCAGTGTCAGTTTTCCTAGAGTTTATAATTATTAGCTGGAGGACATGATTATGCAGGCTCAAGGAATTATTGAAAGGAAACTATGAGGCACTTGGTTAGCGTAGAAAGTGTGGAAATGGCACATTGTGCTATGTTCATTGTAGAGCTCCTGCTTGGCCACATAAATATAAAAAGTAACAGACAAGCGTCGTGAAATGTTTTGCTTTCAGTTGGCCATATTTGCAATAGAGTTTATAGTGGAAGGAGGTTGCACAATAAAACAAAGAAGAAGAGAGCTTAAAGAATTAAGCCAGGATGCAGCAGGTGACTTAGATGATATGGGCAGGGTACCATTTAGCTTTGGGGGAGTATGGATGATTTATTTTCTGTTCGTGGCTCACAGGCTCTTTGGCAGAGCTGGCCGCGTCTCTCCCTCTCCTCGCCCAAAGGATCTCACAGCAAATCAAGTTTATTAAAGCCTCTAATTACAATTAGAGTCTCAACGGGCTTCACAATGAAACAATAAATGAAAATGATGAATGAAAATGGCACCGCCAACCTTCTACCCTCGGTGAGAACGAGGGGAAACCTCTCCACGGTAACTCAATAATGGGGGTGAGAATGAGAAAGCTTGGGGTGGACCTCGCAGGGAGGAATCCCTCCGTTGACTTTCACTTCAAGAAAAGCCAAGCAATAAGTGGTGACAGCCAAAGTACTGCACCTCTTCTCAACCTCTCTCTGAAACCAGAGCCCAGGCTGCTCTGATTGGTTAGCTGGCCGGCTTTTGTGCCGTAAATCTAGGCTGAAACTATAGGCTTATAGGGAACCAAGATGTGCTATAACATTTACTTTAAAATGATAAGTTAAAGCAAAAAAAGGTTTTATGTCCCCTTGAGAAACAGACATGAATTTACCCTGCGTTTTATTGTCCACATTGTTAAATTAATTCAAATGGCTACTATAAGTCACCTAAAGGTTTATGCGTTGGCTGAGCAGATATGATAACTTAAATCTCAAAGGACTTGGCTACAAAGTTGCTCATCTATTACTCATGAACATTAAGTCTTTATTTGGTTCAAGCACTCTCTAAAGCAGTCTGACTTCATGAGCAGCCAAAAGGAGCACCATTTTAAGTCCAAGAAAATAAATTAACACAAATACTGTGTAACATTTAACAGCAATATTGTAAATGTAACGGCAACACCATTCAGATGTTATTTTCCAAAGTGTTTTTACTGTAGACAACATAATATATGTTATGAAATTGTTATTATCGTTTGTTAACAGGCAGCCTTTTTTTCGGATTTGATGGCTTGTTTGAGAACTATTCAACCAAATAATACCATGAGAGAAACCTGTGCACTATGTTACATATAGTAAACACAGCACAGTAACTAACCACGATATTTTACATAGTTAGAACACAAATAAGGAGTCAGGATTAGATTATTAGACACCAAAAGGTAATCATGTTGCAAATTATCTTCAGCAATAAAGATAAATATCATTTTAAGCGTCAGTACATCAACCACTTAAAAGCAGATTTGCACTTCAGTAATTTATGTTACTGGCAAATTGTGCTTTGAATTTTCTCTTTTTTATTTTGCACTACCATGGCCAGAAAGTTCCATTAAATGAATCTAGAATAGCATTTCTCCTCAGAAGTGGGCAGAAAATCAAGGTCAATGCTGTATTCTTGTGCTCTTGCATGTTCCTTACTCAGTTTGGAATCTGTTCTTCTGACTTCATTGTGCTTTATTCGTGATTTGGAGACAGCATCGAAGCTAGAAGGAAGAATCTTTGAAGGTCTTTTTTTTTAAATTATTATAGCTCAGGGTTTTTTCACTTTTTGACAATGAAAGGCACTGCAAACGGTTCAGGTTAGCTCGAAAAAGGTAGCTAATCTTACGCTGACGTTCTGTTCCGACATAATGGGCATTCATGTGAATTTTCACAGCTCGCAAATCATTTTCCGATTATTCCAACACCATGTGTATGCAGCACTAATCCCAATGTTAAGGAAAATGAAACTTACTTCCAGCATGTGATTACAATGTGTTCCAAAATGTAATACATTCGTTCTATGTCCATGCTTAAACCTTCCACCAAATGACATGAAAATTGGGCCAGTAGTTTTTTCTTAATCCTGCTGACAGACAAATGGGAAACAAGACCTCCATGGCAGAGGTAATTATCAAAATCCATGGCAGCTTTAATTTTTCATTTGAAATCTGACTGAGAGGTCACTCATTTGTCCATTTCTGCCACTATTAAAATGTTTTAATGTGTGTTACAGAAAAAAATCAGGTCAGAAACACACAAACACACCTGGGAGTTGGCACAGTGCAGGCACACTGTTGTACTATTTACCGCTGCATGAGCAGGGTGAGAGGTGCCATTCCATGCCTTGCCCAAGGGCACCTTGTGATGGCTTGATGGAGAGATGTCAGATTTTTATTTCTCGTGCCTGCCCAGATTTTACCCAGCTCCCTCCATCTGATCAGACCATACACCCCAAGGTCACAGAGTGGGAAATTATCAGCTCCCGCTTCCTCTTACTGCAATGACTCACATGAGGTTGCTATATCACTGTCAGCAGCAGCGGCGGCTCACAGGCTTGGCATCTCTGTCAGCCGCGGTTGGACCTTGGGCACCTGCGTCAGTGCTGGAACCGCGCGGAGCCCACAGAATAAGTGGGCCCACTCACTGCTGTGGCTCGCCTGGGAGGGTTTTTGTGCATTAACGTAAGAGGAGAGAGAGAGAGATAGGGGGAGGGAGGGGGGGGGGGGAGGGTGAGAAAAAAAAGTCCCCTCCAGCTGTCGAGAGCATCACTGACAAGCTGGTCGGTAAAGAGTGAGCCCTTTGCGCAGACGTCCACCGCATGTCCATGTGTGCATTGATCTGCGAGTGACAGATCACCGCCTCCAAAGCAGCCCCCGGGTTCAGGGTTTGCCCCTCCTGACCAGCACCAATCTGAGATGGATAGACGGAGGGGGCGGGAAGGTTAGTTTGAAGAGGGCAGAGCTTTGCGAGAGGACGCCGATTTCCCCTTATTGTTTCACCGCTGGACAAAAAAGAAAAAGAAAAAAGAAAAAGCAGTGGACAATAACAGCTGAGAGAGGAATCAGTCCGAACAAGAAGCTCATTAACTCCAAGGAAAGCCAGTCGGGAGAGAAGAAATTGCTAGAACACATCCCTTTATATCTGCCGGTGAGCTTATTATTATTATTATTATTATTTCTTTAAATGCTTCTCGGTGTTTATTATGGGTTACGCACATGTCGCTGCAAACATTGTAGTCGGGGATGATTGGTAACGTGCTCCATGACAATGTTTCATTCACATGTAACAACTGCTGTTTGTGTGAGGCTACTGCAGTGCAAGTGATGGTTTAACAGGTCTCCCTTGCATGTTGAAGTGGGGCTGAGGATGCGGCGTTGCATACTGTATGATAAAGGTGTGCTCCGGGAATTAAGTGCTGTTATGGGCACTGGAAAGCAACACATGTGGGGCTTGTGTGTTTGCATTTGAGACAAAGGCTCTGCTTTAAAGGCTTGACATCTCAGGAAAGTCAAATGGCTCCACAATGCGACACTAGTGTTACTTTCCCTTAATGGGCAATTAAACGACGGCGCGCGTAACGGTTATTTTTTCTCTTCGTAAATAAATCCGCACATGCTTGACTCAAGCTCTCGTGCTCGTTGACCCAGCGTGCGCAAAATCCTGTCAGACACAAGCTACCGCAACCAGTGACAAGACTGTTGAGCAGAGGCTAACTTAACCTTGGAACAAAAACCCATTACAGCGCAGGGTCTGCCAGTTTGGTGCGTCTTCTCACACACACACACACACACACACACACACACACACACACACACACACACACACACACACACACACACACACACACACACACACACACACACACACACACACACACACACACACACACACACACACACACACACACACACACACACACACACACTTTTAAATACAATGAATTCCAGCGTGTGATTTTCCGAACAAGTTTAACTGAAAAAAACCGATGATCAATTGCATAACGACAGGAAAAAATAACATTTCCATGTTGCTACACGTTTAATAGTTCAAATAATATGTGCATTTTTAATATTTAAACTCAATATAGCTTTGTTTTGCTGGAGAATCAAATGAGGAAGGGTCAGTCTGCCTCATTAAAAACAAAACATAATCCCTCGTTGAGAAATCTGTGTGTGTCTGTGTGTTTCCACCCACCACTCTCTTTCTTCCATCCCATCACCCCTCCTCCCTGTGGTGACCATGCATGCTATGCAGTGGGTTAATGGCCACATATGCGAGTCAAATTGCAATGATGTTTCAATAACATCCGTCCTCAGCCGGACGCATAAGCAAATCTGCCCCTCCTCCCCCCTTGAACATATCAGGTTAAATTGGGTCAGCACAAACAAGACAAACTCGGAACTACTGTTGTTGTTTTGTTTGTTTGCAGCCCAAAAAGTGTGTGTGGGCAGCAAATGGTTTCCACCCATGAGTAGTGAGAAGGAAAAGGATTTCTCTCAGAAAAAAATGATTTGTGATGCATCTGTGTGCACAGTGTGGAACAGTAATTGGCGCTTTTCCAGACAGGCTGTACATAAACAAACCTGTTGGTTCTGCATATTTAAAATGTGTGCACAGGTTAAGAAGCAGGCATGGTGTGCAGACACTTTGCAGCAGGAAGAGTTTTTGATATTGCATTAAATGTTAGCTTCATAGGTTTCTGCGTTTTAACCTGGGTCGTTCTCTGTCATCCAGATCCAGGTTTTAAGAAGTCTTGCGCTTATGAGGATTGTCTTCCACTCTTCTTCCTGCCAAATGTGTAAGGAGTTCTTCCTCTGAACATCGCATATTCATGTATTTACCACACGTCTCTTTTGATGTAATGCACAGTCATCTGTAGCTCCTCGCAGCTTTCTCCCCCTGCTGATATCTCTCAGTCTGCACGCTACAGGGCTCATAATGCAATGACTCCCAGGACTCATGAGTGTGACCACAAGTAAATGACTTTTCTCAGCCAGTTTCTTCATCTGTTGAGACATACGCGGCGGCGAGACCCTTTTTTCACAGCAAATGGCTGCGTGGTTGAAGGAGAAAAGCCAACTCAGATTTATTGTCCAGCAGTGAATGTGTCAGGCAGAGCAGATTCTGTTGAGGCGAGGTGTTATCTTTTTCCCAGAGTTGCAGATGGATATGTTGTGCTTCTGCGACTCACTGTATTGTGAAGCTGCAACCATCTGAAGTGGCGTGATTGGAGGATGTGTTTGTAATTGCTTTTATTTGGATGCAGAGGCAGCCAAATGAAACGGGTAGAAAGCATAGAAGCAGATTGTTGCGAGGATTAGCATTTCCATATTGTTCCTTGAGGCAGAGTAAGGCATGATGGTGCAGTAAAATGCAAAGTATCTCAAGCGATTCCAAAATAAACGAGGCTAATGTCTCCAGGAGTGCTAAGGGGAAAGCACAGTCTCAAATATTCCGCCCATAAATGACCATTAATGTTAACAACATTTCGAGGAACCAAATTAGTATACTAAACAATAAGCCTTGCATCGCCTTGCACAGAAGCTTGTTTTGGAAGCGTCACTGAGATCCACCCCAAAGCTCAAGCCACCGCCTGATGATGATTATGATCACACATGACAGGAGGTAATCACAAGAGCCCTGTAAGTATATTGAGGCTTCAGCCATTATCTCGTCAGTCATGACCACGAATATTTCAGAGGAATTTTACTGCGTGGCTCCACGAGGGGCAAAGATGATGAAATATGGAACAAGGCGGGACAATAAGAGAGGCCACGCTGTGTTAATAGAGACCCGGAGACACACTTACTTCACTTATCCAGCCAAACCAAAAATAATTTGTAGGAGGAAGTGGAGAAATTGAATATTTTAATGTTGTTGAGTGCTTTCGGATTACCCCAAAATTACTCGTACATATTCGCTGCTTTCGAGAGTTGCACCCACCTCACTCATTCTCTGGCTCGCTGAGCTACCATCATTTCCCCGTTTATGTGCAGGGGAGGCGGGAGATTAATCACGGAAGCTCCATTCACACAGGAATAATGTTGCCTCCAGACGCCCTAATGATTTACGATCATTTCTCTGATTGTCACTGATCTTAATCATGTGCAAAATTCTGTTCCCTGGATCTGTAATTTGTAACGGAAAAACTAAAAAAACACAAGAGTCGTACTACTGTATTTCGGTGGAAGACTCTTAACAAGAGTGATCTTTTGTAAAACCACATCTCGGAGATTAAGGTGCTAAACCTGCTTGCCAACACTGCATAAAACATTTTCAACAAGTATGTTATGCGCAGTGCAAGTCCCTGATGACTGTTTGGAGTAGCACAGTTGAAGATGTCCTTTAGATAAGATCTGTAATATATGCGTATATTGTTGTATTTAACTACAACCGGCTTTCCTTAAGTGGGTGTAGAACATAAAAACAAAGACATATGTACAACAATTTTACATATTTTCCTCTAAGGAATCCTTAACATTCATCATTTAACAATACCTGCTTAGGATCCATTGTTGGCGCAGATGTTCACCTTTTGTTTCTCACACATTTACAGAAAGAATGGAGGAGGTAATCGCCTTCAGCGTACGTGTTCTGCAAAGAGAAAGAACAAGAAAAAATAGATCACAACTGGAATTCCATTTAAGCTTTTCAGATTGGAGCCAGTGTTAAATTGACATGCTGTAGATATGACTCATATGTTCCCTTTTGAGTCTGTATGCAACTATAGGGTGTTGAGAACACAATGCTACCTTATAGCTGCTTATTTTCAACTTCTTATCCTCTAACGTAAAGCGTTGCATCACGATGGAGTGAATTGGCAGAATGTCAGCAGAGAAACTCTTTAAAAATGTCGGACGTTGTTTCATTATACACATTCAAGACCTCAAATGGTGCTGAAGAGAGCCAAGAGCTGTATTTGAAGCTAAGAAACAGCTGGGAACGTTGTTTGTTCAGTGAATAATGTGCATTAATTTGATCAACCCGAACAATAAAGATGGAGTAAAGCATTACATTTTGGCCTTTTGATCAAAATGGGCAGACGTCCAAGAGGTATTTTAGACTTTACAAGTCAATGAGTGAGTCGTCAGATTTGGTTCCTGATCCAGATTAGTTGAGAAACAGTGCTTGAAGGTTGTTGGCAAAGAGAGTAGGGGCATATATTATGAATCAAGGTGCCTGGTACAAATTGCAGTCAAGTGTGATGTGTGCAGAGGGGAGTGGTGGCACACTTCTGGTGTGTCTGATGCTGCAGGCACACATGAATAGAAAATTAAACCCTTCCATGGTTGCATAATCACAACCCCCCCCCCCTAAAGAAAAAAGAAACTGCTATTATTCTGCACCCACACATCTCACTGACCATCTTGGTCACAGGTTTACCTCGATTTCAATTAGAATCGTGATGCTTCAGGCACTTCATTTGTCACTGAACTAGACCCTGCAAAAACAGCCCACAGCTGTTGCCGCGGTAACCTGGTGTTTTTGGCCGAAGATATGGAGAGAGGATTATTGGGAACTTTGGAAGTCAAGAAGAGAGAGGAGCTTTAATTTGTCTTTGCTTTTTTTTAATTAAATGGACCCCATTAAATGTTGTGTGTCACAAGAGTCCCAGGGGGCAGGATGTCAAAATATAATGCACCCAGAGAGGAGGAGAAGAACACACACGTTTTTGTGGTTATTCTGAGACAGCTACAGTAAGTGCAGGCTTTTCGATATTCAATATGATGCGTGTTATCCTGCTTTCAGAGCATGCAATGAATCCTGATCAGATTGACTGTGTTCTCAACATCTTCGTCAAAACGTGGACGTGAAGAAGCATTTCATGTAACTTCTATATTAGATGATGGCATTGGCCCCAAGATAATACACTCAAAAACCTTGCCATATAAAAGACTATCTGAGGCGGTGGAAGGCCACAATACAGCTCAGCAATTATTGCAAAATTTTAAAATAAAAGGATTTTCAGCTTTTGGTCGGACAAAAAAGCAATTTATACATGTAACTTTGAGTTTAAGAAATGAATGATGATGATTTTCTTTCAGTATAGGATGATTGTAGATCAAGCAATCAATACAGAACTCAGCAAATGAATACAAATGATGGAAAGATGAAGCGAGGGCTCTCACGACATCAGATTTTCAGTACATCATTATTGGGACCAGAAGATTTCATTTGAAACAGTACAATTCATCTTTAACTTTGCTTTAGATGGATAAAAAAAAAAAGAGATGGATGTCTAATGGATCTGAAAAGGCCACTGGATGAACTGATAAACCAAAACATCCACAGAGAAATGTCTCCCAACACTATATCATTTGTGGACAAGTGCCTCCCGGTGCAGAAGTTCACGGTTCATGCCATGTTTAGAGCTCTTCATCACATTGTCATACAGAAAGGTCAATGTACATTGCTTTATGGCGAGGCTAAGCAAGGGACTGCAATTTCCTTATGCAACTCCATCTTACTCAAAGCACATTTCTGCACAAACAGCTCCCTTATAAGTGAACTCCCTACAGAGGCCATGGTATCATTATTTTCTTTTATCACAGGCTGGCAGATGATTGTGGGTATGTTAATGTGTGGAGCGTTTGGCCACCCTCATGCTGTCTCAGCCTACTCGTTATTGCACAAGGTATAGCTCAGGAGAACACCTTACCCAGAGATGCTTTTACATCAGCCTTTCACTGCCATGCTCCAATACGATGTAGGTGTGATGATTGCTGTTGAAATGTATCTTTGAAATGCACAAGGGGATTTTACAGTTTAAATTAAAGCATAAGCTACGCTGTCAAGAACAATAATATATCAGATACTATCAGATTGTGTACATTTTTCACAGGAAATCTGTTAGTCAAGGTTATAATGACTGACTAACCTGAATGCTTCAACAAACAGAGGGAGTCATGGGGATAACAAATGCTAAACACCGAGAACATAGAAGGCTGCAGGGATGCAGGAAGAGTAAACATCAAAGATGTTAAAAAGGCCTTAATTGCGATGCTACTACGCTGGAGGCTCGAACTGAGGGGCCCAGACAGCAGACACCTTTAGTCTTTAACCTTGACACAGAAAGGCAGAGGCGACTCCGGTCTGGGGATTTTTGTCACAGAGAGGATCTAAAGTTCAAAGGCAGGTTGGTGCCATGTCATTCAAAGACTAAAAAACATTAGCAGCTCTAAAAATCAATGAGAGAAGGGGCATTCAGTGAAAGATGCTAAAAGCAGGAGAGATGAAAACCTGTCTCTCTGCATTGGTTAAAATCCTTGCAGATTTTCCACCACGTTTTAGCAAAGTCATGGTTAGGACAGATAAAAAAGGCATTGCAGTACTGGATTAGTCCGTGTGAGTGCTAAAAATGCTACAAAGATGTCATTCCAAATCTAATCTTTCTACCTTTAACTACGAATTGTAATGATTATAACAATAAGATGTGGTTTTCTTGAATGGTCGGACCCTTAAAGCACTTTTATCTACAGATAGTTCTACTTTTGATGGACCATAAAAGACCATTTGTAGATATATACCTCGACAAAATATCCTTCAAATATGCGAGGTTTACCTGGGTGTAACCAGCCTGGCAGAGGAGCTTTTATTAACATTATGTATTGCCTGAAAATGTACTCTACAGACATGACCTACAGCTTCTTACGCACTCACAATAGCTGCATACAGTAACATCTTTATAACTGCTATGGGGCATACCTATGAATAATGATTCAATCATTTGGTACTAAAACCGGGGCCGTGCAAAGACTTTCCCATCTCCTCAAAACATCTTTATCTATCTCTTCAAGAGTGTTAGTTAAAGAGGAGAATAGAAGCTTATATGATGCAGAGAGTGTAACAAGGGGTTGTGCACAAATGCAGAAAGACTATTGCACTTCAGCTACAGATGGGGATGTCACATTACTAAAAATTAGGTAGTCCATACCAACACCAGTGGAATTCCACAAATCCTGATACCCCATCCGATACTACGATGAAAACCCAAAGGATAACAATAAATCCTGTGTTATGTTCCTTCTTTATAGCGTTTTCCATACAGGTTTTTGTTAGGAAGTTAAACAAGTCGTACTCAAACCACTGTAGATGTAACCAACCATGGAAATGTATATCTTTCTTGCTAATTTCAAAAATAGGGTGTATCCCATGGCTGATATTGAAGTAAAACAGGAACCGACATGTTTTCAAAATTTTGGCATGGACTGTATAAAGAAGTATCTGTTCCCGGGACAACCCTAGCTTCAAATGCCAGTCAATTGTTGTTTTTTCTCAAATCAGAAGGAATGGCATCCTAAGGCCACTGACAGTCAGACCCCAGCTTTGCTTTGATGCCTATCCATGAACATCACAAACAGGCGAAGGGACAACTTGTTCGGCCTCTGACATGCACCCTGAACAAGTTTGACTTCATGTCAATAATGTGAACACAGTTCTCTGTGACATGCAGCTGTGCCTCCGGTACAACCTGTCACATGCTACCCTGGAGAACATTCCCCAGCCCTGCTTCACATGCACGTAATTGGATGGTTGGAGCATAATGGGGAAATCTAATGACCTTTGTTTCAGTGGAATGAAACTGAGATGATATGATGATGATTTGGGCTTTTTTAGTGGAAATTTACCAATAGTCTCAAAATCTCAATGAAATCCTAGAACAAAAAGGTAAAAAATCATTCTATTTCTTGTTTGTGCAACCAAAATCCTAAATCCCAAATGAACAAACACAAAATGTTCACAATTAAAGAAGCTGAAACTATCAAATTTGAGAATTTTGTTTTAAACAAATTACAAAAAATCATCAAATCCTTCGCTGACAAATGATGGATTTGGTAGCCATTCCATCATCAGTCATATTTATTAATGCTGTAGAAGAGTATGAAGGATGATCTGACGACCTTTTAGCCAGTTCTCTCATCATTATTGACTTCCTGTGGGAGGTTCTTCTCGTCCAATTTGTTCTGGTCTCTGGATGGTTCTGGTCAATCACTTACAGTACGAGTCACTTTCCAGTTGGTGATAACATCTTTACCGGACAAATTAAGTCATCTAGTGAATCATTAATGGCCAACGATCAATGGCTGGCTTCTTCTGGTCAGTTGATTTGTCCCTTCATCTAATTGTTAGTTATAAATCAGAGCTCAACGGTAAATGTTTAGAGTTCCTAACTCAGATTGTTCAATTTTCCAATTCCAATTAAATATTAATGTGCTATAGTTGTTCCTGTATTTTAAGATGACAACAGTATTTAAATGACATGGGAGGGTTTGTTTTCAATGTAGCACACTTGAAACTACCAACCAGGTGCACACACAGTAAACCTTTAAAAGCTGGTGCTTTGTGTTTAGTGCTGTTTGTCAAGTAACGCTCAGGGTTTAAGAAGTACGTTTGCAAGTTTTCAATAATGGATGAGAAGGGAAAGAAGAAAAGAGGACAGCCTTAGTGAATGCCAAATTCCAAAGAAGCTTTTGTTGGAGTCTTACTGGCCCTGAGTGTTATAATATAATAATACATCTTTTGCAACCAAGCAACGCATCAATTCAAAACAAGGGCCGCATGCTAAAAATGGACAATAGTTCAAGTTTTTCGGTTTTCTCTTTCCTGTAGTGTGTTCTATAGGATTGTGTGCATGTAAATGATCTAAATCCCAAAGTTCACTCAGGAGGGAATTTGTCTTCCACACACACTGGGCTCTGGTTTCAGACAGAGGGTGAGAAGACGTGCTGTAGCACAGGCAGCATGAGAAAAACAAAGAGCTTTTTGAACATTAAAGCAGGTAAACATGTCACAGCAGAGGCACAGAATACAAATGACACAAACTTTGAATCAGTAATTAACATTTCAATCAAGTACTTTCAGTTTGTGGGATTATTGATTCATCCATCGTTTCTGCGGTAGTCTCACCAGACACTAAATTCTTTATTGATTGGGGGTAGCTATTTTGTGTGCGAGTGGTAAAGTGTGTTTAATGAGTGATTTTGTGGTATTTGGAATACATTCTTTGTGATGATGAGTTTAAACACACAAAAGCACTGAGGCCTGACATTATCAGCAGACTGCAGTGAGCTTTAGTTGCAATATGATGCATGCTGCTAGGTCATAAAAGACTTAACAATACACTGCAGAACCAGGGGCACCATAACACTATACATGTATTGATCCAGTGTTGTAAATGATTAAATACCTTGGTGCATATTGACTCTGTTGTTTTCAGTGTGTCTTATACTACTATGTTATTTCTACATGGGTTCCGGTGGCGCCTCACTTTCTTCTTCTGAACCACAGAACTCTGAAATAACTTTGAACTCGCGGAGACAATGATAAGACCATTATATTCACTGTGAAATGTGCCTCAGTAATTGAAAGTTCTTTCCGTGTTGTTGGGAGCATAGGCTGGCGTTTATTTTAAGATCAGACTTACCAGTTTACAGTTTATAAAAAAATAAATGAGAGCTACCTAGCTTTTTTGAGAGGCAGATGGATAAAAACACTAGGCGAACTCTGATGATTGTTTTTCACAATATAACACATTTAAATGATATGATTTAATGTGGGTTCTTTGAAAGTAGTCTAATCTGTTACTTTTAATTAAGACTCACTTTGTAAGGAAGTAACTGTGGGGAGGTAATTAAGCCTAAGTAAAGTCTATTTAGCTTGACAAACTTTAATTGCACAATCCCTCAGCAGTATGAAGGCACCATTTTCATGACAAATTATTGTTATTGTTGAGAGCAGGCCTATGGTTGGCTTTTCTTTCCACGGTGTAAAAAGGTTCTCCCAGTTTTGTTGGAAGATACCAACTGATACCATCTAAAGTACAATCGCAATATGGTGTTCATAAGAATCAATCTTAAAATATTGTACAAAATAGCTTGTGTGTTATCTTTATGCATATATCCGCGGAAAAAATGAAGAGACCACTTCAGCATTATCATTTTCTCTTATTTTATTATTACTAGGTATGTCTTTGAGTTAAATGTTGTTGTTTTTTATTGTATTCTATAAACTCCTGACAATTTTTCTCTGTGTTGGAATTCAACAGACACTGGAATGGCTGCCATTTATGTAGAGATAAAGATTTAAGAAAAATTTGGAGCACACTGTGGCTCTTTGAACTTGTCTAAGCCAGCAGTGTCAGGCATCAATTAAGCCTGCTGTGTACTGTGAATGTGAGTTGATAAGTAAGTTGTTTCAAACATGTTGGTCACAGGAATTAATTCACTCTTCAATGAGTCTCTTGTCCTTCAAATCTATTTGTATGATTGGTGTTGAGTTAGAAGATAGCTGGGTGACGTGATGTTAGATAGCTGTACCTGTGTGATGAAGAGTGTAGGAGGTCTGTTCAGTACAATTATGATGGAGCTATTTTGTAAAAAATGTGGATGCACTCCAGAATGTATAGGGTTCTTTATTTCATCCAACGTTCAACCAAGGATCTTAAAAATTGAGGCAGTACATATTTCTTTAATCCTGCAAACAGACTAGAAAAACCAAATTGTAAGAATAACCTTCTTGGGAAACATGCTCCTTTTATCTGCTCCGTGTTTCGAGTTTGTTCAAAAATGTAATCAGGTTTTCCTTGGCCCATGCTACACCTTCCCCCAAGTTTCATGAAAAGTAGGTTTTCCGTAATCCTGATTACAGACAGACAGAAAACAGAAAACAAAAAACAAAAGGACAACCTTCTTGGCGGAGGTTATCAGATTGCAGAAGTACTGGAGCTTATCAGCCTCACGCTCCCCTGCTGCTTACAACATAGTAGCATGAGTGGTGCTAACTGAGTCTTGCTCACCCTGATGCCTTCAGTCACACTCGCTGTAGTTGTGTTCATCACAGCCCGACCAGCAGACTCCACCAGAGTGATAACTTGCTGCACCAGCAGTCAAAGCGCCTTTGATCACCAGAATCATTCTCACCACGGTCTGCCAGCCTGTGCAGCCCACACAGAGCATCAGGAATTCTGCCCTTCACGGATACTCAGTCACACTTGCCACAGTTTGGGCTGATGTAGCCACAATCAAAGTAGCCAGGTGCCGTAATCCAAACCATAGTTTCACTCATCTATGCGCCGTTCAACATCATGCTCGCCGGAGACGTGCTAACCTCAGCCACAATCAGTCATGCACACTGGAGTTCTCCACAGCCTGAGCAGCTGGCACTTTACGCTACATGAGACCAAGCAGCCATAGTTGGAGTCACACTTGCCAGAGGCACCCTCACAGCTGCCATCGTTCACACTAAGTGGGATCCTACTGGCCACACAAAAAGCCACAGTAAACATCTCAGCCACGGAGATTCAAAGCAGGACCCAACGCTGATCCCAGCCCTGTTCAGAGTCACGCTCACCTCATTTACACCAGAGGGAAAGCTGATCATAATTGAAACTGGGGGGAAGGAACTCCCAGGATACTGGAAACACTATGAATTTATTTATGTACCAACATACATGTATCGAATTTAAATGTGTCTTCCTTCTATCTGTGTGGTGTAATAAGAAGGTAATAAAACTTGATGTGTGTGCGCCTCGATTTGTGGGACTCACATTTGCAGCATAAGGTCTTTTTTTGAGGCGCAGTATCTGCTCTTGAGATAAGATGAAATATTTCTTGCAAGCCTAATGTATTTCAGGGAAGAACACCAGCCGTAATATCCCTCTGTGTCATACGGGGAAAATGGGTGGCCGACTCTTGCCTCAGGGATGTACGCCTACATTTCTGGCTGAATGATGATAAGTTAAAATATGAATTGCCTGTTTAAAATTCAGTCAAAGGACGGTATTTCTTCAATATATGGATATTTCCAATAACACACATGACACTGAATAACCCATTCAAAGTGTTAGAGCGTATCACATTATGCTGAAGTCGGCATTTCAGGGCAATCTTTGAATATATCCAACGATTATTTAAGACTGGTAATGTGAAAATGTCCCTTTTTACTGGTATCTTTCATATTTTCTGAAGACGGTTTTTCTGTCTAGTTACTAACCTGTGACACACTTGTGAAATATTTAGTAGGGCGGATTTTTTCATAAAACCCAAAAGGTAAATGCTGAAAAATCATAAAATACATTCAGTCATTTTTTTTACATGAATCTGGGTAAATAAAATCTATTTCCATAAATACAGCTATTATTATTGTTGCTTTTGAAAACCAACTCAGTCCTCATAAAAGAGACTGCATGGCTCAAATTGTTCATCCTTGAATAATAACCATATATTTTATTTTTGAAAAGGATAAAAAATAAAACACTTACTGAGCACACTTCCGTCTAAGTGATAAAGACCAGCCCAAGAGATTCAAGGTGAACTGTAGAACGGATGTTTGATTAATGGTTAAAATTATTCTGTTGGGCCAGTGTACTGCATGTGCTGGACTCTCCTGCTCTTTGTATGGCTATTACCACAGAGTGAAACCTTGCATTCCAATTACAGTTAGGCTATATAGCCGTCATTTGTGTTCGTTATGGCTATATATTCTACTTACACCGAATGGCCAGCCTGCCCATGAATACTTTATCGGTTAGTGTGATCGATAGCTTCCGATAAAGCCCCTTAAGTTGGATAGATTCAGTGATGTTGTTTAAGAACCTACTGACTCATGAAATAGCACAATGTAATGTGTTGTAATATTTTCTGAAATATTTGGTACTTGGACAATGCCTTCAATGTTTTCGACTGCAGTGGTCACTGTTTTCATATCATGACACTATTTAACCATGTTTGGTCTTCTCTAAAATACTTCTATATCACTACTAAGCGTCTAAAAGCGCTGCTTAGTTTACAGATGCAGGAAATGTTGAACTGGAAAAGTCAGGTGGATGACCAATTTGGATTTCCATTTCATTGCCACCCATCCAATAGTTGTCGAGACATTTCACTCAAACCCACAAATGTCGAGCTCATGTTGGCGATACAAGAAATGTTAAGGGGTCATTAGGATTCATTGTCTAGGGACCAGACATGTCTGTACAGAATGTGCTGCCAGTCAATCAAACACAGGTTGAGATATCTCACCCGATAAGTGGAAACATTGACCTGTTAAGGCTCTAGAGGAAAGAGTCAGAGGAAAAAAGGTCTGGGCAACACCTGCCATGTTCATGCACTGACCGTTTTGTTCGAGCAGTGATACAGAGTGATTTATGGAGCATTTGATTGATGGCGATGGCATGGAATACCCATCGGAGAACGGTCCGGATCATGCTCTTGCACCGTTGGGTCTTAAACCTTCGATAAACCATAAGACTAAAAGAACAAGATGAAATTGGACAGATGTTTGCCCTGTGGCTCCCTATCCTGTTTCTCTGATGGCTTTGGACAACTATCTGCCAGTCTTGTGAATGGACTTCATTGGAAAATCCATGCTGCTATATTTTACAGATTCTCTTTATGGACCAAAAAGCTGTGATATACTGTAATTCAGGATGGGCTATGTTAATGGAACGACAATTAAAAAGGCCGGTGATGTATTTTTAAATGTTGTTGGTGGCTCAAATATATCAAGTTGGTTTTAGGGGAACTGACCTAGTGAATTTCATTGTACTATATTGATTTTTACCTTCATGGACCAACCAAACAATGGCTGCCAGTCCTTCACCAATTAGTGAGGTCCACCTACCAAAATATTAAATGAAAGGTTCCTTCATAAAATAAACTGATTTCAGAGTGGTTTGTAGGAGTATAGCACCTCAAAACCCCAGTGTGACAGAGAGAGTTCAGATCATTAACAAAACTAGACCGTGTAAAAGTTTAAACAGTGTTGCCTTTGGGCTCGCCTTCAAATGTCTTGTTAGCAATATACTTCATTGGATACTTAACATAAAAAATGAGTAGGAATGCGACCTGTTCAATGTGGTTCTTTCATAATTTACTGCTTCCTGGCTTGAAGCCAACGTTCCTTTGGGAGAAAAAGTGGTGACTTCAGTGTCTCACTTAGAGAACAACAGTTTGTTCTTTTCATGTTATGGCTGGATGAATCGCTTTACACATAATTACTCTAGGAACCTAATGACATACGTTATAAATGATAAATTATGATAATTTTCTTTTCACTTAGGATATTATTTGTTTGGAGTCGTAAAGAATTGAATTTTTATTTAAGTAGTGGCATTTGTGGCATCTGCTGAAAGATTTCCCATATCAAGATGTTTCCTTTCAGAAAGCCTATTACTCAAGATTGATAGGAGACTGCTGTGAAATCCAACTTTTTTCATTGTTATTAGACTTCAGGTCAATGAGAGTTCTCAGCGCCCATTCAAACCAAATAGTTTTTTCGTTAGTACTCATTTCAAATGATTTTTTTTTATGTTATAAGAAACTCATACTCGTGCTGGACTAACTTCTGCAGTAAAACCCTAACAAGGACTTTTATGGGGCCCGCAGACACTCCTGGCCATCAGCTCACCAAGCACTTTATTAACCACATTGTTCCAAGAATCAGACACCAGTCAGATGGCTTTAAATGGTTCAACAAAATGATCCAAGTGAGCGTTCAGCAGGTTAATCATAAAACAATTAGCGCCATGCAAACAAGTGGAACATGCTGTTAACCATGAATAATGCACGCACCCCCAGGGCCAATTAGTGGGGGAGCATCATCATTTCACATATGATTTCTCAGGTAATATTACTTAGACACCACCAAGCATGATAGTGACAAAACCTAAAGGGATTATGCTGTTTGCACACGGCCAGTGTGGCCTCACGCTCATTCTAATCCACTGGTTCATGTCCTAAGGGTTCTGTATTAATTCATATACATTGTCATCCTTTTTCAATGTATTTAGAGCACTGTGTAGTCCACAGAAAATCCCTGTGTTCTCTCTACACTGACACAGTATTGCATGCTGTTTCCATTGCATGCCTTCCAATCCCACAATCATTTGTATTCCCATAGCATTCTCACAGCGGCAGGTTACAGCGCTGACCTGCAATATCATTCCCTGCACACGGCTGAGCTGTGTCAATGCCACTGTGAACTGACTGTCTAAACATGCGTGTCCATGCAGGCAACAAGGGACTAGTCTCGCTACGTTCAGCCTTTTGTAGAGGCACTGTCATGGGAGGTGTGTTCTTAGTTCAACATCTCTGTACTTACATTTATCTGAAAGATGGGCACTTCACTATTTCCATTTTCACCCTCTTTTGCTGCACTGAGTGATACTTAACTGCCAATGCAGGTGAAAATACTTTCTTCTGCAAGTGTGTTATTTTTATGGAAGCAGTAGCAGCTGAAATAAAAGATATGCAGATGTGGCATGATGAAATGTGTTTGGTTTTTCTCATACTCGTAGGTGGATCAGTTTTAAATGTCACAAGGAATGGCAAAGAAGAAGATGCACGATGCAGATATGTGAAAAGGTTACTTATAGAGTTACAGGCAACTGTTTTTAAGGTGCAAAGCTCAAATCTTCTAGGAGCAGGCATTTTCTTCTGTCTATTAAAATGTTTGGTATTAAAACCAAATAAAGGTGGGTCAATGACATCTCCGTTTGGTCAAATACATACAGCTCCAGAAAAAATTAGCAGACCACTCCAAATTGTTCTTACAATTGTATCTCTACATGTATGGCAACCATTCCAGTGCCTGTTGAATTCCAAAGAAAACATGTCAGTAGTTTATAGAATACCAAAAAAAAAAATTCAAACTCAAAACATTTCTATAAATAATAAAACCAGAGAAAGTGATAATGCTGAAGTGGTCTCTTGATTTTATTGGGAGCTGTAGACACATCCTTCCCCTGATGCATTGTCCCCATTAGATAACATCCATTTCCAATTCTGTTCCCAGCTGGTATAGAACAGAAAGTAATAATTGACTAACAGTAAACACTAACTGCCAATTGCAAGTATAGAACGCCAACTCCATTCAAGACAACACAAATAAAACATGTTGACCCCACCACCAATTTTGTGCCTCAACTCATGCTTTGTTCTTGTCAAACTGCCTGTGCTGCAGCACCTCTTCTCACCCTGAAAAACGTAGAGATGTACCGCACTTTGTGTTGGAGCCAATAGAAGTGAAAGTGTAAGATAGTGATGTCACTATGTTACAGAGGTCAACAATGGAGTCTAATAGAGGCATTTCAGGATTTTAGCCTTTGCAGACCAATTACATGAACAAAAACCTATATAACACAATACAGGAAAGGAAAAACTCCAAAAAGCATAACAGGGCCCCTTTAAGATATATATATTGGGCTACTTAATTCTCACTTTTAAATCCCTTCCTTGTTTCTTATTGTAAGCCAGCTTGGTTACCCCTCCTAATGGGCAAAGACTTTGTTCCAGCCATAATCATAATCCTTTGAGGAGATGCAGGACTATCACAGTGTGAACTGAGATATTAATTTCTCCTCCATGTGGAGCCCCGCTCTGCTGGCCATGTAATGCTATCAGCTTTGAAGGAATCTTGTCTGGTTAAGCCTTTCACAAACGTTCTGTTTGACATCCATTTTCTTGCTTAGAATTGAATGTTTGCTTGTATTGCCGGAACACGTATTTTCAGAAAGAGCATCCTGCAACTGTTTAGTTTACTTTCATCCGCTTGTGTCCTCATGTGAACTGTGCAGGTTATTTTGATGTTAATGAATAATTAGTATACACGACACTATTTATCATCCAACGTAAACTAAACATATTGTAACGATGAGATAATAAATTGGTGTCATGAGGCCCATAAAAATGTTGTAATGTTCATGTTTCTAAATGATCATGCAGGTTAATATTAGTCACAGATTTTCACACTTCTTAATTATGTTATTTGTGAAGATAATAAATGAAAACAGCAATATATTTAGTATTGCATTTTGAATCTAAAGATAATGAATGTTTTTCACTAGCTCCAAGAGACGTTATGGTCTGTAGATTTATTTTTCATTATTTCCTCTTCTCATTCTCTTGTCTTGTGCAAACAGTGACTTGTTTTTCTCTTGCTCTAAAGCCCTAAAGCTTACCATGTATCTTAGCTGTAGAGCCCCAGCTAATGATGTTTTTGTTCAGTTTCTCTGTTTATTTAATGATGATGTTGAAACTGCATTAGCGGGGAATTACTTGAGCTGGACAGTTTTTCCTCTAATCATATTTTCTTTCCTCCCATTCCCTTTGGCATGTGTATCCTAAAGTACAGCAAAAAAAAAGAGGACGTATACTTTATAGTGTATGCAGCCTATTTACTTTGCTCTCATTAGGTGAACCGCTAATTCCTGAAATGCAGATTAAAAGCAGTATTAGCTTTGTCATTAAAAGGATTAACACAATGTAAACTAGACACCAGTGAATGTCTGCAATCTAAATCGAGCAGGCATTGAGTTGGCAACAGTGTAACAAGGCCGGAGGTCATATGTGTGCGCAGGTGGTGAGTGCTAGGGAAGGTATTGCTCTTCACTGGGATTCCTTGATGAACTCTGACAGATCTCACCTACAAGGCATGCTCCCTGTACCTGCTTTAGCAGCTGCTTTCCAGCTCATTTTAATTCATGGCTGTAGTGAATGGTATGCAGATCAGCAGGAGTTTGGTGTTCCGTGTCTCTAATTGTTGAAGTCACACAGATTTACATGATTATTCTATTTATCTGATGAGATCTCTAGCTCCCAGCAGTATGTAATGAATGCTACTGCAGGGATGATTACCCCCTAAAACATTACAGTGTCTTTATAATCATGTGTGATTTTAATAACATACATGTTTCTTTCCCCAGCTAAATTCTCCAATTATAATTAATTAAAAGTCAACCTCCAGGCACATTTGAAAGTATTCAAAAACGGAAAAATATGTCTTTAACATGTTAGATTTAGAAATCCTGGATCTGGCCTAGTCCCGCAAAGTTCAAATTCAGAGAGAGATTGAGCCGTACAGGTTTGATTAAAAGTCTGATGTGCCTAAATTGGCGACTATAAGACGCATCAGAATCGAAGTTAACTTTAATTTGTTTATGTTGTTTGTTAGCTCATTAACTTACTACTGGCAGTGGCTAACTGGGTGTGAGACAGAGATGAGGCAACCAGTTAGGGATGTCCCAACCCCGAGCCGAATCAGGTCAAATGTGTTGGAGCACTAGCCAATAGAAGCGTGTGTGTAACATAGTGATGTCAATATGGTACGGAAGTAAACAAAGTAGTTTAATGGAGGTGTTTCAGGCAGGGGGAGAAAGCGCCCTCTGGCCTTTGCAGACCATTTACATGCACAAAAACCTATATATAACACACTACAGGAAAGGGAAAATGGGGCCTCTTTTAGTAATCCAAACTCCCACTCTCTGCACTTCCAAGTCCTGGAATCTAGACAGTGATTTTAAAATGTGTGACATACCTAATCTAGCTTTTGTTACATTTAAACATCATATTTTAGCAGCTCAATGTGAACACACCTCTCTACTGACAACCCTTGCAAAGATACAGTCAGACATTTGAGCGGACAGGGATCATTACGTTGTTTGAGAACTGATTGAATAATCAGGGTTATTAAGTCAACACTCTTTATTGAGCTCTGTTGATACCAGCGTCTGGGGACAATCTCCAGTCATTTCTAAGTTGTATACTTTACAGATTTGATAAATGGATATGAAATAGAGTAGATTCAGCAGTATCTATAGAGAATTACACACGCTGTGCCCTGTGTGCAAACGTGCTCAACTGGGTAAGCATTATAGATCTTAACCATTAGCAAGTTGACAGGTATACCGTTGATGGCTTATAGAAATATTGAACCAAGGTGTTAGCCAAATCAGCTTTATCCAGACGCAGAGGGGACTGATGGACCCATCTAATAATCCAACCTCACTTTAACATGAGAGAAAAATGGACTGGAATATGCTTCCAGTGCTTTATGAGGCCATTCCTAGAGCAGCCAGCCATCCTGGTTTTATGGAAGCCAAGGTGCATGTCTGGAGTTGAATCGTTTCTATAAATTTTGACTTCTCTGCAGTTTGTGTTATTGTCTCATCACTTGTCTCTGTTCCACTGTTGCACATCCTTTGCAGAGATCTTAAGCTCCTGAAAGCCTTGCCTTGTCAAGAATCAAGTCACATTTGCTGTCACATGCAGTGACAGTCACATGAATGTCACCATCACATTATTGTACTCGCAGTTTACTTTGGAAAAAGGGTTTTTAGCTCCTTCCGAAAATCAAACTGCAAATGTTTAAATGCTTTGACAGTTCTGTGAATTTTAAGAACTCTGGCCTCATTTTGGAATCCAGATTTCTGTTATTTTCCCTCTACTGTCAGGTACATTTATGCACACTGTGTGAAAAGACTGTGAAAACAACTCCATCTGTTATTTTTTTTATTAATATCTTGATGCTAATGCACAACAGCAGTGGATTTTAAAAGATTTTACAGTTCATCACCCTCATAAATGTGCAGTTGAAAGGAGAGTAAGTCTTTTCCAAGTATATCTTGGCGACACAAGCAAGGGGAAGACTTTATTCCTTAGATTGCTGCCAAGTTTATCACTAAGCGTTCATCAAGTCACTTCACCTTAAATTCAGAGAAGATAAAATATGTTGAGCTTTGATTAAACTTGCCTATCAGGACCACTTGTGCTCTTTTATTAGAAGTTTTATAGTACCTTTCAGCACCTGGGAACAGTATATTTATACTGAAGATCAGTCAGCCAAACCTTGGCACAGCACGATGACAATGACAGCATGGAATTTATTTTTCTTCCACACTACTACTGGCAACAGAGGCTTACTGTCATGTGTTTCTGAGTTTATAAAGGATATAATGTACTCTCATAACATGCCTGTGAGGAACAAAACAAAATCCTTACAAATTGTCACTGCTGTAACATAATAGCGATTGGACCCCATTGGAAACAGTTTTGCCTGGCAACCAAATGCATAGATCATTTGGCGCTGATGAGGCTTAATGATCATAATCACACTCGTACCCAAAGTCCCGACATAGAGAAAAACGTTACTCGCTTATTAGGTCCACCTGGGTTTCATGTGCTATCCATCTCTCATCAGCGACATCCCATCAGCATTGCATTTTCCAAGTGTATGCATTTAAACAGGTTTGTGGATGGGACTTAAAAAGATTGGCTATATAAAAGTAATTGAAAGTATGTTCAAATGTATAGATAACTGGCTCTTAGGTGTTAAGTGTTGTAGTTTTTCTTAATTATCTGGTAGACTGTATAACATATGGACCTTGACTTTGCAACGTCACCCTAAAAACTTGTTGGCTTTGGCCTTCGCCATCTTGGCAGTGATAACAACCTGTGACTGCAACCACCTGTCACTCAAAGCATCCACGCCCTTGCTTATGCATAAAGTTAAGCCTTAGCATAATTAAAACAGGAGAGTTATATATAAATTCAACAAATACAAGTGTCACACAAGGAGAAAATTAGCTTTAGACACCAAAACATTGCAGTAGCTTTTAACTATTCTTCTGTCCTGTTTCAGTTCAGCAGAAGCTTTGAAAATGTATTGATCTTAAGTCCTTTTTCTCCTCTTTGTTTTTATATACTCGTCTAAGAGGCATAGGATTCTAATTTCCACCCCCCCAAAAAAATTACAAGCTTAGTATTCAGTTATTTTACGCATGTGGGTGTATTACAGACCACTTGGATCTCTGCGAGATGCTCACTACATGACCATTGCATGAAACCAAATGAGACAGGATTTAAGGCTATTTTTAGTGAACAGCCACTTGGATTAAATGGCTATAGCGCTCTGTCCTAAATTCAACAATTACTGCAGTCAACAGTGTTTTTTGTCTGATGAGGTCCACAATTTATTTTTTCTGTGTTTTCCAACCATCCTGAGCAGTAATGGTACCAGTGGGTATTTATTTGTATAGAAAACATGCTGTGGACTTTATAATACACCTTTTTGATTTTCTTTTAGGCCATGATTGACAAACAATAGGCAACACTAAATGAAGTATTTATATGAACAATTTAGGCTCTGGCACTTTTTATTTTACCTCAATTGTTCAGCAAATTCTTCAGTACAGTCGTGCAGTCAGATTATTCATCTTATTTGCATCCAAGGCATTTATGTCCTTTTAATTCTGTCAAGTGTGATTACATTACTCACTGCAAGAAAATCTGACAGCAGAATTGAAAACAAATGTAAGAAGAGAGAAAGCGGAGAGTGCTTTAGCTCTACTGTCACCGTAGGCGAGCTATTTTTAATTTGGCAACAAAAGCACCATGTCTTTTTCCCCCATCCTTTGCGTTCTCGGTTTCAAGCACAGTCTGAGCTCCAGGGACTGCTGCATGACAGGTATTGGTAAATCAGATGTATAATCGTAGAAGGCGGCCGGAAGCCAGATTTATTTAAACGCCTTTTTAGTCTTTTTGCTTTTGAAAGACTTCGTTCACACTTGTAAGAATGCTGTCTAGTAAACTTTCTGGCTGATTTTGCACTGAAGTTTTAATTGGTGCTTAGGTAAACATGTACTGAATAAACAAAACAGAAAGGAACCTTTAAAAAGGGAATGTGATAGACGATGGAGTATATGGACTAACTAATGAGCATAATTACATCATCTCTTTTGGTCTTTAGTTCTTTGAAAGTTTACTTTTTTGTCTGCTGAGCACATTATTAGAGTCTACCAATCTCTGTCTCTAATGAGAACCCTCCCTACCTTTCAACTCTACTATCTATAATGAGTAGCAGTGTTATGACTGAACCTGAAGGCGTAGATGGATCTAATGTCCTAAAGATTTATTCATCCAGGACCTTTAAAGCCTTAAAGATGACACACACGCAAAGCGCTTCCTCATGTGAGTGGAAGTGGCTCAAATATATGGCAATATGTCAGGAAAATTAGCAATGCAATTTCCAGACAGACATTAAGACAAGGGAATGATGGCCCTGACTCCAGAGGGCATCCTGTAGTATTTATGGAGAACATTAAATGTTTAATGGATAACGATCGAGAATTGGTTTTAACACAAACAGAGAGAAAGGAAAGAGGGCAAGAAAGGAGGTTGAAAACATTAAAGCCGAACTGTATGCACATAGAAAAAAAGATCTCACCAAGTCTGCATCATTTGTTGAGCAACAGGAGATGTTTCATTTGACACAGTCTGGGAGTCGGCCGGCCCTGGAGCATGACATCTGTTGAAAAGGAGATGAAAGCTTGAATTAGGAAAAACAACATTTGAGCTCATTTACATGAACTGTATTACTGGCAACAATTTTCTTTTTAAAAGCAGCTACTCCGTTTTCGGGGAATGCATGTCAGACTTGACTTACTCTGAACTGGGACCCTATTGATCTCGGTCCCATGTTCCCTGCTTCAGTATTTTTCCGCCAAAGGTTGATTGCATAGGAAGTAGATGGATGGATGCTTTATTTATTGCAACAAGGACACACAGTCGCAGGTTAATAATGATGACTGTAAATATTTTTACATCAATAACCCTCCATGGCTCTGGGATTTATGAAGCAGTATATCAATGTATATTGGTTCTTGTCAAATCCTGTGTAAGTGCATTGATTGAAATTGTCAACACGTTTGATACATTATTTAGGAAAAAGCTAACAGAATAACTCATGCCGATTTACATTTCCTGCAAGGTCAGTCATTTTGAGTGATGGAATATTTTATTTCCATTTTCTTTTAACTAAGCCTGTGTGACTGTAGTTCCTGGTTGCAACCTCTCAAAAGAAAGAAGAGAAACCTTTTTTTTTTCAACGTTAATATTGGGTATCTGTGGCTTTTTTGGCCTTTAAGGGGCAAAAAAGCATAATGTTGCTCTCACCTGAAGTTCTATTTATTGAGATGTCTTCATCAAGGTATGAAATGAATACATTTAACAAACTCAACAACAATGTTTCCCATAAATCATGATCTGGTTACAAGAGAGTCCACAGACTTTGCTGTTTTGATGTGGGAAATAATTCTTTCTTCTGAACTTCACACAACAACTGTATCGAAGCGCAGAAAGAAGCATGTATCTGCTCACCGAAAAATACGTCTCTCAGCCGAGGAGGACGCCATTAATGTTTACATCTCAAGTTGTAGAAAGCCTTTTGTCCATATGTGCATGGTAGAAAGAAAATAGCTGCAATATTATCTCCATAACCAGGTCATGACTTCTGGAAAGATACATTACAGTGAAGTTTTCCAGATATACCTTTTTTAACCCTTGAAGCACCAGTATAGCCACCTAGTTCTATTATATCTGAAGGCTTATATCCATAATACTCACACCGAAGCTGTGTTCATTGACAGAGCACAATGAAATCAAAATATGCCTTTTTGATTTTAAGGTAACCCTTTGAAGCTTTTTGGACTGGATTTCTTCCACATTTCACAGAGCATGCAGCAGGAAACAGCTGTTCAATGTGAAACACAAGGAGAAAGTAAGGCTTGTAATAAAGATGTTAATGACACTTGCTTCTATCGACTAGTGCCCCAACACATTGTGATAGGCTAAAGGCCGGGACATCTAAGCGGGAACAGAGCCGGCCAGCTAACCGATCAGAGCAGACTGAGCTCTGGTTTCAGACAGAGGGGGAAAATAGGTACTGCAGCACATGCAGTATGAGGAAAATAAAGACGTTGAACATTAAAAGAATGGAAACATGTCACAGTAGAGGCACACAACGCAAATTTGAACCTGAATATGATCATAAGGGTCCCTTAAAAACTAAAAATGTTCAACCACCTCAAAATATCTTTAATTCCTCACGCACGAAATGCAAACAATTGGCGGGTAACTCAGGGTTCTTTGGCTCATGAACATCAGTGTAAAAGTATTTTAAGATGTGGATGTTGACTTCACTTTGTTTTCAGCTACAACCGATATTAAGAAGGCTCTTTTAAAGTCAGAGCATCACAAACAGAGTGTGGAAGGATGGTCACAGGTAGCAGCATTATTAGAGCAGCCTGCTATTTGAACACTAACCTGAAGTGTATGTGCACATCCACTCATTTGTTTACTCCTCCTGTAATGATCAGCCCTGCACAGAGGCACTGAGAACACAGAATCCCCCCGAGGAAAGTGTTTGATCTCCTTTCTGTTCAGTGGCAATAAAAGGAGGGGGGTTGGATTTCAGAATCACAATGAGAGCCTTTTAAATATGACACAGCTGCAAACACTACACGTGTGTATGCTCGAGTGGCCTGCACCCCAATCAATTGGTTTCCTTTCCCTCATTTTGCTCGTGTTTTCAGGCTGTATGTCATTTTCACAAGAGGTCATTCAATTGTTCTGTAAATTGCCAGACTGCAACCGCCTCGTATAATTACCAATAATGACAGTGTTGGGATGCATTCGCTGTGAAACATCTAAAGAGTGCAGACATAAGGATAAAGGAAATTCTGTTCCGCTATAAAAGGGCTTTATTCCAGGGTTTTAGGCTCTGCGTTATCATGGGAGTGATTGGTCAAATCGTGTTTATGGGCTTCTCAACATCTACGTCATCTCTCTCATTAATTCTGAGAGTCGTGTGGGCGTACGCATATGCACAAGCACTCACAATGAATGGATTTAATAGTAAGGATACGTATTTGGTTTAATTTGGTTCAAGGACATGAAGGTTATTGAATATGTTATGCATTCAATTTGAGTATCACATATCTGTGATGGTAATAATAAAAAATAAAACAAAAACAAAATAGGTAAAGATGATTAAGGGATTTTGCAAGTGTAGTAAGGACTGTATGCTTCACCTTTATTATTGCTTTTACAACTCTTCCCTAGACTCAAGTTTTGGAATAATGGTAAGAAGTGAAGCAAAAACAATTTTTTATTCAATGTTCCAATATCATAGATGTGATACATATCCTCATTTTAACACACGCCTTTATGGTCATTTCAGATGATGAAAAACATTTTTACTTAAACATGAGAAATGTGGCACTGGTCTATTTAATTATTTTACTAAGAAGAAAATATTTTACTTCTCTTTCTCTTTAATATCTGGAAGAGCTTAGTAGTTATTGTCAAATAATATTTTTTTTAAATTATAAATGTGAGTTGATATTAATGTCTTTCTTTCTGTCGTATCAGGATCCCCATTAGCACCTGAAAGAGCTGTGGCTTATTTTATTAAATATTATGTGGCATCAACTGTAGTTCCTTTATCGAATCAACCTGGCATCGGATATTGTATGGTCCTAAATATTGCTAAAATATCATAATAATTTAACATGTAATTTATACCTAACAGTGTAACTCCTTTAAATTAATAAATGTAAAAAAAAGTTACAAAAATGATGTATGAGACCTAATGAAACATGATGTACCACAACATGAAGATTCAACAGCAAACTGAAAAAGTGTTAACAGACACCAGCACTGGGACTGCAGGCGGGCTTACAAATGGTTTTACCTCTGCCCCACCCAGGGCCCGAATAATAAAACTAAATATAAATTACACCTGGTGTCCTGCCTAATATGATATAATATCTGGCTGTGGACAATTCATCACAGATAATACAATTAAAAGATTGTTTGTCACATAACCAGGCATGTAACCAGGTGCGTTTTGGATCAGCAAATAGGAACCTCCGACAGGTGTGCCGAACAGCGCGTGGCAAATATTAGAACCGGAGCTAATTACTGTCGGAAAATGTCTGGTGACGTGCGGGAGAGAGGAACACAGTGATACATACAAATGAAGCTTCAAAGTCTTGTTGTTCCGCCGAAGGACGGACGGAAATATGTGAAGCAGACAAAGTCAACCGTTTTCATTACGATGATTTGTAGGCTAGGAGGCAACACGTGACGTCACATGGTAGCTCATAAACTCCACTAATAAACGTTTTCATTTAGATTTCATTTTAAACGCCGTTAGATTTATCTTTCCTCATATAAGAAGACACACAATATGATTTATGTCCCATAATTAAAAAAAGACCAATAATATGATACGTTTGACGGCCTCAGGCTGTCATGTCAGTGTCAGTTTGAGATGGTGGCAGTAACCATCAATCACAAAACTCAAAAATATTAAATATATATGAGAAGACAGGTTAAGCAGCACTACAAAAAAACTGAATATTAAGGAAGTAAGGTTGAACATTTGATGTCAGTTCTGCATTTACCTGTTAAGCTGGGAAAATTTGTTATCGTTTTCAAGCTGTTTTCAGTGAATACTGTATGACATCATCTCCCTCTTCTGTCTTCTCTGCAGGACCGCTCTGTTTTAACTGATATGGCGGCTACACCGTGGAAGCCTATATCAATACACATGGGCTTCTGGATCTTCCTCCTGCTCCTCAACCTCCTTCCTTCAGCCAGGTATGACAACAGCTGACTTTAATTTGCCTCTCAGTCTTCCCCCCCTGACTTTGTCCCCCCCCCCCTGGTGATGTATATTATATTTTGTTTATCAGGCTCACTCCTGCAGCAGACAATGTAGTCTAACGAATGCCATTAAAAGTCAAATCTATACTGTAAGCACAAAATCAAGAGATGTTCACACAGAGAGATAGACTTGGGTAAATTAAATATCCAAACCTCTTTAGTGATTTTGACGATCACAATTGGCTGGGAAAATCTTTAGTTTTGAATAATCCATGCTAAACGTTTATCCATTATTTACTGAAGTCTCAGGATATGAGACTTCCTGGATCACACTGTGACTTTCACTTTTTTGGATGGGGTTTAAAAATAGAACCCATGCCAGCTTGTCATAATTAGGCCCAAAAAGAGCAAACGGAGTGTAGCTTGTGCTCAGCACCGGTCTGAATTTCACTGACTAGTGAATTAATTTGCATTGTGCAGCACACCACAGCCATGATTGTCCATTCACAGCATTTCCCCCACACTGCATCCCGTGCACATTTCTCAGTAGTCAGCAAAGAAATATATACAGGAGAAATCTCTGGGATGTCTAGAAGTCATTCAAACCACACTGCTTGTAATTTCAAACGAAGAGATTACATAGGTAGCCATGTTGGCACTGATAAGGTGCTATGTTATGGCGGGGAGAGTAAATCACTTAAAGATTTTGCACGCTGTGAAAGACGGACCTGGAAGTGAGCAGGCAGGAGAGAAATCATAACAGTGTGACAGGGATTAGCCCAGATGTCTTTGTCATTGTGCCACTTGGCTCTTCTTGCTTGTTAGGCACACACACAGTTCAAATTACATATATTAGATAGAAATGTGTGGCCGGGACACCATTGGTCCAGGACAGTTTTTCATGGTATGGTCACCTTGGTTGCTTTGAAGGCGAGTCCTAATGCTACAGTGATAAGTTAGCCACAGCTCGCTATCAACTGCGTAGCAACAGTTTGTGGGAGACCCTTTTGGTTCCAAATATTGATACATTTGACTGTTTTGTGTCTTGTGATCATGTATAGATTCTCAAAAGATTGTTAATTGATAGTTGTCATGCAAAGGTTGGTGTTCTATGATGTTACAAGGAGTATAAGAAATGCTGAAACAGATAACACTGTTCCTAGAAATGACTTCGGTGGTTTCTTTTATTCTATGACAGTTTTCATGAAAACTCTAGCTTAACATATCCTAATACGCTTAATATTGGCAGATTCTTGCTGATACACTGCCATAGTTTCCTACCCCATCCAACTCCTTTGGGATGAATCCAAACCCTGACTTTGAGCTCGGCCTCATTACACAACATCAGTGGCCGACCTCTCTTGTGACCTCGGAGCTGAATGGGAGTCTCCCCCCCCGTCTCCCTGCAGCCGGCTTCCAACTTTTTTTGGGAAGCTTTCTCAGAAGAGTAGAGGCTGATGCAGCATATTAATGCCTCACTGTTTTTGGAATGAGATGCTATGTTCAGGTGTCCACTTCTATCCGGATCAGAAGTTGTTCAAACTGTGAGGTGTGTGAAATAAGAGAGGAAGGGAGCAAGAGGGTCGTTGGGCTGCAGTGTTGGTAAAAAAAATGTTTTAGAGTTTGATTTAAACAAGCAACTCAGCACATACTTAGATTCAGTGTGACAAATGCTTTCTAGAAATGTCCTTATTACCGACAGATCCTCATAACTGAAAATAACAGAAATAGTTTGACGAAAAAAACATCTCTGATAGTTGTCCGTATATCCCTATCCCTATGTTTTTTTGTTTCTCTGGCAATAGGTCTGTGACATGACTTGTTTGTTTGATGTACTGATTATTATTTGAGCTTAAAAATACAGACATTTTATGTTGAAACAAATTGTTTGATAATTGGTTTTCTTTGTCACTTCAGTAGCTAAGTCACCGGGTTATCCCTCTGGTTCTTTGTGTTTTCAAGCATATCATTACAGACAGCTGTCTATATAAAATATTCCTCTGTCGGGAGGACAAATTTAATTTACTCATTCAGGGATAAGACCTACGCTACAAGCTAACACTTAATTCAGCCAACATCAATAGTGCCAATTTGCCAACATGTATACGAATACTATAGCAGGGAAAAAACAGGTCTGAAGTTGACCTTTGAAAACCCATGGTCAAGACATGTTGAGGTTATATAAAACAAGATTTACACAAAACCTGCTCCCACGGTATCGCGTGACAACAGACACACAACTGTTGTTACTTCTACTTTCACATTTACAAAAAACATTTCTTAAGGATAACTCATATTTTAACCCTGACCTTGGTTTGATCGTACCGCGTGAGGCTGGAGAAGATTGATGATAGAATTATTGGCATTAGCATTCAGGATGTTAATGATCATGGAACGTCATTAGATAGGATGAGAGCAGTAGGTTAATAATGGAAATGTATAAAGTGTTGACACATTCAGAGACAGAAAATTGTCATCACACCATTTCCAGCCGGGCCTGAGCAGTGGATGCGATTCATTATGCATGGACCTAACACAGCATGTGACAAGGATTTTCACAAATGTTAATCTTTTTGCAATTACTTGAGACATGATGTAGTGCACATATGCAAAGCACTGGCACATCAGTCTTTACTTCACACATTTATTCAGTTTAACCTGTACTAAATGAAGAGCCTGAGTTCATTTGAGGGAAAGAAATTATTGTGCCTCTCGAGAAATCTGAACCAAAAATGGAGTTTCTCTCGGAAATGTTCATCTAAAAGTGAAAGTAGATATTAATTGTCCATCAAAGCTAAAGTTGAGTTTGGAAATAATCCTCAGAACGTCGGCTTGCACATATTCCCAGAATATCTGCGTATCAGCAGAGTAGTTTCGGAGAACTGCCACCTCCCTGATGCCCGCTGATGCTATCTGTGGGCTCCAAATCAGCTTTACTACAGCTGAGGCAGGAGACTTTCCTAATGGATTAAGGTGTAACAGACAAATCCTCCATATAAGGGTCTGTCATACTGCTCATCACCGAATTTCCAGCACACTGCGAGACAAGGCTGATTAAGCTATTATTCCCAGGAATCCATGTATTGCATATGAATGAGAAGGGCTGTTTTTATTTCTGTTCGGCGAAGGGCTTTTCGATCCTTTACCTCTTTCCAACCCCCGCCTTCCCCTTCTCCAGTCAACACCTGACAAGTTTGGACACTCCGGTTGTCTTGTTGTCTATTTTGTTTGTTTTCCATTGGTGAGCTGCTGGATAACGTGTCACATAATCAATAGCTATAAGCATGAGAGTGCTATATGTACACTTTGCTTATGGATTGAAGTGAAGTTGCCAAGGCTCCCTTTGCTTTCTCACCCCGTCTCTTGCATGAATAATTCAAAGCATGGTAGAGAGGGGCATCACTTTGAGATGCGACCTGGTCAACAGATAACATTCTGTTTCGGTAGTGTTGTCAAGGTTAATGTGTCACAGGTCTGTGCAAGGGCAATGTATTCATGGCTGAGGCACTTTGCTGATTGAATGACCACGCAAATTATTCATACTAAAAGCCAAAAGCAAAGAAAGTCAAAGGTTTATGAGATGTCACTAATATTAAAGCGGAAATGATGGGTGAACATGTGCTTCGCGCCTCACTTAATGACATAAACAACAATTATATGCATTACATTTAATGAAGTTGTATCTTTTAACCACAAGCTTAACTGGGGAGGGTCATGGTAGAATCAAACCTTTTTTTTTTTAATATTGGGCACAGACTTCGAGAGCTTTATATCGACAATATTGGAAATAATAAGTGCAGGTACAGTACAGTAGGTCAAAGTGATACGAGAAAGAGATCTAATGGAGGCTCAAAATAAATGGCTGGTGTAACAAATTTAACCTTGGTTTCCCCTTACAAGTAAGTGGTTTGGATAAAAGTTTTTCAAACTTGTGAGGACAAGCTTGAGTAATTTGAATGAAGACCAAACTATTGAATATATTATTCATTAAATCAAAAAAATATGAAAACAGAGTACTCCTATCCTTTTTTAGTTTTCTTACAGTAATTATGTTTGACCCTTTATTAATCTGTTTAGCAGTTAGTTCCTTTTAGTATTCATGGAAACCTACTAATCGAGTCCCTAACTCAGAAAACGTTGACTTCTTAGAGAAATTATGCAAGTAGCAGAGGTAGTGGAATCGGAAACTAGTGTCCCAAATTCTTTAGAAATGTCATTGATCTGCTCACTAATTACTTTTGAGCTTCAGTCCATTTCCTATTGATACAGTGAACTTCCCTGCAATGATCTTCAGAGTAACCAATTAGCAGACATTCCCATCAGGCACGAATCAAACTGAATCTGGATTGGATTTCCCAGAAGGCGTCTGCACATTATGGACCACTAAGTCACAAAACACTCATATAATGCACCAAATATCTGACAGAATGGACCACAGAAATATTAACACAACATGAAACCGTTTGATTTGATTGGTTGATCCAAAGATGCTCTATCTGTATCTTTTGCTTGATGTTTCCTATTTATGATGTTCCTTTTCTTCTTATTTTCCCCCCTTAAGGGAAATGGCTCTGACTCACTTTCCATGGCGCATTGTCTACGAAACACAATCATTTCAGTACATCCCATATCTTTCGCCACCAGCAACATCCGCCCCCGACTCTTTCTGAAGTTAAATCTGTGTCTGAGGTAATGCTATGGATAAACAGTCCATTCAATACGGATTAAAAAACCCTTACACCTAACTGTGCCTTTCAAATGTTGCTCTGACGGGTGAAGTGTTGTGAACAAAGGGTTTGGAATGGAAAGTGTAGGAGTATAGTATAAAATCTGTCTGATTTATAGGGTCATCTCAGGGTTATTTCATGGAGTTAGATACTATTCTGTGTTGCTGTTAGCAAAACAAATATGTTTTACTGAAATCCGGACTAACTGCATTCCCCCTACTCCTTTTGCTGCAATGTCTTTTGGTTAAAAACTACTGGAATATCCATTCCAATTATGGACTGAAAACCAACACTTTCCAGAAGTTGGATCATAAAACGTAAAAACACAGAAGCTGTGCAGTAATAAAGGAATTTAATATCACACAAACCAGCTGTGCTGCGTAGTTCAACAGCTCGGAAAATGTGTCAGAAAGCTTTGGCAATTTATCAAGCAGCTTTTTGGAGAAGAGTCAGTTTAATCATTCCTATAGGGTGGACAGTTGTGAATCTCCACCCTAATTTTTGGCAGAGTAAGGAAAGACGACTTTGTGGTTTTAGTTTCCTAGAAAGAACCGAGATCCATGCACTCAAATTAAATAATTGCTAGTTTAGCTTATTATTATTATTTGATGGGTTTATCAGCAAGCATATCCTTTAAAATCGTTAAATAGTGGATCTGCTCACACATTAAGAAAGGAATCAATGATGGTAATAAGCAACTATCAAATCTGTTCTGTCTGTTTATGTTATTAATGTAAGGCTCGTCCTTTCATCTAACAACTCACATTCTGTGGTTTCAGTTTCACAGAGCTATCACTGCAGATCACATGTAGCTTGTTTTAACTGCAGCTAAAGAGGAAAAGTGGAATAAGGTTAATGCAAACTGAGCAGAGGGTTCGGTAGGCTTTGTAGGGTTATAATGCAACATTTTATTCCAGATAGTGTGGTTTAGAACAAGGTGGACGCATTAGTCCAAGTAGTCAGTAGGCTTCTGAGACTCAGAGGACTGGTTTGGTCTGGTTTAATTAATAGGTTTTGGGCAGATTCTTCAAATGTATTCAAAGTATGCATTAATCTTCATCTGCAATATGGAGAGAGAAAAGAAATGCAAAAAAAAGGAGTTTTTAAATACATGGAAGACAGGAGAAACTGTTCAGTGTGTTTGATTGTATAATGAACATCATGGTACAGTATTAACAATATTGCTTTATTTTTTGAGTTTATTGAGAGCAACACACCATGGTGCAAGCATTACATTTTCTGTTCTATATGTCATTAATATATTCATTCTTCAGCACACCAGGTGATAGGCAAATGAGAAATTACCAGGTATTTGTTTGTTTTCCGCACCAAAAGTAGAAGGCTGCACATAAAATGATTGCATAAAAAAACAACATACATAAAAAGGGGTTTCAATTGATCATATTATTGGGATGATTGTAGCCTTAGCAAGCCATTTACATGCACTATAAAACTAAAACACTATATTGTAGTACTGTAAATGTCCCCTCTGTGGGACCGATAAAGGTATTCTGATTCTATATAACATTATAGGAATGGTAAAACCCCCAAAGAGCATAATAGGGCCTCTTTATGCTACATTATAAATAGTTAGAAGCCTGTTCCTGAGGGATACTAATAAAGACGACCAGGTATCAGCAGTGCTGCTGTTAGATTAGTGTGATAAAATTACTTCAGTTTTTAGGTGTACCTGAAGCTCTACCACCTTCCTCAGAGGTGTCACAAGTGGAGGTGCAATGTGTGCTGATAGGTTGTCATAACATGCTACCTCGAGTTACATTGTGGGAAATGTAGACACCAGATTTAGAGAAGGAAGAAGAGCACATGGGATAACATTTTGGTTTTTTTTCCAAACAGGATATTTCTGGTTCTGCTGCTTGATTTGTGATACTTTTATCTGGTCCATTGCATTTTACAAGTTCAATTCAAACATTTACCTACTAGGTTGTCTCATATTTTTATTAGTTCTTCATTATTTTTTAACTGAAATAATATTTTAACAACCCTTCTTCCAATAATTTTGGAAATCAAACAAAAATGCCAAGCGCTTTATAATATGAGCTTCTCGTCTCTAAGAATATGCCTTCTTTTAATGTGTTATTGAATTGAATTTAAAGTGGCCATCTTGTTGTTTTATACATTTTATAGAAAAATGATAAGGCACTGCAACATTATAATCCAAACAAATATAAAATATGTTATCCCATGTGTATCCTCCATGTTTGGCAAATTTTACTTATTGCCTTCTTTAATTTCTAGATTCTTTTTGAGGTAAGATCCCATTATGTTGAGTAAATTCCATAACCTGGACGCTGTAGCGATGTGGCTGTGTGTATGGAAGGTCATCTGAATGTCCTTAGTGTCGCAATGTGGTTGGCATGCTGAGCAGACTGCTGTGAGTGACACGCTTTTACTGCAGAGGCTAATTTGGAAACAGCTCAATGAATTTAATATTAAAACCTTTATATGAAATGTGTTCATGTAAACTTTCAAACATTTACTATAAAAAAGGTGCATATATACCCTGATATCCATGAGTACAAACACACTTCCATATATTTATTTATAATACAGCACACCTTTCAGCAAGTTGCACTAGTTTAATAGAAGCAGGAACATTCACATGTCGTTGTTGGTTGCAAAAAGTCATTTCAGCTGGAGTCAGCAAACAAAGAGAGAAATCAAGTTAAGGATCATAACGATCAAAGATGAAGGAGAGTGTGATACCGAGATGGAAAGAGATGAAAGTGTAACACTGCTGACAGCGCTGTGAGTGATCAGAATGAAGAGCTCCCATATTATCAGCCTCTTGTTTCACAAAGCACCGAGCGCCGTGACATACAAAGCCAGATGGGGAATGCAGATGTTAGCAATAAAACCCAGCAAGACCCTGCGGTGTGTGTCCTTTACCTGTGGCTTCGGGATCACTAAATCAAGGCACTTTAGGTAATATACACAGGAAATGTGCGCACGCTCCCCGGCTGGGGAATTACATGGAGTGCAGTCTGGCCTGTGTGGCCAGGATTTATGTGTAATTTCAGCACGGTCTGATTTGATGTATTGGATTCTGTTGGCACCCCCTCCGCTAGCTGTAAGAACGCTGTATTCCTTGGAAATTGTAATGGGATTTTGAATTTAGTGAAGGGTCGAATGTCAGGCTAGCTCTAGAGTTGTATTTAATCTAGTTTTGCTGTGGCTTTATAGGAAATTATTTACCATATATACTCATCTGGTCCTGTCCTCGTCCATGAAAAATATCCATATCTTTTAAAAGAGTCGGCTTTAAAGCGCTTCATGCTATGGAGCATGGGTACAGTTATAAATGATCTCCTCATTGCTGCTGATGCAGGTGATTGCGCTTTTGTAATCCCTGTAGATATCAGTGTGGCGTGTGACAGCGAGAGCCGCGGCTTTCTTCTGAAAACGCCTCGGAAAGTAGGTTGGTGTCACAGTCGTTGATATCACACTTTTCAGATCATATCTTTATGTTAGATAATGTCCTGCTGCTGTAGGAAGCCCGTTGTCTTATCCAGCGTAGCTATTTCTTGGCATGCTGTTTTTTTTAATCGGTTTCCTCTTGCGTTTGTCCTTTAATCACAGTTACATCATTTATAAATAGGTTTAATGTATTTGTTTGGTTAAACCTTGCTGTTCATGTATTCATTGTGCCTGGACTGCGTTTTCTCATTAGGTTGAAATAATCGTTTGCAATGTTATGATTGGAACAATGAACTCAGCCCATTTGCGTCATTATTTTTCAAATAACATTGCTCCAGGTTTTCATTTTGTATACGCGGAGCCGTAGGCCTACAGATGATAGGTCAGGATTCATTTGGCAGCTTGAACAGACACCGCTTAGACATATCCCTGCCCGCTCTCTGACCTTGGTTGTCATGGCAGTGAATAAAAGCTAGTTTAAAGATCAAGTTAAAACTGTTAAATATCCAACATCAAAAAAAGCAGAGGCTGTTACGGCAGCGGATTGGGAAATTGAGACTGTGTGTGGGAGGATAAGACAGGCTGAATGTGTATTGAATAAGAAAGGGATGCAGTGCAGGAGTAATTACATAGCAGTGAAGTTCAAATAAAGAAGAGAATATGAACTAAAAACTACTGTATATTTCAGATTTGTCTGAGTCATTGCCAAACACACACTGTATAGAGGGGTGCAGGGATGACGTATTTCTGTAGGCCGACCCGGAAGTAAGCTGAGCTTGAGTTCCCTCGACAAAAAAGCAATGTGATTTCTCCATAGGATTTTGGAATATTTAAAAAAATAAGATCTTTGGAAAACGAACCTGTTTGACAAATGCACGTTTTTTTCAGCCGGATAATCTCCACATGTCCACCCTACTTTTTATCATTTTCCAATCATAAATCTAATCGCCTCAACGCCACGAACATTTCAAAAATACAGATTCAAAATTGTACAAGTTGAAGCGTTTGTTTTAAGAGTTTGCAAGAGCGCAGGTACTTGCTTTCAAGCAGAACAGGGGCAAACAAACTTAGCTGGAGTGTTTACGTGTTCAGCGTGTCGTGGATCCGAGACCTTATACACTCACAACATTAGGACCATAGAAACACATTAAGACACGGACACAGAAATAGTTGAGGTTAAATATTATATTGTTACGTAACAGACATAATAATGTGAAAACACCACGTTGCTCCCAAGCAGTCAATCGCGCTGTGTCTCCCAATGACAGTAAGATTCGTACACGTTGATATAGGAAAACATCCCGCCTCCAACGCGTACACACATTCCAACGCATACACATTAACCTGCTACAGATGCGTAGGTCACTAGTTTTCCCTGAGTATAGAATAACAATGTCAAGGTCTTGAGAGATGGCACATATAGTGTATGCAAATTATGCCCTTTCCTGGAAACTTGGTGATAACTATATCATTCACATTAACAGGCGTAATGACGTACAATGTCCTCGACAACTTTTGTAGTCCTATTCAGCCACTTGTTAACAACCATCGTTTTTCAGACACGTAAACTCTTCAAAAATCTCCAGTGGGGTGGGAGTCACTGCTGATGTATTTAATGTCGTGATCCGTCTCTTAAATTTGTGTCAACCACAGATCTTATTTCAAGCTATCCCATTGACATTGGCTATGTCTCGAACCGGACACTTCAGACAGTGCACTGAGGTTCAGGGTCCTGCATTGCAGAGCACTGACATCTGTGGTGCGCACCTTCGCTGATAAGTGTTCGATTCGGGACAGCACTTAACGTTAAGCACCTGGCGGAAGTGACGAACGCAAATCTGCTTGCGACTCTAAACCCGCGAAACATTAGCAAAAATAAACTACATTTGTAAACAAACCTACATGAGCAAAAATTAAAAATGAGTGTGGTTTTGGTGATTTTTCTCTCCTTGGTCTACCCCTTTCTCCACCCCATGTGGAAACTTCACCGTCTCCGCAATCGTGGGAGGATACTGCGTTTACTTGCTGAACGCGAGCTGGTATGCAAATTTGACATTTTGACGGGAGGGAGGGGGAATGTGCGTAAACATTTAGCATACACGCATGAAAGCAGCCCAGCGCTCCTCCTCTTCCGCTATGTAGCCAAGATGGCGCCCGTGAGGTGCGCGAAGTGTCCATCGTTTCACACTCAATTTTTTTCCATCTGAGGGGCACCATCCGGGTACTTTTAGTGCGCTGAACTCTGCCGATTTTGCCAGTGTGACCACCCTAAGCCCCCAAAGTCAGTGTCCGAAGGGCAGAAGTGTGCGAATCAAGACAGGGCCTCTGAGACGAGGGAACCGGAAGTGGGAACATGCTAACTCACTTCCGGGTTTTAGGACTCATTCCTGGACCACTATATATGCATGGGATTTCTCTGTGGATGATAGAAATGCTTGTAACACTGGCATTATACTAGGGCAAAACATCAATTGTATGGATTGTCAAAATGCTTGGCCTTGCAGCTTTCTACAGAAATTGCTCCCCATTCCATTTCCATATGAATCAACCAACAGGCACAAAAAACATACCATCGATATGTATAGCATATATGTAGAGCCATGAGAGCCTATAACAATATGTCCCAGAAATTAAATTATAAAAATGTAGGCCATATATAACGTGTAGGAGCTCAAGAAAAGTGGAACAGTTAGCAAGATACATGTTTTTCTCTTTAATATTGAAAAAAAGTCACTTCATACATTCACTGCTGCTCTGAGAGGAAGCTATTCAAAAAGTTCTGCAAATGAACAGTTTGAGCCAGGGTGCTATTCAGTGCTCAGGGGGAATATTTACGCCAACACACACCTTTGTCAAGGACACTCAGACACACCTGTGAGATACACATTTCTGTAACTCCAATGCAGGGCTGAGATTGCAAAGAGCTTCCACAAATTACTGAGCCAACTTCCACAAAGTCGCAGATGCAATTTCTTTTTGCGCACATCATCAACTACATGGTAGAACAGCAGTGCTGGACAATTTGTCGATGGTAGCAGCTGGAGATTAACCTTTTCCAATTGATTTTATTTTCCTCCTCTTGTTCCACTGTCTGAACAATGTGTCTTTTAAACACAGTCTCCCAACTTTTGGCTTCTCACAGTGTTCAATGGGCCAAGAAAGCCTAATTTGGAGTCCACCTTTTGCTTTAACTGGAAGTGTTAAACAGATGGTTTGGGAAGAAATGCAAGCCATGGCTGTCGTTATTGCCGACCAATTATTGAGAAAACCTTTTCCCTAGTGGAAATAGTTTTAGCACTCCTCTTCTCTGAGCAAAGAAGGCCAATGCAAATCTCTTGGCACTGTCTGAGATGTGTAACGATGTGTTCCTTTAAATCAATACAACGGGTAAAAGAAGTCGACACTCAAAAGAAATGTTTCCAGTGAACACATAACCTAAGTTGGCATCTCCTGAAAACACACATTACATTGGAGGTGGTTTGAGCATTTGCTAAAAATGTCCCCCAGCTCCCTGTCGTAAGAAGTTTGCCAGGCATCGCCTACTGGGAAAAGGCCTGTGGGCCGACCCAGAACATGCTGCAGGGACTGAAGCCCAGCTGGCAGCAGAGCTCCTGGGCCCCTTAGGAAGAGCAGGAGGAAGTTACTGGGGAAGGATAATAAAAACAATATTATTAAGATGCTTTCTTTATAATGAATGATAATCAATTATGATTAGAGTAGAGTACGCAGAGTTGTCTATGTACAGTAAGCACTATAGGGGCATTAAAAGCTAATGTTAGGTGGGTTGTGTATAACTACCACAAATACAGAGTGGTTATTGTGTGAACAGTTTGGAAATATGATATTCAACAAGACAAACTAAAACACACTGGCACTGTCAGGAATCATGACACACACCAAGTGCCAATAGACAAGTCCAGAGTCATTTAACACTATTACTACTTTAATGAAGTAGATTGCCTCTTTTTCTTACCTCTGTGTTAGCTTAAAACCATGTGTTGACACTTGTGTAGGCAATCGTCAGATATATGGCTTTATCTTTCTTGCAATTTTCTTTACTACAAACCTCAACAATTCATCGGCACAGAAGAAAGACAGTCACCGCCATAGGTAAGGAGAAAATCTGTCAAGCCATGAAAAAACGCTGCCCCGGGAGACAGGATGTAAACAAGTGCAGAAAAAAGTATGCTTTTAAAAAGGGCAGCCAGGCTGGAAATAGAACAGTAGTGCGAAGGTGGGGCGTCAACGTGCAGCAGTGTGAGCGCACTTCGATTTGGCTACAAATGCTGCATTCAAAGTTCAAATTATTTAAACTTTGACCTTGTTCATAAGTGGCTTTCCAAAGTGCAGAATATGAAATAACAGCTTTACGAGATGTAGAAAGTTTTTGAGGACATAACCCTGTGCTTGACATTGCCTCTACAGCTCTGAGTCTAGATGTACTTCAAGATGCATGCTATCGTCAACATGCTAACATTCTCACAATGACAATGAATGTGTTGATGCTAATCAGGTGTATCGTTTACGATGTTCACGATCTTATTTTAGCACGTTAGCATGCCGTCATTTGCTAAATAGTCCTCAACTTAAAGAATTGCCAAGGAATGTCTCATACTTAGTGCAGGCGTTTAATCATAGTAGTAAATACATTATTCAAACTGATGATGGATTAAGATTACACATTTAAGGAAACATGAAGCTGATTACAAATAATCCTGTATGGAACCATATTTACATTAAAGACATCCCAGTCTTCTGTATTTAGAGGGACAATTCAAATTGCACTTACAGTGGGGCAAAAAAGTATTTAGTCAGCCACCAATTGTGCAAGTTCTCCCATTTAAAAAGATGAGAGAGGCCTGTAATTTTCATCATAGGTATACCTCAACTATGAGAGACAGAATGGGGGAAACAATCCAGGAAATCACATTGTAGGATTTGTAATGAATTTATTTTCAAATTATTTTGGAAAATAAGTATTTGGTCAATAACAAAAGTTCATCTCAATACTTTGTTATATACCCTTTGTTGGCAATGACAGAGGTCAAACGTTTTCTGTAAGTCTTCACAAGGTTTCCACACACTGTTGCTGGTATTTTGGCCCATTCCTCCATGCAGATCTCCTCTAAAGCAGTGATGTTTTGGGGCTGTCGCTGGGCCACACGGACTTTCAACTCCCTCCAAAGATTTTCTATGGGGTTGAGATCTGGAGACTGGCTAGGCCACTCCAGGACCTTGAAATGCTTCTTACGAAGCCACTCCTTCGTTGCCCTGGCGGTGTGTTTGGGATCATTGTCATGCTGAAAGACCCAGCCACGCTTCATCTTCAGTGCCCTTGCTGATGGAAGGAGGTTTTCACTCAAAACCTCACGATACATGGCCCCATTCATTCTTTCCTTTACACGGGTCAGTCGTCCTGGTCCCTTTGCAGAAAAACAGCCCCAAAGCATGATGTTTCCACCCCCATGCTTCACAGTAGGTATGGTGTTCTTTGGATGCAACTCTGCATTCTTTCTCCTCCAAACACGACGAGTTGAGTTTTTACCAAAAAGTTCTATTTTGGTTTCATCTGACCATATGACATTCTCCCAATCCTCTTCTGGATCATCCAAATGCCCTCTAGCAAACTTCAGACGGGCCTGGACATGTACTGGCTTAAGCAGGGGGACACGTCTGGAACTGCAGGATTGAAGTCCCTGGCGGCGTAGTGTGTTACTGATGGTAGCCTCTGTTACTTTGGTCCCAGCTCTCTGCAGGTCATTCACTAGGTCCCCCCGTGTGGTTCTGGGATTTTTGCTCACCGTTCTTGTGATCATTTTGACCCCACGGGGTGATATCTTGCGTGGAGCCCCAGATCGAGGGAGATTAGCAGTGGTCTTGTATGTCTTCCATTTTCTAATAATTGCTCCCACAGTTAATTTCTTCACACCAAGCTGCTTACCTATTGCTGATTCAGTTTTCCCAGCCTGGTGCAGGTGTACAATTTTGTCTCTGGTCTCCTTTGACAGCTCTTTGGTCTTGGCCATAGTGGAGTTTGGAGTATGACTGTTTGAGGTTGTGGACAGGTGTCTTTTATACTGATAACGAGTTCAAAAAGGTGCCATTAATACAGGTAACGAGTGGAGGACAGAGGAGCCTCTTAAAGAAGAAGTTACAGGTCTGTGAGAGCCAGAAATCTTGCTTGTTTGTAGGTGACCAAATACTTATTTTACCGAGGAATTTACCAATTAATTCATTAAAAATCCTACAATGTGATTTCCTGGATTTCTTTTTCTGATTTTGTCTCTCATAGTTGAGGTATACCTATGATAAAAAATACAGGCCTCTTTCATCTTTTTAAATGGGAGAACTTGCACAATTGGTGGCTGACTAAATACTTTTTTGCCCCACTGTATCTACAGTTTCAAGTGTTTTTTTTCAAGTGCTTTCCCATATTACATAAGTTCCAGCTTTTACCAATTCTCCAAAAAGAGAAAAATACATTTTTGAAGCTCTACTCAAATCCTGGAACCAAAGTGGATGAAAGTAGTAGCGTCAGAAAGTTTGTCCTAGATGAACGAATATAGATGTGACAGTTGTCCCTAGAGTAAGCCAAAGCTACTGTATGTTTGCAGCTATCACATCCCCTCCCTTCAGTTTCTCTCTGGTGCATATTATCTGCACAAAACAGGCACGTGGACGGCTAGAGTAAGAAGCAAACAAAGAAAAATCAGTCATATTGTGAGTGCTTTGAATGTTACAAGGCACCCATTGGTAGTAGACAATATGCTGCATAATGTGCCGCTGCATAACATTATCAATATATTGTTGGTAGACTAGGAGAGATTATGAGTGGGAAGACCTGGTGAGGAAGATTAGTTGTGTTGTAAAGGTTAGCTCCTGCATGAATTTCAAGCTCGGAATTGACTATTTATTAATCAAGAATGCTCTAATTAGAAATCCCCTCCCCTGTGCCTTTTCCCCTCATTGTGGGTTTTAGATGACAAGACCAAATTAAAGATTTGTTGCGACATATATAATACATAAACCAGTGCCCCTAAAAACCACTGTCAAGAAAAGAATGTCATCAGCTTCCAATATATCTTCTCCACAAAGCTCCTAGCAGCCCCACTAATCCCTTCCTTTCGATCTCGCTCGCCCCCAGCGCTCAGCAGGAAGACAGTACAGCGAGTGCGCCGTCTGGGCACTTTAGGGGTGGATGGATATCAGGATTCTTATCAGTCATCCGCGGCTCACACATCGCTCCAGAGGGGGTGACGCACATTTAGAGGGATGAGGTGGTTAAGGGGGGGGATGCCGAGGCATTTCCGGAGGTGCCCACTTTCAGTTCAAGATGCATTAAGCAGCCAAATGTTTGTTGGGCTGCGGATGAATCAGACTTAGTTCATCCCTTCTCTTATAATCTGATATAGTTCAACAATGTTCATCTTTCAAAGCTAAACTTATAAAATACTACATTTATTTAGCATTACACTTCGATATGCTGGTCAGAACTTAGGTTTGTACAGTTAAGTTGAATTCTGCTGCTATATTAACTATAATTGAAATCTCCAAACCAGCTGTCAATGATTGGGGTATGATATCTATGCTTGCTGCTAATGAATTCCAATTTAACAGATTTAAATATATCATTATTTTCGCTGATGGTATGAATAAGTGGATACATTTTTCGCTCACAACTTTTTAGAAATAAAGATGCTAAGTGGGTCTCAAAGGTTTGTAAATCTGTAAGTAGCAACTCAAGAAATCCGATATACGAGATTGACCGGTGCACCTCTTGTTTCTTCACACAGAGCTTAAGGTATTTTTGAACAAAGCCTTATCTTGTTTGGCCATGTAGGTCAAAGCTTATGTTATCCTTCCACCTCCTGGCAAAAATCCAACCAATAAACCGATTGCTATCCTATCAACTAAAACTGCCTAAGCCCATTAGCTTCCGCTGAAGATTGCTTTCTCAATGTCCCATACGATGCCCAGACATCCTCCTTTAAAAGGGAATGCATCACATTAAGGAGGTAATACCATTTCAGAGGACCTTGAAGGTGGTTGTAGCCATGCTGCATACGTGACAGAGGAACAGTTCGTTGGCCAACCACGGTTTATGACTCCGGTCCTAATTGGTCGACTTCTCTGCTGGTCTCTCTTGATGTCCCCTCAGTGCTCTTTTCTTTAGCAGATAATTAAATGTGTGCCAAGCCGTGTGTAGTGAGGATTTAGTTTCAGTCTGCTGCAAATATTCACCATCCAGAAGCTGTAGGATAAAATAACTGGACCCATGAAAGAAGTCAAATCAGTCCCTGAAGGGAGCACTTGTGACATTACTCCTCCTCACTAATCTAGTTGCCGTCACTGTCAGCTATTAAAGCACCTTCACCCCCCACCCTAACAGCTCTAGTTACTGCTCACTTCGCTCCCGCTTCCCCATTCACTCAACACCTCCTCAACACCTCCTGGCTGGCAGCAGTTACCCGCTTGACCTGAAAGACCAGCGCTACAGAACATCTCTTCCGGCCGGGCCTGCCTCACCTGTCAGCCTGGTTCAGTGCACTGACCTTGGATCAGGTCCATGCTCTTCACTCTGCTCAGCCTACACACACATTGATGCCCGTCGTCCTACAAGGTCCTGAAATTCTATGAAGATACAATACATATAATAATGATATGCTGACGGCCCGAAGGAGCACTTTCAAATTTACGAAAGAAAATACTTAAAAAAGGACCGTATTTTTAAAAAACCTGCTTGAAAAGCCTTTTAGCCTTCTACACAACTACCTACTCGATGAGAAGAATGTTTATGCACATAGAGCTATGTCTTTTCTTGTTTGCACTTAATAGCTTCTCAGAATTAGTAAATGGTTACTGTTGTCAACTGCAAATAATCAACATAACATTGAGCTAGCACAAAATTGATGCTACACAACAGGTAAACGTCTGCCATAGTCAAGGCCATGTCATCATAAATTGATGATATGCAGATTGCACCCAACAATTTTAACATATTGTGATTTTTCCCACCAACCCAGTCAGTCACCCACCATACAAGACAGGATGCCCACAAACTGGCTACTTTATTATCTGCAACATCCTTCACATTAATGAATACCATTACGGCAAAAGCAGACTACAGCGACATGAAAGGGTGGAGAATTATTCAGAGACTCTGTTTGTTCATGCTACAGGTTTTCAGAGCATGTGAACTTGTGTGCACTAATAAGCATGTCATATATTTCCATACGAGCTGAGAAATAAAGCCATTTATCTCAGCAGAACATTGCAGATCTGATGCGGATAAGACTTCTACAGAACACGACCAATTAAGAAACAATAAATACTTTATCAAAGAAAGGGAATTTGGAGCGTCATTTCAAGACGGTCCACAAGAGCTACGATACAAACTTCCCAGCTAAATCACCACTTCGCGCCCAAAAAGTCAAGGACTTGAAAAGTCAGCTAGCAGCACAACAGTCCATTTTTACCAGCACAATACCACTAGTGTCTTTCGTGTTCTTGCAAAAGGAAAAAAATCTTTCAAGGATGGTGAGATTGTGAAAGAAGCGTTCATGGAAGTCGCAGATGCGCTTTTTGCCGATTTTAAAAATCGAAAAGAGATTGTGTCTGCTATTCAGGATGTGCAGCTATCAAGAAATTCTGTTACACGGCGATGCGAGGGAATGGCGGAGGATGTTGAAAAGCAATTGAAGAATGATATTGAAACATGTGAGTGTTTTTCTCTGCAATTCGGTGAATCCACTGATGCTGTGGATGTGGCTCAGCTATGTGTGTTCATTAGAATGGTTTTCGACAATATGAGTGTAAAAGAAGAGCTGCTGACCATTTTGCCTTTGAAAGGGCACACAATAGGCACAGATATTTTTCAGGTTTTTATGGAATTTGTTAGTAAGAGCAAGTTGCCCCTCTTCAATTAAAGAATTTCTGTTCAAATATGCACAGCTAGAAGACAGTCAGTGGCTCTTGGATTTAGCCTTTCTTACCGATCTGACTGACAAGCTCAATAACTTGAATCTAGAGCTGCCGGGTAAGAACAAACACATCATCAACATGATCAGCTCCGTGAACACCTTTAAAAGCAAGTTGCAGCTGCTATCAAGCAGGTTGCAATAGTGTGATCTGCGGAACTTTCCACACATGGACACAGAACTTAAGCGCCAGGGCAAAGACTGCGGAGCTTGAGAGTGCAGGTTATGACGATCAAGTGCAAAGCATCTTGTCAGAATTTGACAGGCGCTTTACTGACTTTGCATCCATTGAGCCTGTTGTCAGTTTTCTCAGTTTTCCATTTGGGGAAAATATAGATGTGGATTGTATAACGTCCAAAGTGGCATCACTCTTCAACCTGGATAGCGGTGCTATTGAGAATGAGATCCTCACTCCAAATAATGACATTGAACTCAAATCAAGAGACCTGACACAAATGTCCAATTCTGGAATCTAATGCAGAAAGAGAAGTACCCCAACCTCAGACAAACTGCAAAGAATTTGACTGCACTTTTCGGATCAACATATTTGTGTGAGTCTGCCTTTTCACATATGAAAATCATTAGGTCAAAATACAGATCCACCATGACTGATGACCACCTTGCGGCCTGCTTACGGCTGGCACTCAGCTACTGTCCGGACTATGAGAGACTAGCTTCCTCCTCTCAGTGTCAGAAGTCCCACTAAGTTAGAGAAACACTTTTCCAACTTGAATTAGACATTGTATTAATTGGGTTGTATGTTGTTGTGTTGTTACGGGCCAGTCCTAGGCCTACTTGTGCTTATTCCTTGCACGACGTACATTTACTTCAATACATTTATTATTATTGTTAAAACTTGATCTTTGTGTCAGAAAATTGTGTTATTATATAGGTGCACAATTAATTGTGGCTACGCTATGGCTTTCGTTATGGCTTGGTAGATCTCGACACACTATCAACTTTAAAAGTAGATCTTGGTTAAAAAAAGGTTGGGCACCCCTGCTCTAGATGATAGGAAAGGAGCTTTGAAACTTCCTTTATAACCTCCTTTAGCTTAGGAAACACTGGACCTTCCTTTACAAAAGAAAAGGAGAGAATGCTGTCCCACAATGCCTTGCGGCCGCAACTTTTGCCATGACACAACAATCGGCCGTTCACGGAAACAACCGATCGTGACGAGAAATGCTCATCATGAAAGTTACGGTGCTTATTAAGCGTTTTAAAACATATGCCATAACTTGCCAAAGTGCTTTGTTTTGAACGTACAGCTCTATATTAATCAAAAGGAGAAATATGAACGTTACCTTTTAACTGAAATGATCAAATCAAGTACACATTTCACAGTGTTTGTCACAGGCATAAGTTTCACTTTACTTTTTTCATTCCGTACAATTCCAACCTAAAAGAATACATGTTTCACTGTTGTCCACGTTCATAAAGCATAAAACAACACCATCAGAGTACGGTGCAGAGTAGACGCGCTTTCAGTAGTCCTGTACAGTGAACTGTAGTTCCCCCACAGCAGACGCACGTAAATAACGTCCGCTGGCGCATCATAAATACGTTGGATAGTGTAAGTGCAGGCGGATTCTCTTGAAGCCTGGTCGTCTTTTCCTAAGTCCTTTTGAATTCTCCTATCCACTATTCCTTAACCGCATGACGTTTCACACAGAGGTCAAGGAATAGAGCATAGGAGAAGACGATAGGAGCTGATTTTTGGACAATTCGTCCCTACCCTATGTTTGCACACACAGTATACATTTATTTCACCCGTCTAATGATTCATCAGAAGAATTTAGGTTTCATATGCTACTGCTTTACACTGTGTTTAAATGTGAATGTGTTCATTTGAATCCAAAAACACATTCATTCACTTATTCATGAGTCAAGGTTTTCCATGCCAGGCTTCTTAGTAACATTGCAACATGTGTGGTTTCCTGCAGTCAAACATCCTCCGGTCAACATTGTGCACTTTTCACTGCTCCATTTACTTCGAGGTGTTCCTGGATGAGGCAGTGATTTTCTTGTCACAAATTGTAGAGCATGACAATTTTTGTACCCTTAAATGTCAAACTGCTGCAACACTGTCTACAAAAAAGATAAAAAAGGTGTATAAAAAAACATCTGCACAAGCTTGTTTCCTGCCTGTAGCAACTAGTGACCTGTTCTAATCAGCCAATCAGCAGTCACTTGGGTGCAGTTGTGTAGCAAAGAGATGCATAATTAACAATTAAACTACATGACAGATTTAGTCAGATGCGTCTTGGGGCCTTTTGGCAACAACGTTTTTCAGGCTTGCCTCACACAGCATTCGTTATCTCCTGATCAAATACAAACAATTTATTTTTCACCGTCAAACTTTGCAATTTCACAGCCATCGCACAGAATAATGCAATCGGACAGCATGGCAGTTATTAATAATTAACATTATTTATGTACTAAACCCATGACCAATCTGAATAATTTATGAAGGTTGGATAAGTTGAATTCAGCATCACATTGAAATGAGATTTGATGTACAAAATCTGTCTATACATCTCAAATGTTTACATCTACAGGACCTTTACATTTATCCTCCTTTTGTAACTTTTTCTCAGACAAACATGTTTGTTCTTTTCAGTCTATTTTTGTGTGAATAGTTCAAGAATATAATGACTGCTCTGCCTTTTCTTCTCTTATCAGGCTTTTCTATACCAGTAGTGAGACATTTGTGGATAATGAAGAGGACTAAGGAAGTAAAACAAGCGGCTGGCATGGTTATAAAACCTGTGAGTTTCAACAAAAATGATGTGGAATTCAGATGGAATGTCCCATTTTTTCCCTCATCTGGGAATTTAACAGCTGGCTGATACTGGAAGACATAAGCACATGTTTATGTGTGTCAGAGAGAGTGTGTGTGTGCTACGGTAATGCACACAGACACTTTGTTTTTTCAGAAGTGGATATTTTAGTGTGCAGCAGACATTGTTAGAATGGGTTCCATGGGACTAAAGGTTTCTCATTAATTTTTGAGTTTCCTCTTGTGCCGTCTGAGGGGCCACAAAGGCTTTTTGTTTGATATATGATTCATGCAAAGTGAGACATTAGTGCAGTTAAGCTCGTCCCAGCCATTTCTGAAGCTCTCTGTGTTTGGTGTTTTCTGTGTCTGAGATGCCTCAAACATAATGTCCTGTCACGTTTTGATTTGTAAAGAAAAAAGCCAATAAAAATGTACATCTCTTCCAAATACACTCTCTGTTAAGAGCTTAATTATACTCTCTGGTACCCATTTGACACCCAGAATACATCAAACTGTGCTTGACGCGATGAGGTGAACATTGTGAGCTTGCTGTTAAAAGCCTCAGTCTCAGTGGAGCTATTGAGCCTCAAAATATCTGACATCATCTGACAAATCGTTAGTACTTCCTTCTTAAAGTTATAATCCCTAAGATTGCAGCACTAGCTGTACTTGATGTTACTGTGGTAACAGCAAGTGGGGTCTGATATTACACTATTTGCAGCTACGTTGTAATAAAAATACAACAGAAGAGTGTCTGGTGTCTGTTTACAGTGCCACCAAACCACGTTTAAAAAGGATGTGGTGACTTTCCATACAATGCTCGACATGGTTAGGTTTGTTTGCTGAGAAATTAAAAGTGTGCCGCCTGTCGCCTCTTTCTCATTTGATCAGATTTGTTCCATCACTCCATGCAATGTTCAAAACACAAATGAATAACTGTTTATTAAAAATATGTCTACAAAACAGTCTTGTGTTTTCTGTGGCAGCTTTACAGTAATAGTCATTCACATATGAACAGTTTTTAATCTAAAGCAGCAGCAACGATCTTATGTATTATGATTTTTTCTTAGATTTACTTTACAATCATAATACAGCTCCTTGACTTGAAAAGAGACTGATATCAATGTGATCAAATTTCACTGGATTGCATGCATGCCTTTTCCTGTGAATCCCCCATACATGTGAATGGATTGGGACTCATCGAGGGGACTTTTAATATGAAAAAGTTCTAATTGCGTGTCAATTAAAGACGCCGTCGTTATTTCCTGGATGCGGCCGGCACAGGTAGCATTTTTTCTACCTGTGCTAATATTCACATATTATCTCTAATCTATCTATAACTGATGGTAGGGGTTGGGGGTAATTATATTGTATGATTTATCGAATATGCACTGCAGACCGTGCTGTAACTGTCATGGTTGAGATGCTCTCCATGATGGTAAAACTGAAAGAAGAGGCTTTTTTTTACTTTTAATTTAGTAGGTAAAACAGTGCTTGTTGGGCTTTTATAGTGCTGGGTGTTTAATGATGTTACATGCGGGTCTGTTGCCGATATCTGTGCCATAAATTTGAATAAGTCAGTGATGGTTATGGGTCCTCCTGAGACATGTAAAGGGGTTTTGGAGAGGGGGCCGAGCAGGAAATCTATAATGAGTCCTTGTGTTTTTGATGTGTTGAGCTGGAGGTTGTGATGAAGTGGCTGTTTAGACTACCTGCTTGCCGCTGGTCTTGGTGGTTGTTGTTGGTTTTGAGACCAATTACGGTTGTGTGGTGCATATTTAGGAATGGGGAATGAGCTATGAAGTGGGTTGTGTAAGGGTTGAAGATGCAACCCTTTGGGGGCCGCCTGTGCTGTGGCTCAGTGGTTGGGATGAAAGGCAATTTATCTTATCCCTCTATAGTCTCCTCCACAGAAAGCTCCTGGCGCAGTGACATATGCAGGAGTCAATATTCATGTCCAATAAAGGCTACTGCATATGCCATTGGATCAATAAAAACCTACCTTTCTGTTTTAAGGCTTCATAAATCTTCATCGTCCTGGTTTGTCAAACTGTACTGCACGGGTTGCATTACAATGTAAAGGAAGTGGATATGTTGGTATTACCCACATATCCCTGTGTAATAGCCGCTTAGCTACACTGAAGCTATTTCCCAAAATGCCTGAAATTGAAGTTTGCTTTTCAGAGCATGCATAAGTGTCATTTGGAACCCATAAACACCCCAAAGTGATGATGATAAGTACAATTGCATACATTTTAAGAAGTGACCTGCGGTTGTAGCTCAGATGGACTGTTGTGAAGTTAGTATTATAGGAGAGATTAAGCCATTTGAAGAGGTAAAGACAGATTTGCTGTTGCGAGTGCAAGCCTACTTTAGAGCAACAATCAGGGGAAATTCGGGTTACTCATAAAGCACATAATTCCTTAAAGCTTCCTCTCTGCCGAGCAGTCTGAGTCCGTGATAGTGCATCAGGACACGGACTGCTTGTTGATGGGGATTACTTGGATATAATAGGTCAGCTCCTCGGGGATTTAAGTTTAATTAAAGACGCTACTCATTAACTCATCAGTGTTCCAGCTACAGTATAGTGGCCTTTTCATCTCACCACATTATTTTTCTGCTGGGGATTGTGGGCAATGTAAATGAATAACTAGTGGCTGATAGCATATGATGAATCTTCTAACAAAATGCTCCTTCTTGGGAAGGAATTCATTATCATAAATGTACTGTTGTTTTTGTAAAATACAGTGTTCCACTGTATAAAGAAGAAATAAAAAGAACAAAGACAACCAGTAGCTGTTTTCCAAATAATGATTAAAACCTGAGGCGCATCACTTGAGATTTTAAATACTTGATAAATATATAAAAAAAAAGGCAAGCGGAATAAGACTAGATTATACGTTTTAGAATACAATATCTCATGTTTACAGTTTGGGATAATGTTGAATGTGTCCAACTGTTAATATTCCAAATAATACATTTTGGATCATGGTCTGTTAGATAACTGTAAAATAGTTGGTAAGCCTATATGTTCATCGATGTATATTTTTGTATGTTTGACATTTAAACCTGTTTACGGTTAGAAAGTAGATCCAATTTCACTGGCTGAAATAAACAGCAGTGGCACTGAATGCTTGCAATTTCCTCGGAGCTCCAGGGGAACAAAATATCCGTTTTTATATTAAAGTTTTTTTTATTACACTTTATATGATTTCCATCTTTTCACTCCCCCCTTCCGTCTCCTTTGCTTCCTGCAGGGCAGTGGTTGGACACAGAGAGCCGTTGCCTGATGATAGTAGAGACAATATCACCATTTTCACCCGGATCCTAGACCGGCTGTTGGATGGATATGACAACAGGCTACGTCCAGGGCTGGGAGGTGAGCGGCACTGCATGGATACATCACACACACTGCCTCACTGTTTTAGCTCTTGGAAAAAAGAAAATGGATGATTGGGGAGGATACATCGAACCCCCAGGAAGTGCTCCGGACTCTGAGGAAAATATTCGTTGTGGCCAAATGGCGGTACTAAAATTTCCGTATCAGTCCGTGACGTCACCGGGCCCAGAAAGAGTTTTTCCCATTGACTTACATTGGGAAAGAGATGTCTGTAAATCAGCAGATATTTTTTAGAACAAATTAAACAACCCAGTATGAACCTGTTTAGCCCTAATTTAAGTCATTCGGTCCTTAAAATTGTAAAATGCACTATAAAGTAAATCCAGAGTTATTTTCTTTCTCCATTCATTCGACTGAGCCAGAGCTGGAGATCGGGGGCGGGGCTTAAGGGGTAACACCGCTGTACATGCTGTATGGGGCCACATACGGGTATTTCTGCCAGGCATGATGTGTAATTTGTGACGTTATGCTCCCGAGAATCTCAGGCCATTTTGTCTCCATCCGCCAATGAGCAGCTCTGATGGAATGAACGAGGCCCCGCCTCTGACGCTGTATCCAGTTCTTATTATACATCCATATCCACATGAACATCTCTCACTACAAGTCATATACACTTTGGTCTTTGATAAATGCTGCTGCAAACAGACCTGTCAGTTCACTTGGTGCAGAAAATCTTTTCCCTTTGTTTGGAGTCTTTGTTCAATCATGCCCGATTGGCAAATAAGCACGTGTCAGTGGAAATCACACAAATTGATGCCATGTCATCCATTGCACCCCCAAGCATAACGAACTGCAGAGCAGCAAGTCCACATGCTGAAGCAGGCTTTGCCATTTTTCAGCCAGCCAGCTGGAATGGTCATTTCTGCTCTGCTGCTTAATGTTGGAGCCACAAGCGGGGCTATCAGGCTGCAGAGGCACCAGGCTATATGACCTGGACTCCATGACAGCAACCGCAGAGAGGAACCCGGCACAAGACATTAATGTCATACTCTGCGTCCGTGCCGAGGTTCACTTCTCCAAGGGCCAGGAGCTGCTGAAGCCTGGGCCATCCAGGGCTTTCAGTCATGAATGTTCCCTTTGTAGAGCAGCGGCTGAACGTACAGGCCTGAAACATAGCAGGCTTCCATCCAGACCCCTGAAATTACAAAGGCCAGTGGAGACACGAGAGCAACCACACACAAGAAGAGACGGCTTGCATCATGTGTCTTTTTATTTCCAGGAAATTCTCACTGAGCCACTAACGCTGGTACAAGATGACTTGAATAATTCTGCTCGGTTGAAATATAGGATTTTATTCATTGTACAGCAGAGCATTTGTGATGCGATTATGAATAGACATGTTGACTTGAATTTATGTTACACGCACTATATGTTAATCATTCCTTTTTTTTAAAAGGCTAACATCGTAGACCTATTCAATCTTTCTATGTTGTATTTATGAGGCAACAACATTTAAAGGATTTATTCGTTATGGTTTTAATTCATCAAAAATATGATCAATAATAATCTTTCATCTGTATTTTATTAGTCTTTCTTTTTTTTCTGAGTATCAGGGTACATCAGTTATCCCTATTAAATACAACACGGTCCAGGCTCGATAAAAGGCGGACCATGCTCTGAGCGTTCTAGCCCCCATACTATGGAAGACCCCCCCCTGAGGTCAGCTAAAACAAACTTATATAGGCAGGTGTTTTATGGTATTTGTTTTCCTTTATTAGGTCGTTTGTGTGTTTTCATGCTGTGTGTTTTTATTCATTTTAAAATTTACTGTGAAGATCTTCGGAAGCTGCTGTTCGCTTAAAGTGCCGTATAAATAAGATAGTTGTTATTATTGCACATACCGACAAACTGTGGGGTCGGTTAAACGGAAGCAATACTGAAAATGCTTTGGGCAGTTCTAGTCTAACTCTAGTTGATATAAGATATGCCCAACCCTGGGACATAGGACAGCATGGTATCCTTCCTGTTGCAAATGCATCTATTCAAATCAGAAATCCTTCATTTGGTTCACAGTAGGGACATCTACAGCGTTACAACAGCAAAAGGACCATGCAGATTAAAGATGGAAATAAAATGAGCAAGGTCATATTAAATAAGAGACAAACAAGTCTTATGACTTTTTTTTTTTAAATGGTCAAAATAATTAGTAGCAACTTAAAGTAGGTGAACGAGGCAAAAAATAATGGATGTTATTATAATCACTCCTTAAATTTGACAAAATACTGTAAATTAACGAATTATGTTAAATTAATCTGCAATTGTAATTTTCTAACGAGAAACCCCCTGTTTATGGTTAAGATGTTGTACTTTAAATGGCATTCTCAGCTGGTGGTCAAACGGTGGTACTACAACTTCCGTGTCAACCCGTGAGGTCACCTGTACCAAAGCACTTTTTTCTCATGGTCTTACATTGGCAAACAGGCGTTCGTAAAGTGTGTAATACATTAAATACAGAATCGTTTTTGTAATTTAAGTTAGTAGGTCCAAAAGGTTGTAAAATTCCGCTAAAAGCCAGTTTCTCTTTTCATTCATTTGACTTAACCGAGACAGACACGTCTCAATTAGAGGCGGGGCTTAATGAAAACTCCAGTGCGCATGCTTTATTGTCCCGGATAATCCGGTTACTCTTTGTACTCAAGAGTCAGGCCATGTTGCCTTCAAGCACCACCGAGCAACTTTCACTGGAATGAACGAGGGCCTTATTCAAATGCTGTATTCATCTCCCTTTATACATTCATGATCCGTCTACCTGCTTAAAGACACAAGTTGATTCTCTGCTAAGAATGGCCAACACAATCAAAGTCCACAGCTTCTACACATCTATGGACAAGGCTACCAATCTTCCTCCTGTTGGCCACACACCTGCTCCACCAACCACATTCCCAGTGAGAGACAGTCATGTGGGACCAATCTCAGAGAAACACACTGGATAGAAAACTGGAACAAAAAGTCCCATTTAAATTCATTTTTCAGCAGCATCTATTAGCTCTGCCCCATGCTCTGGTGCATTGTTGTAAACAGAAACAGGGGCATCTCATTCTGCCTCCACTGCCATGCAAACTGCTGACTGGGTGTTGTGATTATCACACATTTGTGAGAGCTATTTGTGTCACAGCAATGATTAATGTGGATGTGGATCTTCCCTCTCAAGGGGGCCCTTTGCCACAGGATTGGAGACTTCACCTGTAGGTGGTCAGTTAGATCTGGGACACAGTTAGAGTCGATGATCCATTCACTTTTGGAGAAAAGCCTCATCACTCTGTAGTTGTTGCACCACTGGGAGTAGCTATTTGTCTCACCAATGGCCCCAAAGGCTGCTTCACACATTTGGCCCGGAGAAGCTGAATCAGCGCCCACTGAAGAGGGCACATTTTGATCTGTCACGACTTTCATTTCGAGCCCTACTCAACGCAATATTTGGAAATAATTATTCCACAGCTCATTATTAATATCACATTAAAAAGTCCTGACTAATTTAGTGTATAATGATCAATTGGGCCATCGTTACAGTATCTAGAATAGTTAATAAGTCCTTGTGACGGAACAAAAGCAGTCGTTATGTAACGCAGCGATACATGTAATTATGATTAAAGAACCCTGGCCCTATAGGAATACACAGAGCAGACAAGCCTGGTAACAGTCAAGCCGGATTCATACTACAATAGACTAAAGAGATTATAATGTGAGCATAAAATGGTGTAATAGCAGCAAAGTGTGCCCATTATGTGAATTAAAGAACACACACAGAGGCTCATATTAAACGCTGACTGCTGCATATTACTCCCAAGCCAGTAGGCCCGTAGGGATTGTTAAATGTTTTTGGGGCAGGCTAACTAAAATTATTTTTGGGTCAAAAGGGATGTTTTTTCTCCAAAGATGCACACTTGGGTCTGCCCAGAGCACATTTTATGCTGTAGTGGACAAAACTAGCTTGAGCCAGACAAATTGTAGATTTACTGAACTACTTTAAAAGCATCTGTGAAGCTGCTCAAATCACCGTTTTACTACGAGGTTGAAGCTGAAGTTCCTTGTTGAAATACCTGGGATTATTATCACCAATGCTTGTACATTTTTAAAGGAGATTCTGAATGTTCTTGGTCCTGCATTACGTTCTAAAACCTGCAATCTTTTGGAAAAATGATACAAAGACTGAGAACCAGGTATTAAGCCGTCCAACATGAGCACAATTTCTCAATTTCTCGCGTGCATAAATCTAGTGTCCCTCTAACCCTTGATTACGGTGGAGTTTTTGTGAAGCGGCTTAGTTAAATGCCAACAGGCAGACTTCACCGTCATGTACACAAACATCAGCTTAACAGACAGAGCTGCAACTAAACTTTTTGTACACACACTTCACTGTAATGTTTCCCTGCTCCTTGTTGTCTGTTCCCTCAGAGAGTGTGACAGAAGTGAGGACAAACATCTACGTGACGAGTTTCGGGCCGGTGTCGGATACAGATATGGTGAGTCTGTTTTTCTTCTCTTTGCTTTGAGAAATCACATCTGAGCAGGTAATTACTGTTCACTTTACTTGTGATTGTGGAACTTTGATTCAAGTACTTGGACAGCATTTGTCATTTTTGATTGTGCAGCTTCCTTTGCAGAATGTTATAATTTAATTTCAGCGAGGCTTGCACACAAATGAATAATTTCTGCTGTGTACAAGGATTGTTTTTCCCAATTAAATATTTGGTGACTGACAAAAAGTTTATTAGTTTTCATAATATAAATTAAGTATTTTACCAACCTACCATTCAGGACTTACACTTCAAAAATATGAATATGAAATGAAAGCAGCTTTTTTTAGATCTCAGTCGCATTTAGTCTTGGTGTGGCAAGTAATGAAAACCACCAAACAAAAACACAACATTTCTGATTCAAAACATCAATTATGGTAACCAACATCCAACCAAAGCAAAATCTTCCACAGTCTGAAAGCTATTTCAAATAAATATTCCTGATCCTGTCACCTAAACAGTGTTAACCCAAGTAATAACTTTTCTGTACATTTTTATCTAATGACCAGAGTTGGGTGTAACGTGTTACAAAAGTAATGGAGTTACAGTAATATATTACTTTTTGCTGTAACGCAGTAATATAACGCATTACTGCTGAAATGTGGGTAATATAATACCCGTTACAATTCTCACAATTACAATTCTCAGTAACGCAGTTACAACACATTTTAACCCGAAATGATGTGGTGTTTTGTTTTTAAGAATTCACAAACATGGCGAGACATTCCGACACCAGAGAAATAATTGTGCCGGTAGAATAGTAACTCAGTGAGCCTGTTTACTATTGGTTAAGAGGGCTGCAGAAACAGATTCGCGATTGAGAGCTGCAGGCTCACAATGCAGAGCTGCAGGCTCTGATAAAAGAAAAAGACACAAGTACGTGCAGGCCAAAGCAACATAATGTAACTTTCTCTGGGTCTGCTGCTTGAACCCCGAGAAGTTCAGAGACTCGTTGGCAGAGTGTTGAAGATATGAAGCTTCTGTCCTCTGTGGAATCACCGGCTTTTAGAAAGCTTGTCAGCCAAATCCCCGTTAACACACCAATGACAAGGTGAGCTAACGTTGCCATAGAGTAGATTACAGGGCCGTGCCAAGGCACCACTAACATGTTATTAACAACAAACAGCGACGTAATGTTACCGGTATCAATATTATTTAGCCCACTTAAACAGAGCATGAGTTTAATTTCTAGCTATTTTCCTCATTTTCAGCATGCACTGCCAGATAGATAGATAGCTTTAATTATTGAGCTGCAATTAACTACATTTTAGCATTTAAAGCCATACTTCTGCGGTTATTTTGGTGAAATTAACTCAAAGTAACGCAAAAGTAGTGTAAGGCATTACAGTTCAGAGACAGTAATAATGAAATGTAACTTATTACTTTACAAAGACAGTAATAAGTAATATGTACTGTATTACATTTTGGAAGTAACTTGCCCAACTCCTGTCAAGCATGCAACCAATCCCTTAAGGAAAAATGTTGTTTAAGTGCAAGACTCAAAAATACTTTTTCCATCTCCCCTTTAACTGAAAAATGTACAAAAAAAGAAAATGAAGGTGGCAATACTGTAGTTTGATAATAGGGCAATCATTTCCCCCACCAACAAGTGTATTGAGTTAAATTGTCAAATAAAAAGAATCAATACTAATGTGATTCACAGCTGTTTGTCTTGCAGGGTTTAGCAATTGTTAATTTAGGATAAAAGTCAAATAACCTTAGGAAAATAATCAACTGTAATGCAGTTCTACCAGCGGGGACATTTATATCACTACAATGTATTACATAGCAATGCTGTTTGTCGTCAAAGTGCTTCCTTTCTTAACATTTCTATTCTGGAGGAATTCCATCGGAGCCCCTGATGGCCTGCTTTGAACAACAGATGCTGGAGATAGTTCTGGCTTTGTCTTGGGACCTTATGCGGGGTTTGACATGTTTGATCATGCAGCTCTAATAGACTGCCCAGAGCAACGGGTTGTTGCTGTGGCTCAGCTCTGAGTTGGCTCGACGTGGAAAGATTAGTGGGTCTTGTAGAAACTTTGACTATTTTGGTCTCACCAGGGGGCTATTGTCTCGTTTCTACACATAGTTTTCTGAAAAAGGCTCTTGTTATGTTAAGTCCAATTCATCTTTTATTATTGTGATCATTCAAGGTCTTCTAGATGGATAACCTGTTGCATTTACCCATTACCTGTTTGTTGAGCTTGAGAGAGAAACTAAAGGTGTTTTATTTGTGTTATGTTTGTGTTATGTTCTGTCATTGTCTGACAAATGTTTCACCTCGAGTAGTAGCCTACTTTTGAGTCCATACAGCTCAAACTTCAAGACTGTTATGTCAAGTACCAACTTGTCAAAGTCAGGTCATTACTGTGGCAGAGACATATTCAACTTCTGTCAATATGAACTTTTGGCTGGGCTATTCTGATTGAGCAGCTTGTGCCATTTTCAAGTCATTCACAAACTCACAAACTAGGTAGCTTACATTATATAGCCATATTACAAAACCTTATGAAATTAACCATTGCACATTAACCACACTGAAATCCCGTCCTGATTGATTTATAAGCCTATATTTTTATTACATAGTTCAACTGCACTATATATATATATAATATATATAGAACAAGGGACACATACAATGCAGGTCAAAAGAAGGGGCGAGGTGCATAAAAAATAATTTATAATTGGACATTTTTCTCCTAGGAAGTCATTTATATCTCTGTTTATCTTAAAAAATGCTTAGATGCTTGGATGTATCAGTCACTGTTGCAAAAGCTTGAATAAGGAGGTTAAGGGAAGGAATCAAGCTAGTGAAGGGACATGTTAACATTAGACAGTCGAATACAAAGTTAAAACACTACAAAAAGATGCTAAATGAGAAACAAAACCACTTAAAGGAGTATTAAAACCTCTAGAAATGGACGCAAAACACCACAACGACATGCAAAAGATCTACAGGATGAGCAGGAAGAGCTGGAGAATAGCCACAAACAGAAAAAAAAATGACCACTTAAGATGGAAAAAGATTAAATACAACAGTCTGAAAATCTTATGTCTATGTACAGTGGGGAGAACAAGTATTTGATACACTGTCGATTTGGCAGGTTTTCCCACTTACAAAGTATGTAGAAGTCTGTCATTTGCATCATAGGTACACTTTAACTGTGAGAAGGAATCTAAAACAAAAATCCAGAAAATCACGTCGTATGATTTTTAAATAATTAATTTGCATTTTACTGCATGACATAAGTATTTGATACATCAGAAAAACAGAAATTCATATTTGGTACAGAAACCTATGTTTGCGATTACAGAGACCAGATGTTTCCTGTAGTTCTTGACCAGGTTTGCACACGCTGCAGCAGGGATTTCGGCCCACTCCTCCATACAGATCTTCTCAAGATCCTTCAGGTTTCGGGGCTGTCACTGGGCAATACGGACTTTAGCTCCCTCCAAAGACTTTCTATTGGGTTCAGGTCTGGAGACTGGCTAGGCCACTGCAGGACCTTGAGATGCTTCTTACGGAGCCACTCCTTAGTTGCCCTGGCTGTGTGTTTTGGGTCGTTGTCATGCTGGAAGACCCAGCCACGAGCCATCTTCAATGCTCTTACTGAGGGAAGGAGGTTGTTGGCCAAGATCTCGCGATACATGGCCCCATCCATCCTCCCCTCAATGCGGTGCAGTCGTCCTGTCCCCTTTGCAGAAAAGCATCCCCAAAGAATGATGTTTCCACCTCCATGCTTCACGGTTGGGATGCTGTTCTTGGGGTTGTACTCATCCTTGTTCTTCCTTCAAACACGGCGAGTGGAGTTTAGACCAAAAAGCTCTATTTTTGTCTCATCAGACCACATGACCTTCTCCCATTCCTCCTCTGGATGATCCAGATAGTCATTGGCAAACTTCAGACGGGCCAGGACATGCGCTGGCTTGAGCAGGGGGACCTTGCGTGCGCTGCAGGATTTTAATCCATGACGGCGTGGTGTGTTACTAATGGTTTTCTTTGAAACTGTGGTCCCTGCTCTTTTCAGGCCATTGACCAGGTCCTGCCGTGTAGTTCTGGGCTGATCCCTCACCTTCCTCATGATCATTGATGCCCCACGAGGTGAGATCTTGCATGGAGCCCCAGACCGAGGGAGATTGACCGTCATCTTGAACTTCTTCCATTTTCTAATAATTGCGCCAACAGTTGTTGCCTTCTCACCAAGCTGCTTGCCTATTGTCCTGTAGCCCATCCCAGCCTTGTGCAGGTCTACAATTTTATCCCTGATGTCCTTACACAGCTCTCTAGTCTTGGCCATTGTGGAGAGGTTGGAGTCTGTTTGATTGAGTGTGTGGACAGGTCTTTCTTATACAGGTAACGAGTTCAAACAGGTGCAGTTAATACAGGTAATGAGTGGAGAACAGGAGGGCTTCTTAAAGAAAAACTAACAGGTCTGTGAGAGCCGGAATTCTTACTGGTTGGTAGGTGATCAAATACTTATGTCATGCAATAAAATGCTAATTAATTATTAATCATACAATGTGATTTTCTGGATTTTTGTTTTACATTCCGTCTCTCACAGTTGAAGTGTACCTATGATAAAAATTTCTACATGCTTTGTAAGTGGGAAAACCTGCAGATTCAGCAATGTATCAAATACTTGTTCTCCCCACTGTATAGCCTTTTACATTTTCTGAATAAAAAAACCTGTTTATTTGGCATTTAGCACACTAAATAACATGGAATATATTGCAGAGAAATGGCTTTAAACTAGAATCTGCACACATTTTTACCAATTTAATAATATTTCACCATCCAAAAGTCTTTTATAGTTGCCCCTGCCTTTAAGGGACAACTTCTCCTACCTTTAAAGGAAGAGCTCCGACCACAGTATGTTAAACCAGATTTGAGTGAGTGTTTGCTTTTTTTATTGACCTTATTACAATAGACGGAGCTTTATCTTGTTCAGCAGATATTACCTTTGGGGTCTCTCAGGGCTCTATGCTAGAACAAAATTTCTTTTTTCTCTTCACATACTCCACTTGGCAATATCATGGATCATTGAGTACAGTCAGTGTCTCACATGATGGCTGTCCAGGACATGTGGACAGGACATGCCAACCCACTCGTGTTGATATTTTGATAGTGAGTGCACAGCAGGTGCTTTCCATCTGCTGTCATGTCCTTTAATCAATACTTGTAGCTGTCAAGGAATTCCTGTGTTCCCATATGGGAAAACAACGCAGCAACATATTGAATTTTCTTACATTTTTGCATCACTTAGCGTTAGATGATGTTAGGATTTCACTGATCATTACCCAGGAAAGGCTCTGGCCCCAGGCTACGCTGCATTTTCTGTCTTCCTGTACATGAACACTGCATAAACGCTTTGAGCATTTTCTTTTAAGATTTTCAAGGTCTAGCATCACAAAATGGGCTTGGCCTTCAAGAAGCGTCACACTTCAGATAACACTTTGTATCTTGTTAACACATTGTCTGTAAATATATTCATAAGAATGTAAATTACATGCTTCACATCATACTTCACATGTTCTATATGTGGAGTATAAAGCAATATCGATTTGATTCATATGTTCTATGAGTGAACACATCAAAGAGGTCTGCCGGGTAATTTGACATGTAAATCAGTGAATAACCCTTTTAAAGCATTTTGGTTCAATCTTTTTGTTACAACAATGCATATGAAGATTCATATCTGCACTTGGGAAAGGACGGTATAGAATTTTAATGAGAAAAACTCACAAGAAGTGGATCCTGGAGAATTTCTATTATCGATTTTATGCAAGACATAAGAACTGTCTTGTTTTAATCATGGTAGCAAAGTAAATAAAGTAAAATGCAGAGACTATTTAAGAAAGAACAAACTGTTTCTGTTTTTGTATCCTTTATTCCTTGCGGGGGAGCTTTTTTATTTGTGATCCATTTATTTAGAATTGTTTGTTTTTAATTGAAAATCATGTGTGATGCAATAAAGATGAAAAGTAAATGTGAATTTAAGTGATTCCACTATGTTTAAATGCCAAAACAAATATTACACTTTTAATTTGACATATTTTAATGATATCTGGAGAACATTGATAACACATCCTCACATAATAAAATAATAATAACATTGTCACAGATCAGCTCAAAGGCTTCTGAGGCTAGAGGAGGGAATCAGAAGACAAGCCCAACAATTATACAGTACAGTGAGCAACTGTGGATAGTTTGCTGCACTAAATAAGAACTCTAGGTCTCGACTATGGCTTCAATAATGAGTGGCCTGAATTTCTGAGATGTGCATCCGTTTCCGAAAGGCAGGGCATCCTCAGAGTGAGTGGGTGGCTTGGATTTTCTTTGGAGTTTAAAGAATAACAAGCATTAGCAAGTGCAGAGCTGCACCAGGTTTTTAGATTGGCTGAATGTGTCATGCACTGGATTGAGTTGTTTAAAAAGTATTTGGGCTTTGAGAACACAGAGTTCTGGTATTCAGAGTCGATGAAAGCGATTCTACAGTAGGTCAGGGTCGTGCGTTAGTGTTTTCTGGTTCATGAGTTTCCCAGCTACCGAGTTCAAAAGAGTTGGATGTGATTTTTTGAGTGTGGAGCAGGACAGCCTCGGAGTATTGAGCATTGCAATAAACTGTACTGAGAAAATAAAGTGTGGACCCGTTTTTCTAGGTCAGTAAAAAGGAGAAGGAAATGACTAATCCTGGGGGTCTTTCAGAGGTGGAAAGAAACTTTGGAAGAAAATTTCCCTGATGTGTTACGCAGAGGAAAGTTCTGTATCAGAGACAACTCGGAGTTTAACAGTTTAATTAAGGACAGCTATAGTTATTAAAATAAAGTGAGGAAGCTGTGTTGTTTAGTCTACTTCTTATGTCGTAACTGCGTCGTTGTTTGGTCAGAGATAATTTACCTCCAGGTTCCTTTAACGTGTAATTTAATAAACCTTCTTGATTAAATAATACGCTTTTAAATGGATTTAATTTCTTGCAATACACTTATTTACTCACATATAAATGCTACCATTCATTTTGATGCACTGCAGGAAACTAAAGATGCCCTCAAAGGTTCATCTATTAGCATTTATTTCAATATGGAAACAAAAGTGAAATATTTCCACATGTTTTGCATTAATTAGTAACCTTGAAGCTGTCAAGTCATGAATAAATGTATTTAACACTAACCTTAGATCTAATAGATAAACATTTAAGCATAAGAGTATAAAAATCTCCATATTTTTAGGAGGGGAGGGTCGCTAAAGAGGTGCATGTACAATGAGATAGCACTGAATTGCACTTGGCATCTAAGATTTTTGGTTTATGGCCAAAATCTTAGGCAGAACAAGAATGTGCATACAGAATTTTGAAGCAATCCATCAAGCAGTTGACAAGATATTGGTGGAGGTAGAAGAAAAACTCAGTCAGGAGGGTACATCATCTGGGGACCATGAACTTGGGCAAACATTTTAGCCAATCCATGTTGTGGACGTACAGACATTTGACTGGATATGGGAAATTCTGACCTACATATTGGGATCATTGAGTTATCAGCGAAATCACCAGGGTTATTATTTATCCTCTTGATTTCATGGCAATCTATCCATCAGTTGTTCAGATCTTTGAGCCTGGAATAAAGTGATGAATCGACCAACTGCCATTGCCATCCCTAAGGACGAGCTGATAGCATGGCTTAAAATGTGAAGCACAAATGCTTATAATACATATAAAACTTGAGGTTTCCTGACTCCTTACTTCTCATACTTTATATCCTGAACATCCAATGGGCCACTTTCTCTTTTACCCCAAGTGTCCCAAAAATGTCTGCTTCTCACTCACTCGCTCAGCATTCACTTGGACCCCAATACCCCACATCTGCCCTTAGCGTCCCACCATGGTAACAGGAGGGAGGCTAACTGCATATTCACAATGAAACTACTTACAGCGATAACAAGGCGCTTTGTTCAGAGTCGTGTCTGACCAGGGCAGATTTGTGTCACACCGAGGCCCAGAATGTAGGTTACGATCTTGACGCTGATCTCTGGTAAGTAGGTGGATGTGTTTTCTCTACCTCCAGCCTCCCTTTCCTCATTTACTCTTGCTGATTTTTTTTTCTCCGTCTCTGTTCCTGCCTCCCTCCTCCTCTCTCTGAACGTCTACGGATCTCCTTCACATGTATGCATTGTCACAGCACATTTACCCGTCTCATGGTTGGATCTGACAGGTCTGCTCTGATGAAATGGGATGTGATTGAAGCTGTCACGGTGAAGACTATTTTGACAGTTATATGATTATGTCAGTGATGTACAGATTTCAACATTGTTTCACAAGCGCTGGGTGTAAAGATTTTTTTTTTGATATCTGCACTCATCAGCACGGCTTCAAATTCTCAAGGTCTTCCAAACAGAACAGATGGGGGGTTTGTGTTACTAAAATTTGAAGGTGATCTCCTGGATTCTGCATCAATCATGTCGACCTTGTTCAGAGACGTGTAAGTTAAAATAAGCTACTTTTGTGCAAGAATTAGAAATTTGTCTTGGATTTTCAGCACAAAACCCCTCTTAAAATAGGGCTTACATTGTTTCCCCACACCATACATGTCCCTAGCGTCACAACATGATTCATGTGCAGGGAGGGAACAACTTGAAAGCAGACAAAGCACCATTTCATACACCATAACACTGGCACCCAAGGCAGGAAGTGATTTTTTCTTTCTTTTGGGATTAAGAGAAACCTATTGTTTTTGCCCTAGTTTCAACGTGATCTGTTTCTGAACATCGAGAAGATTACCCCATTGCGATCGTATCTGTGACGATAAATGTTGGGAGCAAATGGCGCTTGTAGGATTGGACCTTTTTTACTGATGCAACCTCTTGTTGCAAGACTGATAGAACGTGGACATATCATACACATCTTCATAAGCCTCCCTCCTAAAGACTTTCCATTATCTCAGTTATTACCGCTCAATTAATTTAATGCAGTTTCGTCTGATGTCATCATTAAATGTTATAACATATATACTGTTCACATTATTTCTATAATCAATTTTCAGTGGCACAGTCTCTGATATGTACTTTTTATTTGCCACTTTCTGATTCTAGGCAGTTTATATTTGTGGAAACAAAAGTTACACTCTGAAGTGTTGCACGATGCAAAGTGCTAAAAGATGTTTATGCTGATGAACGCTGAAGATAATTGGAGTTGGTATGGGATTCACAGCTCATTGAAAGTCTCACACAGGTTACACTCCCAGCAGGGAAAGGTGAAGAGCCCGCAAGAAGCGAAGCAAGAGAGAATAATTGACAACCCGAGAGCAAGAAAGACTAGTAATTAGAATAGACATTAATCAAATCTTTGACTAATCAGTACAATGCCCAGAGTGTGGAGTTCAGAAGAGCCAAATCGCATGGATGCACCGCCTCCAGCAAGCCATGTATCGTGGCCACACACCTGCTAATCAAGAGTTTTATCTCTGGTCCGCTGTGTACTGTCACAAACAGCTCATCGTTACATATATCACAACATTTCTACACAATAGATTGGGGGAAATGGCTCTCTCGCCCTACGTATTTCGAAAGGGGCACTAAATCAAACTTGTCAAACCAGTCAACCGATGTAGATAAACAAAACGTGTAGATTAAGACAGAAACAATGGACTATAAAGCCACAGTGACGACATCATTAGAAAACTCAATTTCCTTGACTCAGACTTGTTTGGAAAAGGATTTTTTTTTTCTTTAAATAGGGCAGATACGTAGTTCCTTTATCCAGATAATTCAATGTAATACAATTAAAAAGCCCTGCTCCACATTGGATGTACTCTTAATTAGCAAAAGACTAATATGTCCAGATCAGTTGAGTAAAAACCAAATTAAAATTAAAACATGAGGACATTATTAAAATGGAACTTGTTAATTGAAGATAAAGGCTGCATTAATATTCCATCAGATATTAGACAGAACCTTCCTGCCATTATCAGAGAGCCAGACAAGTCTGGACTCATTTAGCCCAGTCTGCTGAACATCCTACCTTAACTGCACCGCATCAGCCTTATATCATTTCCCTCATTCCTCTCCATTCTCTGAGTAGCTGTTCCTCACCACCGCTCACACTTACATATAAGCAAAGGAGACATTTTTAGTGTGTGTGACAAGCTTGTTCTTTCTCTTGTTTCATAATCCCTATTTTTATATCCGTCTGTTTCACCACTGAAGTGACAATTCCTCAGTACTCACTAAGGGTGTTCAGTGATCGCGGTTAGCTTGAAATCATTCGAAATGTGTTCAGTTATGGAATAAAGGGCATTCAAATCGATTTCCACATAATTTTGGAACTTGCAAATAACCACCAAAATAGTAAGGTTATCAATGGCATCTGCACTGTCAAATTCTTAAAAATATAAAGTTGTATAAATATATTTAGTTTAAGGTGACTCATTTTGATATTTTCAAAGTGTTAACTGTGCACTTACTGTTCATAGTATGTTAAAGCATAAGACGTATATGTTGCCTCATACGTTTTATAAGATCATTATTTTAAAATATTGCTTAATTACACATGATGCAGACACAGAGCACGTTTTTGGAGTCATGTTGGTTTTTACCTGTCCAACATGCTCCCCCCTTTTAGAAAAGGGAACCGTACTTGGCTGTTTGTAAACACCATTTGGTTTTAGGCAGGAGGTGCCAAGTGGGTTTATCAGAGCTTTGTAGCTGAAAACATATCAGCATCTGGACATGATGCTGATAAGAGAGGCGAGACGTGAGCGTAAACGAATCTGTGGGCCAGGCAGATACCAAACAGGATGAGCAGGAGGATGCTGAAACACTCTGCAGAACAGAGGGGGATTGAAGAGTCGGTAGATCATTCTCTGCGGTTGCATCACTCACAGTGACCCTTTTCACGGTTTCCATACGCATATGATGCATTGTTAATCAAAGAATATTGATCATACAAGCTTTAAAGTCCCACTTTTATTCCATCCAGGGAGGTTGTGACATGCTGTTCCCTTCTTTCTCTCTCCCCTCTGTCTCTGTAATATTCTTTCCAATAAGAGGCACAATGCCAAAAATCTATGTACAGGCATAAAAAAGGCATCTGCGAAGAGTGAATCTGTATTTATGAATCTATTTGTAACAGGAGGTGCCATAAACGTGTTTTAAAATGCCATTTAAATAATAGTTGTTTGCTACAGTAAACCTATTCATCATCCTCGTTGCAATAAAAAATAAAAAAATACATTAAAAAACTAGTGTTGGAGAGGCTCCACTGTCTCCTCTGTCAAGGAGAAATCAATCACTCCGTCCCTGGAGGAACACCAGCTGGCATTTGAACTGATTGTGCCATTTAGACTTGTGTGGAGATTGACTATGCTTTTCCTTTTCCCGGTCTTTCAATCATCAACTTGATTCCTTGTGTTTACAGGAGATTTCTGTCCAAAAGAAACAAACAAATGATGGCTTTGCCCAACTGGGACAAGCCTACTAGTGTCTGTTTATTCATCACCGCATGTTTTACACTGATTTGGATGAGTTCTGGCAATGCTGTTGGATCTCATAAAGAGAAGGCAAGAAGAATTAAGAGCAAACACGAGTAATAGTACTAATGGGAATTTAAATGGTCCAGCTTCACTCTGTGCCAGGAAAAGTTTTGTGTTGTGTTGCTGGAAAGTTTGGTCGCAAACACAGGACGAGGAACAATAAATCACCATATAGTGTGGTCCTAACACCCATGTGTGTGTGTGTTCATTAGTCTGTCCTGGGACTTGGAGAGCCCTTTGTTGTCCACATTCGGCATCTAATTCATGGCCAAAGTCAAAGTGGTATAATGAGTTCAGGCAGCACGAGAGCAAATGGAATTCTTTACTTCCACCCTTGAAAACAACATCTTGATATTGTACTGTAGTGTGATTTTTAATATTATTCATTTCTACTTATGGACTATTTTACCTCACTAAGTCCCTTTGTTACAGCCTACAGGAAATACTTTTCAGCAGCAGGGAGAAATGGTGTGGTGGTACCCGGTTGGGGCATTGGAAGGAATATCAAAAGGTTTTTTACATATTTTTATTAAATTCACTTGATTACAGAACTTTAAAACATATTTAATGACATCTATATATCCATACATAATGCATTTCATGACCACACTATGCAGAGGGCACTGTATGATTGGCTCAGTGGCAGCGTTTGTAGCCTGGCTGAAAGCTTTTCATGTTTCCTGTTTTGTTGAAAGGACCGCTCTGAAGCTCTGTCATTGGGAACTGGCCCAGAGGTGGCTCATTGATTCTCAGTAGCATGCACGATGCCAGATGGCCCCCCCTGCAGCCTGTTTCTCAGGTCTGTCTTCCCCTATATGAAGAAACAATACCAAGAATGATTGGAGTGTGGGAAATTGAAAGGAACCAAACAACGTATGATTTCAGATTTTTCTTATTGAAGGTTTCCCCCCTCATTCATAGTTGAGAAGTCTCTCTCACATTTCACAATAAAGATGGAGACTGGAGGGCAATGGCCGCCAGCTGGCTCATGTGTAGAGCTGTTCATCATACTGGGATGCCAGTTTCCTCATTATGTTCAGCTGGTGCATATCCTGAAACATCTCTCTCTGCCGCCTCTCTCCTGCTTCCCACACATCCACTGCTCCTGTCTACTTGTCCATAAGGTTACATTTGATGAATAACGTTTGATAAAAGTCCCCCATCACAAAGATTTAATAACGCAACCAGTACGAACATTGAAATATTTTAATTGCTCCCACTACATTACCTCAGAAATATTTTGATACAAAGATTTAGCTAGCAGATTATTAAAGACGTTAACAGTATAGTGATTCACCGAGTTTGCTAAGCTTATCTACAAATGATTAGCTGGGACACTAATTCATGATATAATATTATATTGTTATGATTAATAATTTGTTGTCCTTGACCATCAAAAGAGAATACATTATGAAATGACATCACATTTTCTCTAGTAATCCTAAGTTTTACCCTGCTTCTCACTCTTACCCTCACTTCGCACACTTTATTTATTGTAGGTCTTTTTGGATTCATTTTTAATTTAATTGAGCTTTATCCTAATTTCTAACTAGTTAAAGTAAGGCATGATGCTTTTATCTACTAGTCTGTACATTTTAATGGAAATGTATTGTCTGTTTAGGTCGTTCAATTTATTGGTTCACACAGAGACCACTTCAGCATTATAATTTTCTCTTGTTTTATCATTTATAGGTATGTCTTTGTGATAAATGGTTTTTGTATTTTTTATTGTATTCTATAAACTACCAAGAACATTTCTCTGTGTTGGAATTCAACAGACACTGGAATGGCTGCCTTACATTTAGAGATGAAGATTTGGAGTGGTCTCTGTATATCATACAGCATAATAAAAAATCATTTGACTTTTTCCTTCAGTTAAATATTTACTTCCTTCCTTGTTTTTATTTGTATTAGTGTGGATATTGTAAATACTTTAGACATTGCTGAAAAGAGACTAAATAAATAAGAAACATAACTTGATAGCTAGAAAAGAACTGAAAAAGGGGTCGAGGTAAACTGTCTAACTCTTGCTTTTATCTGTCTGTGATCTGTGGGCTTTATAAGAACACGCGAGGACACATGCATTGTGAATGTTTTAGGGACTATACTCAGGCCGCCGGGAGGTCAATTAAATCAATTAACAGAGGCAACCCTCCGCTGTACACAGAAGCCCTGTTGATATGTTGAGAGGAAGCTGGTCACCTTTCCTGCTGAGGTTGATGGTTTCCTGTTGTTCAACCAACTAAGAACTGACTTTATTGTTTATTCTCTCATGGAAAAAAAGCACTCACAAGTCACTGGTGAGCTGCGTCGCTTTGCAAGCCGTTTCACTGAATGAGCAAAAGCACAAAGCTGATAATAGAGAAACACATAAGGCGTGCTTTTATTGATCACCAGTAATGTGTACTCTAGCGTGAGATGCACACAGCTTTATTCTATCTCTATCTCTCTCGCTCTCTCTCTGTGTGAGGCAGCTGCGTTCAGTCTGCTCTGCCACTGTACGGAGCTGATGAGGGAAGGCTGTTGCTAGGACACCAACTCCTATTGAATGTATGATGAGAAATAAAATCCCTTTTGACCAACTACACTTCCTGAAATCCTTTTATTTCATGTAGTTTTATGTGTTGGTAAAACACCAAAAGACTGTTTCATATAAATATCTTCTGGCTGCGGTTCGTTTATGTCAAACACTTCATTATTTCCAGACTGGTTATTACATGATGCAGTTAACTTAAAAAATAAGTGTGTGTGTGTGTGTGTGTGTGTGTGTGTGTGTGTGTGTGTGTGTGTGTGTGCATGTGTGCATGTGTGTGTGTTATCTTGGATGGAGCTGGCATATGCTGAACTTGTTTCTTCTGTTGGAGCTCTGTGTTGATGACAGACGGTGGAGCATGGTGCACACCTGGACTATTAAAAATGATAACTCTCAGAAAACATTTGCAAACTCAGCTCAAAAAAAGGATGATTCCACAAAAAAAAACTTTGGACATTTGTAATCAATCACGTCACGCACTTGAACTTTCTACTTTTCTTTTTACCCTTTAGTTATATTTCGGTAATCTTTTGTATGTTCCCCCTTATTCCTTCTGACTCATTCTGAGTTCGGAGTATCTGTTGATGACACTTCAAAGTGTTTAGCATTCAATCATTTAATATAACAGCTTGCCAACTAAACTTTACACCCTTTTCCTCTCTCAGGAGTACACCATCGATGTCTTCTTCCGCCAGAGTTGGAGGGACGAGAGGCTGAAGTTTGACGGGCCCATGCAAGTGTTACCCCTCAACAACCTCCTGGCCAGTAAGATCTGGACTCCTGACACCTTCTTCCATAACGGGAAGAAATCGGTGGCCCACAACATGACGACTCCTAACAAACTGCTGCGACTAGTTGACAACGGCACGCTTCTCTACACGATGAGGTGAGAAACGTTTGAGGTTTCTGCAACTTCTTTGTTGAGTACTGTACTTTAACAAGACTAGAATCTGCAGCCTGACACAAAGTCACGCTGTGAGCTAAATGATCATGTAACTGAAAGAAATTGCACCTCGGGAAAGTAGCAACATGTCGATGTTAAGCATATCTTTTGTTAGTCATGTTTGCCCTTTTGGTTTAGTGTTTAAGCATGCTAACTCCATTCTGTCTGGTGAGCCCTTAAGCTTAAAACCAGTGCTGTGTTTGCCTATTATGACACTTAAATGAAAAGAACAGCTTGAACAAGCAACACATATGGAGATGATTTCTGTTATCAATTAGCTTAGAAAAAAGTGAACTCCCTGTGCACTTTGAAGGAGAAGTATTAGCATCAGATATCTGGATCATTTCTGATCATTCCATCTGTCTTTCAGACAACTCAATGAATAATCACTTGATCAAAGAGTGCCTTTGTGCATGTTGTGCTAAAAATACACTGATAGTACCATCAAGTCAGCAAGCACCATTATTTTCATGACTCAAGCAAAAATTATGTATCAGTTTGAACCCATCTGTTCATCTGCTGACAGTCAGCCTCTGCAGCAGAGCCTTAAATCTCGAAAAAATAAATAGTTCTCTGTTGCTCGTCCATAATGTCATTATTGATTTTCAAGGATGGAAATGAAATAGTGAAAGCATTTGATTTTAGTCCCAGTTCTGCCATGGCCAAGAAAGATATAATATATGATGGATATCAGAGGGAATGTTTTACTTACATAATCAAGTCTTTGAGATAGATGAAGCAAAGTATGATAATAATCGTCTAGACAAAAGCAAAAAGCCTTTTAAAACCAGCTCATCCACATCTAGTTTAAAGCTACAGTCTTTATTTAAAGTGGCCCTATTATACCTTTTTTGGGATTTGCCCTTTCCTGTCGTGTGTTATAAAGGTTTTCGTGCATGTCAATGGTTTGCAAAGGCTAAGATTTCCCTCCACAGGGAGTTTTTCTCCCTCACACTCTCCCCCACCCTGCCTGAAATTGGACTCCTTTGTTTACTTACGTAACATAATTACATCACTATGTAACACTCCCCTTTCTACTGGCTAGCCCTCCAACACATTGTAAGATATAGTCTAATAGGCGAGACATCTCTCTCATAATAGGGCCCATTTAATTCCATTTGGAGCCACCAAGCTTAAGTCAATTCTGGTAGTCTCTCTATTTTGAGTTGCATTTGCAAAGAAGTTCAATTGGATCCTACGGTTATTTATTAAAACATAATAATAATTTGTTACTTTTTAATATATTTAAAAGTAACAAATTATAATTTTTTATCATTTCCATTTTAACAAAATCTGGCAAAATATAACAGTCACTCAGGCATGTAATGTAATGATTTTTTAAACCAAAATTGTAATTTTAAAATGGAACATTGAAGGGAGTCTTAAGGAAAACGTGGCAATATCATTAAAGGCACTGGGTAATAGAGAGAGGCTGATGCATGGGCCCTTAATATAAATCTTTCTACTGCAACTACAGTCAGCAAAATGAAGAAATAAATATTGTTGGATTTAGAAAATACTTTATAGAAAAATAAAACTGCTTTTTATTTTACCTCCAAAGCTTTTCAAGGATGTTATCTAAAGGCTTTAGTGACGGCAATGTTGGTCAGTCTACCACTTAACCTAAAAAAAGTAGGTTTCTCTGTAGAAAAGTTCTGTGACGTTCTAACACTAGACTGATAAAATAAACAACCTTAAACTGTTCTCAAGAATGAAATTAACTTCTATCAGGCTCTTCAAAGACTATACAAGTTCTGTACACAGTACTGAAGCATGCATCATATATCTAAAACAACTATAGAAATAACGAAGCTAAAGTCAGTTTAGCCGACATGCTCAGATATTCTGATCTCATCCCAATTGCTCAAATAACCAAGTACTGAATTGATGCATGGCCTATAAATGTTGTAATTGAGTTTAAAAACCCAGTTTGTGGTCAATTTCGTACCCCAATCGACTGCACGATGGCTTTATGGCTTGCCATTTGGTTCCAACTCAGCAAATGTAATCACCATGTTGATTAAACATGTACGAGTGATATAATATGCCCCATTTCCCTAGTTACTTACAGAGTGCATTTTTTGGCCATAAGACCAAATGAAATAAAATCCAGAACTCTCTGTAGATTTGTTCTCTGCTGTGGGTCAGCCGAGCTCTCATTATCACTGGTGGCTCTGTGAGGGAGTCAATGTTTGTTCTCCCTCCAGTTTTTCTCAACACAAACTGCACACCATACATATATTAAATCATACATTATACTATGTATTTATTCATTATTAAAGCATGTCCCTTGTGTATATGATACTGCTATATATTGTCTTTATCACTGTTCTGACTCCTGTCAGTGACTGCAAAAAGTAAGTTTCCCCCTGGTGGTGTTTTTGAGTTATTGCAGCTTTAATTACCAGTCAATTCAAGGTGGAAAAGCCACCAAAATACTTTCCAAAATCAGCTGTGACAGTTAGGAAAACTAATGTCACTGCCGCAGTTAGTGCATCTCAGGCTAGTACATCTGTGAAGAAAAATGAACCGGACAAACAATGTCCTATACATAACAAACCTCATCCACTGTCAAAATGTCGTGGGTTCAGAGGAAGACATCTTGATGACAGGAAAACATACTTAAAGGAGAATTCAATCTGTTTTCGATGTTGTGCTAGCACCAAGCATATGGCTAAAGATTGCAAGACCATGGTCGTTTGGTGGGCAGGCTGAACAATCACCTGAGGACAAGCAAAGCGGGGAGATTGAAGATTTTGCACCTCCTATAGTCACCTCCAAGTGCACCGAGATATGCGGCGGTGCCCCCAAACCCAGATCCTGCTCAAAAATCTGCTTGGTCAAGGTTTCCCACACCGACCGTCCAAGTAGGTCTCACAGGGTGTACGCAGTACTAGATGACCAAAGCAACCGGTCTTTAGTAAAATCACAATTCTTTGATCTACTAGACATTAATAGCAGTGCATCCCCCTACACTCTGAAAACATGCTCCGGCACAGTGGAGACTGCAGGGAGGAAAGCGAGTAACATCATAGTGGAGTCACTTGACGGGAGAACCAAGGTGACACTTCCCACCTTGTTGGAGTGCAACTACCTGCCTGACGACAGATCAGAGATCCCAACCCCTGAGTGCACCCAATATTTTCCTCACCTCCAACCAGTGGCTGATAAGATCCCTCCGCTCGACGCCAGTGCTCCCATCCTGCTTCTGTTAGGCAGAGACATTTTGAGCTTGCATAAAGTAAGAGAACAGCGTAACGGGCCTCACAACTCACCGTACGCCCAGCGCCTTGACCTTGGCTGGGTCATAGTTGGAGAGTTATGCTTAGGTGGCGCTCACAAGTCAGAGGAAGTCAACGCCTACAAGACTCAGGTCCTTCAAAATGGACGCTCCTCTTTCCTTAAGCCATGCACCACGACGAAAACCACTGGGTGGCACCGCTACCCTTTCGTTCCCCTCGTAAGCCCCTTCCATATAACAGAGAACAGGCCTCCCAGAGACTCCTCTCTCTCCAACACTCATTCATAAGGAGACCTGACATGAAAGAACACTTCTTTGATTTTATGCAGAAGGTCATTGACAACCACCAGGCAGAACCAGCTCCTCAACTACAACGCGGGCAGGAGTGTTGGTATTTGCCGACTTTTGGTGTATACCACCTGGGAAAATAAGAGTGTTTTTTGATTCCAGTGCGGAGTACAAAGGAACATCATTGAACGACACGCTTCTCAGTGGACCCAACCTCAACAACACTCTAGTTGGTGTTCTACTAAGGTTCAGGAGGGAGCAGATAGCTGTCATTGCCGATGTAGAACAGATGTTCTATGGGTTCAAGGATCAGAGAGGATCACCGCCATTTCCTTCGGTTTCTGTGGTATAAAGATAATAATCCAGACAAGGAAATCATTGACTACTGGATGACTGTGCACGTGTTCGGGAACAGTCTGTCCCCAGCTGTAGCAACATACGGGATGAGGAAAGCTGCAGAACATGGAGAGACCGAACATGGTACAGATGCAAAGCATTTCGTCTTCAGAAATGTTTATGTCGATGACGGACTCGCCTCAGTGGCCAAGGAGGAGGAAGCTATCGATCTCCTGCAGCGAACCAAGGCCCTGAGTCCAACTTAAGACTTCACAAGTTAGCTTCAAATAGCGCGAAGGTCATGGAGGCTTTTCCTGTGGAAGAACGAACAAGTGACTTTAAGGATCTAGATTTGGGAGCAGACCCCTTGCCCCTCCAGAGGAGTTTGTGTTTAAGCTGGGAACTCCAGACTGACAGTTTCACCTTCAAAGTGTCGAGAGATGGTAAACCATTTACTCGGAGATGCATGCTGTCCACGGTAAATAGTCTTTATGATCCCCTTGGATTCGCTTCCCCCATCACAGTGCAAGGCAAAGCATTGGTGAGAGACGTTTCCTCAGAACAGTACGAGTGGGACACACCTCTTCCACTGGAGAAAGAGACACAGTGGAAGGCATGGACTGACTCCTTGACTGAGCCTGAACAGAAGGCAAGTGTTACTCCTGCACCCCTGGGAGACTTCAAATTGGACCATCTGTGCAAGGTACAATGGCGCCAGGTCCAGAGTTTGGCAGACTGGAGTACCTGGCAACTCTTCAGCCACGAAGGAAGTGGACCACGGAGAAGCCTGACCTCCAGGAGGGTGACATTGTTTTGATAAAGGACGTTAAAGCAAAACGTAATGAGTGGCCTCTTGGTCGGATAGTTAAAGCTATTCCTAGCTCAGACTCCAAGGTCCGTAAGGTTATTGTAAATACTCTTAGCCAAGGGGTAATTAAGGAGTATCTTAGACCCATTAGTGATGTTGTTTTACTTATGCCGCAGAAGAAAGAGTAAATAGTGGTATAAGGTATTTATACCAAGCGGGGAGTGTTCTGACTCCTGTCAGTGACCGCAAAAAGTAAGTTTCCCCCTGGTGGTGTTTTTGAGTTATTGCAGCTTTAATTACCAGGACCTTCAGTGTTCAGTGTTCATGCATAGAGAGTGCTCCACCACAGAGTGTTGGTTGTCTGAGCCTTGGAGTGGAACTAACAGTGAGTAGAGATGAACTTGGTTTATTTTAGTTGTTTTATGGCACTGTGATCTTTAAGGTGATGTTGAGGCATTTATTTTCAGTTACGAAAACCGTGCTAACTATGCTAATGCTAATCGCGATGCTAACAGTTAGCAAGAGGCTAGTTAAGTTGCTATGGCTAATTTAGTTCATTGTTGAGCTTCATTTGTGGTGAATGAGTGTATTTCATGTATCTGTACTGTAATATGTGTGTTCATCTGTGTTGCAGTTTTACCAAAAAACATAACTGAGAAGATTCAGTAAATCAACCTCAACCAAAGCTACTGGGTCTCTTTTTATTGGTTCGCTATCTGTCAGCAAGGACAGAATAATCACAACAGGTCCTCTTATATTTATTTTATATCCCCAGCTAAATTATACTAAACTATGTCAATAATTTACACTGTTTTATTACATAATGAATGAAATAACTCTGAGGCTTTAAGTCTGCTGCAGTACTCTGGTATTAAGGCAGTAACTTTGTGGTGTTAAAAAAAACAATTGAGTTAAAGATTTTATTCTTCCTGATCCTCAAACAATTTCATGGGAAATAAAGATCATGTCAGACATGGTGTTTTGGTGTATGAAAATGCATCGTTTTTGTTTCTGGTGACATATGTCATGATGTGTTTGTAACCATACAGCCTCTACCTGTGTCCCTCCCCTCAGGTTGACCATTCATGCAGAGTGTCCCATGCACCTGGAGGATTTCCCCATGGATGCACACGCCTGTCCTCTGAAATTCGGAAGTTGTAAGTCAGTCCAGATGGTCACATCAAAACAGACTTTGATATCAAATTGCACTGCGGAAACAATAGTGATTGTTCTCTGCAGGCGTTAGGCACCTCTGCTGTCCTGAAAAAGACTTCAGAGGAGTGCACTCACCACTCAGGAATATACTACCGAGGGAAGTTTTTATCTTAGCAACACAGTAAAAGTAATCAAGCACTGGCTAGAAGTGAGCTTCCCTTGATAACTTCCTTAGAACAATTCCTACCCAAGAGTCTCCAGCCTGTGAGGCTGTTCTCTACTGATACAGCAGCTAACGGTTACCATGCTCCTCATCTTACTATTAGCATATCGCCATTTAATAATTACTAGCTTTAAAGGTCCCCTAAGTTTTGTAAAATGCACTTTTTACTGTCTTTTATACATAAATATGTGTCACCGGTGTGTAAGGAGACTCACAAAGTATCAGAAAATACAACCCTCTCTCTTTTCCTCCTTACCCACATCTCTAAAAACGGGGTACAAATGAGCCGATCCAAACTTGCTTCAGTTATGACATCATAACCAAAATGTGGGCTGGCTTTACATTGGACTCCTGGCAACGTTCTGCCCACGTGACACGTCCCAACCTATAATCCCCTATATACAGTTGCGAGCTGAATCCCCTCCACAGTACCTCTGTGTGTCTGTGTATTCAGCAGGATGTCTGCAGGGACTTAGAGTTGTTGTATAATACATATAATGTCTCTGTTCAAGTGGTAAACACTGAGAAGTGTTTCAGAAATAATGCTTGAGGTGTTTTGGAACATAATATGGCGTTTAATCACGGCAGCATTTAGCTGAGTCTCTTCTCCCTGTAGAAAACGTTCACAGAGGAGAGAGAGCTGCGTGACGCTCCAAAGGGGCGTGGCCAGCTTCAGCTCAGCTCAATTTAAAGCGAAAGTCACAGAATCAGCACTTCAGGAACAGGGCTGAAATAGAGGGGTATGAGGCATGTTACAATGGCTGATCTGTTTGGTATTTGGAGCACAACACTTCACAGACATGTTCTGTATAGATATTGCCCTACAATATATTGTTCAAATATAGCATAATAGGAGACCTTTAATAACTACTAGCTTTAAATACAGAGTATGGCCGAGGCTGATGGGAATGTCGTACGTTTTGCCGTTATTTTGTGCTGATAAGTGTTCTCTGTCGCCCAGATGCTTACACCAACAATGAGGTGATCTACCTGTGGACCCAGGGAGACGAGAGGTCTGTGGCCGTGGCAGAGGACGGCTCCAGGCTCAACCAGTATGACTTACTGGGACATGTTACTGGCAAAGAAACCATCAGTTCCAGCACAGGTATGCTATGAGCTCAGACATTTGAAATTAAATGTGGTGCGTTTTCAACCAATGGCTTGGTCCTAAAACAAACTATAGATCACATTAAGTGTGTGCGGCTGCAGTGTGAAGAGACCGGACAGCAGCCCGGCACACACACTATCTTGAATGGAGTATACAGCAGGCAGACTCTTAGTGTGTTATAGGATGAGACTTCTTCCTTTGAAAACTTTGAACTCTTATCTGTATGTTTGCATAACATCTGTGGTAAATTAAATTGCCTCCCTTCTTTTCTATTGACATATACTGGCACTTTTTGTTTGTCTTCCTAAAAGTAACAGCCTGCACTTTTCTCCAGCGTCTGTCATTTTGGATTCAGCCTTCATTATTTGGGTCCAGTGAGAAAATGCTGACTTCTAGGTTTTTCTTGGATTATTCAGCATATTCACAAAGATAATATTAGGAGTTGTGACAGAGGTGAGCATTTGCCTTTCTGTGCTGTGTTATAGCCCAGAATCCACCTAAATAAGCACAGCGTTAAAAAGGAAAGTCTGCCAGCCTTAGCTCATGATCACCACAATAGTTTAGTTTAATTCACATCATCAACACTTTCTTGGAAAATGTTAACAAGTCACATTCTATAACTTGTGGTAAATGTAACACCAAAGGAGGAAAAAACAAGGTGGGCTGGGGACTGACGTAGTAGAAACTCAGAATGATTATCTGATAATATAATAGTTCAACCACAAGCTGCTTATAATGTTTATGAAAAGGTGCCAATATAGAAAATGGTAATCTCGATAGATCTCTTATGAAAATAAATACAACAGTGGTTCGACATCAATATCCAGCGTCAGGTAGCAGTGCAGAGCTATAGTCCTAGATAAAAGGTTACTTCAGTGGGGCAGTGAGTAATTACTGAAAGAGTGCATAGCTTATGACTGAGCCACACAGGCTTTCCATTTTTGAGAGATGTAACCTCCACTGTGAAGCTGTCGAGGCAGAAAGTGTTTTGAAAGCTGTTGAAATAACAGCACTTGTAGCACTCTGCAGAGGACACTGTTCCTTGAGCTCATCGTTATTGCAGAGCTGTTAGGTGGTTTAACCGTAAGTCAAGCGAATTGGAGAGGACCAATTCAAGTCTGGCTACAAGTAAAGAAAAAAGAAAGATCCAAGGGATGTCAACAACATTTCTTTCATAAACTGGGCTTGTGGATTAGAAAAAAAAGAAAATCTAATTTCTTTAAAGTTCAAACCTAATGGGCTGCAGTGAGCCAAGGGGATGGGAGGATTCAGAGTCAGAGTCAGAAAGAACACCTCAGGGAGTAAAGAAAGGCTGCTTTTCTCATATCTTGGATAGATGCAGAAATGCCAGCTGGTGCTTAAGGGAACAATTGCCATCATCAGGAACAAAATCTTAGCTCCAGGAAATGCTCAATATTGAAAGCAGGCACATGTTCTTCAAATCTGCAGAAAAGAGAACGGAAGTGGAATATATGTATTTAGAGGATTACTCCACTTAACAGTGATTTGAGAATGAAAGGCTTGGCGTTAGCTTGCGAAAAATGTTGTAGACTGCTCCTGGAAGACGAAAGACCTCCACAAAGGTTCAAGCCACTAGCATTCCAGGTCCGCTTTCCAGCTTTTGTTTGAGTATTCCTTAAAAAGGCAGCATTATAGCCATCATTCAACCCCGTATACCTCAGCGTTTCCTCCCTCACCCTTCTATTTATCTGACTATGATGATGTCCGGAGAGATTTGTTGACATTTTGAGGTAACAGCCTTTCTTTACAACCTTATGCTCCAAACCTCTAGGCTCCTTTTCCTATTAACATTTTTAACTCAACTCAGTGTTTTCTCGGATTTGAAATTCTCCTCGTTTTTTTTTCTTGTGTGTGAATAGTGCAGGTGCTGCTATGCCGTGACCTCTAACCGCTTTCACAGAAAGGACCTCTGTATTCTTTCTATGAAAGCCTAAGCATGTTGCTTGTTTTTGTTGTCGTTTCCATCCAATTCAAATTGCAGCCTTTAGCCATTGGAAAGATGCTGGTTTAAATTGATGTTAAATAAAGGTCAGTTGCTGTATGCCCATCACAACGCCGGTGGAATATCTGTAAGCACATTGCATCTTTGTATTTTGATTAAAAATGGCCCAAATAAAATAGGGCTGAACTGAGTCCTATGAGCTACGTTGATGATGCAGAAGTTCTAACTTCAACAAATCTTACTTTAAATATTTCAGCTTGTTTTCCTCCCAACTGGGCAAAGCTGTATTAATAATAATAACCCTGTGTGTCTCTCTCCATCTCTGTCTTTGTTTCTCTCCTCTCCCTCAGGAGAATATGTAGTGATGACAACATATTTCCATTTGAAAAGGAAAATTGGCTATTTTGTGATTCAAACCTACCTCCCGTGCATCATGACTGTCATACTGTCTCAGGTCTCCTTCTGGCTCAACAGAGAGTCGGTTCCTGCTCGCACTGTGTTTGGTGAGTGCCATCATGGGTTTATCAACTTTTCGAGAATGCACTGAATGATTGATTGAACAGCTTAGACAAGTTGCTGGAACTTTTGAATTATGAGGTAAGACGGAGGAAAACAAATGAGCGGAGCGGCATTGTATTCACATCGTCAGATGATTCAGCAAACTGCAAAAACAAGTGGGGGGGCTTAAAAAGGTTCCCCTCGCAAAGCTCCAATTAACATAACCATGTACAAAACATAGCTTGGTGCATTAAGGTGCACATGGGCAAGTCATTTGTTTTTTTCCAGAGCTTTTTATCAAGGTATTGACTTCTCCTCCCTTTCTCCTCCCTTTCTCCTCCCTCTGTAGCTGATTATTTAAAAGATAAGTCAAAGCAAAATGGGAAAGCATCAGATAGGTGTGGCAGGTGATAGATGATGTGTTGCAGCTCTTAAAGAGGATGTTGGACTACATCAACAGCAGCCTGCAGCTCTAGGTCTTTTAAAAAGAATACACACCTGACACACAGACTCTGAACAAGGGTCAGATAACGGGTTTGCAGTAGTGGACAACATGAATCAGCTGGAAAGGAAATGGCAGTGGTTCATATCCTGACAATTTACAGAGCAGGGTCCAACGCACAAAACAAAAACAAAGCCTGACCGCAGTAACGTCTGTCCAACAAGGAACAGACAGCTTTCAAGTCCTACCAGGCATTCAACGATAGCTGACACTTGAAATGTCAGATCATTTATAAAGCGCATTTTTATTTATTTCTCTCCTATCCATGTTTTTTTTTAAAAACCTATTTAATACTTATTTTGTTATATTGTTTTCTATGTATTATTATAATAGTTTGTCCTTTTTCCCTTCCTTTATGCATATTTTGTCATGCAAAAAGCAAACGTGGCATATTTAACAGATTTCCCCTAAAACACTTGGTAATTGCACTAATTTAAGTGACAGACAGCAACTTATTACTATTATCTTGACTACTCCAAGTCTTTTTCTCCTCGTCTGCACATGCATGTGTGCGTTTTAACAAAAGATGTCCCCTTTATTTAAAAGACTTTTCAACAAATCCAACACGCGTTACCCTGTCTTTGTGAGGGTGATTAATAATAGATGCAATTTGTCCATCCAGCACCATTCAGTTTGGGAACATGGAGTCTGCTTAGATCTGCCCATACTCAAACATGAAATGTAATTAGCCCTTCCCCTTCAAGTGCTGTTGTGCTGCATAATCTACGGAAGGGCCCCTTCACCCCCGTTTGTTGTATAACTTCTTTTTTGATTTGGAAATGAAGCACACAGTAGCACAGTTTGCCATTTCCCATCATGCCAGGGATGAAATCACAGCCTGTAACATATACCTATTCACTCACTCACACACACACACACACACACACAAAAGCTGTAATCAGTGTCATTTTCTCCGTGGAATGATTGAAGCGTTATCCGTGAAGGACACAGTTACCAGCAGTGTTCACATCTGTTTTACTCGTTCTCACAGTCGCATTTATCAGCTCAAATAAAGCTCTGCTGTGTAACCATCATCCACAAATAAACTCCTTCATCATTTATCTTCCCTTTTAAAAAGGCATGATTTTATTTTAGTTTTGAGGGGGAGGGGTGTTAAGTTTTGTAGAATGATTATTTGATTTATACCTTTCCTTAATGATGCCCTAATTTGTTGTACAACCACCAGAAAATGTTATAGTTTATTAACTAATTTCCCACAGTGAGGGGTATATTTAAAAACAGAAACATAACACAAGGTTCAGATATTAGAATATAGACAAGATATGCAAAACGCTCCAACAGAATATAAAATACAATCTGTCCTTTGAAGAAAGTGACTATCAATCTTTGTGTCAGATATTCTAATTTCTCAGAAGGGCTCGAGTGAAACGGGTAGACCTCCCTGTTCTGAAACACAATCTTCATTTCCAGAGCCCTCTTTCTGTGTTGTCAGATGAGATAGGTTGGAACAGATGAAGTGATTGCTTTTATGTGGTTGGATGGGCGAATAGTCCGACCCACATTTCCTCCCCTGCCTGCAGCGCTATATGTACTGAATGTAAAGGCCAGGATGTCAAATTATTTGTGTAGATGGAGGTCTTGTGTTTTAAAGCTTTATTTGTTGCCAACCCTTGCACATGAACGACACTTGAGAAGGATTTCACTCAGTGTGTGCAGAGACAGAGCATGTAGATTTTTGCTGATTGCCAATACCAATATAGTGAACATACGTGTTTATTTTTCTCTAAAAGTTAAGATTATCAAGTGTCTTAATTTATATTTGTTTCATTGAATGCCAACTGTTATCATCATGGGCCATTGACAGATGCAGACATGACAAAGATCTTCGTGTCTTCCTTCTCTCTTTTTCTTTCGAGTCACTAGACGCAAAATAACAAACTTTTTGAAACAGATAACAAAGAAAACAGGCCTTTACAATAGTCAAAAGTAAATCAAACAAAAGAAGCAAAACTCTAATCAAATAATAAACAGCTTACGTAGTCCTTTCTTTCTGTCTTTCTACTGAAAGGACAGTATAACTGTGAGACATAAAACGGTTAAAGAACTGTTCCTCAACGGCGTCTTTTCCACAGATTGCCTATCTATCACTTAGAGGGTAGCGCCATGGGAATTGTAGTCTTTATCTCTTGGACTACATACATCACCATTAGGTGGCCTTTTTTTATAAACTCTAAATACTGGCTCTAACAGTATACATTTACTGTGCAAAGGTTAAGAAATATGCTATATTTATACCGTTTACCTGCCGATAACAAAGATGTGCTAGCATTGTAAAAAGTTTCACATTTTTCAACATGGGTCTTTTGTTCATTGTTTGTTGCTGTGGATGTTTTGGGATTTTGCAACTTCACTAGACACTTATTTTTGAAGGGTACTTTTGACCCAGCATACACACACACCATTGAATTGTGTTCGTGGCATGCATCACGACTTTCTGATTTCACAAAATAGATCTTGTAAAGTTCTGAAGTGCAGTAATATTTTCATTTGGAACACAAGAAAGATTTCATTAATTGAGCTTATTTGGATAAGGTCAGCTTTTCTAAGGCTTATTTTACTTGGACAAGACATTCTGGTTCCCAAAATCTCCAAGCATGATGGCAAAACCCAATAATTAACTTTTCTTTAAGTATTCTATTTACTAATGTTGTCATTTTATCCTCAGGGGTCACCACTGTCCTAACCATGACCACCCTGAGCATCAGTGCTAGAAACTCCCTCCCTAAGGTGGCCTATGCCACTGCCATGGACTGGTTCATGGCAGTGTGCTATGCCTTTGTCTTCTCTGCCTTGATTGAGTTTGCCACAGTCAACTACTTCACCAAGCGCAGCTGGGCATGGGATGGGAAAAAAGAGGGCATGGAAATAAGGGTGAGTGATTCTTATTTATGTATGCATCTTTATGTTTTTTGTTTTCTTTTTAATTAATGGATATGACACGACCACACTTTTTCTGCTGAACCAACATTAACATACTAATGCATCATCCGAAAAAATGAAATGTTACAGTATAACAGTTCCTTCGCATTTTTCTGCAGACGAATTGTTCTGTCTTTTGATTTGTTAACCCTGGTAAAAACTTGCTCGGGGCATTTTCATTTTACACTGGGGGAGTGATGTGGGAATCAGTGATAGAAAGTCCCCTCCTTAAAGCAGCCTGGAGTACTCAAAGAGTATAAAGAGAGTGTTTATTTATTCATTAACAGCCAAATGGAACAGGGACAGTGGGGCGAAACTGTGGGAGCAGAAGGAGAGGTACACTCCCAGAGACACTGGCCCTGATTTTTGATGGCAGCATACGTTTCATCCTAAAGTTAGTGGATGCTCCTTTTTCCAGGAGAAACATGGCCCCTTTACAACTAGGCTAGTCTACAGGAGTTGATTAGAAAGTGAGAGTGCATCGTGAGAAATAAATCACCTGAGGCTGAAATTTTATTTTAAGCTTGAAATCATAGCTTGAGGATTTAGAATGTGTCAATAGTTTGGGCTGTTTGTTTGTTGTTCGCAAAGGGCAATGAGTGCAAATCGTTTTTTGACTCAATTTAAGGAAGATGCGTGGGTCCAAACCAGATGCTGTTCTCTAAAGAAATGTTGAAGAGACATAAATAAACCCTTTTAAGTCCCTCCCGTGCTTACATTTAAAAAGGATTTCTGTTTTAAAGCTTCCCATCAGATGAAATGTATAAGTGGCATGAAACAGTATCAGAGCGGGCCCTGAGAAGCAACGAGCAAAACCAAATCACTTGGTGCTGCACTGAATGTACCAAATATGTTATAGCTTCAAAGAGCTCATTCTTTCTAGTTTTGAAGGAACAAATCAATTATTTTCCTATTTTCGTATGGCTCGCATGATTGACAGAATCAGGTGTCAGCAGCGCACTGTGGTTTGATTGACAGTGCTGAGGAGTACACCGTAAAAAGTGTTGTCCTTCTGTCAAAAAATATAATACATGTCCCAAATAATAATGAATGGCCTGCCCACAAGTTTTTTTAAGGTCAGTTTCGTCAGCAGAATCTTGCCTTAACCTAAGAAGACCTCAAACACTATCAAAAAAGAGAGCTTAAAAACACTGCATGAGAGTGGTGCAGGAAGGAGTCCTAACACGGAAATGAGTTAGCATTTTACCGCTTCCCATTCCCTCATCCCACTAGTGATTTTTGAAGAGTTTACGTGTCTGAAAAACGATGGTTGTTAACAAGTGGCTGAATAGGACTACAGAAGTTGTCGAGGACGTTGTACGTCATTACGCCGAACACGTAAACACTTAGTTTGTTTGATATCAGACTGGTAATTGAAACAGCCATGACTTCTAGTTAAACTCAGTGTGGCTAAAAGGAAAAGCTTTGTTAAAATATGCAAGCGTGCAAAAGTCAGTTGAAACGATCTTAAGTTGGCGTGACGTTGTCGTGCGACCCTGCTGTACTCGTCTGTAGTTCGTTTATAGCACAACGTTAGCATTTTGCTTCTGGCGATTAGATTTATGATTTGAAAATGATAAAAGTAGGGTGGACATGTGGAGATTATGTGGCTGAACAAAACGTGCATTTATCAAACAGGTTCGTTTTCCACAGATCTTATTTTTTACAATATTCCAAAATCCTATGGAGAAATCACATTGCTTTTGTCGTTGAGGGAAACCATGCGCAGCTTACTTCCCGGGCGGCCTACAAAAATACATCATCCCTGCACCCCTCTATAAGACAGCAGTACAAACAATGAAATCAAACTATAGTAGATGAAAGAAGAGAGAAATAGCTAATTCTAGATCTATACTCAGTATGATGAATGTTATGTATCAACACACATGCAGAGGCAATATAGAAACTCCATTAAAACAAAGGTCTCCTGAATGTGCTGTTAGCTTATGTATATAAACCGGGACCAGGATGAAACATTCCTTTATTGTAAATAGTGTGATCTAAAAGCTGCCGTTCTGATCCTGCTGGCACATGAAAGGCTACTTCCATCAGCCAGACACAAAAAAAAGAAGAAATGTATTCATTTTACTGCAACAGACAGTCACAAATCTATTTTCTGCTACTTATGTACAAACTGTTTGACATATTCAGTACAGCTTTTTCCAGTTCCATTTTTTTCAGGCTGACATTTGGTTCTGAGTGATGGGTAGAATTGTATATTGCTGCCTTGGAACTTCTCAGTGGGTGAGGATAATTTGCAACGTTATATTGCAGCAGCAGAGAGGAGAGTTCCCCCCCCCCCACCGTCTGATGCCTCGTCTTAATGGCAACAGCCCGGGCTGCGTTCTCGGGGGCTGTGCTGAGCATGCAGTTGTCATGATAGATAAAAAAGAATGGGGTCACAGAGGGAGACATGGCACTCCCATCACACTCCCCGCTAGAATGAGCTACAGGAAAGTAGAGGGATCAGACTACTCGTGTATTCTCTTTTTGACACACACACACACACACACACACACACACACACACACACACACACACACACACACACACACACACACACACACACACACACACACACACACACACACACACACACACACACACACACACACACACACACACACACACACACACACACACACACACACACACACACACACACACACACACACACACACACACACACACACACACACACACACACACACACACACACACACACACACACACACACACACACACACACACACACACACACACACACACACACAGAACCTATAAGGAATAAGAGAAGTGTCAGCTCACCAAGTCATTTTGAAAATACTGTCCCCGGTCAGACGCAGGGTTTCAGCCACCACCCTCACCGGAACAAAACGATGACTTCATCGCCCTCAGGCTCTTTCTTTTTTAGGACTGAAATTGTGAGCTGTAGACGTGTCGATGTGCAGTAAATTACTCGGCTGGTTATGGATTTTCAATGCCATTTTCTCCCTCCTTTGTCACCCAACGTTCTGTTTGACAAGCGATCTGCCTAATTAAAGCACTCGTGCTGGCTGAAGGTGTGGATATTACAGAAATTAGCCGGTGGGGAGTTTGGTTGGAACGAAAGCCATTGTGTCCTTGGCACTCCACGAGACATGATTGGACGGTACTGTGTAGGATATTATAGACTCAGCAGCAGAGGCAGGAGCACTGGCTCATTGTGCAGTGGGTGTCAATGCTTGCCTCACACCTGCAGCACGAATCACTTCATGTTCAGACATTTCAAAACAATAGGAGATGGCGGGGACACGGCCTGTAATTATCATTCCTCACAGGGATACTTCAGCAGGACGCTGCTGCACTTTTTAAAGCGACAAGCAAAGCTCAACCAAAGTTTTTCCTGTAGTTATATATGGAAATTCTGAGAACAAAAACAAACCTAGGCTGCCATTTCTGGAGGCCTGTGTATTTCTTTTTCTACGTTTGTCACATCCTTTTTGTTTGAACTGGAGTTGTCAGCAACATTTGTATTGCAATATAATTTACTGTCTGGCAAACACTCTCCAACTGCTGCGACTAGGTGCAGAACCATTCATCGAAATTGTATCCCGATCATGATTTTGATTTTCCACTACTCAGCAAACATGGTGGGCCGTGGTATTGACATTTTAAACGCATGCTCTAATTGAAGAAAGCATTCCTGAATGATGGACTGCGGTTCAGAGTAGAATAGATTTACAAAACCGAAATCAAAAGGGCAAAACGAAAATGCACTAATTTCAAGAACCCAATTTCAAATATTATATTCATGCAAAGATTTGAAAAACATTATCGGTACGTAACACTAAACACACACACCAACAGGAAAAGGGAAAACCTTGAGGCTCCCTATACCCAGCCTGCACACTGCCACCCCCACGCTCACATGAGAGACACACACACACACACACACACACACACACACACACCCCCCCCCCCAGGCTACTTAATCACACTCATAAAGAAATTCTGATTCAACAATTTGCAGAAGTTACAAAGACAAGGTCAACAGATGCACAGCATTCAGGGGTTATTTGTGCCTGCAGCGAGCCAAATGACTTTGAATATCATGCAACAATCTTTGGCCGGAGCTAAAAAATGTGCTGTGTCACATTCAGTTTATAACAACATATCCCAATGCCACACATGGTCTGCCCAACAATTAGACCAGATAACTTTCTGCGAGGACAAATAAAGACAGAAAACTACTCTCCCTGGCTTCTTTGTCAGGCTACAAATAAAGGACGTAATGCCTGAGGAGTTGAGAGGGCAATGATTAGGGTCGTAGAGTACATTATAGCGGCTGTTCACCTTTCCTGCTGATGTAAGCCATCGCCATGATAGAGGATACTTACAGTGGCGTTGGAAGTGGAGGGATTGATATCCTGGGAAAGTATTCGGTTACCTAAGGGGAATCAGTACGACTCTTTCTCTCTCTGCACTAATTGACTTGAGATAGACCCCCTTCAGGCAGCGGCTCGACATCTCTCTGTTTAATGCAATCAGCTGTCTGACTGCGCGCTTTGTTCAGCTCTTCACAACCCCGGCTGTTTTTGCAGAGGAGCTTGAAGGATCATCCTTCTTCTTTCCTCCAGCTCACTTGAAGAGGAAACACTGATCACACTTCTCCTCACTGCCGCCACCTCCATCACCTCGGACAGAAGATTAACAGCAACTTGATAACATCATTGGGATGTCAACTGATATTATAAGTACACTGCTCGTCACGTGACATTAAAAAGTGCTCTGTTTCTCTGTCCTACAGTGACACATTGGTTTATTCACTGAACAAACATCTACAGCTCCAGAAAATTGAAGAGACCACTCCAAATGTTTCTTAAATCGTTATCTCTTCATGTATGGCAGCCATTCCAATGTCTGTTGAATTCCAACACAGAAATGTTGTCAGTAGTTTATAGAATACAAAAAATAATAATAATAAAAATAATAATAATTTAACTCAAAGACATGTCAATAAATAATAAACCAAGAGAAAATGGAGTGGTTTTTTTTTCGTGGCTTTATAGCTTCTTGGAGCCATTTTTCTGCATCCATTTGTGAAGTTTGGAGAAAATTCTTGATAAAGACCCAAACTAAACACTTGGTGAGGAGCTGTGTACGGAAAGAGATGCACCGTGAAGCATTTTGGAAGAGGGGGAAAGAGGGGACATTAGTTATGCTAATTTAAAGAGACGGAGTCGACGGAAAAGGAAGGAAAATTAAATGAAGCTGAAAAAGTAGAGCAGAAATTAAAGCTGGGCTCAAAGCAAAAACTTAAAACAGGGAGCATTGAGAGAAGACACACCATGTGGGGGCTTTAAGAGTGCTTTAGTTTTGCTGCAGATCTTAAAGTGGCCACAGTGGGAACGAATGGAGTGAAGAAAATGACTCCAGCACAGAACACACAGGAAACTAAAACGGCACCCGGTGATCAATCTTGGTGCCCTACTTGTTCTCTCCTGTACTCATTTTAGGCAGACAGGATCCTCCTGTGATGCAAGTTTAGCCATCGCAGTGTTCAAATTTAGCAAATAAATTCTGTCTCCCTATGCGATTTCAATATGAAAGACAGTCTAATGATTCCTCAACTAGAAGGAAGAAAGCAGTTTCTCCAGCCAGCTTTTTAATCACACAGCCTTTGTCGCGTTTGTTTTATCACAAGCTGTTGGCCTCAAGAGGCCCGGCTGAACGCATTGACACAGTTTGTCAAACATCTTTTTAGGCACTGTTGTTTTTGTTGTTTCCATCCTGCTTTGCTGCCAATGCTCCTGTTAGCAGTGTGAGACCGACGTCCAGCTCTGCACCGATGCAGACATATTATTGTTCCTATTTTGACACTCTTAATTTAACTAGCCTTCACATTTGTCATACGTTTTGATCATGACAGGGTTTTGGTTTTTTTGCAATCCAGATTTGTATGATGCGACAATATGAATAGTGTCAAATGTTCAGAAGTACTTCCAGCTAGATAGTGATGAATAGAGTATGTAAGTTGGGTAATTTTAATATAATTGGTAAACTTTTTTTCTTTTCTACTTTTCTTTTCAGGAACCGTTTCAGGCTAACATGGCCAGGATTAACGATATGGTTAGGCTTTTGTTTTGTTCTTGTGTGTGTCGTGTCTCGTGGTGTTGCTTCTATTTCCTCTTTATGAGTTCAAATGGAAGTATTGTTAAGTCTGGTGCTTCGCTCCTGACAACCTTTACCTTTATTGCCTTTTTTCATTTCAGAGAAGAGAATCTGCTACATTGTCCAAAAAAGCAAACAACACATTCAACATTGTTGGAACCACCTACGCCATCAACGTGGCCAAAGACCAAGGTTTAATGACCGTCTCCAAGAGCGCCACACCAGTCCCCACCAGACACTCCTACCTCCACAAAATGGATGACCCTTACGAAGAGGCCAAGAAGTCGTACAACCGTGTCAGCAAAGTGGACAAGATATCGCGCATAATTTTCCCAGTTCTGTTCTTCATCTTCAACTTAGGCTACTGGGCCACATATGTCAACAGAAAGCCCGCTATGATGAAGTCAAACAACTTAAACTGAATTTGACCAAATGCTAGGCTTGATCTGGTTTTGTTTTGAAGGTATACAGGTTTGCAGGAGGCCAAGTTCATCACACCTTATTGTATGTGTGTGTATGTGTGTGTATGTGTGTGTGCGTTTCGTGCATCTGTTTTTTCTTAAGGGTTTGATATTTTGCACGTCTGATAGATGGAAGGCAAATTTAAACAAACAGTAGATGCACATATAGTAGTGGACGTTGGAGGGAGCACATTTTTCACATCAGAATGTTTGTGTTGCATTTATTTTCTCCCCCCCACACTTATCTCTGGCCCGGTTCCCTGCAATGAATAACCCAGTGTCCCCTCGCTGTATCCTGATTGCTTGCCGTTTTCTAGAGTAGTCAAATTGTGTTTTCACTATGTTTCAAAATGTTTGCGCTTTGCTTATAATAAGTTAGAGCAAGCATGCCTTTGGAGTTTTCATTGTAGCTCATTACCAGTGATACGATTTTGACATATCCATCAAGTTAAAATCATGCATGCACGCACGCAGACATAGACACAGAAAAACGCCTGAAGAGCCGTTCGTCGGTTGCCCTGCCCTGCCTGTACACTTCCATAGGAACAGCATTAATAATCCTTTGGCCTTCAGCTCACGCTGAGTCTTATCAGACCCAATGCAGTATCATATGGAATTGCTATCGCGTCCCACGAGGCTGCCTGTACATTTTCTAGTCCAGTGGCTCCTATTGTTTTCACTGGCGGAGTACGCTCAATGACAAAGAAGCTATGTGCCTTGGTGAATACACACATCATAAAGTATTAAAGGCTTTGACACACTCACATAACAGCACACATGTGCACAGCGGTCTGTGTGTATTTTACATGCAAACATTTACTGGTATCCAAAGGCACTGGGAGTATGTGGCCGTGCCCCACCCACCCATGGCCGTGTAAAATTGTCCATTAGTGGGAAGGTTAACAGACCTCTGCCTGTGAGAAGATGAAGAGATTAAAGGATCCAGCGTAGTCCAGAACAATTACCATGTGCATTTATGTTTTGGCTCATGGTGCGCCGTCGCTGTGAGCCGGGCAGTCATAACAAACTACACCATTACCTCGGACTCAAGTGGGATTCTGAATCGCAGTTTGTTATACGTTTTTCATGGAAATGCAAATAACATTAGATGTTTTATACATTAAAACATACCAGACCCTTTTTATTTCATGTACATTGTGGCACGCACCGTGGTGCTTTTATTTATTCGTTTTCTCTGCATCAGTGTTTTTGGCTCCATTATTATTTTTCTGCCTTGTCATAAGTATATTTTTGATTCATGTTGTACTTTTATACTTGATTGTGTAAAGTATTGGTGTTGATTTGATTGTCTACATATGATGTACTCTTATTGTGTTTTAAAGTAGACAACAAAGGCCAATATGTCACAGTCACACAGTATTTCTAAACAAATTTCGGAGACATTCTCATCCCTGGAGACCATTATTCTGCAAAAAAAAAAGCTGTCAAATTGGTCACCACAATAAAAATACAACTAAATGCAAGTTTTGTCATATTGCTTGACAAACACAATTGGTGATTTCAAAATGTTACATGAGATATGTCTCCAGCTTTTGTTTTCTGTTTATAAAATGACATTTGTATTTTTAGTTTTGTGTTGAACTTAGTATGTGTTAAAACAGACTTTATATTATTCTCAAACTATTTCTGTTGGCGTTTTGCCGGATGCTCTCTGGATATTTTGCATCGTCTTAATTATAGACTCTTTGATGACCACTACATTAACGTTCTTCAATGGTGTAGGAGAATGAGTGAACTGTGTTGTAACCTCTTTAAAAAAAGGCGTAACAAAACATGTACAATGTAACAGTCATAGGTTAATGCATGACAATCTGTACGCGTGTATGTCTGCAACCTCCAGTAATGGTGTTTTTCACACTGAAATAGGGCTTAGTATCAGTGTTTCTGTAGTTCATCCCAGTTAGTCATCAATTACCCACTCATAACCTCAGCTTCATCTGCAGAAACACACTTAAAGTTCAATTATGTGTGCATATTGATGTGATGATAATAATGTAATGCTGGCAGACTTCTGAAAGTGTTTTACCCTGTTTGGTTGCACACAGATTTTAGGCTTAGTGATGTGTACTACCACACAGAACTGGCTCTACATCCATATCAGTTACAAACATTAGAATACAAATTCAGTTTGCAGTATGGAGATGCTTGAGTGTTATCAAACTAGTAGAGGATATTTGAACTATTACATCCAATTAAAACATGTCTTTATCCTGCACACATTGGGATAATTCAGGCCTGAGAATGCAAATTGTTCACACTCAAATGGGACTATAAATATCTCGTGGTAAACCATTTTCATATTCAAACACACACATGCACAACAATGACTTTACTGAGATGAAAAACCATGAAGCCATAAACTCTGGATGGGATTTGTGAGGTGCTCATACAGTTTTTATAGTCATATCAAATTCATAATAACAGAGTGTGAATGTGTCCCCGTCTAATGGCATTTCTAAATACTTAACAGAATCATGCTGCTGACACAGAATGACTTCCTGAATGCAGTTTATTTCATGAATTGATATACCAAACAAATGATTCATGGCTCAAAACAGTGATACACATCTGCTGATGGTTTAAAGCTGACTGTCACAAGAGCCTTAATGTTAATGTATAATGCTCTTCTGTTACGGAGATACTGGAGGTAAGTGGGAAGAAGCAGCTGCTAAACATTTGATCATAATATCACCAAGAGGACCACGCAGCTCGAGTCAGACAGAACCAGTAGCCTACCTTGTTTGTTGGGACCAAAGAAACTTGTGTGTTAGGACTGTTCAGTACTGTAAAAGGGATCTAATTTAATTCCCTCCACAGTGTGAGCGGAGTGTGGTGGGTAACTCATGAAATCTGCATTAAACCCGTTTATAGCTTTGACAGAAAACTAATGACCAAAATACACATAGGAAGGCAAAAAAGGGTGAACTTTGTCAATATTTACTGCCGTTTCTTCACTTTCTCCATCACTGAAAAATGGTTTACCAAGAGATATGTTTTATATGTGGTCTGACAGATGAAGTGAACGTTTTGTTTTTACTCATTATGCCGTATGAATAACCGCAGATCTTTGCGTCATACCATCACTTCGAGCCATTTCCAGACTTCCAGAGCCTCAACCACATCATGTGCCCTCTGCAGCTACGGAATATTTTTCCTCAAACTGAACGGCCATAGCAGACAAACATACTATAGTGCAACAATGAGGGATGATTAATCAAGTTTAGAAAGGAAATAATGAAAGAGTATTTCGATGCATGCATAACTGGCACATAAGGTCAAGTGTTTTGTGGTATTTCAGGAATTATTTTAAATCTCTGTTGCTGAGGGGTTTGATAAGGAGGACTCTGCTGTATTGTTGCTTTTGGTTTGGTTATGATGGTGTTCTTTGTGTGGTGAATCCTTTCCTCACAGGGTCAGAGTTCATTTCAGCAGAAATATGTCATCCTATAAGACACAGTATATTAAGAGTATATTACTATATGAATCTATTTATGCTATCCAGTACGGCATTAAATATTATGTTTTATACGGCATAACCTCTACAGCATTGATGAAAATCTCTTGATGGGTAGAAAGCAGTAGACTTATAGATTAACTGAACAAAATATTATAAAATAAAGGGCAACAATTCTAAATGCTCAGAATAGTGTTACCAAGTTGTGAATTTGTAGATATTGTGAAATCAATTCCAATAGTTTATGTGAATATTGATACGTCACGTCATTTATTTTTACATCTGATAGGTACTGCTGTCTTACGTTGCACTCTGTAACACTACGTGTTATGGCATTTTAAAGACGTACAGTAGAGATAATATTCATCAAACTAATTAAGATCTGTACCCTGTGTGCACTTTCCAAACCTAACTGTGAATTAGCAGCTGTCTGCAAGCAGAGTTGTACACACTGTGTTCTCTCTCCAGCAATTTCACTGCATGTCCCGACGCATTGAGAGATCAAAGACTTCCTCCACAAAGACAGCTCCGGGAACATAGTGGACTTTGTGTTTTTGTCGGGAAGTTGCTCTCTATATGCTCAGTGACTGGACTCTGTATGTTGCCCTCTCGTTCATGTTCTAACTGTATGAGATGTAGCAAATGCAAATGGGGATTAAAAGGACGTTGTATTTGTCTCAGGAGTTATGAAGACCTTCTTGGAGCCTCAACGGTGCACATTTTCAACAAGGAGTGGACTCATCCTATGTGCCTTTAGAGGCTCATTTTAATAGTACACTTGTCTGATTCTTTGTGTCATTGCTGTGTCTGTGCATGCAAGTTGTTTTGTTTGCGGGGTAGATAAAGGATAAAGGATAGAATCCATCAGTACTGTTCAAGGAGATCCTGCAGGGAACTAAACATGGTGCAAGCATTCAAATCAACACAGCCAATAACATGCCTCTGTAAAGATTGGTATCAACACATGCAACTCACATAGGATGGTCCATTAACCATACAGCAGGTTCAACAGACAAGGGAAAAAAGGGAAGCTTAAGATGTACACAATTTAGAAGCACACCATTTGTATGTCTAACTAATGTTTTGGTTTCTGAAATGACAGCACAATGTTTGTCCCAAAAGTATGTCCATGGTTTTATTTGACAAATGTAGTTATCCTATGACAACGGTCATGTTGTTAGAAAAGTGGTGTGCTGTAGACATGTTTTAAGGATGCACTAAGTAACCTTTGGCCAGAGTGACCTGCAACAATTCACTGATTTTACTTCAAAAGTTATTACACTATGAGGTTAAAACAGCAAATCCTCAAAGCCCTGTTTTGGGAGAGAAGTGCCAAGAATTGTCCAACAAGCTTAAGTTTTCAAAACAGGAATAATACCAAGCATATTAATATCTAAAACAGGAGATATACAAATTGCAATGAAATAGGCAAAGAGATCGAAGAATCATAAACAAATAAATCTTCCTGAGAATATGGATCGATGCGCAAAGCAGAGGGATTTCAGGGAGAACATTACAGCGAGGTCCCGATCAACCAGGCTGTGCTGCTGTCTGCACAATCTGAAGGTTACTGTTGCTGTTTGGCTCCGGTCTGGGCGTCACTGCCCTGTAGGTGCCATCAACTGCACAGAAACGCCATTATATTTAATGCTGAAGAAGTACCTCATTTTTCTCAGTACTCCTGGGAAAATGAGCTCTCTTAAAGCCCCCACATGGTCATATAAAGGTTGTTTGCTTGCTATGATAAATGAAACAATCCATTATACATTTAGTGGCTGTTGTCAGACCAGCTCTAGGTGCATATAGTGCTTTGTGTCTGTTGTGCTCATCTCCCTGATCTCAAACAAAGAATCAGTATTTGATCATTTAATCACAATCAGACATGCACACATTCGTTTTTAATGAAGGCCAAGGCCATGCTCTACTGGGGTAATAGCTCTATTAGCATAACATGCAGGATAGAATGTAAATTCTCCAACACAAATCATTGCATTCGTTTGGTTGCTAGCAGATGGTTATTAAGTCCTATTCCTATAACAAAAGGAGTAGTAAAGAAAAAACATAACAGGAAAGATCTTAAAAAATAATTAACGTGATATCAAAATGTAGTTTATGAAGAGAGAGGGAACCTAGGTAACGCAAATTCATGCAATAATAACAAACAAATATGTGTTGTTACATAAGCAAGAACCTAACATCACAGAATGCTCTTATTTCCAGAACAACGCCAAGTGATGGTAATCATTCAGGCGTGAGAAAAGTATTAAGCAAGTGTTTGTGTGTAATTTGTACAAATTGTATTAACTTATTACCCAAGTTATTATTATAAGCCAATGGATGCTAACACTTAACATGCAAGTAGTGCTAGTGGGCTTCTCTCCCTGACCTGAATCAGTATTGTAACAAAAATGATTCCTCAAAGACACTCGCACTTATGTGAAAACTAGGATATGAAGGAAGAAGTTATCCGATCTAAACTGACGTATAAGTGCGATACAGGGCTGTCAGACTTAAATGACTCTCCCCCTTATTTTCAACCTTTGCTAAATAATCATTTTATAAATGTCTGAATTTATTTGACCAAGGTTTATGTGTGGGGCTCCAGGCAAACTGTCCCCCCCCCCCCCACCAGAGTCCAACAATTGCTGTTCTTTACAGTGAATAAAGATAAATTGCTTTAACGTTGCTGTTAGTGTTTGGTGAAATACACAACTGATTTACGTTAATGAAAGACATTACAGAGAACAAAGCAGCCCAGAGACATCCCCAGTAATTGTCTGGTCCAGCGAAAACTACTCAGGGGAGTCTTCAATCTCACAGACATGCAGCACTGCGCAGGGGGTGACACCATTACGCCGCCGCCAGCTGGGGGGCACTTGATGTAGTTCAAAAAGGTGCAAACACACATCTTTACATTTCAGTATGCCAGCTCACACGGAAGAGAATTAAATGAATGCAGAACGTACAAGGTAAGATGTGTTGCAACTTGCATGAAAGCCCTGGCCTTGTCATTTCCTGCAAGCAGCCAAGTTCAGCACTGGGTGTCACTTTGCAGAAATAACAGAGTGATAATAATAAACTGCAATCCATCACACACACACTATACAACCTAACACCAGCCACCAGCACCCAACAAAACACCCCCAAACATTGCATGGTATTGTGTCTGAATGACCAGATCAATCGTAATCCAGCCATCAGGCTGATATTCACCAACATATATAATGAGTTTAAGATGACAACAGGTCTTGACCTGAGCACCAGCCCATTTTAAATCTGACACCATGATCCTACAACTCCCATGAGCACTTCAGTTTGCTCATTCATTCTATTGGTCCATTTTTGATAGGCTTTTTCCCTTGATAGGCCGTGACCAGAAACCTGAGCACGGAGCGAATTTGAAGAATCAAAGGCTCCAATGAATTGGTAGAAAACAGCTGTGACAAAACCTGAATAGCACACAACACACAAGGATACCATGCGAAGATGAAACCAAAAGGAAAAGGAGACAAACAAGAGGAAAAGAGTGTTTAACCAAGCGGGTTGGTTCAACACAAAGACGGGGTCAGGTGTAGAAGCAAAACACGTTATTTACTGCTCAGATTTGAGGACGTTTGCCAGTAAATATAAGAAGGGGGTCTCTTCTGTGGTTGCGCAGAGACAATGACAAACAAAAAGTGTTGCAATGAAGGAAATAGAAATCTTCCAGTAAATTGAAGATTCCCCTTTAATCCAACAATATGTAATTTCCCATTAACAGAATTGTGGCTAGTGAACTTGCTGAGTGGCTAGTGATCAACAATGTTAATGTTATTGTCAATCACTAGCAGAGAAAAATGCATCCAAGCTGAAAAATATAGGCAACAGAAGAAAAAAAAAGCTCAGGAATTTAGATTCAATCATAACCCATTACTTTGAGCTTCTTTAATGCAGAGCTGAATATGAATGTAATTGTGGGGGGGAAAGTGACAGTCTACATTGTGCGTCAAGCTTTCAATTTCCAAACAAATCCAACATTATGAAGAAAATGATTATGTAGATGAACAATTGCATTACGCAGAGGTGGGAGAAGTACTCAGATATGCCACTTGAGTAAAAGTAGAAGTAACAGAGATTAGGAATACTCTGTTACAGGTACAAATCCTGCTATCAAAATGTTACTCAACTAATAAAAAGTATTGGCCTCAAAATATACTTATATGCCAAGAGTAAAAGTACTCAATATACAGATTAGCCCATTTCAGAATAATATATGTTATGTTTTGATTACAATTATTGATGCATGTTTATCATAGCTGGTAAAGCTGGAACTCGTTTTTATAATTATAGTTACTGCTGGGTATTTTGTGAATTTAGTCCAACTGTAACTTAAGTCATATTTAAGTGCTGATTATATTTCACTGAAATTTACAGTAGCGGGGTAAAAGTACAAAGTAGCAGAAAATGAAAATACTCAAGTAAAGCACTAAGCCGTAAGCAAAGTCTACAACAACAACAACAACAACAACAACAACAAGCAATAATAACTGCAAAAACAATATAACAATCATAAAATACCTTTAACATGCAAGTCATCAGTATAGTTTATAAACAGCAAGAAAGCGTAACAACAAACACAGCAAACACACAGCAGTATTTTGGTAGAGAGTTAAAGTTAGCAGAAAGTGACAACAAGTAACTCTTTGATAGGAAGAGCAAACAACATGCCTCGACAATCATTTTGCAAAACACATAAACAAGACTGAACGAAGCCAAAACAAGACCCAAGATATGCGAATATGCTAGCACAAGCTGCTATTTAGCTTACCTTGGTTGTTCAGGTGAAGCAGTTATCCTCGGTGTCTCTCCGCCAGGGGGGAGGAGAATGAAGAAAGTCCCGGATAAAAGTCACTGTTGTTTCCAAAAACTTAATTTCCATCCAAGCTTATGTTGGTTTGAGCTCAAGGTGAAGCAGAATGTCTGGAGTCCGGCTAGGTAATCCTCCACAACGTCCTCCTGATTAGATAACTGGCTTCAGGTGTGCTGGATAATTAACTGCCATGACAAGCAGTACAGTTAGCGGCGGGTGTTTACTGTCTTACCAGTGTAATTGCTAATGAGCGCTAATATAAGGGTAGTAGTAGCCTAGTCTAGAAATAACATTTAAATGGACCGCCTTTTTGAGGAAGGGTGTGTTTGATATATTTAGCAACACTAGAGTGTGTGTCAAGTGTGGAAGCTGAGAGTTGTTTGAGTTAGCATGACAGAGTAAACAGTGGACATTTTAACAGTAAGCAGTAGTACAAGCACAGGTGTGCTGATAACAATCTCACTGCTCTTTTGTCACAGCCATTAAAACATTAAAAACATTCACCAAAGAAATATATAATTCCAGTGCCATAATCTGAGGTGTGATTATTTTTTGTTTGAGGTAATACCATTTGTATTCAAACAAAGAACATGGCCACTACAGCTATCTGTGTCATAAAGGCCCATCTTAATTTAAATTCACAGCCTTCCCTCCAAATATAATTGGAATAATTTGACCATATTATTTAACAGCACACGGTCAAATCCCAATGAATGTCATCTCCATGCAAACCAAATGTGTAAAATGCATTCAAACCAAGCCAATCGTTGTAAAATATGTAGAAAAAGAAATATACAGTAAAGGCCAATGGGGCATAACTAAAACTACCAAAGGATCTAAATAAGCACTCTAAATAAAATATAGTTTATACCTTTATGTTATACATTTGTTAAAGTATGAATCTGTTAAAATGACTTAATCATGAAAGTTCTAATCTCTCTGTAAGGTAAAAGGAGATATGTTTATGGATTATGGAAATTGTCAAGGTAGTTATGCAGTATTGAGATTTCGAGATTAAATATCCATGTGGAGGTCTGAAAAAGAGAAAGGTATTGCGTCCCTAGACTGACATTCACGGAGTCAATCATCTACAATCCATTCCTTCAGCATCTCCCAACTTCTAAAAGCTTGACCTTTCCTCCCATTGATGTCTCTGAAAACCACGTTATTATCTTTAATCCATGTAGTGAACAAGTGCACTGCCTCGCAATCTTCAAGCCATCGGAGCAGCTTCTCCTCATTGTCAGCTCTGACAGCCTGCTTCTTTCCGCTGCCCAGTTTCGAGCATTCAGGTGAATTGTTCCATCAGAATACAAATGTGATCACATTCGTACAGGATCGTTTTCGATAATTTACTCTCCTCTATGTCCAGTGTGAGCATTATTCTTTCAGCCACTTGTCATTTGGACAAGTGATATAACCTTTTACTTATCCTGAGAGGAAAAATGTCTTTATCTGTAGATTACAGCGTAAACCCTTGTCCAGTAGTGAGTTAATGAAAGCTCTGTATAAAACACAAAATATAACTTTAAAAAGTGGCTTATATTCCTCTTGGACAATAAAGCTGCATTTATTGTAATATGTAACCGATAGCAACAGACACATTTTCCAAGACTTACAATGAGATTCTTTCCTGCACATGAACTTACTATGTGATCTAACTTCATTAATATAAAGAAATGTATCCACAGGTCATTATAATACCAGGGAAAGTAATTGTCAAGACGGATGGGATTTATTATCTCTTTTTTGATGTTAGTGCTGTCAACAAGCAAGGACCATCCAGCATTTGTTTACTTTGATATCTTTCCCCCTTTAGGGCCTCAACCTATTCTGCTCCTTGTTCACTGAACCTCTGCTCAGCTGGGCGGTTTTCACTGAGGAAGATACTGCTGGCCCCAGGTGGATGCTACTTTCCAGCTATTAGTTCAGGTACCGGAGCCTTGCAGGAAGAGACGTTGCCTGAAGGGTTTTCTCGGGGAAGGCTTTGTTGTTAATTAGGTTGCTAGTATTGTATTTGAGTGGACATTAAAGTTGGAATTGTCTCCATACGTTAACTCTCACTGCACAAAAGAAGAAATAACATTTAATCTGGAAAATATACAAATTAAGTCAATCAAATTGCTTATAGGTTCATTCAATATCCAAAAACTATGAGTGAGCTGTGTCCTCTATTGTTTCAAGGGGTTCATACCGCGTAATTGTACAAGATTTAATACCTGAAAAAGTAGCAATTTTGATTCCTTTAAATCCCCAAATTAAAACAATATCAAGACAAAGACAAAACTGTTTTTTTTTTATTTGCCTTTGGGAAATTTGAACTGTAGATTCTCAATCCATTTTACATCAACAGAGTACACCTATTGATGCAGAGCTTTCCTGTTCTTGTTCAACCACCCTCGCATTAGTAAGATTCATTGGAGAATCACCCTGCAGGGGAAGCTGCTGGTGTATTTCTACTGCTGCTCCAACAAGAGGATACAAGCATACTGTATACCTGCATGGAATGCCTCAAAAGTGGAGGGGAACAATCCAGAAAGTCACCAATACTGACCCCAGTATAGAATCACACTAGAATCCAATCACAACAAACTGACTCAAATACAGATTTTTTTTCCCCAGAGCCATGCAAGAAACAAACACTGGTAAATAACATTATTAATGTTACAGATACTTTACAAGATGTTTACATTCCAACTGAACCTCCCTGTATGTTTCTTTAAAGTGTAGCCATCCTACTGTTTTAAATACTTTTTTCATACTTTTTTATTTATTCTCTTTTTTACTGTTTAATATGTATCTACAGTATGGGTCGGGATTGATGAATATTTTGCTGTACCAATAACAATAAATAAATCATTTCTATTCTGAGCATTTGCAGATGTATTATACCACAGCTGCCACTAGATCTTACTGAAAATTGAAATCTACAGACTATAATTTCAAAGTTTTGCTTCTAGGTTTTGAGGATTTAACCAGAGAGAGTTCAGATCAGTGGCGGGTAAATAAAGCTCTTCAATATTTTAATGATGTCAAATATTTTGATTTGAACGAAACCAGCAGTCACGTGTCACTGCCATGTCTTCTTCCTCTACTTGGCTTAAACTAGGGAACACTGCCAACATAATATTCATAACAACAAACAATTGCTGTAATTGTTTTCTCTCAAATGAGTGTGTTTGATGGTTTGTCATTATTCATCTGCCAGGGAACCGATTGCCTCGTAATGTTGAATGATTTCTCGAGCATACGAGAGCAGACTGCCGGGTGTAAACATTACAACAAGGCCATTCATCTGCCTTTCAGTTCACTGCTGCTGGGACTAGCAAAGACCCCAGGGCTTCATAATGACTAACAAATGGGGTTTGGAAATAAATATCTTATGACCCGATGAAAACTTAACACGGAGAAAAGTTTACTCTTGCCTTCAATGAGGGGGAGACACTGCATACCTAAATATGGTTCCTTGAAGAAGATAAAAGTGTTACATGACTCAGTGGCTCATCACATTGCTGTGTTTGTAATGTCTGTACTAGTATACAGGAAGACATAACAAACTGGAAGATATGACTTGACTTAAATTCCTGCAATTATTCAAAAAATGTTCAACAAATGTATCATCGAGTTATCCCGTAGCGGTTTTGCTGAATATGGAATTGATTTAAAATCTGCCTCTACTCAGCCGGACCTTATTATAAGAGTGAATTTTGAATTCAGCTTGGGTTATGGCATCGATTAGTGCCTTTAGATTGACTGTGTTGGCGTGTTTCTGTAGCTGATGACAGTCGCGGTACATTAGACTAGCTGTGGAGTGGAAAGCTCAAGATGCCCTGCAGTCAGTGTGCTGCCCTCATGGAGGAAAAATCCAACATCTGTCCTTAGGAAGACAACCCGGTGGAGGAGACATTTTTATAAATGTAGTGAGGGAATATGAAACATGGTAGTAAGGACATGGACTGGTCTTGAATGTCTTTGTCTTTGTGTGGCTTATTGAAATGGCTGGAGGATTAGATTGCCCTGTGATGAATTACATTAGCATATACCTCCGAGAAGATTTTCAGCCCTGTATTTGTTTCACAGGCTATAATGTGGTTCACTGAGCTATGCACACATTTTGATGGTGCCAACCTCTTCAGTTTGGGTTTTATCGTTTGTGCGCCCGAAGTCAGCCCACATATCCTGAGATGATACCCTGACATACTTGCCCATTCAACTCCCTCCCTCAAAGCCCCCCCACCCCCTAACTCCCTGTGGAGATGCATGGATGAGCAGGCTTATTCTCCTTGTGGGGTGTTCCCCATGCATGACTGATGTTTAGATGAATATCCTTGACTGATTCCTGCTCTGCGGTGAAGAGAGGAGCAGGCCTATCACAGCACAGCTGCCCCCTCAGGAGGCCATTGATTTTCGCACCATCCTGACAAACATAAACCTTCTAGACCCACAAGATACTTTATTTGTTGTCCATTTAGATGCCATCTCCTCAGGCCCTGCTGCCCTTATCTGTTTTATAAAAATAGCTTTGTTCGTCTGTTTTTTTGCAACAGTCTTTGTGAATAGAGTTTGTTTTATTCATTTTGCTTCGAATGGAAGCACTATTTTAATGGTGAAAATGTAAACAATATGCACTCCTTCAAGCTATTGTCTATTTATTTATTTATTGGTTTTATTTAGAGCCCTCATGTGGAGCTTCCTCTGTAGCAGATCTAATCCTCCAGCAGTCCCTACAATACATTTATATGAATCAATATTTAATAAACAGAACTAAAGAAAAACAATTAAAGCAATTAAAAGTATATTGAATAAATTGAGGCAAAACTAACTAAATCACAGAAACATTAAGAATTATTTAATTTATTTCTAACATGAACAAAAAAGAAAAAACACACTAAACATAAACTAAACTCTGATATTGCTTCTAAATCTTTTGTATTTGCCAACTGGAAATGATACTATAACAATAAAATGATTGAAATCCTTAATACTCGTGCACATTTAACAGCTAAAAAACTAGAGCCATTAAAGCATTTCTCTTTAATTAAAAAAGTTATGATTCATAACGGTTTATATATTTATAAAGTGCTTTTTCAAATATCATCCAAAAAGTCTACAATGGAAAATGCTGAAATCCACAAAGGGAGGGAAAATGGTAATATCGCCCCCTGGTGACACTGCCTACACTGGGAAAAAGCTTGTCCTTTTTTGAAAGTGGTTAAAAACTGTCTTACATTCAGTACCAATGAAATTCAAAATGAAAATGCACTTTGTAATGATGTTTGTTTGTTGTTTGGTTTCATCCCTATAATCCTGTGTGCAGAACAGCAAGTGCAGATATTACAGACAGCGCTGACAAGTGTGATACAGAATTTTGTTCATCTGTCTTTGTGTGTTTTTGCCACTGACATAATCCATTTTATATTTGAACAAGGGGTTGATTCAGTTGTGGCAACACTTGGCTCATCAACTCTGCAGTGTGGAGAGTCAAAGCAGCCTTGAATCCTAATGCTTTCGGGTCGGCTTGGAGCTTAAAAACCAACGTGAAAGTATAAGAGTTTTCAAGGACAATCCATCTTTATTATAGATAATTATAAAACATGTCGGAAAATGACACATAAAGCTTGAAATTGACAAGGGAACAAGAAGAAGGGGAATGTTGGGTGTATGATGTGTTCAATAAAAGGAAGCATTTCTCACATAAGGCTTTAAATTACATGATTTGCATTCTAGCATATTCAAACAGATCCTAACAAGTATGCCTGGTTTACATAATATTCAAATGATGCATTCCTTACTGAGAAAACAAGTTTATATTGAACTAGCACGCAGGTATGTTGTCTAACAGAGTATTTATTTCCTCCCAGTCCAGCTGTTCTTTCTCAATCCTTCAACTAATTAGACTTTTTACACCAGACCTAAAGGCTCTCGAATTCCCCGAGTTTCTTCTGTCTGACGGTTTTTCCTGTCTGAGTTCAGTATCTCGAGCCAGGAGACCATCTCTCTCCTCATCCCTCAGGATCAAGAGCTTGGAAGCCGGTTGATCTTTAGCCTTCCTTCCTTCCTGCTCCTCTCCACAGCCTGAAGGCAGGACTTTATAGCACTCATTGGATTATAAACCGACTCAGTATTTTCCCTTATGGGACTGAGAGAACAGACCATATTACCCTTTTTTTTAAATGGGGTCCATTTTATTTTTCTGGGCAGAAGGTCATGGGAAAGAGTTTGGTGATGAGACAGTTTCCTTATGAAATGATAGCAGGTCCCTTTAACTCCTGAATGGAGGCCTGAATCACCCTCTTTAGTAGTTAATTGTCTTAATTTGATATCTTTAAAAACGCTTTTCTGTAAATATGAGTCTCGAGAGGACTGGAAGTCTAGTCCATTTTGATTGGTCAGATTAAGGCTTGGATAATAGATTTACGGTAAAACACTGTCAGAAATAGAAACTACGGTTAATATTAATCGCATGAACCTCAAAAGGGAAATATTATATTTGTATATAATATTTGTTTTTTGTTCCACACTAGAACTGTTTTTCTATTAGTGTCTACTAGATACTTTCTTTTTATTTCATGCATTTTATTTATTCATCTATATATTAATATTTAACTCACCACTTTCCCTCCTTTTGAGTCCTTTTTGTGCATTCATCAGTAATTTATGTCATTAAGGAATAATCTTTTGGAATAAAACACATCTTATTCATGCAATTATATTTAAGACTAGAATCACATTACACACCCAGGCTCCGTTTCAACCCCTTTCCCACCAAACCAGGATGCCATGTATTCCCAGACTCTGCATAGTAAAGCATTTTTCGCGACAATTACAACACCTCAACACAAAGTCATTTGCTGGACCTGCTTTCAAACACTCTGAATGCCACACACACACTTGCACTAATGGAATTATGTCAGCGTGTGGTTGTTTGAAAAAAACAGCATTAGCCAACCAAAGAGAGCACCGTGGGAGACATTAGATGCATCCCAAAGCTTTTTCCTATTCTCCTCTTCTCTCCATGTCAGTTCATTCCCTCCAACCACATCCATTCCACTCCATTTCCCCTGGCTTGTTGGAGAAAAGTATTTGCCACATTGAAGCATATCCCAAACCAATTAGTGTGGAGAATACGTCAACGCCTCCTGCTATGATGGCAACACAATGCCAAATGAGCATGAAGGAAACTGGCTAACAAATTATTTCTCTTCGGACTCTTAAATTGACAAATTCTGTTTTCTGTAGTTCAATTCAATCAGACTTTGCTGTTCCTCAAACTTAATGAGGTGATTACAAAGGGAAACATTTAGGTTCCATCCTAATCCAAGTCATGCAACCTTCCTATTCCTCCCTATTAGGAGTATCCATGTGATGTGATAACTTTCAGGTATCTTTTTGGTGTGGTGCATTTGTGAGGACAGTTGAAAAGATGAAACTACGGAGCATTGGTCAATGGAGCCCTGCTGTTTTCCTCTAACAGGAATGAAGGTGTTCCACAGTCCTTTAATTACCAGCTGCTCTTTAAAGTGCCTCCTTATCTGAAGTGACGCCTTGTCATTATTTACCAGTAGGTATGGATTGTTCTTGTCATACGAAGAGTCTGGGCTAATCATTATTAGTAAAATGTGCAGTGTATCGTTCACCACTTATTAAGAAAAGTTGGCACTTGTAATATTGATAGTCAACCAGAATCAGAAAATGTATCCATTATGCTTCAATATTATGTATGGAGACACAGAGTAAAGTAAAGAATATGTGTTAGTAGTCTACAATCATATCATTGCTGAAATACTGTGATAGGTGTTTTAAAAGCAGGAATTGAATAAATACAAATATATAATTGTACCCTATGTGTAGTGGCTGTGTATTGCAATCCACTTTGTGTAACTTGGCTCACGTTAGTTGAATCAAATAATATACATGATTAAAATCTTTCAAAAGAACTCCTCGTGCTGATAATCAGTCTCAAGAATCCCGAAAGGGAAATGATCTGTTTTTCTGCATAGCATAGTATTAATTACTGTTTCCCAGTAGAGAAGGAAATCCATTAACAAAATAATTGTTTATAAGATTTTCATACACCCGACGTGTGGTGAAATCAAATTAATTCTCCGTTGGCAAAGCAGCCGCTATCTGTGAAATAGTTATTTAAAACAGAAACATCACCATGTCTGCATTGACCGGTACTTTATTTCTCAGATGCAACAAGCTTTTGTTTCCAGATTGTTCATGAACGCACCATCACAAGCATCACATGTGTTGGGTTTCCTCCTTGGTTACAGAGCTTTGAGTAGTTGCCCCCAGATTTGCCCTACAGGTAGAGTACACTGTCTGTTAGCTGAGAGAGCGAAGTTTGAAAAAGATAAATCTACCATCATTTAGGTGAATTTCCACATTCGATAGAAGTTGTAAATACCAGCAGTGGTGTTTACGACGTATATCTTACTTGTACAGTCAGTATATTTACTGTATCGAGTGCAAATGATATATCATTGCGATTATAAGTTACACCAATCAGCTAGGTCGCGAAACTGGCCTCTCTAGTTAATGTACGTAGTAATTGGCCCGGTTCATCATCAAACTATTATTCATTTCACACTAAACGAGGGCTCCTGAATTTAGCACCTATGCTGTGAACAATGAGAGTTGTGGTCCGCAGCCTGAGAGGCTAAACTCGGGGCATAACAAACACCATGCTTCATTTCAGCAGGGTAAGCTTGGTTGCTAAAGCTAAGCTATCCGGTGTTAGTGCTGTTGCTAACTCAACCTCCTGCAAACTGAGGTCTAGCTTGATATGACTAACAGCACGTAGCCGGCATGCTAGCTTGTTGCATACCATGCCCAAGCCAAATTAATTACCTGGGTTGGATAGCAATTGTGTGAGGGACGTGGAAAATTGCCAGCCTTGCCACTACCCGGTACCAGCAGCAGGGACGGGTGTTACCAAAGCCGCCTCCTCCTGCTGCTAGCCAAAGTTCCTCATCTGTGTGTGGATGAGGTAGTCGGGTGTTTTAGCTAGCTCTAACACACCGAGGCGGTGGATACATGTCTACCCCTCAACCACGAGACAAGACACGAAAGGGAAATCTTGCAGTTCATGTTTCGCCAAGAAGTCAGTGTGACGTCTTTTATTCCATCTTGTTCGTATCTTTTTCACTACGAGAAGAGGAATATGTCCAGATATAACATATACAGCCTGTTGGACTGGATCTATGGCGGGGTGGACCCGAAGTTTGAGGGCAACGGGGGCCCCGAGTGTGCAGCCTTCATCGCACCCCAACAGCGCATCAGCGAAAGTCTGGTCATCGTCCTCATCTCCTTCATAGAAGTTATCGTTGCGCTAAAGAAAATAAACCTCTCCAAAGAGCACCGAGTGGTGGGAAAAGACTGCGCAAAGTCGAAGGAGGACAGTCTAGGCAAGAACTTGTTGCTGGTCGCTCTTTGCATGACTTTTGGAGTGGAGGTTGGGTTCAAATTCGCGACCAAGACTGTGATCTATCTGCTGAACCCCTGCCATGTCATGACCATGGTTCAGGTAAGGATACGCCCGTGTGCACTCCAAAGCAACATCAATTAAATGTTTATTAACACGTATTTGTATTCATCATCCTTTCCTCCTAACCGACTGGGTTTGCAAAGATGAAAAAGTTCTCAGATTTTGTTCGCTTCAGTTAAAGTGGCCAACCCGGTTCAGAATGACTCTTTTTACATGTAAAAGTCCTGCTTTCAAAAATGAACCTATGCTAAAGTAGATAAGTATGAGCATTTAAATGTAGACGTCCCATTTCACAACAAAAATATGTTCAATTTTAAATGATTGGTGCATTAATGTAAGTTTTATGTTGTAGCTGGTAAAAGAGGAGTTTTCAATAAAAGTGTTTCTTAACCTATAATTAATAATAAGTTATTTTCATTTTTATATATTGTATAATGGATTTTTTAAATGTAAGTAGCTTGTTTTAAAGAGTTCAAGTCAAATGAGAAAGTAAAAAGTTTAAATTCATCCCTCTTAATTGTAGAGAGGTTAAAGTAAAAAGTGGACATGTAAAATATAAATACCTGAAAATAGAACTTAAGTACAGTGTTTGAGTGAACTTGGCTGGTGTTCTCAACTGGTTATGATGAATTTGCCACCATGTTCTTCAGCTATGCCTCACCTCACCCATTTATATGGTGAATCACTGTGGTTGGTATTTTTACAATCAGTGTTACCTATGTACTTTTTGCTTCCTTTGTCATAATAATCACAGTTGGTAAGCGGAAGTAGTCCAAACTGAAATCGCTGCCTCGAAATAAGACTTGTTTTCAGCCCTTAAGGTATGCAACCAGAGCTGTGCGTCATCTGATTGAAACAGGAATAATTGTTTATGACTGTAAGAGGCGATATTATGAACAGCTCTGAGGCTACTGAGGAGCACTGTAGTCTGAGCCGAATGTAAAATTCAACAGGAAGTTAGTTAAGTTGTTGTTTTGCATTTGGTTGAGTTTGTACCAGAGGTCGTAAATGGCACAAAGGTTCTCTGTTCCCTCTTCTCCCGAGTGTATGCAGCACCTGCATGTTGTTCCTTCTGCTCCGACCTTCACAGTACATGATTGCACTCCAGGGGGTCATGGCAACGGATCACTGCCACACTGTGTTATTATGTATTTGTCATACATGAGTTATGGAGAACAAGTTAAAGTGATGTCCCCTGTTTATTTCAGATTACAGGACAGTAGTATTTGATAGATTGCAGAGAGTAATGAATAACTTTCTGTGGTGAAGAAGTGACTGATGGGGGGGGGGGGGGGGGGGTGATATGTCCCTTCATGAATGGGGAGCAAGGTTAAAATAATCCACAGCATGCATTCCTCATGATTTTTGACAGTTGGGTGCAGTGGTGGGCGGAATATTTAGGTCCTGTTTTCAGCACCGCACTGGAATTACTCCAATAAAATGTTACCTGAGCCTTTTACGTATCATCTTTCTGGATCAAAAAGACTGCTGGATAACTTTGTGTATTACAGTTTACTGCTGTAGATGTTTACCGTTGTCCTAATTTGAACTCCATTTTTTTGCTGTTTGGTAGTTTTATCTACAATCTGCAGCATCACTGTCCTGTGAGGTAAAAAAAAAGGTATCTCTATAAAGTCTGGAAAACTTGAAAAACTGCCCTGTTAGTCAGTTTTGTGTTGATCCAATCCCCTATAGAGTGGTGCAGGGATGACGGATTTTTGTAGGGCGACCCAGAAGTAGCTAAACTGCGCTTGGGTTCCCTGGACAAAACAGCAATGCGATTTCTCCATAGGATTTTGGAATATTGTAAAAAATAACATCTGTGGAAAACGAACCTGTTTGATGAATTCACGTTGTGTTCAGCCGGATTATTTTTGACAGTTGGGTGCAGTGGTGGGGGGAATATTTAGGTCCTGTTTTTCAGCACCGCACTGGAATTACTCCAATACAATGTTCCCTGACAATTTACAGCAGTCTTTGGATAACTTTGTGTATTACAGTTTACTGCTGTAGATGTTTAACATTGTGCTAATTTGAACTCCTTTTTTGTTTTGTTTTGTTCAGCCGGATAATCTCCAGATGTCTACTTTTATAATTTTCAAATCATAAATCTAATTGCCTGAAGCAAAATGCTAACGTTGTGCTATAAACAAACTACAGACGAGTACAGCAGGGTCGCAGGACGTCAACGTCACGCCAACTTAAGATCGTTTCAACTGACTTTCGCGCGATGCAGATTCAAAATTGTACAAGTTGAAGCGTTTGTTTTAAAAGTTTGCAAGAGCGCAGGTAATGGCTTTCAAGCAGAACAGGGGCAAACAAATTTAACGGGAGTGTTTACGTGTTCGGCGTAATGACGTACAACGTCCTCGACAACTTCTGTAGTCCTATTCAGCCACTTGTTAACAACCATCGTTTTTCAGACACGTAAACTCTTCTAAAATAACCAGTGTTGCCCTGCTGATGTGTTTAATGTCGTAGAACAAAACCTGATCCGTCTCTTAAATTTGTGTCAACCACAGACGTTATTTCGAGCTATTTTCCAAAATCCTATGGAGATATCCCAATGACTCTGAGACGAGGGAATCGGAAGTGGTAACATGCTTACTCACTTCCGGGTTTTAGGACTCATTCCTGCACCACTCTATTGAGCCTGAACTTAAGAAGTAGGACAATTTTCTAAAGCATAAAGGAAAAATTAATCTTCCAGTTTATCACAAATATCCACATCCAAAAATACATGGTTTTCATTGGATATAAAAGAGGTGACATGCTAATCTGTCAAGTAACTAAAGCTGTCATATAAATGAAGTGCAGTATTGTTATTCATATTTCCATCTGAGATGTAATGGAGTAGAAGTTCAATGTTGCTAAAAGTGAGAATAGTAAATACGTTTTTATTGTGTTTTTATGTGTTTATGTGTAAGTAGTACTTATAAGTCATTTTCTGCCACCGGTTGAGTGTCATCATAAGGGGAAATCTGCAGAAAAGAAGCAGTGTTTTGAAAAAGGAAGAGCTGAAAGTTAGTTTTCTTGAAACATTTCTATTTTACTTTTAGAACAGGATAAGCTTTTTTTTTTATCAAACGAGACAGCTCTGAAGGGATTGCCTCCAGGAGTTTATCTGTTCGGGGGCATAGGTCCGGGAGCTGCCTGGAGATTGACTCTGTAATCAGAAACAAAGGTGCAACCTGAAGTGTGCTCTCCATTCTTGCTGTATTATTGTTTGTGGGCAGAATGTTGCAGCTGTCCTGCAGACGATTTCTCAACCAGAGGGCTGGGAGGACAGTTTATGTTTGTCAAAGATTTGACAGCTTAGTAATGGTGACTGTTCCCAGGATGATACTTTGTGAGACTGTATTCAGTGTGCTTGTATTGACTGATTTTATAATCTGTTAAAACCCCAGCAGTTCACCATAACATTTGGTGGATTTACAGTAAATGGGTGTGGTTATTGCTTCAGACTAACTAAATCAAGATGAAGATCTCTCCTAAGGATTGTCTCTTTTTCCTGCCACCCCGTTTTTAGCTTGCTAACCCAGCAACCATGCATTAAAAACAGTGCATCTGGAAGTTCAAGTACAGAATCATGAGCACATTTTACAGGCTGGAAAATGTTTCCACTTGTAAAGTTCCCACGATGCCTGCTTGGCAACGTGTTCAAAGTCAAGTGTTGCTAAAGTTTTCACAGTCCTTGAGTAATCAGCACTGGCATCCACTTCACTGGTGTGTTGAGAACATAGCCACTTAACTGTGTTGCTGTGCTGCAGGGTCATTAAAGCCGCCTTTTTGCTAAATTGTTCTGAATAATGTCAATATTATTACTAAATATTCACAGAATACTGATAACTCATGCCTACTCCGTAGATTGTTATACATTATAAAGACAAAAGAGATATGTGGTCTGACTTGCCGAAGGGGGGGCGGGGGAGGGCTTTATATCCATGCCGGAAAGGAGTGTAAACATGGTCCAGTGTATTTCCACCGCGCGTGGGGCAGCTGACGTGCTGATAGTATTTCGGCAGGACTTTCTTCATGTTGGCTCTGTTAAAATCCCCGGATTAATGCCTAAGAATTTGGGTGTTACGTGTCAGTGCCCCAATACTTTTGTCTATTTAGTGTATATGTGTACATTACATAATTAAATTGTAGATGTGTAAATGCTATGACAATACACCTTGTGAATCTTGTCATAGATTCCCCCTTTACTTATAAAAAAAAGACTCATTTTTAAAGCGAAATCGCTGCTCCATCTAAATCTAGTTGTCATGAAACTAGTAGTTGGTGAAAAAAAAATGCTTTGTCATGCATAGAGTGGCTGTGTCAAGTAGCACATGAGATCACAAACATCAAAAACACCAGGCGATAGAGCATCACTCGGCACAAGGTGGGCGAGAGGTGAAGAGTTCACTGTCCGCTGAGTGATGAGTTCGAGCCTCATATCTGACAGCCATGATGTCTGTTAGGTTTTCATCCACATGGAACAAGAGCAGGCTCTCTGCCAAACTGACAGATGTCAGAAATGATTACCGACTGCTCAATTCTACTATCATCCATGCGAGTCCATTTACTGTGGCTGGGGCATAGTGTTATTTTCTTACATAATATCAAGATATTTAGAATTGATCTGCAGATTTCTGATGCACAGACAGGAAAAGATCTTGCGCTAAGGGTAAATTATTATTACTGGACATCTTGACCGGAGAGATTTTGATTTGCCGGTCTTCAGCATAATATTACCGGTCATAGTCCGGTAATTACTGGCTAACGGAAAATCTGGGGCGTACATAATGGTCAGACAAGCTGATATCGCGATTTCGATTCGATTAATCTTGCAGCCCTAATATTCAGCCATTAGTTATGTGGATAAAGAGTGGGCAAAGGCAAAAACCCAAAATACTAGAACCATGTGGTAAGCTGTGAAACCTTTGTCTCTTTACTGTAATGCAAGCTTTCTAAGCAGGACAAACACTTGTTTTTTATCAGAAATCTGAGACGATATCTAGTGTAATATCACAATATTGAAATGTTGCCCACAAGCTATTCCGTTGGAAATAAGGCCCATTTGATGCTTACAGAGGATGCAAAGACCACCTTTTTAAAGCACAATAAACGGAAGGTGGTATAAGGTAAAAGACAAAACGTTTTGCTTCAAGGTAATCTGGTTTGTCAGTAGAATCCATTCGCTCATTCATTCATTTAATTTGCTATGTAGACAAGTTAGTTGAACTTTCCACCTCAAAGCAAAACAACTGACTTTGCATCTTATCTTTACAACCTTTTCCTTTGCTGACACAAGTGAATGCTCATTCACCGTCTTCTTGTTTCACTTCTCACTGGCAATATAACAATATCAATGATGCAACAAATGTTAAACCTTGATTTATTTTGCGCTGCATGTTCTGCCGTTTGCAACTGTTTTTTTTAAGGGCAATAATTAGTTTGCTGTCAAACATACAGCACAGAACATGATGGAACGAGTTATTTAAATAACTCACCGCCTCCTACAGGATTCTACAGTCAGATTGGAGGATCCTTTTTAAAACAGGATACTCTTGCCAGACACGAACACTTTTATCAGGTGAACTTTCTTCCCTTTTACATCTTGCCAGGAACAAACTGAGCCAATAAAAACATGACAGACATTCAGTAGACTCCAGGAAACAATATGTCAACCCTCTTGTAAAACAGGCAGTTGGCATTTCTTCAGCTTTGAATGGGTTTAATACAAGGTTTAAATACTGCACACTGCAGCAATGACCATCTAGACTCGGTGTTTTGCCTTTGCTTTATAGGTTGAAATGGTGCCTATTATTTGAAGTACCTTGCCGTTAACAAGCTGTGTGCAACAACATCCACTATCAATATAATGGAGTACAGTATCAGCATTATCTTTTGAATATGGCCTCATGTATCAGCTGCAGCTATAACCTAGGAGAACAGATTGTTTACGCAGCCATTCAGATCGCTCTCAAAGCACTATACTGTACCACTTAATGACTACCCTGGTAAAAGGAAGTTCGGCTTCTCTGTAATGACTTCTGTCAATCTGTACGCTATTGATCTTTTTATATTTCAGTGGTTTTCCTTCATAGCTTTTAAAAAAATCATTAAAGAGTCACACTTGTGCTTTAACTTAAATATTACTCTGTTGCGCTACATCGCTTCATACAATAAGAATTTAGTTATATTTGCTCTATTAAACTTACACTCTACATAATCCATCATATCAAACCAAGTCACATTTAACTTGGCATTTTCATTGTCTGTCTTATAGCTTTTTGGAGGCTGGGATTTGTTATTTTGAAGTCCATTTAGTGTAATGTGTTATTCTGCTGCACCTCCAGATAAAACAATATTTTGGTTGTAAAATTAATGGGCTAGAAACAACCATCGGAAGTCATTTCAAAGTCTTTAACTTTGCAACAGCAGCGCATAGGCTGCTTGGACTGTCATAAATGTGATCATGCATGTGGATATAATCTGGCCTGAATGGTTTATTGGAGCTGCAGAAGACTGTGTACAGTGTTAGGCTCTCCATTGATACAGTGCTAAGTCCTTTTGCTGTGCAATTGTTCCCAATCAGTATTTTAGTTTTATATAATATATTTATAGTTAGATACCAAGTAACTATCGACTTTATTCCATTGTAGATTAATTGCACTGTAGCTGTGAGTACAAAGGTTTGAAACAGTTATTTGAAAGAAAAAAAATAGCCAAATATCCATTTCTCAAGAGTAATCTTCCAAAACAAAAAGTAAACTTACACTTCTCGAGTCGTTTATTTTGGTGCATGGCAGAATCCGCAAGGACACATCTAGAATTTTAAGAGTATATGAGCTACCAGACCCTTTTTGTTTTTTACTTTGTAAGTGGAAAACCTTTTTTAAGCGAAATAGTTATCATAACATGAGTATTGTACATATTTTAAACCGCAAAGAATTTAACAAAGCGGCACATTACCTGCCCAGTGAGCTACCTCAGGACCTCAAGCTTGTTTATCTGACATCTCAGTGAAGATAAAATGCTTCTGTGATTTACACATTGCAGCTGTTCTAGCTAAATGTTGTAGCAGATGGTGAGCTCTAAAGCTTGAGGCAGGGAGAATGTGATTGGCTGTGACAACACCACCATCTTAAATAGTGCCAATCTGGAAAACCAATTCAATGATAGAAATGTCACCACAGCCACATTTGTATGAAATCTAGGCTTTTATATGGGTATGTTAACGCTGAAATAAAAAGATAACTTAATAAAGCTCTACCGGGGACCCCCACTGTTGCCCGTTCTGCAGTGCTAGATTGACAGGTCCATCATCAGCGTCTCTTCCTAGCTTCTCAGCATACTGTTCCCAGCTTATAAAACTCAAAAAGCTTATAAAGCTTTAAAAAATACTCCCTCTCTCTTTCTGCAGGCACCCCCCTGGTTATTTGCCAACGTTAGTTCCCCTCCTGTTTCCTACTTTAAAAGAGTCACACACCATTGTGACCCCCTACTGACTGCACATCTTAAACCTTTTCATGTTCTGTTGTGTACATCATTTAAACAGAGCGTATTCTCCCATTTTGTCACAGTCTGAAAGGCAGGTTTCAACCATACAGTCTATGGTTTCAACACAAGAAGGATGATGAAATAACATTTAGCAAAAAGGTATTTATATATATATTGTTTTATTCATTCATTATTAAACACATGGGGGTTCCATATGAGAAAGAGGTGTGTAATTGGTTTGACCAGATAAAGACACACACACAAATACAGTTAACAATAGTGGTTTACTTTAATAATACTTCACAGGAATTTGCAAGGCCCCAGAATGCACACATTAATCATCAAACAGTTTGTTTTAATAAAAGAAAAAAGCAATTTACATGTATTGTTTCATTCCCCTAAAGAAACATGAAAAGAAAATATATATTACTCTAAATGTACATTTGTACAAGATAAAAAAGGGAATAAAAACAGGAACAGTTTTTTATGTGTTCCCACCCTGCGCTAAAAAGCTTTTGTTGGTTCCGATGGTGTCTGCAGAACAAACTTCCCCTCTGTTCACTGTGCAGGTTAATCAGACTTGATGGGTGTGCTGCAGATCCATCACTAAGACATATCCCCTGGCCAGAGGAGAGTTGTACAGAAGTAAATTGCTTTCTTGTAATTCTGTTTACAGCCTCTGGCCTCCAGGCAGACCAACCCTTGCTTGTGTCAGTTGGTGTTTTGAACCAATCCATGTTTGCACTATCCTTAAACAGCACAGTTGCTGAGCATAGATGCAGAACTGGGATGATAAATTACAACCCATCCTGTAATGACATTCAATTAGAAAGCCAACATGTTTCAATTGCATGTTAAAGGGGTCCTATTATGCTCATTTTCAGGTTCGTATTTGTATTTTGTGCCTCTACTGTGACATGTTTCCATGCTTTTATTTTCCTCATCCTGCCTGTGCTGCAGCACCTCTTTTTCCCCCTCTGTCTGGAACGAGAGCCCACTCCGCTCTGATTGGTTAACTGGCCGTCTTTGTTGTGATTGGTCAACTCCTTAGAGATGTCCCACCTCATAGCATTTCACGTACAATGTGTTGGAGCGCTAGCCAATTGAAGCGTAAGTGTTACGTAGCAATGTTACAGAAGTAAACAAAGGGGTCCAATTGAGGTGTTTCAGGCGGGGGGTGGGAGTGTCGGAGAAACTCCCTAAACTAGGAAATTTTAGCCTTTGCGGACCAATTACATGCACACAAATCTTTAAAAAACACAAAACGGGAAAGGGAAAACCCCAAAAGGCATAATTGGGCCCCTTTTTAAAAAAAAAAATGTTTCAATTTCTACTGCCTAGCTCAGAACTATGAACATACGGTTGTTAGTGTTTTTGGTAAATCCCTTTTATTCGGATGCTAACTCGTACGATCAAGGTTTTAATTTCTAACAGTCATTATCATAAACTTAAGGAAGCCTGACGAGAGCATAGTGGTCAATGAAAGAGTCCTGGATTTATTCCCGCCCATGGCCTTTCTGCAACAGAAATGGATTATTCTCCTTCTCCCTGTTCCATGTGCAATGGGTTGTGGATTGTTTCTATCGACAGGCCTGTTGAAATCAGGCAATAAAATACATTTATGCCAGTACCTGTCAGCCATTCTAATGCTTTCAAATCTAAAGTATTTGTTAGACCAACCTCCTGGGTCCCATCTGAACTCAGCATTTTGTTTTCTCATTTGAAGTGAGAAGCACTTACCAGTGGCCTCCGCTCTTGTATAATAATAAAAAATACGTTAAAGCAATTTGTTTAGTTTTCTTCATATTGCTCTAGAGGCACTAAAGATGTGTGATAATGCACTTTGTCATCTCTCTGTTCTTTCTTCAACAGATCTTCCTGCTGGCCTGCCCGCCATGTAAAACTGCAATGGTTGTATTTAGGTGAGTATCTCCCCCCCTGACTACTTTTGGTGTTACATTCAGTAAAATTAAAGGATATATTGTGTGTATACATCATAAAAGGGACTCTATGTTAGGAGGTACCTGCGGTGAATGTAATAAAAAATGTTTGGGCAGACCGAACCCAAATTAAACCCTGATATTTATTGTCATATGAAAAGTAATTTCCATATTGATCGTGATTACTTGTGGAGTTTTATTGTAATGGAAAGTCTTCACGCCTCAACAACTGCTCCTGTCTGGGCAGTTAATTATTCAGGAGACATTCTAGTGTTTTTGCCAGTGGGAAGTTGGATTTACTCGGGCATAAATACGAGCAGGGTCACTTTCTGTTTCCTCAGCCCTATGGGAGTCCTGTAGTGAGCCGCTGCAGTGAGAGGTTTCCTCAAGGCAACAGTGGCTACCTAAAATGACTATAAAGTAGATAATTAAATAGTGAGTTTGAGAATCCTCACAAACTTCTTTCATCTTTTGGAAAACTATGTACTGAAATACATCACTTTTTAAATGATATTGATCCTTCAGGCCAAAATGTTCTTTCTCCTAGAAGACTACTTTATATACAACTGTTTCGGCTTGCCAGATATATTAAGTGTATTTCCCTTGAGAAATAATTTTAGGATTTCTTTAACATTTGTGTTAAGAATACCACAGCTGATGGCTTTAAAACATAGCAACGTGTTTGAAATGCTTTAAGTTGTAATCCTGTTGACTCATAAAGATTTTCAGCACTTGTTGGTTTGGGCGTGGTATCCAAGCAACAGCAAGTGCAGTTTAAAAACTACTGAGAAAACTCCTTAAGCAGCTGCTTTTGTGAGAAATACAATGGGGAGCAAAAGCAACCGGTGTATCTGTTTAAAATGCAACCACACAAACTCACATTTCAACAGAGAAGCGGCTGACTAATCGGCCTTATTCTATCGGGCCAGGAACAAAACACCAGGACCCAGTGAAAGGAGCTGTTTCATAGCGCCTTAATACTGAATCTCTGCAATATATAAAACTGAGTCGCTGTAAATGAATAAACTGCTGACCTGAGGGACAAAAAGATTTATCTTCTGACTCAAAACTTCAAGGACAAGCCCCTATTTTGCTTTTGGGGTTTTCCCTTCCTTAGTGTATTATAAAGGTCATAATCATAGCGTAGTGATTAATATATCAAGGTAAACGCCTATTTCCCAAATCATATATACACTTGACATACTGAAGCTCCTTCAATCAATGAATCAAAGTGTATTTATACAGCCCAATATCACACATTTTGCATTTGTCTTAGTGGACTTACAGTTTGTACAGAAAATGAATACAACACCCTCTGCCTGTCCTTGGACCCTCACATCGGACAAGGAAATACATCCTAAGAAACCCCACAGTTAACGGGGGGAAATGGAAGAAACCTTCAGGAGAGCAACAGAGGATCACCCAGGACGGACAGACGTGCAATAGATGTCGTGTTGTAAATTAAAGAGATAATACATTTAGTCCAAAATGCTGGAAAATGCACGTCTCAATAATAAGACAATGAATCCAGGTGGATGTCAGCACTCCTGTGGCAGCCATCAAAGGAGGAGTAAGGTGAGCATCAGGTAGGACCACAGTGACAGCCACACCCCCTACTCAGGATCCCAGCGTAGACGGACACCAAAGATAAATGTTGGGGAAGCTGGGTTATTTGGAACTTGAGAGTACACAGGCACAGAGAGAAGCAATAAAGAAATAAGGTGTCCCCCGACAGTCAGTCCGCATCAAGAAGAAAGTGCCACTGGCTGTTGTCAATGACTATTCGACAGGGTTTATAATCAGCCCTAACTGTAGGCTTTATCAGAAAGGAAGGTCTTAAGCGCACAAAACAGTTGGGGTGTCTGCCGACCGAACATAAACTGGAAGCTGATTCCACTAAAGAGGCGCTTGATAGCAAAAGGCTCTGGCTCCCATTGGCTCTCCTTCATAAATGTGGAAACCACACACTTGGCAAAGGTCTAATAAAAGTAGGTGTTTTCGAGTAAGGTAGACAGGTTTTTACCTAAAAGGTCCGGAGTGACGGCTGGACCCAGTCTCACTGACACTCCTACAGCTCTGCAGTTCTCACACTGACCTCGGCTGTCACAACATCCATTTCGGCTCATTTGACAGAAAGAGCAAACCCAGGAGTTAGACGTGGGCTCGCACTTTGACACATAAGCTCCTGGGCTTTTGGATACAGCGGCTCTAACAATAACTTTGGGTGAAAAAAGAAATGTGTAGAAGTTAACTGAACAAGCATTACACACACACAATCCCCCCACCACCAACACTCAGACAGGCTGTGTGTGTGCTGAATAGCGAGTGAGATGGGAAAAAAGAATGAGCCCCTACTAAAGACTCTAAATCTACATTTATGCTGGAGCTGCAGTGATTAGTTGACTCCATGATTAGTCCATCAATAGAGACGCAACCAGCAACTATATTGACATTTTATTGGTCATTTTTCATGCAGAAAATGCCGATTTCATCTCCTTGGACATTTTGTCACTATTTTCTGACATTTTATCGACAAAACTTGTGAATATAATCCTCTGTTTCAGGCAAATAATGAATGCATAGCCAGAGTAACCACATCAATGACAGAAACGTTGTGTCGCTTCTCTACGGTTGTTTAAAACGTCAGGAATCTTAAACATACGCTTGCTTCTAATTGCCTGAGCCGTCTGTGACCTGACATGTCACATTCAACACTCCCACTAGGAATGCACCCTGCTAAAGGAGGAGAGACAGCTGCTGCTTACAGCATCAGGGAGCGCTCCGATTGGCTTACAGCAACTCCGAACATAACCTCACTGTCGTCCACCTGGCCCTCTGAGCTAATATCTGCACTAACTCAAACTCGTATGTTAATAATGTGATGGTGCGTGCAATGTAGAAATGGGTGTTCCAAAGTTCCTGGAGGATGCGAGTTTTATCAGATGTTTGTGAATTTGAATATTATTATAATTTGCTTACTCATGTTTTCCTTGTGTGTTGACAGGCTGCAGGTCCACATGCTGAACGGTGCACTACTGGCGTTAATGTTCCCTGTAGTCAACACTCGACTGGTAAGAAGCTAGGACTGGAAAATGTCCGTTAAAAACATCTTTAATGCTCAATTTTTCTGTCTCTGGAGTGGAGGTGTCTTCATAATCCATATTTTTTTACGACAGCTCAGCAGGAGGACAAGTTAAATCCCTTCGCCTTGACATGTTTAGGATGACTAATTATCTCCCTTCTTCTCAAACATTTGACATTTGTATGATCTTAAAGTAAATGTAGCTTGCTCCTCCAAAGGAAATACATTTGGAAAAGAAAATATGGTCTCAAGGGGTAAAGCTTAATTGATGATGGGAATCTATTTTTACTGAAGGAAATCCGCTTGAAAGGCTCTCACTGACAACTGCAGATGAGCACCATATGCAGCAGATAATGCGCTCTAAAGTTATCTGCCTAAATTGAATCAGGTTTGAGCTTTGTCCAACATGATCCATGTGAAGATCAAATGTTCTTACTACAGAGCAACTCTTACCAAAGAAGGCTTTGTGTCACAACTTTATTTCCCTGTTAGATAAAGAACTTGTTTTAAACAAGGAAGTGTGCCTGCAGTGTGTAATGGCAAGGCCTCTTCTTTTTTTGCATCAATAGAACAGAATGTAATAGGTCATCTTGCTCTTCTAAAATCGTCTCTACCGCAGTGTGAGGAAGGAACATGATTTTTACAGTTTTAACTAAATGTACTCAAGACCTGATCTTCCTGTAAGAACATTGAGTTATACATTTATACCATTTTATATTAACTATCCCAAGTCGTGCAGCGGAGTCTTTTCGAACCAAAAAGGTATATTTATTGCTAAAGTGGTTTTCATATTCATTCTCCCAGAGTCTGAGGTGCTGATCTTAGGTTAGCTTTAGCTCTCTGATGCCACGCTCCCTAATAACTCCTCTCACTAGCTGTGGAATAATGGATAAAAATGACTCGGCAAACCCCAGGCTGAAGCAACGCACTCATGCAGAGCCGGCAGCTCAGGCGAGCGGAGCACAGTTCATACTGCAGCCAGCGCCGGTTATTAATGCTGCTCTGAGGTCAGTGCATTAGAGCACGGCGCAGACGGAGTGCAGGAAGTCCCACACTGACTTAATGTCCGTCCACACCAAGAATGATAACTGTAATGATAACTTTAAACACACACCGCACTCTGCAGCTGTGTCTGAGCCATGCAGTGGGTAGTTACTGCCGCAGGTTCAGCAGGGAATACGTATAAGGGTATGAGAAATAAAAAAAATACACTTTATTGATAATGGAAAATATTTTAAAAGACCGCTCCAGCCTCCTGTGCGGTTTCTATCATTCATCAATTCACTCTCGAAAAGACATTTGAACAATTTTTGTCACAGCCACAGGGGGACTGTGAGTGTGAGGGGGAGTGTGAGTGTGAGGGGGAGTGTGGTCGTCTTTTAACAAGAAGGTTACACATCCCTGAGTTGCTCCCGGAGTTCAACGGTGTGTGAATGTGTGTGAGTGTTAGTTCCTAGAGCAAGTGCACTGCTCTGTATGAAAGGGTGAATGACTCGTATGTACAGCGCTTTGCGGGGTCGTAAAGACTGGATAAGCGCTATAAGTACAGTACATTTGAGGGTTACGGTAAATCAAAAAAGAAAAATAGATTCTCCACAAGATATCTTTTAAGTCTTGCGTTTACCAAAGATGTGCCCCTACGTTTAAGTGAATAGCATTTTTTTAAAAACCGATCTAAATGATTAATCAACTCAATAAATCTTAATTGAGAAGGCTAGCCATAGAAGGTGACCCTAAGGTTGATTCTACGGATAATGTTGACACTTGCATTTAGAGTTATTGTTATCTTTCTGAGTGAGGACAGCTCTTAAACGTGCCCTATCTTTTTCAACAATATATTATAGGTCTCAGATGTATACAAAACATGTCTCTGACGTGTTTGGCTGAAATACCAAACAGATCATTTTTTTAATAGCGTGCCATAAACCGTTTCAGCCCTGTTCCAACAGAGTTAATTATGTGTTGTTAGCTTTAAATACAAATGAATTGTATTCCCCCACCCACCCCCTCCTCAAGATATCTGTTATGAAAAACACAATCGTGCTCTAGAAGGAGATTCAGGTGATAAGGAGGGCGAGACTTACCTGGGTTGGTTATTGGCTAATGGTTGCACAACCCAAAAAAACATTGTGACATCACAAAGAGGCCCAAAATCTGAATTTTCACACAGGTTTTTATATAAATAGATCAGGACAAACAATTAGAGAATCTTTCCTGAATTTCTTTCTGAATATCCTAACACAAAGGGGACACTAATTTATGTTTAAAAGACATGAAAAAGTGGATTTTGCATAATTGGTGACTTTTTTAAAACTAGATGCGTTGACACCATTTTTAGAAATACGTCATTCAGCATGAAACATTCAGAAAAAAAACTCTCTTCAAAGGATTTTAGCCTTTACAGACCATTTACATACATGCCACACATACCTATATAACACTACAGGAAAGGGGGAAAAGCCTCTTTAAAACTATATACAGTATCATTCCCCTGATGTTCTGTTACATGTGGGTTGTTTAGAATGATTTATTCTCTCCTCAGCTGCCGTTCGAGAAGGAGATCTACTACATCCAGCACTCCATGCTGTACCTGGTGCCTCTCTACCTGTTCAGGAAAGGAGGTGAGTGTTGACCTTTTTAAAAATCTCTCCTCTCAGTGACACTCAAAGTGAAATACCTGTCATGTACCACCGCAGGCTACCATGACCTTTTTTATCTTTGGACGCATTCCATTTATGTTGAAGGTGTTTGAGTCAGCGCACCTGCTGTGTCTTTTACGGCTCGCCTGAGCAACGTAATTATCTGTTTACTCCAAACAAACACCTCCTGATTTTGCACATCTAGATGCATTTACAGCATTCCCCCGCAAAATCTGCTGTCAAGGTGCCCTTAGGGTCATGCTGCGAAACTGAGGTTGTGTTGTGCAGCTCCCATGTGTGAATGTGTTGGGGTTGAAACCTAACCTGTAGGCAAGACCAGCTACAAACACGTAGGTATACAGGGAACATTCCTGCGAGTACTCAACTAGAGTTTGGTTTAGAGCTCTAAAAAAAAAGATTTTGTGTCTTAATTTAACTAAGGCGCATCACAGTCATCCAACCTCTGCATGAAGCGCCTCATTGTTCATTAGCAGCGTTACCCTGGAGCCTCACAAAAGGAAGCGCTCTTTGTTCCTGTTCAAACTGACATAATCGGTGCACGTTTAATGTCTTCCCCTGGTAGTTCTCTAGCAGCAGTGAGGAAACAGGAAAAGCCAGTTTGACACCGCATCCTGTTACCGTGGTTGCAAGGTGTTCCATTTGTTGACAAGACTGACGTGGGGGAGGTCAGCCGGGCCAGAGCTGCCACGTTCTGTGCACTCGCTGTCTTTAACCTACATAACTGCGGTTTCTTTTTTCTGCAGGTGTGTACAAGCCTGAGCCTCTGGGGGACATGTGGTGGGCTCTGCTTTCCACCGGCCTCCTGTTCCTCTACCACTTCCTCTTCCTGCAAGTCCTCGGCCTGGTAAGATGGAGCCCTCTGCTGGCTACAACGCTACACGTCACCATGCAGAGTACACGAGTGAACGCTCCAATCCCAATGCCCCGCCCTAATGACCTAACTCACCCTACATGGGGACTGATAGGCTGCAGGAGCTCGACAACGCATGTAGAAATACAGTTAAAGAAGCAAAGGAAAACTGTGATTGAATGATAAATGAAATAGAAACAAGACAAGAATACAAAATAACATAACTGCCAAATACATATACACCTCTCCTGTTGTTTACTAGATAAGTACTCCTCCTTAAATAATATATACATGCCCTTAAACAGTCACTGTTAAAGCACTGACAGCACAAACATGTTTAATTAAAAAAATTAATGTTTTTTACTGCCTAATTTAAACGCCGTCAGGCTCTTGCTCTGGATTCGGGGCTGATACTGACTCCAGTTGCTGGATCGGTCATCGGTGGCAAAGGGGCAGACTTATTTCATTCAATTTAATGTTTATTTACTACTTAAATCACATCCTGGAATGTATACTCCTGTTAGAGCTTCAGCCAGTTTTGATGCTGAATTAAAAGGGATGCACTTGAAGTGCAATTTAATTTTGAAGATTGTATATCGTATACTCACAAGCTTGCATTTAGGCTGATCCTTCATTTAACAGGAAGTGTCAGAGTCCTCGGAACCAGAATAAGCATATTTAATTTGACATTACAATTCACAGTAAGAAAAGCAATTACAAGACAATTTCACAACTATTATAAAATTACAAATCAAATGTTACACAGTATGCTTCACACTATACAAAAACCCCTTCCCCCATCTGCACACAAAGCACCAAATGATCTTAAATGACTTGATAATAACAGCGATCAATACATAGAACAAAACAGGAACTGATTAAACATCACAGTGAAGAAACACCTTATATTTATATAAAAAAGGGTTTTTTAGTATACCAGCATACAGTATACCATGAAACACAAGAGACTTTAATGGATGGAAGCATAAATAAATACAGTTGACTTAAAAGCTAGACTAAAAAGGTCTTGAGTTTTCTTTAATGCCCTACCTTGGGTTTTTGTTCTGAATTAATGGATAATTCATTTTTATTATTACTTGTTGATTTTTGTTCCAGCTATACAATGTGAGAGTGCTTTACCAGGGACTGTTTAAGGGCCTCCCTGTCAGTTTTGCTCCTACATTCTAATGATTTTTTTCTAGAACTCAGTTTCATTTTCGCAGTGGGTTATATATCCCATTCTTTGACACTTGCGATTACTTTGCCCGCCCGCTGTACATTTGGAATAAGAGGCAGCAGCGTGAGTGAGACACGTTGGGTTGAACACAAATTAGAAGTGTGAATCCACTTGAGTTCAAAACCAAGGTTAATAGAGGAGGGTGGGACATGGGCCACGTCGTGTCTGCCTGGCTGCAGAAAAGTACACGGAAGTATCGTGGCAGAAAAAACCCTCAGATAAACTTCACAAAAAACCTTTTCTTTTTCCAGTTCCTTTAACGAAATGTCTCCGCGCTCTGAGTTGATTGCAGGTTATTCACATCACCGGTGTGCTCCTAATTAAGCATTGAGAGCAGCTTGGTGCTTTCCCCCTGTCAGCCAATCAGAGTGAAGATCCTGTTTTTAAAGGCTTTTGATCCTTCCTTTCCCTTCATGCACACTTCATATGGGCATAAACTTCTGAAGCTCTGCTCTTCATGAGACTTTGTTAACCTTTCTGATTGGGTTTTATATATTGTAATACTATTCCTGCAAGAGGATAAGCTTGCGTAATGATAACCCCCCAAAGTCCACAGGCTTTATTTAGCTTTTATGTGTCTTTCCCAAAAGATCGGGCCACATTGTCTCGTGTTTTCCAGCATACTCCTGCCTCTCTCTTCTTTTGCGGTGCACTCTTGACCATTTTGACTTAATGACTGCCTTGAAAAAGTTGAATATAATTTAAGTCAATAGGTTTAGTACGTTGTGAAAATGCACTATAGCATACCTTTTTATAACTTGTACATTCAATATTTATATTTAGCTTTCTGTAGGTTGTGGCAGTCTTAACATAACTTATTTCTATGTATTTATTAATGTGTGATTTTTGTTTATATACTTTTAATATTAAATATTTATATCTGGTTTTCAGTAAAAGTTAACTTGCATAACAGCATTCTTATTTTTGTGTCTTATTTAATTTATATTCCTAAAATATATTGTTATGTCATTATTCTCATATTTTACATTTATTATTGACTAAAATAACTGATTGTTATCGAGCAGTGGTGTAAAGTAAATAAGTACATTTAGTTAAGTATTATACTTATTTGAGTATTTACATTTTTCTGGGCCAATCTGCAAAATGAGTACTTTTACTGTTGGTTTAAATGGCAAATCTTTTTTCTAAAAAAAGGAGTCTAAATTAAACCCAGCCATGGTAGTACTTCCTCTTCTGATCGCTGTTCGCATAATCTCATGAACCTGTGTCTCTCTGTCTCCCAGGCGACCGAGGTCAACCTGAACAACATGCTGTGCCCAGCTGTGTCCGACCCCTTCTACGGCCCTTGGTACCGGGTTTGGGCCACTGGCCACCAGACCCTGCTGACCCTCGTTCACGGGAAGGTGCTGACACTCCTCTCGCAGCACACCGGCTCCATGTGCCGAAGCCTACTGGACACACTCCGACTGCGCAGCAAGAAAGTCGACTGAACGCCCCTTAGGGTGCACAGACACAGCCTTCGTTCCTAATGTCTGCTCTTCTCACTGAGACTTCTTCTTTTTTTTAATCAACATTTTTAATGCATCTTTTTAGGACTTACCATTTGTTTTACTGAAGCAAGGGAGCATTTCAGGGCCAGTGGATCAATGTGTCATTATGTTAGTGTGGTAGGAGTCCTACATTCATTCTTACTTGCATGCACAGACATAATATGCATTTAGGGCTGGTAGTAAGCATCCTGGAGTTTGTTTTTTTTTCACTCGGGGAAAACATTTTGGGAATTTTAAAGGATACATCTCGAGCTGCCTTTTTGTAAGTTTTCAGGACAGGAAATAGGAGTCACCAATCTGCAGTTGTTACACTTTGAGTTTAGTTTTGCTCGATCATACGTTGGTAAAGCTGCCTTTTTTTTATTCGTCTACAGTGTGTTCTGAAAAAGATTGTGTATGTGAGCTGTTGTAAAAGTCAATGCTTGTTTATAGTCGGATGTCTATCATGTACGATCACCTCTCAGTGTTGTCATGACTGAAGAGTGTTCATGTTCTCTGTTCCCTCATGTACGTCATATTAGTAGCCTTCTTTTCTGCCTTTCTGTCTCCAGCCCGCTCTGATCATTCCACTTGTGATAATCAGGGGACACGAGGATGTAATACATGCAAAAATATGAAAGACGATATATGGATATACACGGGGGGTGTTTGTACCTTCGCCAAGGAGGTTGATTTTGATATCAAACCATATTTGTTTGGGTATGACTGTCACTGCATCGTGGGGATGAACGTGATGTTTGCCAAGATGGAGAAGACCTGGACAAAATATGCATCTGTCCTTGAATTGGACACTTGGAAAAAAACATGTGGCTCGATCTTTGAGTCAATCTGCGAGTCCCAGGCTCAGTATAGTGCACAGGAAACGCATCATCATTGGATCGGCATGAAGTCACTTTGGGTCATTAATGACGAGCCATTTGTGAGGAATTATAAACCAGCATTGGCCATTTGGTAATGGTATATATCATTTCATGTGTTAGGGAATGAGTGTGTGTATTACTGTAGCAGATTGTACTGTACTTCACTGTAAAGAAGGGATAAGACTTTTGTATTTCTATCGGTTTGAGTGTATGTGATGTACTGATAATAAAGGTTATTTCAGTCCTCATTGAGTATATAAAGCTTCTTTTTAATTTCCAACCCTGTTCAAGGTATAGTTTTAAAACTCTTTAACAGATTTAAGATCATTCCCATGTTCCCTGAATTACTAGTACATAATCAAAACTGTTTCCTGAATCTGTATTTGTTTAAAATGGTATGGGCTATTTTTGGAACCAAAACAAAGGGGTTTTCTGTTTCCCAGCATACGGAGTTACTTAAAAAATAAAATAGGCCTACAAATGGTTTCAGGTTTCAAGGTTTCAAGGTTTTATTTGTCATATGCACAGCAGATACAGCGTATATGTTGGCAATGAAAATAGGCCTACAAATGAGGAAATGATCTAATAGTTTGAGTCATGGAATTATTAAATGTCATAGCCTAATGTTTCTTAGGAGAAAACTTGCAAGGTATACATGTTTTTGAGTATTTTATGCAACAAAATAAAACATTAACTTCACAAATTGTTATTTTGTGTGTGGCAAGGGGAACAGCATGGAGTGGAACATTGGGCCCTGGGAAATAAGTCCCTGACATGGTAAAGAAAGACCTTATGAAATTGTTACTTTTCTACAATTCTGTTGAAGGTCATTTTTCCCTTAAATTTATCAGAAAGAATACATACATGCTGCTAATGGAAAATCTCATCAAACCAAATAGGGTAAAACCTGATCCACAGAGGACATTGTTTTGTTATTAGGTTGGCATGCATCAGTAAAACATTCTGGGTAGTTTTGTGGATCAATCCAACCCCCTGACAAGAGTCAAGTCCTGAAGCCAGCAGCCGTTTTGCTTTTATGCTTCACCAACTGGTTCCAGCTTCAAATGAAACAAATACATTCTCTACAAGAGTGAGCTTGCTAAGAAATCACCTAACCTCCTCAATTAATACGTCTTTCCAGTCCGGTACACTGAAGCCAAGTTGCTCTCTGACTCAGACAAACTCTGGCTTTTGTAATGTATGTTTACGCCCTGTCCTCTACGGAAGTGTTTCTCAACCGGGATGCCGTCCCAAAAAATATTCTGATGTGGATGACCAAATTAATTCAAAATGTAAAAAATGATAGTAATGCAACTTTTCATGAAAACACAGATAATTATATCCGCCTCTGTAAAGGAGATGGGAGTCTCAGGAAATTGGGTTCTAGATGGATGGTGTCCCGGTCAGAGAACACGGAGAACAGACTTTCCCAGTTGAACTGTTTTATTGATGTTTTGTTCACACTGTATAAACTGTGTGTGTGTGTGTGTGTGTGTGTGTGTGTGTGTGTGTGTGTGTGTGTGTGTGTGTGTGTGTGTGTGTGTGTGTGTGTGTGTGTAACAATAATACAAACAAAGGAATTGTATTAATAATAGTACAAATTATCTGTAAAACAACAATTACAGTATAATACAAATGCTTACACTAGCGAGTGACATACTCTAACACAGAAGTTAGCAACAAGCTACCATTAGCATACGGTGCAATGTTACTGCTTAGTGCTTACTACTATATATTAACATTACTAGACATAAACACTGGGAAGTTTACAATTGCACAAATAAACTCTCACCGTTATGCCTTTACGCAGACTGGGGGGGGACTTGAGATTTTGCATAATTATAGGGCGCTGTGACTGCAAAAAAGGTTGAGAAACGCCGCTCTAGGGCCCCAGTTTGAACAGGCCTGTGAAACACACAGGCCTGTTCACTGGACTGCCTGTGTGTTTCACAGGCAGTCAAGTGAGGGGGGAGGGAGGGGGCTGCAAAGAGCCCTCAAGATGAAGTAGAGTTAAGAGGAGAAACTTGTTTAAAATATGTTGCTCTTTACCACAAGAGCTTGTCGTGGATGCATAAACACACTCTTGGGTTTAAGATGAACTTGAAATTCAAAACAATTGAACCTCAAATTCATTTTATTCTCAGGATTTCTCCGCGAGAGACGAGAGGCAGCAGGGAAGCACTTACCTGCGTTCTCCTACCCAGCCTCTCGGTCAACACACACACAATAACTGCTCCGGGGAAGTGAAGGGTAATGGGATTGATATGGTTGACACATTTTATAACAAATGGCTAGGCAATAAAAAATGCCCGGTGAAATAAAGTGAATTGAATGGAAATTGAAAATGGACTTGATGGAACAGCAGTTCATTTATTCAGGCAGATGGAAGGCCCAGAGGCAGACTCGGCACAGGAAGCAAAGTGCTGGTCAGCAGCGCGTTCGTGTGTGTGTGTGTGTGTGTGTGTGTGTGTGTGTGTGTGTGTGTGTGTGTGTGTGTGTGTGTGTGTGTGTATGAGTGTTTTATACAAGCAGCAGACTGAAATATTTCTAAGCACTTATAGCTCTGAATATCATGTAACCGGCAGCAGTGTATTTTCATCTTGGTGCTCAGCGCTATGGGTGGAGGAACTGGCAGAGACGTAGGTCAGGCGTGTGTGTGTGTGTGTGTGTGGGGGGGGGGGGGGTCCACAAAGCACTGACTTTGCTGAAGGAAGGGTGGTCTGTTGAAACTTTGACCCCTGCTGTCATCATACTAGGGTACAACGTGACATTACTTTTAAAGACGCATTGGGGGAAGTCAGCTACAATTTAATTAGAAAAAATAATCTGACCTTAAAGACTCCCTATTCTGCGTTTTATAGGTGTGTGTGCATGTAAACGGTCTGCAAAGGCTAAAATTCCACGAGCATAATATGGCCCCTTTAAGCTCCATATAGTAGATCCTCAGCAGCTTTCGGTCATATCACATGATCTTCCTCAGCAGATGGAGTTTCCCCAGTGGTCATGATGAAATTTAATAAGGTTCTATTGCTGTGGTCACATCAGTTTCCAGTAACTAAGAGCTCCCTTGTTTAGTTCAAACCATAGTTTTGTGATGTTTTATAATTTGTTCTTTTGACATTTGTGGCGTCTTTATCGGTCAGCAGAGTCATAAAAGATTTCATTTAGCCCCCAGACACAGCATGTGCCCGGCATGCTCTAAAATCATAGAAGGGGGTTTGTTCACAAAATGCTAAATAAAAAAAAATCATAACATTTATCCCTTATGTCTGGCCCTCATTCTCAATTTGGTTGGACTTTATACATTTATATCACACCCACAGAATTAAAATACACAGTTCACTTTGGACAGCTTGCATTGAATTAAACTGTTCAAATGAAAAACGTCTGATGTTGTTTGGCATACAAAAACACTTTCCCCCCAATCCAATCAATTAAACTGAACACAACATATGAACAGTATTACAGTAAGAGTGTACCTGATATAATCCATAGACCATTACTAATCATTTTTAACACATATCTAAATGTGACACTTGCTTTTGTTCAAAATGCTGTAATACCAAACACTATGTGTGGATGTCTTAAAAAAAATCAAATGACACGATATGTTTTCAGTTGATTTTGTATTTTTTATTGAATAAATGATTTTAAAAGGTAATAACAATGTTTAAAACTACATTATCTTCACAGCCATTGCTTACATACTCATCTATATATATTCTTTCAACCCTTCCCACACTTTTGCTTTTTTTTTTTCTTACGTTTTTTTTTGGTGTGTTTATTTTTGTGTTTTTTTTCTTTTGGAGTCATACTATCATATTAAATGCCCGTTTCAAGTCTTGTCACACTAACAGCAATTCAAAAGGAAAGGAGGAAGAGTCTAGTTCTACAGGGGATGGATTCAAAGTTCCCATATTCATAATATTCCATCAACATTTTTTAAAATTTACTAAAGAAAAATATCAAAAAAAATCAAAAGGAAAAGAAAGAATTGGTATGAGGAGTTACACCAGGTAACCCTCCCAGCCCATCAGGCCACTGCACCAGAAAGTCCTTTTGTACAGTGACACGTCTTAGAATCAGTGTCTCAAAAATTCTGAACATAGAAAACCACTAAAATAATTTTGAAACTAGATCCAAAATATTATTTTGAAAAGAATTTATTTTTGATGTACAAAAACAGTCATTTTCTTTTTTTTATTTTCTTTTTAACTTTTTTTGTTTTAATATAAAAGCTTCAAACACAAGTTTATTGTAGTTCTTATTTCATTCGTCATTATCATTATTATTATTGATTCATTTATTCTCTTTTTTTTAAATTAATATTTATCTATCAGTGCGATTGTATACCAGTGCAGCTACTGGGTCCAGAGTAACGAAAACAGGCTTTTCATCTTTAATGGCATAAAAAATAAGGAAAAATCCATCTTTTATACAAAGTATAACTGCTGGTCTTTAGGGAAAAAAACATTTATAAACCCATAAAGCTAGGAGGCACACCATGGGATTTTCATTTTTGTAAATTATAGCAATAATGTACTAATACTACTTCTAATAATAATAATAATAATAAAAAACAAAACAAGTTACAACAATTTGCAACCATCCTTGATGCCATGAACGGCTTCAGAGAGACTCAATGAAAATCCATTGAAAGGTTGCTTAACAAGTCAAGACAGTTGAGAAATCGCACACACAAAAAAGTAATAGACAAAAAAACATATTGTCAATTTGCAGGGAGTGTCTTTTGAAAGGACAGGAAGCCAAGCCCGTGAGCAGCATTTGGGCACAGCCGCTGGCATCTTTGGTTCAGTCGAACATACGAAGGTAACACGAGCTTAAGCATTCCACGACACATGAGAGCGAACGCACACGGAATGCTGAGGCCGAACTCTAACCCTGGTATGGAACCAAAACACAATCTGCTACAACGAACTACGAATGCCGTTCCATAATATCCCATGAGGTATCGATGCTTTAAAACAGATAAATCAGTACAGACGCGGGACTATTTTCTTCTACGTAAAACATTAGCTCTTCGTCCCATCGTAGGAGATGAATACCTTCATCATAGTTTGAGGTGTTGACGTCTGTAATCCCAGAGGTCCAACCGTTCAGCAGCTTAAGGAAAAACAGAGGAAGTGCTCTGTGAAAGCAGCATCCAAATATTCCAGGAAAACGGATGCTAATACTGCGACCATCTACCCAACGACCCAAAACCTTGATAATCTTGGCCGTAAGGTCGGAAGTAATCTAGGAAGGAGGGAGGGGGGGGGCTACGCATGGCTTCTTGTCCTTTCAAACCTGCAATGGTGTTGACTTGCACTGCTAGGAAGAAAAAAAAAAAACACCTGTTGAACAGATCTGCATATATCAAGGATAGTAAAGGTAACGCATGTAGGATTTTCTCTCAGTACACCATTAACAGTACATTCTGGAGCCCCTAAGTTTGCTGTGGGGGCTTTTTCCTTCTTCATTATATGGGTAAGAATATCACTCTGTTTTTCCCATAGGGAAGTCACCCTAACGAAAGCACAGATTCTTCTCTACCGCTTGCGCCGGTCAAATCTCTCGGTATTTAACAACTTGCCGCCATTTCACGGCGACACTCTAAAAGAGAAAATCTTACATGCAGCATCTTTAAAGTATGATATGATCGATGAGTCCGCATGACCAGTCACGAGCGCGTGACCACCCCAATATGAGGTCTGATAGCACCATATTTGTCTTTTAAATCTCTTAATGGTTAATAAGAGCGTCTAAGCCATAGATCAAGCATATCATGGATAAAACCATAGGTCTCATACTCATACGTACATGCAACTGAATACATTGCATGTGTACACAAAGACATATATGTAAAAGAGCATGGTCAATTTGGTTTTTGCAGCAGAAGAATTCAGGTTGTGCTGTATTAAAATGGGCCGGGGGACGAAGGCGTGACTGTTCCTATTCATCATGTAGTGTGTATTTATCAAGGAGACGGTGCTCCCGTGGTTTCTACACACTAAGGGTAACGACATCACAGAGCCCCGACATTATTTTAACAGAATGTGTTTATGTGGGGCTTTAAAAAAAGAATGGAGGACCAGCAGCTGGGCAAGCTAACAGGGCACTGCAGGCATACAGGAGCCCCCATATGTCTAACTTAATATTAGCATTCAAGTGAGGAAAGAGCCTTTCCTACACTGTGGTGGGAAGATTGGAGCTGGGAAACCACGGGACAGAGGAACAGTCAGAGCATCATCCGTTGGCCCATCATTTATCAAATCATTCTTTTAAGGCAACACAACTTAAATCTGGGTCATTTCGGGTTACTGTGGATGGAGTGCCAAAAGCCCTTGACATTTTTTTGCATAAAGAAAACAAAAGAACCTGTCAGTTAGTAAAGGCTGTTACCAAAACCATGTCAAGTTACAAGAACCTAGCACAACACTCCAGTGCAGAACTGAAAGCCACACGATCCTCAAAAAACATTCTAGAAAAGTTAGTCCAACTAGCCTATTGTGTGTGGATGTGACTCACAACGAGTGATATTTGGATGGGAAATGGCTTCTTAAGTTCTTACAAAGCCCTGGCTTGTTCTGTAGACTTTAACTGCAAGGGCACGGATTGCGCTGTAACCAATTCAACTGTGTTTTTGCTCTGACCTAGTGACAACAAACATTAGCGGACCACAAGATCTCGCAGAGAATGGTGAAAGTGCAGTTTCAACAACTACTTCTAAAAGATGCGATCACATGCACATCTAAACGACAGAGGAACGGGAATGACACCTCCTTTGTGCGTCACGTGGTGCGTCTTCATTCAAAATGACAGTTTCAATACATCATACTTAGTGAACAAGTGACAAAATGGTTAACTATACTCTGAAGAGGCAAGACAATGTTTCCACGACGACACGGGCAATATACAACAGATGACTGAAACCTCGGGGTTGGGCTAGCATTCAGTGAGGGTGCGAGTTTGCATTCAGATGTTGGAAACCCAAAATTCCTTTAAATTGGTACGCAAACAAGACTCTTTCAAAGTGGAGTAAAAAGAGATTTTATGGCTTTTTTTTTTGCGTGTCCCTGACAAGTGACTCCCTGCCAGTAAGCTCCGTAAAAAGACAGTAAATTTAAATTACATTTTTCATGCTTTGTTTTTTTAAATCTAGGGACCTGGAGTTACGCTTGCTCCTACCTTCCAATTCAGGGAAATCAGAGCAACTTGTCCCGTTGTGTAGATAACTAAGAAATCCCCCTGTGATTATCCTCAGACACAATGGCTTCGTCCACATTTAACAAAAATACTCAGTTCAAGGACTACAATTTCCACCACAAAACACTACAATTTTAAGGGGGGGAGCTTTCAAAAAAGATAAAATCTAGGGAGTCTTTAGGTTAAAATCCGATTTCTAATTTCAATCTCACTGGTTTCTCCATCTTGTGGAAGACCAGAATCTATATCCACACACAGAAATACACACAAGAATGCAAACTCAAAAGATTAACACTACCAGCAAAAAGGGCATCACAATCCTACTATCTATACTTTGGAGAATACAGATCCCAGTATATAGTTCCAACTACGACACTACACGAGTTTATAAAGCTCAACAGTCAAGGTTTTTCCTGTTGAGAGGAATCAGAATAGAGACGACACAGCCTTTGAAAACCACCGTTGCCTTGCTACATGGCCTGGATAGAAAGATAAAGAATAAAAGAAAAAATAACACAATGATACATTTTTAGCAAAGCCTAAATAATATACGCGCTACACTAATCCACCGTAAGAGACTTCCTTCCATCCACAGAATCAAACACCTGATTAGGTTTGCTGAAAAGTCGTTAAGATTAATCAAATCGAATATTGGTTTTCAAAAATGTTATGAATAGGGGGGGTTATAGATATTGGTATACATATGCTGCAAAAACGTAACCACAGGCAAAGAAAAAGAAATGTGGATTTCTTGCCATGAGCAAATGATGCTTCAGTTGCCACCCCGTTGCCATGTCAACGTCTGGGAGACGGCCAGCATGGCAACGGAAACTATCATCATAAAATGGTACAGTAGTAGAAATAGCTAGACCAGGAGGGGGCGGGCTCTCCAGGGAAAAGGTCCGCGGAGAGGTCCAGTGATTGGTCATGCGGCTCGCTGTCAGGAATAATGGTTGTAGGGTGGTAGAGGGTGCCCGATGCCGTTCTGGTAGTGATGGTGCTGGCGGTGGGCGATGTACTCTGCATAACCCATTGTCAACTTCTCGCTACGGTACCTAGGGAGGAGACGAGACGTGTTGGTAAAGACACCGAAGGACAGGACCTGGTGTCAAGGCTGGAGTCAGGACAGCAAAGATTTTTATGCAGTTGTTCCTCAGATATAACTCCAGAGGTTGAATTGCACCGTCGCAGTCTTGAGTTCAAAATGTATGCGGCACAACAGCCAGATATAGATCGTCTTTTTGCTTTCATGCACTCGTCTTTCTATGTTGTGAAAACCAGGCTCCTACATGACACGCATTTCAACTCAAAGTTAATTGAGAAATTTGGATAAGTCATTGTAGTCTAAAGCTGCATTAACACAATAAGCTATTTGCTCATTGCAAAGTTTAGTTCTATGGTTACTTCCTTTGCTAGCTTGCATAGCTACATACAGCTGTTACTTCATTGGTTGCACTCTCAGCGCAACTAAGGCTAAGGTCAAAGTTTGAACGCAGCACTCTGCAATAATTGAAAGCGATGCGCTCAACGCTGAGGTTAGCAATGCTTAAAACTCCATCCAACCCATTTTTTTGTGGTCAGTCCCAACCGATGCTGCCTCAAGTGACAACACTTAAGGCAATTTATTAGATTTCACATGTCTCAGCTTTTCCCAGTAGTAGCAATGTCTTAAACGTATAAATAGACTGTAATGTGTAGCATCTGTGGAGTTCCCCTATAGGCTACTTGAAAGACAAAGTATATAAATATGGGTGGGGGAAATAATCGATACAGCATAGTATCATGATACTTTGTGTGGCGATATTGTATTGATACGCGGACCGATAAGTATCGATATGTTTTTATATAAACTATTCATATTGCAAATCCAAATGAAAGTTTTTGGTTCAATCCGCTAGATGGTGCTGAGCTTTTTCTTGTGCGTTCATGGCCATGGGTAAAGTCAGTGAGATTGGCAGGAAGTTAGTCAAAACAAAGATGGAGTCAGTGGAGAAAGAAATCAACAGTATCGTGGGGACCCTGGTGATTCCCATCCCTATAAACAGCCGCGGAAAAAATTGAGAGACCACTTCAGCATTATCATTTACTCTTGCTTTATTTTTTATAGATACATGTTTGAGTTAAATTATTATAATTTTGTTTAATTGTATTCTATAAACTACTGACATTTTTTTCTCTGCGGAATTCAACAAACACTGGAATGGCTGCCATACATGTAGAGATAAAGATTTAAGAAAAATGTGGAGTGGTCTCTTAATTTTTTCCAGGGCTCTGTGTGTGAGATATATATATATATATATATATATATATATATATATATATATATATATATATATATATATATATATATATATTCTTTAAAATGTGCTTTATATTCAATTTTAGCAACTCTGCTTGGCTGGCGAAACTCATACTTCCCAGCATTGCATACAAGATGAGATTTTAATCTTACCTGGTTAACTTAATGGTCTTCCTGAAGTCATTTGTGATGGGAGCTTTGTATCCTCCCTTTCGTAGTAAGGAATCTATGGTTTGAATGTGGTCCCAACCTTGATAAAATAAAAGTTAAAAGATCTTAACACCTTTCGTAAGATCCACATCTACATTATCTTTCCAAAAAAAGCAGATGAGGCTGGGATTGTTAGGGGCACAAATAGATCTCACCTTGCTCCTTTGCAACCTCTGGTAGATAGGTGGCGGTGCGCTTTGAACCTTTTTCATTGAAAAACTCTATCCTAATACCGTGAACACCCACCTAGAATTCAAGACATGCATCACAAGGACATAATACATTTTTAACCCCATGAATCTCTCTATCCAACAAAGATACATTTGTAAAACTCACATGCTGAATTGTTACATTTTGCCACTTTTTTTAGCACCTCTTCAAACTTCCTGATTAACATTTGACTACGCTTAAGATTCTGTGGGTTTTTGTGTTAACCTCAAAAAAACTGTGGAGGAACTGCTGTGTATTAATAGCAAAAAATGTGAGCAAATTAGCCATAACACTTCTCAACACAATTGTTTTAACAAACCAAGTCCCTTACCTCCCAGTCAAGGTAATCACCGACGTCTTCAAAGTTGGTGAGAAGAGACACTGAGCAGAAGAGGCGAGGCAGCTCATCCCTTGTCATAGGGGGGAAGCGGCTGTCTTTAAGGGCACTGCAGACATAAAAGCACAAAGAAACCATCTATTACAAGAGGCGATTCAGAAAAGACTTGTGAAAGATAAGACTGAATTGGATTAACTTAAGATTTTCATTTTAAATTGAGGGCTAATTTCCAACATGTGATGGAGGACGCCCTTTCTGTAATGTAGATGACCTATGGACATAAGGACACCAGCATAACCGCAGCATGGACTCCGATCATGGCTGTTTACAGCAACTCGTAATGTGTGTATCTGCACACAGAAAGGAGCCGTCTGTTTACATGTTATTGACAGCTTTATCTAACCCTACTACGAAATTGCACACCAGGTATTACCAGAGGGACCCGTTTACACTTAAAGTTGGTAGACGTGTTTTGTAAGGGGTGGTGTGACATTTTAATATCAGTAACATATATATTTAATTACGATTTCTAATTTAATTGTACACCAAAGCCATGTTGATGCCAAACCGGTGTTTAACCCACCAGGTCTGATAGTCCACCATTGTGGGTTTAACCCAGTGTGTCTGGACATCCCAGTAAACCTACACAAGGACTCTTTATTACAACAATATTGAAATAACAGTTTTATAACAGTTCATTTTACAGTTTACAGTTATAGTAAAGATATCATTACAATGTATTGTGTCAATGCTTGTCCTTTTGATCTCATGATATCCAGGACTTCTAGAATGAATAGACTTTTATGAAATACATACAAATGTCATTATTAAAATGATTTTAGCATATCTTATCAACTTTGGTTAATAAGATTGTGTGGGTGGCACATTTTAAGTGTAGTTGGTCTGACTTTAATATAAAAGTGCTTACACATATACAGTTAATAGAATCAATTAGTCTTAATACATAAAAAACTAATTATTTACTTTAATAACTTGTTTGTATTTTTTTTTGAAGCCCCAGGACCTGGGATCAAAGGAGACACGCGCTGCACACATCGTTACTGCAAGCTACATGAATGAAACAGAAAAAAGTAAATACTATAAGAAACAGAAAATGGATATTTGTTGCACTCATGTACAGGCAAACAATAAGTTCTGACTAACTGCTACTGTTGGTAAACAGTCGCCAATGCTAGTGCTCTTGATTCCTGTTGGTTTGTTATTTATTTTTGATCTACAGCTTTAGAATATAAATAACGTTGCCTTTTTCTTACCTGGTAAGGGTGTACTCCCTGAGTCCTGAGTGCAGGTTCATGGCAGAAAATGTACCTATACAACCCCTCAACCGCTTGTCTCTGCCTATTTTCCACGTGACAAACAGCGGGCTGAAAGAAAAGAAGGGCCCATGTTAAGGAAAGTTGACTTGAGTAACGTGCACATCGGAAGTACATTTCTGTAAGGTCAAAAGTTAATTTGGACGCTTTTCACACTAGGCGATAGACACCATTTTTTTAGGCCATGATGGTTCTGGACTATCTGTCCACCCATGACTTGGTAACCTTTTCGTTATTCAAAAAAACTAAACATATAACCCTTCATAAATGTATTAAAATTATTCAACTCCCCCTTTTAGTATCGGCTCAACTCGCTTGGAATCTCTGCTGAGGTGGTACTAAAAAGGGACAGGTACTATCCACAACTCCTCCTCAGAAAACCCAAAAGGAGTTGTGTCATATCACGCAATAGAAAACCTGCATTAGTCAACTAAGAATCTCCTTTGTGGAGGGCAGCACTCTGTGCAGCTAGAGGACATGAGAACCGATATATTCATGTTTCAGTCAAGACACTGAAACATGACAGAACTTGTTTTTTTGCAGCTCTGTCGTTACCAGATTGTAGGATTGTTTTAAGCGTTTTTTGGCGAGAACCTTGGATGAATAGTTTTCACAGCAAAGTAAAATAGATTGAGAATTATGATTGGTTTTACCAGTACATGGAATTTATCATGGCCTTTAGTGTTTACCGATGGATCAAAGTTAATCAGAATGCAACTAGTATTTGCTTTGAATACTACATTTCTGGAATTGTGACATACCTAGTTGCAACATTGTTGGTAGGCATCCCAGTGGATCGGAAGCAATTGAGTGCAGAACAGGGAATAGATCTTTAAGTATGTAAGTATTTGAATATTTACCTAAAATGGAAATAGCCTCAGTTTGTTAATATACATGTCCTTCAAGTTTCTCGACAACTGTCCATCCAATCTACTTCACACATGGCCGGCGTATTGCAGAGGACTGAAGGAAGTGCAGTGTCACAACAGTTAATCTGACTCACTGATTTATTGTCACTTTTCCATCGAAGGTCTTGTTCTCAGATGCCAAGTCACACACCATTGCAGGGCTCCACACTTTTCCCAATAGTGCTGCCTTTATATGAGCATCAGTTCAATTTAAGAGCACCAATTAAAATTCAGAACGCCTATCAAATAATTAAACAAAAGTTACCCGTGTAGCTTAATTATTAGATAGACAATCATTACAACTAGAGATGTTTTGGTTATTTATCTTAACTCATTTGTTTTGTCTCTTTCAAAATGGACCAGTGTGGAGCCTCTGCATGTTCTGTACTGATACAGCAACTTGGTGATCTTTTTCCCTTTCTCACTAAAAAATTGAAAATGCAAATGTGTAAAGAGTAAAAGAGAAAGGAGAAAAAGGAAAAAAATTAGCTCACAGATTTTCCTCAATACCAGAACCAATGCTTTAACTGCACTGGCGTACACAGTGTTCTGCTTGTTTGATCCATTAAATCTTGAGCTACAATTCCTATATGTTTAAAAAGGCTGTAAAAAGTCAAATTTTACAAAAGGAAACATACATGAGACATTTTTTCTTTGAACCAATTTGTAATTTTATTTTTAGCTTCTTCACACAAAACAGCTGTGTTACAAAATCAAAACAAAAGTACCAGTAAATAAACAAATACTTTTGAGTTACAAAAGGAAAATAAAATTATTTTTACAGCCCATTGTTGCAGAATAGTAAAAAAAAAAAACTAATGTTCACCGCTATAACCCTTTATCTCTTACAAACTTTCACCCAGCCTTTCCTCAGGATCCTTCCCCTTTCTCTGCCAGTGAGGAAAGGTGTTGTCTTCTGGTGTTCTCAGGAATGTACAGGGACAAAAGTTAAAAGGAAAAATTGGTGGCGTTCACCATTTAGTAGCACATTGGATAAGATAACACGTATTAATGATTGCTAGCTAGTAATTTTCTTCAAATTATAGGGTTGTAAGTTTAGCTTTCCATATCTTCAAAATGAAAGATTATATTTTTTCATCCATGTAAACAAACATAAAATAACACTGATTTGAAATATCAACAATTACAGTTGCCTTATCAAGTTATACAACTATTCAATTCACCTTAAGTAAGCAAGCTAAATAAGCTCACTGGTTATGCTAATGTACCTGTAGGAGTGTTCGCTGGCTAGTGCGGTCCACTGGTCTTCTGCATTCAAAATTATGCAAATTCAAATAAACTGTATGCTGTCTTGGCAGTCCTTGAACCATCGACCTTTGCGCGAATATTAAGAGACAGTTTTTAGCATTTTACATTCTATTGAGAGGAGAATGATTGCTCTTTTTACAAATTCCAACAACATGTAAGATAGGCAAACAAAACCTAAAATTGAAAATTTTGTAAAACAGTGTCTTAAAAAGGATTTAAGTGTTCATGATCTTATGCCTGTGTGTGTTTACTGGCTAACTCTGCAGAGCACAGAGTCTATGTCATATGTTGTAGTTGTTCTGAGGACTTCAATAATTCAATCTGACAATGCCCCCAAATGAAGGACATGTTGAGGACAACACCAACAACAAGTATGAGCTTCTCAAAACAGTTGTGGGCAACATGTTTTGGTTTTTTTTTATCCTGAGACCCTCATGCAATGAGGCAGTAATCCAGATTGCAGAGGTGACATCAGTTTAAATGTTTAAGGGGTATTGCCTTGTGTCGAAATAGGGAATGGGCCATAAAGTAAATGGACTTGTGCATTAATGTATGGACACAGCCATGTGTAGAATTAGGAATGTCTGATTCCCCCAGAAATAACAAATGCAGGATCTGGATTTCACAATTATCTGACATGTGTTGGTTAGTGTAATAGGCACCAAAGGCGTGGTATAGTGAGCTGTAGCAACTCTGTGACATTTAAATCCATGTATAGTGCCACACTAATGTCTGGTTTGAATGTGTACAGCATTTTGTCTGCTATGTATTGAGGGGAGTTTAAAATAGACACTTGAAGAGATGCTAATGCTTTTGAGGACACATGTATCTAATTAAAGGCTCCAGTGTTCTGTTGTGTTGGGGTTTTTTTTCTTTCAAAAAGGTAAACATGCCAGAAGCTGTATTTCAAAAGGGCCATTGGTCAATATAGTCTCGACCATAAATCCAAAAATGGCACTTTGATGAGAATATGTTTATTAGGAAGAGAATGGGAATGTATTGTACACAAATACAAAGTGTATGATGGATTATTTCAATAAAACCAGCCTAAAGTTTGAACGTTTCACTTGAATACAAACATTCAACCTATATATTCGAAAAGACGACGGCAGCTCTCCCCCCCCCCGCCAATACACCTGAAAAGTAAATATACTATTGCAATTCTAAATATTTACTAAACAGCTTCAAAATCTGATTAAAACTCCAGCCAAGTCAAACGATAACCTAACATAACAAGGTATTTCTAAGGTGGGGTCGGAATGTTTCAGTGGAGGGCGCAGGAGTGCGGCTACGGTCAGGAAACATACATCGATTAATTGTATGGTTAATATGCCAATGACACAAAAATAAAGTGTTTAACTAATGATACTAATGTTTAAAATGTGTATTTGTTTACTTTTTGTGTTTCTTTAAAACTGACAGTACTGTTTGCCTGTTAAATTGTCCGTACGGAACGCTTAAGGATGTTTAATACTAAGCAAGATCGACTTTTCTTTGTTGGTTAGTGTTTCACTCGGTTAACGTCAGTCCGTCCTAAATTCAAGATTAACGTAAACTTACTAAGCAAAACCAGCCATAAACCGAGTCAGTTATGCGACAAGTAATCTGTCCATCATACCAGAGAGACCTTTTCCATTAAATGAAATACCACAAGCTCTGGATAGCTCCGTTGCTAAGATAATGTAGCTTGTAGCTAACAAAGCTTAGCATGGTATGTGGCAGCCAGAGTTCATTGAGGGCAACATAAATAAAATAATAATAATACTAACGTTAGTTTTGTGTATCTGTTTTTTTGTATAATTCTAGCGGCATGAATGTTCTATTGTGAGTTACACAAATGTTACTGTTAAACCGAAGAAATAAGCGATGTTATCTTACTCGGTCCACCCTTTCTTTCGTGTAGTGTTAGTGACTGACTGGCTAATATTAGCGTGTAGCAAACAGGCTTAACGTTAGCTAAAGCCTGTGTTTCTCGAGTTAGACCAACAGTATAAACAAAATAAATGTGTGACGAATAGCGACAAGTCACCTCAACGTCCCATCATCACTCAGTGTTAGGTATCATAGCAGTATGACATATGATCAAACATTCATTTTAATGTCAATGCTAGCTCAGTGCAGCGCTAGGCCAGTGCCGACAAGGCCCAAAATTCCAACTTAAGCCATGATCGCGAACCTTTAGCGTTAAATTCATTATGAATAAAATGTTGTTTCGATGTGACAGCTTGTGCCACCAACGCTGAAGCAGAGTCCAGAGGCAACCACGTGAAGTGTGTCCCAAAATACATGTGTTGAGAGAATACACAAATGAGCAAAAATATGCAGCAAAACAAAAGAGAAAAATACTCACTAGGGATCATTTGTAAACCTGGGTGTTCTCGGAGGTTGGTATCCGTACAGATGGCAATAAAGCACGTCGAAACAGAAGCAGCACATCTCCGCTGAGACAACCATCTTTCTGCCTCCACTGCCCGAACCGGGTCCCGAGCTGAGATTCGGGGAGAGGCCGGATGAAGAGTAACCGGCCGGGACTGGGGACAGAGCGTTCGTGCCGCTGCTACCACTACTACTACTGCTGCCGCTAACGTTACCCCCGGGTCCCCCCAGGCCGTTGGCTCTGCTCACGTTCGCCGCTGCTGCAACGGTCGCGGAGGAGCCAATCCCCAACTCCGAGCCACAATGTCCGGTTCCTGCCACCCCGCTTCCCGCCCCCACCCCGCCAGGACCCCCCGACCCGGGCGATCCCGACAGTTTCTGCTTCTTCACCCCGCAGCACCCGGCCGCCATCTTGGAACAATCTGCACCGACACACCGCTTCCGACCCATAACCGTCACCGCGGGAAGGGTGGGGGGGAACGCCGACCAGACGTAGAAATCCCACTGCGTTGATACGTATGACGGACAGTAATCCACTTTCACTCTTTTATTTTTTTTACGGAGGACGAAATAACCGATGTGGTGAGAAGACTGCAATGTCACCCTAGCGTTGCCGTTAAAAATGCGTGATTTCGCTACGCAAAATCCATAGCTGGATAAGCATTTTTTTCTTGAGTAGTCAGCCAGTCCAGCTTTGAACAACGGTGTTCCGTTGGATCACCGATAACGTCAAATCCCAGTCAAATATGCACTCCTTCTCCCTAACACGACACCAGCCGAGGCGATGTCAGTCAGTAAACATACAAGTTCAGGGAGTGCACAGTCCGAACAGGCCGCAGTTGTCAGTACCAAGGCGGTCCAGATGTGAAGCTGACAGCCAGTGCGCTGTAGCCCAGCAGCACACCTCTCCAAGTGTAAGCCGGGAGCTGGAGTACGCAGGACCCATAAGCTTTAGCACAAATTGCGCACAATGCCCGGCCGAGAGTAGCGTTTCATTGCACCAGCTTGTTTGCAACTGCCTCGCGAACTTCTAGTTACACAACAGGCCCAGTATGATGGAATTCCAGGTTCTAGAATAGCGCAGAATAAAATGGCATCTGACACTGCGGGGTTGGCTTGGCACAGTGAAACGCGTCAGCGCCGAGCAAGTCATTTCAGTAACGTTGGCCCACAGTTTGCACCGGCATGATGGACCCCGTTAGGAAAGAACCCTCAATAAGAGCACCACGTCAAATGCAGAAGTGAAAGTTTTCAGTATAGGATGGTTTGGAGGTTGTCATCCGTTTATGGGGATATACATAGAAGAGCATTCTAGTCCGTGAGCCGTGAGATATCCTCCGGGTTTGGCAACCCTCGCTCCTCACCCGTCTCTTAGCTGCTACCATTCAGTGCTGTCCGGGTAAAGCACTGTGATCAGTCGGTGGGCACAGGCATCGTTGTCGTGGGCACGCCGGATCGGATTCAGAAAATGCTTTGCGCCCAGTTCTTACACATTCTGCGTAGCTTCTTGGGGCATCAAATGTGCAATTCAGAAGAAGTGTACGGAACGGTGGAAGCATGCGCGCTCCCGACGTCCGCATGCATGGAAAAGTATCCCCAAGCTATAAAAGGCATAGAGCGGTCTTTTTGTCCTGGTGCTTTTCTTTATATATTTTAAGCAAGAATGGTTTAAAGGAAATTGATTTGCCAGAGTATTTATCTGAGACTATTCATGCTTTGTGTGTCTCTCTATGGGTGGAGATAAAGGGTATTTTCTTTTCAAAAAGCTCCTGTTAAAGTAATTTGTCAAATTGGTCTCATTCCAAACAGCATGAATGAAGCCATGTTGGCCAATATTTTATTTCAGGGCTGCTAGAAATTCTATGCCTCATGACAGTGAATTAATATAAAGAAGCAAATCATATCACAAATGTGTCGTGTCCGGGCTTGGAACCCCCTAATCATTCTCCAGTCTACAACATTTATCTGCGATGCTTCTGGAATATTTCCACAGTAAAGACAACAGTGACCGAATATAAATGTCAGCTGATGATGACCATCCTATGACAACACCACAATATAACATCCATTTGAGGGTGTGTTTTCCTTCCCTCCAATGCATTCAAAATACGTATAATCAGTGAAATACTTACTTTGGTTTAAAGTTTGAAGCCCTAGTGAAACAATTCCTCCCTTAATACAGATTCAATGCCTTTTTTCTATGGGTTTTTCATTTAATTAATGGAACCTTATACAGAGATGTATCCTTCTTCTTTAAGGTTTATGGGCCAAAGTTTATTTTCAAACTTCGGCAAAGTTGCATACTTTGGAAAAAAAATCAAGTGTCCAAAAATTCAGCCTGCTACAAACCCTTTTCAAAACTAATGATCACACAGAGCATACTGTTTGTCAATCAGCATTACAAGCCTCACTGACAGAGAACAGGTTGATATAATGTTAGAGCAATCTGTAATATCCTCAGTGCTATTTTATGTATGTATGGTAATAATTCTCAGAAAAGTAGTGGCAAATAAAATTATGTAAATGTCTGTAAAATTGCACTGCCAAATAGTGCTTGTATTTCGATTTAATTACTTTTCAGGGTTATGTGACCATTGACTGTTAAATCCTGAGTTTTATGATCTGGAGCAGTTAGAAACCCCTCCTATAAAGTGCATCATAACTGACTCAGCATACACAGTCCTTTTTTATAATAAAATGACAGTTGGCTTTGAGGGTATTGAATGATTATTTGCCTGATAAACGACCTTCCCAGGCAGACTAAAGTGCCTTTTAGGCTTTAAAAAAAACATTCCTTTATTAGTGTGGGTTTTGGTATAGCAATCATTGTCCTGCATGGATTACTTCTACCATGTTTTTGCTAAATGTCAGGCAAATGACAGCAAAGCCCTCAAAAATCATTGCACTCTTTGAGCTTCATATTGCATTGGGTTCAAAGACTTTCCCTATCTGTAAAGGTAGTTTTGAGGTTATTTAAACTGCAAATATAAATCAAAATCATATGTATTCTTCTTTATCATAAGCTGTCAAGGCTTGCATTACAATAAGCGTCAACAGAATAATTTTGGAAATGCTGTGTCATCAGTGATATGATGTTATATAATTGTCACAATCAGTACATTCATGTGCTGCTTGCTAATATGCTTTCGACAATGAGGTTCTACAGCAAAATACCTAAATTCACTATAGTAAGCTTACACTCCGCAGACGGAGATAAAGCTAAAATTGCTATTACCTCATTTTATGCTAAATTCTTTACAGTTAATAGAGCGTTTAGCTTAGTAGAGCATAGAGCTTGTGTGCACACAATGCCCGAGCAGCTGAGCATATTGTTTCCTCTTCAAAACCCCATTCATGCAACCCATTTTCGCTTTTCTGCATGGATGATTGCAATGTGATCCAGCCCACACAGATTATATTTTGCAGCTACAGGAAAGAGGAAAGCAGGCTAAATTTGCTCCCTTTTCAGCAAGAGTTTTTAGTTTAAACTGCTGTTCAAGGTCAAGATGGCTTTCTGAGCCCAACTGGCTGAGCTGATATTGTCGACATTTAATCTTCCTATTTAAGAATTCTCCTATGCACACAATTATGTTGTAAATATACTGTACATTGACAGAATAGACTGGTTTGTTCCATTCATTCACTGTCTGTTCTATTTTTAGGAGCGGAGACAATCTGGCATGTTGTTATTAGGACTTGGTTGGAATTTCCTGTACCACCAGGACTCTCGGCTCAACAGTCTGTGTACAGTAGCCTAAACAAAGAGAGTGAGCCGTAAGATAATTCAAATAAAGAGAAATTTCAGTAAATCTTCTTTAAAAAGTCAGAAAAATACAAAAGGAAATTACACATCTGGTTGAAAGGTCTTTAAATTGGACAGGAGTGAATATTATATAAAGGCCAGGTTTGGGTTAGATATAGTTGTAATACAATACTTTTAGATTACTTAAAAATCTAACATTTAGCACCTTTTACCCTAACCTAAATCGACGTGGCCACCAACGTTGTAGTCAAAAACATTTTCAATGCAATAAAAGGCTTTAAATTTAATCAAATTAAAATAACAAGTTTACCAAAACAGTGTTGCCACAAAAGGCACTGTTTGTGTTTTAAAGGTTTCAGGAATATGGGTCTTTGTGCACATTTCCATTGCTCATGTTTTTAATTAAAGGCCGCATGGAGGACTTTGCTCTTTTAAAGCAAGAGGAGCACTTACTCAAAATATTCATCTTCCATTTTCAATGTTTATAAGAAAGGTATTTCATCTCCATTATCCATAAATCATGAATAAAACATTACATTAAAAGCATTGGTTATCAGAAAAAAAAATCCATGGTGATATTTATTAATAATAATAATAATAATTAGAATCAAGTAGTCCTTGACAATTGCACAATTCCTTTACTAATTTTGGCTAAAAATCTTTCCACCCACTGATGTTTCGAGGTTTCAAGGCCGAATCCCCCTTTCACCCTGTTGCTTTTTAAATGTTCAATTGTCAAATGATTAATTATCAATATAAAGAATATACAAGCCAACAACCAGCATCAAAATACTTTTGACAACATTTTGGAACATGATGTTGAACACCATTCACACAGGTAATTTATTAAAATGTGTTTTTTATTGTGTGATAGAAATTCAATGAGAAGAGTACTGGAAAACAAAATAATCTGAATGTTGACTTGAGGTTGATCATGGATGATTGACAATGACAAAACACTGACAACACCATCATTTCTCACCTGCGTGGCCTTGTATGGTATGGCACAATGGGCAGTCTAATCAACTATGGGCTAACAGTTCTTCATGTATGTGATGTGACTATATTTTAGGGATATGTATAAAGTGTGACATTTTAATATATATAAAATATAGGAAATTGCTCACCAAATTACTTTACAGGGTGGAGCCAGACATCTGTGTTGGAGAGGATACACTCCATCAATGTTGTTGCAGTTCCAATTGGCCACAAGGTTGATAAAGGTCATGCATTGCATAGGACTCAGTTACAATAGTGTTTGGCAAGGACAACATTTAGATGAAAGGCCATTTCGATGACAAACAAATGGGAAATCTTCTTTTGGTGAAATATAAACATATGCTTGTCAGAAGCCTACAAATGCAACACGGATTAATGTTCTAACTTCTGACACTATTTTGCCCGCCTATAAGCCAAAGTATCTGGACTTTGCTGTTTTCCCCTCTGGCTCCCTTTGAAATGACCTTTCTTTTCCATTTAAAACAGAAAGTCACTCACCATTAGGGCTGGAAACTCATCTCATCAAGAGGAATATCATGTCATCCACTCAGTTTCCCTTTTGCCTCATTTCTTAAGAAAGAAAATCTCTCCTGACCCTTCTTTTTCTTATCATGGCAAGTGTGTCTTACACAAGTCGCATGCTTTTGCCTGATAAGCATGCTTTGCAGCTTGCTCTCTTCACTTTGCCTCAGACACATGCTGGCTGTTTTGCTATGTTGATCATCTAGGAAGTTAAAGTGTTCTCTTATGCCCTTATTGTCAACAACTAGTAACTAACAGTGATTTACCTCCTGCCCACATTTTGCCATAAAAGTGTTACTATTTTTAGTAAGTGGGTGAATGGGTCAAAAGAAGACAAAACTATTATTTGATCATTTTGGTTAATTTCATAAATGCAAGAATACGTTGAGATGTTATAAAGTATGACAACTCGGTTCATGAGCAGCTCATATCACTAATTTAAGATACCAATAATCAATACTTTGTTTTAATGGTCAAAATTGGTTCATTTAAATAATTGTTTTATCCCAAAAAGGATTCAAAGATTATTTACCACCAAACCATCAGATAAATGCATTGTTTAATGCACCAAGTTAACCAACTTACAATGGGAGATAAGCAGGAGTTGTTTATTGCTGTGAAGAAGACAGAGGTTTAATTACAGCGAAGAGGGTGAGTATCATTTTTGCTTCATGTTGGTATATTTTAAATGATCAAGGTAAACGATTAAGCTAATAATTATTACTGTAAGAGAAGCATATAACATAGTGTGTGTTATTTATTGTGTCCTGCAGAGGTCAGTGTGACGCTGCCGAGCTGCATTGAGCCTACCATCAAATTACCAGTAGAAGAAGAAGGAGGAGGAGGACGTAGGAGGAGCCGTGCGTTTGAAAGTGGCGGGCAGTAAAACCACTCATCTCATAAAGCAGGACGGAACTTAAGGCGCAGCGAGTACAATTGAAAAAGTATACGTTTTATAAGCAGTATTTATAACAGTGCTGTCATTGCCAACCAAGGTACCTTAATGCAGTTATTGTAATATCCAAGCTTTCGTACAGGAGGAAACGCGAAAAGGTAAGTTAATATTAAAGTCGTCGTACTGTTAATAACTAGCTAGCATTACTCTGCTAGCTAACCAACGGTCACGTTAATCAAAAATTAACTGATGACAACTTTATTATATCCCGACAACTGGGTTGAAACATTGTTTTCAGTCCAATAAAAAGCATTTAAGCCACTGCTAACCAATAAAGTCTGTAGATAAATCGCCGTGCTTCTTAAACGGTAAATTGGGCACGTTTAACGCTAAAGCCGTTTGTAAATGTATCTGTAAAGAGATCGATTGATACGTAAATGTTCACAATAACTTGTGCTTATACAGTTACACAGCTGGTTTTAATTTCTCTGACGAAGGGTTGACAAACATGCTATATATAGATATAGATATATCTATATATAGATGGTGGACAATGGACCAACTCACTGAGACCATGAAAACAGACATGGGGAATTTACTGACACATGGAGACGTGATGCACTGGAAGGCATACTCCTTATTGATTCAAGATTCAAAGGCGTTATTGTCATGCACAGTAGCTACAGTGTATATATGGCAAAGAAAAACTCAAGCCCCAAGCTTCTTCAACAATGCAACATATTATATATAGGACTCAACACAATAAAACAAATGTATAAATAAAAATAGGGCAAGAGGAATCACACATTCAACAAACATGCCAGTGTTAGTGGACAAACTGAACGTTACCTTAATAATTGTGGAGTTAGATACTGAAGTTTCTGATTAATTTGAACAGCATATTGCATTTTTGACAGATATTTTACCAGACACATTTATTTATATAGCACATTTCAACAACAAGACTTTTGCTTTACAAACACATGAATGCAATATGACATTATCAATAACAATAATAATTATGAATTTGTCATTAAAAAGCCAATAGAATACACATTTTAAATTTCAGGGCCATAACCCTGGTCACTTTTGTATTTTAAGCATTTTGTAAAGCAACTGGGTGTCCCCTTTTTTTAAATGCAACCAATGATACTTACAGGAATGATGTGTTGTCTATGCATTTTACACTTAACCGTTCAACAAGCAAGTTGCCAAATTCAGTGCGACTCAATATAGTGATGTCATGGTTTAACACATTTTCAAGATGGCATAAACAATGACTTTTAACTTTAGGTCTTGATGTCTTTTTTTGGCATAATGCAATAAAAAGTTCAACACCAGTTATTGTTATTTGGATTTTTTCTGCAGCTCATCTCTAAATCCTCCTCCAGTAGTCATGCAATACATTTTTCTGCCCATGGTGTTTCATCATTTATAAACAAGATGAAGAAAATCCCTTTATCTTGATGATGGGAGTCACTATGTCCAAACATCTGCTATTGCAGTGTATGTCAACGCTGTTAAATTTGGGTTGCATCCCTCATTGTTTTTCTGTCCCTAAGGACTATTTCATGTTGTCTTGCCTCATGACTTGTCTCACTTGGCTTCATTATGAAACCCTCTTCTTGTTTGTTACAAGGGATATAGTCATGACAAACGATGATGATAAAGGGATTCCAGTGCGGGTTGCCTTGCGAAGCCGCCCGTTGGTAACTAAAGAAATCAACGAGGGATGTCAGTGCTGTCTCACTTTTGTGCCTGGAGAACCACAGGTCTGTGCTCAACAACAATTTAGACAAAAAAGTATTTCTTTATTCTCATTATATCAACATTATATCCAAGTTTACAGCTACATAATTAGCCAAATTGTTGTTTTGTTTTTCAGGTGATTGTTGGCACAGAGAAGGCGTTCACCTATGATTATGTGTTTGATCCCACCGCTGAACAAGAAGAGGTCTTCAATACGTCTGTGTCTCCCTTATTGTGTGGGCTTTTCAAAGGTAGCTATTAGGGATGCATCGATTGCAAAAATGTCGGCCGATACCGATGTTAAGAATAACATTTTTGCCGATACCGATGGCCAATTTTTTACTATGTAAACCGTAATGGTAGCACAATGCAGACTAAGGCAGCCTATCCCTTTAAGAGAGAGACTGGGGGATACGTGTGTGCATGTGTAAGCGCGCGAGAGAGGTTGAGCGAGCCATAGCAAGTTTCTGGAAGTTAACGGGAGTAGCAGCAAGTATAACAAAGTCACAAATATATACGACGGCCTCCCAAGAACACTGCAGAATGGATTTAATTTACCGATCCTCCAGACACCCGGTACACGGGGCAGAAGTCCCGCAGCGTGCAGCAGCAGCTCCTCACAGAGGAGAGGAGACCCCCCCCCCCCCCCCCCCCCGAATGACTTTAAAGTTACGGGAGACCTACAGTCACTGTTCTAATCCTTTAAAATGATGCCCTGACTTCAGATTTGGTCCGTCAGATTTAAAAACAACGACGCTAATGCGACTTCTCCCGGTCACGTAGCAAAACATAAACATCGGCGACTGCCATCGGTGATGTCAACTTATTTTACAGATGTGCCGATGGTGGTAAATAGGACTAACATCGGCCGATGCCGATGTCTCACCGATGGATCGGTGCATCCCTAGTAGCTATATATTTCAACATAGTGATTTCACCCCCTCCGTGGAGGAAACAGTGCAGGTTGTGGAACAAGATTTCGATCATTGGTTGCACATAAGTAAAAATGAATAATATCATTGAATGACAAAGATGTTAAATAACTATAACTATTGCTTCCTCAATAAATGGTCCTTTTTGTAGGCTACCATGCCACCGTTCTTGCCTACGGACAGACTGGATCAGGGAAGACCTTCTCCATGGGAGGAACATACACATCAGCTCAGGAAACCGATCCTGCAGTCGGAGTTATTCCAAGGGTTATCAAAAGGATCTTTGAGGAAAGGGAGAAGAGGGCAGACTGTGAATTCTGCCTGGCAGTGTCTTACCTTGAGGTCGGTGGACCTGTTCACACTGTTTATAAGTCAATAAGAAATATATTGTGCATAAATATTATTTCATTATACAGTGTTTTAAAAAATAAACACCTAAGCCTTTTCCTTTTTGATTGCAGATCTATAATGAAGACATATTGGACTTGCTGTGTACTTCGAAAGATAAAGCTAGCCTCAGCATTAGAGAAGACCCTAAAGAGGGCATAAAGGTGAGTGACTGGCATATTTTTAAAAGAATATATTTTGCTCTGAGGAGATGGAAACACTAACGTAATTGTATACCTTTTTTAAATGTTTAATTTGTTTTTCTTCTGTTCTGATTTTAGGTAAAGCGTCTTTGAGCATTAGCATACCTGCAAACTAGTCACCTTTCGGCGAAATTCGCCGTTTTCAACTCAAAATATGTCATTGACGTGAATCGTGTAGATTTTTAGGGGGGGGGGGGGGGCTGACCGACCAACCAACCAACCAACCAACCATAGACTGTATAACGGACTGTATAATGAGCAAGAAACAAGTTTGCTATCTTCACAATAAATACAATCTTTGTTCAAATGACTCGCGTTCCACGACCACCGACCAATCATAAGCAAGGTAAACCACAGCGCGCGTTTTTTACCCATCGGTCCCTCTTGGAGTGGAGTGCTCAGTCGTCAGCGAGTGGTTCTTCTGGACAATTACAGATACAAGTTTTGAGGTAAATCTAGTAGCAGGTAATCTGGCAAAAACATTGTATGCTGTATCATTTTAACGTTGCTGAAGTAAAATTATTTTAGCCAAATAAAGTGTATTAACATGCTTAAGCTTATCAGCTTGTTAGGTTGCTAGCTAACCTCAGTGAATTGTGTTAAAGTTAGCCTAGCTAGACCCGTTCTACGTCACCTCGTTCAATGCGAACAGAATACGTTTGTGAAGGCTGATCTCCACAGCATCTGTCCTGTTACCTGATATTACTGGCGGCTATGTCATTGTGGTCAGATATGAGAGGGATGAAAACGAACACGTAATGAACAAATACACATCCGTGTGTGGTTTAGTGAGTAGCTAGTAGTGGTGCAACGGATGATCCGTGATCCGTTCGGATCAATTATTTCGGTTTCGCATTCATCAACTTTTTAGTAGCTACGAAAAGTTTGGAGTTACGAACAAAATCTACAAAACGCTGGCGACCGTGTGTAGAGTTTGTTTACAGTGTTCGTAAGCACATATAACGCTTCACTGTTGGAAATGACATTATTCATATTGCGCTGTGTTATGTACACAAGACGCAGATGCCTTTGAAACACGCGATCTAAAAACGAAAACATATTTTATATGTAGTAACAATTGTTGGCAATTGGCAGGTTTAAGATCCAGATTAGGTTCATGGTTGTGAATTATCTATGTAAATCGACTCTATAGATTACACGTTCATTCTACATGTTGAGTGATGATAGCGTAATACAAATATAGGCTATACATACAATGACAAAACTGCCGTGGGCTTTATGTTATCCGTATCCTTTGTTAAAATTAATGTTCAATAGCTCTATGCCAATGGGAACAACAGAACGTGCGCATTACATATGGACCAATGCGACACGTTCATTACGGCCGTGGACCGATACACACTCAGTACCGTACGCACACCAACCGGCATTTGCGTGTTTAACACCGTGTTTAACACTGGCGTTACCGCTGCTTAACTTAAATAATGAAGAACTGCTTTTAATTACGACTTGGCCGAGATTTTAACGTGCTATTCATGCGTTTCCCATGAATAGCCTACTACTATAACTCGGAGCGGAGCAGGATATAATGCGCATGCGCGGCGTTGCTAGGCAACGTGTACAAAGCGAGAGTACAGGTCGTTTTGGTCAGAGCTATGAAGAGAATATATTTGAGGAAGCTCATACATATGATGGGTCACCTGCTGCCCCCAGATGCTGACACAGACCAAGAAATTCTGCGTTTCAATGTTGACCAGGCGCTTCCCAGTTTTCAGCATGGAGAGTCAAGTGGTGGGCCGTCGTCTTCAATACAGGGCAGTACCCTGCACTGTGTCAGGCAGTCAAGGCTGCCCTCTCAATTTTCCATGGTGCCCTGGTTGAGTCTTCCTTCAGTGTCATGGGGACCATCATTGATCAACGATCAACGTCAACGAAGATCTCCACCCTCAGTGCTGTGCAGACTGTTAAATACACTTTGCAGACCTGGAACCAGACTGGGGTGGAAATGTTCAGAAGGGATGATTTGAAGTTTGGGGAGGTAGATAGGAGGTTGTGTTCTAACGTTAGTGCAGCTGGAACTAGGGACAAAGCCCAACGACAGGAAAATCAGCTTGTAATCAGAGAAAGGAGGGTTGAGTTTGGCTGCCAGCCATCTACCCGTGCTGCTAGTAATAGGGCAGAGGTGGTGGAGAACGATAGTGTGGCCCAAAAGAGGCACATTGCCAAGCAGCGAAAACGGGCCCTTGAAAGGCTTGTCCAGGCCAAAAGGAGGAAAAAATGAAAATAATATTATGTTGATATGTTGCCAAATTTGGCCAATGGGATTTACTGTTTACCTGTCCTGAATGCTTTTCCCATTCAAAATGTTTTTAACTGACCAGTTTACGGGTCAATAAATGTGCCATTGTTACCATAAGAAAAGGTTGTCTTTTCCCTTTATTTTCTTATGGGAGTACACCAGAATGCTTAATTTACATGTTAAAATAGCTAAATTTGGCTGGGGGGGATGCCCCCAGACCCCCCTACCACAGTTTAGTTTGTCACCTTTTTCAGCCCTTCTGAGTTTGCAGGTATGATTTAGGAAACGTGCTTTACAAATCCTATGTATAATTATTAAATATAAAATAATGTAAACTGTGAGCTTTTGTATTTTATTGAAAATGTCCTGTTTTTCCAGATCGTGGGTTTGACCGAGAGGCGGGTGTTCTCCGCCCATGAGATGGTTGGCTGTCTGGAGATTGGAAACTCAGCTCGCACCGTGGGCTCCACCGCCATGAACGCCGCTTCTTCCCGCTCACATGCCATCTTCACCATCACTCTGGAGCAGCGCAGAGGCACAGACAAGTCCGTTTGCTGGTGTTTTCTCACACAATTCCCTTTAAACCGCTCTCTTTCAACAGTGTTTAGTTATATATTTCTGATTTGTATTTCGTTGAGTAAGCTTTAGAAAATATGTGTTTTTGTGAAGGGGATGAAATCATCAGATATCATCACATCCATATTGATCAATTTCTATCAAAACTGATTTGAATAGATTTTGATGTGTTTATGCTATTGTTTCTCGCAACGATAAACTGCCCCTGAATATGACCGTGTGTGAAGTCTGCATTGTAAGGCTCACAAAGCCATAGATTCCATCTTATTTGAACATCTGTGTTTTCATTTGTTGCAGAGCCGACTCAGTTGTTTCAAAATTGCACCTTGTGGATCTGGCTGGTTCAGAAAGGCAAAAGAAAACCAAAGCAGAGGGAGATCGTTTAAAAGAAGGTAACTGTTTATGTTACTGACTGGTATAATATGTATTTTGTTCTGTCTCCCTGTATTGTTGAAGGTCTGTTAACAGCATTTCTGTTTTTTTGCTATCCCATCTTTAGGCATCAGCATCAATCGAGGCCTTTTGTCTTTGGGTAATGTGATCAGTGCCTTGGGGGATGAAAGCAAGAAGAGCAGCTTTGTTCCGTACAGAGACTCCAAACTCACCCGCCTGCTTCAAGGTACGCTTTGATTTTAAAGTTCACAAGTTTACCTTTGAGGAACTTCAGACACGAGCCAATCCTGTTTGTAAAGCAAACCAAAGTCAACTTGGCTTTTGTTGTTTTGCTTGCCTTTTTTACCTGCTATGCCACATTAGCTGTTACACTGTACATTTCCTCGCAGAAGGACTAATAAAGGAATTCTGATTCTGATATATATTAATGTATTATGTTGATACAACATTGGCACTATAACTGCTAAATGTACATTAAAACAGGCAAGTTGTTCAATTCTCAAACGATGCAACAATGATTTTACTGGGCTCGTTTTCCATATGTTTTCCTCTTGTCGTCATCAGATTCTTTAGGAGGCAATAGCCACACTTTGATGATTGCGTGCATCAGTCCTGCAGACTCTAACATGGAGGAGACCATCAACACGCTGCGATATGCTGACAGAGCGCGCAAGATTAAAAACAAACCTATTGTCAACATTGACCCCAGAGCTGCAGAAATGAACCATTTGAAACACCAGGTAGAGAAACAGGAAGTGGGAAAAAATCTTATTTTTTTGGCAATCAGATTACAAACGGCCATACATGTTAATAACTAAATTCATAAAATAATTAGTAATATACCCGTTGTATTTTGTAGGAGAATGTGCCTATTTTTATCCTTACTTATTTTTTATAAACAGTTGTATTCTATTTTAATTTTTGTAATCTTCATTGAACAATTTTAATTTAACTTCCTATTTGTATACTTTTAGTTTTTAATTATTATTATTTTCTTTTTAATGCACATTATTACTTTAACTTTCATGTTTATATTCATATTTCTGTTCTATTTTCTTTTTCAATGGAGCAACAGTCACAAAACCCATTTTCCCCCGGCAGAAATAGTACTCTGATTATGTCATGATGCTGCAGGTTTAATGCAGTTTATCTTCATGTCACAATTTCTTGATCCTTGTTTAGGTTCAGGAGCTGCAGGTGATGCTTCTTCATGCCCGTGGAGGAGTGGGTCTGGTGCTCTCGGGGTAAGACATGTATATTTCCCAATAATCCTATGTTCCACTAGGATGTCTGCTAAATGCTTTTCCCTAAACAAAAGGCCATAACGGTTACTGTGTCTCTTTTGTTTCAGGCCAGAGTCCACGGAGAAAGTGAGTAAGCTGTTGGAAAGGAATCGCTCCCTGCAGGATGAGAACAACAAACTGAGCAGGGAGCTGAGCGAGGCAGCTGGACAGACTGCCTTCATGTTTGAGAAAATCATCATGGTGAGTCAGAGCGTAACATTTACTAATCCTGCCTCCAAAGAGCTGTCGTGTCATCTATCTTTATTTACAGTCTATGTTTTTTTCCCCGATTGGTAGAAAAAAGCCAAGACAATTTAAACAAAACTCAATTTGTCAACATTGTTAAGCCGCCGTATCATATTTCCATGTCCTTCCTCTGATATTTGGCTGTTTTGCATTGTCATCCATCAGGTTCATTACATATAATTTGCTTTATTTTACAGACGGAACTGGAAAATGAGAAACTGCAAAGCAGAATGGAGCAACTGCGGCACCATGCAGCGTGAGTTCACAAAGACATGATGCTTTCACATGGGTCTAACAGAGCTAAATGAAGGACACAGATACTGTTTTAAAAGCTTTGTTTGGTTTTGATTGGCCTGACGTTAGCTAATTGATTAGTTGACCCCTGCCTCACTGATCACTTTTGGGCCCCTCTTTATTTTAGATGTACGGTGGACCTTCAGAAACTGATGGAGACCCTGGAGGACCAGGAGTTGAAGGAGAACGTTGAAGTGATGAAGAGCCTGCAGGACATTATCTTGGAGCTAAAGGTATACAAGTCTGTTTACATGATACTCCTCCAAAATACAGCGGCATGTGGTAATGCTGAAATTTGTATTGGACATTGTATAGACGTTTTTTGTTGACATGTTATTAATGGTTATTAGAACTGATATTGCAGTTAACATACATTTTTAATCCAATGGATGTTGACACTATGTTGTATTTTGTTTCCTTAGAGTGAGAGTGAAGGCATCGCTGCCTCCATCGACGCTATGGCTGCAGGAGAGGATGGAGCTGAGCTGTCCGGGAACGGCAGTACAAACGATGATCCAGTACGGTTGACACTTTGGTCCTCTTAGTGTTTCCTATCGTATTACACATACACACACGTTTCTTCACTTAATTATGTCTAGAACACAAATATCTGTGTATCCCGCATGTTTCTATGTTATTACTGTACAGTATTTAATTTATTTTTCATTGTTGTCTTATTCTATTTTAAATATGTATAGTTTACTTACTTCCACATTAACTTGGGTGTTGCATGCACCATTCTCTCTATTTAGAATTTAGTTAAAAATACACATATATTTCCCTTTGCAATATTTTTTATTTATTTTATTTCTTAGGTATATTATAAGCAAGGGATAACTGCTTTGTCATGTGTTGTTTTTCCAATAATGACCGCCTAGCTGCACATTATCCTGCTTATTACACAGCCACATGCTATACACACTACAACCTGGATATGAATTTAAATTATTTTATTGACTTCAAAATGATCGTATTGCTTCCTCTATGAAAATAAACTGCTATCACGGTCTAGAAACGGCTGGAACTACGACAACAACAACTTAATTTAAAATGAAAGCAGCTCTAATTGATGTTTTCTGTGACTGTCCAAGTCTGTTCACTGTTTCTGTTCCTCTAACAAGTCCTTAAACACTGCAGAGCCCATACCGTGTTCCTGTTAGTGTTTACTTCCTGTCTGTCTGCAAACTAAGATGTCTCCTACCTCTGGCACATCACACAGGATGTCACTGGCAGTGCTGGAAAGGACTCCCCGGAGGGCTTCACTACCCATCATGCTCTGCGGCAGGCCCAGCTCTCCAAGGAACTGATTGAGCTGAACAAAGTGTTGAGCTTGAAAGAAGCCTTTGTGAGGAAGATGTGCCAGAATGACACCCAGTTAGAGCCGATGCAGTTGGAGCACCAGGTGAGACGACTTCCTATCATCTACCAACTATTCAGTGGTTAATCTTAATGTATTGTTTATATTTTTATTCACACTTGTGTTATTCCTTATCACATTCCTTGTCACATGCATCGTTATTGCTTTGATTTAGAATCGCAGAGTTGCCTAAAATTACACATTGTTCGTTTAAAGCAGTCTTTTTTGTGTGATTATACTAATTCCGAGCCATATTTGTCTAAATTTGAATCTTCTTGGCATTGTTTCTTACAGCAAAATGTTCACAGTCTGCAGACCTCGGTGGATTCTCTGCAGAAGGAGAAAGAGGATCTCCTTCTGGCACTTTCTGCAAAGAAAGACACCAACCAGGCCAAGTATGAACACTTCAATACCTTGGTTGTGCCTGTAACAGAAGCAAGATGGCGCCGAGGATGGCTGCCGTGTCTCGAGCGCCTCAACAACTCCACATCTTAGTGTTTTTATTGTTTTACTTTGTTGGTTGTTTTTAACTTTTTTTTGCAACATGCAAACCGCCCAAGCGAGCCCTATCATCCAATATGATAGAGAACAACTTTTACACATCAGGTCGCTGGTGGACAGCAATAATCCACGACGACCTGCAAACAATATGGAGAGTCTCCGTGTTTACCTGCTGGAGCTCTACCTGTGGAGCGCAGGAGGAAGAGACCACGAGGTTCCCGGGCCGGGGTCCTGGTCAGGCTGAGGAAACGTGAAAACAGGCCTTCTCTACCGAGTTTACTTCTGGCAAATGTCCAATCCCTGGATAATAAGCTGGACGAACTCCGTAGCAGGGTGGCATTTCAACGGGACATTAAGACCTGTAATGTTTTGGTTTTCACAGAGACTTGGCTCGACCCCACGATACCGGACGCCGCCATTGCTCCACACGGATTCTCCATTCATCGCCAGGACCGGACAATAAACTCAGGGAAGAGCAAGGGAGGAGGTGTGTGCTTCATGATAACAACAACTGGTGCTCAGATGTGGAGATCATTTCTTCGGACTGTTCTCCCAGCCTAGAGCACATCATGATCGGATGCCGGCCTTTTTATCTGCCGAGGGAGTTCACATCGGTTGTTCTAACAGCAGTGTATGTTCCTCCGCACGCTGACAACAACACAGCGCTGGAGGAGCTGTATGGGATTATCGACAGGACAGAGACTTCTCGGCCAGAGGCCGCATTTATTGTGGCCGGGGATTTTAACAGAGCCAACATGAAGAAAGTCCTGCCGAAATACTATCAGCACGTCAGCTGCCCCACGCGCGGTGGAAATACACTGGACCATGTTTACACTCCTTTCCGGCATGGATATAAAGCCCTCCCCCGCCCCCCCTTCGGCAAGTCAGACCACACCACATATCTCTTCTTCTGCTCCCCGTTTACCGGCAGAGACTGAAGAGGGACCGACCTGTGACAAGGACAGTGCAGTGTTGGTCCGAGCAGTCTGACTCTGCTCTCCGCCACTGCTTTGACATCACGGAGTGGTGTGTGTTTGAGGAGGACGATATAAACACACACACTGACGCGGTCATTTGCTACATCGGCAAATGCATCGATGACGTCGTGCCGCGGATTACTGTACGGACATTCCCAAATGAGAAGCCCTGGATAAACGGCGAGGTCCGAGCTAAACTTAAAGCACGGGCCATCGCGCACAGCAGCGGTGATTTGGATGAGTACAGGAATTCCAGGTATGCACTCCGGAGAGCTATTAGCAGTGCGAAAAGACAATACAGGGACAAGGTGGAGTCGAACTACAAGGGCTCCAACGCCAGAAATATGTGGTCTGGACTAAAAACAATAACAGACTACAAAAGGACAACGAGTGGTGCTGAGGAAGTGTCTGCATCTCTCCCAGATGAACTGAACACATTTTATGCACGCTTTGAGAGGCCCCTGGCTGTGGAGGGTCAGAAGGCCCAGGATCCCTGCTCACTGGTTTTAACCAGTGCAGATGTGTGTAGATCTCTGAAAAGGATCAACGCACACAGGGCTCCTGGACCAGATGGCATCCCTGGCCGTGCTCTCAAGGTGTGTGCAGTTCAGCTGGCAGATGTGTTCACAGACATTTTCAATAGGTCACTGCTCCAGTCTGTAGTCCCCACATGTTTTAAAGAGTCCATCATTGTCCCTGTCCCCAAAAAGACAAAACCCATCTGCCTCAATGACTACCGCCCAGTTGCACTCACCTCCATCATCATGAAGTGCTTTGAGCGGTTAGTCAAAACTTTTATCACCTCCTCCCTCCCTGACTCACTGGACCCCCTGCAGTTTGCCTACAGAGCAAACAGGTCCACGGATGATGCCATCTCCCTCACCCTCCACACTGCCCTCTCCCACCTGGACCAGAGGAACACTTATGTGAGAATGCTGTTCATTGACTACAGTTCAGCATTCAACACCATTGTGCCCTCCAAGCTCATCATTAAGCTCAGGGACCTTGGGCTCAGCAGCGCCCTCTGTGACTGGATCCTGAGCTCCTGACGGGCAGATCCCAGGCAGTGCGGATGGGGAACATCACATCCTCCATCTTGACCCTCAACAGCGGAGCCCCTCAGGGTTGTGTGCTCAGCCCTCTCCTCTGCTCCCTGTTCACGCACGACTGCGTGGCCACACACAGCTCCAACACCATCATCAAGTTTGCTGACGACACGACCGTCATCGGCCTGATCACAGACGGCGACGATACGGCGTACAGAGAGGAGGTCAGAGCCCTGACATCTTGGTGCCAGGACAACAACCTCCATCTCAACGTCAGCAAAACAAAGGAGCTGATTGTGGACTACAGGAAGAGGCAGAGAGAGGCACACACACCCATCACCATCGGCGGGACTCCTGTGGAGAGAGTCAGCAGCTTCAGGTTCCTCGGGGTAAACATCAGTGAGGACCTGACATGGACACATCACACCAGGGTCATATCCAAGACGGCTCGACAGCGGCTCTTCTTCCTCCGCAGGCTGCGGAAGTTCAACATGGACTCCAGGATACTCTGCAACTTCTACAGGTGCACCATCGAGAGTATCCTGACTGGCTGCATCACCGCCTGGTATGGCAGTTGCACCGCCCTCAACCGTAAGACTCTACAGAGGGTGGTGAAAACTGCTCATCACATCACCAGGACGGAGCTGCCATCCATGGAGGACCTCTACACCCAGCGGTGTAGGAAGAAGGCCGGTAGGATATTAAAGGACCCCCATCACCCCAGCAACAATCTGTTCTGTCTGCTGCCGTCTGGCAGACGGTACCGCAGCATCCGGACCAAGACCACCAGACTCAGAGACAGTCTTATACCACAGGCTATACGACTGCTGAACTCCTGAGCTGTGTGAATGTCTACTCACATCTTTTTATAGTACACACATATATATATTATACACATCTGCCATACATATCTGTTTATAGTACACATATCTATATATTATACATATCTGCCATATACATCTGCTATACATAATATATGCATCTGTCCATACCTCCTCATTCAACAGTGTAAAGTGTTTAAATACTCTCAATGTATTCCACATATGTATATATTTCACATCCTCAAATCTTTATTGTTGTTATTGTAAATATTCTTCTCTCTTTTTGCACTATTTTATTTATCTTATTTGCACCATGTATGTTGAGTTGTTGGAGGAGCACGCGACATAAGATTTTCATTGCCAACATATACGTTGTATATGCTGTGCATATGACCAATAAAGCCTTGAAACCTTGAAACCTTGAAACTTCTTTATTCAGATACAACTCTTAACAATGTAAAGTAACCTCATAAGCCTTCACTTTTAACTTCCTGTTTGCTTCACCTTCTTCCAGGCTCAGTGAGCAGCGCAGGAAGAGACTGCAGGAGCTCGAGTGCCAGCTGGTTGACATGAAGAAGAAACTTCTGGATCAGTCCAAAATGCTGAAACTCAAAGAGACCTCCGTGAAGAAAGTTGGCAATCTCATGCAGGAGATACAGGTAATAAAGAATCTGTTTTTATTCCATCTAGTTCCTCTGGATAAAAGAGACGAGTGCCTTATGACGCGCTTATACTGATTGGATGTCCTATTCTTGTCTCACAACGCCATCTCAAAAATATGTACTTTTTATCCCTGTAATAGTATTAAAATGAAGTAGTTAATTTATTTTGTACGATATTAACTAAATAGTAGTGACCATATATAGTGTCCCATTCACTTGAGTGCAGTGATCATTGTGTTTTGGTGATGAAATTCCTTCAAATCTATATTTTCTTTGGACCCTTTCCCACGGCTTGATCATGTGCATTGGTAAAGAGCACGGCTGTTATTTATTAGAACTTGTACCTCATGTGAGCTGCATCCTAACACAGAAATGCTGTGTTCTCACAGGGGATGAAGAACCAGCGCACGCAGCTGATGAGGCAGATGAGGGAGGACTCTGAGAAGTTCAGACAGTGGAAGAGCAAGAAGGACAAGGAGGTGCTGCAGCTCAAGGAGAAGGTGTGTGGAAATCAAGTTCTTCCCTTCTCAACATCATTTTATGAATACATTTTTGCTGCTAAACTTTTGTTTTCCCTCTGCATTTATTTATTTATGTTACCTGGCTCCCAGTTAAATTATTCAATGTGTTTTACAGGATCGTAAACGGCAGTACGAGTTGCTTAAACTTGAGAGGGATTTTCAGAAACAAGCCAATGTTCTGCGTCGTAAAACTGAGGAGGTGAGGCAGACGTTTGAGATCTACACATAGTGCTGGATTTAATTTGTTCTACATCTGTAAAGAAGCTGCTTTTTTTCTTATATGAACACGTTTCTCTCCTCCAGGCTGCAGCAGCAAACAAGCGGCTGAAAGATGCTCTGCTGAAGAGAAGTGAGGTAGCAGACAAACGCAACAGAGGAATAGAGGGAGCTTCTACAAGAATTAAGGTACTAAAATGTCTTCTCTTTACTCACCTGTGTTTCGTCTACCACTGTTGAAGCTGCGAGATGTTCTGCTTCATTATATAAAGTCAAAGGTTTGGGGCTGGAGTCAGTATTTTACAGAAGGTTATGTGTATTTAAATAATATCTGTATTTATGTGATCAGAATTGGCTCCTGAATGAAGTGGAGGTGATGGTGAGCACAGAAGAGGCCCGGCGCCACCTCAACGACTTGCTGGACGACAGAAAGGTTTTGGCTCAGGAGATCAACCACCTCAAACAGCAGATGGAGGCAGGGGACCGGCCTGCTGCCAAGATCAGAGTGAGGCATTCATTTTTCTCTCATAAAGCTGCACACACAGAAGCAAAGATTTGCACCACGTTACTCATTTTACGTTCCTGTACTTGTACCTGTACATCACTCAAACTAAACATGTTGGCGAGGAGGCGGGGCTTATCTCCATGTAGATGCCAACAACAAAATTAACACATTTTGCCGTGATTTATTTGTAATACGCAAATCAAAATAATACTACATACTGTTACCGGTTCATAAAAACCATGGTGTTCTCACAAGACTGCCGGCAGAAAACATGTTTCTGAATGGCGATCGAATGGATCAGGCTAGCTAAGCTAACACTGTAGCTGCTCCATCCACACTCACAATAACGTCATAGAGGCGAAAACAAAGCAGCAAATGAATCCGCTATGGCAACGGCTGGTGTTTTGTTTGTTGGTTTTAAACATCATTGACAACAATCAAAGTACAAAGGTTACAACGAATCAATGTGTTGTTTTGCCGTGTCCTTCCATGCAGCGCCGGACCCTGATCATCTCTGAGCTGGAGACCCAGGGGGCACTGGAGACGCCTCTGACCAAACAGGTGGAGAACCTGGAGACAGAGATGGGCCTCAGGTGAGTCTGACAACCTGCCGCCACTGCATTTCACATACTCCAAACATGTTGTGGCCAGCATTCATCCTGCTCTGCTTTCCAATAGCTTGAACGACCTGCCTATCAAGTGCTGAGGCGCTATGCTGCTCATCTACACAACATTAAATAAGATGCACAAAAAAAAGTCAGTCCTATGAAGCTTTTGTGACCTTTTCAAACCACATTAGATTTTAGGCGACTGGTCAGTCACGTTTTGTATTGCTCATTTATGCTATGCTAAATCATTTATTTTCAAGAAACATAAGCACATCATTTAAAAGAAATGGTTAGTTTGTTGACTAAGATTTTCTTCAGCCCTAAAATGAATTAGAAGAAAGGATGAGTTGATTATGCAGCTTATTGCAGGGATGGCTCAGAGTGATTCCTCTCTTCACAGGAATGCCCAGATAGCCGACCTTCAGCAGAAAGTCCTAGTCGCCGACAGCGAGGGCCGGATGAAACAGCGCTTCGACAGCATCACCAGCATAGTCGATGCCAAGTGTGCCCTTAAGCTGCTTGTGTCTGAGGTGAGCAAGAACTCGTATACCGTTTCAAATTCACCAATCGCAACATATTATTCATAGGTTGTTCGTGTTTGAGAAAAACATCAATTGTTCCCTTTTCCTTTAGCTGGTGGCTGCTAAAACAGCCGGTGGCAAGCTGGAGAGCGAGCTCAAACAGGAGGCGGGGAATGCTCAGGACCTGAGGAAGATGCTGGCTGACGAGAGGAACGTCATGTCCACCATGGACATGGAGCACCAGGTGCAGATGGTGGAGCTGGAGCAGAGGCATCAAGAGAAGGTGCTCGCAGCTTTACTCCTGTTATCAGATATCTTAGAGACATGTGTACTTGGACACATCTGTTCTATATATCTTTTTTTCGTCCTTTGAACAGGTCCAGTACCTCCTTAACCAAATACAGGACAAAACCACACGTGAAGAGTCGGCCAAAGCAAAGGAGGAAGAGGAGAGCTCCATGGAGAAGGAGCTTCTCCAGCGCCTCCAAATTCAGGTTTGTCTCCAGTAAAAGAAGACTGTTTAATCATAAGCTCCCCTTTCTTTAGGGCAAACATGAAGTTAATCATTTGGTTATTTGTGACATGATATTAGGAAGAAGAACTTGAAAAGCTACGAGAATTAAGCGAGCAGAACCAGGCACTGCTGGAGGAGAACGAGCAATATAAACAGGTATGATGCAACTGGATACCACAGTGAGATTATACTCTTAAAATCAACGGGGGGAACTTTTTCAGTTGTGTGTAAAAGTATTTTTTGCTATAGTGTCCCCATTAAGGCTTTATTATGATGACTTATTTGAAATGTAACCTTACTCTACTATTCCTAAATGTTTTTTTCTGCAGAAAGTCTCATTGCTCAACTGCATTGCAAGTGATAAGAAAGTCCTCATGCCTTCGACCAACAGTGGAAACAACGCAGATGACTCGTTTGAGTACGTTCCTTCAAAGGTACATGATACAGATAGTCTTCCATCCTTTTGTTTTTAATGTCAATTGGCTCTTGAAGGTTATTTTCCCAGAGTCAGTGAACATGTTTAGCCTGGACCAATGTTTAAAATCAAAGAAAGTCCTGCATCAAGAGTAAATGATTCTATGACGAATGTCTTGATCAGATGTAAATATAAATTCTCTAATTGAGGACTTCATTTGAAGGTGGTAGTGTGTTGTTAGTGTGTTGATAGCCCTTTGCTTCCTCCTCCACCGACATCAGCCAAAAGGAAAGCGCTTCACAACAGCTAAACTTCAGCAGGAAATGGACATCAACATTGAAGAGCTGAGGTCTCACAGTGAGAGCGAGGCTGAGGATGATTGGCATCCTGTGAAAGCTGAGAAGGCACGCAGAACCTCCAAGAAGCCAAACGCTACCAGGGTAAGGCTGTTGGGTTAATCTTAGTCGCTGACGCTGGACACTGCTTAAAGAAGGGCGACAACAAATCATAACCACGATATCAAATGCAACCTCACAGCAGAGTAGTGAGGGATAGTCAGCTTTTTGTTCAGCTGAGAGGTTAATTCAACACATCATCCTGTTGTATCTCTCTATAAAGGAAGGCCAGTAATGAACCTGCAAACTTATCTGTGTGTTTAGGCTTGGAGACTTATGATGTAAATGCAATTTCGCTTTCTTCAGTGTGCGTGTAAAGGTCGCTGCAGTAACCGCTACTGCAGGTGCCGTAAAGGAAAGATGACCTGCGGGGAGAACTGCCAGTGTGATCACGAGAAGTGTCGAAATATGGACAACCAGGGGAATCCCGAGGTAAATGATCTAATGATTAGATATTAAAAAATAAATTAGGAAAGGGGGGGAACAATGCATAAATATGTGTTTAAATATAGGGCTGTTTGTGTTTGAATCCAGATTGATCCACTGATTCCACATCTTCAAGATTTTCTATTTAGTAAAAAAATCTAAATAGCCATAACTGGATTATTATACTAGTATGTATTACATCACCAGTGATTATATTAAATACAAATAGAAATACTCAAACCATAATAACGTTTCTTCTGTTCACTCAGATTTGGGCTTTCATTGATCATAAAATGCTTTGATGATTTTCATGAAACACATTTTTTATGTATTCTCATTTTAGGATGGAAGTCAGGCAGAAAATGTTTCCAAAGACTCTCTTCAGGACCCCTCATCCGTCAGCCCGGACAACGCCACATTCTTCAAGCCGCCCTCTTGTACACCCACTAAGAAGGTAAAGCTGGTCCAATGGGGAGACTGGGCAATACACGGAATGATTGTCAATGCTGTGGAGGTTTCCGATGCAGCGGTTACATGCATGCAGTGCCCAAAATGAATGCTTTGCCGTGTGTGTATCTGTCTTTGGCAGCTAATCTTGTATACCATTAGTCTTTTTTGTACTAATTACAACTGTATGTAAATTGTCTCTACTTTATATAGCAATTTATCCAGCCTTCACAACCCCTCAAAGCATTCACACCCCATTCACACAGAGCAATGGGCCTTTTTGCTCAAGTAAGCTAGCATCTTGGGGTTGAGTATCTCGCGACATGTTTACTGTAAAGGGCTGGGATCGAACCCACACCCTTCCGATTGAAAAGCGACTCCCTCACGCTACAAGGATCTCTCGTGGTTGCCGTTGTACACTATTTCTTTGAAACGGAGCTATTTTATTTCCTGTTTTATACCATCATTGACTGCCTTTCCTCTCTCCTCTAAACCAGCCACTGCTACAACAGCTGCTTCAGTAGCATAAGGCATTTCTGGCAGTCAGCTGGAGACAAAAAAAAGTCGGTTGCAAGCCACATTCTAGCCTTAGTAGCGACCCATATGTTCTCATTTTGGATTCACTTTTAGTCGATTATTCTGCAGATTAACTCCATACCAGATATGTAAGATTATGCTAAAGTAATCCCTTATACTAGATAAACAACTCTTAATTTATTGTTATATTCACCTCCATCTGGACAGTAACGGATTCAAACGGGCGATCCTCTGCTTTGCTTTGTTAGAAGTTCCTTAAAAACAAGATTTGTGATACAGCCTTTGTCAATTATGCCCCAAAGCTATGGAACAAAATACCTTTACCAAGGAAGCCTTCTCGTTGGCAGTCTTTAAAAAAAAGAAGCTCAAAACACATGTGTTCACCTCACTCTTTCATTGGAAACTGTATTCTGTGATTAGTGACTGTTTTATGAGATGTCAGCTCTCCACTGTGAAGCACACGGCAAATGTTATATGAAAGGTGTTATAGAAATAAAGCATAGTGTTTTTATAATGATCTTTTCTACTATTTTCACTTTGCAGGTGCTAAAAGAACTCGGGGATATGGGACACACCACTACAGACCTGAAGTTGGTCAGGAAGCCTCTCCTGCCAGATGAAGAAGAGGACATGGATGAGGAGACGGAGGACAGAACAACAGCCAGTTTCCTCAAGAAGAAGAAACGAATCCTAACCAGCTTTCAGAACAGCTTCTTCTCTGGGTGCACTCCAATCAGAGAGGAGTCTTAATCAGGGCAGAGTTAGTTTAGGCCTGTGTGTGTACTTAAATGTTGTGTCTTTTTTTTTTTTAAATGTTTACACTGTTGTACTGTAACATGAAAGTAGCTGTTGATTCTACGTCACTTTTTTTTCTGTCCAGGGTAACAAAAGGACTGTGAATAGAGTTGCGTCTTTTACTGGAATTGATAATGAAATGATCAAGGAGCCTGTACATAATATTTCAGTTGAATGTGTTGGATGATAATAACTTTATAGTAAGACTTCATTTACGTAGCTTATTTGTAGGAACACCAGTAGTACACCCATCTACAGTAGCGGTTTTACTGTTCCACACATTATAACACAACATAGCCTTTTAGGGTTTTCACTGTGATTTTGCTATCAGAGCTGAATAAAGTCTTACTTTCAAGTCTTGTTTTTAAATAACAAACTTTCTTTTTGTCTGAATATGTACCAGTGTTTAATATTTCGGCATCAAATAATTTATCTCTATTAATTTCTCCCCTACAATGTTTGGTTTTACACTGCTATTTCTTACCAGGAGTGGAAGTCCTTTTTGATATTAAATAGAAAAAGGTCTTTGAAACGCTGCGTTTATATTATGATCTAAATTTGCACTAAAGAAGGGTTAGGGTGTACTGAAGAGACAGTGGAAGGATTCAGGATCCGATACTTTGAGAGTACAACCTCATTTTGAAGGTGTTGCCCAACATGTATTGATTCAGTTTTTTTCAAATGATAACTATTGCTTCTGTTTGGGTTTATAATTTGTGTAATAAAACATTTTGGATTTAGAAGTAGGATAATAGTTCCAAAGCATGAGCATAAAAAGGTTGGTTATTAAAGAATATGTAATGACTGAGGCGATTTACGTTTGAAAATAAACTTGATGATCCATATTGTAAATCTGCGTGCGACCATTTGTCCAACATATTTGAAGATATTGACATAGCGGAAGCAATTCAGCGAAAAAGCAAATCACATAAACAAAAACATATGCCCTGAGAGAACATGGAGGTTTAGGAATACACAAATGTTACTGATTAAGCCTTCCTTAAAGGGAATCAGCACAGGAAACCGACTCACAAGTTTAAGAGGGGAGAGATTGCATCAGGCCTCTGGGAACATTTTTATGAATACAGAAAATATTCTAAAGATCTTTGGGCCGAGGAGGGAGAAGTACTGATAGCTTGTACTTAAGTAGAAGTAGAAGTACCACCAGAGTCAGTGTAGGAGTAATCAAACCTCTCAAAGTCCTGCAATCAAAGTGTTATTCAAGTATTAGCATCAAAATATACTTAAAATACCAAATTTAAAAGAACTCATTCAGATTGGTTGATTTCAGAATAATATATATGATATGTTTTGATTACAAGTATTGATGCTTTAAAGTGTTATCAAAGCTGTTAAAAGTGCAGCTAGTTTTAATTACTGTGTATACTGCGGGATAGCTTATGAATTTACTCCAGGCTACTCCACTAGAGGCTGGTTTAATTGTTGATTATATTTCACGTCATTAATCTATATCTGCAAAGTAACTAAAGGTAATACATATAAGTAGTGGAGTAGAAGTACAAAGTAGCGTACACGTATCTCAAAGTTGAACTTAAGTACAGTACTTGAGTAGATGTACTTAGTTACTTCCCACCTCTGTCTCAGGTTAAAGGGAAGTGAGGGGTGTTCATTGGAAAACAATCACCATACAATGCTCAGGGCTTTATTTATGGTTTCAGTGTCTGCAGTCAGCTACATACTTTCTTCTAATAGACTAGACGGGATGTACCCAAAAAGTGAATGTAAGGAGCATTTATGGGTACAAGTTGGGAACCGGCCTACTTTACATATTTCAAGGGTGCTGAATCCAAAAAAAACCGGTACCCGAGCGAAATTTTGAGTTTTTGACCTTCTAATTTGCATATCAAAATGGCCGCCAAACTCCCTATCTTGCTCAGTCGTTGGACCATTTTCCCCAAGTTTTTTTGTAAGTAGGCAATCAAAGATGATGAATTAAGTGTCTAGATCTATAGTCTGGGGTCAGAGCAAGGATATAGTGGAGGCTCAGTGCCTTTTTTATGTATATATATATGCAAAATACCAACTTTTAAGGTGAAATTAAGCATTATTTGTGTCATTTTTTAAGGCCGACATAAATATTCAGTCAATATCACTCTTAAATGTTCCCAGTGTATATATGATATGTGATGTATTCCATATTACATAATAACTAAGAAAAACACCATTGCAAGTTGTCTGAGAATTCATTTTTTTATGCAAACAAAGCATAATGCTCTTAATTCAAACATCGAAAAACCCAAGTGAATAGGGAAAAAAAAAACATGAAACTTCCCTTGAACAGTTCTACAGATCACATCTTGTTTCTGTATATTTTCTTTCATGTTTCTAGCTGAATTGCTTTGCTTTCATCTGTCTTCTGTAAGTTCCATAGGTCACTTGTTTTGGTAAATTGTTTTTATACCTTTCTAGTTTGCTTGTGTGCCATTTGTCTTTGGAATTTCATTTTGATTAGTATTTCTTTCTGCAGTCCTTTTCCAAGTTCTTTGGTTACCCATTGCCTTGGTATGCTTGAGGACTACAACTCCACATTTAAACAAGGACATTGGTCATCACTCTGACATGTACACATTGCAGTGCATAACAGCCCCGATTTTCGGCATTTGCACTGGCGTGTTGTGCATTGTTTTTTACAGGCACACCTGATCATTTCCAGGCAACTTTCAGGTATTGGGTTCTGTGACATAAGAATGGGCTGTAGTCCTGAATCACCATCTTTCCATCCCATGTCCAAGGGTGAAGGAAGCTCAGGTGTGGCATAGTGAGCATTTCTCCAAACCATTGCCTGGTAGTGTACTCTCAGCAGATGGAAGTGGAGCGCATCGCTTGTAGGCGGCATTGCTTCTGGTTTACCTGTCCTGGAGAAAAGTATATGCCTTGCTGCATCAACAGAGTCTGTTTTATGCACATCATATATTCTGCAGACAAAAGCCTCTGAAGATCTTTGAGTCTCCTCCGTGAGATCACCAATTCCGAGGTTGCTGAGCAATTGATGGTGCATTTTCCAGACTTTCCATGATGTACTTTTGGTGTGACTTGCAATGTATGATGTGGTATCACAACCAGTTAGTGCATGAAATGCTACAAGGCTTGGTGCTGAATCCTTTGGCAGTTTGTTAAAAACAGCATCAATTGGTATATATTGTGGCTTCCTTGTGGTACCAGACAACAGCCAGAGTTTTTTACATGCTACGTGTGGGAAATGGGAAACGAGAATCACAAGTACATCAGTGTCTCTAGATGACACGACTACTGTGTCTGACTGGCAGTGCACTGCATGTAATACCAATCGGGTATCTGCCTCTTCGTGTGTGGCTCTCAGATGAGTCAGGTTGGTTGTTGCTTTTGATGACCTAACCTCCGTCTCTTCGTCTCTGAACCCACCAGCAACTACTATCTCTTTATCATCCGGTGCCTGAGCACATAGTTCTTCAGAGAGTAGATTGGCAAGATCAGCTTTGTTGTCAGGGAGGGACAGGAAATTGGTCCAGTTTTTTGGAAGAGGCACATCACGACCCTCAACAAGTCGTCTGATTGGTTGAGCTGCTTTTGTGCGTCGTGTCCTGGTAGCACCCTTGATGGTCTCTTCTCTGTATCTGTCAAACACAACGTCTATCCTTTTATAGTAACATCCTGCTTTCAACAAATCTTTCTGACAAATGTGTCGGCCAGATCCCCAAATGTTACTGCTTTGTCTGGCTTTCCAAGGGTGTATGTTCTTGTATTGCCTGTATGTATGTTCTTGTATTGCCTGCTTTGTCTTGTCCGTAGATCTGATGAATGCTCTTAAACATGGTAAGTGATATTTTGCCTCAGCTGCAATTAGATCAATCACTCCAGCCAGCCGAACATAAATGTTATGGTCTAAAGAAGAAGCTTGAATAATTTGATCACTCAGTTTTGTTGTCATTACTGATCTCAATGGTTTCTTCAAAACATCTGTTTGGCAGAACAGGCATAAACTCCAATCTACTGGATCCATTTGCATTCGCAGTGAACGCCTGCTACTGCAAGGCTGTGCTTCTGCCGTTTGTCTGCTGCTACCTGCACGTTCAGAGTCATGTGCTTGTGCTGTTTGTCTGCTGTTACCTGCAAGTTCAGAGGCATGTTCTTGTGCAGTTTGTCTGCTGCTACCTGCATGTTCAGAACCCACTGTCTTTTGCAAACGTTCTAATTTGCTTTTATCAGTGAAGTGGGAATAGCACATTTTATGCCATACAACACTCTGGGCTGCAGTGGAGTCCAATACATCTTCAACACGATCAATCAAAACACTGTTCTTTGAGTCATTTAGATTTCTCCTGGTTCTGGCAGCATGCCTAGCTTTTGCCAATCCTTGGTCAGATGCATTACTAAGACTCCCCTTGTTGCTTAAACAAAAAAGGCAGACATCTTCTGTTCCCAGGTTTGTTATTGGATCCATTTGAAGCTGAAAAGCAAAATCAAAGAAAAATAACTTTAAATTTACTTTAGAAGATCTAAATTAAAATGTTAAAGAAAATGTGTTCTCTTAAAGACAATAAAAGTCACAGCTTACACTCCCAATGCTTCAGACATGTGAAAGCCTCCTTTTGAATGGCTCCATCCCAGCTGTAGATTGGAAAATGAAGAAATGTTACATAGGGCTGGGACGATATGCTTTTCTCCCGATTCGATTCTTCTACGATTTTTTTGGATGGCGATTCGATTTAAATTACGATTCTACGATATTGCCGATTCTCTCGATTTTTAGTCTGCATTTTTAACATTTATCTGCACACAAATACTGTAGGAGCCAAATTAACATACTCCATTATAAAGTGAACTTAAACCCTTTTCAAAACCTGTACTCTCTATGTAAAAAAGGCGAACAAATGCACATTGCACAATAAAGAAGAAAAAGATCTATTTAAAAATCGTCAAAAAAGATATCGTGATGTATATGTGAATCGATTTTTTCTCCCACCCCTAATGTTACATGAATGTTTCATAACTGGTATGGCCCTTTGAGGATATACCACCTCTGTTGACACATGTATTTTTGATAATTCCTCCCCCCAAATCTAGCCCTGTCACAGCAGTCACTCCCCAGCATCCATTGCCCTATGATAGCTTGTTAGCTAGCTAGCTAGCTAGAAAGTAGGGGGATTTATGCTGCCACAGGGCTATGTTTGGGTTGGAATTATAAGAAATAAACTTGTATCAACAGAGGTGGTCATCTTTAGGGCACAACTGGAAGAAAAAAAAACTAGCTAGCTGTTTTTTTCCCCTCCAAAACTGTTAGCTAACTGTTAGCTAGTTTTCTCCCAGTTGCTAGCCATCTCAATATCATTGAAATACACAATTTTGACCCACTATGGTTGAAAAAGTATCATTTTGGATAAATAGGGTTAACAAGCTCAATCAATAACTAAGGAATATTGACATTTTTTGTCTAAAAAAATCAAAAAGCAGGAAACTTACCAAAGCGTGTGAAACTGTTACGATCCTCTTTGCTGTTAATTCACCTCAGGCAAAGGGTCCTCAGCGATGGGACTGACCATGCTATGTACTGATCTAAATATTCAACTTGGTACGTTTCATGGTGGTCTCTTTTTGAATATTTTTCCCTATTCACCTGGGTTTTTCCCGTCTTAGAATTTAGAGAACAAATGCTTAATTTGCAAAAAAAAAAAAAAAAAAAAACATGAAATCTCAGACAACTTGCAATGGATTTTTTTCTTTGTTATCATATAATATGGTGTACATCATATGTCATATCAACAGGGAAAATTTCAGAGTAACTTTTATTTAATATTTATGTCGGCCTTAAAAAATGACACAAATAATGCTTAATTTCACCTTAAAAGTTGGTATTTTGCATATATATATACATAAAAAAGGCACTGAGCCTCCACTATATCCTTGTTTGACCCTTGACTATCGATCTAGAAACTTAATTTCCTCATCTTGATTGCCTACTTACAAAAAAAACTAGGAGGAAATGGTCCAATAACTGTGCAAGATGGGCAATTTGGCGGCCATTTTAATATGCAAATTAGAAGGTCAAAACCTCAAAATTTCACCCGGGTACCGGTTTTTTTGGACTCAGCACCCTTGAAATATGTAAGGTAGGCCGGTTCCCGACTTGTACCCATAAATGCTCCTTACTTCTTATAAAAGGCCTTTTTTCTGAAATCCGTCTAGACTATAATATGAACATGTGGTTGATGTTACATGGGCTGATACTAAGCCTGCTGCTGCAATGCATTCTGGTCACCAATAGAGGTGATAGAGATCAGAATGGATCTAGTTTTACTCAATAAAAATCCATACTTCTCAGGCGCTGTCTCAGTAACCTTTATACGATTGCCCTCCTCATCACGGGCCAGGACAGAAATCCAATGTTATAAATCCATTATTCTCTGGAGAGGAGAATGATCTGTTAGACGGGCGAGACTTACATCTGCAGTACCATACTTTTAAGACAGGGGGCAGTGCTGGTATGCTAATAGGTCAGTGGAGTTTTCAAAATGCTGTTAGCTCTACTTCAGTTTCAGTTTTTATATTTATAATGTAGTATAGTTTTAGTACACACAACAGATGAAATAACATATGCTGCCCTGCTTACTAGAACACCATTTACTTAAACAAAAATTCAGTTAGACAGTAGTTTTTATATCTTAAATGTTAGAATCTGCTGTGCAGTGACTAACACGGAAACTTGTAATTTACTATGAATATTTGATGAATCATGGACCTTAATCTCTCAATGAATTACATATCAGTTAGATAATCCTTATTCCTGCAATTTTTTGGAAGCACTTATTTGTCTAAGTAAGTCCCATGGACATTTTAAAATCCAAGAAAGCAGCTGTGCAGGCTAGCAGAAGTGTAATCTTCCTGAATCCAGCGCCATCATTGGACATGAGAGTGACCTAGTTAGACCTGAGGAAGTACAGGCTATAGAGGACTCTTTTCTGCAGTGCTCTATTTCAGTTTAGATATACAATCTCTACCTTCAAAATTGCTGCAAAAGCAGAACTGCCTAAACATGTTGACCTGTTGTGAGCTTTTTTTTTATCTCAACTTTATTGTTCTCTTCACTTTTGCAAACTAGCTACTTTTCCAGTAGGGAAAAAAGCATCCCTACATATTAATGCAGAGGGTTTTAATAGACGACGAAACTTTTGACTGTGAATTCACCTGTTGAACTGTATTTTTTCAAACCGAAGATAGGGCTACAGTGCAATGCATCCTGGTTTATGTAGGCCTGGTATCGCCTTGTCTCTACAAGCATTCATCTTTCTCTGTCTAGATAGCAAACACGGAAAAATAAGTTTCTTTAATTTGTTATCAATGCTGATTGGTCATCCTGATAAAAGATGGTGAATTTTATCTTTGGGAGGAATTATAGCCCTGATTATAAAATTAATCTACTTGATAAGGAAACACAGGTGTGGCTCGATCAGATTGTAAATGACCAAATAAGCTAACAGTCATCAGATTTGATCGCTAACGTTGCTAAATCCTGATTGTGTGTGTAACTTCACCTTTGCCAACTGAGCTCCGTTCAATCCAGACAGCAGGAAGAGAAATCTCTCAAGTGAAGATATCAAATGTGTTGAAGCTTTGACAGGATTGCTTGTTCATATGGGATCATATAACTCATAGTATAGGAAGCTGATTGAAAATATGTGTTTTTTTTGTCGTAATTTACAGGAGAATAAACATACATACAAAGGAACACTTGCAAAAAAAAAAAGAGGAATAATGACTCTACAGTAGGGGTTCTCAAACCTTTCACTCTGTAATCTCAGTGCATATTTCAACTTTTCCTTTACATATATGTCATGAATCACATCCATCCACTCGACCTCCTGGCTCATCCTCTTCCTTGTGATAGACTTTTGGGTTGCCACCCTTAAAATGTTACTTATTGTTGTGATCCCTTATATTGAAGTCTATTTTCCCCAGGTACATCACTTCAAATTTCAATGGTACTTTTACTTTTTTACCATATACTTTTGAGTCCGAAGAGTGACTATGGATGGACAGTCCCAGAATAGATGAAAGTGGTTGGCATGTTACCGCATTTCCTCTGGCAGTTAGCCCCATACTATACTTTATTGAGCAGGTGTAATGAAGAACCTGACCATTCAAACTCCTTCCAGGTCTGGGAATTTGTTGTTTTCCATTGTCCAATTGTTTCCATTCTTCTGTCGTAATAGCAGAATTTGCCTCTCGTTCCCACTTTTCGTTGATGTAGGATGTATCTATCAATTTTGAATTCTGTAAACAATTATAACGTTTTGGTATTATCCTTCTACACTTTTCTAAATGGTAAGCTTCTACAAATACCCACAACACACCTTCTTCTATGAATTTTTTGTATGTTCTTTTGGAGTGATCTGGTTTAAATAATGCCTCACTCATTGCCTGCATCAGTACTCCTTTGACCAAGTCACTTTCTATGTCCTTCCATTTTGGAAAATGTGTGTTTCTATAGGGCCAAAAGAAAATCAACCGTCGTACGGAAAGTTCTGTTTTCACGTACAACAAATACCAACATTCTTGACATTAAAATATAAAGAAACTGTTGTTGGATTACTCAAATATGACCATAAACTTCTCTATTTTTCTTTACTTTAGGTTAGAAAATCCCAACCAGTCAACCAAAAAGGAATAAAAACAATCTCCTATATGCTCTATGCGAAAAACATAAGTCATCAGATATTGTATCAGGGGGTGCACTTTGTGAAGCAATGCATTGGGATTAACATGCTTGAATGCTGCAGAAATACACATCTTTTTGTATTTTATCATACAATAACTTTGAAAACTGTCACACAAGGAACAGATATTAAAATGATTTTAAAAAAAACTATGTAAGAACTGCCAGTAAACGATGAAAAAGGCCTTGCAACATCAGAGCTCTGCACACATGTATACATAAATAAACATGATAACCAGACAAACACATTAAAGAAAGGGTAAACAGCACACCGAGATAGTTTTAATGTTAAATTGAGCTTCAGAAAACCGAACAGGTGCAAGAACATCAACCGTAAGGTGAATTATTTCTGAAATGAGGACATTGTGTAATGAGATTTGAGGACATGTGACCTTGTGCACAAGATAATTTCATGCTCAGCAGATTGATGTTGTTATCTGATCTAAACTGCAGCAGAAATTATTGTGACCTTAGGCACCGTGGATTCAAAGGAGCCACAAAGGACTTTATCAGAGCAGCAGATTAATGCTGTGCACATATCCTCTCTCAGAGACACTGGACTCTGCACTCCGCTATACCAACCCCCTTGAACTTGTCGAGATAAGATAGCCCAAGTTTATGAATACAAGAGGGGGGCACGTAAGAAATGCTAAAACTTAGAAGGAAACATGGACATTTCACTCCATTTTAAACTTATTTTGTATCTACTTCTAAGGAGTTTGTGATGTAGTTGCATAGTGTGGACTTTTAAGAAGGAACATTAGAAAAACTGTGTTTTCTGTTTCATTATGAATCTGTCAATAAAACTTTGGCCGATGTTCACCAGTTTACATCTCTTTTATTTTCCGGGCACTCCTCTAACAGATTAGATATTAAACAATATTATAATATTTTCCAAGGCCGTGATGAGATAGAGACAGATATCCAGGCTACATGAAAAACAAACTGAGATATCCTTTAAACCAGTGCAAACTCTAAGTATTAATGTCATTGTTAAACAGTTTATCACCTTTTATATCACATGTCATGAGTCGCTTTACAGTGCCCTAAAGTTAAGGATTATCATTCAGGGTCACCTACCATGACTTCATTTACAAGTTATTGTTTCGTTCTCTGAATGCATACTCTGATTATTATCACATCTTCCATTACAGACAAAAACCCAACCTGTTTCCACTGCAACTTGTGAACTAAAATAAATAGGTTTTATTATAAGTTGTTTGTCTTATTTGAAACTAATTTACTTGCAGGTTTCTCTGTTTTGGATTTTTATCCTTGTAATTGACTGCACTTAGTGTAAGTTGCTTTCGTGTCAGCCAGAGGTGTAAAGTAACTAAGTATATTTACTCAAGTACTGTACTTAAGATACTTGTACTTTACTTGAGTATTTCCGTTTTATGCTACTTTGTACTTCTACCCCACTTCAGTTCAGAGGTAAGTAGTGAACTTTTACTCCACTACATTGATTTAATACCGTTAATTACTTTAAACATTTGGATTAACAAAGTGAAATATAATCAACACTTAAATCAGACTTTAGTTAAACCTGGAGTAAATTCACCAGCCACCCTGCAGTACGCAAAGTCATTAAAACTAGCTGCACCTTTACCAGCTTTGATAACACTTTAATGATCAATAATTATAAAACATATCAGAGATATTATTCTGACGTGGAGAATCTGCCGAATAGGTACTTTTACTCTTGGTACTTTAAGTATATTCTGAAGCCAATACTTTTGTACTTTTACTTGAGTAACATTTTGAAAGCAGGACTTTTACTTGTGTAGTATTCCAACACTCTGGTACTTCCACTTTTACTCAAATACAAGATCTGAGTGTTTTTTGCACCTCTGGTGTCAGCTAAATCAAATGTTAAGTATTTGTGCCATCCTTAATAAGCATCAAAAAGCGCCCTATGCACCCTGATCCCAATCTTAAACACATCACTTTTTATTGTTCTGTTGTTTTCACGTGACTGACGGTCAAGAGCTTTTGCTTCTACCTGTGCGATTGCTTCTTATCCCTGAGTTACATATCTGATTTATTTCCAGTAAATGTGTGTAGTGTTAAGACATAAAGCAATAAATGTAGATTGGGCTCACATCTTAGCTCCTGTCACGTTGCTTTTACAAGCAAAGGAAGTGTTAACTCTGATTTCCTGGACAAGTATGAGTGAGTTGCTTTTTAATGCATACATCTAAAACAATATGAAAAGTCTTAAGAATTATGACATGGTAGCTGAGTTCAAGTTTTTTTAAGTCACAGGCCTCATAAAAACAAATCTGCTGTGAGTGCACTGCATGTTTCCTGCAGGCCAGAGGTGTTAAATACATATTTTGAGCAGGGGACAAAAGAGATGTGCTTGATGCCAGCCCTACCCTCTCTGTGTGGAATCAGGAGGTTTGACTGAGGGGCAGGGCGCTGGGCCTGTTAAATATTTACTGCAAGTGTAATAATTAACCTTCCACCCAAGCCCTGATCCCTTAAACTGGCTGCTCTGCCTCGATGCCATTGCCTTCGCCCTCCTTGCTGACATTCACACAGAAATACTTCTCCTTCAGCTTCTCCGTCAGTTTTCTCTCTCTTCATTTGCTTTTTGTGTCCGCATTGTTTCTTCTCTTCTATATTTCCTTCCCTTACTCGGCTCCCTTTGTCATATGCTTTGCTGCTGCTCTGAAAACCTTTGGCCTCGTCCTGTAAAAGCCACTGGGGCATGCATCTAAAGGTGAGTACGACTTTTACCAAAAACGATTTAAAAAGTACAGGATTTAAGGCAAACACAGGGACAAGTGTAATTCTTTTTTTATGCAGAGAATACTCACAAAAGCAGGCAGTAAACTAGAAAATATTGAAAAGGCGCTAACTTAAATAAACATTATGTATTGTGAGACAAAGTCTGTCTTAGTTTAATATGTTAATGACATGACACACGTTGACTTATTTCATATATTTAACATTTTTAATCGATTCTACGCTGTTATTGAAAAAAAAATCAAATTTATTTTAAAGGTTTTTTTTCTTCGAAGAGGCAAAACATGCAATCTAATTGATCTGTTAAACAGAATAAAAAGGCAAAGTCTACAGAGATATGAGTTTGTGCGCTGATAGTCAGGTAAAAAAGAGAAGCACTACAAGATTTGAAAAATATCTATATTTGCTTAATTCTGGGAGAATATTGACAAACTATGAAGCTAATCTTTAAGTCATTATGAGGACAAATGTCAGTGCGAGCAGGAAATGCCAGGCCTGCAGGTACATAGGTCAGTCACACCCATATACTCGCATATTGAAAGGCGCCCTCATGTTGACAGCAACCATAAAATCTGTGTTATCTATACAGGCTTTGGCCCTTTGGCCGTGCTGTTGGAGGATTGCGAGCAATGATGCCGTCTACTTGAGGCAATAAAAACTGGGAGGAGGAAATTGCTGGGTCAAAGTCACTTCCACATGGGGACTCCTCACGTACTAAAGCAACTGCCTCCAAGTCAAAATCTTCAGTTAACCTTTCTCTTTCCCCTCTCGCTTTTCTCTCAGGTACTTCCACACCAGCACTCAACCACTAAGAAAACTGGAAATGTGGTCTCATCAAAGGTTGGTCCATTTGTAACTTTGAGGAAGCTGCAGTTCCATGTCAGTCTCCTGGTGCTCGCTGGATGTAACAGCAACTCCATGTGGAAGCTGTGTGTGTTCCAGTGGAGGTGCTGTTACCTGCAGAGAGCCATCGAAAAAAACACACAAAGCCGGAAGGACTCGAGAGGTCGTCGTTTTTTTTTTACAAAGTAACCGAAGAGCAATGGGACACAAGGTGATGACCTATGAATTGACAGCCAGTGATTGTACCATCTGCCTGTCAGTTCTGTAGGCCACTGCTGTGTTTGTCCCCCTGACTGCGTACAGATTAAAGAGGTTAAACAAAGGTTCGGGGTCCATTGGAAGCAACTGTGACTTTTGATGGGATTCTTATTTTGTTTTTTAACAAGAAATACAATTGTTTTTGGAGCATCTTCTACAATCAATAAAGACTGAATTGTTACTCTATGTGTGGATGAGTCTGTCATTTGTTCTGTATTGGTCTGAATACAATTAATGTTTCGCCAAAGAAAGTTTCTTTCATTCATAATATGCAAAATCACAGTTTCTTTTGAAACACTGAAACGTCATGTTTGTGCAACGTTACATTTCCCCTTTTACCCTTTTTTTTTTACTCATGAGGCAAGTCTAGGTGCTTTTTTAAATTCTGTGAAAGTATCAAAACGCTTATCCATAGACAAATGCAAACCACCTGTATTCAGAAGGAGAGAAAGATAACTAAAATGCCCTTCAAAATGGGCAAAGATATTACAAAGATTCAGAGAGAGCATATGCAGTGTGTCCCTAAAACGCTGACCAATCAGAGCAGCCTGGGTCTTTTTGGTAGGGGTTCTTAAAGAGACAGGCGCTGAAACAGATCCTTCCAGAAAAAGGTTGAATAAAGGTATATTGAGGTAGGCAGTGTGAGAAAAATAAAGTGTCTTTTGAACATTGAAGCATGTAAACATGTTGAAGTAGAAACCAAATACAAAAATATACACCTGAAAATGAACATAGAAAGACTTCTTTAACTAAATGATAATTATATATATATATACATTAAACAATAAACAATAAATGATGATGACCATTACAATTTCACAATTGCATTTTTTTCTGTGAATGATTCACCATTAAAAAAAATATGCACACATTCATGATCTGTTAAGGATGATCAAAATTCAAATATATATATATATGATTAATTCCTAGCAGCAAGGTTGTTGGTTTATATCCTTTTTATAAAAAGTCTTTATCCTATGGTCTACAAGCACTAGAATTTCTCGCTGTAAATATGGATTGAATAAGATCATATTATATTATAACCAGTAGGAAACCGTTAATATGTGAATTTATGTTGGTAACACTTAACTGTAGGACAAGGAAGTTATTGAATAGTTCTGCATAATGTCTAATAGTGTCTGGTCTGTTTATGCCACCTTGCTTTAAGCAGAAAAATAAACAAATTGTGAAAGAGGAAAAAAGTCCATTGAAAATAATAAAAACACATCCAATGAACATACTGTAATATCAACATTTCATCACCAGGTGTCACCCTGCACATATCGTGGACCCACACACATTATGAGTGTGTGGAGGGAAAGACTATCCTCTTGGTCATGCATTACTGTGAGGACATCTGAAGTTTCTGCTGTGCTTTTATTATTTAAATACAGAGCAGCATGTTGGATCTATTTCTGTTTCCACTGTGTAAGGAATTTACTTTCCATTATGTTATTGCCATTAACATCTTTGCAATTACTTGCATGTGTCTCCTGAGCACTTTCCAGGAAAAGTAAGGGAAGGCTTTAAGTGTGTAGCTGTATGCTTAAACACGTGTATCTCCCACATTTTTAATAAGATTTCACTTCAATGTCCTGCTAATGCCAAATGAGGTGCTATGAGCTCTTTAGCACATTGTCCGAACTGACAGAACAGTGGACTGCTATAATGCCTTCCTCTCTTTCAGAAAAAGTTGTTGTTAGTGATGATGACAAATGTTTGGAGTGCAACAGTGCCTGGCTCCATCTGTAATGCTCTTGCTCTGGGGACATCATTTTTCTGAAATCTTTATCTCTTTGCATGCGTTTCTATTTATGGCTGAGGTCACTTAAAATGTGGCCGCATACATTGCCCTGCCTTCCTGATTTATAGACCACTTTTTTCTAAACTTCGGATAGTGAACTTGAGAGGAACCACAATTACAGAGAACAGATGGATAGGATTGTTAGGACATCATTAGTTTCGGTCTGTCACCTTTCCAAACGGACTCACACAACTGCACCATGCATGATTTGGTTTTCCAACTCTTCAAAGCAGCGCCACATTGAGCAGTGATTTAAATCATTAAAGACTTATTTGCACAGAGAAGGTGTGGAGTAATAACACACCATCAGTTGGCTCAGGGAGGCCTGAACATGACCTAACTCCAGGGTGCAATTAAAAAAAACGTTTAACTCATGTCTTTGTGACAGTTCATTTTAAGTTTGTTTTCCATGTTTTTCAATTCCTCCAACCCCAACCCCCCCGCCCCCCAACCATTAGCTTCTCCCCCGCACTGCTATTCCCTTTGACTTCTCCAAAAGGAATGCACATTCAACTCCAAGAGTTCCTTAGGAGTTATTGCAGAAACGTACACCCTTCGCTTGAATTTCTGCTCAGAGTAAAGGTCACTATTACTCCCACTCGTAATGGCTGCACGGTTATGCACACTCAGACGCTGTCCGCCCCCCAGCAGACTCTGCACGTCATTGCATTCCTGCTTCTGCGGCCTCTTATCAAGACTTGGAGTTAACACAAACACAGCACAGCAGGACCAGGGAATGCTCATTTCTTCACTGTGAACATGTAAGTCATATGTTAGGTGTATCTGGAGACACAACCTCTTTGTTCTCTGCTTTTATTAGCTGTCCGTCATGGCTTCTCCAGACTATGATCAAGCTGTTGCAGCTCTGCCATTGAAATAGCACCCCCTCCACAGGCCTCAGTAATGCTGCCAACAGGGTTTGCTTTCGAGTGAATCCTAACAGTGAAAGAATACCCCCCACCCCACCCGCCTCTAGACTATTTTTTCTTGTCTTGTATTGTGAGGGCAAATAGACACACTGACTCAGATGTGTTGGAGCCAAAGGAACCAGTGGGGCTTAGGGAAATACGGCAATAGGGAAGAGATCATTCATTTTGACAATGCTTCTTTGTCTGGATCTTATCAGAGCCTATTTTGGATTCTGTACGATTATGTATGGCTAAACCTAATCCTTTTATTAAGAAACAATTCTGTTTTTTAAATGGGAGACACTTCAGGTGAACAGGAGGACTCTTTTTACTGGTAGATACTTTCATCGAGCTTCCCCAGTTGCTTAAATTAAGCATTATTTTAAGTAATCTCGAGTATTAAGTATGTGATAATTTGCATACATTATCAAAACATCATTCTATTAGATAAGAAAAAAATCATTTTGAAAAATGAGCTGTTGAATTCAACATAATTGGCTAGACCCAAAAGTGAATGGGGTATTTACAGACCTAGCTTGAACAACTACCAGCTTTCAAGAATGTTATCTAATGCTTACGTCTCAATTAGAAATAGTGAAGTAAAAAACATCTACTGTTGACCTATTGAGTTAGTCTGAAAGAAGAAATGTTGAAAGCAAAATTTTCAATTTTTTTTATGCCTTGGGGGTTTTTGTGGAATGTAAAGATTTATGGTTTTACTAGTTGAGCAAAACAGCCTATAGAGCTTCGGGCTGTGCACCCACCTGCATAATGACCAGGCAGGGACTCAGTATGAACGTTAAAGCAGCCATACAAACCAAACATAAAGCCTCTGTGACTGAAGTTTCAACCAGAGAACCGGAAACCTGTTGTAAAAAGTAACACTCCCTTCCCAATGTCCGCAAAAAACCTCAGCCACAACTTCTGACACTACCCCCCTACCCCCTGCATCTCCTGCCATCTCTGCTATATGGAAGCCAGAATTATTATGGTGTAACATCTGGCTTTAATTATAGCCTTTCGCCCCCCTCCCTCCTCGCTCACGTCATCCCCCCTCATGCCTCTTTGTTGCTGCTGTTGTCCGCTCAGCATCTCTGTCCGTTTCTTCATCCATTCTAGAACTCTCTCCCCCCTCCTTCATAATCTCCGCCTACCCCGAGCAAAGCAAGGCCTTCCCCCGTTTATCTGACTCTGCTTGCCTCCTGCTACCATCCCCTTAGTCTGCGACAGTCTGCTTGACTTTTTGTGAACGCTGCATCATGATGAATGTGGACTGCATCTGGGGTCTCTCCATGTTCCTGTCTCTGAGTTTAGGATGGACCAAGGCTCAGCAGACCAACTACACCAGGTGAGGACAAGGCTTGAGGAATGTGTCATGGACAGTGTCAACTTGAAATTGTATTTGTTTTAATGACTTTAGGAGAGGCTACGTTTTTTTGCTTGAGAAATCAACTAATCAGCTTCACAAGAGCCAGCGCTTTCAGGGCTAAAAACATTTTGAATTCCTTCTTGTCTTTGTAAGCAAATTCTTTCCACTTCACTGTTTGATTGGGCACAGAGTTTGTGCCTGTTGGTTTTTGGCCCATGATGTGAGGCATGCTGAGTCTGCAGTGGATCAGCCGCCACATATGTGAACGTTTTTTTGGTTGTGCCTGTGGGGTCGAATCAGAGCAGCTTGGCTCGGGCTCCGGACATTTTCACTTTAATTAACAGGCGTCTGACTTTGCTGGGGTTCTGCTGCCTGAGTTTGTGGGAAGCAGTTTTTCCACTGCATCTAAGTACATGTTTACTACTTCAGGATGGGGAATGTCTTTGTAACCTTTTTGCTTCTAGTGAAATGTCACAAGTAATATAAACCACATCATTTTCCAAGTTGAGCCAAACATAACAGTGAATATTTGAATATGCAAACAAAAACAACATTTTACAGTAACAGGCATATTCTTGTTGGCTCATAAATGCATCCCTGCTTGCAACAGCCTGTTACAGGAATCTGAATGTTTTGAAAGTCTTTGAGCTCTGAGAAGGTTTTGAAAGCAACAGAATTTACTAGAGAAAGTAGCACAATGAAGTTTTTGGATTAGTCTGTCAGCTGTCAAATGTTATTGCCAGATGTAGACGGAAATCGAACAAGGCCACAACAGAAAACCTGTATCTTTATTTGTGTTCTTTACAGAGTTGCCTCTTTGGGAGACAAACATACAAACTGAAAACTGAAATAACCAGTTGACAAAAGCTGTAATTAACCAAAGCATGCCTTTAGCTAGCTAGTTATAATGTATGTCCACTCTTATAAAACACAACACAATGTTTTTGGTAAACAGTTTTTTAAAGTGTATTTTATAATGACTCATTAATTTATTTAACAGTTAGTATCAGCATGTGACTTTTCAAATAAAGTGAGGCCTCACAACATTTAAGGCTGTATTATTTCATGATTTACAATTCAATATGAGCAAAGGAATACAGTCTATGTTATAGGGGCCCTGTTCTTCTAATTTTCAGGTTCATATTTGTATTTTTTGCCTCTACTTTGAGATGTCTCCATGCTTTAGTGTTCTAAAAGCTCTTAGTTTTTCTTATACTGCCTGTGCTGCTGCACTTCTTTTCACCCTCTGTCTAAAACCAGAGCCCAGTCTGCTGTGATTGGTTAGCTGGCCGGCTATGTTGTGGTTGGGAACCGTTTAGAGATGTCCCGCCCCTTAGCCTATCAAATATAATATGATGAAACGCTAGCCAAAAGAAGCACAGCTCAAGTGTTGACACAAATTACTTGATGTTTATTTTCTTTTGGTTTCTCCTTGCTTAAACTAAGTTTAATTCATGGAAATCAACAATAAATGTAGCAGTAACGCCCTGGGTTATTAACTTGTGGTCAGCCCATCAATAATAAACAACTGTAATATACTTAGCCTTAAGAATACTAAAAGTAGCTCTAGAAGTAGCACTGCTAAAGGAAGTCAGTCAAAATAATTGCATCTGTGGGAGTTAAAAGAGACTCTGGGTTCGTAATACATTTGTTATTGTGTCATTGACCTACAATGCTGTTAGTACTGCCCATGATATTTTCTACCACTGTGTTTCCTTCATCACAGGCCTGTGTTCCACTGTGGAGGGGACCTGGTCTCAGACTCAGGCTTTGTTGGCAGTGAGGGGTTCCCAAGCTTCTACAAACCCAACAGCAAATGTACCTGGCGTATCACAGTGAGACAGTCACCCTGCAACATGTTGAAATACTGACTCCTTCTTTCCTGTGTCTGACTCATATGGACTGCAATGTCTTTGTTTTCCAGGTCCCAGAGGGAAATGTAGTCATGCTCACTTTCCGAATTTTTGACCTGGAGGCTGATTCACAATGTCGCTACGATTATCTGGATGTGTACAATGGCCAGTCCAACCTGGTGCAAAAACTTGGCCGCTTTTGTGGAACTTTCCGGCCTGGCGCTCTTATTTCCACCACAAACACCATGATGCTAGAGATGGTGTCTGATGAAGCGACACAGGGCAGAGGGTTTGTGGCCTACTTCAATGGAGCCAAACCATACGTAGATGGTATGTGGTCAGAAATGTATTTTGACATTTTATTTAGTATGAAGACTTTTTAGAGGCTTACTATTCTACCAACTTTGTAGTATTATTTGTGACATATTTTATATCCTATGACTTTTCAGTAATATCCACTGCAAACAATCACCTTTTCACTAACTTTTAGATAACAAAGAATACTAAAATATATTTAAAAAAATTCTATATATACTAAAGACTCTTTAATGAACATTAAAACATGTGGTATACTGTGTCTAAAATATCACCAAAAAAAGACTCATGATATGGTATGTCAAATTACAATAAAAGGCGTAAATTTCACTTAAAATATCAGAACCAACAACATACCACATTTTGTCGAAAATATCACCAAAAAAACATTGTATAGTATGTCGATACTATGGAAAAAACAACATAATATATTATGTCAAAATTATGGAAAAAACAACGTAGTATAGTATTTCAAAATTTGGAAAAAACGACATAGTAGAGTAACTAGAACAAATCACAAAAAACAACATAGTATAGCATGTCAGAAATATCACAAAAAACGATGTAGTATAGTATCTAGAAAATAGTAAAAACACGAAATACTATAGGATGTGATAAATATGCAAACAACAAGAAAGTATAGTATGTCGAAATTTTGCAAAAACAACATAATATAGTGTGTTGAAAATATCACAAAAAATGACATAGTATAGTATATCATAAATATGAAAAAGCAACATAATATAGTGTGTCGAAAATATGGAAAAAACAACATTAAAAAAATCACAAAAAAAACATAGTATAGTATCTAAAAAAAAAATGCAAAGAAATACATTGTATATAGTAACTAGAACAAACCACCAAAAACAATATAGTATGTCACAAATTTGGCAAAAACAACATAATATAGTGTGTTGAAAAAATCACAAAAAACAACATAGTATAGTATGTCTAAAATATGCAAAAGAACATAATATAGTGTGTCGAAAATATGGAAAAAATGACATAGTATAGTATTTAGAAAAATATGCAAAAGAAATACATAGTGTAGTTTGTAGGAAAAAAATCACAAAAAACAATATAGTATAGTATGTCATAAATATGCAAAAAACAACATAATAGTATGTTGAAAAAATACCAAAAATCACATAGCATAGTAGGTCAAAATGATCATAAAAACGACATAGTATAGTATGTAGAAAATAGTGAAAAACGACATAGTATAGCATGTCATAAATATGGAAAAGAACATAATATAATGTGTCAAAATAATGGAAAAAAAGACATAGTGTAGTGTGTCGAAAATATCAGAAAAATAAACATAGTATAGCATGTCATAAATATGCAAAAAACAACATAGTATAGTGTGTTGAAAATATCAGAGAAAACAACATAGTATAGTGTGTTGAAAATATCACACAAAACGACATAGTATAGTGTGTTGAAAATATCAGAGAAAACAACATAGTATAGTCTGTTGAAAATATCAGAGAAAACAACATAGTATAGTGTGTTGAAAATATCACACAAAACGACATATTATAGTGTGTTGAAAATATCACACAAAACGACATAGTATAGTGTGTTGAAAATATCACACAAAACGACATAGTATAGTGTGTTGAAAATATCAGAGAAAACAACATAGTATAGTGTGTTGAAAACATAAAAAACACAGTATTTATTTTTGACATACCATAATTAATTGGGTTTTTCAATATTTTCTACCTACTACACTATGTCATTTCTTTGCATATTTCGAGATACTATCCTATGTCGTTTTTCTTTACATTATCGACATACTATTCCATGACGTTTTTTGTGATATTTTTCACATACCAAACTAAAGAGGCTGCAGCGCAATGGACTAGTGCGTTGATCTGCGGTTCAAGGGAGCACAGGTTCACCAGTTAACATGTCATTGTGCCCTTGACCAGACATTTCACCACAAGCTGCTCCTTTGGGGTCACAGTAATGAGCATTTAACAAGTAATATGTAATGCTGGTTTTTATGATATTTTTGGACATACTATACTACCTTTTTTCTCCCCTAATATTTGCAACATACTAATACAAAATGACTTTTTGCACACACTGTACTGTTTGCATATTTCTTAAAGTTACAGTGTGTGTGTGACTTGTTTCAGACCAGCAGTTCTGTGGAGGGAAGATGACGAAGGCCCAGGGAGAGATCAAGACACCCAATTGGCCAGACAACAAATACCCTGCAGGGACCAGCTGCTCCTGGCTTATCACTGTGGAGCCTAATATGGTCGGCAGCTCTCTCACTCCCAACTGTTTCTTTCTTAAAGTCTTTACACACCCAAAATGAAGGACAGCAACTGTTTGAGTGATTATTTGAAGTTCTGTATCTTGTTTTTTTACCAGGTAATCCAGGTTAAGTTTGGTAAATTCGTCTTGGAGGCTGACAGCTATTGTCGGTTTGACTATGTGGCATTCTTTAATGGTGGAGAGAAGGATGATTCGCGGCTAATTGGAAAATACTGTGGTGATCGGGCCCCACAGTGAGTGACAGATTGTTTTTGACCTCTTGAAGTGATTTTGTAGGTGAAGTGAAATCAACCTGAAACTCTTAAACTCTTTAAGAAAACGTTGGAAATGGTTTCCATGATATACTATGAATAAAAATACTGAGAAAAGTATTGATGAATTGAAACAAATGGATACCATATATATTTAAAATATCAGTTTACAAACATTAACAGAGTTCTTGCTGTATGAGTATAAGAGAGTAATATAAGTCATTTATCCAGTCATATGCTCAGTACTTTGCAAACCTCTGCATTTTTGCTAAAACTATTGAAACCACTTGCTTGAGGTCCGAAGCGTTGTTTTGATAAAGCTTTGCTGTTAAATGCGACCCACATTTCTTCATTTCTTCAAGACTTTTCTTAGTTTTTTGATGCAGCATGGAGGCATGGAGACAATGTTCTCTTTATCGTGCTTGGTAATATTGGTCGAGTAATTGATAACAACATTATAATATTGTGCGTTAAGAAATCCTTTAACTTCCACCTCATCTTCTTTCCAGGCCCATCATTACCAGCGGCAATGTGCTATTGGTCCAATTTGTGTCGGACCTCAGTGTGACATCGGATGGATTCTTTGCTGAATATACCAGCGTCCCACCTGGTTCTCAGATACCTTCAATCGACTCAGGAGTCGGCAGCAGGTCCATCCCCCCAAAACCTGCTGTAAAACCAACTGCACCCCCACCCGTCCCCACCGCCAAATATGTGCCAGCTGACCCCAAAGAGGGACCCAATTCACTCAAGCCCTCTAGAGGCCGTGGACAAGGCAACAGGGGGGTTCCCGTCACAAGACCAAATGGAAAGAGGCCTGGTGGGTGAAGTCATGTGGACGACACACTTATGTTTTAATTTGCAGAAGATGTACATCCAAGGGACAAGTTTTATTCTTTATGTTTCCAGTCCCTCAAAACCCTGTGTGTGCCAAAGCCTGCAGAAGAGACGGAACCATCAAGACCAGTTTCTGTGCAAGTGAATTTGGTAAGTTTCCTACTGTTCAGATACTCAAGAAGTAACCAATCAGAAGTTCTGACAGAGCTCTCTCTTTGCAGTGATAACTGGAAAGGTGACCTCTCTGGCCCCCGGGCCCAGAGGCACTCTTATTGTCAGCATCTCCCTCACTAAGGCCTACAAGGCAGGTCGACTGACGATCACACAAGTGGGAGAAACCACGTCGGTTAAACTGGTGTCCCAGTGCAAGAAGTGCCCGCTGCTCCGCAGAGGTAAGTTGAATTGAAACACACACACACACACACACACACACACACACACACACACACACACACACACACACACACACACACACACACACACACACACACACACACACACACACACACACACACACAGATTAATAGAAATTCCATTTACCCAAAAATGATATTACCTACCTTCTTTTATGATTATTTGTTCTGTCCCAATAGGTGGCAGCTACATTATCATGGGTCAAGTGGATGGAGAAGGACGTGGTACCCTGGAACCCGGTGCATTCACAGCTCCATACAAAGCCCCACATCACAAACTATTAATGAATATCAACAACCAACCGTGTTAACCTCACACACACGTGAAGGCTGGAGATTCAGATGACACATCAAATACAATACATCCAGACATTACAATGTGAAATACAGATCAATTAAAGCACAGTGTAAAAGATATACACAACACCAGAGTTTTAGCCACCATTTTAAAGGAATACACATTTTTTATTGCAAACACCTGCCGAACCTAACCTACCTTGGTAAATTATATGAATAAAGGTTTTATATCTCTTACAAATTGTTTGGCTGCATACTTTCTTGTAACTCTAGGTCTCTGTGTGTGTCTGATCCCACCTAGTGGATTCAAAGGGTATTACATTCAAACTGAACTACTGTACTGCTAATCCAACTTTCTTCTAAAGCAGATGCTGTATTTAAAATCCTGGATGTGGAGGTTATTGATTATTTGATTATTTAAATATATAAAAGTGTATACTTTCTTTTTTACATTAAAATACACCTTATTGAATAAACAGAAATGTGTAAAACATCTAAAAATTGTTTGTGTGTATATTTTTTACAAAATCGAATGATCAATTCTACACTGAAAACAAGCAAACACAAAGGGCCAGACTTGACTCTTTATAACAATAATGACTGAAGCAGAATAGAACACATTATTGATATTCTTTTCAAGATGATCCCTGGATATATATATATATTTTTTACTTTGAGGGTATTTTTTCATTAAGTAGATTCATTATCATGACAATTCATTTTGAGTCGATGCGTTGTAAAGAAAGAAATATGCAATTACTCAAAATCACCAATAGAGGTAGGTGTAGGTCAGAAATAAATTAAACATCTATAAATGTTGTATAACTTTTGAAGAAATTATAATCTAATAGCTATTTTTAAAGAAAGTTAAATAGGACCAAATTGTCAACATCACCCTGTGATGCATCTGCTAATAAACTGTACGTCTAAGTACAACTCAAAGCAGTGTAAAAAAAAAAAATGATAACCAAAGGATCAGAAAAGACATGTACCTAAAACAAGAAGAGCAACAGTACTAGTTCAGACATTGGAGAATAGGTGTGTTTAGCAGCTAAAGAAAAGTTTAAAAAACATTGTACTATAAAGGTTTTTGGAATCAAATGAATAGATTATAAAACCGTGCTTTGCCTTTACATTTGGATGCCGCTAACATAAACTACAAGCCAATTCAGTTACATTGGACACACATTTAAAAACCCCTTAAAGTTTCAGCATGGGCGTAGGTTCTTTTTGTTTCAACATTGGGCAAAGGAACACATTTTAAGGGGGTGAGGGTTGGGTGAGACATTTTGATTTCCCATCCATCCCTCCAAAATATACGCCTATACTGTATATTATGCTCATTTAAACTTCAACTTCTTAATTCACAGTCCATCCTGTTTCAGTTGTTTAGGTCGAGTGACACTTTATTGTAAAAAGGTATGAAATACATTCAATACATTGAATTGTTAACAAAAAGCAATATTGATTTCAAAACAACCAATGCAATATGATGGCTTTGTACAACAAAATAAAAAGGACAGAGGCAAATAGGTAAAACAATTTAAAAAAAGAAGCCAGGCCACCCTCCTCATTAAACAGGGATTCATATCAAACCATATCCAATCCTCCTCTCTGCTCCTACACCCACACACTCCCCTTCCCCTCCCTCTCTGAAGCTCCCTGCTGGCCGCAGCAGCCTCCTGCATCGGCCCTCCTGTGGCGAGAGGCGGGCAGGTTCTTGTAGACGGCACGGCTGTAGGGAATAAAACACATTCCCAGCTGGAGGTGTCGGGCCAGGCGACAGAAGGCGGCGAGAGCCAGGACCAGCAGAGGGGTGAGCAGCAGAAAGCCCACTACCAGCAGAGCCACACAGCCGCCGTCATCCAGAATGTCTGAACAATACAGAGATGTGCCGTGGGGCTGCACCTGGAGGGCAAGAAGAGAGGCAAGGGATTAGGAATAACATGGGTGCAAAAATCGTACCAAAAAAGTTCCACACACAAGTCTTGTTTCCATCACTTTAGAGGACATTAAATTGATTTACACTCATTTCTTGAAGAAGAACTGTTATCCTAACCATAACAGGTACTTAACCTCAACCTAAATGTAAACCTAAACAATATTTTTATCTTAAAATACAATTATTTACATGATGGGGATTTTATCTTGTCCTCAAAAGAAAGGTGAGTCCAAACAATGTCAAGTGAAAACATGAGTAAAACAGACTGCTCCTGGAACTATAGCTTTGCGTGTGTGTGTGTGTGTGTGTGTGTATATGTGTGTGTGTGTGTGTGTGTGTGTGTGTGTGTGTGTGTGTGTGTGTGTGTGTGTGTGTGTGTGTGTGTGTGTGTGTGTGTGTGTGTGTGTGTGTGTGTGTGTGTAAAGGTTTGCATCGTCACATTGTGGCTCGCCTAACATATGGGAACACAATGCAAGTGTTCTATGAAAAGGTGGGTAATCAAATATTCACACAGGAACTAGAGCAGCTAAACCACAGCTGCAGAGATAACAAACAATTTAGCCCAGAATGATCCCGGAAACTCTTGGAAAACAGTATCAAATGTCTGGGAAAACATTTGCCTTTTCCTTCTGCAGTTTGAATGAAAGTCACAGTTTGACTGGCAGTATAAATCCTTTGCTGTTGACTTCTTGATCGTAAAGAGGACATATTATGCTCAATTTCTGGTTCATTTGTGACTTGTGCCTCTACTGTGACATGTTTATATGCTTAAATGTTCACAGAGCTCTTTATTTTTCTCATACTGCCTGTGCTGCAGCACCTTTGACCCTCTGTTTGAAACCAGAGCCCAGTCTACTCTGACTGGTTAGCTGTCCAGCTCTGTTGGGATTGGTCAACCACTTAGAGCTGTCCCACTAATCAATAGAAGCGTGAGTGTTGCATAGTGATGTCATTATGCTTCTGAAGTAAACAAACTAGTCCAATGGAGGCATTTCAGACAGGAGGGGGGAGTGTGTGGGAGAGAAACTCCCTTTGAAGTGGAATTTGGGATTTTTTAAGCATTTGTAGACCATATATATGCGAGAAAACAAATATAACACACTACAGGAAAGGGGAACACCCAAAAAGCAAAATGTGTCTCAATGTGTCTTTCATTGTGACACATTATGACTGTATACTATTTAGTTGTTAGTAAGGAATTTGGACACAGCACCAAACCAGGTTTCAATAATAAGATGGCAGCAGACAGTAGATTGTTACCGTGGAGTGGCAGAGGAAGCCGAATATGATCATGACTAGAGAAGGGGTGAGGATGATGCCGAAAATTATGCTGGCCAGCCCGCCGTTGATCAGTGCTATGATCAGATTCTGTGCAGTGACCAGCACCGAGCATGCCCAGCAGTCTAATGAGCCCCTTAACTCCAGCGGGGTGTCAGCGGCTTCACTGCCGCCCAGAGAGTATGGAGGCGGCACCACGACCCCTGACCCCGCTCTGGAGGGGGAGCCCCGCTCAGACTGGGGCTGCTCGGCCACATTCTTCTCCAGCGTCCCATTCCGTGAGAGGCTCATCTGAAGAAAACAAAAAGATTTGTATTATTATGAATTGCAGATGCTTTAATTCATCCTGCTGTTAGCACTGGAAGTCTGCATGAAGGGGTCCTTTTATTTCACAATATAGAGAGATGCTGTGTGTTTAGTTTAGAGTTTGCCAAGTATTCTGCACTTTGTTGAAAAATCCATCCATGAAATAGTTTGTCTATTTTCTGTATCAAAATCCTCCAATTCATCCAGCCCATCCTCTGAAATCAAGGAAAACGCTGAAAGAATGTTTGTTAAATAATGTGCTGAAAGGTGTGGAAAGTCAACACAGATAACTGAGCTAAATAACTAAACACAGCTCTAAGTGCGAGGAAATGAGGCTCCACTGACCCCACCTCTAAACTCCAGGATAACCACGACCAAGAACAATGAACAGCTGGGAAACTAAAAAAATTCCATTAATCAGTCATTTGAGTGTCAGAACAATGATATGACTTTAATTTTCAAAGAGCAAAGGATTTACTACATTTGTTTTTAACAGATTAATGGTAGATAAGTTACAAGTTGTATTTTCTATGTCTCATTTCACTCTAATTTAGTAAACTCAGTGATGAGGGGCAGGTTCCACCATTTCCTTCTAATCTCAAGTATATTAGCAGCTATTGATGTTCTGCCAAGAAGTATGTGGACACATGGGTTTTACAACCAATCCCTCCTTTAGTCTGTCTTTCAACATCATTCAAAGTAAATTACAGTTCTTTCAATTTTTGCCCTCCTATAATCTGATTACTTGTGATGCTTCTTAAGTACAACATCTCATGAAAAACTACTTTCAACTTCAGTTTTTTAAATACTTTAATATCCTTTAAAATACTTGTATAAGTTCTGTTTGTGACTGTGTGTCTTCCATTAACCATGGAGCAGCTCAAACACTTGACTTTGGATGACATCATTAAAGCAGCTTTCTTATTTCCAGATTGATCAATTTAAGGAAATCCTAACTAACTCTTAATAATCTCAACTTTAGTGCAGAAACATATTCCAGCTGTTTCAGTAGGATGTTGTCCTGCGTGCATTATAGTTAGATAAGGCCTTTTCGTTACGGTCAGGATAGCATTTTTTCAGTTTCCTCTATTTGCTTATAATAGAAGTAAGATGGAGCTTGTTGTACTCACTGTGAGATAGACCTGGTGATGTGGAGGATGGGACTCTGAAGAACCTGGAGAGCGTTTAATGGTATTAGACAAAGAGAATTTAAAGAATTTCCTCCTGATGTATGGCTTCTCTTTTTTTAAAATCCAGATCTTGAGAGTGGTATCCAAGTGAGCTTACAACTACTCAACTAAATCTACAATCCTTTTTGTGTTCTGGAATATTTCCAAAAAAACACCATGAGATATTTGCCCGCTCTCGTGAACCCAAATGTCTTCCTGAGACCTCTTGTCGGCTGGGTCAGAAAAGAGCTCTGAAGACTTGAGGAAAATTCTGCTTTCCCACTGGCTTCAGCGCTTCCTTCCCTGACATTCTGTTTCCTCACTCCGACTCCAGTTTGAGATATGATTGAGTGTGTAAGTGTTTATGAGTGTGCGCATGTGTGTGTGTAAGCGTGTATCCTGTGTTGCCTCCAATGCGAATGCACAGAGAGCAGGCTGTGCTGTGTTAACGGCTGCTGCTGGTGTCTGGGCAGGGGAGCAGTGGAGGGTTTCTGTGATAACCCCTGGAACCAGTGGGAGGGAGGAAGAGTGTTTATTTGGAGAGATTAGAGGAGTCAGGGTAGGCTGCCCAATCCCCAACACTTTGCACCCTTACTCACTTTCTCTACTCTACTGTCAAAAAACTGATAAAACAAGAAGAGATTGTTTTATATTGCATCTTCATGAAAAACAACTCAAGACTGACTGTTCCATAACCTGTAGGCAGCAGGGGCGAATTACAAGACAATAGGTCATAGGGCCCAGAAATGGAGAAACACACATACTTTTTTTGTGTCTCTTTGAAATCTCTCTGTGGTCGTTTGTCTCTTTTGTTTTGCTTTTTTATCTGGTCCTTATGTGTCTCTCTGTAGTTTCAGGCTCTTTTGTAATTGCTTTGGTATTTTCTAGCTTTTGTGGCATCTATAGTTGCTAGGCCACTTTTTGTAGTCTCTTTGCTTCTCTTTGTAGTTTGTAGTCTCTTTGTGTTTGTATTCGTTTTGTTTCTTTTATTGGCCGTTTTGTGTCTATTTATGGTCATCTTGTATATCTTTGTAGTTTTTCCCTTTTGAATTATTTTTGCCTTTCTTGAAACTTATTTTTGTCTGCTGTTGTTTTGTTATCTCTTTCGGAGTTCCTTATGTGTTGCTTTTCACAGTCAGTGAGTCTCTGTGTTCTTTTGCAGTTTTTTCACAACTCATTTTAGTTGATTTTAAAAAATCTTTGTAGTAGTTCTTTGTTTCTTTTGGGTCAAATTAGTTTCTTTTCTCGTTGGCACATGTGTCTTTAAGTGGAATTTTCTAGGTGAAGGCTGTGGGGGGGTAGACCTGTTCAGTAATCCGTTACTGAGGCCATGTTACAGTCACACTATAATGTACTGACAAAGGGTGTGAACAATTAGACTGCTCAAATACTCCAAGAATCACAAAACCCATGAATCAGAAGGTTTAGGGAAAGCCAGGGCGCTTGAAATGGTTTTACAAGCTGGACTGACAGGGGATTGAACCTTGACCTTTTGATGAAAAACAGCTCGGCTTTCAGAAAAACATAAGGAAATGAGAATGGGGGTGGGGGCGCTCACCAAATTGGTGGGGGAAAGATGCTATCATGGGACTGATAAGAAATCAGAGGGGCTCAGTTCAAAGGGTGAAATTAGTATTTTGATATGAAGACTCATTTTTTATCCCACAGTGTATTTACTATTTGTTTACAGGGGTAGATATATATTCCCTGGAGGTGGCAAGAGCATTTTAACAGTCGGTACAAGATACAAATGATCAAAGCGTCTATGGCATTAGTGTGCTGGCTACAAAAATATGCAGGAGCAAGGGTGGTTATGTCATTAACAATGCCACAGAGTGTGTTATTTAAATGCGTATGTCAATGTCTGAGGGGGTTGGTAGAGGAAGAGCAGTCTTCCTGTCCTTGGAACCGGGATATCCGCTGCTGTGTCCACGTTCTTGACGAGATGTCCCTGCATCTGCAATCTCCTGTCCTCTAACCCTCCAGACTGATGGCAAAAATAGCAACCAGAAAGAAAAATCTCAGGTTTACACATAGAAAAGGAAATGAGACAGCCTGACGAGACGTACCGCCCTGAGGATTGTTGCTATTTGAAGTTTCACAATTGTATTGTTAGTCAACTGTTTTAGTTTATAACCTGTTTTCAAATCATTGAGAGGAATTTAAGTTGTAGGTTCAGAATGAAGGGGTCCGGTCATCTAGGTCACATTTTTACCTAAAATTGTGGCGTACAGTTACTAAGCACATTCAGTCAAGTACTGTTCTTAAATGCTGTTTTAAAATATAAAGCAAGAGTATTTTCATGTTATTCTTTTACTCCATTTCTTCTCAAAGGGGAATATCAAACTTTTTTTTACTCCATGATTTTTATTTGATCATTTAGTTTTACTCATATAACTTATATAACTTTGAGTAATATAACGTAAACCAGAATATACCGTAAGATTGAATTTTTGTAGGTAAAAAAAGAATTTCACTAAGCAGTCTGCAAAAAGTAATACACCTCAGCTACACCATTACCAGCTGTAACATTTAAGAGATAAACGAAGTGAATAATTATAATCCATGTGTACATTATTCTGAAACGGGCCATTCTTCATAAAGATTTATTTTGCTTGGTAATACTTTTTGTACTTTTACAAAAAGTTCAGGGGTTTGCTACTTTTATTAAAAGGTTTTACTTTTACTCAGCACCTTATCCACCACTGCCTCAAAATCTAAAAACAAACCAAAAACAATCAGATAGTTTTCTTTAGTATTATTATTGCATTACTTTTAGAATACCTCTGCTAAACTATTCGGAGCAGCTGCAGCTTTGACAACATGGTGTCAGGAAAGTGTTGGAGGGAAAATAAATGAGTTTTGCTCTCTCCTCTCTCTCACCATCTGCTTTGAAGACAGACTCAATCAAACTGGTCCAGTGGAACCACCAAGTGGCCAGCCGCTGCAGACTGGGAGGTCAGAGGAAACACGAGCTGTTTGAACTGTGGGAGCACAAGAGAACAAGGAGCCTTTACGGTCTACCCACTCTGACTCACTCAGTAGCCTACATGAACAACTGCTGCTATACAATTATATATCCTACAAGTGTTAAATACAAATAATATGGTTAAAGACAATGCTAAAGACACCCAATCCTGCATTGTTGTTCATTCTTATGGTAGTAACCCAAGTTACTGTGAAATATCATCAACCCTTAAATCAGACTTTAGTTAAAGCTGGAGTAAATTCACCAGCTACCCTGCAGTATACAAAGCTGCACCTTCACCAGCTTTAATAATACTTTAATGATCAATAATTATGAAACATATCATATATATTATTCTGAAATGGGCCAATCTGCATAATGAGTACTTTTACTTTTGGCACATGAAGCACATTATGATGCTAATACTTTTCTACTTTTACTTGAGTAACATTTTGAATGCAGGATTTGTACTTGGAACAGAGTATTCCTACCGTTCCTAATGTGTTTTGCAAATTATGGGTTCATATTTAACCATTGAACAAATTCACGGTTAATCTTTGGACTCAAATTGAAAGTTTTGTATTGTAAATAAAGATAAATAGTTTGGCATTTGGACAGAGGCAAGGGGGTGGCGAAAGTAATTAGATATCAACCAACGGGAACTACCAATATTTGTACAAATCTCAACCACAGAACCAATAAAACCTTCATATGCTGGTGAGGAAATAACAGGGGACTACCAAAGCCATTAGGATTCTTAGGATACCATATCTGTGCTAAATCTCATGGCAATTCATCCTGTAGTACAGATGTTTCAGCTACACCAAAGTGATGAACTTACTGACCCTGCCATCCCTAAAGCCACGCTGCTAGCATGGCTAAAAGCTAACATGGACCAGACGCATGCAGATGTCTATCTCTACAGAACAGTGATTATGACCGGTTCATACCACACGAGGAAACCAAAGGGAAAGACTCATTGTTGAATAATTTATCAAAACATTTTATTTTTCTTGAACAACAATACAATATGTCACAGAAAAATCACAGAGGGATTTAAGACAGGTCTGGCTCAGGTTTTCTTCTATGCGAGTTCTTTTTTTAAAACAATAAGTGCAGCATAAATCAAACAAGTCAAGGGGAAAAGATAGCATTATTACATCCTTCAAATAATACTAATGAGGACAAGACACAAAACAAAACCTTGACGTCATTAAAAGTCACATCCCTAAAAGTCTCTGCAAAAGGTGTCAAGAAGTACAACTACTGCTAATGTGCATCATAAAACCACTAATGCCTCACAAGATTATGAATTTCATACAATGGAAAAAAAAACATTTGAAAAGATCTTGAATAATCTGATACAGTACAAAGACATCATTCCATTTCTGTAACCACTAAACTGTGTTGAAATGGATCTAAGCACCAGTTTTATCACTGATAATGTTCATACTGTATATCGTTATATGCTGTTTAATGAGGGGGGCAATGAGGCAAGGAGGGGTCTAGCACCATGAAAATTAAACAGGCCCCTGATTGCACTTCCCCTATCCACACAATACACCCACACTACAATTTTAAAATACCTTGTAGCCCCTTATCAAGTGAAGTGCCCTTTGATACGCAATAAATATATAAGAAAACCACCATGTACAGTATAAATAATGTCACAATTTACAATTTTCCTTTTTCTCTGTGATCCAAAAAACAGAAACTGACAACAAAAAGAGGTATAAAAGTGGGAACAAATTCCCATTGCAGTAATTTAACTTGAGTGAAAAAGGATATTTTTAGGTTGTTTTATAATACAGCAACAACAAACCATAAAGTCGGATGCAGAAAGATTCGACCACAAACAAATTCAATATTTGATTGAGAACAAAACCACATACATAAGTCATATTGAGAACCTGAAAACAGATACATTATGTACAGTAAATGGTGTGCACAGACTAATGAGGGAAGGGCTGATATATGACAGATGTCATTTGTTGGGATTCATTTGAAATGCTTTAACAGCAGAAATACTAGAACTACTATAAATAGGCCTTACCCAGGTGATCAAATCATTGCAGTAAAATAATTTAATTTCATGTATGAAGCTAAGGATGGTGATGGAAGCCATGAGATGAAAACATAATTTCTGCTGATACGTGATCTAAGTCTGATATACATTGTTTTGTCTCCTGTGTTCATTCAAATAACTTGGTTTTCAAGAATTTCTAAGTTCCTTTTTGAAATCTGTGAACAGGTGTTTGTTGTTGTAATACTCATTTTGGCCACACGAGGCTGAAGTGCACCACTACCCCATGCACTAAATAGGACTTAAAGGATTTAGGTCTTTCTTCCAAGAAATATATACAATATATAATATACATATATTGTACAAAATATATATAGTTTGTTTTAGAATGCATGGAGATATTTAAACTCAGGTGGCATGATAAATGAATGTTTTCAGTCCTTTTTAGAACAAGGTATATTGGTGCAGTTATGCCTCTTGTGGCCAAAATCAATATTACAACATAAAACACTTTTCTTTTTATATCCTGCTAACCCTCCCCCCAAACTGTTTTCACAAATGAGAAAATAAGTAACTAAGAAAATTAAAAACGATTCCCGCCCAAAGAAAGGAAAGAAGTTTAGCTTTTCTTAAGTCATAAACACAGGAGAACTCAATGTAGATTTGACTTTCCTCACCTGCCTTTCAGGGCTTCTGCAGTTTAGCCTAGCCTCAACAAAATGAAACCCTTTATTTTGAAAGATTGTTTAAAGTTGGGTGAAAATGACTGGACCTTTCCTGTCATGTCTCAATTCATGTGCTCTATAACGTGTAAAACTGGATTACAGTATATAAAGCTGGCAGTGCACTGAACAGGACGGATGTTTCAGGGGCTAAATTAAAACAACGATGTGCCGCTCAGTCCGCTCGTCTATTTGGCCTCATGATTGTGTGTCTCTTTGGACATATTACTTTTCCAGACAGAACCTGGCACTTCATTGACATAAACATCAATGGTGACCCTCCCTGTCCCCCTCTGTACCCCGTCTATGCACACCACTGTGTATCCCATAAATTCATTCACAATTTACAATTATTTAATTTTTTCTGTCTAGAAACGAGAACAAAGCAACAAAAGAGGTATAAAACTGGGATTATTTTCCCATTCCAAAAATAAGAACAACACTATGTCTGTTTTCCGGGTGTATCATAGAAAACCACGCATCTATTTAGAGGGATACAAAACAAAAAACTATTTTATCATTTACAAACTTGATTTCAAACTACAGTAAAATCGTTTTAGTCGTCTTTAAACCCATATTCAAGAGAAACCAATACAAGTTTGTTTTTTTAATACCTACATAAATCCTTATTTGTGTGTTTAAACCTCTAATTACCTCTAAATACAGTTTGCAAGGCCAATGTGGTGTACTTATAGGCTGGTAACACTTTTTTAAGTATCTAACGGGAATAAATTAGATTGGAGTAGCACCTCAATGAGTATACAGACAGGAATTACAAATGTCGGAGTTTACCTGAATAGCAAACAAAAACAGGAACCAATACGATGTGACAATCAGCTACTCATCCTGTGAAGTGATTCCCCTGCTGGTACGACAGAATCACAGCAAATTCATGGACACATAGAATAACTAGAGTGGTGTAAAAAAAGTTCTACTGAATTTGCATAAAAGTACCTGAATTTATACAAAGAACCGGCTACTTGACGCTTTTCAATCACAGCAGTGTCCGTTGAACATATAACCTGATTTCCAATGCTAGCAGTGCTCACATATTTTCTTTTTTTTTTTAAATATCTAAAATGCTTTTCATGAGAAGTACCAGTCTAGTCATTCTATTTCAAAACACACGTCCAACCAGCAGCTGGTATGGGGAAGACGGTGAGCTATAGTTGGATTGGCTGAGTATCCATACCTTATTGTGTGATGTAAACAATACTGAGTAAACGTGATTGGCTGATTCAGAGAGTGTTTTCTAGGAATAGATTGCCTTGAAGACAACATTTGTGCAGCCATTAGAGTTTTGGTTTATGGCTGAAAGACGCCAGGGAGGAGTCCTCACTTTGAAACGGGTGATGGAGCCTGAAGGGGGAGACAAGAGGGGGAGACAGAACTCAGCCGGCAACTAGAAAAAGCTGTGTGTTTAATTAGAAACACTTGTGATAAGAAACAATTATTTCTGAACCCCACAGATATCTAATATGCACATACATACTGTAACTTATCATCAGTACTTTTCGTGAAATATTCTGTGATGTCTGTAAAAACTAATGTCTGCAGTTAATTCAACATTTTATGTTTTAGTCCTTGGGAAAGCCGCGGGTATTAAAATGTAAAAATGTCCTTGTTTATAATGTCTTAATAATTACTTATTAGAGGTATGTTTTGTTGACTTATGTCCTCACATTATCACATATATTTAAGAATTTGATATTATAGAGAAATCCTTCATTTTAGTGAAGATAACTTTCCATTTCAGTTCAGCCGTAACAGCGACGGATCCCTTGCTTAACCCACACTTTAGAGATTTGAAGGGATGGATTGAAACTAGACATTTTATATGTATGAAGCAATATGAAGTCCTTTTGTCTGTCCTTACAACCTCATGAAAAAAGCATTACCGTTATTGATCGATAAGTGACACTCACCAGTGTGAAGGCGTCGTAGATTCTCATCAGCTCCTCAATCCGATACTGCTCCAGCACCACGACTCCCGCCAGCAACACGCTCTTAGCTCGGGCGCAGTCCTCACAGTGCACCACGTAGCTCTTCTTAGTGCTGTTGTCACTGGTCACAAGCAGCAGGTCAAACACCTCCACCTGCACACACACACATTTGGGACTCAAGGTTAATTCTATGAAAACAAATGACAGACGTCCTGTTTGGACTGACAGCGAGGCCAGGGAAAGAGGAGACTCACGTCACAGTCGTTGCAGTAGTAGGCGGGCTCGTCCTTCACGCGGCTCTGGTAACAGATCTTCTTCCCTGCAGCCACCAGCTGCTCTCTCAACATCTGGATGTGCTTGATGGACTGCATCAGGCAGTGTCTGAGGGAGATGGAGGAGCGGATAGTGGGGAATGTAAACATACGCAGGCAGGCTCTCTGACTTTATGGAATGCAGATATGGCCAGTAGATGTTATCAAGAGCTCAGTAATCTGAGAATGTTTTAAAAGGACATTTTCATGAGATTTCATTTATAATGTGTAATTATTTCTTAGCTCATATATACAATGCTTTGTTTTGTTTGATGCAGCTGAAACAAAATGTTTTCCCAGTTTAGAAATCATTTTTGCCAGATTTAAAGAAATTCCCTCAAGTAATTCCTGAGGTTTTGCATTTGCGAGAATAGAACAGATGTAGGGCAGGCAACTAGAAAACAGTATATCTACACACCAGGGACAGCTTTGGGCAGAGGATTATATTAAATATAAATAAATAATATTTACACATAAAAAAATATCTTACTTGACCATCTTGCAGGTATCCCGGTCGGTGATCTTGATGGTGCGAGCCACATTCCAGGACACGTGGATCATTGGGACGATTGACTTAACCTTCTTCAACTCGTTCCACTGGTAGCGCTCCAGGGCCAGTTGGTATTGGTATGCTGGGGGAGAGAAAAACAGCGGTGAGCGTATTAAACAGTATATTTATGTTGTAATCTGACACAAAGAACAACACCGGTCAAGTTTAATGCTTCTGTTTTTGCATCGTGTTTGGGGTTCTCATGGTAACTTACAGTTGAGTGGTCCAACATTCCAGGCGATGTTGTTGCACCAGCCCACCGCCTGGACCCAGTGCACAGTCCCTGCATTAATCCACACCAGGTCTCCCGGCCTCTGAATGAAGCGGTACACGGGAATGTTGGCGCTGTAGAGGTCTTCCAGGACCGGCCACCAGGACCCTGTTAGGTAGTCTACTTTATGCCTGAGGGAAAAAACACAATGCATACATAGACTACACAATACAAAACGACAAAGTAAAATAAGTACACAAAACGCATAATCAATCAAAGGCTCTACTTGCTGGAATTCTGAAAACTCAAAGCAGATTTAAGATTTAAAAATGTTAACAATCAAGTTGGTTAAAGCTTTAATGTTTTAAGTACTATCTATGCCCATCAAACCACGGATGATGAAGTTAGCTTTAGCTATGATCAGGTGTACAGGACAACTCTTTGGCAACTGTCCTTGCTTTTGTCTGTACCTGTCCCTTACAGTTCAACATAAAAGCAGACACTGGAGCTAACGCTGCATGTGTTGTTAAACAGCCTCTTCACTTACTTCTCACAGAATTTGTTGATGGCGTCCCAGTAGTGCTCATGGACGGCGAACCACTCACAGTCACCAGGACCGATGTTGATGTTGACTGAGCAGAAGTTGTTGTTCTCTTGATGACCTGAAAACCAGCCCAAAAACGTTTGGGTTCTCTTTGTCTGACGCCTGTGTTTATAATGCATTCTAAAAATACCAATAATTTGCTTATGGCAATGTATGTTCATAGCATTTCAAGCACAACAATAACACATTCAAAAGCATTTCATATTGACTTTAGGGTCATAATCATTCAACATTTTTGTTTACCTTAAAAAATGATATGGATATATGACAATGATGATGGTTACGATAATAATAGTAATTATAATTATTTTGGCTATTATCATAATTACCTTAATTATCATATTTTATATAAAAATAGGATGAGAAATGATACTGTCTTGTTATCTGAACATGGACTTGTAGGAATGATTTTTTTACCTTATAAACGTAGAGATAGAATTTTGTTTATTTGTGTGCGTATTTAATTACTGATTTATCTATTTTTCTTCATCCTGCAACTGGATGACTAACGGGAGGGCTACTTTCTGTATAAGAGATGCTTTCTGCCCTCCCGCTTCTACTCATTTTGTTTGTTTGTCGGATTCATAAATTGTCTGTACTAATATTGCAATAGCATAATAAATACAATTGCTGGTCAATCTGATATTGACCAATTTTAGTGACTTAAAGTAAGCTGTATGTATTATATCTGCCGATATCTCAAATAGCTATTGGATGATGAATTATAAAAAGATAAATCATAACTATGTGAGCATATATGTGGGGGTGATAGACATACTGTTCCTTCATCAGAAAATACAGCGGTCTACTTGTCTGCCTTACACCGGGATGTCTGCGCCGCGGTTTTGTTGCGACCTCGGAACGGCGTCATACCCCACCGGGCGCGTTTCAGAAGCGGAGCGTCTTGCATGCACGGTTCGCAGTTATTGTTGATTTGGTCATATTTCCTGGACATTTGTACTTCTACAAGAAAGTAGTAGGCTACCTAGTGAAATGGTTTTATTTGTATGTCTGTTTAAATTGTGTTTATTGTTGTTATTTCCTATTTTGTTGTGTTGTAGCCTACAGACAAAGTTAATAATAATTGTAATAGTCCAGTTCAAAACAAAATGAATCAAAGATGTGTCGCTGTATTGTAGTTCTAAAAAAAAATGCATGCATCATCATAATAATTCGATATAATTTACACACAGTGCCTGTAAACAGGAGGAGAACGCTGGTATTTCTTCAGCTACTTGAAAGATTAGGGATGGGGGGAGGAGAAGGAGCCAGCTTTGGGTGCACCTCCTCAACCAGCTGAGGCTGGACAGCCAACGACATCCTCAATATTTTAGGATGAGTGCAGAGCAGATGGATGAACTTCTGTCCCTCCTGGGCCCTGAACTGACCAGACAATCAACAAATTACAGAGCTGCCATACAAGCAGAGACTGGCAGTTCCACTTCCTGCCCGGTGCTTTGCAACGCCTCACGTCTGCGTTGAAAATAGACCAGCCGCGTATTTTTAGCAGAGCCCAGCGCGGAGACGCTTCTGGGACGCTTCTGAAACGCGACGTGGTGCGTCTGATGGAATCACACGCATTGACTAGAGTGGCCGCGATTGCTCGGCGCGGCGCAGACGGACCCGATGGAAAATGGGGGTTAGTGTGTTGTCAGTCACACACACTGACCTGGTGTGCGGCTGCCTGGCACCTTCATGTAGAGCTGGACGGTGTTCATGCCCAGGATGGTGCTGCCGACGTGACTGAGCATGTTGTTGCTGGATTCCACCCGCATGAAAGCTGGCAGCTTCAGCAGCTCCTGCAGCTGGGGTTTCCACCTTTACAAACACATGAATCCTAATGTCAACGACGAGCGGAGTCATTGAGCTCCGTTTGAGCAGGCAGATTTTCATAACACAATCTCACCTTTTAGGGTCGGAGAGATCAATATTGGTCCCAAATTTAATGATCTTCCTGCCTGTTTTCTGCTCAGAGCTGGGGGAAAAAACAAAGTCAGGGTTGAGTTTTGTTCACAGTAATATAATGAATTCTTTGCACCGACAGAAGGACGTTTTGCTCTAACCTGGGGGTGCTGTTGGCATGTTCCTCTATGCTGGAGATGGAAGCAGAATTGGCTTTAGTTGTAGTGGAGGCAGGACTGACTGTAACCTGGGCAAATGACAGAGCTGCTTTTGTGGCGGCTGATGTTTCTGAAGACTCGGACTGCTCTTCGTCATCTTCGTTCTCGCTCTCCTTCTCCTCCTATAACACACCTACATGAGCTTAGCTGACATGTTGGCCAACAGCTAAAATTGATTTTCATTTCCCAGCTGAACAAAGATTATGGAGTGCATCAATATCTAACTAAAATTATGAATCATTGTCACAAGTCCATACACCTGTATCGGCTGATGATGAATCCAAACATACATGCATCTTAAAGAGTTACTTTAAAAAAAAACTATGAGAAGCCTATTCTCTTTGCTTTTCCACGGCCATTGTTTAAAATAACCAGGGTTATGGAAAGAATGTTTTAATAATGAAAAGCTACACAGATGATTAAAACATTTGCACGTGTTTTTCAGAACAAACATATTGCTGAAAGTCCATTAATAAAGCATGTTATAATATCTCTATTCACTAAACATTGGACAAAACTATCTACGTGTATGTGTGCACATATGTTGCCATGAAGGAAAATGTCTACCTGTAGGCTCTCCTGGAAGCTGGAGGCCTGGTATTGGGCGTATTTGGCAATTGTGGTGTGTGAGCGGCTGCTTTCACAGGGCCACGTCTGCGCCGAACCATGGTGATCCCAGTTCTCATCGGCAGGCTGCTGAACCTGAGTCCTCACCTCCACTGCATGCTCCGCGTTGGCCTCCACCAGGGATTTGGTGGAGAACAGTCCAAGGTCTTGTATAGGGAAAAGAGAACCTAATTATCATGGGATCTTTAAACACTCAAAAATATTTTTTTATCACTTATGTTGAATTCATTTATATATTTCAGACCATAAGCTTAACATGTTTTATACAACATAGTCCGACTTGAGAGAGTGTGCCGAATAAGAAATAAGATATGTTTATCTACACTGGATGACAGTGAAATACACAATGAAATAAATATGCAAACACATTCAAAATGAAATTCCTATATCACATAAAAGCCTTCCAGTGAGCAAGCCGTCATGTCATGGTTGACCGGTCTGCATTCAAATATGGATCATAATGACTCGATTTAAATGAGAGAATTCAGTTCTGTATTTGCACGTGTTTTACAGCTCCTGAGAACAACAGCTTGCTCAGAAAGCCTTTTATAGAAATGACTCAAAAGTTTCTAAAAAAGTGTAACGTTTAAAATGTCTACTACATCTGAAATAAACCCTGGTTCATAAAAGGTTCATTTATATCTTAATAAACGATGTCTCCTTCTCCTGTTCTACTATGGAAGCCCATAAGGGATTAAATAAAAAGGAGAATATAATGTTTGAAAAAAATCAATAATAATCCAAATTGTTTTTCTATTTTCTTTTCACATACTTGCATGTGCATTGACTGCTGAAAAATGTTGTTATACAGTAATGCAAATCGTTGTCAATTGAGTTTAATTCTTTTAGCTAACCTTGCCTTACCAGCTAGCATGCTACTGCTTATAAACCAACAACTGCATGGCCTGCCAAAACTTTCCAGGTAAAACTTGCACACCAATTTATAAGTGTTACTCATAGACATACATTATTTTGGATCACATGGCGTACAGAAAGGATGCTGAATTCAATACCAAGTCAAATGTGGAAGATAATATTGCTATAGCTGAACAACATTATCATTGTAATAAAGTCCCCTCAGGGCTTCCATACATTACTCTTTTTCTTTTTTCACAACAATGAAAAACAAGACAAAAGCCCAATTTAATAGCTTTTTTTGATGTGCTTCTAATCGCCCAAAACTAGTTGATGGGGATGCTGCTGAGCTTCAAAGAATAACTAGAGCATGGTAAAGTATCTGAGATGAGTATGGTGTATAAACTTACTTAGGCGGAGAGAGCCAGCAAGTCCTCTGATGACTGTTACTGCATTTTTGGGATCAGTGCAGAACTGAAGCAGGACTGGAGAGAAGGCGTCCCTCTTGCTCTCCAACTGCGGAAGAAAACTTACAATTAGAAAAATCTAATATTTGAACGCAGTGAAGCAATACATTTAATTTGTCTTAGAAGCAATTGAAAAATACTGACAGTAGGTTGGTAAGTTGTAGAAGTCCTGAAACAAGGTATGATAAGGCAGCTCTCTCTGCTGCTATCGAGAAAACAATCCAAGACAGTTCAAGTGATTTCAAATAACTAAAATTTATGGTGTTGAGTTACAGAGTCTTTTCAGTCTACAGCCATGCTGGGGGCTTCTGAGGCTGTATTTAGGCAGGGCTGTGAGCTAAATGCTAACTACAGCATGCTATGGTGCTCAGAAAGACATTGCTAGCATGCTGATTGCTATGTTCCGCATGCTAACATTTGCTAATTAGCACTGAACACAAAGTGGCAGCTGAAAGGAATATTTTCAGGAGTATTTAGTTAAAGTGTTGAACTGATTCACATTTTAACGGTAGATGTGAGTTCATGGTTTCATCAGGAGGGGAACTTGAAAGTCTGTGCAACATTTCTGACCCATCAATCAGACAGATTTGGATTTATTTCAGTTTGGCGGACAGACTGGACAATGGACATAACTTGTTTTTGGATCAAAGAAAAGATGTTGCATTCCAAACTAACTCAAATGTGGAAGATAATATTGTTATAGCTGAATAACATTATTATTGTAATAAAGACTGACAATGGACAGGCTGACATTTCCATTTGTAAAACCATGCCTCTAGCATGGCGAATAACATGTTGTTTGGACTCAATATTTGATGTCACTACTTGCTGGACTGCATCTTTTAGACTAAAGCTAAACTCACATAGATGCTCGGTGTGGGAGGATTGAGCTTTTCTCGAGGGATTTTGGTCTCGGTGTCAATGTTGGGTTTAACATTGAAGGCGGGAAGCAGGAAGGACTCCTTGAATTTCCCCTGAACCTTCTCCCCCCTGGAAAAGAGACGACAGGAGTTTATAACAATAACCTATATCAATTGGTAAATGAGAATCTTTGCATTAGCACTCACTTGCAAGCTCTTACTACTTCAGCGCCGGTGTTTTCAATGCTAATCTTGGATAGAGGGATTCTTGGTTCAAACTCTGACATGTCGAATGTTTGTCTTCCGGCATCTACTTTTATTAAGAGGATCTTCAACTCCTTTGACAAGCCCATAGACAAAGCTTTCAGTCTCAGCGGGTCATATTGAATCGTAGAGACTGAAGGCGTGGTTGTATTGGTTGGTGTAGTCTTGGTGTTATTTTGTAACTCTTCCTTCTTCGCCATTTTTATCTGTGCCTCTTCATTCCCCTTTTCTTTATTGATGCCGTGTGGGGTTTGATTTGTTTGAGAAATCTGGCCCTTCGTGCTTTCTTTTAGGAGTTTGGCTGACTTTCTGGAAAGGACAAGCACCGAGGAGGAAACATCCCTTTTCGCCAAATCCCTTATGTCGTTTGCTTTGTTTTTAGGACACATGATCCTGCTCTCTTCCGTCTTTATCTTGATTTGTATCTCTCCTTCTCTTTCTCCATCCGTGCCCTTATGTTTTCTCTTTCTGTTCCCAGAAGTGTCTTTGCTGTGTCCTCTCTCATCCTTGGTCGAGACAGTAATGCGGCTGGTGATCGAGGCTGTATGCGTGGTGGTCAGACTCAGCTCGGCACTAAGTGACCCGTCCAAAAGAGAGGTCTCTGTTCCTTTGGCGAGGATCTCCATTTCTTCACTAGCTTGCTTCTCTTTCATGCTGTTTTCAAGTTCTTTCTGCTTACACTGAGACGGGGATTCTGCGACAGGCTCCCTCGGACTGTGGGCTTTCAAAAGGGTGTCAGAGGTGAGAGTTGGTGACTGATTACCGGGTTTGGAGGATGCTGTGTCTGATATACAGAAGTCCTGATGCTCATGAATATCCGGCCCCAGTTCAAGAGAAGAGGAGTACTTCACTCCTTTGGTGGTGCAGGCAGGAGGACCCCCAAATGGACCGCCTCGACATGTGACCCGCTGGCCTCCGAGGAAAGTTGCCAGGCTCTTGAAGACATCGTCCAGACCAGTTTTATTGTGGCAAAGCTTATGGAAAGAAGAGTCAGGGGTTTCCCCACGGCTGTCTTCCTTTTCTTCCTCAGCAACTGGCACCTTTGCACTGGGGGGATTGCAGATTGCAGGCAGGGAATAATCCACCTGTTGGTCTTCGCAAGCTTCCTTTTTTATATCGGTGGAGCTCTCGCTGTCGTCGGAAAGAGGAGGAGTGAAGCACTGGGTGGGACTGAGCTGGAGGACAGGTCTACTCATCACTCCTTTTTCTAGCTCCTCTTCGTCTTCTCCCAGAATCGACACTGGTGAGCCCTGCCAGCTAAGAACAGGAGGTGTATCTGCAAGGTTGTCTTCTATTTCTCTTAGATTTCCCTCAGGCTGTAGGTCTGGAGCATTGAGAGCCCCTCCCTGGCCACCTTCTCGGCGATGAACAGGCACCTCCAAGGTGAAAGAACAGGCTGAACTGAGAGGCGCTAAGGCTTTAAATAAAAGTGAAGGGAGCGTGTCATCGGGCTTTGCTTTGGGGCTGTGTTTCGAAGCGATGGCGGGCTTCTTGACGGACAGTTTGGCGTTTATGGGAATGCTAGAAGGAGACTTTTTAAGGTGATTCTTGAGTTTTGGGGCACTATTGTTCTTCTTGGGCATTTTAATATTAACAGATTTTGAGGATGGCTGTGGTGAAGAGGGAAGAGGAGTGTTTGTGGATGGTTTTCGTGTTCGAGCACTCCTCTCTCTGTGCTTGTGTTTGCATGGTGCCTGGCTTTGATTGTCGAGGGACAGAGTTGTAGTCTCCATTTGGGCTTCTCCTGAAAAGTGGGAAGTAAAGATAGAAGTCAACGTTTCCTTTTCCGTAACTCCAGTTTTGAACTTTCTATCCCTCTTTGGTATTTTATCCCTCCGCCTTTTCCTCTCAGACAATCTTTTTTCCTCTTTTTTCTTACGCCTCTTCCTCTCTTCACCCTTTCTCTCCCTTTTCACTGGCTTCTCCGTTTTGTTGAGTTCTTCTAACTCCTTCTCAGGCTTGTTTGCTCTCGACCTGCTGTGGGAGGACTGTCGTGAGCAGAGGGGCTGCGAAGTCTTTCTATATTTGACGTCTGACAACCAGGATTTTGGAACATCGCTAGAGTTGTGGGACGCGGTGGATGTCTGGCTAGGTCTCGGGGTGTGATTGGGGCTTCCTTGGAGTTTCTGCTGTCCACTGAGGTCAGGGCTACACTGATGAACGAGTGATGGATCTTTTCTGCTACTGGCCACTGTGTATGGAGAGGGACTTGGAGGAGCACGTGGACTGCTGGCAGTAGAACCTCCATCTTTAGGGCTGCAGAGGAGGGTCGAATAGGAAGGAGAGTCTTCCCCTGAACTCTTGAATTGGGCAGGATCCCTTGAATTGCCCCTTTGATGAAAGCGCTGAGGTTCCTGCAGGGTTAGGACAAGACAATCAATTACATAGAAAACATATATGCACTGTTTATTTATAGATGTATAGAAATTAAGGCAAAATGGCACCCTTTTAAGATTGATTTTCTTTCCAATTAATTGAAGATCGAGCGAATATATATATGGATGTAGACGTTTGTGTGTTCATGCGATTTAAATTTTGATCACTTACTGTGCTTTGTTTGTGGTGATGCCTCCGTGAGTCTTTTTCCTCAGCAGTGTGTAGCTGCGGGTTGTGCTGAAGGGCTCTGGGGTGGCTTGTGTGCCGTTGTTGATAGTGGTAATGATGGTTTTGATGGCTGTAAGGCACACGGGGGTGGTCTGCTGGTGACGAGGACATTTTCCGGTCGACCTTCCCCCTGCTTCCGTGATGAGGTGCTCTGCCGCCACAACCCTGGTTCAGAGCAGCCTGGTGACTGTTATTGAAGCCATGTCCTCCAACTCGTGCTTTAGAGGTTTCCTGTGCATTTCAGAATCAATATTAAAAATAAACAAGCAATGTTTGTATAGTTTGATTTATTTTGGAAAGGAGGTTATATTAATGTCTGTGTATCTGTTTCTCAATAGGGATGTATCATGACACTTGATGGAATGGTGCAGCATAGGCTAATGAATACATCTTACATTTTTGAGCCGCTCCGACTCCCTTGCCGTATTTTATTTTGTTTACCATTGAAGATCAGGGCACTCCATTCATGTGGGGTTGAAATAATGTACAAAAAAAGAGTTCTGACTGGGTACTTAAACCCAAACACTAACTCAGAAACAGCTATTAACATCTTGTAAAATCTCTGAACACATATAGCTTCTGGATACAAGTAGGAAGAACTAGTTCCCATCTCGTGAAATGGGTTGGGGTTAGGGTTAGGGTTCGGTCTATCCGAGTAACATGTGAATGCACCATGGGCCTTGGCCGAGGTCTGTGCCTTCCGTTCGAGTTTTTATTGTAGTTCTTTATTTATTATACAAGCTTACCTGTTGCTGGGTTGAGGTCCTGTGGTCAGAGTGATGGCAATGACCTCCCCTGTCATTTTGAGGCTTCCAGTCGTCCTGGCTGCAGCGGTGGTGGCGAGGTGGCGAAGGGGCATGACCAAGTAAAGGTACATGTCGTGATGCAGGATGAGATGACTAGAAAGAGAAGCATAAATATTTACTTTTGTTGACCCAATTTGACCAATGGGTGGTGCTATTGCACAGAAATTAAAGCATGTGAACAGATAAATACTGCATGTGGTTTACTAAGCCAACAAACTTTACCTGATCGGGGCCAGAGTCCCTTCTCCTCTTGGCCAGACACTCTTCCCTAGGGGATAACGGGTGCTGTGGAGGCGGGCTGTGCTGGTGCAGGTGGTCACGCTGCTGGTGGAGGACTGGACGCTTCCAGGGTTGTGGCTTGTTGTTCATCATTCTGCCAGGAAAGCTCCTGCGACAGTCTGAGGGGGCCCATCTGTCCGGTGGGGTTTGGAGTTCTCTATTGTTGCGATGCAGGCGAGGCCCCCCATACTAACAGTCAAAAACGGAAATAATCAAGTCAAACTTCTTGTTCCAATAACAATATGAACTGCTTTGCAAGGGAGTTCAGGATCAGCAGGCCTCACCACCGTGTTGCTGGCAGTGTTGTCCCAGTGTGAGTAGCGCTCTCCTGGTCCTGTTAGATAACCGTTACTGTTGCCAGCTCTGTTGTGGAATGAGTGTGTTGAGTTGTGATGCCAGGTCTGGGCCTCAAAAGGCGGCTCTTTGTCATCCCAGAGATGCGGCGGCTGTCTGTGCCCCTTAGAGATACCCTTGTCCTGGAAATTGTTAACCGTTCTCTCCCCCCTGAGCAGAAGACAAACTGAACTAAGCAACATGTATCAAGATGCAGATCAGGTGTTGTACTATTCTGCTGCTGCTCAAGTAACAGGCACGGGATAAGTTGTTTCAACAGCAAATGCATTGCAGTACGGATCAAATTTGAGAAAGACTATTTGTATTGTAAGCATCAAAACATTGGGTATGATTTACTCACCTACTATAAAGACGACTTGATGGTGGATAATGTGATTGATTGCGCCCTTCTTGGGATCTGTGTTAATAAAAAAACATACAGAAGACTATAGTCTCAAGATAATAATACAGCACATAAAAGAATATAAGAAACCTGGGCGCTCTGAACCTTAGATGTCTGGTTTTCAGGTTAAAGCTTCTATTTTCAAGTGTTTGCCTTGTATGCGCACTCTTCCTTTGACTGTCTCGAATTAGTTGGTACTGTAACTTTTGGTGACTTTATAAGGAAGAAAAACATATATTCATACAACTGCTTTTTAAAGGGATGAAAATATATTGTTTTTATATTCTAAATAAATAAAACCATACAACAGAAACAATAAATATTAAACATTTGGGAGCGGAGTACAGTCTTTTACTTTTTATATTTAAGTGTTACCGTTTTTAGGACCTTTGTTTACTATACAGGGCAAAGTCATTAAGTTTTTAAAATAATATATGATTTATTGTTTATAGTTTATCATTTACAGTAGGTCACACGTCTTAATCAAAAGTTACATGTCAATGTATACAATTACCAAATCTACGAGCAGAAAGCCACAGAGCCCCAAATTGCCGCAGTGAAACATCTACATGTATGCTTCTCTCTTCTGCAGCAGAATGAGTTACAGTTTAGAGTCCAGCTTGTTTTAAGTGCAGATGGGCGCATGCCACAGCTGCAGCCGTAAAAAGAGCTTTTCATGAATATGCTCAACACAGCTTCAGTGAATCAGTCAGTCCCTTAAAGTGGTGCTTATCTTGATTAAACCTAGACAACACAGGCTTGAGTCCCACCTGCTGGAATGACCCTTATTAGGGCAGTTCAAGCTTCAGGTTGTGCCTCTATCAGTTCCTCTGAGCTTAACATTTGTTCAAGGAAAGCTTCAAACAGCTTTCCCTCCAAACACTTGGTACATGATGAAGGCGATTCTATTTTATCTGCTTTCTTATCTGCTAAGTCCACTTTGACTTCTATGAGGCTTACTGTAGTCTTATTGGAAGTCTTGGTTCAAGACTAAGAACTTAGAAAAAGCTTTTCAGTACACTCAATACATAAGATGCCATATCAACTGCATGTTACATGAGGGCACCTGAGTCTTTCTAAGATGAAAAGGTAACAAAGGTTTAAAAGTACCCAAGATGCATGGAGGAAACATTTAGACATGGTCAACCAGCAATTATTGTTTTTCAGGCACAAATGCCACGTTTCGATCACAGGAGTTTAAGGCAATCCTCTTAACTCAACTCTACAAATAGTATGAACACTAATATTATAAGTGTAGTCTCATCTGTATCAGTTTCTGTTCAGAAACATTTGGTTGCAACAGAATGAATAGACAGGCAAAAAAGTGGTACAGCATCTGAATGTCGATTGAAATTTGAATATCATAATAAGCTTCAGACTTGATGTGTCCGGTTATTTGCATAAATTAAAGGGAAGTGTTATCCGATCCCAAGTGGTCACAAAAGACAAGTTTGGAGAAGGATTCTATTTCCAGAAGTGAACTGATGAACTTGAAAGATGTCCACTTTTGCTCATATGACTCAAGAGACATGTTATGCCAGGTCTGAACAGGGACCGAGTGTGTGAGTGTTGTGAACAATGCTGCTGACCTTTCTGTGTGGCTCCAGGGGCGACTGTTTACAGGAGCCCATTGTCCTCTGTTAGGTCCTCCAGCTGGATAGGAGTCCCATGTGTTGCGGCCAGAGTACAGCTCTGCGGGGTGATACATGCAGCCTGCAACACAGAGGGTGAGGGTTTCAGTTTTTTTGAATAAACAAATGAACATCTAATTTAAATAACGTCTGACTGCATACTATAAAATGCAATTTGGAAGTGCTGCGTATGTCATCCAATCGCCATCACTATGGGTTGAATCTTTCAGTGCATGATGCTTATTCAGGAGAAGACTGCTTTACCCACTGATCCGCTATCTGAAAAAGGCCAAAAGGAAGAGCCCTGTAATCAAGTAAAGTTAAATCGAATTACAGCAATCGGTGAACACTAACTAAAAACACTTCATGCAGTGTGTCATACATACATATATGACGACATTTGTTAGCTCAAAACACGAGTACTGTGCGTCTTCATCACTGTACTATCAGGACATCTAAGCGAATGTCTTTGTTTTCAGACACCGTACAGTGGACAGTAATCTATATCCTTATATAACTGCTTTAAAGGGGACAGTTTGGATGTTTTGAAGTGGGGTTTAATGACTAATCCATAGTCGGTGTATACTACAGTAGATGTGCTCGCCCAGTTTGGAGACACAGGCAGGAGTAGCGGCACGGAAGCTAAGTAGTTCACTACAGTTAGTGGGGCCAAATGTATTATAGCCAGCTAAAAAATCAATATAAGTCTGAATGTATGTTATTTTGAATATTATAACCCTGTTACCTTGCTGTCAGACAGCACTTTCTGACAGAACTAAAGCGGTTATCAATGCTATCATTAAAGACATCGGACTAGCATCCTTTTACAAAAACAAAAAAAATGGTCAGTATTGGGTTGGTGTAGGGTGCCTTGCTCAGGGGCAGGAAGTGCACTGGGACCTCTCCAAGTAGCAGTCCACACTCCATATTTATGTCTGTTTGTGGATTTGAGCCAGCCACCCTTCGGCTCCCAGTCCAAGTCCCTACTGACTGAGTCACTGCTAGACTGTTACCGTTTGATTGAATTTGGAATAACAATTTTTGGGAAAAATAGATAAATGACATTGCTAAACTAGAAGTTATAACGTTATAATAATAATAAAATGTATGGATGTTAAAATGTAAATTCTTTGAAATCTAAAAACGTATTTCCAAAGGATTATAGGAAATAAAATATGATATAACGAACACAAAAATTGGTAAGAAAGCATAGATAATGGCAAGGTCAAGAGGTGAACACCTTGAGTGCCAATATCATGTAAGTGAGTACACTAATATGATATTGAGTTTTTTAACTTGCTATATTATGTTTGGTTGCTGCCCCCATCCTCAGAAGTACATTGCTTCATACATACATAGCTTCTGTACCCCTGTCTGTTTCTCAAAACGGGGGGCTACTGACTGCTATTTAGTATCTACTCCAGTAGAGTACTTAACACACAAATCAGAATTATTCCCTTAATGTAGTCGTATTATAAAGTGCTAGATTGGTGCACATATCTGCATGTTTTTAGCTATACACAAATCACAGGGAGAGAAGCAAGTGTTACCAGTCTTGGTCTGTGTTTGGTCGGCCCTCCACTTCACACCTGAGAGCAAAAAGAAAGACATGAATGAATGACGATACACAGTCATTTGCTTTTGTTCTGGATTATCCCGGAGTGTGCTTAACATCGGGACCGTAAAGTCTTTTAGAATATCTCCAATAAATGTTATTTAATAATGCTGTATCTGCTCAGTGGTCATATCAACAGTCAGCCAGGGCTGCATTGTGCACTCAGCCTCTCTCCAATCACTGCTACCCAGCAGCCACCACAGCCGGGGTCCATCCAATGACAGAAGAAAAGGCACTGAGAGGAAGGGCCATGGCAACCTTACTTAAGAACAAAGAAAAGCAAAGAAAAAAAACAGGGTGGGGTGTAGTAGTATTTTTGAGTTGTAGTAATATCCCTAAGTCTTTATTTCTCTTACAGAACTGGTGGTCTCTCGACAGAAAACGTCTTCCCCCCGCAGGGTCTCATTGTTCATCATCAACTTCCAGAAGCACAATGAGAACTGGACCAGGTCAGCTGTTTCGCTGTCTCAGAATGTATAATCCTTAAAGTTCCTCTGAATACTTTTCATATTTTCATTCTCATTATCCCTGCCTAGGAGGGTAATGTTTTTGACTCAGTTTGTCAGTTTGACAGGAGGATTTCGAAAGAAACGACTGGCCAGATGTTCATGTAACTTCGTAGAAAGGTATTGTATGTGCTGATGAACAAGCCATATCATTTCTGAATAGATGCAAATGGTTTATTTTCTCTATAGGGCATTTGTGCACGTAACCTCAAATTGGTGAAACAATGGCACACTTTTTTGATAATTAGTTAATCAATTCATTTGGTTAAAATTCTTTGAAGAATATAACTATAATACATCTTCTTTGTACCAACTATGATGTCTCCACCTTTGAACATAAAGCTCAAGAACACACCACATTTTAAAGAGCCTGTGAATGCAGCATTGGTCATGGCTAGTTGTCAGGCGATTCCTTACTTTGACAAAACTATTTTAATTACAGTTATGTGTTTGACCCTGGCCAGAAGGAGTGTCCTGCTGTCTGTGATGCTGCCGCCTTTAATGCTCAGAATATTGTGTTGAAATGAGCGGACCTTGTAAAGAATAACCTTGCATGCTGACGTTAGTTTTGCTAATTGGTGTTTGTTTGCACCTCTTGATGAACTCATTTCCTCCAGCTATTTATAAACACTATAAATTACTGCTGTTGAACTTCCCTCTGGGTACGGTTTGTTTCGTACAGGTGTGTTTGTGGTTAGACTGTTGCAGATGTGTGATAACCTTTCTTTGAGTGCTGAATAAGGTGATTGAGCAGATCTCTTCAAGAGTTCATTTCGTTCCAGTTGCTAGAGCAACAGAAGCCAGACGCTTTCAGCTGTTTAGAGTCAACTGCATTTAGGCCTTGGTTTATTTTTAGAGTAGAAAGAGGACACAAAAGGCCTTTATGTACTTACAATGTTGCACTGCAAACATACGCTCAATGAAGACTGCATGACACTGTGTGCCAGTTACTACATAAAGCTGTCTCGTTATATCCTGGCTAATTCTCGCATTACCTCCTGTCCCACTTAAATCTGCTTTTTGAGAGACCAGCTCTCTGAGCTTTTTGCTATTCTCTGCTAATGCTGAAATAATCTCTTCATCCATCGCTGTAAATCTTGGGATCTTGATTGTAGCTACGACCCTATTCTCTGTTTTAACGCGTGTGAATGTCACATATTTTTGCTCATGTAAACAAACTAAAAACATTCCTACTAAGCTGTTTTATGGCTAATGAAAAGAAATAAATAAGCCACTTTTATTTAATTACCATTACATGTCGTCCCATGATGAACAGCCTACGTTGATCCGGTTTAAAAAACGTTAATAATGTTTAAAAGTAGGTGTGATTTTCATTCCGACCAGAAATGTAGGCTTTTCTTTTGGACATATCTCCCCAGACCTTACATTCTTTCGGGAAACTGCAAATGCACAGAAATGGCAAAAAACAACCAAGAAGCAGCATTTAGTAAACTGCGGTAAACACGCTCCAAAAACCCAAATAACATACAGTGGGGCAAAAAATATTTAGTCAGCCACCAATTGTGCAAGTTCTCCCATTTAAAAAGATGAGAGAGGCCTGTAATTTTCATCATAGGTACACTTCAACTATGAGAGACAGAATGGGGGAAACAATCCAGGAAATCACATTGTAGGATTTTTAATGAATTAATTGGTAAATTCCTCGGTAAAATAAGTATTTGGTCACCTACAAACAAGCAAGATTTCTGGCTCTCACAGACCTGTAACTTCTTCTTTAAGAGGCTCCTCTGTCCTCCACTCGTTACCTGTATTAATGGCACATTTTTGAACTCGTTATCAGTATAAAAGACACCTGTCCACAACCTCAAACAGTCATACTCCAAACTCCACTATGGCCAAGACCAAAGAGCTGTCAAAGGAGACCAGAGACAAAATTGTAGACCTGCACCAGGCTGGGAAAACTGAATCTGCAATAGGTAAGCAGCTTGGTGTGAAGAAATCAACTGTGGGAGCAATTATTAGAAAGTGGAAGACATACAAGACCACTGCTAATCTCCCTCGATCTGGGGCTCCACGCAAGATCTCACCCCGTGGGGTCAAAATGATCACAAGAACGTTGAGCAAAAATCCCAGAACCACACGGGGGGACCTAGTGAATGACCTGCAGAGAGCTGGGACCAAAGTAACAGACGCTACCATCAGTAATACACTACGCCGCCAGGGACTTAAATCCTGCAGTTCCAGACGTGTCCCCCTGCTTAAGCCAGTACATGTCCAGGCCCGTCTGAAGTTTGCTAGAGGGCATTTGGATGATCCAGAAGGGGATTGGGAGAATGTCATATGGTCAGATGAAACCAAAATAGAACTTTTTGGTAAAAACTCAACTCGTCGTGTTTGGAGGAGAAAGAATGCAGAGTTGCATCCAAAGAACACCATACCTACTGTGAAGCATGGGGGTGGAAACATCAGGCTTTGGGGCTGTTTTTCTGCAAAGGGACCAGGACGACTGATCCGTGTAAAGGAAAGAATGAATGGGGCCATGTATCGTGAGATTTTGAGTGAAAACCTCCTTCCATCAGCAAGGGCACTGAAGATGAAGCGTGGCTGGGTCTTTCAGCATGACAATGATCCCAAACACACCGCCAGGGCAGCGAAGGAGTGGCGTCGTAAGAAGCATTTCAAGGTCCTGGAGTCTCCAGATCTCAACCCCATAGAAAATCTTTGGAGGGAGTTGAAAGTCTGTGTTGCCCAGCGACAGCCCCAAAACATCACTGCTTTAGAGGAGATCTGCATGGAGGAATGGGCCAAAATACCAGCAACAGTGTGTGAAAACCTTGTGAAGACTTACAGAAAACGTTTGACCTCTGTCATTGCCAACAAAGGGTATATAACAAAGTATTGAGATGAACTTTTGTTATTGACCAAATACTTATTTTCCACAATCATTTGAAAATAAATTCATTAAAAATCCTACAATGTGATTTCCTGGATTTTCTTTTCTCATTCTGTCTCTCATAGTTGAGGTATACCTATGATAAAATTACAGGCCTCTCTCATCTTTTTAAATGGGAGAACTTGCACAATTGGTGGCTGACTAAATACTTTTTTGCCCCACTGTAACATATTGCATATGTCTTCATTGGAAGATGCTACAAATCCTAATGAGGCCTAATTCTTAGTATCCAAAAACAATAAGCAAAGAATATCAATTTAGAATATGGTCATCAGAGCAAAAGTAGTGGAATAGAAAGTGTGCATGTTGCTGTTACTGTTTGCCTGGTTCATGCTAACAAACTGTTTGTTTGGTGTAACATTTTTAGACACAAGCGTTGCAATTATTTTTTTGACAAGAGGAAAAATTCCCTTACCACGCTTTTATCCCCGAGCCTGCTGCTGGTATTTGAGCAACATTACAAAGACAGCACATAAACCATCTGTTGTACACCCTCCCTTTTGCACATTACAGGACACACTGTTGCTACAGGGTTGTAGGGGGAGCCATCACTCAGCAGCAGCTTAAATTTGACTCTGCACAACAATGGCGCTGTGCTTCCAATATTAAACCCATCTGCGCAGGGTTAACTCGAGACATCTGGAATTCAGCTCCAGCCTGGCCAAATGATGTCATGTGCAAAAGGGGTTAAGTTGCTGTTGGGTAAACCCTCTGCTTCACAGCGCGATACGTTTAAGAAGAGAATGTGCAATGCAAACAGTGCAGTTTACGAGTGGGTTTTTGTTCAATGTATGGTAGTTCCAGAGCTAGATTGAGCTTGTGTGAGTTGATAAAGTGTTGGACTGTTTCTGTCACATATCAGGCACTTGGTTTGTGGTGTTAAAACTTCCAAAAATATATATTTGACAAACATAACAATGTCTCTTTGCAGAAAACATGACCCAAGATAGTTCACAGACTTTGTTGTAAGCAGTTTCAAAGTAGCGACAATCTAGTTCCAATATATTGGGGAGGAGGGAGACGTCTCTACGGCCAAAATCTCTAACATTTGACAACTCACAACAACAATCTAAATCTATAAATAGCACTTCTTTCACAACAGGTAAGAGGAAAATATGCATGCTGGGTGAACTGTCCCTTTAAATCTGTCGTATGCACAACTCAGCCTGCTTTCTGCCTCTTGTCACCAAGGAAACCCTGGTGATTCACTCTGTCACCAAAGAGGAATAGACTTATTTTATTCATGTCTCTGTTGAAGCCCCCCATGTGTCTTGTCTTGGGAATGTATTTCATATCTAACAGTGGATGTATTTGAGCATGTGCAGCCAGTCTTACCTTACAATGAGCACTGAGAGGAAGGGGGAGACAGAATCTGGTCCCAATTCGATGACGCTGTCAGTCAGGAATAGCCAGACAGCAGACCCGTGCAGTCCCTTTAAATAGACATGGTCATCCTCCGTGAGCTGGCAAACACACACAGCAGAGGGAGTGAGGAAACACCACAGTCAGTTGGAGCACAGATGTAGAAGACAGGAAATGTTTTATTGTCTTAAACCAAAGCCTTTATCTTTCCTCAATCCCTAATGTACTGCTACCATTCTCCTTCTCATTTCCTACAACAGATGCTTTCACACACACTCGCACTGTTGCAAACCTGACCCTCTCTAGACAAAGGAAGAGGACGAAATTAGATGTAAGGGAGAAGTGAGAGGATGGATGGGCCAGTAACCTCTGACAGGCCTTCTTCTTCTCCTGGCTCTCCTCTTCATCGCCCTGCCCTTTGCTTTATTCTTCACTACTTGTTTCGACAAGGCTCCTTTTCTTTCTAGATACCCAATATCCCTGCCTTTTGCATTCTCTTTCATGCAATGTGTACGGCTCTGCCTATGCCTCACCCTCCCTTTTCTCTGCATGCTGTGTCCTTGTATCCCTGGCAACCGATGATATCATTTAGTCCAGAGCTGGGAGCACGGCCTCAAGCATCCAGGGGGAGTGTATGCGTGTGATTTTTGACATCAAGATAGGGGGGGGGGGGTTTGGAAATGATTAAATGTATACTTCCATTTCTCGTCTTTTTTTTCATTCTACATAGATGTCTGCAAGATTTACACAGCTGACAGCTGAATGAGAAAAACTGTCATTGTTAAGAGACGATCTGCTAATAGGCTGCAATTTGTGTCCTCATTTAGGCAAACCAACAGCCTGTCATTTTCTTGCACACTATCTGGAGCTGCTTGCTAGCTGCAGTGAATCACTGCAGATGTGCATCTCCTGCTGAGACTGTCTGTGTGCCAGTAGTAAGGATCCTGTACCATAAAAGGAAAGGTGGGCTGCACCAGACTAGGCCTGTCTCCGGTGGCTCGTAGGCTAGCTAACAACAGAAGCAGATACATCAGGAGAAGAGATGAAGAGGAAGCGACAGATAGGCTGGATGGACAATCCTTCCTGGATGCATGCACATGTGTGATTTTATTGGATTTGAGCCGGAAAAAGTGCCACAATCACAGAGAGAGAGAGCATACAGTATGAGCCGAATATCAATCACATTTCTAAAAATAACATCCCCGCAGCCACACTCCCTTCGGCTCTATCCCCTTCTCCCGCCTCTCTTCAATAGCAGCTTCACCCGGTGTATGCTCCATAAAGCACAGCCCTCTCTGAGGGGTACTGGAACGTACCAAGGCAAGGTCAAGAGCAAGGAAGAGGGGGTGTCTTTTGCAAGCGATGCAAAATGCACAGGGCTTTTTATTGTTAACAAAGACAATGAGGCATGTTAACATGTTTGAAGAAGGCACTGGGTGCACATGTGTGTATTGTGTTTAAACAGCTGGGTTGTGTGAGGAGTAGAAACCTGGAAATAATTGTCCAGGTGGTTGCCTAAAGCTGACAATCAAATCAACTGGAAGCATGCGCTGGGTACTAGTCATGAAGTAGAAAGTAACACAAAATTATGAAATATTCACTATATCTCAAACATTTAAAAAAAATAACCACAAGTTTATTTTCTAAACACATATTTGTGTTTGTAAAATGTCTGAACATTTTGAAAAATGTCCATAAAAGTTTGTCAAAGTGAAGGGTTATGTCTTGAAATATATTGTTTTGTCATTCCTAAACTCAAAAGGTATTCACTTTGATGTTTTACAAGAAGAGATATGCATTGTTGCACAGAAAATGACTTTAACTATTAATCTATTATCCAAAAAGTTGCATATTATTTCCTATCTAATCGAGTCATCAACTAATGGTTGCAGCTCATATACTTTTGTCAACAAATCCAGTAGTTCATTTCATAGAGAAATCTTTAAAACTGAGCCCCTGAACAAAGAACTATCCAAAAGCACCACTTTACCAGAGATGAACTAACAAGTTTCTTCAAAATAAGTTATTAAGCATGACAGAAGTGACTTGGTGACTTAATAATTCTTAGCTGACAAACACCAAAATTATCTTTATTATATCCAAGAAAATAAGGCTTTCTGTGCCAGTAGTGATGTGACACAGTTCACACACGAGACTAAAGGGAGATTAATCATCACTTAGTCTCACTGTAGCTCCTTTTTACTACACACACACACACACACACACACACACACACACACACACACACACACACACACACACACACACACACACACACACACACACACACACACACACACACACAATTCAACAGTTAAACGTTCCATTGAGCCCGAATGCAACCACAACAAAAGTGTAGCCACAATAGTTTCCCTTCACTACATTCTGCATTTCACATTTCTTATTTGTGCTCCTGCACTCTGTGTCTGCACGTGAGCACTGTATCTATATGTGTGTGTGTGTGTGTGTGTGTGTGTGTGTGTGTTTGTAAGCTTCATGCATGAATGTGCAGCACAGTCTGCAGACAACACACACACACACACACACACACACACACACACACACACACACACACACACACACACACACACACACACACACACACACACACACACACTGCAGTATGTTCTGCCAAGACGAAGGCACATAGAGTAGACACACACATGTAGACACACACACGGGATAAAATGAAATAGAAACACATGCTCGCGCTTCTTCCACACTCGTAGGTGAAGTGCATTCACATTTAGCCATTAGCAAATAGCACATGAAGAAGCTCCACTGTAGTCCTTCTTTTACCTCTTTTTTTTCTTGTCTTCGCTCTCTTTGGTCCACACGCCCCTCTTGGCTCCCCTATTCCTCCCTTTCACTCCTCGCCACCTTGTCTGGCCCGTTCCTCGCTCCTCTGTCTTCTTTCTTCCACCTCACCTCCTCCTCTTCCTGTTTCCACTCCGCTCTCAGATGCTCCTAGCTCGGGCTCTGTAGCAGACCGAGCCATGTACGGAGAGCTAAGAGGCGGGCATACAGAGTGTCAATCACAAGGCACAAGCCAATGAGAGGGGGGAGAATCTATCACATTTTGCAGCTATCTAAAGGAGGGAGGGGGGTTGCAGACAGTGGCTTGGGGGGCTTTTCATTTCTCTCTTCCTCCTGTATGTGTGAGGGAATGAGTTGGAACATGGCCAGTACAGTAAAGGAGGTATTTACAGTTCTCCACAGCTGTATCAAAATTAGCTGGAGCTCACAGACATGAACTAAAGGACTAAGGATTGCAAATGGTTGAAACCCATTTTCATGAATCCTCAAAAAATAGGACACTTAAGGTCTTAATTAAAGGGTAATAGAATCATCATGTATTGGTAAGAACAATGCATATCCCATGTCTGTGACTCATGGGGGGGCTCACCGCATATCCATGTATATTTCTGGATGAATTGGGAGGCGAATCTGAGGAAAATGGTGACAGACGGGCTGCGAGTGTTGTCTGAGCTCAAATGTCAAGTGGCAGGATACAGGGGGAGGTGAGGCTACAGCTCCAGGTTTAAGAGGGAGGATCTACACATTGTCGCTCAGGATTCCCACAAAAAACTATTGCTACCATATCCTCATTTTACCCATCAGTGACCAATGAAAACGCAGGCAGAGGTGTACACTGAGAGGTAGAGACGGAGGATGAGGAGCCAGACGAATGGGAGGGTGAAATGGTGAAAGGAAGGAGGCAGCCCACTGCCAGGTTTTTTTCCTTTTTCCTTTCAAATGCCTTAGCAACAGCCCCTGATCAGCCACAATTCTATTGGCCAATGTATGACCCCATGTGACTATGTGGACCAATGAGAGGGCTTTGGTGCAGAACTTAAGAAGGGAGCGCTTCACAGGACAGGATATCTGCTAAACAGAGCCCCCTGGTGGCTCACTGAGGATTTGTCTAAAGAGTTCCACACAGAAAGCCATAAAAACTAGCATCTGCTGGTATAGTTATTATACGGCAACATTTTTTACAATGTCACAGAACTGAACAGCTGAAGTTTTATTTTCACTTTTTACTATGTTTTTTTAAATGTATGCATATGTAAGTATAGCTGTATTTGTTCGTGTGTCAACGAGTAAGCCTAGTCCTATGTATTTAAGCATGCATATCAATAATTGTATAGTTGTATACAGTTAACATCTGACTGTGCATTTTTCCGTCAATGTTGAGAACACTTCTAAATTCTATAATAATAATAATAATAGTCTACGTTACACTTTTTAGTTGTTAAACATGCATTAATCTGCAATGTTTTTACGCCATGTTACCATAGATTGTACGAGCTCATTATCATGAGGCACGAAAAGGGAACAAGCTACAAACAAGCCTACAATGCCACCTAGTGTTCAATATGTAGTATTGCCGATGACGTACTAGTTTTAGAAAAGAAATTCAAATGTGAAGTGTGTGCTAAAGAAAAGTCAAATAGGCAACATATTTGTGAAGTAGGCCTATGTATTACATTTGACTATTATACTGCATTAAATATACATATTTAAATCACTGTCTCATGTCAGTTTCCCATTACTAAAATAGTTATATAATAACATATCATTTCTTGAATTTGTCATTACATCTCTCAACAAACTGGCACATTCATACTTTTCTACTGAGTTTTTTTCTAGTCAGAATTTCGATTGACATATCTTTTCATTTTACTCAGATTGTCAAATATTCCCGAGGCTGCCAGAGTGATACACAGACCTATTGAGGGGTTTATTCAAATGCGTGTCATAAAGAAACATACAAGATGATGTTGTCTTGCTTTCCTAAAAGCTTAACTCACATACATTTTTACCATCTAAAGAGAACTTCATCAGTAAATACATCCTGTAACAAAGAGCTATAACATTAGACTCGACAATAGTAAAATTCTCTGCTTCCTCCACTGAAGATGAAACAGCACAGGGCCGCTGAACTGGTTCTGTACTCGGTCAGAATATATAATTTTAATTGGTAAAAATGCTGACAGCTGAAAAATGTCTGTTCGCATAACTGCATCATCAGCCCCAGCTACATAAGTTATGATTGTCATAACTCAGGATTAGATCAGAGAGGCAAGCTGGTCCCTCGATGAATAACCAGTCAGTCACTGAAATTGACTTATTAGGGCAGTGAGGGATTGTTGCTCCAGCTTATCTGACTATCACTTACCATTTGCATAAGACTGCATGAGAAGAGGCCAGCGTAGAACAGCAGCAGACACTCCAGCCATTGATATACAGCACATTTCAACTCCTTTACACTATAGACAATTAGGCCTCTGGTTCCCTATCTTTTTTTGACAGACGCATCCACAGAAATGTAACATACTCACACTCCTTAATCAACACCATTGGTCCAGATCATTTAATGAAATGTTGATGTTATTAATTGCTATTTTTAACAAAGTGAATATTGCCACTTTGAGTTAATGAACTATTTCAGCAGTGTAGTATTAATAATTAAGCTACTCAATACTATTTCCACATACCCCCGAAGTGCCCCCACATGGATTGAATAGTGAACAGTCCTACCAGTGTCAGGGTACCCTACTAGCCTTCACACAAAATGTTAATCAAAGACAAAAAGGTAGAGACTTTAAAAGAGCACAAAGCACCATAAAGAGACACGACATGATCGCAAAGACACTAAAAGGAAATGCAAATAGACACAAATCAACTACAAGCAGACTCAACATGAGTACAAAGAGACGAAAATAACTATTACAAAGAGACACAAAACAAATCCATCCATCCATCCATCCATCCATCCATCCATCCATCCATCCATCCATCCATCCATCCATCCATCCATCCATCCATCCATCCATCCATCCATCCATCCATCCATCCATCCATCCATCCATCCATCCATCCATCCATCCATCCATCCTCATAACTCATGTGTGATGAGATCCATGAAACTGACACAACACGGTCAATGAGAAGAGCAATGAGTGATATTCTGTGAGGGGATAGTCAATGCAACATTGCACCGACAATCATCAAATAGTAGTAGTTCATGTATTTGATCAATAAAATGAGTGTGTGTCCAAACTGTCATGAAGGACTCAAGACAGAGAAATGTTGGAAACAGGAAGAGAGTTTCAGATGGATTCATTTCTCTGTACACAGTGATCTGCCAGGAAGAGTCAAGCAACCATTTTGGCAGAACATTGAACCATTTGGTATGAAATATTCATTGTACTTCATGGCAGATACAGTTTCTTACTTTTGGGGTGTTGGGGGTATTTCTTACTCTGCTTCTTCATATTCATAATTCTCTTCACAACTGGTTTGTGAATCAGTCTAGCTTTTGAACTTGTCAATTTGTCGTAGTTATGCATACATGCTTTATCTGTACCATTCATGATGAATAGCATAGTACCTCTGAAGAGTACTGGCCACTGTAGGCCTTTTGTTCCTCACTGAGACAGATTAGACAGTTTTGCATTTTACCATTACGCTGATAGCATGACTGACTGTAAAACGTCTATGTCCCGTGTTCACCTCAATCTTAGAGTGCATTGTAATTATAGCTACAATAAGATGTATCTATTTAAACAATGACTGTACAGAAAACATATTGCACCACATAGCCTATAAGCAGCAGTTGAAAATAACTAAGTACATTTATTCAAGCACTATACTATACTTGTTGAGGTACACATACTTTACTTGAGTGATCCCATTTACAGTAACAACCACCGAGATCAGATAGTTTAACAGCCTGCAAGCAATACTAGCGATATACATTTATTATGGTGGACCAATAACCAAACTCTTTCAGCTACGCTTTCAGGGTTCTAAGGGACCTCCTTAAGAGTTCCATCTCTTCTTCCATTATTTTCAACTCAGTTTAAAATTTGTGCAGACACACCTGAGAAGTACCAAATAGGAAAGTAGTAGCACCATCAAACAATCCAATCACAAAAGTTTTCTCCCTAAAGGAATACCCTTTCCCTAATTTTTGAAATGTTGAAGTGTTTTATGAAATGTTGAAGTGTTTTATGAAATGTTGTTTTGACTTGCACTTCAGGGCCACCGTACATTTTGGGAGCAAATATTGTACTTTTTACTCCATTATCTGACAACACTAATGATTAGTTAATTTTGCAGGTACATATTTATAATACAAAAAGTAACTAATGCATAATTATGTCATTTTATGGATGGGGATACCTGGCAGTATAAAATGTTATTCATTTAATCTCATCCTTTACCAGCTGCAGAAATTATAAATATTATAAAATAAAGTAATAGAATGCATCACTAGTTATAAACCACAGATATAATAAATATTAGTCTAATAAGGGCTATTTTGATAATGGGTACTTTTAGATTTAGTACTTAATCATTTTATGCAGTAAAATCATTTTGTATTTTACTAAAGTAACATTTTGAATGCAAGGTGTTTACTTGTATTTCTACACTGTGGTGTAATTACTTTTATACTTCAGTAAAATATCTTAGTACTTCTTCCACCACTGCCTAGAAGCTCTATGCACATTTCCATCTGTTGTCCGTGGAAGTGTGTATAATGGACATATAGCAAGTTCCCCAAAACATTCATTAATACACAGAACAACCCAACATACTCAGACCTTGATGACGACATGATGGTCTCATTTTCAACATTAATTTGATTAAAACTAAAACACTCAAAACTGTTTTGTTTCTATAATGGAAACCCCATTAATGTTCCTCTGCAGCAAAAATAAAGGGGCCAAAATATATTTATAATTTTCGAATTTCTTAAGGTACTAAGGAGAATTTGTGAAATACTGAGATGGCAAATAAGTGATATGACTGCGAGTTGATAATCCTGTATTTTGTCGCCCCAACCAGTGATTGCACCATTTATAATATACAATATAATAGCTTCTATCCCAAAGAGCAAACCATAACGTCATTAAGAAGAAAGACAAACTTTTCAATTAAACGTCAGTAGGTTTGTTACAGTAACTTTACTCCAAAAAGAGCAATACATCCTAATAGAACATATGCTTTAGAAAAATAAACATAAGAACAAACCTCCTAGGAATTGTGTGTAAGAGCCCATCCACGCCCACATATGAAAGAAAGCCTGCCTTTTGGTCAAACTTTGCATATCTGGTTTGTCCTGGTACTCGTAGCTGCAAACACTTTCTGTCATTGCCTGCAGGTAGGACAGACTGAGGAGACGTTTTAACAATGAAATCTCTACCTTTGCTAGCCTGTTTTTTGCCTCTACTTTCTGCAACAGTTGTTCTAGATTTTAATCACATCGAGAGATGTAAGGACTCCCTGTACATGGGGACACCACCGCGGGGCTTCACCGACACCAACCTGAAGAGGATCTGCCAACGTTATGCCGACAGACCACGCTATGTGACCCTGTACGACCCCCAGAAGAGGATTCCAGTTTACTCAGCTTATACGTTCAAGAAAACAGAGGGAGACAGGCGCGTGGACTACCCATGGATGTATGAGCCACAGGTCAGAGACTTGTCTTTGAGTAAAGATTCAAGTTTATTCAAAGTGTAGGCATTCAGTTTCCTCGCTGGCATGCACAATATAATCAACAAATAATACATCCTGTAATATGATAGGTTAAGAGAAACTTTATTGATCAAAGCTACCCAGCAGTAAACAATCCTTTACCAGTTGCTACATTAAAGTGACAAACTAATTATTTAATGAATAATTGTATGTCAATAACATACTATTCTGAAAGGGGCTGTTGTCCAAACAAAGTGTATGTCTTACTTTTGTATTATTTTACAAAAAAAGGATTTTGAATGTAGACTTGTATTGTAACAAATGTACTTCTTCACTGTACACACTTTTTACTGAAGTGAAGCTCTCATTGGGAATAGATAATAATGGCTTTGCACACTGTAAAATGTGTTAAGTTGAACTGATCCAAAATAATCTAAGATAATTTCCTTAAGCAATTTAATAACGCTAATAGTCCAGGTTTATGTAATATCACCTTTTGGCTACAGTAGAAACCTCTACAGTCTTAGTCTACAGCAAAACAAGTCCCAAATGTTAGTTTTTTTGGCAGGGAGTCTGATATTTCTTTCAAAAGTCTTCACAAGTTGTTCAGAATGGGTTAAGTTTACCTAAAATGGTTTTGTATTTACTTAATTTGTAAAGCTGTTCCAACATAAACATGTGAAGCGGAATGAACTTGTCCTTTTCAAGTTTAGGCTCTCATTCCCAGCATATGTGTCTCCACAGCTGGCAGAAACTGACGGGAATGGAAACATGCAGCCCTTCCCCACTGGCTACCTGCACATGAAGTTTGAGGACAGCCAGGCTGTCCTGGATGACTACTCTGACGTGGTCCTGTACGAGAGGGGTCACCTGAACCCAGACCAGCACCAGTCCACGCCACACGACCGCGCTGCCACCTATACTCTGACTAACGTGGTCCCGCAGATCCGCGAGTTCAACATCGGGCCCTGGCGCGAGTACGAGGAGCGCATTAGGATCCGCCTCAATAACTTCTGCCGCGGCGTGGCCTACATCGTGACCGGAGTGACCACCAGGGGCAACATGATCCGCAGGAACAACCAGGACCGGGTGGCCATCCCCGAAGATGTGTGGTCCGCCTACTGCTGCCCAGACTACGACCGCAACTCCCCGCATGATGTCCGCGTGCGCTTCCCGACCTACGGAGTCCTGGCCAAGAATGCTAAAGAAGGAAACAGCGTGCACGAGATGCCACTGATGGAACTTGAGAACTTCCTGAAGAATAATTTGGATGTTGACCAGAACCTCCAGGTCTTCTATGACAACTGCATCTCCCCTTCACCCCTCCCTCTGTACCTTCAACACACTATTTAAAAGCTCTATGGGTTGGGTTGGATAAATTGCACTGAAAAAACTGAAACGTGACAATGATTAAATGTATTCTGTCAACAGATTTCACAAAACTGTATTGGGTTAGTTGAAAGCAATTAGTTTAAATACAAAATATTTGGTTCAACTTAATATTATTGTTTTCAACTAACCTAAAACAATCTGTTGACAGAATACATTTAATTAAAGTCAACGTTTCAGTCTTTTCATCGGTTATTGTCATATTTCACAGTTAAGTTCATTCAAAATTCCTCTTGCAGCTTAGGTATTCTTCAAGGGGAAAATGTTTGAATAACTGTTTTCTTTCATAATCTGTCCTTTTATCCAAAATGAATAAAGCAACACATTTCGAGCAGCTTTGGAGAGGGAATAACATGTGTGGGAGGCTATTCAAATTGGCTTCTTTAATAAAGTATATTTATTCACTCGATATCTGACTGTCATTACTTTGAATTCTTGTGAAAAAGCTTCTTATCATCATACTCCTGAGAATGTGAGTTTGAATGTTTAGTCAGTTATTAAAATTGCATAGGACTTTTATGGCTAGCTGTTTTATTGTCTTTAGTCATTGAGTTGATCTACTTGTAAAAGTATTTTGAATATCATCTTGAAAAGTCCATGGGCAGTTGTGTAACTTGTTGCAGAGTTACTGAAGTTTTAGAAAAACTAACAGGGTTTAGGAAACTTTACCAATGTAACACCTTTCAAAACAAAACAATGAGGATAATATATAGGTATAAATTAAAACATTCAATTGCTCAAAGATAACCTCTGGGAATTTTGTCATGGAAACTTTTCATATTTGTTTGGTATATGTATCATGTAACGCTGAAGAGGATCTTGTATATTAAGGGACATTTCTTTTTGAAACTTTAAAGAGGAGGATGCTTTCTAAGCTGTTAAAGTGCCATGAGGCATCCGAAAACACACACACACACACACACACACACACACACACACACACACACACACACACACACACACACACACACACACACACACACACACACACACACACACACACACATATATATATATATATATACAATAGAGTTTACTTGTTAATTTGTTTTTGAAGCAGTCATTTTCTGATGCAGCAGGCCTTTCATGTACATATTATGGCTGTACACTGCCATCTAGTGACAAAGGAAAATATTTCCTGTTTTCACTAAAAGAAACACCAGCTGAGGATCATCGCCTGCAAAGGTAATCATGTCATCTAAGCAATTGTGCAATCTGTTTATGACGATTCTGCTGTTATAAGACAAATAATACTGATTGATACAGTGCACGTCAACTATAAGAGTTATTAGCGACAGTGCAAAGTCTAATAACTTTTTTTTATTACAGCAATATTTCAGGGCAGATACTTTAAACCAAAATAAATGATTAAGACATGAAAAACAATTAAAAACTCCAGAAAGTTGCATTATTAACTTGTGCAAGGTCATATTTCATTTTATCGCTTTCTCTCTTCTGTAATGAATTCTCCTAAATTAATTAAAAACAACTTGCACCACCTTGCTCATTAAAGGGATCTATCTTTATGGTTTTTCCAAGGTAATTATCTATATCTTACCTGTGATATTTATAATGCCAAATACACCTTGGGAAGAAAATATCTACTGACTAGAGTGCCATTTGAGAGATAAAAAGAGCAGTGTACAATGTGGATTTTTTTCACCAGTAATAATGAAGAACTAAATGTATCTGTTGCCAATAAAAGTTTTAATTGTTTCCTCTTCGGAGCTTACACAAGTGGAAATCCAAGCAAAAGCACAGATTCTTCATCCTAAAGCCCCAGTGCATCAGCCAGTTCCTGTATGTTGCCATAATGTTGATTTATTGTGTACACAAGCTGAATAAATACATTCCAGAGGTCAGTTCCCTTCATAAAACTGATGCTGTTATTTTTAGCTTTGGTATTCAAATCTCTGGCTAACTTTAAAACCTCACAGAAAGAGATACATCACTCAGTGTATCTGGTTATGTACAATGCAATCATGGAATTGTGGACATTTTGATGATACACTAAAATGCCAGCTGTAAGCTTAAAAATGTTAAACTGAAAAAATAAACAGTTCATGATGATTAAAAATCTTACCCACATCAATCAAACCGCATGGTTCTTCTATTTCTCTTTCTCTAAGCGGCCATCTTATCTCTTAAAACAATGAAAACCAACATCACTCCTGCACTCTAGAAAAAGAAACACAGATTAGTATCATATTATAACAAGAAAAGCGTGTTTGTAACTAAATGTTTTTTAGATAAAATAGATATTTCAGTTATATCAAGATATTTTCATGTTATTACAACATTGAACTAATTTCGTAATAACATCATAGTATTGACTTTCTTATAATCTGAAGATTTCTCACATTGAGAAATTGGTTTCAACATAGCAAATTACATTATAGGGGGATTACTGAAATTATTGAAAAAAAGTGCATTTGAAACTCCACTTCTAGTAAAACGAAGAAGCATTGTATTGGAGTATATGAGAAAAGGACCCCACTTCTCACTTGACAGCAACTAGAGATAAACGGGGTACCTCCTCCAATGTTTTTGTAAGAAGATGTTGTCACATTTGAAATGTATTTTTTATACATAGTACCAAGACAAATAATGTGTTTAACACTTTGAATCTGTATGTTGTAATTATGCGAAAATACTTTTTACCACTGAACGAACGAACAAACGAACGAACCAACCGACCGACCGACCGACCGACCAACCGACCGACCGACCGACCAACAAAACCGACCGACCGACCAGCCAATAAGTCCACCCGACCAGCAGCAGCAGCAGCATCTTGACTGTTTGTAAATGCTCTTAATGTCTTTCATTTTTGTAAAGCACTTTGAATTTCCTTGTGTTGAAAGGTGCTATATAAATGAACTTGCCTTGCCTTGTAAGTTACTAAACAGCCAATAAACAAACTAGCAACTAAGCTACAAGTATTTTTCTGAGACCAAACAAAGCTTAAAGTTACGTGTGTATTGAACGTTCACCAAACACCGCTCCATATTAAAACGTGTATATAACAGACTAACTTATTTGCTATAACAATATCAAAAAGCGTGGTATTCCCGCCGCGGCTTTGAAATGCATGACAGTTTTCATTTTGCATCGTTCACATTGTGACACAAACGGTGGCAAAGCATTTGTTTAAGAATGTCTTTTAATGTTTTCCAGTTCAGATACACAACATACAGTGTGTAATAGCCTCTATTTGAAATAGAAATATTAACTTTAATTCTTTCAACTCCTTCTGGTCATTATGCTCTCTCACAGTATCTCGAGCTCAAGCAGGTTACTGAATTGGACTAAATGAAACAGACAAACAGGTGCAAGCTTTCACTTTACCATTTCAGCAATAAATGTAATAAGAAGATATTTGGATCCTTGTTATGCTTTTTTTTAATATATATATATATTTTTTTTCCTTACCTTAAGCCAACATCAAAACTGTAGTGTAAACATGTAAACTTGGTGAGTGTGCTTCCATTATCTGTTGGCTGTCCAAACGCTTGTTTAGAAAAAGAAATGCTGTTTTCATAATGCTGTTTTCGGACACATTGGAAACTCAAGACTAACATTAAAAAGGTTCAATAATCCCATAAACAGAATGTGCAGAGAAACTTGCAAAAGGTAGCAAAAACAACCACCATGATTAAGAGTCGGAAATAAGACCAAAGAGTACAAAGGATTTCAAAACCTCCCAATTATGACAATGCTCAAGACAATGTGAGACACTAACAATTAAATCCAACAGCATCACAGGTAGAAATTCTCGATTTGTGGTTTGTTTTGAGCATATTTGAGACGTCCGCCCTTTCTCAGGTTTCATTCCTCAAAACATCCCAATTTGTCCCGTCTTGTGTCGATTCCCTGCAGCTGTTCTTTGGTTTCTCAACCAATGAAAGGACTCAAATGCTGCCCCCATGATTGATGGGATAGTGCATGTGTGTGATATGCTTTAGACAGGCATTTTATCACCACAAAATCTAGGCTAACCTGAGCTGTAAGCATTCCTTTTTTTGAGTATTTGTTTTCCTCAACCATGCTGTAATTATTTAAAATTTTGTTAACTGATTTGTGTGCCCACAAACTATTGGAATTTGCCCTTGAGATCTAGGAAATAAAGGAGAATCAAACATACGCATGAGTGCTAAAATCATGTAAGTTAGTCACCTAAACTTGCACCTGTTGTCACAAAGAAAAGATCCGGCCAATCACTCAAACCAAACAACAAACATAATATTTACAAATTCCAGTTTGTTCTCTTACACTTAAAAAATGTACAGTTTTGTTTCATGTGTTGGTTTTTTGTTCTTTTTGTCCTCGTAGCTCGCTCCAGTCCAGCGTTAGGGATGGCAGTCTGACTCCAGAGTGTTGTTGTCCTGAGCAGACCGGATACAGAACATAGCAAGGAACGGAGGGGAATTCATCCCGCTCGCCTTGCTTTCGTGATATATGGTATATGAGTAATGTCTGTCAATAAAGATTTTTTTTAAAATCAGGTTTTTTTAGAACGCATCCTCAGTGCATCGACAGATCATACTGATGAGCGATATCGTTGATCACTGCCGGCATTTGTCCAGTGTTGTCCTAATGTCACTGGGATTTTTTTTTTCCAGAATTGTCCAGAGTGCAGAACCTGTCTCTCGTTGTGCGAAAAGATGTGAAACGCGCGTACAAGGCTTTCTCACCTTTGGACCATCATAAATATATATCTCCCACCCCACAGAAGGGAGAATCATGAAACAACAAAAGACAAAAAGATAACTGTCAGGCAGTCTTTGAAGAATTCGGTTAATGTCAGTCACAGACAAAAACCTTATTTAGACTATTCATGTAACAAAGTTGTTTCCTTTTTTTTGTAACTTAAAAAGTGCTATCTTCAGGTGAGATTGAGAGACAGTGAGTGCGAAGTTGACAGTTGCAAAAGATAAAGAGAAACAGAGCAAAAGAGGGAGGAGAGAAAAAAGGCTTTCATCAGTCTTTCTGGTAGTTTTGCAGCACAGTCTCAGTGTCAGGAAATGAAAAAAATAAAGAGGAAATATTTACTCTCTTTGTTATAATCATATCATATAATCATAGTTTTACACAATATTCATCTCTTAATACTTTAATACCCTTTTGAAGTACCACGAAGTGCAGCTGATATTAAAATAGAAAATGTAAATGATTAAAACTAAATAAAAAACTCAATGAAAAACAAGGCAAATCATTAAAATGGCAAACAAATGTCTCTGTCCACACTCCTTAGAAAAGAAAAAACATCATGCAAATATCCCAGACAGCAAAGTAGTTAGTAAAACTTTATATTCTTTTTTTTCAAACAAGGATATATTGAATCTGATTTCCCTTTAAAGAAGAAGGGACCAGCCACAGTGCAACATTGAGTGTAATAATAATAATAATAATAATAATAATAATAATAATAATAATAATAATAATAATAATAATAATAATAATAATAAAAGTGTGTGGATCAAACAGAAACATGAAGGGGTTGGCACTTTTTATGATCGTAATTCCTTTTGTAAGATACAGTCAGGATGGACCTCTCCAGGCGCTCCACTGGACGCCAGTGAAAGAGGAACTTTATCACAGTACTTGGCACCAAGAATGCTGGTAAAAACGAGATATCAGAATATCTTTTTTTTTTTCATTCATATCCTTACAATTTATTAATAATACATCATTTACATTTGTGTTTTTGTATAAAAGACTCCAAAAGGAAAACAGAGTCTAGAAGTGATTGCAAGGAAAGAGGAGAGAAGTTGAAATGGATTATGTGAATGGATTAATAAAAAGAGCTACGAGGGCAGATGCAGAGAGGGGAAGAGTGTGAGCCAGCGGAAAACAGAGAAGTGGTTTAATGGGCTGAGATGGAGATACAGACAGAGAGATAATGAGAGAGAAACAAATAAAGTAATGGACATGATTAGAGCCTGTGTGGCGGAGATGCAGCGAGTTCTAATGGGCAGCCTGGATTCCAGGTTGCGTCCCACAGACTGAGTGTGATTCAGTTATTTCCTGTACCGCCCAACCGTTGAAGCCCCAATCTGGAAATGCTCTGAAAGCAGCATTTGAGAGTATACAGATTATCGAAATAAAACAATATTTTGGCGGCAATACGGCCGCATTTGAACTGAAAACAGGTAGATACATTTGAAAACAGAAGGTTTATAAATCAAGGAAAAACTCATGCTTAAAATGTCAAAGAGCTCATCCTTTTACTCCCAGCGCTGCAAATACAGTTTTAACAAAAGTCTCTGAAATCAGAATAAAGAGACAGCTGTTGGGACATAGTGCTCAACACAGGGTGCCAAATTCCACTTCCAGATTGGGCCTTTAAAGCTGCAATTTGTAAGTTTCAAGAAATCACCGCTTTATGACAGACAGCTTGTCAGGGCATATGCTGCCTCGCTTGCTGCTGCATGCTACTGTATTATCTTTTCGCTAAATGAACGGAAGTGAGCGTTCTATGTCAAACATAGTTTTGCACTGACAAAACAACACATGTGCAAAAAAACAACAGAGCTACACATAAGATGTCTGACTCAAAAGCTCAATACCTCTTAGAGAGGAGGAGAGCTTAAAGCTGTGGCTCACCTAAGCACGAGATACTGAAGGAGCTTCAACACGAGAAAGCGGTGTGCACCTATGATGACAGGCGTCTGGCAGAGGAGCTTTGTTTCATCAACTCCCCGCCTTTGATTTATGATTACATTTTAGAGGTATTTCGCTGCTTAAAATCTTACAAACTGCAGCTTTATTCGAGGGCTTGATGAGAAAAGACAAAGACAAGGAGAATGGTGAGGGTGGAGATTTGTATGGAGCAGTTTGTGTGGTGTGTCTCTGTACGCCCAGAGTGGGGTAGCAGAGGTTGTGCCTGGTCCTATACACGGGTGGTGGAGTGTTGGTGTGGCAGGGCATTGTTGCTGTGGCTAGGGACAGGTGTGGTGGAGGGGGCCGGCACAGGGGGGTAAGTGTTGAAGGGGTGTAGGGGCTGCATGCTGCTGATGGTGCTGGGGATCATGGTGATGGTGTTGGCTGTCATCAGTGGCACGTCCTCCGGTGCCCGCCGCAGGGCCAGCGTGTAGTCGGGGGCACAAACGGGAGGCCGCAGGGGTTCCAGATCGCCGTGGATGCCGCGGGACGGGAGGGGCGTGCCGTGCTCCAACTCCACTCTCTGCTGCTTCATCTGCAGTGACATCAGCTCCTCCTCCTGACTCAGAGCCAGGTCGTTGTGCGGTGGGGCCCCGACCACTCCCATGCCGACGCCCATGCCCATGCCCATGGTGGTGACGCGTTGCGGGGACAGTCGGCGATGGCGTCTCTGCATGAGTTCGTGGCGCTTATCCCGTTTGTAGTAGAGCGCGGCGAAGGCCAGCACGTTGAGGAAGAGAAGCGAAGCGCCCACAGCTACCGTCACGCTCAGCTCGGTGGAGTAGTCCCTCGTCTCATCGGGGAAGGGGGAGACGCGGGGCCTCTCTGAGCCGTAGGGCTCAGGATCGGGTGGATAGGTGGAGATGCCAGGTGACGGGTGCCGGGTGCCAGTGCCAGGTCCGCTGCCCTTCCGCCCTTTGTTGCCTCCGGGCGGCAGTCGAGTTGTGATGGTGCCAATGAAGTCCTTGTGGAGGCTGTGCAGATGTGGAACCAGCTCCAGCCAGAAGGCCACCTTGTTGGCCCGGTAGTTGTCTCTGACGCGAGGCTTCAGGCCAATATGTAAGTACTGCTTGTCTTTGGAGCTGAACTTGGTCCAGATGACTTCTTCGAAGCGGTTGGGCTTGGTATGGATAAACGTGGTGTCCTGAGGAACTGGTAGGTTAGGATCCCTGGAGGAAAGAAATAGCAGAATCAAAATATTTCTTATGCTAAGAATTATTCATCACTATGTAGGGCCTTTTCACCTCGCCTACTATACTTGGTCCGGGGTCTTTTCGGCCGTTTCAGTTTGATCTGAACCAAAACTACAGCGGTAAAACCTCCCAAGGACCATACTCCAACAAAAAGAGCAACCATGGTCACGTTCCATCTCTACATCTGGCAAGCTATTGTCAAGGAACAGTAGCAAAGCGCCTTTGGAGAACAGTTTGGTGCTTGGCAAGTGTGTGGTAAATAAAAGGAGAGGTGGATGTTTCAAGAGTGGGGTACCTGAGTGAGAGAGGAAGTGAGGAAACCGGTTGTGAAACCTGTTTTAAAACCTCACTCTTATTTCAGATCGATTGCAGGCTTTTTAGGTCAAAACAAATCAGAATATCATACAATAAATTGTGGCATCCTTAGTGTCAGGGAAAGGAAAGTTTGGGGCTCTCTGCTGGAGCTGTTACCTCCGCGACCCTGACGGAAAAGCGGGAGAAGATGGATGGATGGATGGATCCTTAGTGTCTACATATGTATACTTATATTGGCCTATGAGTGGAAAGGAGAGCCGTGTTTACGTAATTTAAATTGCAAGTAGGCCTAAAGGGAGACGCAGGCAGCTTACAGAGACGATGACTGCAGAGCGTAGGGATCTCATGTAGAGATTAAAGTGAACTCACATAACTGCAATATGAAAAACTATCAAGATCAAATGTATATAAACAAAAAACATAAATCTTGAAAAATGTCCCTATCAAGCAAATACCCACACAGTTCTAACGCGCCATATTTAATGTTAAAGGGGCCCTATTAGACTCATTTTCAGGTTCATAATTGTATTTTGTGCCTCTACTGAATTAAAGGTTCAAAAAGGTCTTTATTTTTCTCATACTGCCTGTGCTGCAGCACCTCTTTTCACCCTCTGTCACAAACCAGAGCCCAGTCTGCTCTGATTGGTTAGCTGGCCAGCTCTGTTGTGGTTGGTCAAACACCTAAAGATGTCCCAACCCTTAGCCAATCACGTACAATGTGTTGGAGCGCTAGCCAATAGAAGGAAGTAAACAAAGAAGGCCAATTGAGGCGTTTCAGGCAGGGGGTAGAGTGTTGGGAGTGGAAATCCCTCTGGAGGGAAGTTTGGCATTTCAACCTTTGCAGGCCATTAACATGCACACAAAACTCTATAACACACTACAGGAAAGGGAAAACAGGGCCTCTTTAGGTTTAAGGGAAATTAGCCTCATACAGGTATTGCATGTCATATTGCAACTCACTCCCAAACCATATGTTTTAAACCGCAACCAGCTCAACAGATTATCATATCATTTAGAATATCCTAACCCTAACCCGTACTGTACACACTGTGCAGTACCAAATGCACTTAATAGAGGAAAGTACTTTTTTTATTTGGCACCATACTAACCCTGTCTTTGCAAAGTTGGTCCAGTACGTCATGACTACAGCACTGAGCATGACATCGTTCTTGGAGAAGTTACACGGGAACAGGTCAGTGGCTCCCACCATAGGAATCCCAAACACATAGGGGATCTCATCTCCATGTGCGGCGTCTGCCCACTCTGGCCTGGCCTCCGTCTGACAGTGGTGGTGGAAAGTGTAGAAATAGACAGGCGACTGGAACTCGGCATGCAGTTTGGCAGTGGCGACGGCCGGGGCCACCCACTGATGGTCTGTGAACAGAGCCAGGAGGGTCTTCCTGCGCATGTCCGTGTTGTCCCGGTCAGCCCAGTCTGTGTACATGAACTTTATGGTTTCCCTGAGGATGTCTTTACCTTGGAAAAAATGAAAATGGAACGTGAGTATGTACAGAGTGCAACATTAGGTGACAGGATCAAAGGGTTAAATAGAACTTAGAATAAATCATTTGATTGTCATCTCAACGGTGGTGCGTTTGCCTTCAACTTCCTGTCTACCTGCTGGGACCAACAAAGTCACACCAGAGTCATAGAGCAGGAAAAGGAAATTAAGCTCTGCCTTTTGCTTTATAGTTTGAATAATTCTAAACTAACAGAATGTTTTAAGGTAAAATAGCAGCGAAGGCTCTGACCGTCAGGGAATCCATACAGATTGTCCACAAAGTTGGAGATGGTGTAGTCAAACGTAGAGGATGTTATTCCGTCTTCTCCTTCATTGTCGTCCACGAATTTCAGTCCCTCTCCTTGGTTGACACCCAGCAATATGTCGTAGTTCAGGAACTCGCCCTAGTGTCATGACAAAAACACAACAAATTGCTGCAGGAATGCTGGGACAACAATGTAATCATTCACTGAGGAAGGTCCTTTAGACCTGACACTATGACTGCTGTAAGTTATCGAGTTACAGTATGATCTGTGGACAGATATGTGGACAAGACCTCGATCATTTTTGCACTGTTGACTTACCATAAGATAAATGAGCATTAAACAGTTTTGACAGCATCGCCTCGTCTACGATATGCTTGATAATTTTCATGTCCTTAACTTATCGTGCAATATAAAGACAGATTTATTGATATGAACCTGATCTTTTTGTACATATATGCATTTCATCTCAATCAATTTCGATGACCTTGAGATTGCCTGTTTCTTTATTAGAGAAAAACAACATATCGATTATTCACTCTAAGTCACATTTCATGAAAAAATATGCATTTTTTCCTACTTTTTATATCATATTAAACTAAATATATTTGGATTTTGGACTGAAAAATCAAGCCATTTAAAGATATCTCCTTAGGACGTTAATAAACTTAATATTCATTTCAGTTTTTAAGACCAAACGAAAGTAATTAACACATTTTGTCTATAATTTTGTCAAACATGATGCTAGAATTAACTGATGGGTTTCCCTATCTTCATAATACTCGGACTTCGCACAGACCCCAAAAGTCCATTTCATTTATTGTTTTGCTTGCATGTTTTTTAAACATTTAGATTATTTTAATATATATTTTTACGTTTTCCAATTATAATGTCTGAATATTTGCAATATGATGCAATGGCAATTGTATCAGTGGTGAACATATGTTCTAAAATGACATTAATATTGTTTATTGAAAGTAGTTATCCCGACGGACAATGAGCCCTTACCTGCTGCATGAGGATCTCCGGGTCATCGGGCACCACGTCTCCGTCTACCACAGGTCCGAAGGCGATGTGGTAGCGAGCCGGCTGGATGTCTTGGTCAACCAGCTCCCGGAAACTCTTCCTCCTCAGGCAGTCCACCAACTCAGCCATGTCCCCCAGGGTGCAGCCGACCTTCTTGGCCAGGATCTTCGTGTACATCATGGGTCGGTAGTTGACCGCCCAGCTGGAGATGGCCGAGCCACTCTGAGCGATGGCCCTCTGGAACAGGCCTGCACACACAAATAGCTTCAATAGCAAACATACAATCACTTCCCCTCTCTCGATTCCGTTTTTCCCCCCTCCGACATACTTTTGCCAGCAGCTGATGGGGCCTTCAAGGCCTTACAGTGTGAGTGATTTTAATAATGCATATGTGGAAGGATGAGCATTTGTAGAGCATTACATAGGAGGCAAGATGAAGAAGATGTTCGGTTGCTTTTTATAACCATGGAAAATCTTTACGAGCATTAGGACAATCGAGCGCTTCCATTACATACAGCGAGAGACAGAAGGGAGGAAAGATGGAGGCCGCTCGGAACACAGCAGCGGGCTTGGTGGCAGTGTTGAATAAAGTGCAAAAGAGAGACAGCGAGAGAAAGAAAACTGCTCGCACTGTTGCACCGCTGCACTGTTATGTAAAGTGGCTTTCTGTCCCTCTGTTTTATCTGCAGATTCTGTCATTAATAATTAAGCCCCCCCATATTCTGCATGTGCCCCACCCCCGCTCCTCTCCCTGTGAAATCAATTAAGAAGCCTCTCAGCTGCAGCTCCAGCTCTACCCATCTCATCTCTCCCCCGCGCGCGTGCACACACGTGCGCGTGCACACACGTGCACACACACGCACGCAACACACACACACACACACACACACACACACACACACACACACACACACACACACACACACACACACACACACACACACACACACACACACACACACACACACACACACACACACACACACCATCTCTCAAAATTCTTCACCCACTAACTTTTCCAAGTCTTCAAAATGGAGTAGAAGACATATCTATGCATAACAACCCATAATGATAATGCGGATATACAAGCTTCAAATTTTAGATATGACACCAAGTGTTCACATTAGGAATGTAAATCTGAAGGGTTCCCATGATTTGATTAAAAATAGATTCTTGTTTCAGCACACAGGCGTGCTATCTTCACTACCTCTGTGCTACTGTGTGTTGGATAATGGCATGAACCAGAATAAAGTGTGTTTAAGAATATAGAGTTAACTATAGCTAATTGTGTTATAACTAATTACCTAAACACACAAAGACAAAAGGTAATGTTTATTCATGCTAGACTCGCATACATTTTACGGAACTGCTTTTATCTTTTTTAGAAACATAGCGATGTCAAAAATAATTCAAATGCTTTCCACAGATCACACAATAATGCTTGACTAAATCTTTGTGTGGGATGACGTTCCGCCATTAGCAATAAATAGCTTCTTTTACAGAGAAAAAAAGGTTTGTAAAAACTATTTTTGAATTTCCTACGCTATTTGTTTCGCGAATTCAGGAGAAAAACCTTTCATATTTTCCATTTCATCCCCCATTCCAAGCTCACATGAGCAAAACATATTTTCAATGATATGCTTATGAAATTTTTTGAGATGCTTATTAATATTTTGTATTAAAACCTCAAATAGGCATGATGTAAACATGAAGTGATGATTTCCTCCTTAATGTTGACAAATTTCAGAACGACCTATAGCTTTGCATTAACATGGACACACTTACCATGCACACATTGAGAATCTTCTTCAAATTTACCTATATAATTATTTTTTACTTTATCTGATCAAGGTCAGTTTGTCATAGGAAGGTGAGCAGTTCAGCAATTTAATAATCTGAGTATTTAGTAAGGTATAAAGAGCTGTTAACCTTCAGAGACTTACTGATCAAACATCTGTTGGGTGTTAGAAAGATCAGCCAAAACAAAGGACAGTAGGCTCCTTAGTCAGTACTGCAATGGTTCCCAAGTTAAAGGCTTGAGGACTGTTCAAGACCTATCCTGTTTTTTTACTTAAGTTAAAAGAAAAATGTATCCATAAAATATGAGAATGAAAATGCACCACTGCCTGTTAGAGGTGTGTACTCCAAAAGTGCCAGTCTAGATTTAAAATGCAAATGCTGGAAAAGACAAGAAATAATGTTGATCAGCAGTTCAAGCCATTTAAAAATATAAAATTCACTAATGATGCAAAATATTATGCTGAGTATATTTCTAATAATACAGGTGTGAAGTGGTTATAATGGTGGTCATTGAAAGTCCAAGTAAATGATTTAAAAATATGTAGTTTATATATGTAGACTGGGTTAGTTTGAATAGAGATGGACAATACTGACAGTGCATTTCAGAGGTTTTAGAGCCTTGTGGAATGACGTTGTTTGGGATTATTACAGGTCTTGTGTCCCTAGGTGAGTAATGATTTATGGCAAATATCCTATACTGTTTTCATCCATCTGCCAGAACGGTCCAAATTTGCAATCTGATTTGCTTTAAAATGACTCAATGTGTGCAATTTCTCATGTTTATTGAAACAGAATATCACTGCATATAGTGTGTGTCTCATCTCTGAAGATTGCATCGCTTCACTTTGGGGAATAACATTGCCATATATATTTATTATCTTCTATAGTGTATTCATTAAAATGACTAACAAGCCCCTTGAAGAAACACACTACCCACACTCTGAAATGTTAATCCCTTTTCTAGCAGGGTATATGACTGCTAATGTGACAATGACAGAGAAAAAAGAGTCTTACCCTCGGAGTGGTGGGAGAGGATGAGGAGGTTCACACAGGCGGCACCGGCTCCCGAGCCAAAGATGGTGATTCTCTCTGGGTCCCCTCCGAAGTGGCCAATGTTTTCATTGAGCCAGCGCAGGGCCTGGATCTGGTCCAACAAGCCATAGTTCCCCTTAGCAGACTGGTCCCCTGTGCTCAGAAACCCTGCGGGGTGAATTAGAACAAACACCGAGTGAAAAAGAGAAAGAGAATACTGAATAAGAGCAAGGAAAGAAGGAAAACAAATTCAGGAGCACAGGACAACATCATCCTGTGTGTTTGTTTTAAAGAGGAACTATCCCACATAAACAGAAGATGGCATCCTGTCATTGTCAGGAGCTTCTCAGCCTCCAACTCAGTCTGAGGAGATTTCAAACAGAGAACTTGCCAAATTACTCATTTTTTAATACCCACGCTGGAAATACAACACAGCTAAGAGAACTTGTCAACAGATAGAGGAGGAGAGCAACAGAAGGCATGTATCACCCACTTCCAGGACACACATTCACACAGTAGGTGCACACCCACAACAAGATAGAATAAACTGAACAAAATGTCACACGGTTTTTCATCACTTCATCATTTTCAGTAAACTGCTAACTGCTCAGGTAGGGAGCTGTTCAGGAGAGGATATGGTAAACAAAGCAAGCAAAGTGGCCCACTCATGTCTTGAACTTCGCATTCACCTTGTTGTTATATTATTGCTAACATTATTGGATTTATAATTTTAACACTTTGTGCCATTTCTTGAGCTTGAGCAGAATATCCCACAAAGGCTCATAACTCAAATCAGAACTTATTTTTCACTTAATATAAGTTAAAGTAGAATTTCACTTAAAAGGTACACTACTTAAACTTGCAGCCCTTGCATTTTTGTGAAGCTTGTAAATGATCTGTTTACTTCTGCAACATAATGACATCACTTTGTAACACCTGGCTTCTATTGGCTAGCGCTCCAACACTTTGTACGTGATAGTGAAAGGGATGGAACATCTCTAAGTGGTTGACCTGATTACAACAGAGCTGGCCAACCAGAGCAGACTGGGCTCTGGTTTCAGACAGAGGGTGTAATTGTTGGAATCTCATTAGTTACTTCTCTATACAGCAGTCTGCATTGTCAGAGTCCGCCATTCCCAAAATGGATTTGCATGATGTCCAATGGCAATCCAAGGCCTTCACTGAGCTTTCCATTTAGCCGCTTATAGCGAGACAGTCATTGTGAGGTCAGAGCTGAATACTTATTAAACCTGAAACAGCCATTAAGTAAAGTATAGGGAGTAAAGACAACAGCTGGTAAAAAAAAGTCTGGAGTGTTTTAGTGAGTTCACCTGGATTAATTATGATTTATAATAAGTGTTGACATTTATTTAGGGAAGTAGCATTTTCTATGATGCCAATGCAATATTTAAACATCATTTGCATTATAATAACTTTATAGCACTGTATAATTAATGATGTAGGCATGTCTTTTTAACACTCAATAACCTAGAAACTGAATTAACTTTAGATTTCATCATAAACTTCTTTCACCGCACTGCAAATCATATTTTAGACCCATAATCCAATCCAATACATTCATTTGTATGGGGTACAGTGAGATGCCTTGTATATGCTTGGTTCATCCCTGATTTGGTAAAGTCATTTAGCCTATAATGATAATTTCCATAATGTTATACAAAAAATATCACATGCAAAAAAAACAACTTGTTGGCTGATGAAAAAATCCTACTATAAACAAGCCTTGTGTTTTCTTTGCTACTGCGCCAGCATCCAGAAGTATGGACAGTATTTCCTTGACCTCTACTTAGAAACAATGCTAGTATGTCTGCATGAACAGCAATAATTCAATGTTAAGTAGATTAATCAAAATGTCCATGTGCCTGTGCCTTTATCTGGTTGTCCACCTCGGGATGAAAACTCCTGGGACAAAATGTTTTTGTGTTCACTGCGGCAGTGACCTCGATGTTGTACTTACAAAGCAAAAACATGGATGCAGCCATGATCGTTCAGAATCACTACTCATTTTCCTTGAGAGAACAAATGAATGCTCCAAAAAATTGCTCAATAATATGGATCTTGAGTGTTGAAAAAATGATCTGTCTTTTTACCTTATAAGTTAGAGGTAATAATCATGAGAGCTAGGTTCAATGTTCAGTTCAGTGATTTAGAAAAATGACAGGATTGACACATTTAAACGTAACCACAGCATGCTGCGGTGATAAGTGTGAGGCTATTATTGAAAACAGAAAACCTGTTACATTAAATCATACACAGTATTTTATTCCACTGTGGAGAATTTATTTTTGTTTATTATTCTGTTTTAAGCTTTTTCCTTTTCACATGTGTACAGTATAGTTGACTGTCCTTTTTATATTTCTACAACTGTTTCTTGCACTATTTTTAATATAAAAGTATATGGTTGTGAGGGTTACTTAATAATGTCAATGTATTCTCTTAGTTACCTGTGTAATACATACCTTATGTAATCAGTAAATGATTGTAGATATATAAACATGATGTAACCTGACTACTTTCCGTTTCTTTTGGATTTCCTTAGCATTATATGCAATTCAAAGAAATAAAATACAATAGAAATATCAAATGGATGTTTTTGACTCAAGTGTATTATGCAAGAAAAACTGAACAATGTAACCTTATCAAAAGTAGAAACCAAGATTTTTTTCTTCTCAGAAATGATATTTATTTTATAAAAAATAAAATATGAGCTGGCAGAAAATGCTGTTATAGTTTAACACACACAGTAAAGCTCACACACTGTTTTATGAACATATTGGTTCACAACCTTGAATTTAAAAACAAACCAAAGAAAGTGAAAACCATTAAGCAGACTCAGACAGGAGGTATATAGATTAGCACTCAAAGTATTAGCCAACAGAACAGTACAGCTTACAAAGAAGAAATACAATTCTTCTAGTAATCCTATTGTTTTTACATAATCTGATTAGATTTTACCTATTTTTTGTATCCAGATTAGTAATCCCATTACAGGTAATTCGATACTCCCCAATGTTTCTGTTGCATTGTTTGATGAGTCTTAAGATTGTCATTTCCAAAAGTACACTGTAGCTATTGCGCACATGACTTTGAATCGGATTACATACACACCAATAATACCTTAAAACGTGTTTGTGTAATGTTATTCTGCTAAGATCATCCCATCAGTCGACTGGCTCTTGGTTCGATGTAACTCTGACCCGGTGCCGTATCAGTGCTGACCTGTGCCACTTATCCGGACCACGGGCATGTGGAAGTGTCGGCTCCGTGGCACGCCCGGCCCAGTGCTGAGCACGCCTGCCACAGTTGCCTGGCAACTGTCCAGAGCTTTGGGCGAAATGATATGGACAGACACTCAGGAGAGCACTTGCAAACACACATTGGAGCACTTCCATATCCGAGGAAACAAACACACATGGACAAAAAACAGAGCACACACACGCCAATTGGGAGCGAGCATGCTAGCGCCTCCTCTTGCTGTCTTCGCAAGGGCAACATGAAGAGAGCAAATGTGGTTTATCTTCCATCATTGAAGTCAAGCAAGTTCCTTCTTCTGCTCTTTCTTTTTCACTAAGTTTTCTTTCTGATCCCCCCACCCTCCATCTGCTGAGCTAGGCTTCCTACTGACTTTAGCGCTGAGAGCAGCAGTTTATTAGGCTGAACTCATGCATATTCAACACTTGCTTTAGGTAACGGCCAAGCAACTGTGAGGGGAGTCATCAACCTCTAAGTAAAGACACTGGGCCGGAGATAGGGAAGTGAATGGATGAAAGGGAACAGGAGGAGTGGTGGGCCCTGATGGAGGGAAATTTAAATCAGAAATATTCACAACGTATTGAATCACGGTGAGTGTCCTGTGAGGAAAAAACTCACAAGGACAATCTGATGATAACCACTGTTTCAACTCATTTATCTTTTACAAAAATCATGAAAGCAAAATGCACGCTCCCATTGAATGCAAAAGGTTAAAAATGGTAGAAGCACTTAGCGTTTCTCTAATGTACGCTGATGAGATGAGTCATGGTTGAAACCATTATCTCTTATTGATATTGTATTGCACAGGAAGACAGGATGTATAAGTATAGAGAAAAATAAATCAAAATGGTTAATTACATTTTATTTTGACAGAGATGTGCGTCATCGAATTAAAAGTGGAAGCAACTCCACATCAATAGATTTTATTTTTATGTTATCCAGGGCTCTATAAGGAAAGCTTTATTCCATACATCCTGTCTGTGCACTTTTCATAAACCCCCAAGTCCTGCACAGGGTCAATGAAGGGGGGTCGGAAGGGAGAAAAGGAGAAAATAAAATAACATCAGACAGGTATTAAACCAAAGCCACTGTCAGTTCCCACATGACAGAGAGGTCAAAGGAATATTTTTGAAGCGCCGATTATATAATTCCACTGTGACGTCACGCTGGAGATGATTAGAGATGTCAAAAATCAGAGGGAAGATATCGCCTTTTTAATACTGAGCACAGAGAAAGGTGATTGAAGAGAGGAAACAAAGCAAGGTTTCTGTATCCGTGAGTCACGAAATGAATCAAGCAAAAGCAGAGGCGCTATTACCAAAAAAAAAAGAGAAAAAGGAAATAAAACCATTAGCAGGTGGAGAATATCTCCTGCACACTCGACTAAAGAAGCTGTTTTGACAAATGGAATAAAGTGAAATTGATTCTTCAGTACTGTGCGGTAACCTTGGGTGTTGAATGCAGGTGTGGATGAATATCTGTACTGTATGCAGTATTAGCAGTTTTGAAATAACTTAAGCTTCTCTGTAGATACCGGACTCTACCGTTATGTCGCATCCTCATAAGAGTCTATGTGCACAAGCATGTACTTTGAGTGGTAAATATTTTATATAACTGCAACAAAAAAAAAGGGCTAGTTTTAATGAAAACACTTTTCTGTCCAAGACCTGAAGTCAAAATCATTTCTAGCACCCCCTCGAGGCTTGTTTTTTTACACATCATACATTATGTATAATCACGTCCATTCTTTAATTCAAAGGTTAGTGAATATGTACAAATAAATACCACCCGAGTGTATTCCTTACAATATTAAAACAATTCGTTTTGTGAAATCATTTGTTGAATGTTTAAAAAAGGTGTAATCTTATTAATAATGTTGTTGATTTGCATATATTCGGAAATCTGGATACAACAATGTTTAATTTAGTTGACATATTTTTAGGCTGATAGAAGTTTTGATATCTTTGTGTAAAACTAATAAACTGTTAACTATACTAGAAAACATTTTTGCCATGTTTTTAGGAATACAAATTTATAAAACTCAGGCTATGAATGATTTAGGATGGCTTTGATTTGTCTATGCAAGTGATATTGAGGTGGGATTTCTGACTCTTTCATTTGAAAAAACACACAAAATTCTGCAAGACACTGCAGGTGAATACAGTTAACATCTTTAACTGTTAGATATTTCAAACGTTTCCAGTCGATTACTAACATTAAGACAATTATCTTCTCTGTATTTCTGAAATGTTATGTTGAAAAATGCAAATGAGTCATTATCTAATACTAACTCTTGGTACATGAAGTAGAAAATAAAAAAACACAAATAGACAGTCAATTCAAAAAGTATTTTGAATGTTTGCATCCACTAGTCTGGAAGGAGACTCTCTAAATGGTAAGTCAGCAATCACCCATTCACACACACATTCTTATAGTGAGGCACGTTCCATACAAGGTGCCATCTGCTCATTAGAGATTAACATTCACACGCACCCACACAAGGACACTTTGAGATGTCGATCGAACCACCGACCTTCCTAATGGTGGATGATCGCTACCTCCCAAGCCCCAGCCTATAGTGTGTAGCCTTAAATCTCCTTGTTGGTGCCAGAAGCTCCATCTGAAGAACTGCTGGCAGGTCAATTTCAATTATGCATCACTCTGTATGTCAAGTATACCCAGAAATGTAATTATATTGTAATTGGGCTTCCTCCTGCTGAACTAATGTTATTTGAGCACGCCGCCCATAGGCTTCCAATGTCATTGTGTTTATTACCTTACTTATCTCACTCAATTTTTACTCTCTAAGGACCATTCACATGGTGCCAAGCTGTGCAGTGAAACCAGGCTGTCCCGCAAATTTAAAAAGTAATGCTTCAGACGTCACACTGACACAGAGATGTTTCCAAGCGCTTCAGAGAAAGTTCTATTTCAAATTCATAGCCCTTAAAAGAGACAGGTCATCTAGTCACAACATTAACTGTGTTAGTGAGAGAGATGAAGAGTCTGATGTTAAAGTACGTAGTAATTGCATCAATACATTCATTTTAATGTTGATATCACGCAAGCAGCTCCGACGGCTACACTAGATGTTATTGGTGAGTCAAGTTAGAGATACTACAGCCTGCATTAGTGGCAGTATAGTGCTTATGGATGTACAAACAGCTATTACAGGCTTATTTTGATACTGAAATAAACCGCCATGGCTCTAAGGCAGGTTGTGGAGTCATAAGAGGTAATTTTTTTAAATTCCTAGATGATATTTTATGAACACTAGACACCTTGACCTTTTGAGTTTGATTGTGACACTTCGAACATCAAGTACGACTCGCTGCATTAATTATTTCCTTATATTTGATTGGTCCAACTGTGCAGCTGGCTGGCAGCCTGGGAGGCAGATTGGTGTCAGTTTCACTCAGAATACCTATACGTCATTAGTGCTCAATGTGAACTTTGCCTATATAATGAAGGAAAAGGTTCTTGGCTACAACCGGAAACCTTCCACACGCACAATTTCAACATCGCATTCCACAAAATCACATTCGTAATAAGCACGATAAAGTTTTACAAAGTAAAAACTTTGTCCCTTATTTTCAATATCCAACATCTTGGTGTGCAAATCACAATTAGACTGACTGTATTTCATTTTCATTTATACGGTTTTATTCAGATATATCTTACATATTTTTAGAGTATATTTTCCTTTTTTGTTTTGTAATTTTTATTCTATAGAACTTTCATTTTTTTGCAGATATATTGCAGATGTTTTAATAGTCCTTTTCCTTTTGTCTATTTTTATTTTTTTATGCAGCTTTTCAATACAGAATATATATTGAGAATATATTTGTTTTATGTATTGAATTTTTATATCTATACAACTTTTATTTTAATTCAGATATTTCTTGGGCTTTTTCTGTAATAATCCCTATACAGATTTCATTGTAATTCTAATATATCGTGGATATTTGAAAGATTATCATCATATTATATTTGAATATTTCCAACATGTTTATTTCATTTGACTGTTTGGCTTTCTCATACCATGCTGATCGTAGGCACCAACACACCAAAGCAAATTCCTTTTCGGCTAGAACCGGCCAATAAACCGGATACTGATTCTGATCCGTCGTGCACTGAGGGGGGGCTCGGGAAAGACGAGTTGATATTTGCCTGCAGAGTGGGAAGATTGTGGTTCTGGTTGTGGAGTGGGAGGTGTGTTTCACTGTATTTAGAGTTGTGAGGAGGCAGCAGGCTGCAATTAATTGAAAGCAAAACCTGTGCTGGCTAAAAATACTCTTTATGTCATATTTTAAGGCATGTTTTTGAGAACAACTGGCAACCAACTTCAAAACGATTCCCAAGGCACACTGGGTAAAGTAGTGTTTGTGCATACGCTTTGACATGTACTAAAATAGGTCCATGCCCATGGGTTTCAAATTATATAGTTATATAAGTGATGGTTGAATGAGGAACTCATAAAAGTGTGTAACAAATTGGGAACGTGAGGATGTTATTTTTGGATATATAATTTGACATTTTTTGGTCTGTACTTAAAAAAGAAAACTCAACAGTATTACAAGTTGAATGGAATAATTAGAGTAGCAGAAGTATGGAGATATTGAGTATGTCCAATTAACAAAATAATGGTAGTTACACACTTTAAAGGATGAAGCACAATCACTTTGGTTACATTTATCAAGGTTTTCCACCAAAGTAAAGCTACTTTTGAAGATAACAGACAAGACAATGTGGACTCTTAAACGTTCAAGCTGCTCTAATCAATATTTCAATAACAATGGTTGAAATGTGTAATGTGAAAAGGGTTTTACACAGGGTTTTTTACATTTAAAGCTTTTACTGATGTTTTCAAATGCTGCTTTGACTGTCTGTCAGCATATTTAATGACATGATCACCCTAACCTTTTAGCACCCTTAGGACATACATACTGGTTGTCCCTTGATTCATCTCAGAGATAATATTGGAAAAGCCCCTACAATGCTAGACACTCTATTAGACACTACTTACTCTACCCTAGAATGACTTGAATCGTACTGTTTTAGCTAATCTTTCACTGTAACTGGGTGGTGAGATTGTGTCCTCTAATACTTTTTCAAGTGAACATTTTCTGTCTTCCATCTATTTTCATTAAGCCTTTTTACATGCCCAAGTGTTTGAAATGTGCTATACAAACAATGCTGTCTGGGTTCAGTCTGACCGCTGTGGACAACCTTGTTTCCAGGTGCAGCAGACATGTATTTACAGCAAAAAGATCTGCTAAATTCCCTGTACCCTGTCTTCCCAGATCAGAATAGCAGAAGTTGGTGAACAAATTGGAGCATTTAGCAGCTAAAGAGAACTATACAGTATAGTCGCTTTATTGGGTGGAGACCAAAACAGAGCTTCAAGACGGACAAATCCTATATAACACACAACAGTGGAGGGAAGACCCAAAAAAGCACAATAGGTGATGCAGAGCTATTAAGTTATCAAGCATATACCTTGGATTATATTTTAAAAACGGCATAGTACTTCAAGTGCGCACTATCTAGCTTACTTATGTAGAACATGAAAGTACTCTATCAGGATTGTGTAACTGTAGATCATTTTTTTTGATCAGGAATAAAAGATTATCAGGAAATCTCTAATAATAACCTTATTTTTTACAGGGTAGCAAATCATGTATTTTTTGAAAATACATGATTTGCTACCCTGTCATTCCGAAATAAAGTAATTTAAGATGATAATAATGATACTTATCCTAGCTACAATCACTGCTACCATGATCACTGGCTAAATGCTTATCCTATTGAAAGTCAATGTAGACAATAGGCATATGTTTGCTCAGACGTTCACTTCATAATCATTTTCGGATGATTTTATGTCAGTGTTATGTTGGTAGTGTTGTTGTAGTGATTGTAGCACCTCAGCAGGTAATCAACACATCTAATCAATAGACATTCAGACCACCAGTATTGATCACTCTGGATGTTAACATGGACAACTCATTTCCAGTTATTTGTCTTGAGCTTCTCTAAAACCTCTTCCGATCTCTAGGACAAACAGTAACACATGACTAAGATATGTTGAGTCTCAAAAGATCACCCAGTACACTTGTACATTTAAAATGTGGCAGGCTAATTACCAATGTTTGCTTAATAACTCTATTTAATCATTGTCAAATCTGTGGTTATTAAATGTGGTGGTTTATACTGCTAAATGGGCTGCTTTTACTTAAAAAATAAAAAAGGTGGAAATGCAGAGAAAACGTTTCCAGAAGAAGCGTTTCATCTCCCTTCCTGAGGTGAAAAATGTTCTCACTCTCCCAGCCCTCGATGGTGGGCCTTTCCCCAGAGTTCATTAATTAGTTAATTAGTTAATTAGTCCGAACAGATGGCCGTGCAACACAAATCAGAAAGCTCTCTGGGCCGGGAGCAGGAATAAGGTAGGAGAAGGTGAGCTGAGGAGCAAATCTGGAAACAACTGTCCCCAAACATCTGAACCAGGCTGTGTGCAGCAGACATTTTGCCCTCGCTCACCCATTTTCATTCCACAACGACATAGCGTATGATAAATTAATAAGAAAAGTATTATGACATTTGCTTTAAGATGCATGTGTACGTGTCATAGTGGAGTGGAGGCATAAGGAGTTTAAGCGGCGTGGAAGGGAGCTGTGGTCACACTGCAGGAGCGTTTATTTAAATGAATACTTTGCATCACTGCAGATACGGAAAAACATTTTCTGACGGTTTATTTTTAGACCGTTCCCATATTCCCCCCCAACCCCTCTTCTGTTTCCTTTCCCTTCACTTTCTCTCCATGTTTTTCCCTCGCTCATCTTTCTCTGTTCCCTGCTCTCTCTTCTTCCCTTATACGCGACTCCCAATCGCTCTCTTAAAGGCGCAGGCATTGTATGAAATGAGGTTGGCATGTGTAAGCTCCTGTGTGTGTAAGTACAGGATAATACTAAAGATTAGAACATTAAACCATTAAAAAAAGGCATGCCTGTGTTTCTCACTTTGACTCAAATTCACAGAGTCAGAGAGGAGCCCCATTAAATATTCAGATGTATGCTGCATTATTCATATGTATATTTTACGCACGGCACACAACCTAGTGGCGCGCGCTCACATTCTGTCACGTGCACAGCAGGTATTTGTATGCACATGCATCTTTATGCTACACAAACATACTAACACACACACACACAAACACACACACACACACACACACACACACACACACACACACACACACACACACACACACACACACACACACACACACACACACACACACTAGGATAATCGCCTTAGTACAGTAACCCATTTAAAGCATATCTGAGAGTGAGAGAGAGAAGGAACACACACTCGCCCACATACCAAAAATGTTCAACAACGTTAAAGGAATCGAGGACACTGCGTCATCCCTCATGAGCAGGGTTGCTCTCCGCCTTTATGTGCATGTATATCTTTTCAATGATCGTGTGTGGAAGTCAATATCCATAGTGTAGAATGCATGAGGGCACTTCAAACATGACAATTTAGATCAACCAGACAGCAAACACCAATGACCATTTTCGCCTTGGGTGGGTGTTTGTCAGCAAGATTGCATCAAAATTACAGGACTGATTTGCCTGACACTTGGTGGAAGCATCGGCCAAATAAGAACCCATTTCATTTTTGGTGTGGGTGTGTTAACAGGGACGATGTATTAGAAACTCTTTTGCATTCACATTCTAATATAAAGTAGGGCATTTGTTCTGCATTCATGTGGTGTTGAGCTATATATGCATAAATGAGTTACCAACTGGGAAATTTCACATGAAAGCCCCCCAAAAATCTGAGCAACTCTGGAAGTTGCCAAGGATTTTGCTTCATGGATCAGTTTTCTTTTCTCTTTGCAGTAACACCAATACTGGATATACTGAGCAATAGAGAAGGTCTTCATCACATCTTATGTAACTGCCAAAGACCTTATTCCTTTTCGTCCAGACCCTCCTGGGACACATGTTGTTAGCATGTCTGCATAGAATCACCGAAATAACATTAAGCTTAACAAGTTCAATGTAAAAGTATTAAACTAATTAATAAAACTCAGTACTATGCTGTTTTTAAATAGACAAAAAATAGATATAAGTAATGATATGATAATTGCTCATGATGGTCTTCATTGGAAGTCCAGGTAAAAGAAAGTAGTACAGTATAACTAGTATAAAATAATATAGGATATAAGGATATAACTCAGAAAATGGGGCTATTGGAGACATGAATGCACCGTTGGCCTTGGCGGACGTCTGAGTAATTCTAGTTTAATACTGCATTCAACAAACCTGACTTCAATTTATGAACAGAATCTCACGCCCAATTTGTTACAGGTCACCATTTGTCTGGCAGTGGGGAAAAAGAGCTCATAACAAGCTGAAATGGAGCACGGTAAAGTCGAAGGTCCAGGTCCTCATTCCACTAACCCTCAGTTCGTCCTTGTCCCCTCTCCATTGGCACGCTCAATAACGCTCTGGATTGTGTTACCCCTCTGTTAATACTCTGCTGCAACTCTTGGATGGCATCCTAAACGACTCCCATTTCTCTGTTTATCATTATTCTGATATGTTGAAACAGGCGTGATGCAATAAACAAGATCTGATTACCCAACCTGGCAACCGCAATTCCAGCGTTAGATAGTCTGTGTGCAAACACCTCCGAAAAATGACGGCTAATGTAAATACTTGACTCCACTGATATCCAGCAGCACAAGGGCTGGGTACACACACACACACACACACACACACACACACACACACACACACACACACACACACACACACACACACACACACACACACACACACACACACACACACACACACACACACACACACACACACACACACCTACCACAGTGACAGGCCTTGCAAGCTTTGCAAAGCTCTAACAGAATGGACAAATAGAATAACTCCTAATCCAAAAATACACTGAAAGCTACAAACACAGATTTCAATTGTGTTGTGAATGACTGAATGTACACCAAAGGCAGGAAGGGGTCGGTGGTGTCTCTGAAGTGTTGTGAGTCTGATCCTTTTTTCGCTTGCATAGTGAATATTCATAGATTTAAAAAATATATAATATTTATTTCCTACTATAGACAAATTACAGTAAGTAAACACATTTTCTCAACACAAGTTGAGCACATTGCATTTCTTTATGAATAAAGATGTTTCCTAGTCTTGCACTTAGAATGTTTTACTCTAAATTGGACCATCATTTACAAAATGAACACAAAGCTGTGTTAAGGAATTGAACAGAGAAATAGTGATCACAAATTCTTTAGGAAAATGAAAATGAAGAAGGGATTGTTTTCATTGACTTCTATACAAAAGGACCTCTTTTTGTCAACAAGTTGGGTGGCCCCCTGCTGGCTATTAGAGAGAATGCAGGTTTAAGGAACTTCAGACCTACTGTAAACGTTTTTATTCTACTTCTGCTTCTCGACCAAAACCCTCATCATTGGTTAGTTTGCCCTTCTGATACAGAAGCTCTCTAGAGATACTCACCATTTATACCTGTCTCTCTTTTGTGTGCTCCGTCTACTTTCCCTGACATGTTCTTTCTGCTGTAGTGTCTCAACTCTGTTGACGTAATTTAAGAGCGGCTTTAGAGTGGCTATTTTGTATGTTTTTGAATGGCATCTTAACAAGTGTATGCTGTTCCTGCATGAAGTGACATTCATATGCATTGTGGTGTTAGCTTAGATTAAGACAATAACAGCCTGCAAAAGGATTGGCTTGAATGTTGAATGATGATTTTTTTTGATTGCACCACCATTTCTAAAACCATGAGTGTAGTGCTATTTGTTTCAGTCCCAGAGCGCTCCAATGACATGCGAGCACGTTCAGGGCTGTGGTTCGTTTAAAAGGTTATGTAACCAATGTCAATTAACACTCTCCAGCCAAAATCAGAGCAGCAGAGAGTCAGTTAATCAGTCTGAATTGATCGATGAATGATTGTGGGTAATCCCTACATTATTTGCTGGCCACAGCGACTTTATAGTACCAAAAGTTGTTTTACCACATGAAATCCCGGAGCATCTACGTGAAGGCAGCAGGAATGCTACGTAGATAAAACCGCAGCCTTTGAGAAATGGCGCTGCAGAGCTGCTACTCAGTACTATTCACACACATCCACTAAGGAGTGGCTCAGTCAGTAGGGGCTTGGACTGGGAATCGTAGGGTCGCCGGTTCAAGTCCCCGAACAGACTTGAAAATATGGAAAGTGGACTGCTACTTGGAGAGGTACCAATTTCACTGTGTGTGCTCTGCTGTGTGCATGTATGTGACTAATAAAGAGGGTTTCATCCGATTCATCTAAGGAGGCATCCATTTACCAGGATGCATTAAACCCTCTTTCCAACTTAGTTTTTTTATCAAAAGCAAATAGTAATTTATTTTTTGTTACACTGCCCGGCCAAAAAAAAGGTCACAAGCCTGTGGGGGCAGTGCTATGATCTGGGGTGGCTGCAGTTGGTCTGGTCTAGGTTCAGCAACGTTATGTGCCCAAAGAATGAGGTCAGCTGACTACCTGAATATACTGAAAGACCAGGTTATTCCACCAATGGATGTTTTCTTCCCTGATGGCACGGGCATGTTCCAAGATGACAATGCCAGGATCCATCGGGCTCAAATTGTGAAAGAGTGGTTCAGGGAGCATGAGACATCATTTTCACACATGGATTGGCCCCCACAGAGTCCAGACCTGAACCCGATTGAGAATCTTTGGGATGTGCTGGAGAAGACTTCGCGCAGTGCTCCGAATCTCCCGTCATCAATACAAGATCTTGGCGAAAAATTAATGCAAGACAGAAATAAATGTTGAGACATTGCAGAAGCTTGTGGAAACGATGCCACAGCGAATGCGTGCCGTAATCAAAGCTAAAGATGGTCCAACAAATATTAGATTGTGTGACCTTTTTTTTGGCCAGGCAGTGTATGTCTATGGTTATTATATTAATTACCAGATGAAAAAGATCATCCGCCATGTTTTTGTGGAGATTTTGTGTACTCATGTTGTGAAGCTGAACATCTAGACATAAAGTAAAGCTTTTAGTTTGCTGAGATAGTTAGCACGATTAACTGTGATTCAACTTTATCACATTGGCTTTACTGCATGACATACTGATGATTGGATCTTCTAGGCTTAAACATTTTGAATTTGAACTGCAATATGCGAAATGCAAATATTCAGTTTCCTTAGAATAAAAAGTCACAGGGCATTCCAGTGCGCTGCGCCCATTTATAAAACACACAACCTGATAGACATCAGCAGTCTGACAGACAGAAGGGGGTCAAGAGATGACACATCACAAACAAAGTCTGCTAACAAAACATCAGATGAATTTATGGCTTATAAAGCCCGGCAGGATGCGGCACACCACACTTACCGAGCACGCCCAGTCGATAGTTCATGGTGACCACGATGACATTTCCATACGCAGCCAGGACGCTGCCATCAAACAAGTTCCCTGAGCCCTCCATGTAGGAGCCTCCGTGGATGAACAGCATCACAGGCTTCTTACGACGATCGCGGATATCTGCACAACAAAGACAAACAGCATTGTTTTCATCTCCATTTATTCTCTGGGAAAAATTCTCAACCACACAGTCAAAATGTTTAAAGGCCCTAATGAGTTAAATAAATACTTCACCCACAAAAGGATAATTTTGTATCAAATACTCAACCTGTGTTACCTTGATTTATTTAACTATTTATTGAAGAAGAAGGAAAACATTTGTTGACTAATTGAAATGAATGGAGGGTCGAATTTAACGATGAAAACCTCTGTTTACAAGCTCATATAACATGTGCAGTATAAGCCAAGTCTCAGTCTTGCGAGCCTGAAGTATATTATAAAGTTTTAGCAGAAATGCATTTGTTTGGGAAGTAGTGAGTATAGGACTTGATAAATATACATGGATAATACTACAAAAGTATGCATGTTTTGTGTAAACAAAGATATACTTTGGTTGTTTTTTAAATGTGGCTCAATTACTACGATTCATAAAAAGGTTTGTTTACTGTGGAGACATGTGAGAAAAACAGTTTCCTTCCAAAATTCAAATTTATTCAGAGCTCGACTAATTGGAAATTGTAATCTTTGTGGTGAAATATTATTTTTTAAGTGACAACAGGTCTACCCACTTAAAACTGACAGTTCTAGATTTGTAGAACCGCAGCAGTTTTCAAAGTAAAAACAATGCCTCTATCGCCTCTTTTCGCTTGGAAAAAAAGATGTACATACTAAGTACGAAGCATTCTCAATTGCCTTTAAGTTGGAAGCGTGTTTCATGTGTGCCCCTACCGATGGTAGATTCCCAAACTTTTCTTCCCCTGCATGTGTGGAGCAAATGGTTGCAGCCGGTTCAGATGCCCTCTCTGTTATTGTTGCCCATCAGTGTGTTGCTATGGTTCACTCTCAGCCCACCCCCCCCCTAGCAGCGTCTGTGGTACGGTCTGACCGTGGACGAGGCTGCGAGAGCGGCCAGTGCAGCCCAGCTAGGCTGAGCGTCTGTACTGTGCAGGGCCTGTGGATAATTTGTATGAAAGCCAGACCAAGTGGAAACATAAATAACAGCCACAGCATCTGTTTACCCTGATGAGCTTCAGCACTCAGAGATGGGGAAGAGAGACAGAGAGAGAGATAAAAGGGGGTAAGATGTGAGGGAGCGAGGAGATGAAAATAGGGCAGTGTGAGAGAACTGACGGGGGGGAAGCGACATGGAGGGGAGGTTCACCGCGAAAAAACATGATAGCAAGGACGAAAAAAAAAATGTTACAAAGCAAGTCATACATCGCGAGGTACGCTAATGAACACTCAAATTCACACAGGATTCACACCGTATTCATAGACACACACACACACACACACACACACACACACACACACACACACACACACACACACACACACACACACACACACACACACACACACACACACACACAGAGACACACACACACTTGCATAGGCAGCTGCGATGTCGAGTCGCTATGGAAACTGCTTCTCGCTAATAGAACTGCACCAGCCATTCCATTGCACCGACTCACTGAATGCCTGTTGCCGTGGTAACAAATTCTACTCACGTATTTGCACACCCGCCTGCATCACCACCTGAATCTCAGGTTACACATGCACTTGGGGTGCGTCACTCGCATTCGCACCTAACACACACATAAGGGGACGCGGAAAATGGCACATATGGCTTCACACATGCAGAGATCTTTTGTGGATCAAACGTGTGACACAGGCAGACTGTCTAAAAATAAAGATTTTCAGTCGTACACTCTGACGCGCTGCTCTTTTTCTGCTCTTCTCCGGTGTATTCTGGAGCTCGGCTGATTTCCCAGAGGATATGTAAACAAGTTCAATTATCCCGGCATTAACAGGACAGTATAGAGTAGTGACATATCAGCACGTCTCGCAGTAACCCTCGCACCATAAATTAAATCTTGGGTGACAAGGAACGTAGGCTGAGATATAGCAGCCATTTTAAAAGATTCAATCTGTTATCTTTTATTTCACTTCTAAATTAATGAATGTCGGTGCTGTGTTTACTCAATTGTTTAAATGCAAATGTTATTGTCAAACATCAAACATGTACTGATTAGGCATCGGGAGGAAACAAAGATAATAATGATTATTGTCTGACGCCTACATTGCCCATAAAGCAACGTGGTTGGTAAAAGTTGGGTTGGACACTAGTAGCCTCGAGCATCAGGCAGACTACAGAGGTCTGGTTTGCTTACTTCTTTTATCTCCAAATGAGGGCTGCAAAAAAACAAATCATATGTTTATTATCTCTGATTAATTTGACTATGGACTAATTGTTTTTTTCAATGGTTTAATGCTTTAACTAAAATACAAAAAAATGAATGTAATAAATGCATACTGGGAATGCAGCCATGGACTGAGAATAAAACATTGATTTACACATTTATTTATTGTTTTTTTGTCATGACTCATTTTCAATTAAATATTTTTCTTAATGATCTCTGTTTTTTTTGTATTCTAAGTATGATAAAGCATCTTCCATCTTTGGATTATGTCATTTCATTGTTTATTTAAATGTTTTGCGTTTTATTTAATATTTTCTGTAGCACTGTAGCTACATCACAAACAAAAGTTGTTTAATATAATTATTTGTTTTATCATATTTATTTTGAATAATAAATTGCCAAAGTTTCAGTTGTGAAGCATGAATAGTAGAGTAATGGCATGAAATATTGCAAACACTCCAACTTTAAATTATACACCAGTGCCTCTTCGACCTCATTTCAGCTAATTAGCACTTTCTAAATCTGCCATTTTGTGCAGATTTGCTCAGCTCTCAGAAACAAAAGCTACAGCGTGTGCCATATCTTCCAACATACTCCAAACAAATCAATGATTACATTTATTGCCAACTATTTTTATAGTCATTTAATCGATTTAATCAATATGTTGTTGAAGACTCCCTAGCCCTATTTCTTTTGTTTTTATATTTTCCGATTATTTGTCTTCAACCTAAACCAAAACCGATTTAAGTGACATCACTCAAGGTCCCCCAGGATCCATACAAAGCTTTGTACAACTTTATATCTCAATATCCAGCAGTACTCCCAAAATCTGTAATTTGGTGGAATTCCCTTTTAAATCTTTATTATTATTTACGCAAGTTTTAGTGACCTCTCGTTACATTATTGGCACTTAAATAAATAAATAGCTCCTTTGTAAGCTAGCCTCTGCTTTACTAGCCTTGCCCAGAAAATGTACTTTCCCCTTGAGGCTTTCTTTCATTGGTTTTTCATAAAACATGGAAGTGTTTATCTTTTGTCCAGGTTCAATTGGAATTTATTGCTCCTCTCAAAGCACAAAAAGTATAAATTGAGCAGCATGCAGTTTTAACTAAGATGGATAAACCAATTATGTTAGCATACAACAACTACAGCTCTCGTTTATAGTTCAACAATGCATTTACGTTATGTTAACCCTGACAAACACAAAGTACCCATTTAGTGTTCCTGGCGTCAAGGTCTTTACGGTATGAAGATAGTATATCTGAAGCTAAATTATAAAATTCTTCTTGTTTCACTTAAAAAATATTACATTGTGAATATAAGAGCCTAAAAGGGTTACTTTTCCCAAATAGTCAGAACCTTTATGAAATGTAAACGTTTTTCAAAAACCTGCAGAGTCAAGGAGTAGGCCAAAAATGCTAAATAAAAAGTCTCCATTTATTTTGTAATAAAAGATAAAAAGCCCACGCATACAATGCCTTAATAAAAGACCTCTACCTCGACACTTGTAAGCACTTCTGACAACATTGACTTTTAATAGGTATGCTTAAAAAATTATATATTTCTGGGTTTTATATATATGGGACACAATGTATTCCTATTTTGATGAAAAAGACTTTACAGGATAAACAACCTTTAGTTATAATCGAAAAATGAAGACTCCATATGCTAGAGAGGATCCGTTTTGTGCAATTAAAGAGGACATAGTATGCTCATTTTCAGGTTCATATTTGTATTTTGTGGCTCTACTCTGACATGTTTCCATGCTTTAAAGGTCACCTATTTTACAAAATGCACTTTTTGCTGTCTTTTATACATAAATATGTGTCACCGGTGTGTAAGGAGACTCACAAAGTGTCAGAAAATACAACCCTCTCTCTTTTCCTCCTTACCCACATCTCTAAAAACGGGGGTACAAAGGAGCTGATCCAGATTTGCTGCCAATATGACGTCAGATTGGAAATGTGGGCTGGCTTTACATTGAACTCCTGGCAACGTCCCACCCCCCGTGACACGTCCCAACCTATCGCCCGTAATATACAGTTGCGAGCTGAATCCCCTCTGCAGCCACCTCTGTGTCTGTGTGTTCAGCAGGATGTCTGCAGGAGGGACTTAGAGTTGTTATATATATATAATACATATAATGTCACTGTTGTAGTGGTAAACACTGAGAAGTGTTTCTTAAATAGAGACAGCGAGAGAGACCATGACGCTCCAAAGGGGCGTGGCCAGCTTCAGCTCAGCTCAAATTTAAAGCGACAGTCACAGAATCAGCACTTTCAAAAACGGGGCTGAATTAGAGGGATAGTGGATATGCTAAAATCAATTATCTGTTTGGTATTTTGAGCAAAAAACATGTCGGAGACATGTTTTTTTATACATTTGAAACCTATAATATATGCCATAAAAGAGCATAATAGGAGACCTTTAATATTCAAAAACTCTTTATTTCTCTCATACTGCCTGTGCTGCAGCACCTCTTTTCACCCTCTGTCTGAAACCAGAGCCCAGTCTGCTCTGATTAGTTAGCTGGCCGGCTCTGCAGTGATTGGTCAACCGCTCAGAGCTGACCCGCCCCTTAGCCTATCTCGTACAATAACGTTGAGTGCTAGCCAATAGAAGCAAGTGTGTTATACAGTGATGTCATTATGTTACAGAGGTAAACAAAGTTGTCCAATGGAGGCATTTCAGGCAGGGGGGGGCTGGAGGGAACATTAGGATTTTAGCTTTGCAGACCACTTACATGCACAAAAACCTATATAACACTACAGGAAAGGAAAGACCCCAAATAGGGCCTCTTTGAGTATATTACATAATATAATAATATAATATATTTTTAAAAAGAGGATGGATCTGGTTGGATGCAAGGGTACATAGTACAATGATTGGCGGGGGCTCAGCACAAACAGAGGGGTGATTAGGGGGTGCAGGTTCGCAGGGGAAAGTCTCACTCAGCCCAAATCCAAGGGCTACAGGGCCAACAAGGAGCTCACTGTCCTTCCTGCAGGCCACCAAAACACTGGCACATTATTCACTCCTCTCTTTCCTACCTAACTTGATACTATCCTTCTCTAAATCCACACTCCTCACACTGCTATTCTCAAGGCAACATTTTACCGCCGGATAGAAACTGCCTACTTCTTGCTTCTCCATTATTCTGCTCCTCTCTCATTCATTCTCTATGGAAATCTGCATTGATTTGGAGTGTAAAAAGTTTCATCCTGACTCAGCACTTTAATGTATTTTTGTGCATCCAAAACCCAGGCGCAAACAATGAAGTCTCTCGCACATTTTTTAACAAACAAACTTTTTCTTAAAAGGAAGAAAAGCTGCTAATAATAGGATTTTTCCAACATTTTTTAGGAATCTCTGTCCGATCTATACCTTAGTAATTAGAGTGAGGAATTTGGATCTACCCGAGCCCCCCTTATCCTGTCAAGATCCATCAGGTGTTGGCATAAATGTCAAGCTCTACCAGTCTCCTCATCATCCACCCTCTCAATCTCTCTCTCCCTCCACATCTCTCTAACTTTCAAAGCTTTGTAAATGTCATTTCATCATGCACTTGTCTTCATTATGACTATTTTCCCCCTCCTACCCCCTTGGTTGCCCTCCCCTTGTGCTCTCGCAGTGCTCAGCTTTTCCTTTTCTTTCATCTCTATTCTATCATTCTGCTCCTCTCCGAGGCAATCCTGCATGAATCCTTCCTTCTGTTTTCACCGTTAAGAAACCACACAATTGGATTAGCTACATCTGTCTCTTTTTAAACCATAGCAATTAGAGATGCAAAGGAGAGAGAATTCACTACCCAAATAGCACAGAGCCCTCAAATACAAAAAAAAAGAAAAAAGAAAAACCACACACATTGGCACAAATTAGAACACATGCACTCAGGCGTAGATTTGCACATGCACCGCGCTCGAGTAGGCACACGATGCACAAATGCAGTGCACCCTATGTGTGCAGAATGCTATGTAATATATACAGTATGTCTGGGCACGTGTGCAGAAGCAGATGCATACTGTCTGCATAGATTTTGGTTGCATCAGTAAAGGGTAGTGAGAGCATCTCCATTCGCCTGCTGCAGTGAACTTGAAAATGTACAGCAGTAGCAGAAATATGCAGGAATCCTACTTCTTTAATAAATGAAGACTTGGACGATGTCAAGAAACATTATGAAGGACAATAATTCAGCAGTGAATTTCAAAAGGACTTGAGTGCATCAAAAGCGCAGGTGAAAAAAAAGGAGTGAATATTGATTTCCATTGATGCATCACGCAGGATAGTGAGAACATCAGCGTGTGGTAGATCAACCACATCGCAACCCAAGGAGGGAAAGTAAATTAGCTCTCTGTGCAAGTACCCAAAACGCAGCATTTGTGACAGGGGGGAATGAAGAACAACTACTTTGTATGGAGCTCTTAATGCGCTTCAGCTAAACGTGTGCCTGTGAGGAGGAATAGCAGATTTGTGCGCTAATAAAAGCAGTTAACATCACACAATGTCATTTGCACACACAGTGATGAGTCTAAGATGATTATTAATACAGATGCTAACACAACAATCCCTACAGAGCTAGTGAAATGGAGCACGAGGAAGAAAACTAAAACATGCAATTAAAATACCTTCATCCCTGGGTCTGTTCATCGTAGATTCGTCTTGTTTTTTAGTGAGCGGACCTGAGGTTTTGAAAAAAAGGGGGATGGGGGAGACAAAAGACAGAATTAAAAAAGATTGCATTTTGCTGAAAACCAAGAGAAGATTAAAAGGGAAAAATTAGATGTAATACTTTGTTAATTTTCAGTGGCTTTTTTAACTTCTGCAGAGAAAATGTTAACACACCGTTTTCTTTAATAGATTATCCCAAACTCATCTGTTTTAACTGCTTAGGATCTAGTCACGCACTGCCTTGAAATGACCCCAGAGGCCACTTCTCCTCAACCCAGCTCCCTATCAGTCCTGACACTCTGCTGCTCTGTAAGGGAAAATCAATGAGCAGAAACAAGCCATCACTCTTTTCAGTCAGAAAAGGCGGAGGAATGCCAACATTCTCAGTATCCTGCTCCGGCTCAGGACAGTGTTGCAATCCTGAGGCAGAAAGTCACCGCACGAGACTAGAATGTCAAAACACTGGAGCAGCACGCACGCACGCACACACGCACGCACGCACAGTGCTCATCCTGAATACATGTGGCACGAATACTCAGAGAAATGCTGGCACACAGCCTGAAATGTGAGTCTTTCCTCCCAAATTAGCAAAGAGGGAGCTCTTTGATATTTACAAAGGATCCCCCTCACCAAGGTCAAAGAGGAGCCCCACATTAAGCTTTAATGCTAACGCCGGTTAAACGCTCCATAGGGCACAGATAATAAAAATGCATTTATCACAGTGACCAACCAACGCCCTGGTGTGTCAACCTCTGTAAGTCTTAACTGATAAGCATCCCATAAGTTGGTTTTGTCTTGGTTCCTGTCGGTGAAGCTTTCCATCAGCCCACAATTACCGCTGCGTTTTCTGTCCTTCTTGTTCACTGTCTACATACACACACCTTTGAGAAAGCCATTAAAACACACTCACGTGCACACACACACACACACACACACACACACACACACACACACACACACACACACACACACACACACACACACACACACACACACACACACACACACACACACACACACACACACACACACACACACACACACACACACACACACACACACAGAGCATGTTAACAGTGTCCTTATCATCTGTTGCTGCCCTCTTCTTCGTATCCATGCAGCAGCACATTCCCTGGTCCACGGGAGCGGTTGCAGTCTCTCATTCTAAAGGATACTCTTGCTAAGGAGTTTATCACTCTGCTGGAGTACTTCTGACATGTCTGTCTGCTCTACCATTCTGTTGGAAGCCTACAGAGGAGTAAAGGTCCAGGAAGAAGGACAAAAAAAAAACGTATTATAAAACTATTGACAAGTTAAATTGTAGAGGTCAATTTTTTCAATTTTAGTGTCAGACATTAGAATAAATAAATCAGAAAAGGCTATTTTTTATATTGTTATTTTCCTGCCTTTCAAAAATAATTTAAAATGTCAAGAATAAGGTCAACTTTTAGTATCAGTGCCAGTCTAAAGAATCAGTGCCAGTTTAAAGAATATATAACTCTAATATATACTGTATATATATACAGTATATATATACTGTATATATATATACACTGTATATATATATACAGTATATATATACAGTATATATATATACTGTATATATATACAGTATATATATACAGTATATATATATACTGTATATATATACTGTATATATATATACTGTATATATATACTGTATATATAAATATAACTTTTTGGCACATTTTGGAATTATGTCACGTAAAGCCAAAAAAAGAAGATACCATTTATAGAATAAAACTCAAAAATGTGAGAATAACATCAAAATGTTGAGAATAAACACCAACATTTAAAAGGAATCTAAACTTCTAGCATTAGCGCATAAACCGAAAGTTCGACTTTTTAAAAATTGAATTTGTTTCCTCTTATGCCTTGCCCTTATAGTTTCCAACCGCAACAACCCAGTACAGTGATAGCATGTATTTTTATTGCAGTGGTGTGCTCTGACTCTTTGGTCAATAGATGCACAGCACTGCAATAAAAATACATGCTATCACTGTGCACTCGACCATTACAATGCTGCATTTTCACCCATCCCTTTATATGAAAATGGTTTCCTGATATAATGTGTTTATCTTCAGTCTAAATGGAACTGGATCAATGCTGAATGGATTTGATGCATCCTCTGCATTCCAGCATGCAGACGCCTGATCCGGAGAGCACTTCCCGCCATGGAGGGCGAAGGAACAGTAGTTGGTCCCAGTCTACGGGGGCAGACAGGTAAACAGACCGGTAATGGATAGAAGAGCACACAAGTCGTACGTCTTGTCAGCACTTCCCCAATACTTAGCACCACTCTAAAACCACACATCGCCGCTTAATGGAGACTACTCTGATTTCATTTGTTCTGTAATGCCTAATAGAGAGCTAACCTATATGAGAGGATACGATCCGCTTAAACAGACACACACACTTTGTAAGGGACCATTAGCCCAACACCCCACAAGCGCATATCTGAAACAGAAGTTTATAACAAAAAGAAATGTGATTAGGACTTTGTTCATTATCAAATAATCCTTTTTAGTCTGCATTTCCACAAAAAATAGTGGAAATGCAGTTTCGAAGAGCCTAATAGACAATTTTGGCTGTGAGGTAGTGCGGACATCTTTAAATCAGAAGGTTGTGTGTCGATCCCAGTCAACATGTCGATGTATCCTTGGGCCAGAATCTTAACAAGTTGTATGCCCAACTGTGTGTGAATTTTAGCTTCATTAAGCAGGTGCATAGCAGCCCTGTAAAGACTGTATGAAGCGCTACTTAAAATGCTGTCCAAGGTGAAGTCTTGTTTTGTCCGTCCAACAAAACTACGAGTCTACAGCCATGACAAGCTGCAAGAAGAGGGGCATTTGGACTTGTAGTTTTGCCTAAAAACAAAGTATTCAACAAATGATATTGTTCCCTGAAAGTGTGAACCAAATATCATGGCAATCCATCTAATAACTGTTGAGATATTTCAGTCTAGATCAAAGTGGTTGACTAAGCAACCAACTATGCCATCACAAAAGCCAGGACTAGCATGGAGAACAACACATGTTTAATTTAAAATGACATGAAACTAGGGAAAGCAGCAAAGCTTCATTTTATCTGAGCTTTGAACAATTAGTCAATAATCAGGTTTTAGTACCCGTCAGTATCTAGTGGCCATTTTCACTAGTACACAATTAGTACATGCTAATATAGCAAAGATAGTATGTTTTTATATGGGCCTTAGCATTGAAATAGATGCTCATGGCATTAACTTCTGACAAAAAAAATCTAAGACTTTTGAACAAACACTACAATGAAGAAGAAATCCAAAGTAGGACTTAGCCAAAGGGAAAAACACACTATGTAAAAACATCTTTCCCTTCTGCCTCAGCAGAGGAGCCTGCCGGTAGGTTGACTGTCACATGATGTAATGGGCCACTGGTCACTGAAATGCATTGGCCTGCACTGGAGCATTTGGCTTGGGTTGTCCCAGTACTGTTTGACCTAATGTGGCTCCATCTCTCCGTCAACAGTGTTTCTGTTCGGTTCAGTGAGCTAGTGGCCAGAGCACAAGCTGTCTCCCGTCCCTCTCCATTTCCTCAGTGCAGTAAATGGGATGAAGCTGCAGTATGTCATGTCTATGGCGGCCTGTCTGCTTGACAAGGTGTCAGACAAACCCTCGGTTAAACCTCCCCCTGCATCCAGGCAGCAACTCCCAGCACATGCAGGCCTATCCCTCTGCTCTCTGACTCTTCTACTGTGCCCCCAGCCTCCAGCGCCATCTCTGCCTCCACTGTCCTGCCTCCTGAAATATGGTTTTTAATAAAGAGCGCGGTAAATGGCTGCTCTAGCGGCAATAAAAATGAAAGATCTTTGGCTGAGGACTGTCCTGAGGAAACAGGAATGCAGTGAGACAGTGCTCTTACATAGCAGCTTGGCCACACAGTTAGGATCAAACACTTTAAAAGGAAGGTAGTGAGCAAGAGGGAGATAAAGGGAAGTGCGTAACACTCACTGTTCAAACCGCAAGAACATTTGTGACATTTACATTATTCCAAGGAGGATTTCATTGGAAGGAGTAGCATGCTACATAATGTCCTGGTGGGGAAGGGCACAAAGCTTATTTGCATTCTGAACAGTGACCCCTTCTACCGCAATCTGCATAAAGATGGAGGAGACAGGAGTGGAGAAGAGGCAGGGATGATTTCAGGGAGAAAGAGCAGATGCAGAAAGAAAAAGAGATCAGTGGATTTTTTTAGTTGATCCAAACTGAAACCACATGCTCAGAGAGAGTCTTCCTAGGTCTAAAGCAAGATTTAAGGGAAATGATACAAAATGCAATGAAGATTAAAAGTGTCAAAACCAATGCCAGATTCGGCACCAAATACGTTTTGATCCAGTATAATTTTGGGCTGCCAATTCACTTCGAACCAGCTACAAGTATACAACTGTTTGCTGCCAAAAAACAGATATCCTTCCTTCCATCACTTTCTATTGACACGTTAGGAAGCTAACTTCCCTTAGCATTGCTTCTTAGCACTGAATGCAAAGACCAACGAACTGATTGGGATATCTTGGCAAAGAAAAGTCAATATGCTGTTAAAGCTATATATAAACCTCTTGGGACAATGAATGTCAATACAAATATGGATGCAATCTATTCAAAAGTTGCTATCCCTATTCGACATTGCTATCCCTAACAATATGGCACCACTGTGGCTAAAAATGTTGATGCTGGGCTGAGGGTAACTTGCTAACTGAACGACAGGAAGGACACTCCTTGGCCAATTTTCAGGGCGAATTAATGCAGATACTTTAAGATATTTAAGGAAATGGCCAGTTGCATGTCCAGCAAGAGGTTTAAAGTAATAATATTGAAGATTAAGTCACTATTAATCACCAAATCATGTTACACAAAAGTGATTTATAATTGTGTTATTTATATTTTTGCAGCATTAACAACTTGGAGTCTATGATGATATTCCCAGAAAAACCTTCTATGCAGGCTGAACATTAAAATAAATTCAACAGCAATGGAGCTTATGGAGTCGTATCAGCAAAACGATTACAACTGCAAAATACCAATACAAAATAAGGTCTTTAAAGCTGGTAGTTTTGACGATGTAAACTTTTTGCGCACTTGTGTCGTGCAGAATGCGGTGTGTTTGAATTTCAGGGGCACTTAAGTCTCCTTCAGTCTCTATTTCTCTCTCACACACAGGGCAAAACATATCCTTGGGGACAGCATCAGCCTTGTGTAAGCAGTGACCCCTGACAATAAGTGACAGATTCTGACAAGCAGACAGGGCTACATGTTAAATCAGTCTCACTCATTTGCACACCTTGTCCGCTGGGAATAACACAGGAGACTCTACACCAGCCTCTCGGTGAGTATGTGACATATTGTACAACATACACACTGTGACCGCAGGGCTATAAATATACCCATGTTTGAACACTTTCCATCGTTGAGAGTTGTTAAAATATCTTGATATTCACTTTTTCTGAAAAAAGTCCCTTTTCTTAGTTTCTTTGTCTCTGCTCTGCTCTCCCTTTATGCTGGTTTAATACTTGATATTTTCTACTAGAATTAATCTGATTCCATCTTTTTGTTGGGCCATAGAGTATTCATGAACAACATAAAAATGTGCAACATTGTCTAAATCTAAGAAGGCTACAGCTTTAGCGATAAAATAAAACAATGCTGTGCATCACTTGACTGATCATAGTTAGACTTCCTACGAGCAGTAAAGGATAAACATGTGTTTGCTTGCGTTCTCTCACGCAACTCTCAGGTGAGCCCATTAATGATAGATATTTTTACATTTCATCCTGAGCCGTTACTGTTATACAAATGCTTTGCCGCAAAAAATACACTTTGATCCTGTGTTCTTTCACCTGCCAATCTCCTCTCTCAACCGCTCTTCACTGGATCATTAACGCGAGAAGAACACCCAGATAGCCCGTGAAGAGGTGGAGGTTTTTCATTACAGGGATTTTGGGTAATTTTGCCCCATGAGGTAGAACAAACAAGGTTGTCTTTGGCAACATCTTGTAATTGTTTGATTTTTTCTCCTAACCTAGCTGCTATAACAACAATTCAAGCTGGACCACAGTATCCACAGTGCAGCTTCCAAACAATACAAACCAAAGAGAGAGGGTGAAAAAGCCTCTTCCAAAATGCAGTATTAGTCTTTCAGCACTGAAATGATTAAAATATGGTGGTTATTCCAGCTTACTTGTTGTTCTTCACTCAATGTCTTTTTAATATACTCTCAAGCACCAACGGCTGGCAAGGTGAAGGTCACATCACCAACAATGAAGCTAACTTGCTAGCATGTTTACTGCATATAGGCTGCTATTGGCTGTAAACGCTTGGTGTTTGATAATGTTTTTTCTCATTTTTCTCATGTCACAATTGGTGTAATAGATGGATTAAAAAAAAACATTTGAGGCTAAATTCAAATTACAGTGTTTACTTGTTTTCCAAAACTAAATCAAGAAATGGACAGATCAATTAATGCTTTTCTTTCTGCTATAGTTTCAAACTGCATTTATCAATGAATTATATAATTCAAGTCTTCTCTGATGTACTAACCTTCTAAAGTAGTAGAAGCACAAGTGTCTACTTTTTGTTAGCATGTAATGCTAACTATTTACTCTAGGGGTTTTCTAGATAACACTGACTGTACTGTTATAAATTAGGTAATATAATTAAACATAGACTCACTTTGATAATAGGACATTTACAGAATATAAAAAACAACTTATGTTATCTTTTGCAATGTACTGTATTTGCTATATTACCTTCAAACAAAGTAGACATATTAGCTTTCCTATTCTAAACATGAGTGTGTGTGTGTGTGTTGGTTGGTTGCTAGCTAGTTACTACAGAGGGAATCTAGATAACAACAACACCAACTGTAGGAAGTATCTTTGAAGTTACTGTTCTCTTAAAACATTTACCAAAAAGACAAAATCAATGTCATATTAGAAAGACCAGTATAAAAGGAAACAGTGCTTTAGCAAATTCCTAAAAACATTTTCACTGGATTTGTGTCCTTTGTGAGATTAGTTTTCTTCTGCTCGAAGTAGCACAATGTCTACGTTGTCGGTGAGTGGTAGTGTGATATACACCATTGTTTACTTTGTTAAGTCACTCAAACACATAAAACGTACTCTGCGTTGCTCATTCAAAAGGTTAACATAAGCGAGCTACCGCAGCTAGTATTATAAAGATTTTATGTTCATGCATGATTTAAGCAAGTTAGTGTCAATCGAGCTGAAACCTACAGTAGCATGTCACAGTGTAGCTAATTGTCACAAAAAGCAGCTAGTTAGTAAAGCATATTCTATATGAATTTTAAATATATTCATAAAATGCTAAGATTAATTAAATATGAGAAAATAAATGTAAAGTGTATCTAATTGCTCAACAGAGTATTAGCACAAGAAAGATTATACATTTTACTATGCCGTGATTATATACATCTAGAAAACGATTCGATCAATAGTAATAGAGAAACCAATACTAATTAAGACCGACATTATTGCAGAACAGGACATTATCAGATCTGGTGATATCCTGAGCTCTCCTTTCACTTCCTGTGAGTCCTGGAACGCTGACAGAAATATGAATACAGTTAGAAAAGTACAAAGTGTTCTCACACTCAAAGCAATTGTTTCAGGCCAACTCTCATCTTTTTCTGCCCTGTTCAAAATGCACAGTTTGTAACTCCATGCTAACTTTTCAGTATGTCCTTTTATAGCCAGCATGGGAGTTTTGTCGAACATAACATCTTCCATATTCTGAGCTCTTGCCCAAAACTCTGTATTCTTCGTTTTTTCCATGCGTTTCCAAGACTTAATAGCACCAAGAATGTTTTTTTTTTTTCTTCTTCAAGCTAGACATACAGTATCCGTCTTTTGGAAAAACTTGGTAAATCAGTCGCTGGCGAAAAAAAACTCTAATTTTCTGGTCTTAGCAAAATCTTATTTAGCTATAAAAGGAAAGCCTGATACCTTCTATAAAATATGGGGGAATTTCTTTTGGAAATAAAAATAAAGGCGACCTTTCAATTAAGATGCAAAATAGGATTGGTTCAGATGTGTATTGTCCATTTAATTCTTGGTTTTTGTAATGTTTACATTTATCTCTTCTAAGTTATTATATATACTGCTATATTATACCACAAATATTTGTACATTGGTAAAACGTCTTCTGCTGGAAAACGAAATGGCTATAAAAATATTTGGCAAAATAAAAAACTAAAAAAACTCACCATCTTCAGTGGGTACATAGATGTTGAGGTAAAGGCAATCCTCGCTCTGGTTCTGAACGTAGGTTGCTGCAGCATCCAGGTTGTCTGTGAACCACACTGGTAGCATGATCTCAGGTAAAACCCCGTGGACATTCTGGGGACACACTGGTGCAAATTGGGTGGCATTGCGAATCTCTTGCCATGAGCCTGGAGCTTCGGGAGGCTGAAAGCGGCGCTCGCCGACAGGTGCGGTGGCATATGGCACACCTAAGAACTGTTCCACAGGGCCCAAGATCTCATTGTTGAGCTCCTTCCTGATACCACGGATCTTTCCATAGCCGGTGGACACTATGGGGTATTTCAGGTCAACCCGTTGACATGAGGAGAGAGTGAGGTGTAGCACCAGTCCCAAGAGCCACAGCAGGCAGTGATTGGCAACCCGCTGAGAAGTAAAATGATACTTCCCACCATAGCCTTGATGGCTGGCAGCATTGAGAGGAAAAAACAACATCTCCAAAATAAAGGCTCTTTTAGTCATATCAATAGGAGTAAAGTTGGGTGTAGAGAGGGGTCACAAAATCAGTGGGTTATGGGAAATAAAGGCAAAAAGAGGATATGCGGAAGGGGACAGGTTAACAGTTTTCCTAGGGTGACATGGTGAGGCGCAGGGACAGGTAGCATTCTCAGGTAGACACTGTGGTCTCATCCGCCTTCCTCTTTGGAACTCCTGATGGGTCCAGAGCTGCAGTCAGGAAGCCAATTACACCTGGAAGACACAGACAGGTAGCAGGTTTGAGTCAGTGTGTGTGAATCATTCTGCTCTTTAAGTTCCCTCAGTGTGTTTTAAAAGGCACAAGAGGACAATATAGCTAAGATGATTTAACTGAAGGTGAAGTGTCTGTTAGCTAAAAAAAAAGGGAATAATGACACTTGGCTGCAAATGTAGTTCAGTTATATTACCCTGAGGCTAAAGTTTGCTATTCTGTCTACCACAAGACACATGGTTATATCCATTCAGTCATGTGAGTTAGTCGTTTTGAAGATAATTCATTTGACCAGAAAATGTTGGTGTCAGTAAGAATCTAAGCACTTTGACTATAGCTGTTTGACTAAAATTTAACACAGCATTACCCTTAAACGATGGCACATCTACAAAGAAGCCAACTAAGTAGAATTTGTGAACAGAACCAAGAAAATGAAGCAAACAATGATCAACAAACACTGGTGCTGATAAAGCAGTGCAGTGGAAATGATGACTAAAATATGTGAAATATGAAACTACCAGAACGTATTGTATGCCACTATGTTGTATTTTTCTGTGTTTAACTTATTACAATAACGATTTTTGATGCTAGGTAACTAGCTCATTGTTTCTGAACCTACAGCTACCAAGAGAATGTACATCTAGTTTTTTCTCTTCACATACATTTCCCTTTCTGCCATCTGTTCGTATTATCAATCTTAACACCATTTTTGGGGGTTGCATTTTATCACCACTTTACCTGATAAGCAGCTTGCTGTTGGCCAATTGGGCCACTCTCAGTTTTCCTAAAGGCTCTTTCTAGGATCAGTGTCTAGAGTGCATTCTACAACTGTGTCCACTTCTGTCCAATTTCACGTCCTTACTTAATATGCAAATAACCATCTACCACACATCTACAAAAGTGGCTTCTATAATGCCTCCCAAAATATAGGTTGCATGCAGATGTGCAGCTGAACTCAGAGTTGTAAGTTTGAACATGAACATGCCAAAGACAGTATGGTAGATTTGGCAATAAACGTTATAAGAAGTGCATTGGTTTCATTTAAATGAAAGACCAAACCGATGTTGCTCTAAAATAATCTTGTTTCTTGAAGCTGCATAACACTTTGACACTAGCCACTGCATGAAGTCAAGTCTTACATTGTTACTGTGATGTGTCGGAGCGTAACAAAAATATGTTTTGTAAAGCATGACCAAGTATAAATTGTACTCTGTCAATTTTTTAATTGATGTTCACAGTGCTGTAATCCAAACAAAAGCTGTATTTTTTTTTGTTCATTTTAGATATCTTTTAATTGTAGTGATACATTTCTTTGTCAATGAAAATTACCACCTTTTATTTGGATGTCCAATTAGTTATTATGGTAAATATAGTCAATTAAAGCATGATATTCTTTCTTTATTGATGGAGAAAGTCGAGTTTGCAGATTTCACATCTGTTGTTCTTGCATCCATCATCGTCATTTGACCCGACAGTGGAATAACTGGATGCAAGAAATAACTATTCCTGGTCTCCACCTCTTGGTAGCCAGGGCAACTCTAGATGCGTTCAAGGTAAAACTTGTTTGTTCCCTTTGCTTGTATTGTAAAATAGCTACAAATTTAGAAAATAACAATCAAATGGCATCTTAAAATATAAGTGCAGAAGTTCTTGGACATATATTCCACAGTGTTTTGTTCAACTTGGTTATTTGGCTGTATTTATTAAATTATAATAATAAGTGGGCAGGATAATATGGTCAACAAGGAAGCTAGCACACTAAACATCCTGCTACATACAGTATATATCATGCCCACACTGAGGAACATATTGCTTGAATTTACCATATTTACTATTAAAATGATTAGACATTTATATAAAAGGTGGCAAGTTTTCCTTTTAACATGCTACCTGAAATATTGGAAAGTTCCAACGCCAACTAAGAAATAACCCAAAGCTGTTGACTTTGCATTAGTACTTGAAATCCTGAGCTTACAACGAGCATGTAAAAGCAGGTTTTACTGACTAAGAATATTTGGTCTGGTTGCAGAAATGTCATTTTTAGTCCAAAGCCCAGATTCACTTTTCATCGTGCAGATAATCACAGTCCTTTCAAGTGTTCATCACTCATCTTGTAGTGAAATTGAATTCCCAGAGAACACAATACACAAACACATCTGTTTGAGAGGTGAATAAGGAAAACCTCATTTACCCTGCACCCTTTTCCACCATCCCCACTGTGCAAGAGTTAGCCTTTCCCTCTCAACTCACTTCAGTTGGTTCTTGCTTCCACATCATTACAGATGAATGGGCAGTGCTTATCTCACTCTGGCTCTGGGAGACGGAGCCGTTTAGGTGTGATAAAGCCTTTATGTGGCGCTCACTGTTGGTTGAATGCCACCTCGTCCCCTACACCCTCAACTCTGCAATATCCACACTCCACTGCCAGCCAGCGAACACAAGGGATGACATACAAAAGTACAGCTGAACGATGGCGTGCAACATTACAGGATGTTCAAAGTTAGCGATGTGAGTGCTACTTTGCTTCATGAGGACAAAGCAGGAAGTTGTCTGTAAAAATATTCGCTTCATTAAAGCCGTCTGAGTGAGTCCATCTTGTGATGACTCCACATATTTTTAGGAGGGGGTAAAATGTGTAAGGACAACCTGAATTCTCATCAAGAAAAGTGAGCATGCGTACATAGTCGAGCTGAAAATCCAACTTGGAAAAAGGATTATTGTGAATTACACACAGTACATGACTCGCTGCCTGTTGTAGTTACCGACTCATTGTGAGGGGGTACGATTGCGTGATTTAAAAAAGCCTCTGTGTTATTTTTCATTTACCAAGCCACATTTAAAGTTCCACATAGGAAGTAAGGTGAATTGCTATCTGGAGGAGAGTTGGATGATAAGGAGTGATACCAATCTCATGTCTGTAGGTTGAACATTAAAGGGGTCTTATTATGCTGTCTGCGATGCAGTCCCTCTTTTCACCCCAAAACGAGAGCCTGCTGCTCTCAGGCTGCTCTGATTGGTTAGCTGGGCGGCTCTATTGTGATTGTATATATGTATATATATATATATATATATATATATATATATGTCCCGCCCCTTAGCCTATCACGCACCATGTGTTGGAAGACTAGCCAAAAGAAGCGCAAGTGTAACAGTGATGTCATTATGTCACAAAAGTAGACAAGCATAGGTTCTTTGAATAGAACTGTTGGATTTTAGCCTTTGCAGACAATTTACTTGCACAAAAAACCAATGTAACACATTGCAGTAAAGGGAAAACCCCTAAAAGAAAAATAGGGCTCTCTATAGCTACAATAAAAGCTTAGCTTAGCATAATAACTGAAAAACAGATAAACAGTTAGCCTGTTAGAACTTTTTGTTTATATTTAATAAACATTTGCCAGTGTTATTGACCAGCTACAAAGTCACACACATTAAACAGAGATGCAGTCATTGCTAATTGTTCACATTTGCTACAGAAACATATCCTTTCTGAATTTAAAACTGGCATTTTTGCATGTATTCTGTTGGTAAATGGCAGAGAACATAGCAAAAGCCCAAGGTCAGACCGCCTGTAGTCTAGGGATACACACAGTAGTATGTCCTTTTGACTCAGATAGCATAGGTGAGGGTAACAGGTCTGTAGGAGACAGTTCTCCATTATGCTTGCCTTTAAAATTGAACTAGCAACAACGTACACACACATGCGTAAAATCAGGTGAGGCATTCAATGTTGCATGTGAGTGGAGAAGCACAAATTGCTCTGTTCTCAATCTCTCACAAACGGTAGTGCCCGAACATCCCTAACATCTGTTCATGTCAACCATCCGTAAGCTGAGCAGCATAGAGTGTGCATCTTCGCGCATAAAAAAGGTTAAATTGACACACAAATCACCCGGCAGTTTTAAGCTGTTATATAATAGGTAGTCCTGTCAGCTGCCGCTGTTTTAGAAGGTAAAGTCTCTGCCAGTGGGACACTTTTATGGGTATGTTTAAAAATGGAATGGTCAAAGTGGTTTGTGAAAACTTTCCAACAATTGCGTTGTTAGGGAAAAAGCCCGCCTTGGGATTTTATATTGCTTTGTTTCCACTTTGAGTGTTAAAAAGACATGCATTACATGAGCTGTCAAGCTGCTCTCCTCTGCTAGTCAACATCTGTGGACGACAAGCAGCTTAGCAAGCCAAAAACAGAGTGCTGCGTTTTTGACTACAATTGCTCGGCTGGTATGTACTTCCAAGAAAGAGGAACCCTTCAAGTAATACAAAAAAAAGTTCTGAAGGCTCTATGTTGTATTCTCCTGCAACAACCAATGTTAAAATACACACATCCAATGTCTCTATGAATTGATATCCCATCTGCAAAACATATGTGTACTGTAGTTGTAAAAAGGTCTTGTATGCAATAGCTTTCAAAGCAAATCCACCTTATTCCAAGACTGATGGTACCTTGAAAACATTTTGGGGCCTCCTGATTTCTTATTTTACTGCACCAGCATATAAAAAGTGTGAACAGTTTTCTACATGTGTCTCTAAAAACACAACCTTTCACACCATAAACCCAAAAATTCTAATCCTACCCCTGCCTTCCACTATTGGGCCATGGTAAAACCACCGGAAAAAGTCGCCTTGGATAACTTAAGTTAGGTAGCTTCTTTATTGATTTCTTTGCTACTAGGAATAAGGTATACTAAATAATAAGTTATGACTTCACTGCACAGATTGATCTTCTAAGAAAAAGTTGTTAAGAGGCCTTTTTGCTACCTTGATTCCAAAATGGACTAAGGAAGTGATTGAGAGGTTTTTTTGAATAAGTGAGAGACCAACAAAAGAAGTGGAGCCAAGATTTGACTTGTCGGGCTTCATATGTAGGCTCAGCCACAGGGCTTCATCCTCTTTTACACTATACATTGAAGTGCCCCCGAGTCTGCCCCAATGTACAGACTGCCAGACTGAACTGGGTGATCCCAAGCGTTACCTCCAGGGCTTGTTCTGCATTCTGTTGTTCTACTACAGAAACCTGTCCTGTTCATTGTGTTTTAGGCTTCTTTTCCCTAGCCACAATTAGCATACCTTATAATAAAACAGTTGGCGTGAATTACGTATTCACCTTGCTAACCAACCGGCTATCTCTTCTTGGTTACTCAGGTGTTGGCTTTGCAAGCGGTACACATATATGGATGTATAAAGAGAACTGGAAACTGGGGCCCCGTTTAATTTCTATGAGAGTTACTCAATGGCATATGAAGGCAAGTTGGCCTGACAAAAAAATACTGCAAATCTCTGGATCTTCTGGCAGGCGTCCGCATCCACTGGGCCTATAGAGCATGCTCAATTAAATTGCCTTAAACTCCACAACCAATCGGCTGCCTCACGACTGGTCTCGGCCCAGTCAAATAAATGGAAATGGAAAAAGAACTTGGATTCGGCTTTAAGCAGATTACCAACTTTTTGGAACTAATGATTTAAATGGGCTATTCAAGTGTTCGCACTGAGAAGTTAGTTAACCATTTAAAAAATATCTGCTGAATTACAGACGTCTCATTCCCAATATAAGTCAATAGGAAAATATATTTTAGGGTCCAATGGATTCCCCTGACTGACATTGGAAGGTGTAGTACCACTGTTTGGTGAATAATAAAATCTTCAACGCCCGGCACTCTTCCTGGGGGCTTGGGTGTATCTCCTTCCAAGCTGCACTCTCATCCAAATAAGTTCACTTCTGGTTCCCAAAAAAAAGATGGCAACAGCAATTTGCCAAACTCAAGGGTAAAAAATGGTAATCCAAAAACTGCAGGAAGTCTTCACATATGTCTATTTATATATACAGTCTTTGGGTGAAATAAAAGTAGGGGATGAAGAGAGAAATGGTTGCCAGTCCTAGAAAGTGGATCATTATTTCAGAATAAATTATCCGGAAGTTAGTTAGTTAGAGGCAGTTATACAGTAGTCATGAGTGCATTTTAAAATTCTGTACTGATAGGGCAGTTTCAGCCTATTCTTGTCAATTAGGATCATGTGTGAATCATCGCTTTAGACCCAACTCGTCAACTCAAATAAAAGCCATTGGTTAAATTTAGAATCTGAATCTATTTAGTAACATTTAGTTCACAAACGGCCAAACTGATTCATAAAGTGCCTTTTAATTAGAGAACACTGTTAAGCTCCTGAATTTTTTTTGTCTTTAACTCTATGATACGTAACATAATGAAGACTGAAGCCCCAAGAGACAAGGGAAGAGCTGCAGAGGGTAATGGGCAGAGATTTGGTAGACTTTATGTCAATCGAGCTTTAAACCATATTAGGATTATTGTAATAGGATCACTGTTGGACCTTCTGGGAAGATACATGTTTATTGTGTAGTATATTCTTTCAAGTTGTGTGTGATAAAGAATCACGGATGACTTCGACAGTGTCAAAAAAGCTGCATCTTCATGTTCTGGATAAGAATGTCTGCAACAAATTAAAAAGCAGGTTGACAGGGGATTTTAGCCTAACACTGCCATAATGGGGGCTGGGAGATATACTCAACACTGAAAACATATAGGAATACACAGTATATGTGTCTGTGTATATTCCACCTTATGTCTTGTGTGGTTTGCTGTAGAAAAGCATTGAGAATGACTTTTAAGCTGTTTTTAAGTCATTTTGAAATATCTTTGCTCAAGCTGCTAAGTCTTAAGAGTTTAGACAGGGCTGGGCGGCAATGTAAAGTAAGAAAAAGAAATCATAATGTCAACAAAAAGTATTTTTGCAAAATGCAGCAATACAAAAGCTGATTGAAATATTATATTTCTAGGACTTAATCTGCAAGACAGTTGTGCAAGAATAATAAAATACCTGCACCATCTGCAAGGGTGTCATGGTTATGCATATTTGAAATGATCCAACACAGCTTCAGACTGTCAGTGCCAGATGCTTTAACTAAACAGATCACTGACATCTACTTTAATAATCAGTTTGAGCACAGATAGAGAAAAAAAGAAGTGTGCACACTGATTCAACTGCTGCCACTGTTCGTGTTTCTTGTCAAGTCATCAGCCTGGTATCTGCAGCAGCTGGCTAACTAACCATAGCTAGCCAAAAAGTCAGAAAGGGCTGAACAAAGCCAAATCACACACTGTTCCTTCGAATGATGCAACAGTTTCACTCAGTGACGGCAAGAGCAAACTAGTCATATAAAATCAAGAGACACCTGGAGTCACGGCAGTCCCATAAAAAAGTGTTCTATTTATGTCCTGAGTTTACAGGACTGTGATACCACAAGGCAGCTAATGTAGCCAGATGTTAGGGCTGCACAGCCTATAGTTTTAGAATCGATCGATGGAAAATAGTTATATTATATCTGTAAAATGAACCCAAACAGGTCAAATTAATAATATTTTGATACTTGATACAAAAATGTAATATGGAGAGTTACATAACTAATCCAGTAAATCCCATTAATTACAAATAAATAATATTGTGATCTTGCCCATGGGAATTTTAAACAGTGGGTCAATATTGGCCACCTAATGGCCATCAAATTTGGGTGTATCTACTCGCCTGTAGGCCTATAGCTCTTACAACTGCTGTCAAATCGCATTATATTTTGCAGGAAGAACTTTCAGCAGCCCTACCAGCTTATATCTTTCACTTTTTGACTAATACAACCTTTTCGTTCCTCCATTTTCACAATGTCAATGGAAATTGGAATTAATTAGATTTATGCCCTGCCACTTGGCCATACTTTGCGCCAACCCAAGATATTTCAGGAACTACTTACCAAACCACCATGACATTGGAGCTGGATATTCATTGCGCCTGAGGATGAATATCTAAGCTGTAATAATCTTACTGACGCCCGAGCCTTCACCTTGCACTACCACCACGCCAACATTTCTATATGATCCTTACTGGAATGTTCCGTAAGCAACTTTGAAATCTTATTGAGTGTCCACAAAATTAAAAATATATCTTCCGTTTAGACTTCAAGAATGATCGAACACATCACCATGGAATAAAATAAGCACATTTACTTTATGCTCACCAGAGGATTTACCCTGTTCGTCTTGGACATGAGGTTTGTTTTGGCTCCACCCTCAGGCCATTTGAAACTCTTAAACTTTAATGATGCCAAAACTTCTGCTTCATTGTTAGTAGAATTGTTTGATCAAAGCTCAATTTGGGTTGATGGTTGTTACAAAAAATACTCTGCAGATGCAATCCCGTATCAGTTTCGGAAAGTCTAGGTTACATTACGAAAAAAAAAAAAAAAGCTTAATGTCTTCCTTTCTTTAAAGCTTTTATATATTTATTTTTTTGCATTATCCGTCTGAAGATGCACAGGCAAAAACACACTATAGGGCAATTTATATTGTTTAATAATGACAACATAATTTAACTTTTTTATCATTGCGACTGAAGGAAGAGTTATACTTAATACATACACAAAAATCTAAGATTAAATCTGCTTACTTCTTTTTAATAGCCCCATAAACCATTTATTTAGTTTTGTTAACTGATTATACATACTAAATAGTGGGGCTGGTTACCTTTAAAATCTCAGAGGAAATTAAGGTTTTAGGTACTAAGTTCTTGACATAGTGTTAATTTCATGGCAAACCCATAATTGCGGTGAACCATGGGTGTTGTTCGTGCTGATGAGAGCCGTGAGCTTCATCCCACAATTTATAAAATTCACCATAAGCCCTCCAGACTCAAAGAGCAGCTCAATCAGATACCACAGCCGATCCATCTGCCACCAGTTTCCCATCCTAAACACAGAGCAACCAGAGAAATGTGGGAACATCCATAAGGAAATATCACTTTACATGTTTTATAGCTCCAATTAACCCAAGGTATAACTGGAAATATGTAATTCAAAAGAGATAACAGGCCTGCAGGACACATTCTGACTGAGTAGCAGATGGCCTCGACCTCATTTTAAAACACAGGTATGCACATAAGGTTATTTTCAATGTAAATTATTCTCTTGATTATTGTATAGATAAAATAATTAGTCATTTGGTCTATAAAATGTCAGAAAATGGTTTCCCTAAGCTCAGAATTAGATCGGCAAATTTAAAATGTTGTGGGATTTTAGCCTTTGCAGACCATTTACATGCAAAAAAACCTATGGAACATACTACAGGAAAGGGAAAACCCCAAAAAGCATAATAAGGCCTTTTTAATCTTTGCTGCTCTAGTTAAAACAAATAAAACTATCATGTTATTTTTTCCCTATCCTGCTAATTGAATTCCAAATTAACAAGGAAACAAGGTTTATACAACAAATAATCCAGTAGAAGTCAATTAAAGGGTCCTTAATGAAGCATCAATGCGGGTTGTTAAAGCAGCAGCAGGGATCATAGAGCAGCAGGCACTAAGAGCAGATAGGAGATGTAAGACAAAAGGCCCTCTGTCACTGCTGGACCGGAAAATCAATATGTTGCTGTTGGTCACCACTGTTCTCTCCACTTAACACCTGAAGATCACATGGAAAACCCTTTATCTTACAACTCTCCTCTGCAGCACACATACACAGAGCAAGCTATCTGCACAGCCTCTGGCCACACACTCTCAAAAACGTAGGAAGGGGTGCTATTTTCTATTTATTTGTTTTCTTAAGTGTGTTTGTGAGTGTGTTTCATACTGGACTCCAGAAGTGTGCACACAATCTGGTGCACACTAATTAGCGATGATGATCTTGGTGAAATGCTAGCCGTGTTAGCGTGTTTAAAGGTGATGCTTTGAGCTTAAAGTTAAATCCGGAAAATAGGTAACTTATCCAGGTTAACATGATTGCCCTGTCTCACAGATATACTGTTACATTACATGTTGAAGATGTGAGTAGTAAAAATGATGGTGGTGATATTCTTTTTTTTCTTAAATATGCAGTCTCGAAAAAGGAAACAGAAGACGTAGTTGCAAAGTTGAGGACAATACATGAAAGCATGTCCAGAGGGATGCAATTTTAAAGAAGGAGATTTACTGGATAACATTGAATTACTTGCTTATGTTCCTCAGGCAATCACGTTCAATGCTAAACCACCCCTAGCAAAATGCAATCAGCTTTATTCTTGAGAAAGAGTCGAAAGAGCCCGAGGATCCCGGGCTGACAGGAAACCCAAAAGTCTGAATGTCGCCACAGGCCAGACGCAGCTTTAGCCTACTTTAAATGCTATCACTGAGAAGTGATGACAGCAAGACCACACAATATCACGAGTTTACATCATGTTTAAGCCTGCAGTTTGAAGGGGAAACGCTGAGGCATTGGTTGAAAATATACTGCTCTGTGTTTTCAACCGTGGCACATTTTGTCTGAGGAATCCCAAGTAATACACTGTCAATGTGTGTCTCATGTTCTTGGTGTCGATGTGTTATGATCGTTTCGCTGGCAATGTGCAAGTCTGACTAATTCATTACCAGCTGTGACAGTCACATCCAACTGACAAGCAAATCCCTCTCCCTTTATGTGGAGGACGACTTAATAGGACTTGTAGTAAGTTGGTGAATAAAGGCTTCTTTACAATCACTAATACTATATTAAATATTACAGAAATACCTGGGGACAATTATCCAGAAATCAAAGTTGCAATAGACTGTATTGTAAATGTGCCAGACATTTTGAATGTTATTAAATGATTAAATGGAAGTTCGCAGGGCATTAAATATTGTTACATCAGTCCAGCTAAACTGCACCTACTAGTTTAAGTGAGAGTGGAAACTTAAAGGCATCATGCCTTTAACTTAAAGAAATTTGAGGTTATTAAAGACATAAAACCACTTGGTTCGGTTAAGGAGAAGATGACAGAGGGTTAATATAACAATAGGTTTTTTAGACTACCCAATGTCGGTGGCTGATATTATTAACTACTTAGCTTGCCTTTGCTCTAGTCATAACTACTGATGCTACAGATCGTTGTCATCATATGTATTTATTCTGTCAGGGATCAGGGGTATGAATTTATTTTAACCCTACTCTACCCTTTCTGTTCAAAATCCATAACACTGGTAACCACTGATAAAGGCTGTTTACTCGACTGGTAACGCTCCTTGCTAAATGCACACTTTATGCTACTAGATGCCCTTAACCTTGGTTAGAAATGTGAGGTATATTAAAGAGTTAAAAGTAACATCATGGATCAAACAAGTCAAGTGTTGCCAAATTCTAGTAAAGTTGTGATTTGTCCGTGCATTCAGTCAGGACTGAGAGATTACTACGCCATCTCTTGTACCCCTCCTCCTCTGGACACAAAAGCAAGTAATAAAGACGAAGACTTCACAACGTGATCCAAACACGACAGTAACAGATGCTTTTTCCTCTTTTCACTCGGGCTGGCAGCTCGCGTCCAGGTTTGATTTCTTTCGGGCTATTTTTTGGGGAGCTGTGATTGGATATTTTAATGATTTGAGGCGTTACTTCTGGGAGATGAATGACCTATTGACAGGTGGACAGCAGGATGTTACAAACTTCAATAAACAACATCAAATGTTTTTAAATGTTATATGTTTAAGGTTTACTCGACAACTTCTATCTGTGACCTAAAAAATATTCTAGAGCAATATCTATTTTTTACGATTCTAAAACGTTGTTGGTTGTAAGCTGGACCTGCTCACAAAAAACCTGAGTAAGGTTTCCATGCACAGGCAGAGGATGAGTAAGAGTTGTGAGGGTGTATGAAAAGAGTGAGGTCAAAATGAGGAAGGAAAAGAGGATGGCCTAAAAAAGAGTGAGGAGGAGGAGGAAGAGAAACCAATGGCTAAAACAGAGGGGCAGGTGCCAGCAGCAGGGGTGACATGTGTGGTTAAGTGGTTTTCTGAATGTCACGTTACAGCTTATCCTGTATAATCCCCTTTCTTAAATCTCCACCATACTGATGAGTTTGTGAAGATGATACTTACTTACAGCAAATGCATGGTGGTGCTGTTAAAAATATATTCTAATTATATTTCTTTCCCATCAATGACCTCATTACTTCTGTGAAGGATTAATTAATGAGAGCAATAATGTAAATAACTGAAAGAACAGAACTTTTTAAAGTGAAGGGCTGCCCTTGAAGAAATTCTTAGTCGAATAACACGTGTAATAAAATTAGAAAAAATCTTAGTTACAAAAATAACTTATCATTTATTAATTCCCTATGAAAAAAAAAATTCAGCAAAACATATTTTTGTCACTTCATGACACGGGGCAGCCTTATAGGCTCTTATGATTTAATTGGCAGAAAATCTGAGTTTCTCCCAAAAATTACGCAAAATAATTGAAAAAAAGGTTTATTAGAATTAGGTCATTAAGCATGAATAAAGCATAAAAAGACGGTAAACAAATCAAAGAGAGAAGTCTTTAAAAAAAGCGACCAATAAGGCAACACAACTACAGCGCCACTTCAACAGCCAACTTCACATCTTGCTTGTTTCTGGTGCGTCCATCTTAATGTCTGACCAGTGTTGTCTTTATGTTCAGCATTGATGTTCTTCTGTGTAAAACGAGTTATGGAACAACTCTGAAAGCCAGCACTCAGAGCTAGAGTTTCATTCTACATCAAAAGTGCCGGAGTTGAATGAAAATGTCACTCTCACAATTCTTTTTTGTTGCGCCGTACATATTTTCAAACTGCCATTCTGCCATCAAAGTTTCCCTCGCAACTCATTTAAAACCGATTCAATTTCAGTGGTGTCAAAAGAGAGGTAGCTTTACAGCTTGCTTTGGTTTTATAAGACTCAGTTGGCAAAGAAAAGGATATTGTTAGGCAATAATCTTGACTTGACAATAACTAATAACTAGAACAGAATGCTATTGTGCGCTTCTCTTAATAATTATTTTAATATGCTCAAATTGATGCATGAAAAAGGTTTCGTAGATCAGAGAAACTACCACGTTATACAAACAGTATCAAACTACAGTCTCATATAAGCCACTTTGGACGCAACGTGTAAAAGTCAAGACAGTCAAGACACCTCCTGCCATCAGAGTGTTACGTAATGGAGCTATTTTCAGTCTATTTATCGCCAACATTGATTTTAGGGGAAAATTACCGCTCTACGTGATAGCGGGTACATTACGTCTTCACTAATAGCCCTGCGTAGCAATAAGACATTCATTTAGTTGTTGCAGTTCATATTAACACTGGTCTGTCTATGTCATCAGCAGCATTGTGAGAATATCCTGGTGTGAGGGATTATTTTTCATTTACTAAATGAGTTTCAGTTCAAAACAGGGTTTGGGTAACGAAAGTCCACACTGTTGGAGTGAATACTTTTCGCTCCTGGCAACGGCAAAAGAAACAACAACTAAGAAGTTAAACAACAACAAATATTTTCTCATTTCTCAGCATTCCCCTATTCCAAATTCCTCTCAATGCAAACGGCCCCCAGTCCAATCAAACACACACCTGCGGGGAGAAATCACTTTAATTTTAACTGTGTGTATGTTTAATTGACCTATCATCGCAGCCTCTGTTGTCACAGCAACAAGCATGCCCTTGCCTTGTCCCCATCATGTGATCATGCCATGTATGTTCTGTAAACGGCATTCGAAATGTGTTTGTTTGGGGATTTATTTATCTTTTGCGTAATTAAATCATAAGTATCCATTTATATTTGAATGATGTGTTTTGTTACCTGCTACCCACCTTTTTTGATTCCTCATTGGAAAGGGCAAAACAAAAAGGAAGAATCCTGAGAGCGAGCGGCTGAGGGACACATGTCAGCCCCTCAAGTGTGTACAAAGAAATACTAAACTGGAAATACCACACATGATTGACACAGCGATACTCGTACAGGAGTGTGCAGTCAATCGGTGGGGGGGGAGCAGCTGCAGTCTGGATACTGCACCAGTGTGGGCAGATAAGGGCTGTGAATTTTCAGATGAAGTGGCATGAATTTACAACAGTAAGGTGGGAACAAAGAGCTATATTAGTGACACAGAATGAAATGTATATGCAATGAGACAAAGGAGGCTGCAGAGCTTCTTCGGATGTATCTGTTAAGGTTCATAGTAAATGACAGTAGTGGGAATGGAGGGTAACCCATTTTTTAAGAGGAGATACCTGGAAAAGTAAAACTAGGGGAATGATCAAATAAATGTTTTAACGCCATGAGAGTGATTTAAGCCGATCATGTAGCTCAGGTACGTTTTTTCTTGCATGAATCAGAAAGACTGATTGGAGATTTGTTTAACTTAATACATATTTTTACAAAAAAATGGGATAAACTTTTTAAGCTTACTTTGCTTTATTTAGTTAAGCTAGTAGCAACACATCGGAGTCATTACAAATATTTTAAATGTCCTATATTGTATAGAGGGGAATTCTATTACAATATAACAAACATATGTTCAATTGGATATGGAAGAGGATAAGGGCAACATGTGAAAAAAAAATTAAGATCCGATCAAAAGTGATGTTTTTCTTTGAGTTCTCAAAGAAAAACATCAGAAAATATTTTGTTTTCTTTCTGAAAAGCTAAGAATTCTGACTTTTTCCTCGAAATCTGACTTTCTGAGGCTGCATGTTTTTTTATTGTATACAAATAAATGGGGTTTATTTAAGCCCTTGTCTAAAATAGGTTATTAAAATTTCTCCAAAGATGACTAACCCATCCACATTATGGTTTATAAACTAATACATTTATTAGTTTATTTTTGCTTTGAACCTCTTAGAGTATTTACTAAATTGGTAAAAAAAACAGTGTCCTTGGGTGTCATGAAAAGTGCCCTTAAATAAAATGTAGTATTATTTTTAATATAACGTCCATTTGGGGGTAGAACCCATTGTAGGTCTGGAAGGATATTTTCCACTGATATATTTGATATGTTTCAAGTTATTTTAAGTTGAAAGTAAGAAAAAACAAACGTCCATTTTGTCTTGTTGCGTTGCCCTCTGACGGTCCAAAACATTTATATAACTTTCCCCATTATCATCCTTCTTGTGACGTATTGGGTCAGAAATAGTGATATTTGTTATGTAAGTATTGCCGAGCCCTTTTTCTTTTTTTGAAAACCCTGGAAAATCATGTCTAAAAACAAGATCACACTTTAATATGATTTTATGCTAAGCTTGTGGGACTGACATTTTTTTTGTCATTAAAATAAATGTTTAATTGTCTATGTCATGTTCAATGAGAGAGTTAAGAAGTACAATGACTAAGCTCCAATGAGTTGAAAGAATACTGAGTGATGTTCAAAGTTGAATGTGATTAATTCTTGACTTTGAACTGCAGATGCTCAAAGCTATTTTTGATATGATCACACCAACAACTCCCTTTCCTAATTTATTGCTCATCAGTCCGTAAGACTTTTGGTTCCATGCTTTTGTTTGTTTACTTTGTGTCCTTCACTGCTGCTAAGACCCTGCTCCCTAACTGCTGTGGTGATGCACTGTACTCCAGCTGTGCTGTATGCAAACAAATTAATAATTCAAATGTTTTCAGAAGGGCTGGCAGAACCGGCAAAGTGTTTCACCTCTTTTGCAACCCACCATCCTTTTTTTCTGAAAATAAACCAGAGTAGGTCTATATGTGTAAATGCAGTTACTCCCGCAATATTGAAAGGGTATCCCAAGAATAACATATAGCGACGTTGTTTGCTCATAAAAAGGTAAAGTGGCTCTAACATTTTGAGTCAGAACATTTGCCTTTTTCTTATTTACAGCTAGTCTTTTCATTATGTTAACTATAGCCCTTTTTACAGATACACTGCAACCTTAAATGGATATAGACATTACATGAGAAAGCAAACTTAAACTGATTTCCCCTGCCAGTTTCCTAATCTTAATCCTGTAAAACGTCTGAATGAGCCAATGGGTGAATAGTGCCTTTCCTTGTCTGGAGAACAGCAAGAAGTCGTGTTGATAACTTTAAGATCATGGATGGCATGGAACCAGAAGAAAATAAAAATCCATGGGGAAGTGTCATTCATACAAAGACACCAAAGGACAATGTCTTACTGAAGAGATTCAAAACCAGAACTACGGACAAATCAGGTAACACAAGAGACTCGATTGTTCATTATCAAAATTACGAACTGGCTGCATGAGCTCGGTCTAATCTGCACCCCTCTGCCTCCTAGTCGGTAATCCTACCATCTCCCTTACATGTTTAAAATTGAAGCTCTGACAAAAAAGTTACTCTCTGGACATTGTCTGAGAACATATGAAAAATGGGTAAAGGATTCCAGTTGCCTTACCCATAAAACAAAGGATAATTCTTAAACTTCTGTTTGATCTTTTCCCTAACCTTAAATTATAATTGTAAAGGTTTCACGAAATGATCCCTCCTTTTTTTGACCCTGTTTATGGTTGATATTTTTCAATGCACTGCATTAGCCATTTATTGTACGGATCAGTGTCTCTCATAAGCTTTCTAAGTAGTTATCTTTGGTGGTGGCAGAGTTTGCCATTTCCACCCTGGATACAGAGTGCCTACCTCACACAACAAATTCACCAGCATTAACATCTGAGCTTCATAAACGTAATGCTAATGCAACAATTACATCATGCTACTATTTATACATTTAAGGCTTTCAACTGGAGAAAGACGGAAGGTATTTGTGGCTGCTGATAGCGCTAATAGCAATAACTCGTCAAAATGCATTTAGGAACTTTGTACATTCTCTGAAAGCAGATTAGCTTCAGTTTTAGGGAAATGTCCAATGTGCCATTACATTACATTTCTTAAAATCATTAGGGTTGCATTACCATACAGAGGGTTTACCATCTACACATTCTGGAAATATAATGTTAATGTTATGATGGCAAAAAAGAAAGGCCAATTTATGATACTAATTTGAGATGCAACATATATTGTAGATCATGTGTTATTACACACTGGCATAAATCAATGGATACACAGGGTGAATCAATATTAGAACAATTTGTCAACAGCTATATTAAAGGTCCTTAAAACCTCGTGTGGGTAGGGGTGTTCTTCAGACGAAAAGGAAAAAGACTTTTAATTGGAATTCTAGAAGTACACCTCGGGGCAGCTTTTTTTAAATGGAGGATCAATCACAAATGGAAACCAAAAGAGATATATCATGCTATGGAATGTAGCAGGTGCGCTATGTTTGACCACAGACAATCATAATTATGGGTAATACAATCGTCTATAAGTCATGCAGCTGGTCTAACAGATACACACTGCTCATCTGTTCCGGGCGGGGAAAAACAGACTGGCGTCTTTTTCGAGCCAGAAGAGTTCAGCAACATGTTCTGGAACATAAGCCTGCTTTATTGTCTCACACTGGGGGAATTTTGACTCAGAATCATCATTCATTTTACTAAATACGTACAGTTTACTCTGCATTGCTGTTCAAGCTGCCACAACACGAAACTGCTTCTGAAATGTAAAGGTTGTCTTCAGAGGAAAGTCACGTTCAGTGGAAGGTGTACCTTGCCAGGTGGGCTGGCTGCATTGATGATGCGCATGTTACAGTGGAGGGCTGTATGAGATGCATTCTGCTGAAGTGATTTGTATGCCCAAAAGTGTTTAAAGGTTTCCTGTACTCCAAAGGTACTGCTCTGAGGTCAACTGAATAAAAAGGTGGTGGACTTAGGTTTCAGTGCAAATACTGACTATTAAATTGGAATAGTCATTCCAAAACATACCATAATACATAAACTAATACATTTAAAATAACACAATTTAAGTGTTTTTTTTACAGTGGTTAAATAATATAGTTTTTATTCCCCTCTTCTTTTATCAGTGTTTCCGTATGGTATTGTTGAGTGCGCTGTGGTTGCAATGACAACCGGATTGCTCTCTGTCTATAAACCTATGAGCCACAAATTTAGCGTCTTATTCAAAACCTTATTCAGGGAAAATGTTTTTAATGTATTATATTGTTATCCCTTTATTAATGCTGCTCCAAACAATCGTGGTCCAGGAATCTTTGCCAGCATTTTGGGGTCTTGGTTTCATGCAATGTCTTTATCAATATGTAAATGAGCGTAGGACGTCATCTGGCGACTATGAGCGATTTGGCAACTTTAATTAAAAAGAGGTTGGCCAATTTTGTGCATTTTGTTTCTGCAGATACTTCTGTTGTTCCATGGTCCACATGTCCACTATCTGGGCTAGTAACTGAAATAACGAATTACTCTTTGCTTACTGGGGATGGCTAATGCTGCTATCCTCCTGTTTTGGATCCACAATGGTGGACACACTCCAGTTGTGTGCATTAATCATCATGCAGCCTCATTAAACCTGCACTTGGATATTAAAAGGGACCAAAAACATAATTAAAGGAAGGATATTTTATGATTTGCCAGAATGTTTATTACCTTTGTATTCATGGCTTTTTAAACATGGACTCATGGTGTTATGTAGCGCAATGGAGCGAAACATTGGTTCAGTTTGGGCGCTGGGTGCCTGCTTGCCATCACCTGATCAGTATCAACTCCCACAATCACCTATCAGATTAAAACAAGGTAGAGAAGTGTTTTTTGACAATCTGACAAGCTAACACTTTCACTTCTGTGATTATTTATGTCAATGCTTCGGTTACGGGTTGAATGCCACACGGACTCTTCCCAGCTGCTTGGTGAGCGCTTTCAAATGCAGATCTTTTTCCAGAGAGTGCATCTGGATATCTATTTGCAGTAAATCACCCTGGATCCTTTGATGTAAGTGCCTGACTGAACTGCCTGACATTTTATGAGAGCCCAGCACAGAGTGGAGGTTGTAATAGTCCACAATGCAACCCCTTGGATACAAGACTTTACTGCAACTGATCTTGATGCTCACAAAGTTCAAGTGATTTGACGGATTGTTGGATAAAGGCACAACAATAAAGCTTGAGGTCACTGTGATGGGCATTAATTTAGTAGTTTATAAATAATAGAGGCACAACAAAAATCCAATAAAGATTTGAGATGGTGTAAAAGCAACCAACAGCCAAGACTTAACAGAAAACGCCCCAGCACAGGAAATAAACATTGCTTAGGAAGTTTTTTGTTTTTTTTGCTAAATATGTCCTGTCAGTGTAAGCTCGTACCCTGTTGTTAACTAAATTCACATCTATCATACAAAAAAAATACTCTAGACCCTTACAGTTACTCATAATAATTCAAAAGAGTTAACTAGTAAAGTGAGAATTTGCAAGAATATGTGTCAGGAAATGTAGCTATTTGCCTGATTCTTTCTTTGTTTTTAATCTTGTAATTACATTCTTCATGGAATCCCACTGGAGCACAAATCTCATACTGTCTCTTTAATACATAACCTATAACAGAATGAATTTTCTTCATCTTTCCTTTGCAAAAGGAAATGGATTTTGTTAAGTAGGTAATAGGATATACTGCAAATTTGCTAATTTCAATATGTAGGGGAATATTTCTTTTTTTTTTTAAATGAAAAACCTCATATTTTCTCTTTCATTTGCACAGGCCTATGGATTCTAATCATTAAATCCAATGAGTGCGACAATAACTAAACACTGATCAACAGAACATCATGAGTAACAGACAGACACTATGTATAAAATGTCTGTTGCCCACCATTTAAGTGAAGAGCATTTTTAGGGATGTCTGTTTTTTTTTGCACACGGCTTCATCAGGGTACAGTACACCAAACAATTTAATTGAATGAAAACAACAACAGGCAACAATTCTCAGAACTAAAAGAAAAGCCCACCGTACTCAGAGTAAGGTAGAAATTGAAAAGCCTTGTCACAGAGTACAGTCTTATAATTAGATTATTATTCATTTCAGTGCTTGTCAGTGTCATACAGATCATAGCCATGTCTTAAAATGTCGTTGTCTGAGATCTTACGCCCAGCTACATTGCTTTTTGGTTTATGTTGTTAACGGTTCAGAAAATTCACACTGCACTACACACACTGTGCCTTTTTGTTTTCATTCAATGTGTGTCAATCTTGGCTCATTTTCTTTTCTCTAACTGTGTCTTTATGTTACAGTAGCTACAATAGGTTCCCACAAGGCATTGAGTGCATTGCCATTCACCAGACACTGGGCGACGCTCTAGGAGAATAGTGAGTAAACGGGGGCATGTTATTAACGTGTCCTTTAGCACAATAACTCATTAGGCATTGAAGTTTCCCATTGTTTCCAAATCAATGAAACAAGCATTTTCTAACATCATTCTGCAATATTAATGGCCTATGGAGTGGTGCAGTGATTCCTTATTTTTTAAGGTCGACTCAGAAGTTAGCATCGCAAGGGTTCCCTTGACAAAAAGCAATGTGATTTCCCCACTGGATCTAATTATATATAGAAAATAAGCTCTGTGGCCAACACATGTTTATGATACTTAACAGGTTTTGTTCACAGGAAAATGTCCACATTTTCAAAACACTTTATGATTTTTGAAGCGTAAATGCAATCGGCAGCAGCAAAAGTCGCGGCTGTAAACAAACTACATCAACAGTCGAATGGCTGCAAATCATCCGCGCTAAGCTAAAGGCGGACTCGTGATGACGCTTAGTAGTTTAATTTTGGAACTTAACAACTAGTTTTAAGAGAGATTTGGACATTCACGAGTGGAGTATTTACTGAAGTGTTTTATTTAGCAGAATTATCTTTTCAACTCTCAACCACAGACCTTACTTCAGGATTCTATGCCTCACAGCTGGTCAAATATAAAGCAATAGGTTGGATTTGTTGTAAAACTGGCTTCTCTTCACTCAAGATCTTTTTTTTTTTATTAGAAAGATCCAACATGTCAGTGCTTCAAAATACAGTTTTTATGCTATTAATGTGTAGCTTTCTGGACAGCAAGTCAATGCAGGGCAGTTGGTGCAGCAGTGAGAAAAGATAAGTCTAATCCCAATGTCCAACCTCTGAGCCTAACGGACATTACAGATTTTGAAGAATGTTCTTGATATAGATCTTGTGACTTGGGGTAAAAAAAAAGATGAGCATACAAGGACTCTCTAGTGGACCTTTTGAGTGCTTGAAACCATTTTGAAAATACACAATCCTGCAGACTCTCCTTTAGGGACTGACCCACAGTTCATAGAGTTGTGCCTTACAAACTAAAATAGGAGGGAAACCTCAGACGATACCCCGGGAAAGGCAAAAACTTGGAGGGCATGATGACAAATTGATACAGCATTACTATTTTACCAATCTTGGAACCAATCAGCTATGAGTATGACTAAGCCTCTGAGGGCAGGGGCAGTATCCAAGCTAAGTGATCCTATACTGTGATCGTCAGTATCTACATGTTGGCATTTTGGCCCATGATTTCTGTTTTTTTGGTTCTCCACAAAAGTGTTTACCAGAATGTAATGGCTCGAACGTGATAAGCCGATATTACTCTTACTGCAAAACAGAATCCAGAACCCTTCCAATATCAAATTGTTGTCCTGATGCTACACATTCTGAATGCAGGACATGTTTAAAGAGATTACTATGTTACAGACACCAATCATTTTATAATTACTTCATTATTTTTTAAACCTTAGTGGCAGATTAAATACCTCACCCCTGGTCTATGAGTGGTCAAAAGAAACATTAGTTGCATGCCAAGTTGATGTTAAGATTCTTAAAACCTGACGCTATACCAACACTGTCATCCTAGATAATGTGTTTAGGATGCAGTTAGCTCACAATTTACACCTCCCACCCTAATTTTTCCCCAATAATGCTGAATTATGAACAATAATTCTGTGTTGGAACGGGCAGGACGCAAATGTTTCATGGCGCTTTATCCAGTCTTTACGACCCCTCAAAGCGTTTTTACATACTACGAGTCATTCACCCTTTCACACCCATTCATACATAGCAGTGCACCTTGCTCTAGTAACTATCATTCACACACAATCATTGAAATTGTATGGCAAAGGCACTTGAAGTGCAAATGCAAAACATGAGAATATATAATGACTTGACATTTAGAATGCATAATATTTTGGCAATTTTTGTGTGAATGCATCATTACTAGGAGACCACTTGTTTCATAACACTTTTCCCAGTGCGGCCTCATGATGTGATGGCAGCATGACACTGTACTGCATGTAATGAGGAGTTGTAGATACATACATTGACACAGACTTTTAAAAAAAATGTTTACAGGTGATAGTCTGAAAGCAGCTACATTTGTGAAATCTGAAGTAAAACAACTTCAAATAAAAGTGAATTGCCTTTGATAAATCATAGATTCATGGGTTTTTTTTGCAGCTTATATAACTAACCAATTAAAAACACACATTCATCATACTTTGATGACACCTCTGTTGATCTTCACTTACTACCTGAATTGTATAAAGCACATCATATGGCTGTAGTGCCTTAGTGCAAAGAGCATTTGACCATAGAGCACCACCAACAGCCTGCTAACATACTGAAGGGCCATTTCACCAACTGCCAAATTCCTTTTGACCCATGTATTGTTTTGAAGTACTCAATGTGCACGTCAATCCATGACAATGTGCTGACCATCAGTTGGCAGCTAAAAAAAAGTATGCAGATTCATTTGTTTTACATGCATTCATACGAGTATCAATTCAAGCTTTAAGCTTTAACCAACATTAAATGTACAGGAATTACAAACGCCTATGAGAAAGTACAGTACCAAGCTAAATGTATACAACTAACCCTTTAAAATGCAAGTCCTTTGTTATGGAAATAAACAAGATGTATATCAGTTATATACTGTATACAGCATATATACTACAAAACAACTCAACATCAACCTTGTCCTCCTTAAAGAAAGCTATGTCTTTGATCCTTTTTATGTAAGACTGATGAACATCAAACACCTTTCCACATTTCACCTTGCTCACCCAAACATCCTTCATTAAACATTAAGACTTAACGAGTTTTGTTCTGGATTGTAAGTCTCCGCTACATGTTGTCATCCGATCCATTAATCCGCCATTCTTTCTGGTTTAATTCCATTTATCTTCTCTGTTTTCCCTCTGGAAACCAAGCGACACCGTGCTCACCACAATATTATCTTTATTGGCCCTTTGCGGTAGTTTATTGGATACAATATGCAGGGAACGGTTACAGTCACAGTATCTTTTGCTTGGGGATGAAAAACAATGGCAGTTATAGATGTTAAAAGTTTTAAAAGTTGTTTGGTTGATTAGAGATGGTGTATGATTTCACTGTGCCACATCATCTTGTAATGTGATTTGTCACCAAATCCTTCAGGGACTAGAAACTTGTCCACAAGTGTTAATTATTTTCTTTTCATTTTCTTGATTAATCATTTGGTCCATAAAGTATCCCAGGTTCTAAAAGCTCAAGGTGATGTCTTTTTATGCCTTTTTCCGTCAGTCCGAGACCCGAAGATATTAACTTCAAGATCAAAACAGTTTATGATTACTTTTTTTTGGTTGACCATTCAATCAGACCACCAATTGTTTCAGCAACTAGAAGAGCTGAAATAGAAACAAAATGGATCCATTACAATATTGAGATAACTAACTTCTTATTAGCTAAGAAGAAATATCATTTTAAATGCTCCCAAAATATATTTAAATCTGGTGGTAGGTATACTTCTGCTGAATTTTTGTTCTGGGTGCCTTGAAGAGAAATTGCAGTAAATAATAAATAAGTAAATGTTTGGCATGTATAAAGCCAATGGAAGGCATCAGCCATGTTCTGGTCTATCTAAGTGTCCAAATGCCAGTAACCAGGTTGACATGACGCAGGCTTTAGAAACCAATCACAGCTGTTCCAGCAGTACATGGACAGGAGTAATACTAAAAGATTCTACAAAATCACTTTATTGGTTTTCTGATGGATTTTAAATGTCACTTGCCCAAAGCTACGGGCAACAAATCAGTGTAGAAAACGCCATTAAATCCCTCAAACTGAAAATATACCATTTCTCATCCATGACCTGTCAGAACAGAGGTCCTGTTGTTTGCCATTAACTGAGCACTGCCCAACCACCGCTGAATATTAATGGAGCCTTTCCCTGGATCATCAGAGAGTGTGCATTTAATTCACAATGCTATCTGCATCTTCTCCGGCACAGGCTTCATGTGTCTCTGTAAGAGCATACTGTGTGTATCTCAGAGTTCGTTGTGGGGTTTGTTAACGAGCGAGAGGACATCTTCTGAGTTCAAGGCCTGTCACACACTCTGGCTGAGATGAGTTTCTATTGCAGCATGTGTGTTTAATTAACACAGCCATCAACACATGTAATAAAAGCATTATCAAAATAACCTACACCAAGGTAAGAAATGACACCATTGGAGCTCAATGCAGCCAAACAGCCTGTGTGATTGACAGCCTACATGATGAGTTGATTCCAATTAAATCACATGAATATCATCTCGTTAGCTGAAAACGACAGATGTTGAAGGCACAAAGTAGTCTGATCATGTTAGCATGTGACAGCTTATCAACAGGCAAGGCCAATCGAAGGCTTCCACTCGAAAGGAAGAAAAATAATGTGCTATAGCAACAAAGTGGCACGAGGATTTAAATGGACATCTCATTACCCAATTGTGACAGTGCGTCAAGATGGATAACGTGCGCAATGTGCGAAGTCACCAAAGCGTACAGCTTGCGCACACATAACACCTATGATAGACAGAGAATCTCCAGTCACGTTTAGGAGGTAGCGGTGGACATACGGCTTACCTAAAAAAGAATCGATGCAAGCACTGGAATTATGATGATGGCGGTGGTGATGGCCCGTCCATCGGAACACGATTCTTCTGTTTCTATCCTCTGCCGGAGTGTCGATGATGTTTTAACTAGGCCATTTCTTCCCTGATCGCAATTATTTCTCAGGAGGGCAGCGCGTCGCAGGCTTTCGCACATCAGAACACCTTCTCGATGTCCGTCTTTCTCCGGCTTTTCCAAAAAAAGCACACCTCATACTGCCCCCTCCTCCTCTCATCCCTCTCTGACAACACCCTGCTCTGTGCTCCTTATCCACACGGATATTTGGACTTTTCTAATGTTGAGCAGCGAGTGGGATTCAAAGAGGAGAGGGGGGGGGGGGGGGGGGAAGGCGCTCACAGTAAAATAAACGCTATAGCGTCAAGACTCTGCGCGTTGCTTCAAAAGTCAACGCAATGATCTGTCCTCTTTCCTTCTTTTTTCCATGTTGGTAATAATAATCCACGGTGTATCTGCCCCCCACCACAGCACAGCGAGGGCCTGGGAAAAAAACACGGATTGTTGGACTTAAAAAATGTAGAATAGCGCTAAAAAGACACCCCACAAAATCAGGTGTCCAATCTCTTCTTTACGCGCTTGCGTGGTGCGCTCCCTTGGTTTCACTTGTGAAGCTCACCACAGAAAATAGAGGCTCAGACTCAGAAACAGCGCGGGGATCTTCCGTTTACCCTTCATGGCTTTGGAATAGAGCTTTAAATATTAGCAGGCAGTGATATTATTTGTTGAAGCCCGATTGCTGCACTGAAGAGGATACCACGGCTCGTGCTTCAAAAGCCCCCCCCCCCTCTCTCTCAGTGCGGTCTAAAGCCTCGCTCTCTCTCTCTCTCTCTCTCTCTCTCTCTCTCTCTCTCTCTCTCTGTCTCTCTCTCTGGCTCTCTCTCTCTCTCTCTCTCTCTCTCTCTGGCTCTCTCTCTCTCTCTGGCTCTCTCTCGTTCTCTCTGTCGCTCTCTCTGTCTCTCATAGGACACCACTTGCAATATTTCAATCCCACTGCTAGTTGTCATGACGAAGAGGTGCGACGCATAATTCAATGAACAGGCGCTCGCTCATCGGAAATCGTCATGTGGGAAGAAAACCAGCGCTTCACAGGGATCTGCTTTGATTGTTTTTAGATGAGGATCTGCACCAGGCTGACGTCAGAATTCCCTTTTTTCTTTTTGGCGCCAGGCATCTCTGCTTTTCACAACGATAAGAAATAATAAAAGGCTTTACTAGCAGTAAACTAAATGTAGTGGTTTTGACATTAATAATAAAACATCTAATATAATAATAATATAGGAATATGTATCAGAATAAGAATCAGTACTATATGTATCAGTACTATGTTCTATGGGGATATTTCAACATCCCCATACAAAGTAAAACACCAATTTCTTTATATACTGTACAGGATATTTTTTATACTCGCACAAATTAAGTTTGAGATAAAATAATGTTAAAACAACTATGTAAGCTATATTTCAATATTTGTCATACAATGTAAATAAATATTACATAAATATATTTATACCTGCAATAGCTTGTAATCACAATATAATCATGTACTTGTAATAATAAAATAATATAACAAAGGTTGTATAATAAATACTCTCAATACTGTTGACTATTACCACAGTAACTATTATGTTCTGTAGAGGACTTAAGATAAAATTGAAACAGTGTTCAATTGGTGCACTTTTACTTAGACCTGCAAAAATTGATTCGTTATCACCCAATGAGTTCCCATATGGTGACTGATAGCAAACAGTTCTTATCTAGCAGATATGAAGCAACATAATGTGAACTCTTGTTACCTAAATGAATGTATGATCGCAGAATATTTACAGCTTGGTTTTGTTCCCCACCAACCGACAAATGCTTATTTAGCTGCTATTTACTCCATATTGTTTACCGGCTAATCTCAACATCTGCTTGATAGTGGGCAGATAGCTTTCAGTAGGGCTTGACCTGCGAGATTAAACCAAGCCAGTAAAGTTGCATATCATTAAACCAAAACAATAAGCTCTTAAGAGCTAAAGGAAACTACAGTTGGGTTAGGCCTTGGCAATAAAACCATCTTGAAAATGTTCTTCATAAAATCTTCAACAATAACAAATATAAATCTACCAACAAGCAATAAGTTGTAGGTTTTGCCGTCACCATTTTTATTTGATTCCCAATAAATTACAGGGCCAGCAGGATGTTAGCCAGATCCTCCGATGAAAGCTTTCACCTAATCAACATAAAATGATCACAGTTTTACTGAATTGGTCCAATCAAATCAATTGTTTACCATTTAATACAGTTGGCATGAGAAAACACCTGCCAAAGACATATGTGAAAGGGATGACAACATGGGGCATAGGGGTCTTTCCAAGGTAGCACTACACAGCTTGAACATGTTTGGGTTGACTAACATAACATTATTAAAACCAGAGTACTGCGCAAGGCTCAATAATGATAAGCACCTACATCTACACACATAAATGGCACCATCTACTATCACTGGGTTTATCCCTACAAAACATTGATTCTGGCATCAATAGGGAATTCCAATTCAGTTTAATTTTCAATTGTGTACTTCTGCAAGCTTGGTTGCACTGTGGCCATGGTTACTGGTCTTGTTCACTATGGCGAGTGACGTGAAGCATGATATCCATGGGATATATCGGTGTGACGTCCACAGCGTTGCAGGTGAAAGGAGACCCTGAAGGTGACACTCTTGATTTACCCATCATCGCTCCATGACTATTACCTGTGATCTGGAGTGAGATGATGACATCGAGGACCCGAGTGGTCGAAACAAGCTCTTTTTTTCAGGGTTACTGATTCTTAAGAACAAAATGAAGAGTTCAGACACACATAAAGAGCTCAGAGCCAATGTGGCTGAGTGCTGAATGGAGCCAGAGGAGGTGTTTCAACCATCTGATGAGGCTGGCCCCCGGGACACCTTCCTGGATGTGCTCCAGGCATGTCCAACTGGGAGAGGATCTAGGGATGAAATATCCCATTCGGGGGATACAAAGCTAAAAAGCCAGACAGGAAGAAAGAGAAAAATTATGGTAAGAGTCATAGGATATTCTTCACTGCTAACAAGGGGTTAGTATGTAGTAAACATGATTTTTCAATATTCTTTGGTTAGAGAATTATCAGGTGTTATGTTGATAAGGGAGATGGGGGCTGAGGTCCCCGTGCTAGGACCATTTATCATAGGTAAGGGGAGAGATTAAACAGCAGCTGTAGGAGTATCGTCTGCTTACTGAATATTATTAACAACAAGGCAGTATCTGTCCACACTGGCCCCGGAGTGTTTCTGTCACACACTGAGTGTCTGGATTCAATCACAAGATCTAGCTTTTCATCATCACAGGACGAGATGGGAGAATAGGGAAACTTTGCACCGCTGAACTTAATCGAAGGCTGGTTTGGCTTGTATTCAGTGGTGATATTAGCTCATGTTTCCTAAACACCCTTGGGTGGTAAGAGTTAAAGGGTAGGTGCAAGTTGTATGTACTGGGGAGAATAGATGAGGCAGAGGAACTGTTAACGACCTTTTGAAGCACATTTTAATGAAGCATGGTCTTTGTAATTTGTATACCTCAATGTTGTGTCAAAACTAAACATTTGACCATGTAAAAAATAAGGAATGATATAGTTGAGGAGAGCATATAATGAAAGGCCATCCAGACCTAAAACAGATGATAGAGAAAAAAATAGACAAAGGCAGATAATTGTTTCCCTATTTTAGGGAAAATGTCAATTACCTCTTAGTAACTGGCAGGAGAATAAAGTTATATATATTCTAATTAATTAATAATGATGAAAATTGTGTGTGTGTGTGTGTGTGTGTGTGTGTGTGTGTGTGTGTGTGTGTGTGTGTGTGTGTGTGTGTGTGTGTGTGTGTGTGTGTGTGTATGAAAAGTGAAATAAAAAAACAAATACAATGTAGAATTAAAAAGGAGTATTATTTAGATATATTGTAAGAATTACAATATCTTTAATCCCAAATTAGATAAATATGTTTTCAACTGTTGGACAAAAAGTTTATTTTATATGCGGTATAGTTAAAGAAATAGCTTGGACAAAAATAGTGCACAAGTAGTAAAATGCATAAAGAAATTGGACCAAAAATCTGCAACTGACATGAGAAGACAATGTAAGTACAGAGCTGAGGGCCAAGTGTGGAGAAAAACTATGTACTAAACTATGAAAAAGTAAATATCCAGACAATAAAAGATTACCAGCAAACAAACTTTTACTGTAACTGAAGAACTAATGTGTGCATGAAGGCAACACTCAGAATGCATTTATGAAGTGGTGACGCATTTCCTCTCTCCAGCTGTTGGAGTACAGCTCTCTCTGCTGGACATAAGTCGTATCTGCAGCTCTCAGCATTGAAAGCTGCATGCACTGTTATTTAAAAGCAATAACCTTTAAAGGTCATATGCAGAGTTGGGTGTAACGCGTTACAAAAGTAGCGGAGTTACAGTAATGTATTACTTTTTGTCGTAACGCAGTAATATAACGCATTATTTCTGAAATTTGGGTAATATATTACCCGTTACAATTCCCAGTAACGCAGTTACAACACATTTTAACCCGAAATGATGTGGTGTTTTGTTTTTAAGAATTCACCAACGTCGCGAGACATTCCTACACCAGAGAAATAATTGTGCCGGTAGAATAGTAACTCAGTAAGCCTGTTTACTATTGGTTAAGAGGGCTGCAGAAACAGATTCGCGATTGAGACCTGCAGGCTCACAATGCAGAGCTGCAGGCTCTGATAAAAGAAATGAATGCGTGCGCGCAGGCCGGAGCAACAGAAGGTAACTTTCTCTGGGTCTGCTGTGCTGGTTGAACCCCGAAGTTCAGAGACTCGTGGTGGAGTGTTGAAGATCTGCAGCCTCTGTCCTCTGTGGAATCGCCGGCTTTTAGAAAGCTTGTCAGCAAAATCCCCGTTAACACACCAATGACAAGGTCAACTAACGTTGCCATAGAGACTCGTTCACATACAGCAGGTCACAGGGCCGTGCAGAGGCTCCACTAACATGTTATTAATAACAAACAGAGACGTCATGTTACCGGTATCAATATTATTCAGCCCACTTAAACGGAGCATACGTTTAATTTCAGCATACTGCCATAGATAGCTTTAATTAATGAGCTGCAATAAACTGCATTTTAGCATTTAAAGCCATACTTCTGCGGTTATTTTTGGTGAAATTAACTCAAAGTAACGCAAAAGTAGTGTAAGGCATTACAGTTCAGAGACAGTAATAATGTAATGTAACTTATTACTTTACAAAGACAGTAATAAGTAATATATACTGTATTACATTTTGGAAGTAACTTGCCCATCACTGGTCATATGTATGGATTGAATACATAGAATTATTGCAATGCTTTTAAAGGTTGAGGGCACATTTCCGGAGAACTACAAAAAGCTCTCTTAGTTCTTACTTTTTCTTTCTTTGTAAAGAGTGCCTGCAGGTTTTCAGATTGAACATTACTGGATCAAGACGTGAACAATTAAATATCGAGAAAAAACACATTATCACATTGTTATGTGTAGTTTCAATGACTCATTTATTTTTAGTTTTTGGGTCTTAATTCCTGTCCTGTTTTGAGTAGATCATATGTAATCACATGACTGATGCTTCCAGTTACTCTGATCTGATATCCTGTTGAAAATGTAAACATCGTAAACAATACATGGGCAATGTGAAGATTTGTACCTGTTATTGTCTGAATCTGTCTTGGGCTTTTGAGTATTTCTCATCAATATGGTAGTTAGACTTGCCGCCCAAGGGCAGTAAACACAACGCTGACATAACATCTCTTACTGTTTATAATCTCCAAACACAGAGAAATATCCAGTGTTAGTGTTAGACAGTAACAAAGTATATTTACTCAAGTATTGTACTTAGATATATAGCGATAGCAGAATGTAACTGAATACAAATATTTGGCTATAGTGCTTTGTTCTTCTCCTAACATGTTGGCAGGGTACTGTCTTAGGTTTAATCAAAAACTCGCTTATTTTGTACAATGTCATTCAACTTAACTCCCTCTGCTTGTCTAACTCTTGTTGAACTGACCATTTCCATGTTAGACTAAGATCATCTTAAAACATTAATTAAAATGTTCCTAAAAAACATCAGTTTCCCCAGCTGGTTCATGCCAAGCTGCAACATCGGGGACTGGAAAAGGAAAACAATGCTGAAGTACCTAAAATCTGCATTCTTTAAAACGGCCAGAAGAGGGCAACTGTGCTTATTCAAAAGATGAGTCAGTTTGTGTGGAAGTCTATGAAAAAAAGTGACCCTAATTCTCTGGATCTTAACCAAACTAAACGTTTTCGTGTTCTTTTCTATTTAAGAGTCTTCTTCAATGCAGCATAATGGTCACATTTAGAGTAAAATACACAATAATGCAGTTTATGCTTTCGGGGGTGTCTAACCTTCGATTCTCAGGTCCAAAACAAGGTGTCTGTTTCATCTTAGAACTTTTAACGAGTTCAGTGTGTTTACAGCTCATTAAAAGTAATTGTAACATTTAGGTTGCCTAATAATGGCTTCACTATTAAAACTCGGAGGGGGCTGCTTGTGTAAACTAAATAATGAGCTGAATCTCAATATAAAGCTTTGTAAAGCTGAGGAGAGCTGCAGATCTCCTCCCTACAAGCGAGCACACATTGTCATAGATACATTATTATTCGAATATTTAATATACCTCCTTTGACTCTTCGAAAAGATAAACATATTGTCACACTGAATATGAGGGCAGTATAGTGTGAAAACAGCATAACATTTCTTTAAAAAATATATAAACTGATGAGTTTGACACTCTTAGCTACTTTATGTAATGTAGCATTGAGATGAAAAGAAATCCAATCTGTTGGAATCATGTTTTTATGTGAATTCACTACAGATGTGTCTTTTTTTTTACTTAGCACAAATACTTTGTTAGTTTAGTTTCTAATTGTATCTTTTGGCTGTTTATATTTTAATTTTTATATATGTATTTTTTTTGTTTTTTATGTGTAGGGTGGACTAGCAAAGTAAGATTTTCATCGTACCGTGTAACTGTCTGTTTTTACTGTGCATATGACAGTAAATATCTTGAATCTTGAATCTTTAGTGATGCTGATTTTTTGGGTGGTTTGAGGAGAAGAAATACACCTTCTTTCTAAAAGTGCTAAAAATAACCATGACCATATGAAGAATAAGAATTGATAATGGAGGAGAGCAAAACATGAAAGGTCATCCAACCCAATCCACGAGAGATAATAGAGAGAACATTATGAAGGCTGATTGCAGATAGAAATGAGACTGGAATGATGATTTCCTCCCTATATTTAACACCCATTTAATCTCTCTCCCTCTCGCTTTCCCTTTCTCTCCTTCTCACTCAGTCCCCCTCCCTCCTGTACGTAACACTTTACTGTCTCCCTATCCATAGCTATGTCTTTAATAGGATGAGGAAAATCATGTTAAAGGATTTAAAACCTCTGCAGTAAAAAAAGCTGTAGCTTTGCCAAGCTCACTCTCTGTCGTTGGGCTCCTCATTCTGTCTCCCCTCTCGAGCACTCACCCCTCTCTGAATTACTGTTCACTCCCACAGAATCTCGACTAATAAAAGGGGTCCAACAAGGACGCTGAAAAAAAATAGTCAATGTTTGACCATTTTCTGTCTGAACAGTTTTTACACTGCACTCACTACATGAAAAGTTAAATCGTCAGGAGAGCTCCGGTGACTGGATTTGTAGGATCTCAGAGGGCGTTAAATATTGGAGAGAAAACTGTCTCGATCTTCGGATGACAAAAAAAAACCTCTGTCTAACTGTCGAGCTTTGAGGCTGCCGTTGAAATCAGAATTGCGAAACACAGAGGGTACTGCATGTACCGCCGTGTCCCAGTTTTTCGTCATTGTATCCAAATTTGCAAAGGACCTTTTAAATCAGTCCCCAATCCATTCAGGCAGGATTAAATACGGATACTGAAATTACAATATGATGATCTGGGGAGAGCAATGTGCTGTGTTTATTAGCCGTATTTGTATAACACAGATGGGACACAGGGCATGTGGGTCATCGATAGATTTAGTAAAGCAGGTGACCACATTTGAATTAAAAAGTATTTGCTTTCCTGCCCCCTCAGTACATTTCCACATAGAAAGGAATGTGAGGTGATGGGTTACTGTCACCATTTGTTATTCAATTGTCTTTATAACTAAAAACTGAAGATTTTTCCCCCTACTGTTGAAAAACCATATACAAAATAGAGCCCATTTCAAGATTACAGAACAAGGTCACATACTGTAAATTATATTTTTTGTCCCTAACCTAAGTAGACTCAATTCACAATGATATGAAATAGAGAAAAGAAGTGAATCCTCAGAATTAGGAGAATGGTACAACCAAATATTTCCCATCTTGGCCAAACCGTTATTTGATGAAGGAAATAGTTACAAAATACTTCTCTGTCAAGGAACTAATTGTTTAAGTTCTACATCTCGCTACACACTTTGGTCAACAGCTTTGAGATATTGAATTATTCAGAAACAACAGTGCTTGAACTGACAATGAACACACTATAAATTATCTCACATATCAGTTGATTACACGTAAAATAATTTTTGTCCCCTTAGGGCTCACCAATAAGATGAGAGCAATTTCCTGTTGCTTAGTAAGGCTGTGAGGTTTATTCTTTTACAGTATGACAGTGTAAATGCAGTTTGTTATGGATAATGTAACGATAAACAGGAATACAAACAAATAACTTCTTTCTTTCCAAAATGAATGATTATGTACATTACTGAAAGACATTATTTGAGTCAATAATCAATAGCGTTTTCTATAGATTGTCAGTAAACAATGAGAAATGTCCATCCCAGTTTCAAAAGTCCAATATGTGGTCTGTAAATGTGTAGTTCTGTCAGTCCCAAACCATGAGATGATCAGTTAGTTATGATATAAAACAGAGAAAAGCAGAACATCTCCATATTTGAGAGTCTGACAACAGCACTTATTGACGATTATTCATTTTTTAAATAAAATATTTCCACTAACAGGTGCCGCTCACCTACAATCCTCACATTAACTCAATCTTAAGCCTACATGAACTTAAATGTATTTTTGAATTGAAGAATAAGGCTGCTTCTGAATCGAGAAATGCCCTTGCTGTGTTTTTCAAGGATGCAGCAGATCCGGCTCAGTTGCGCTGCGCGTACAGCAGGAGGTGCTGGCTGACTGCACTCCGCTTTCACACATGTTCCTCTAATCCTGTAGTGGCTCTGTCAGCGGGAGATAGTCACGGTCTGTGAGTAAGACTATCAAGCAGGAGAGGGAAACCAGGATCGTAAGGGAAGATGGGAGGATACACAGGGACCGGCACAGCAAATGGTGCTTTAGTAAGGTGTTAAGATGAAAAGTGGGGGTATAGGTGCCTAAAAGTGTTTGTGTGTGTGTGTGTGTGTGTGTGTGTGTGTGTGTGTGTGTGTGTGTGTTTAAGCTGGATCCTTAAGGACATGGTTTTGGTTTAGCAGAAGCACTTTACTTCTCAGTGGCTGCCTCTCTTCTACTTTCCGTCCTCTTTCTCTGTGTTGCCTGACTGGCTTCAGACCAAGCGTTGTTCTAGTGTTACATCCTCTCCCGTCCCCCCTTTGTCCATCCTCTATCCCTCTGTTTTCTTCTTATCACTCTGTCAAATACTTCCTTATCCTATTCTCTCCCAGAGGCCTTTGTCTCTTGGAGTTGCAGGTGAAATTAAAGGATATCATTTCCTACAATCAGCAGAATCTGGTCCACAGCACCTCCCACCCCCCAGTCCCCTCTTGCCTTTCCTTATACCCCCCCCCCCCCCCCCCCACGAATCCCCACCGTGGCCAGGGGGCAGAGGGACATCAGCAGCTGAAGTGAGAAAAACCTCCCTTCACTCTCCACATTGGGTCACTTTCATCTTCTGATCGGGGGGGAAAGAACAAACCGACATGCGAAGGGAAGGCACTAATGAGGACGAAAAAGCAGATGAGCGGATCTTGATCCGGTGTGTGAGATGAAATGGAGAGAGCGTAAGGGGAAGGGCAGAGAAGGTGAGGGTCAAACTTGTGTGAGAAAGAAAAAAAGGATGCGAGTGAAGGGCATACAAGAGGAGGCGATGTGAAGGAGGACAAACAAACATATAACCACATGCACGTGCACACGCTGCTCGTCACATTGAACCAATCTGCCATGGATAAGGAGATTATGCCTCTGAGTTTCCTGGAATGTTCTCTAATGTACCCCCTCAACTACCAACCGCCCATCCCCCACCCTCACAGAACACTGTCTGTCTCTGTCTCCTCTCCAGGCTGCGGTTAGTGGACTCAGGCTCGGATGCCCCGATCTTCCACAGCTCAGGTTATATAAGCACAGCCCCGTCCTCTCCTCCTGTTTGTCCCCAAAGATGCCGTGAGCACAGCGGCGCCCGGGCCCCCGTCACTCAAAGGATGCTTCCACTGGTCTGACGCAGCCCCGGCCCTGCAAGACATTCTGTTTGCGGTCCATTGGCCTTCGCATGCAGACATGCAAACTCATCTGGAGGGGAGACGGTGACAAAGATGTAAACTCCCAATGTTACATTTTGGGGCATTCAGGCCATGATTTGTATATCTGGCAGATGCACTAACATATGCATGTTCATGTTCATCTCTGTGAATATATTTGGCACATTTCTGCACAGCCTTTAAAAATGTAATACACTGTAGTTTGTCGTACAACGTCATATATCCATTGTACTACGGTTTTTAAAGTTTCTTTTGTTTATTTTAATGTGGTATAAACACTTGTTTTTTTTTGTTTTTTATTCTCATAAGTTCAAGAGAAGAAGTATTTTTGAAGTTCTTCTCTTATAACTTACCATACCACCATACACAAAAGCAAATTCCATATATGTGTAAGCGTACCTGGCAATCGAAGGTATAAAATAAAATATTTTACCTTCCAAATGTATGCTACTTGTACGTATCCTATTTCTCTCCTTCCTGCTTACCTAATTCATCATTTCCTGATTCTAAATCAGTCAGTAAATGGAAAAAAAAGTTGAATTTTCACTTTTTTATTTTTATATATGACTTAAACCGTGTGTCTTAATCCGACAGCACACTGACAATCTAAAACAATAATTCACCAGTAGCATAATTGTTGCAAAAACACTTTTCCAAAAGGCAACAGGTCAAAATAGGCTATACAACTAAACAACACGTCCTATACTATGAAACAGAAGATACTAAATTAAACGAATAATTTAAATAGATAATTAGTTGTATCTTGGCAATATGCTAATTAAGTAGATGACAATTGCTTCTGTGAATGAATATTTCTGCTCTTTTGCGTCTCGGATGCGTTTCCATTCACATGTACAGTACTAGAAACGGTGGTTCAACGTCAACTTCCATACTTGTTTGATTACGATATCTCTCCAGTGTTGTAGCCGATGTGGAACATGGGCCTCTAACACGTCAGCATTCGTGTTAAATATGCGCGTGGTATTGGGCAACTGACTGATAGGCGAATCTGCCTTTTGTTATGACCTAGCTCGCGACGTAGAGCTAAATCTTGGTTAAATATTGTGCATAAATAAAATGATAAAATAATGTATTACATTAGTAGTAAAAATAATAATAATCTTTGCTGGAACAAACAATTCACTTCTGAAGGGGATTTCCCCAAGCAGCCCCCTTGTCATCATATAGCATCTTAGCTATTTGACACCACATCTTAACAACAACCAGCTTCTGTTAACTGCGAACAAAGGAATTCCAGGAAATGCTTTATCTTTTGGCTATTGTTTTTCTTTCATTTCATGCTTAACAAATACACGTTTTGTTATCAACTTGTATACCACAGTACACCCCCTTGTTGTTCACCCTCTAACAGTGAGGAGGGACAATAAACTGTAATTATTGGGAGAACACCTTGCTCTGAGGGGGGAATGTTTTTCACCACAGAACTTAGTGTTTCCTTTCCCCCGCCTAATGAAATCTATCCATCTTTCTCTGCGTCCTTGTTTCTACCCACTCTCAGGGCGCCCCACCCCCCTCCGCTAACACTCACACACATGATGTTTTTTCTTTTGCTCTTCCATGTCCGTTTGTTGCTTGAAACCATTAATCTCCATTAACACAGAGAGAGTATTAATAGTTTCTGGGGAGCAAATGAAAAGAGAGCACTGCTGGGGGTTTTAGGGGCAGATTACCTTGGTCAATGAATAGTTGATTTACATTTTGTCTCATTATTTTATATGTGTGCGTACATGTATTATGGTCCTTTTCATCCCTGTCTTTTAATTATTATTATTATTATTGTTATGGCGTGAATAGAAGCTGTTGTATAAAGACTAATGTCCTGCACAATAGATTTATTCATTCATTCAATGTATTTCTGCAAAAGCAGTTTGGAACACTATGAGAAATAAACATTTAGTAAATCCTTTCTTTTTACAACGCAAACTACGCAAGGCTATTCCTACACTACAGCTGAGTTAGGAAGGTGGAGACCTCCACCAATGGTTGCATCTCCAAAGTTGGGCAGTCGTTATTTTAACTTTGGTGTTTCTTAGCTCATAATGTGGAAACAACATGAACACTAAAGATAAAATGATTGCTACTTCATTATTTTCATGTGTGTATTCTTTGTTGAGTAAAAAACAATTTGTATATTGATTAAAATGGCAGTAGAGTAGTTTTAATTCAACAATAAATGGAGTTATTACATGCAGAGTTAAATATTAACACCAAAGAGAGTAAAAATAATGATTTGATTTATTATCTCAAATTGTATATTATTTACTCTATTTAAGTTTAGAACAAATGTTAATATGCTTTGGACAGACAGACAGACAGACAGACAGACAGACAGACAGACAGACAGACAGACAGACAGACAGACAGACAGACAGACAGACAGACGGACAGACGGACGGACGGACGGACGGACGGACGGACGGAGGGACGGACGAACGGATGGATGGGCGGACGGGCGGATGGATGGGCGGATGGATGGATGGATGGATGGATGGGTGGATGGGTGGATGGATGGATGGATGGATGGATGGATGGATGGATGGATGGATGGATGGATGGATGGATGGATGGATGGATGGATGGATGGATGGATGGATGGATGGATGGACCGACGTATTGATGGATGGATGGGTGGATGGGTGGGTGGGTGGATGGATGGATGGATGGGTGGATGGATGGATGGATGGATGGATGGATGGATGGATGGATGGATGGATGGATGGACGGACGGACGGACGGACGGACGGACGGACGGATGGATGGATGGATGGATGGATGGATGGATGGATGGATGGACGGGTGGGTGGGTGGATGGATGGATGGATGGATGGATGGATGGATGGATGGATGGATGGATGGATGGATGGATGGATGGATGGATGGACGGACGGACGGACGTATTGATGGATGGATGGATGGATGGATGGATGGATGGATGGATGGATGGATGGATGGATGGATGGATGGATGGATGGATGGATGGATGGATGGATGGATGGATGGATGGATGGATGAATGGATGGATGGATGGATGGATGGATGGATGGATGGATGGATGGATGGATGGATGGATGGATGGATGGATGGATGGATAAAAGGCTACTTTGTTGATCCCAAATTTACAGCAGCAGCAGCAGCAGTGTGTTTAGGCAATAGTTTAAAAAAATGGAATAAAGTACAGACATAATAAAATCAAAAATAAACAGCACATTTTAAAATGTAAAGATATATATTTTTTAATTGGACATATCGTAAAAACAACGAACATTGTATTCCTAACAATAATGTGAAAGAAAGATTTGAATTGTAATTGTATTTCAGATCTGCAAGCAGGGAATCACACACTGTAACTCGAGGTAAGTATAAGAGTCTTCTAAGAAGACCAAAAATATCTCCTGCTCCGAAGCTGATGGATTGAGACTTTTCGGTTCTCACATTCTGTATCAACTTCCACTCTCCTCTCTGTTTGCGTCATCCCTCGCACTCCGCTCCTTCATCAATCTTCCCACTTTCTGCTCTCTTTTCTGTACTATTCCCATTCTATTACAGTCTATGGTCCAACATTGCTGCGGTTTCTGATCATAAAAGGGGTTGCACTATGGTGAACAATGTATCATTTATTTTGGACAGGTAACGTTTTCATGCATTTCCCTGCCATCTGTTCGAAAAAATTAAAGACAAACTAATTTGTGATTTTGAAATATCCATTAGCTGTAAATTGGGGGCATCTTTGACTTGAATATCAACACAAAAGGGTAAAAAAATAAAAAAACACAGTGGATGACGCACAGACAGAAAAAAAAAGAAAGTTGCTGAATGCTTGAGGGAGAAGAAAACAGACTCCTAGTGGGGTGTGACAAATTATTCCTAAAGCTATGACGCACTAGATGGGCTGCAGTCCGAACACAAGGGCAGTAATTAGACGAGGATGCCTTCTCACACCAGAATCACCCAACATGATCCAATGAAAGCGCAGATGGTAGTATCATGTGAAAAAATAAGAATTAATAGTAAATTCAATTACAAAAAACAACTATCTGAGAGCAACTTAAGGCGCTAAATGTTAGTACTCGTTTGTAAAACATAAACCAGGCTTTAATTCACTGTCCATTTTAATGGAGCTTTGACTTCATCTCTTTAAGTACATAAAGTCTGCACAGTGAGCGTAACGCATTTTATGGCTCCTCTTTCCAGCAATTTGTGACTTGAGATTAATCTCAATTTATACTACTTATTGCCAAAAGCGTATGTGGTCTACTTGAGAAGCAGATTCAGTGGGCTATTAAACCACCATATTACAAGGATGTACATTTTTAGTGCTCATTTTTAAAGTAAGAGCTACGATATTTGCTGTTCCTCAGATAAAAGCAAATTTTCACAGATAGGAGGAGAACATAGAGACTGACCTCCAAACAAGTAAACATCACCAACAGCAGTTTGAGCGAATGTCTCATAATGACACTAGTGTCCGTGTTGAGTGCCTTTTTATAATGGCATAGCAGGAGTATGCTGTCTATCTTTAACAATTATTCTACTGGCGTATTATTGTTTTAGATTGTCAGTGTGCAGTCGGATTAAGACACAGGGTTCAAGTCCTATATAAAAAGAAAAAAGTGAAAATTAAACTTTTTTTCTGATTTAGATTCAGGAAAGGATAGACCACATGTTTATTATTGTATCCATCGCATCAAAAGTCCTGAATCTTGAGGTCCTAACTCTTTGTCTATATTATGAAATTAAAGTATTGTGGTAATTGTTTCATGATATCGAGGTTTGTCTTTTCCTGGTTTCTGGCTCCATTAAAGTACGTTGATTTTTCTTTTTTTTTTACTTTCCCGACTGTTGCATTTACCCACTTAGTCATTGTATCCACATTACTATTGATTACTATAATACACTGTGAAATGTCTTTTAAGCAAAAGCATCAATGGGAAACCCAAGATTATTACTACAATATATCGTTTTTGGTGAAGAATATTAAGACATTTGATGTTCTTTATACCCCCTAGCCCTAACTGTGTCCTTGACTCAGTAGTCATTTTAACCAAATCTAGGATGTTTCCTTAACAACACCAACAATGATCTTTATGATTAATTAGAAGAATGTTGATAGGGGCAGCAGATCAGAAATAAGTTTCTCTGTGTTGTTTTAGAGGGCACAGACCAACAACATACTATTACATTGAATAGTGAGTGTTTATGACCATATATAAACAAAAGAAATACCAATCCCTCAACTTTACTTTAGTACTACTGTATATAAGTGCCAATAATCAAAAGTAAGAGAACAAATAAAAACATCATAGATATCACCAGAGGTGGAAGACGTAAGTAAAAGTAGAAATACTACAGTGTCAAAATACTTTGTTCAAAGTAAAAGTCCTGAATATAAAATCTTCCTTGAGTAAAAATAAACAAGCAAGTATATGTCTCATTTCAGAAAAAAGATATATTAAACGATTGGATTATTATTGTTGACGCATTTTTGTGTTCATCACAGCTGATGGATCTAATTTAATGACTGTGTATACTTTATACAGCTCCGGAAAAATTAAGAGACCACTCCAAATTTTTCTTAAATCTTTATCTCTACATGTTATGGCAGCCATAGTCTGTTGAATTCCAACACAGAGAAAAACGTAGTAGTTTATAGAATACAATTTAAAAAAAAAACCTTTTAGCTCAAAGACATGTCTATAAATAATAAAACAAGGGAAACTGATAATGCTGAAGAGGTCCCTTATTTTTTTCCGGGGTGTATATTCAAAGCAGAAGGAGTCTGAGCTTTTGGGAAGCTTCTGAACTTTGAAACTCTCCTCAATTGGATTTAGGATCTTTTGACATTGAAGACATGTAAGAAAGCAGCTAAAGACCCATTTATTTAGTCATGCTTTTGTTTGTCTTTTGTGTTTTTAGTTGATCTTTATTTCAGTTTTTTTGTTCAGTATTAACATGCTTTTGATTGTTTGTTGGGAACTATTACCATTCCCCTCTTGCATACTTTCATACATGTGACGCTTATGTGATGCTCAGTGTAAAATGAAATCTTGAAAGAGATAAAAGAACATGTAAGAGTGCATACGACTGACGCATCAGCAGTATACAAAAAGAATTTGAGTGTAAATGAGAGTGTCAAGGGACCCACACCCACACTTTGGTCTCATCTGATAAGCTGACATAAATATCCACTTCGTTTGTGCGAGTGTGTGTGTGTGTGTACAAGGGGACATCTGCACTCTGTATGCACTCACCACACATCCACGTGTGTCTGTGTGAGGGAGCAGCATCTGTGGGGATATTTTTTTGCGGATCTGATGGCGGGAGTAAAAGGTATCATATTAATATTTTAATTGCAGGCAGTGTTTAGGATTCTGTTGAGAGACAGGCTTAATATGTGGTGACAGATGAGGGTTAGGGGTAAACAAGGATTTGGCTGTCCTCCAAGGGAATTGAGAGGACAGAGTTGGTGGATTAAACTGCAGTTTTGGCTCTAAGGCACCTAGTCTGTGGCGGCATGGATGCAAATCCGAGGGCTGATTACCGGAGGGAACAAGTATTAGACACTATACACCAGTTCCCTGCATGAACTCATAAGCCCGATGTCACATTTCAGCCTGACAAATCTATCTATGTGATTATCTTCAAATCCCGATGAAAGTAACAGTTGTAGCTACAGAAGGGTACTGCCTGTGATGCCATCCACACAGCACAGGTGTTAATTGAGCTGCTTTTCAAACAATTTGGAACATGGCGCTGGGTCAGAGACTTGGTCTGCTGCCTCCCAGCATGAAGGTGCCGCTTCCTCCGAGGTGAAAATGTGACTACGACCGTGTTAATCTGTGTGAGCCTTTTGAAAGCCTGCCAACCTGCCCAGTGCATGCTGGGATAAGCTCTTACCCTTTGAGAGGTAGGGCATGCCACTGTCTCGTTTTAAACTAATTTGCTTACATTAAAAAAAATGTAAAACTGCACATGACTTTCAAAACAGTTAATGAATAGAGGGCCGGTGTAAAGAAATTAAAAACTGCTTTGATATTACAGTTAACACCGGACTAGACCGGTTAACTTTACCACTGGGTGTTGCAGTTAGGACTCTTTTTACTGCAGTGATTACACGTTGCATGTGTGTTTTAATGTAAAGATCCAAGATGGTGGCGTGAACAGACCATAAAGAGAACTGGATGCAATGTTGGAGACGGGTTCCGCCTGTTTCTAAGAATGTTACTCGGTGTCGCAAGAAGCCAAAATGGCTCAGTATTGAGTGCAAAATTACCTGGATATTCCGTGAATTTCCTGCATCCACAGGATCCATGGAGAATATGCACTTGTGATTTCCGTAAACCCAACTCCTGGATGCTTACAGCCAGGCTCTTCTGGTCTCAGCAAATTTAAATGAAGAAAAAAATACAAAGAAATGGCCATTCAATTGTCCATACTTGGGCTTGATTTAGCTAGAACACCATGAATTTTCTTTCTACGTGAACTTCCTGGAGGATTGACACAAAAGTAGTAGCCCGTTTTTGGCATGTCAACCCTAAAAACACATCAACTTTTTACTGAACAAACAACATATGCACCCCCCAACACATCTTCTTCCACTGATATATGATCTTCTTTATGTTAAAACAAGCACACAACACGGTTATTGACTTTATAATGTTACCTATTACTATAGCAATACAGGTTGCTGCAGGTAGCGCTGTGATTCTGCTGGCACAGGTTGCCTCTGTAGGCTTTCTTCTTTAATTTGCCAGCATGTGTCATGAATGGCAGTTCATCTTGTTTGCATAAAATCAAACTGGTTTAAACTTGTAGACCGAACCGTACCTAACTCTATCGAAGACTTTTTTTTAATAGAAATGATTGTGGCTTTTCTTCCACGGCCTCAATGGCTTTACCTTGGCTCCTCTGCAGACCCAGGATTGATTCATGCATAATGCATTCCCTTAGTTCAACTTAAATTACATGACACACACACACACACACACACAAACCCACACACACACACACATAGTCAAGTTCAATTTGTGCCCCACTGTGTACCATAATGCACCTAAAGCCGGATTTAAAGTTGGCATGTGTGAGATAAAAATACTGCTCTGACCACTATATTAAACTTCCCCCACACTAAACCCGTGCAGAGCAATTCTCTGGTGCATGGATGTTGAGCAACTGAAAGAAATTGCAAACTAAATAAAAACATGGCACTTATTTTCTGATCAAAATATTTCTAACTCATCCCAAAACCAGGCAGGCCTTTTATGAAATCCACAAAAACAAGCCCTCAGCGATACTATCGAACATACATATAAAGCTCTCCCTGAGATTTGCCACTTGGTTGCAGGGGAAATTTACTTTCCTGATTTCTAGCGGCAATTGTTAAGTTTCATCGTGCATATCATTTAATTGGGACGTTTCTCTTTCGGAAGACCTGACAGAGCAAACAGGGAACTATTTTTACCACTGTGTCGACTTATGTGCGCGTGTGACAGTGCATGTGGCGTTTCTTCATATCACAGCAGGTAATGAATTATCATATGCCAGCCTGTGTCTCCTGCATCTCTTGTGTCTGTGTGTTTTTCACGCAAAGGGAGTGTTAGATTGTCCAAAGCACGACAGAAAAATCAATAAACCCAACCTGGAAGACAGAAAACGGGAGATGGATTGCGTCCAGAGCGGCCATGATCACATCTTGTCAAGGGAAGGACGTAATCTGGCAACAAACTGCTATTAACTTAGAATTTACGACTGCCGTTACAGATCTCGCTACAATTCCAATGTTGTCCTCATGGACTCTTGCAATATACACTGTCATGGAAACATGGATAACAATGTCTTCCTCTTGCCCCAAGCATGGCCTTGTCATAACAACCTTCTTTTTTTTTTACATCTGAAAAATAAACACAGGAGCTCATGGCTTTGCCCCTCACTGGGCCATATGCAGGGCATGGCCTGTGGTAAGTTGATGATAACAAAGATCTGCATGGTCTGCTCATAATAGCAAAAGCAAGCCCCCAGCAAGAGTCTTGACTGCAATATCCATTAATCCACTGCAGTTTCCCACTGGTTCAAAGGCTGTCTTGCAGCGGAGCTCTATAACATCAAAGAGTCCTCTCTCATGAAGGGTAGCAGTGAAATGTGGAACTCTCAGCTCAGCTATCTGCCACGCTGCAGAGGAGTCTTTGGGATTCACCAAGAGATGCAATTAAGACTGGTTTGATTGGAATGACCTCTGCATTGATGACCTGCTAAAAGTCAGGAGAAACTGATAGCTAGCTGCTTCTGCTTATTGTACTCTCATGATATCACCATTCCTTTCAAGGCTCTTCTGTTTGGGATTATTTACTGTTTGATGTATTGGCTATGTAGAGATCACTGTTGCAACCAAGACAAAGGAATGTCATATTTTTCATGATAGTTGGAAGTGCATCATTTTCTAGACCAATTTGGTTTGTCTAAATTAAACTTGCTTTTACAATGTTTATTACCAATAGTATATTGTCATGTGGGAGCTTTTTCCCCATTTCCATTATTTCCATTTTAAATGTTTCCAATCATGAAATCCGAAATGTCTGTCAACAAGGAGAAACAAGAAAATACAAGTGTTTTGTCCCTTCAGTAACCTGCTTTGTAGAAACTGTATGTTGGCACTTATCTTAATTTTGAAAACCAAGGTTGACAGGTTTACTAAAGGGATTCTTTAAGGTAATGTAATAACCCAATATGTTTCTGATTTCCACCTTTGTTCCTGAGAAATTGTGTTCTGTACATCTATCTCCAGCAGCCATGAAGCAGAGCTGCAATGACTTCAAAATGCTTTGTCGGTTGATTTAGTCCAAAATAGACCTAAAATCCTAGGAACCATTTATTAAAACCTGCAAAAACAGATTTTGCTTTCATTCATAGTCTTGATATAGTGATCCTGTTAGCAAAGAGGCTTATTTACACATAGGGAATGTAGCGAAAGACTTGTTCAAATGCAATGGCACTAACTCCATTCAAACAAGGAAGTGTGAAAAGTCAAATGAGGTCAACAAACATTTTGGGAAATAAAGACCAAAGGTGCTTCTCAAAGCAATTCTAAATTTAACATTTTGTATCAGTTGTATTTATAAAATGTCTTTTCGTTTGTATTCAATTTGAATTCAGGACTTAAGTTCATTGCGTGGGGACTTTGGGATTTTAAGATATATAACATATATGTTTATATGTATGTTATGTATATTATTACAATATAGCAGCAAAACCCCTCTTAACTGTGAATTTCACTAATTCAATAATATTCTAATATAAACATTTTACGTATTTATTTATTGTTGTTAGGTATTGTACAATCTGCACATTTTGTTATCATCATATTTTTAAATTCTTACATTTGTATTTAGGCTTTCAAGTTGGGAATAACGCTCATGATTAATTTTCAAAACATTAGTAAAGAAAACAAATTGAAATGAACACCAATTATTCACATCACCGAGTTTGACCCCAACTTCACACTTGAATGTTTACCATGAACTGCATGGCAGTGAAAAGGCAAAGAAAGCTGAGAAAATTGGCAAATGTCACACGTCAACAAAACTGCACTCGTTGGCTTTAGGTGTTAAAAACTGGGCGTTTTGCTAAAGCATGCCAGTTATGGTTGACCAGGAGTGGAAGATAGCAGACAAGGTGACCACTGTTGGAGCAGAAATTAAGAAATAATGAAATAGAATCCCTCTTTTATACCTTCTTTAACCAGTTTGCCTTGCATTTTCATTATTACAACACCACACAACCTATTTGTTTAACTGACACGAAAAACCCAATATCCCAAAGCCTTTAAATCGTTTTATCTTGAATCTTTATCATTGAAGATTAATCAATGTCATTGACCTCGGGTGGAAAGATTAGGAAAACAGTGCTTGCCCCTCTTGCATTACAACTACCGAGGTGCCCTTGAGGAAGGCTCTTAACCCCTAGTTGCTTTAATAATGCTGCTCATGGTCCTGTAGATCAGACTGGTTATACTGGGAAGCCTCAAGGTGTGTTTGACTGTGAGTGTGTGCAGTGGGTTTCTGAAAAGAAAGTGCTACTCTCAGTGAAACTACCCTGGGCACATAAATGTTCAAAACTAAATAAAAACATACCCGCTTTCACCTTCCCTCTGACTCAACCCTATAGACATCAAAAGCAGCACTAGAAATAATTACACAAGTATGAGAGGCTTTAAGTGGATTTGTTCAGTGGCTGCTGTGACCACCTGATAGGTGACAGATGAGAAAAACAGCTGGAAATAGACTTTAGTGACCATAAACAGAATGCCATGCCAGCAGTATCAATGCCATAGATTGGCTGTACACCTTGTACAGAAGTGGAAACAGAACCCCACAGAAAGATAACACTGCCACAGAGAGAGCAATAATTATGTGTGAGAAATAACTTCAACTGCTGCCAGGTTATGACATGTATATCTGAAGTAATTGCTGACAGGGAAATCACACAGAGATGCCTTACCTGCAGAAGCCATGTTTTCCTGTATCACTGTCCGTCCAGCATGTGCACCTTTCTTGCATTGCATTGCATTCTCCTGGCGTCATTTTGTCTGCAGGAGGAGAACAAATTGTTAGTACGAATTGCATGGCATTTAATCATATGACTCATTTTGAGTTGCTTTGGTAACAAAGGCTTAGAAACACTCAGGTTTGACGAACAACGGTTAAAAAGTAGAGAAAGCAAGTACAAATACGGAAGGCTACATCCATGCTAGGAGCTCTGTGAGGTTGCACTTAGGCACAGCAATGCTTTGAGATAAATACTAACATCGGCATGCTCAGAAGCTGATATATAACATCAGTGACACTTCCTGGGGTTCATGCAAAACATTTACAGACCAGACAACCGAACGGTATTCAAATTAGAAAATTATAACTAACAATATTTTCCCACAAATACATGATATCTATATCTTGTCCACTCATATATTTAATTAAACATATCCCTAAACATTCAAAATTTAAATAAAAGCTAATTGGTATTGGCATCAAGGTGAAAACAATTCTACGCTGTCACTGCTTGAGTGTGGCTTCACTTTCGCATCATTTTATACATATATCTTTATAAGCAATATGACCTGGAAGTGAGTTCCACGCATCCAAAACTAATGCCCAGGCTCAGTTTACTGACCTTTTTATGCACAACCAATCAGCTAACTAAGCTAGCAGAGGAAGTTACTATAGAAACAAAACATAACTGGCTGGTTTCACCGCAAAGATCTCGCGGTGAGCAAAGAGCAAATCGCATATCATGTGAATGCACCTTTTGGAAAGTCCTCATTTTGTGGGTATTACGTCATAAGCCATAGTTTTGGACAAATTACCATAAAACTGATAATGGCACTAGATAAGATGTAATGGCAACACCAAGGTTAATAACATAGTTATTGAGAACTTTCACTTAAAACCATAAAAGGCAAACACATGGTTGGTAGCGTTGGACCAACAGTCAGGGGATAACAAAAAAGGATGCATTGTGGATATCAGCAGCAAACATCATGGCAATACATCCATACATGTGTTGTATGTCAACATATAATGTCAACCTCACCAAAGTCAGTAGAATTCATCCTTTGGAAACGACTAATGTCAGCACAAAATGCCATGCCTAGTCAAATAAATCCTTCCCAGACCAAGGGGTGGATCAACCAAAAAACCAGCATTAACACCACAATAGATAAAAAAAAAAAAAAAAAAAAGATTCAACTTTATTGTCATTGCACAGAGTACAAGTACTAGGACAACGAAATGCGGTCTCTGCATTTGACCCATCCTAGTGTTAGGAGCAGTGGGCTGCCATTATGTACGGCGCCCGGGGAGCAGTGTAGGTAACGGTGCCTTGCTCAGGGACACCACGGGAACAACTTGGTCTTTCGGGGACTTGAACTGGTGACCTTCCAGTTCCCAGGCCAAGCCCCTATGGACTTTGCCACCACCGCCCTAAACCAGAATAAAACCAGAATACTGAGTCAATAAGGAGGTAGAGTAGGGCCACACACCCTAAATGCTAAGCTTTCAATGACTGATAACAATTGTTTAATCAAGTGATAACATTCAAAGCAGATGAACTGCATTGCTGAAAAAGCCTCATGTACAAACATTTAATCCTTCCATAATTGTTTAATATCATTTAGTACAAAGCTACGAAGGCAAAAATCATCTAAATTACAATTTTCCTGACTGATCTTAGCAGTGAGGAGGTGGAGTTTGTTTGTGCTCATGACTCTGCCTGCTTGCTGTTTCACTGAGTCACCAAATCATGTCATAGATTTGCCGTATGCATGAAAGCCTTTGTTTATAAAGCGGAAATGCTAGGCTAATGAGTACAAAGCACTTGAGTTGACTGGTCCCACAATTCAAAACAAACTGAGCATGAAACAAAGCTGCCCTCCCTTTGTACCATAACCTAGACTGATAGACAAATTGGTAAAATAACACTTATAATCCACATAAAGTGCTCAGTGTAGTGAGCAGGTGCGGTAGTTTCGGTGCCAGAAGTTAGTTTTGAGTGTTCTAGAGGTGTTATGATCCAAAATCAGCAGAACATCTGTGATGGGAGGTGTCTATTTGATATCCTCAAGGACATGCCCGCTTTTACCCACCACTTCCTTCCTCCACCATAAGCTGCATTTCTGCATAAAACTCACAGCCCAATATGGAGTATATCAGACGTTTGTAATAAACTACCAGAAGTATTTACATATTTTGTAGTTTCAGTCATCAGTTAATTAAGTCTGGCTTGTTCAGAAGTCATCATAGAATGAAAAGATCAGATTTCTGAAACGATCGAGACATTATGCAATAATACGCTCTGAATTCTAAATGAGTTATTGTTATATCTGCAGCATATGTAGAAGTGAAATGCCAAGAAGACTGATGGAACACTTGAGAGACCTCCAGAAACACAAAATCAATATTTATATTGAAAATGCTGCCAATCTCAAAACCCATTTATGTGACCTCGTTTTGATGGCATAAAATGATCTTATTTCTGCATTCTCTTCACATGGGCATGAATGCATCACAATAATACAAAAAAAGCAGAAGGCACATACATTGGTGCACAAAGATCACACACTTTGATTTCCTGCACTGTTGGTGTTTACCCAGAACAGTTTTGGAGGGATGATGAGATTTAGTTCCAGCTAGATTAGTTCATAAATCAAAAGTCATTATTTAAAGCCAAACATTTCATTTCCACTCCTAATCCATGGAATGAAAGGTCATCCTAATCTGACATAGGCCTATTTCTGTTTTCATTCATTTAATAGAAACGAGGGATGAAGATTGCAGAAGAAGGGAAAAAGAGGTTGAGGATTGAACAGCAAAGATCATCCTAGGCTTGTATTAATCACGCCAGACATTACTGTTTCATCTGACTGTGTCATTAAACTTGTATTCAAAATCAGTGACTTTGACCAAAACCCATTGGAAGTTCTGAGGCAGTTTTAAAAAAAGAAGAAATGTCTCTCGTGAAAGTTAAATCGTTTGAAAAAGTTATCATTAGACTGAAATAAACTTTTAATGCTGAGTGAAAGACAATTTATTATAGGAGATGAAACATCACTATACAATGTTGGTCAATTGGGATTAACTGAAGCAAGGAACAACTGAGGGGCCCCATCAAGCAGGTCTTACTTTATAGAAGGGGCCCTACTATGTTCATATGTGTATTTTGTGCCTCTACTATGACATATTTATATGCTGTTATGTTCAAAGTGGTCTTATTTTTCTATGATTTGCCTTATGTCCCACCCTTCAGCCTATCATATTCAATGTGTGCACGCGTTACATAGTGATGTCACTGTGTTACACAAGTAAACAAAGGAGTCCAATGGTGGCTACACTGTAGCTACTGTGCATCTGATTATAAAAACCCTTGAACCTTGAGAAGTGTATTCAAGTTTCTGGCCAAAAACTATTTCCTACAAGACTGCATTTAAACATCATTTTATCATTTTCACTAGATAGAGAATTAGAAAGTGGCATCAGCAGGTAAAAATGGGTGCGTCAACAGATGCATTATATTACATTCCATTCAACTGAAACTTTTATCCAAAGCAAATTAGAACAAGTGCAATAAACCATACACATACACATACCCATACGTAACTGCCGATACAGTCACTTAAAATAAGCCAATCTATTGTAAGTGTTGGGGCACTACTTTCAAGTGTTGTTAATTACTGCAGAGCTTGTTTTATTAGTTTTGTTCGAAGCAAAAAAGGTGGGTTTTCAGTTTGTGTATACTTTCTGGCTTTCTGATATCTATGGGGAGCTTGTTCCACCATTTTGGAGCCAGGAGGAGTGTATGGCTTATCTATGTCCTTAATGTAGAAAGGACCGGTTCCTTCGCAGCACAGTAGCCAATACTGGTGTCTTGAAGCGGTGAAATGCATCCCTTACACATTTTATTTTGTATAGAGCCCTGTCAGTAGTACCGGGCAAATGTTAAACGGATGTGAAAATACCTTTTGCATGCAAAGGTACTTCGTGTGAGAACAAACATCCGGTCAAATGAATGCAAATGCACCCTATATCTTCCTCCACATGAGCAGGTCTGGCAGTCATCACAGCAGTAGCTGCCAGTAGTGATAGCTGCCAGTAGTGATGGGGATCACACGAGAGAGAGTGAGTGGAACCGGCTGGGGTGACAGTGGGCTTTAAACAGCACTAAAACAGAGTCTTTCCGAAATCTTCTTCCGTTCAGCAATCTTTACTTACTCTGAGAGAGGCAAGTTTAATCCTGCAGATTTACCTGCTGGGATTTTAACTCAGGCAACAACGGAGATGAAGGCAATTGAAAAAGATAGAACACCCTTTGCAAATAGAAGGTAAAAGAGTTGAGTTCATCTTCATGTTTCTTAATTCTGACAGTTTACTAATACGGAAGAAAGTCAAATCCAAGACTACAATTCCAGAACAAATCTTCTGATTTCTGTAAGTAAACAACAGATAAACGGAGGTGGCCCATTTTGTGATTGTTGGTCTTTAATGTTATTTAACAATGAATGAATGACAATGTCAAAACAACGTGACAAGGAGGTGACTCAGCGAGGATCAACCAAGGGGCCACCTCTGGGTCTGAAAGGTGAAGTCAATGGACAAACCTGAATTATTTCTAATGGCCAGCAGGGGGTGACTCCTCTGGTTACAAAAAGAAAACAGATTGTATAGAAGTCTATGAAAAAAAATGACCCCTTCTTCCTACCTAATATCTTTTTTACTCAGTAAACATTTTCCTAACACGTTTATGTTCTCAATTTCTAGTTTCAAGTAACAGGATATTATTTTCTTTGTAAATTATCTTAAAATTTAGAGTAAAATAGACTCCAAAGCAAGGTATGCTTTAGTGTGTGGCTACCTTGACGGATGGAAGAAGTCATTTAAGACAAAGCCCACTTCTGTGTTTTGTTGTAGCACCGAAACAATGATTGTAATAGGAAGTACATGTGATTCCGAACACAAATAAAACTGGGAGTTTAACAGCCCTGTGTCTAGGCCCATGTGAGTGAGTCTGACAATGGTAAACAAATACAGTATTTTAAAATGAGCAACCTACATACCTACATAGATAACGGTTTCGGATTTGCTTTCCAACAAAGCTTGACTACGCAAAATGTAAAACAATGATCGATATTGAGTACTGCATTAAATAACAAACTCCAGCATAATAGGCATTAATTCAAAACCAAGCATTTAAAGCGTGCCTTAAAATAAAATAAAAATCTAAAAAACTGATTCGCAGAAAGTCAAAAATTGGGAATCTGTCTTGTACACCAAGTCATTCTCACGATTAGGACCTAATTACCAGAGACTGATCCGAACAGGGCTAAATAAAGAATGAGACTGAGAATGATATATGCTGCTCAAAGTTAATGAGCAACTCACCCATGGGTCACGGGCATTGGAAATATTATTTCTGCATGCAAGAGGCAGGCTTCAGATTCCACATGGTCGCATAATGGAGGGGGATTAACAAAGAATACCTCCTGTCATCAGTGGACGGCGTGATGAGCTGAGAGGGGACTGAAGGAGAGGAGGGAGAGAGACAGAACTAGGCCAATTGTTCTGATGTGCTTAACTCTTTCTGGCTTTGTGTGTGTGTGTTTTTGTGTGTTTAAGTAAACATGATCGCATGTCTGAACCCAGGCTAGTTTGAAAAACGTATACACAGTGAAATATATACTGTATTATGCAAAGGATTGTGTTGATGAGCTTACAGTCCCCTAGGTAACAGTAAGAAATAAGCCAACAACTGTCAATATTTTTGAATCAAATGACACTAAATCCTGTTTTGAGCACAGCAGCATATGATATTGGCTTTTGTATTTTTCAAGCTGGACCCTATCTTCCAATGGCTTTGTTTTTTGAAGAGTACTTGTGACAACAGTTTTTGGTCCAGTATTGTGAGAGACTGCTGCAGCCGTAAACAGGGCTGGAATGCAATGCTTTTTCCACACCACCAATGTACTTCAAATGATGTGATTGTTTTTTTGCCCCTGACAGGTTCAGATAAGTAACATCACTCTCTGAGAACATTATGGAAACATCCATGTAGAGAAATAAAAGGTTTTTCTTTACCTTCTGCCTGATCCCACCTTTTTCTTAACCATATCTGGTTGAAGAAGAAGTCCTGTCCTAGCTAGATTAGCAGTGGAGCAGAATATGAAATTAAATTAAAGTTAAGTTTTGAATATACATGCCAGTGCGGAAGTGCTTTTGCATTATCTTCAATATCAAGCAGGTGCTGACTCCAACGGTTGCAAAATATTCTATAAAAGTCTATGAAAAAATACCCACTTCTTACTTAAATGATTACCTCAGTACATATTTCCCTTAATGAGTTCATGGTCTCAGTCAGTGACGTGCGGTGAAGTTCATGGCTGGTGAGGCACTGACGTCATCACAATCAGATTTGAACCTTAGAGCATCTTATTCATTATTTGAATGGCAGCAGTTAATGGTGTTATGTTTAAAATCCCAAATCAGCAGTCTTCACATATAAAAAACTGTATCACTCAATAAAGCACATGTAATTAAAAACGTTATTGCGATATTACCTTTATTTATAAATGAAGTCCATCTTAGAAAATTGTTTTAGTTTGGATATGCAATCCTCCATTCTAAAAATAGGGTCAGGCGAGACGAAAAAAAAAGCAAACGACTGCACTTGACTTAACTGTAAATTTTAGCTCGCTGTCACTTATTCTGCAGCGCACGAAGAATCACTGGACTCACTAGCACCCACTGCCATGAGGCAGGAGAACTGCGTGCCTCACCTAGTCTCTCTTCGCAGCGGTTTTGCTCAGCACAAGAGACACGTTACAGACATACAGTTGACAAAAAACACTGTTTATTATATACACCAGCTAAAGTATGGAAATGAGTTAATATAGCCAGAGTGTTTGAACATTTTAATAGCGACATACAGACAGACAGCAGTTACAGTCTCACTGTAGCCTATAGCATGTCAGCAGGTTGGTGCCTCACCGAGCAGCCGTTCTCAGTGTTTGAACGTGAATATGAAAATTCAGCGATTTTGGATCAAAATAATGTAAAACTGGTGAAATTAAAAGGAAAATAACTTTATAATACAAACAACTGGATAAATATGATCATTAAATTTATTTCTTCATTTTACTTTGAGGCACGGCCTCACCTGCCTCCCCTCACCGCACGTCACTGGTCTCAGTGACTAGTTCCAATTATTCTTCAATATATCTCATTGTTTATTTCGTGAATTATGGTCCAATTTAAAGTAAGTATGCTTTACGAGGTGGCTCTCTTGGGTTTTAAGGTGATTTTGATGTTCGCAAATTTTGTCTGCAAAGTTTAACTCCTTTACAATGTGTTTTCAGTTCATGAAAGTTGTAGTAATTCTTCAGCATCTGAGCTCTACCCTTTGTAGTCAATCTTGGTTCCAAAAAACAAGATATGATTAAGGCAAAACAACTAAACTCAGGGCTTGAAAACTGTAGTCCACAAGCCGATGGGTTAAATGTCACACTGATCACGTCCACTCCTAACTCATGTTACTAGGTACAATACTTGATTTAATGTACTTTAATACTTGACACCACTCTGCCACTTAACAAATCTATTCATCTCATCTAATAAATATAAGGAAGTCTTTGTTAGGTAATACAGAATGCACGAACACGCGGGAACCCTAATACAAGGAAAAAGCATTTCATCATAAAGGGCTTTCAAAGCGGATATTCTGTTAATACCTTCGGCTTCCATGTGAATTGATATGCATGCAGGGATTGTGGCATGGATTGTTTTTAGCAAAACATCTGCATTTAATCCCCTTTTGTGCATCATTCAGATGGCCATTATTCATACATGGACACGTGACTGAATGCTTATTTGCTATTTAAAATGGTGTTACTTTCCATTTGATTCATGTAGATTGTTTTTTCCCCACTTTCCCAAAGAGGTCTCTAAAATAACACACCAGGGCTGAGGAAACCCACACAGTAAATCCTGGATTAGATGTGAGATTAAGAACCTTGTTAAATAGCGTGCTTACTGTGTGCACATGATATATGAGCAAGACAAAAGGCTATCATTTATATGGTAATACATTGAAAATAACTAATGGCAGCAACATAGACTCCTGACATAATGGGTGTTTAGTTGTTGGTTAGGGTGTGTTCATACAGGTGATAGCTCTTGGGAAGACAGGAAAAGTGGTTTCCCTCTTAATGAGTCCACTAAGATTTTGGCAAGAAGCGTCCTAAAAATGATGAAAACACTTTTTGACCTTGAGATTGTCTAATGTCCCGAAAATCCCCCACTTAGTTTTCTTTTGGTGTAACTTGGCATGTCATTGTGATTGGAAAAAAGCGAAAAGGACAACAACCTTTGGCAATATTTGTAATATGATGTCCATTAGGAGATTGATTCTTCGGAGAAAGAAGTCGAGTGCGTGCATGGCTGAGGATGGTTGAAATATGCAGGGGAGGGACGAATCTTCAGGAAAGGAGAAAAAAAAAATCAGTTTCCTTGTCAATACAAAATGCGTTATCTCATCTGTGGTTCCTTTTCCTCCGCCCCCGCCGTGCCCTCGTCCCTCCGTGGGGACCAAACATCCGCTGTCACCTGTCAATCAAGCTCCTGACAGATGGTGACCTTGCTCGGCATTGTTGGGAACGATTTGAATTGACCTTGCATTTTCAGGTTGCTTCCGCTGCTGGTTTCCCTGGCAATTGGCTTTTAAGAGAGGCGCCATGACAAATAAAATTGGATTGATTAGCTCTCAGATAAGTTGATTTATTGGGTTCTAGTCTGAGGGGTTGGACCGGAGATATTTACAGTGTTTGTATATTCAGTTGTACTACAGATAGTCACAATCGTGAACATTTTTTGACAGTGAATAAGCTTTATGGCTCGGATGTATCAAGCTAATACATGCATCAGTGTACTTTGACATTGAAGGTTGATTTATTTCCTGCAGAAATCTATCAATTCACACTATCACACTAATGCAGTTTAGACATGGAACAGCCTTTGAGAATGTCATTTTATAGAAATGTATGTTTGAATGCTATTGCTTTGTGATTCCTTACAGTGCTCACATACTGTTTGTCTTGAATCAGTTTTTGCAGTATAAAAACTGGGAAGCTTGACTACATTGAATTTTCATTTAAATAGAACATATTAGTTTGTACTACACTTAGTCACAATCATGAGATATTTAGACGTAGAATGAGCTTTTCAAATAAACGGCTCTGATTTTTAAAGCTAATATAAGCATCAGTTCATATACTTTGACATTGATGGTTGATTTATTATAAGTCTATGAAAATGTTTGAATACATTTTGACAGGGGTGCATCAAACCGAATTCAAACTTTGTCTGAAATTGGGTTTTTTTGCAGAACGAAAATGGGAAATATAAACCTTGTTTTTGTTGCAACTTAACAAGATTGGGAATGCGTGACTACAGGGTATTATCATTTAATAGAAGCTGCTATTTTCTGCAAAAGTATGTCACAACATCTTTTGCTCTCTACTGCGACTTGTTGAAGTTTCTTTTTCCCAAAAAACATTATAGAAAACTCTCAAGTCAGCCTTTGTATTTGTAAGTGAAAGTACAACAAATGAGTAAGCTGCATGAACTCAATTCATAATAAACGTTTGTTTGTATGGATGGATTTTTTGCAGGTTAGGGGGGAGCTGAGGTTGATATGACCCTGTGTGTGTGTGTGTGTGTGTGTGTGTGTGTGTGTGTGTGTGTGTGTGTGTGTGTGTGTGTGTGTGTGAGTGTGTGTGTGTGTGTTTTGGCAGGGTTAGCTGTCTAACTCAATCTGTCCGAGCTCATGTTTCTGTCAGGGTTAGCGTAAGCCAGCAGTCAGATATGTCAGACACCAAATGCCAGTTTCGGGGGAACAAAGTCACTTTTTTTTTTTTTTTGCCTCCCATTTCATATGTAGAGCTTAAGGAAACAAATCACCGACAAACTGTTGAGGTTACTACTGTACAAGCAGGGAGGGGTGGGGGTGGGAGAAGAATAGATAGTGAGACAATTATACAGCAGGGAAGACTCTACTACAAAATATGCTGATGTGTGTGAGTGTGTGTGTACATGTAACATGGTGATGCTGTTCCTCTCAAGGAGACAGAGAACTGTCACAATATGCACTCTCCCCCCTTTCCTCCCTGTCTCTCCCCCTGGCACTGTCTCTTTCAGTGGGGCAGTCAAAATGATTGAATTCTTTCTTTTTTTTTTCTTGTTGGAAAATAAAAATTGTAGCCTCTGCGAGCGGTGTCTCTCACCCATTCCCTCGCCCAGTCAAGCTCATTCTCACACATCACAGCCTCTACTTCCCTCCCTCCCTTCCTCCCTCCCTCTCCTTCTCTGGCTCTCTTTTGCTCACTCTCTCTCTCTCATGAATGTCACCTCTACTGATGGTGGCTGCTGGAATTCACGCACACATACTCTCACAACCACTCGCTGACTTTGGATGGGAGGCGGAGGAGGGGGAGGAGGAGGAGGAGGAAGAGGGAGGGGGGTTCGGTGAGGACTGTGGGAAAGGAGCGTGCCATCGCAGATGAGGAATCTCTTGTCTGTCTGTGTCCATGTCTCCGCTGCGTTCCAGGCAACATTCCCACCAAGACCGTCAACGTCCCGCCTGCTGTTCCACCTCTGGATTTAAGTCGGCTGGATTACCGCTCCGACTCTCGCCTTGTTATTCCCCGCTGCCACATTTAAATATGAGGCAAAGTTGGACCTCCATGGACTGCACATACGGTGACAAACAGTTAGATTTTTCTCGTGCTTTTAAGAGCTTCCTAGCATCCAAAATGTTCTCACTTTTCTTCAGTAAAAGTGTTTTTATATGTAAAACAAATTAGGCTCCTTCTCTGTGGTGTTGTCTAGTCAAGTAGTTTTTTTTGCTATATACATTTGTTTTTTACTTGGCCATTTTAATGCGAAGATGAGTGGGGAAGAGGGGTAGCAATATGTCTCCGTCTTCCCCTTTTTTAATTCTAACGTTGGATTTTCTGTTATTTTTAAAACTGAAAATGTGACTGTTGCACTTTTTTGTGTGCTCTGATAGTGTGACATTTTTTGGTTGGCTTTACATCCGACTGCAGGTGAACTTACACATCTTCCAGTTATTCCCTCTCCAAGGGAACCCTTAAACTAAACTCTTCCCTGTTAACCCACTTAGACAGCAGATCTCCCCTGTGGGGGCTTCTCTAAACCGTCTGTCCTACTCTAGTTTTTTTTGAGGAAAGCAAAAGCCGAACGAGCAAAAAGGGGGTACTGGGAAGGAAAACAAACCCCCCTCCCCAAGGTGAGAGGGGGGGAAGATGGCAGCTCTCGCCAGTTCTCTCATTAGACAGAAACGGGCTGTCAAGGAGGACCCAACCAACCGACCGGTAGCCAACAAGCGGAAGCCCTGTCCTAAGAGCAACAAGTCCCTGTGCCAGAAACAGATCCTGGTCTTGATCTCCAAAGTACGACTATGTGGGGGTCGAAAGAGTCGAAACGAGAAAAGACCGGGTGAGTCAATGCTACGGTTCCTCTGCTCTTCCCTTTTTCTCCCTCATATGTTGGCATATCTGGCTAGAAATGAAGGTTTCATTTTTTTATTTATTTGTTACGTAAGATTGAGCAAATGATCATTACATTTTTACAATTTAATTAAATAAATAAAAAATGCTAGCTATTTTACTTGAAAGAGTCAAAGGCTCAAAAACCTTCCAGAGAGCTTAGTCACATATATTCATACATATAGCAGATCAAAATTGTATCAAAAAAACCCTTTCACAAGGAATCAACCAGCACGACAGCTTCATCACTTCACCCTAGATTCACCTTTAATTTATGTTGCAGTCATAGCTCAGAAATCCTGATGGTTTCACAGTAGCACTGGTTAACTGTCCAGCCTATTATTGTTGCTTCACCTGTGTGATACACTGTTGTTCAATAAACTCAGCTGAAATTACTTTCCACGCAACGAACACTGCATTAGCATTCCAAAACATCCCAGCCCACAGGAACAATAAATTGCGATGTTAGATAATAAATATCACAACAGTTGTTGGCATTCCTTGATTTCTGCACCTCTGCACATGGTGGATTTAATGACAAACGTATCTGTTCATACATGTATCTGTTACAAATTACCACATGGGCTTCTTATGGTTAAATACATTTGCAGATAATGTAATCATGCTACGTGGGATGGGATTTTCTAGAAATGTAAACAAATGTACATGAACACAACTGACTAGTTAGGTAGAGGTTAATAGTTTTGTTTTGAATTTGTCTATTGAATGTATGCAGTATATGACAGACATCTGCACTGACAAAATGTGGGTTGTAAATTCCAAAGGTTGATTTTGATTGTTTGGATGAATCACAAAATTGTTGGATTGGTCATTGCTCTGGCCATAAATGTGTACTTAAAAAAACTCACAAAACACATCATTTTGATACTAACATTACAAAGAAAGCTCATTCTAGTAAACTGAGCTCACTTATTCTACAGTAGTGCCACACAAACAAATGTGTACACAAATATTCCTGTGCTGGATAACTTTCAATATTCTGTTGTACTTTTTCTTTGGAAGCTTTGAATGATTAATTAAGTGATGCTTTGCCAACATTGATTTCCATCTTGTCAATGGAAAAGAAAAATGTGCCATTACACAAATTAGGACAATTGAAAGTGTAGAATCTCTTTGATGTAGTGCTTGCAGGTTCTTGTGTTGCTTTGTTCTTCTATTATTCTACTCAAAAAGGATACATGCAGGTTAACAATTTAAAGTAGTCAACTTTTTGGTTTAATTTCTTAATATTGTAACCCCTTTGTAACATTTTCCATAACTGCTTTTTTTCCGGGATAACGAGAATCATTTCTTGATTTGTTTGAGCAGTTTTCTTCACTCCTTTGGTGTGACTGATAGAATGCTGAATTATTGAATTCATGGCGGAGAAATGTTTTGCCTTATTCATGCACAATTAGTAAGTGTAGTATGTTTAGGCTGAATTATGCATATTATCAAAATGTCACAGAACAAAAATCCTTCATCCAGAGTGTGGCACACTTTTATGGCTGATTGGGGAAGAAACAGTGTTTTCAACCCCCGGAGCTAAAGACTGCATACAAGCAGATTGAACGTGAGAATGATGAGGAATGAGCAGAGCTTTGTGCTTGATGATTACTTTCATTTCATTCTGCACCACTGTGTTCACATATGTCTCCTATGCTTCAAAAAACATTGTAGTACAAAAACAAGAAGAAAAGACTCAAGTGCTGTAGAGGTACCAGATGTAGAGAAGATTGTATTTTATGTGAGGAAAGCAGAAATCTTCACCTGATATCCGTCAGGAAAGTTTTGCTTATTAAGTGCCATTTGTGTAATTTATGCAAACTTACACATGGGCTCAATGGATGTATTTAATGCTATCATTGAAGGAAAATAGCATCCTGCTGAACTAACAAGTAGTATGAAAGTCCAGGTCTTTAAGCGACAACCCACATTTCAGTTTTTTTCAAATGTGACAAAATAATTATAACTATATCTAATAATATTACTTTGAGAAGATATTTGGACCAATCCTTGCATATGTTTCATGTTGCCTTGAAAATCCCTTTTTTTATTATAAAAATGGCTGTAAGTTGTTTATATAATATTAGCAGATGTTCATCTGGTTTTGCAGTGGCCAAGAGGCTGACTGTAGACCATGGTTAAATAGTCGAATGTTAGTTTAATATACAGTATATTATAGTGCAACTAAAATGAAATGTAAAAAAACAAAGTACAAGTATCTAATCTTACTGAAAATGCCAAAATATTATTAACTTGTTGAAACTGTAAAATGAGAAGGCTCTTTCCCTACATGTTTACCACTGATATTCTATAAGTTTCCAGGACATAATATTCTAAAAAAAAAAAAATGTTGACTGGTCGATGTTGCTAGTGCTGAAGGTCACCATGGACCATGAAAGTCTTTACAGTGAAGCCAATTCGGAAGTGCCTTAAACCAGCATTCCTTCTAGTGGCCAGCAGGGGGAAGAAAAGGCAACTGTATAGAAGTCTATGAAAAAATGGCCTAACTCACCGTATTAATTAACACGGTAAACATGTTCCCAATGAGTTTATGGTCTAAATTGCAAGTTTCAGGTATTCTTCAATACAACATATTCATTTTATAAATAACGGTCCCATTGAGAATCAATAGACATATTCAGCAGTATGCTTTAGGGTGTGGCTACTTTGTGATTGACAGGTCACTATCATGGAGTTGTCTGGTCTCGGTGCTCTCAGTCTTTTAGTTTTAGAATTTTACCCCTTTCGTAGTGTGTTTTCAGGTCTTTAAGTTATCGGTAGGACTTTGATTGCCTCCAGGTGTTATTCAGCAATTTGCTTAGCTCAACTCTCTCGTTTCACTTCTGATAAAAAAACAAGAAGGTGACGGGAAAACCAAAGACAGATCCAAACTTGAGGCTTGAAGACCACTTTCGACAGATCAATACCGTATGCCAGGTATTAAAAATCTCTGAGTTTGAAAAAGCGTAGGGATTAGTTCACAACACAAGTGCATATAATACACATTTGTCGTTTAAACAAGTGAATATTTTAAGGGAACGTTTTTTTCTCAGCTGTCATATTAGCAAAACACAAGCACACAGGCTATATTTGAAACAACCATGAAACACACAGCTACTGAAATGATAGCAAAGGACATAAACCCTGCTGCTTATACAAGTTGTTGGCACAAAGCTTACACTGGATGAAATCCATGACAAACCATAATCTGATTTTTTCCTGTTCATCATCCTCTTCTATAGTGTCCTGTTCTGTCCCCACACAAGTAACCCTCTTTAGGGGCTGGCCTGACCAATGAAAAAACTCTCCCTGTCAGTGACCTGCACTGTTGCCCTCTTTTCAGATCAATTCAGCTCATTAATGTATAGTGGTTAATCAATAATCACCCTCTTAGCTTTTTCAAGGTGGAATCTGACTTGAAAAGGGAGGGATATCGAGCTGTTCGCCCCTGTGTATCAACTTTAGAAGCCGTCTCTAAGTTAGCTAAAATGAGCAATCTTAGCACAAACATGTGTGCATGGAAATGATAAGAAGGTATTTAAGTCCAAAGTCTGCCTGATGTATGATGCAAAGACTCATTTAGAAAAGGAAATGTCAATAGGCCGCAGAAATACAAATATGAGTTAAAAATAGCAACACTATTAGCTGATTCATTAGAAAACTAATGTATGCAAATATAGTGCAGACATAGACATCCTGTAGCATTGGCATGGAGGTGAGCTGTAGTATGTTGGCCCAGTCGACAGTTGGAGCACAAATGTAGGCCCCTGGCTGGCGAGCGGCAGACCAGGTTACAAGGAGAGATCCAGCAGAGGATAGCATTAAGCTGACCCCAAGAGATCGGGGCCTGCAAACTCGCTTACTCGACAACACCTGATCAGACAATGCAGTGTTGGGTAGCTTCTCATCAGAACTTTACTGACTGTGACAGGGGTCAGAGAGAGAGACAGAGGAAGAGACGGAGACAGAGAGGGAGGGCCAGTCTGTCGCGATGAACAGAGGTTTAAAGATTAAACATTTGTATCAAAAGGTGGAGGTGGGTGGAAATGAGGGGGGTGGACACGGATAAAGAGAAAATCTAAAATTCAGCAAGAGATGGTAGGGAAAGATAGCAGTTGAGATTAAAGGGTATGTAGGTGGGATTCAAAAGAGCTTTGAATCCGAATATCATAGAGCCAGCATGGGGAGAAGATCATGAGATGGGAAGCCATGGGGCTGGATGTGAACTGTCACTGCAAAACAGAAAGTCCTTCTCCTGTTTAATAACTGGCTATGAAGGACAACATTTTCCCTTTGTTTTGTTTGAGATGCTTTAGTTGGTTGGTTATTTAAAGGTTCGGTGGGGGGATCATGTCGGTACAGTTGCATGAATAAAAATAGATTACATCTATGGGTCTATAAACGTGTGCCAGCTTGACAATAATAACCAAAACTAGATTATCAGGCAGCCATTTTCTCATATAAACTAATGGTTTTAAGCTTTTTGTTTAGAGAAGGGGGGAGCCTGGGTAGAGCTCGCCGGAGGCAAAACTTGTCGCAGATTTACATCACGGTCAAGAAACCTGAATTTGGTAAATACAACAACTCTTTTGCCGTTTCCTGAATTTGCCATGAGCATTTCGGAGTGGGCAAAAACCCAACAATTCCTGAACTTCATCGTCTCTACAGTTGGATGTCTGTTTTCTTTGGGGTTCAACAGCAGCCGTGATAGAGACGTTATCAACCGCCCAACACTGTGAATGCCCGAGTCTTGGGCTCAATCGGACAATACAGATAATTCATATTAGAGAGCTAAAGTCTGTTTGTCGTTCTGGTCTGAATGATTCCAACATTTGAGTTCTCCTGTATAACTCCTCCGGGTAATGTCAAGAAAAAAGTGTTGTTGCAGTATGGTGGTGGTTTAATAATACGCAACAGACTCCATCATTGAGACCAAATGTCCTGTCAAAACAGCTTCGGTAATGTCACATAAAAGAGTTCTATATTTTCTATTTGTTTGTCCCAAAACTACTGAGGGGTTTGAATTGGTCAGGGCTAACAAGGGAGAATGAGATTGTGAATTCTTCCATGCAAAAAAGGATAATTTAGCAACATCTGTATCAATAATTTGATGACTGTGGGCTCATGCTAATGTTGCCAGGACACTGTCATTCAACCCTTACCCCAAGTTCTAATCAGGATGTTTTTTTCTCCAAACCCTTTATTTGATTCTTACTTACTAAAAAGGTTAGACTGTTAAATAATTATGTAAAAGCTAAACAAGTTTGAAGGGGATTTGAGGCAGCAAAAGCTCTTTGGTTAAAACATTTTTTAAACTATGCATGTCATATCTTTAACCATAACCATGTGCTGAGTGCAAAACATTACCATATAAAAATGTAACTGTATGACTATAATGCCTAAATGTTCCTTAAATGATACTATTACTTAAACTGTTTATTTACAATGTTTGTAACTCTCCTTTGGTACTCTCTTGGCTCTTATCTTACCAACCAAAATCAGAAAGAGAACCATAATGTTGATTGAAAAATAAAGAGTTTAAGAAAAATAAACAATACAAGTGCCTGTAGGGCTGACAATATCCGGCCTTAATCTAAATTTGAGAGATCTCCCAGAAAAGCTTTCTGTTTGTCAGCATCTACACAACACAAACAAAAGATTACTGGTTGATTGCTGTTGCGGTCATCCAATTCCGGGGGATTTTCAGCTTTGAACAACCCTCACTTCATCAGAGGGAACTTAAATACAGTATCCTGTACCAAATCACAAGGATGGGAACACATCTGTTCCTTAGTAGAAGGAGATCTAGTTAATCCTTTAAACTTCCTCTAAGATGTACCCAATAGATTAAACCAAAATGAAATAGCGTTTTATATAAAGTAAAAATCATCTAGAGATATCGTTTTTTTTTATGTATTTCTTTTCATTTTGAAGGATTATCTAATTTAATGTCTCATGATTGCAAATTCTTATCAGACAAATAAAGTATTACTGCAGTAAGGGTTTGGAGTTTGCTTGTGAAAAGATATTGAGCTATAGAGAGGCTGTTGACAATGGCTTTAAGTCTTATTCAAAGTGAGAAGGCGGAGGGATGTGTGTACAAAGAGCACCCTTTTGATTCCTTTAGTCCTGAAGAGATACCACCTTAACCTCCCACACATACTGCTAAATTGAATCTGTGGGTGCTTTGATTAAAGCTGACAAGGACAGATTGAATTTACCTCTAACAAGAGAAAGACAGTGAGGATGGAGGACACCTATAGAGGTAATGATGAGAAGACAAGGAGAAGGAGAAGTGGAGAAGAAGTGAGAGGACGAAGGGCATGGATGGGAGATGTACAGCATGAGAGTCCTTCAATAAGAAATAACACATGTCCTTGTGTACCCATAGTATTAGGAAGTCATGTCAAACATCTAATTATTTTATTTACTGATATAGCAGAGATTAAAATATCACTTGACAAGTGTTGAAATTGGCAAAATTCAGTTATCATTGTTATCACCCATAACTGGTGTCCATCAAATATAACCTTAGTTAATCAGGTCATCTCCTTGAGATCAAGATCTGTTCCGAAAGAGAGGCCTGAGTGCATCGTTACACGTCACATTCCCCTAATGCCAAATAATAAGCACTTTTTTATATCTAGAATGGCACTCAGAGCGCAGACTGCCGCCAAAGCCAACGGTTTATTCATGTTCTCCTAGGATTGTCCCGTTTACCGAGATGGGAAGTTGTTCTTCCAAATTTGGTGTATTCATGAGATTTAAATTGAATGTCATAATAACACAGACGCTACAAAGACGATGTGTTGTATTTCTCTCTCATAGTTGCTTAACAACACCTTCATAGCTTTTTTTCTGTGAATTTTCCTAGTCAGGATACCACATCGAAGCTTCACAATTTCAATATCTTGACAAAAGTCAAACCTAATCTCTAGACCTACCCCATGATTCCAATCTGCACCTAAATGTAATGGGTTCCCCCTTGGTCCCTGCAGGGCTCTTCATCCAAATGTAATAAAAAATTGGTCCAGTTGTTATACTGCTGACAGAAAAACCAACAATATAGTGGTAGTTAGTTGTGACATGTTCTCCTTAACAACTGTTAACCTGAGGCTTCCCCTAAGCTTCACTTGCAATAACCTGTGAGGTCTAGATTCTAGTCTTTGCCTTGTTTTTTTCTCATTTATTTTACAAAGCAGACAGCTTGGATATCTCTCATTGAAAGAAGAACAATGAGAAATTGCAGCTAATATAGATTTTCTTGGCATATACATGTGATGACCTTAAGAGTTCAGACTTGTTAGGATAAAAGCAGGGCCGTACTCACAGTGAGGTCAACAGAACAAATAGAGTACTCGAGACTGGCACCGGACCAGGTTTCATACCACAGCTGCCCAGAAGGCTGCCCCGAAGGATGACCCTGCCTCTGGTAGTCTGAGGACAGGAAGTGACAGTGACTAATCTGTTCGAGAAGTAACACATTCATGTCTGAGCACATGAGCAAGAAGCTCACTACCGCAAATACTACTTTTGAAAATACTGTCTAAAAAACATTTTGAAATGTAAAGTTTTTGGGAAAACCTGTGCTTTACTTAATAGCATGCATGTATGCATTTGTAATATACTGTGTAGACTTATATTGGAGTGGTGGTTTTATAGGATTGATCCCAATAACTCCAGAAAGTCAACAGTAATTGAAAAAGGCGAGTTGTAAATTTGTTCTAAATTCACAAAATATTCAGCTTTAATCTATATCTGTTAGCGTTTATCCTTTCAACTTCTGTTTGCTGCTTCCTGCACCAAACGGGAGGCACGCACTGATTATTTAAGTCAGTAAAGAAAGTTAATTAAGAACAATAAAGGCTAACTTTTAAGTTGATGTTTCTCTGTGTCTGTATGTTTGCATGCAGCTGCGTGAGTATGCAAACTGTCAGCTAAACTTAATCTCAGCCACTGTTTTTCCCTTAAAATCTACAATGGATTTCCTTCTTCCCGTGCAGAGCTGCTCCTCAGCGTCTCTACTCGTGTGCGTGGGAAAAGCACTGTGTAAGGGCTATATCAAAGTGTTTCGGCAAGCAAATCAATGCAACTTCTGCGAATCCCTTTGTTGTCCATTGCGGTGCTGTTTAGCTCACTTGTTTGTTTACTTGTGTGATCATCACGCGATCTGACAGAGGTCTGGACCCCTGTGGGAGTGCAGAGGAATGTTTGTGTTTGTTTGTTCTGCATATATTAAAGTGCCTATTTGTGTCCTTGCTGGAGGCTCCATGGGGAAAAAGGAAAGGTGATGGGTGGTGCGCACTTAAAAAAAACTGAAACATTGACTTTAATTAAATGTATTATGTCAACGAGATTCACATAACTGTATCAGGTTAGTTGAGAGCAATTATATTAAGTTTGAATAAAACTAAAAATTGGTTTCAAATTAATATTATTGCTTTCAACTTACCTCATACATTTTTAGTAATTAATTAAGTAAATTTTTCAGTTTTTTCAGTGTGGAGCCTTCCTTTAAGTAAGAGGGTGATTTTAACCTGGATAATTCAACTTAAGTTTTGCTATAATGTTATGAAAGAATCGGCGAGGCTGCAACACATCATAGTGACTCTCCCTTTGCTGATCATGTTGTTAACTGTCACTGATATGCACCTGTCATAATGCTAATGAGGCACATATGTGAATATTGAATGTGTGTCAGGGAAGCAGCGCGAGTCCTATTTGCCTCTGCTCGTGTTTGACAAGATCCTGTCAGCACCATTAATAAGCAGAAATAACTCTGTCTCACTTAGGTGGACTGCTGCCATTGTCACATGGAATGATTTATGGTGCCTCGGTTTTGAATCAAGAGGCCATTGTTGGGGCTGCAGGTGATGGGATACACCTCATTCATTCCTATTCCCTCTTTAACCTCTCCCCCAAAGGGTTATCTATCTTCACTCTCATCTACAACATCCGTTTTCAGCCTGTCTCCCCCCATCTCCTCACCCTACGACTCACGCTTGTCACACTCTGTATCGTTGTTTCCGTCATTGCCCTTTTCCTTCTGTCTTGCTGTCCTTCCCTCTTATTTCGGGACAAGCATTCCTCAGTCTTGCCTCCATGTTGTTAAAGAGAGACACTCCAGGGGAATAGGATTTACTAATACAGTAGATATCACCATGATATTACTACTATGGATTATTTGCCTTAAAACAATTATCTTTTGATTTCAAAGTACTTCAAATGTTAAGTTTAGATATGCAAATAAGGCCAATTTGCATGCATTTCTGGATCAGAAGTCTGAGCATTGGATAAAGCCAGGTCCAACATTTTTGTTTTATTTTGTTGACATTTTAGACAGCCATAAAACATTTTTAGGAATCAAATCATAACAAAATCTGGTTATGAATGGTTTATGAACATTTCAATCTTCAGAATAAGAAGTGCAACTGAAGAAATGATTTCTGGGATGAGAAAACAAATTCTGTATTCCATTAGATCTATACAACTACAGGTAAAAAACAATATACATATATATATATATATATATATATATATATATATTTATATTTTTAGAGAATGTATTACCATTAAGCTTCTCTAATTGAGAATTTAGAGTAAAACTTTAATTTTTATCCTGTAATACAAGTTTTTTTTCTTAAATTTTGTGTTTAAATATGCATCGCTAATGCTAACTCTTGGATAACGTATGAGAAATCTACCGACACATAAACATAAAGTGTAGTAAAATCAACACTCAAATGTGTACTTTGGATGCTTTCTTTCCACTACTCTGAAAGAAAATAGCCTAAAATCCCAAAATTGTGCAGTGCAAGTAACACAATATTTGCTGCCTGTAGGGTCTCGCCTTAACCAGCTTCTACGACTGCATCTCTCCTTCGCTCCTCTCCTTCTATCCCGCTCTATCTTCCCACAAGGTTGATAATTACAGTACTAGCAGCACTGTAGCTCATGGCCCAGTTTAGAAAAAGGAAAAGAAAAAAGAGGAAGAACCATGTTCTCCTTTTATTAGAAGCGGAATCTAACACTACACAAGAGACACACTCCCTTTTTCCTGCATATATGTTCTTCACAGGCACATGTATCATGCAGACACACGTGTACCGTATCCATGCATACATACTCAAAGGGGGAGAGCAGCTCAAAGTGAAAGTGTGATAAGGAGGGAGAGGGGAAAGTCAGGGAGTCCTGGAAATACAAGTGGAGGAAAACCCCTGTTGTGTGGCGCAGAAGAAGAAGAAATGCCCTTGGCTGCTCAGTCATGCAGGCCTTCAGTAATTACCTCCACCCCTTATCAGGATGAGCTCCACATACCGGGCTCACATCATACCAGATAAATACATTAGTGTAATGATAAGCAACACCGAGCCATACACTAGGCCGAATGGCGATAAAGCTCGACCACTGCTTACTTCTCAGGGAAATTACATGGCGGCGAAGGGTTTTAAGTGTCCTTGATGGCAGCCGTGATGCATGAAGTGATTACCTTGGGTTCTTATGTGCATTGACCTCATTTATACAGACACACACATAATTGCGGTGCGAATGATTTCAATGTTACACCCGGCTCCGTTCTCCCCCAGGTGATTTTCAAAATGATTATCAGTGCTGAATGTAAATTGATGAGGGGGCATCCCTGTGTTGCCCGGGAACTGCTGGGACTAGAGGCAAATGCAATGTAATAAACAAAATGCTTTATAGTCTCTCCCGCTTTTGCAAAACTCGGACCACTTATTAAATAATCTGTTTACCTCCGTCTAAAAGTTGCAGATGTAATTCCTCTCCCAACAAGCAAAACCAGAATCTAGTCCCCGAGTGGAACAAGTATGGAGTGTAAACAGGTACTTTGAGAGGTGACAGTACACCTCTTGGGCAGATCACCCACACAGCCCACTGCTACTAATGCATGGGTTAAATGTGGAGTCTACATTTCCATTTTTGGTGCTGTGTATATATGTGACGAAAAAGGTTGATTCCATTTAAATCCTCCATTTATATTTCCATAAATCATTTAAAGATAAGAGGAATATGGGAAGATATTAACTAATAGATATCACCATGAAACCTTCCCAGTTGATAGCTTATATTAAGACAGTCATTTTCTGTAGAACACGTTTTCCAAAACTGTCTGCTAAAATATTCCAATGAGGCATTATCCTGTTTAAATTGTGGGAATTTGCATAAAAAAATTAAATATAAACATTAGCTAAAGCAAGGTTCAAAAATGATTGTTTCATTTAATTGACATATAAGAGGGTTTGTTTATCTCTTTGTCGGAACATAAATCTGTCAACAGTTTCACCATGTTGTTACAAATAAAATATGCAAATCAAGCCTCTAATGTTTTCTAAAAGAAGTCACAAAAAATGTTTATGTCTTTCATGGATTTTTTCTTTCCATTAGTTGGAAACGCAGCAAAATCTGACTGATGTTTTAAAAAAGGTGTCTTAAAGATTGTTGTTACTTAAACAGCAACATCACAGTGCCTGCAATAAAATGTGATAATGCAAGCAGAATGAAATTCGACTTTGACTTATAGTGCATATATATATATATATATATATATATATATGTGTACAGTTTATTCTAAAGCCACATCCCTTAAGGCACTCTCACTTGCTTTTCAACTGCAAGTCATATTTTCCCTGGTTGTGCGGAGAGGTCGCTTGGAAATGGGCCTTCTGATGAGTCAACATGCTGGCGGGTGTGCTGACAACACCTGTGTGCTGATGTACATAAACAGACAGCGAGCTCGCTCTGACCCACACTCCACTGACCTGGATCAGCCAATGTTTTCTGTCACTCAAGCCCACACGTGTCCCAGGAGTGATGTAGGCCTCCTCTCCATGGGAAATACCCAGGACAGTGGAGGCTGCAGGTTGTGTTCCTGGCATAGCAAGTGAAAGCTTTGCAAGGCAGATGTAGGTGTGCTCACCATGAAAGATGGAGAGCAGCCCCCCTGCTGTTCTTTAACTACAGAACAGGGATTCACCTCACAGTATGACTGACACCGGATAAGATGCATATGGTTGGATTAATCATGCTTATGTGCAGTCTCAATGGGCTCACGAGAGCAGTTTGTGTGGTTGTCCATTTATTGTATAGAAACGATCAAAATGTAACGTCCACAGGAGAACATTTCCCTTACTCAACAACAGCTTTAATTTCCCACCACACTTTTAATGTCAGCATATTTCCTGTTTGGTCATTAGTCCTTAGAATCATCTTATTTTCATGCATAGAAAAAAAAGCTTGTCCTGAAACACGACTTCATTTACAATTCCTCAAAGGAGACCATTTCCACATTGTGGTACGAATCGACACGATACAGTACGACACAATACCAGGGTTTCTTCAAGAAAAACATAGTATGAGGGCCATACTGTGGCACTGATCTCGTATATAAGATACAACAATTCTCGTGAGAACATGGCGCTCGTATACAAGAAGGCGCCATAGGAGCTCTGTAAAAACAAAGCTGTCTAGTCTGGCGGTCCATTTGACACGATTTTCATATTTTTGGAGTAGTTATACAGTTTTTTAAGAACAGAAATATTGTTTTCTGGCATTAATTTAACATTGCAGGGGGAAATCTGCATGATCTGGTATGAGGGTGCACACCGAAAGTAACAGTAGCTCCAATTGCAACATCATCAAGGACAATTATTAAGATAAGAGACAAAGAAAAAAAGGTTTTACTTACTATTACAATCACTGCATTTGACATGGGAGTTAACTGTGTTTAATGTGTGTCACATGAATGTCAAGTCAGTTGAGCTCTTCTGAATTTGTTAAACATTTTATAAACTAAGACATACACTTTTACACAATTCAAATATGAAATTATTTTGATAATCCAAAAGTCTCTTCTAGTAATTTTAAGCCAAAATGCCAAACTTTCTGTGTCCTTTTGGGGTTGAGACTGTTAGTGAGATAAGCAATTTCAATGCATGACATGTTAGGATTTTTTTTAGGATCTTTCACTTTTTTCCGACTTTCTATAGACTCCAAATCAAGGAAATAATCTTCATTTTAGTCGACAATGAGAATAAATGCAGCCTTTAAACTTTAAAGTACATCATAAAATTGGTGGAAAAGTTATCAAATTTGTATCAATGCATCATTGTAAAATTGCTCTCAGTCTGGTTTCAAGTAATATCAGCTTAATGTAACTAAAGTTTCAAAATTAAAAATACAACAATAGAAAGATTATTAAGGAACGGTTTCCGTGACAAATCTATTGTTACATCGGCCAAGGATGTTGTCTGTTCTTCAGCACAGTAACAAAAAAAAATCCTGACTTTATTTTCATGAAATTAGGTGTAAGGGTGAAAAATCGCGCCAAGGAAGAACCTATTAAATTTTTAAAATATGTGTGATCCGGGTCAAAGGACGGACACATGCATTATTTTTCATTTATGGAAAGAGCCTTGGTGGAGGACTTTGCTCTCTGAATGTTGTTATATGATATTATTACATTGTTAATACTTATTCAACAATGTGTAAGTTATATTTTACAGTTTAAATCAGAATACCTTTATTAGTCCAACATAATTTACATTGTTACAGCAAAAGTGAAACGAAGATAGAGACAAGAAATACAATAAACTGGTTGAGTTTGCTTTAGTTTTGACTACTTTTTCTACTGTATCTATAAAACTAAGTTTGTGCTTTCAGAGAGTAAAAGGTAAACTAGCCAATGTTTTTAAAGGGGTCACAAGCATTTACAACTCCACCAACTTTCCACCACTACTTTAAAAGATGCTCAAACCTTCCATTAGTTTGGTTTATGATGGTCTTATAAAACTGCATGTTCCCCTGCCATTTCAAATATGCTTGTTCTGTTTGAATAAAAGTATGCCCTACCATACCCAAATATCTAAACATGATCTTTGAGTCAGTATTTTTCCAAATTATCATCTCCTCTGTTTACCCCCGTGGAGCACTAGAGACTGCATGTGCACGCTACGCATCCTCGTGATACAAACACAAGCGTTTTGCTCCTGTAAACAACTCTGTGTGCTTCTCTAATCCAACCAGAGGTAGACTGCTGTCACTGTCTGTCAGTGTACTTCTCCAAGGTAGGGAAAACTGTACAAATGTATGTATGTTGGACACCAACAGTTGCTTATAAAGGGTACTCCAGTGATTTACACATGCAGTTTAGTTCAGTTATCACGAGGAAGACTACTAACCCTGTGAAAAAAAGACTTGCTCTGGAAGGGGCTTTCTGTAGTTGGGATAGAAAAAAACCCAGCCTGGGCTTGATACTGCAAATTGAAGATTTGGGGTTTGAACGATTTATAGAAGGCAAGGGAGGTTTAATGATCTCCATTTGCATTGTTAAAGTGAGGGAAAGTAGGACTAGGTTAGTGAATGCCAAACTAGGGACTAAAAGTCAAGAATTCCTTGGCTTGTGCTGCGTCAAATTTGACCAGCCTTTGTCTTTTTTTGGGTTCCAAAATAGGCACAAGATGATAAATTAATCATGTGACAATTATCCTGGCCAAAACAGATGTGGTATCCCTCCGATAGACATCAAGATATAAAGACACAAAAAGAGAAATATCACACCACAAATAACCACAATCAACAACTCTGAGTATTTTTTAATCGACTCCGAGATGAAATCCTATATCATGCCATCCCTTTTCCCCAAATGTAACTTTAAGTGTCACGCACAATCTCTCCAGTACCCCTTTCATTTATTCCCTGCAGCAGATTGAAAGATAAAAAAAGATGTGATCCAGTTCATGAACACATCCTAAACCACATTCAAGTATCTGTTAGAAAAACATTGCATGTGTTAATAAAACAACAACAAAGAAAACACAGGCTTTCTATTCTGGCTTTTGTTTATAAAAAAGACATGTATTTACTTAACTGTTACTCCTTCAAGACCCAAGAGACAAACCTGACCTTGGCATGTTCCATCTTGATAAAAGCAGCGTTTTACTAAAGACACTGTGACATGTTTGTTGAGGCCTTGATGTATTCCCTCCTAATGCTAACCTACTGCAAAATTAACAAGAACGGCAGAACAATGTGTGTCCGTATGTGTGTGTGTGCACATTATGCAGACAGATGCTGTCAGGAGAACAGTGAGAGGGGAGCAGTTGGCAGGATACGCATGGGGATGTAGTGCATCTCTGCTACTTGATGACACTGAGTGGAGTCAGTGTTGTGATTATGCACAGTTTTGTTCATTTGCATGTCGGTAAAAGCTGTGTTGATGCACTCAACTATTAGAGCCAAATAAGAGCTTTGGAATTGTACAGCTAATTCAAAAGACTGGGGGGAGAAAAGCTTCAATTATTTGAATATAACTTAGTTTGTATTCACTTTTTTAAGGTTAATATATTACCAGTGTCCACTATAGATACTGTAGATCCTTGACCCAGTTTGAGATGTGTTTTTTTACTTATGACATTCAAAAATAATTCTGGCTTCTAGAAATATCTGTCACATTTGTGACATACACTGCAACTCATCTCCCCACCCGCCTTATGGATGGTATTAACATCTATTATTCACACCTGTAATGGCTTGTGTTTTACTCAGAAGACAGGTCTTTTGAAGGAAAGTTGACTTGAGTCCTTTTTAGGTCGCCTTGACTGAGGACCGTGACTGGTTCCGGTGTTGATTAAACTGAGTAGCTTAACGTTAGCGTGGAGAGACATTAGCAAGTGACAGAAAAAAAGGGGTATGAGGGAGAGGAAGGCAAGCCGCAACCTCCGGGTCTTAAAAGTTGTAGCTCCTTAGGTCTGCGTTTTTAATATCCAGCAGTTGGCACTTCAGCTGGTAGCAAAAATAAGTCCAATTGTATAGATGTCTATGAAAAAATTACTTGAATTATTACCTCTGTAAACATTTTCCTGAAGAGTTTATTGACTCAATGGTTAGTTTCAAGTCTGCCACAATACAGATTGACGTTCATTTATTAAATTATTCTCGCATTAGGAGAACAAAAAATTAGGAGGTATGCTACCTTGTGATTAACATGTAGCTAATATGGGGTCTTGGATGTTGTTTGCATTTGTGTGTAAGAGCTTTAACCCCTTTATAGTGTAATTTAGGTTCAACATGAGTTTATTGTAACATGTTGGTTAGCCTAGGATGTCATCAATGTTTGGTTGTACTGGGCTCCATCCTCCATGATGATGGCAGGGAGGTTGAACATAAACTGGTCCACTTCACTTAAAATGTTTATTTTATTGTATTACTAGTACTATTCTCAGTCGTTCCTGCTCTATACTATCAATGGTGCCGACAATGGTTTGCCGTATATTTACAACTTCATATATAGCCATATGTTTGTTTACTATGGCTTTGTTTCAGTAAAACAAAGCCTGGTTGTTCAGGTGAATACAGCTTTGTTTATTGTGCTAAGACCTAAAAACAAGTTGACTCCTTATGCAGTACTGCATAGCAATAAAGGTAATAAAACCTTATTATGCCCCGTTATTGAACCCTGGAGTTCTAAATGTCCACAACATCTTCATAATTATGTCGCAGTAGCAAAACATAAGTGCACTTCCTTTTTTGTCAATATCTCCACAATAAAAAGATGAATGCTTCTAGACCACAACAATATAAAATCATGACTTTGGGCCTCAATAAACCAAAGTTGCAATATTTGTATGGTAATAAGATGGCACTAGCCCACGGGGGTTGTTTTTATCCGTTTTATCATCTATGAATCTCTTATGCAGCTGCAGTAAAACACAACGGTTAAAGTTTTTGCTGGGAGCTTTCATTACACTGTATGAGAATTTATTGTGCGTTTGGGACGAAGATTCTGAAGTAGGAGCCAGCTCTGCTAAGTGAAACATTAGTTTTACGGCCCCTGACACTAAGCATGGGAGTTTTGATTGCACCCATATTGCACAAGCTGTCAATTGAAGTTTTGTCCAAATGTGTTTTTTTCCCTTCTCACGCACATACAGCCGATGCTCCTAATGAAAAGACAGTGTCATCTCACTCACTGTGTTCCCTCTGCTCACTTCTCTCCTCCCTGATCCTCCCATCACATTCTCTCATCTCTCTGTTTTGCATCTGTGGGGACAAAGTAATGAGCGGAGTCCCTGCTCTGATTGGATGATGTATGATGTTATTAGGTGGGATGAAAGCGTGCACAGCTCAAAGGACAATGAAAAGGAAAAGGGAAGAGAGACAGAAGAAAGTGCAGGACTAGAGATACTGAAATGTTTTTTGACAAGCAGCTTTGAAAGAGAGAGGATGGGGGGAGTGCTGCAAATGCTTGCATGTAACAATGGGAGTAGGTCACAGTTTCACTGATGCCTCAACTCTGGCACATTTCCTGTGGGAAATAGTCCTACAGATCTCCTCCCTGCATCTTCTGTCACTCTCTCACTTCCTGTGCTACTCTGAGGAAGACAGGCGGATTGCGCAGTGCCCTGGGCCCCCTCCCTGGGGATCGAGCGTGAGGACATGGATGACGTTTAGCAGAGGGGGGACTCCCTTGATTGCCCCTTAGTCCTCCAGAGACTGTCATGAACTGCACCTTCAACCATGGTTCATAGCCCTTATTAAAGCTGCATGGAAGGAGAGCATCAGTTCACTGCGCAGACTAAAACACTGAGCTGTAAGCGTACAATATGTCCTTTACCTCTAGGGGTCTCTCGAAACTTCAGTTTTTAACGTTTGTGACGTTTTTAAGTCTCCTAAACTTCAGAAACAAATGGACCAGGTGATTGAAACTGGTAAACATTTAAAAATAAGCAATTTCACGGTAAAAATTTGTGTTTCCTGTCCCCAGCCGTGGCGCAACTGGCTGGGGCACCTGCACCGTATGCCGGTGACCCGGGTTTGATTCCTGACCCGTGGTCCTTTCCGGATCCCACCCCGACTCTCTCTCCCACTTTCCTGTCACTCTCCACTGTCCTATCCGATTAAAGGCAAAAAAAAAATCTGTGTTTCCTGATGCAGTTTTGCAAGAAAATTCAGAGGGGCAGCAAAATAACAACTAACGTTTGCTCAGGTTTTTTAACTTCTTACTTAGAATGCACTTACCTACACAACTCTCACTAGGTCCAAACAAATGAACCCGTTGATAAAAAATAATCAAGTGTATCTTTCGCCTACGTATGCTCAGCTTGTTTATCCTATAACTTAAGATCAGACGTCCGTTGACTAAAAATAGTATCCAGTTAATACAGTTAAAGCAACTAGGGGTGGGAAATAATCAATACAGCATAGTATTGCAATACTTTGCGTGGCAATATTGTATCGAAACGTGGATGCCAATAATCGATATTTTTTAATATAAACTATTAATATTGCAAATCCAAATTAATGTTTTTGGTAACAGTTGCTTTTTCAATCCACTAGATGGTGCTAAGCTTTTTCTTGTGCGGTCATGGCCATGGGTAAAATCAGTGAGATTGGCAGGAAGTTAGTCAAAACAAAGATGGAGTCAGTGGAGAAAGAAATCAGAAATGCGCCAGTCACATTTCAATCAAAAGGTGTGGAATCATATATCGCAATGTATCGTATCGCAATACGTAGCATATCGTAGAATCGAAATACTATCGTATTGTGGCTTACGTATCGCGATAGTATCGTATCGTGGGGACCCTGGTGATTGCCACCCCTTAAAGCAACCAAGATCTCCAAGAAGTGTATTGCAAAAAATGTGGCAAAAAACTCTGACGCATTTTCAAGAGGATGCCCAGCCATTACTAGGCGACCAAATGAAACAAGCGTGTTGGTTATGTCTAAAAAAAATTGGGATAGTGTAAGTACACAACACGACAGAAAATATACAGCTCCTGAAAAAATTGAGAGAAGACTCCACGTTTTTCTTAAATCTTTATCTCTACATGTACGGCAGCCATTCCAGTGTTTGTTGAATTCCAACACAGGGAAAAATTGTCAGTAGTTTATAGAATACAATAAAAACATTAAAAAACTCATTTAACTCAAAGACAAACCCATAAATAATAAAGAGAAAATGATAATGCTGAAGTGGTCTCTTAATTTTTTCTGCGTCTGTATAAAATAAGTCTGGTAGTTGTTTGACATTTGAATGTGGAATTGTTACATATTACGCTCTTAGGCCATGTCACGGGACAGACAGTACAGGGTTCTCCTGGCTGTTGGGAGTAGCCACTCAGGAGAACTTAATTTCCTCGACACAGTGTGAGTGCTTCGTGTAATTGAGGGGCGCACTAGTGATGCCTGAGAGCTGCTGCAAAGACTCTGTCTGTTTCTTAAATGAACGTAAAGTAGGCTGCAGGGACTCCACTCATGAAACATTCAATCTCTCTGTTCACCCTCCACCCTCTCCTCCACCACCCGGCTCCCTTGATTATATATATTTTATTTATTTAGCAGGAGACAGACTAACTCTCTCACTTGACTTCCTCCCTTTGATGGCCCGAGCTCTGGCTATAAATAACACATGTAGCAGTCCAGTGTGCTGATGTCTTTGCTTAAGTTATACATGCATTGTCTTCATCAGTTGAACTACAGAATTATTGTCAGATGGTGAATTAATCTAACAATGTAGCTTGGGCCATTCACTTATTATCCAGCCTAAACTCTTTCTCTAGGGAAATATCGCTAACCTATAACATCCTATACACAAAACAACATAGCTGTATTCTTTTCTTTTGTAGTACATCAAAGTGTTTAGAGGTTGAGAAGTCTTCCTTTATTATGGTAATGATGTCAGAGATCAATCATCTGTTCTTCCCGGCATCTTATCTGCTGTCAAAACATCCTAAAGACGTTTCATTGATGTCCAATAAGTCTTTCATGCGTCTTTGATTTTTAAAATGCTTTTGTTAATCATATAGGGAAAATTTGGAGGCAGAACATTACCTTTGGAACCAATATTCTTTTGTTATTAAGTCAAGAATTTTAAATACACATATCTATATTTTGCAGTAATTTTGTCTTTGTGGATTGAATAGCAAACCTAAGTATTACATAAGTGAAAATTATATAATATAGTTCATAAAGCTTGGCAATCCACGGTGTTATCGTGCTAACCCAAACCCTAAAAACCCTTGGATATGTCAAAGAGTACATCATTTTCGTACAAACCTAAAGCAATCCAATAAAATAAACGTATAGATAAAACACATAAACCATGTTTGAATTTCAGATATAGCAGAAATATAGTAAAACTCCTTTCTCTGTGGTTGGTGTCTTGAAACTCTGAAATGTTTGAGTAAACCGTTCTATTTCCAGGTTCTGTGAATGTCATTTCTGCTCTCGTCTGTACACCGGTCTAATGCCATTTGGACTTCCTGTGCTTCTCTTGCAGAGCCACAGCTGAAAGGCATTGTTACTCGACTATACAGCCAACATGGATACTACCTGCAGATGCAGCCTGACGGGACCATGGACAGCACAAGGGATGAAAGCAGCTTGTTTTGTGAGTGTGTGTCTGTGTGTCTATTAGGGGTGGGAATCACCAGGGTCCTCACGATACAATACTATGGCGATACTTAGGCGATACTTAAGCCACGATACGGTAGTGTTGCGATTTTACGATATGCTAAGTATTGCGATACGATATATTGCGATATGATGGATTTCTGATTTCTTTCTCTGCTGACTCCATCTTTGTTTTGACTAACAAAACCCACTGACTTTAACCATGGCTGCACAGGAAAAAGCTCAGCACCGTGTAGTGGATTGAAAAAGCAAGTGTTACCAAAATCTTTAATTTGGATTTGCAATATGAATAGTTTATATAATAAAATATTAATACTTGGCGTCCGTGTATCAATACAATATCGGCAAGCAACATATCGCGATACTATGCTTTATTGATTATTTTCCTCACGTCTCTTCTCGTGGTCGTGGTGTAGGTTAAAACGTAAATCAATCCCCCAAAAAACGAGTGAAACAGGATCAAAGTCCCGCTGTGATAAAAGCCCCTGTGGCGGAGGAGTCTTGGCAAAAGTTTGGATTTTGTGAGCTCATGTCAAAATGATCCCAATTTGTATTATTATTGTTGTCGTATAAAAGGAAGTAACATCTTGTCAAACTGCCGAACTTTAGTAATTTCATGCGTCCTTGCGCATATGTGCTTTTAAGGATAAAAGCCATTCTTATACTCCTTTTGAAATCCCATATACTGAGTGGATCTGCTACTGTATTTGAAGTCCATAAACCACAAAAAGCTGCCGTCTGACTTTAAAGTGCTTCTAAGTGACATACTGCCACCGTTGAGAGGATGTGAATGTTCTTCCTGACCTTTAGCAATCTAATTGTGGGCTTCAGACCACAAACTGTGCAGTGTTCTTTCCGTAGTATCATTTGTTTGGTTTTTAAGCTGTTTGACCTTCCAGACACAGGCCCTTTTTTCACATTGTTGTTGGAATAGGGCATTTTTCTTTGAAATGTAAAATGTATTCTACAACCTGCTGTACCTTATTTCCTGATGAATTCATTATTTTATTGTTAATATGTTCACACAACAAAGATACTATATCTAAATATCCTATTGGCTCTCTATTATCATCAAAGGTTTAGATACAAAGCATAGTGAAGGTGATATATTGTTGTTTGAATAAACATGAATTCTGAGCAGTCACAGCATTTAAGCTTAAGAGAGATATAGCATGCAGCAGCGTTGGTGCGGCCATTCAGCCTATTACAATAAAGACAAAAAGGCAGACTTTGATATCACAATCCTCTCTGACTTTCGCTTTTTTCCCCTCTCCCTCTTTGTCGTGCCCTATCTATCTCCTATTTTATTCCCCGATTCAGCACAGTTCAACTTAATTCCGGTTGGACTGCGGATTGTGGCAATCCAGGGGGCAAAGACAGGATTATACCTGGCCATGAATAGTGAAGGATACGTCTATACCTCGGTAAGTATGCCCCAGATCCGTCACAGGTACATAGAAGAAACTATTTCCATTTGATCGCAAAAAATGTTGTTGTGACACTAAATCCCAGGTAAAACCCAATTATGAGCGCTGTGGGTTCAGCTTGTAATGTCAGGTTGGGATATACAGTATGTGGCATGTCTTACTGCGAATTGGCCTGATATCTTCACAACGGAAAAAGTTATTACCTGTCCACTGACATGGAATCCTCAAGGAGACCTACCAATTAATGCTTTCACATCTAGTGTCATTGTGGATGTTAGGGTTTAGCTTTCTGTCAGGTGGACTTCACTTTGGCTTTCCTATTCCAGGATAATATGGAGGATAAGGATTGGTCGGGACAGTGTTGGATGACCCACAATTGCCAGCTATTTGGCTATATACCCGTAATTCACGCTTTATTTTTTCTTTAACTGTATTTTTCAATCTGTAAGCAGTACCAGCTACTTCAATATTTTGATATGGTCTTTTTTTTTTTTAAATATACTGCTACTTTTTGATAATTACTTTTTACCAATAGTATGTTTTTAATTTATCTGCACTATATTCTTGCTGTTGTTATACCGTAAATGTCCCTGTTGTGGGACAAATAAAGGAATTCTGATTCTTAGGAATTCTGATTAATTCAAGGAGGGGGGTGGGGTCAAGACTCTAATGCCAATTCCTCATTAAAGTCAGATAGAAGGAATGTAATTTGGAAATAAATGATCATTCCATTCCCAATTAATCATGACAAACATCCGTGTGAGTGTACATGAATGTTCGAGAGGAAGGTGAGACAAAGGAGGTACAATAGGCTAACAACCTGAACGACTACTCCAATTAGGTTTGGAAAGACATGGACGGGTGGGTGTACAAATACAAATGGAGAATCGGGTGTATTTTGAGTTGAGGAACTGGTGGCAGGTATAAGGTACAGGGCAGGTGGGGATGTGGCAAGTATGCATGTCATGCTGTTCATTTGAATAGACAAACATTTAGACATTTCTCAACATTTCGCTCACTTTTAATTGGGGATGTCACAAGAACTAGTACTTTGGTACAAGTCAAAGCTGAGATGCTGAAACAGCGCTTGTTGGTACCATAACTACTGTGGGGGGTTCAAGACTAACAGAGTCCCGTTTACGTGTTGATTTTATCGGTTCCTAAAGCACACACGTTCCTCCTTAGCTACTAAGAGCTGTTTGCTGTCGCCCCTTCCTATCTCATTCAACAAAACACTCGCTCATCACTCACATTGTGTACATTATTAAGCTCACTATGACGTTTCCAGGATATGCAGCCCGTCTGCCCATGTTAATGTTACATTTTAAACAACAAACCCATGTTGAAATCAGCAGGAGGATTAATTAACATTAGCTAATAGCAGTCAGTATCAAAGCTGCTCTTGAGCGGCGCATTTAGGTTTCATTCAATAAAAATGTGTACTGGGTAGAGTATAACATTACCAGAATGTATTAATGTTTAATTTTCTAAAAGAATGTGCCAAAAAACGTAAAGTCAACAGTTTTAAAAAGATGTAATAAGAGCAAAAAAACAAAAGATACTAGAGAACAATTATGCTTTTTAAATTCCCCTAACAAAACAGTATTCAAACATAACAGAGGAGTTTATGTTAAAGAACGTGGGATTTATCGTCTTGTCTTTCTTCCGTGGCACTGAATCGGCCTTCAGAATCATAGAATTTCACCGGTGTTTGTAACACCTACAACATTTCTGTTTTCTTAGGTTACATCCATACTCTTAATATTCTACATTACATCAATTATGTGAGAGGTGCTTTTAAGACTCATTTTTTGTCAAGTTCTCAACTTGCACTTTGACTCTGAATCCCTCATAAAATGAGTCTCTGAGATTGCAGAGAAAAGGGAAAAAATGCAATCAGTTGCATGTAAAAACTCTGTCTGATTTATTACAAACATTTACATACCGTTCACAAATGTGTGAGCAGCAGGAGGGTTAAAAGAGAGAACTCTTCAAAGTGCAACACCCATGACTGAGTGACAGTATAAAACATGTCGTGTCTAATTAAGTCAATGCTGTAAAGCCCATTACTAGCTCTTAAGTATCGTTTAAATTATGTGTCACAGACTATCGGCTAATAGGCAAACAACAAATTGATGTATTCAGTATTAACTTACAGTCGACAGAAAGGCTGCTATATTAGCAACAGGCACTGTCTTTATGAGCAGTCAGGTCTAATATTAGAAGGACATTCGTGCACTCTCAGGATAGTGCTAGTCCCAAGCTGCACTCGAAAACCTCATGATGTCAAAGAAAATATGTAAAGGAGAATTTATCAGGACTTAAGAAAAAATATTGCAGTGCTAAGAGAAGCCGACTGCTCTAACACGTTGGCGGACAGTTGTCGTTTTTATACATACTCAACTCAATACTGTACATATCAAGTGAGGATTCCTGTCCAACTACAATAACAACCCAGATGTTTTTAATTTATTCATAGTTTACAATTACACAGAAAGTGATTAACGCCCGAAAGGTTTTCTTGCCGCAATGAATTGTGGGACAGAAATATCTCCTTTCTTTTGGAAAAAGGATGGACCACTTTACCATATGCTAGAAGTGATAAAAACGGTATAATTGAAGCACCTCTCCTTCGTATTTTGAGAATTTGAACATGCATTATTTATGTCACTTACATATTTCTGGGTCATTCGGTTAGGATGCTTCCTAGGCAAAACAGACTGCAGCCTCAGTGTATTCAGTCCCTTTGGCAGTCTGATCAGCACCTTGGACAGAGCTTTTAACATTCCCTTAGCATGATGATATTGACAAAACGATCAAGATCATCTTAAAATCCATAGCAAGGATTGGAGCTAATCTTGGATGCTAGTCTAGCTTTCAAAGCTTGCATTGCGAACAGTAACTGACACCATGAGTGCCAGTTTAATAGTGTGTATATCTGATCAGCCCCTGGACATGAACATGATTCTTAATACTTAGTTAGACTATCTCTTTGATGACATTGTTTTCTATCCAAGCTCTGTTTTGCATAGCATCAAGACAGCACTAAAGTTATACACCCTAGAGTTGGACGATTCTACAAGTATATTGGCTCTTTGCAGTAATTGTTTAGTTCTTCTGACAAACAAATAAGAGTCAGCAGGTAGAGAGAAACAGCTGGGGAAACAGCATTTGGAGCGGATATACTTTGACATGTAACTAGGTGAACACACACACCTGGGCAGTTATATCTGCAACCACAGGCTGTTGTGCTGACGCTGGCTGGTTTGCAACATTTTAACATATAGCTCAACCCTCATACACGAACTACCACGCACAAAAAACTGTGACTAGGCAGAATATGGGACCCCTTCTGTCATTACACCTTCCGAGTTGCTGTGTTTTCACACACACACACACACACACACACACACACACACACACACACACACACACACACACACACACACACACACACACACACACACACACACACACACACACACACACACACACACACACACACACACACACACACACACACACACACACACACACACACACACACACACACACACACACACACACACACACACACACACACACACACACACACACACACACACACACACACACACACACACACACACACACACAGCCCTGATCCTCATTCCTTTTCCGATACTTCAATTTTCTTGTCAAATTTACACCAAAGATAATTTTATGTGGCCCATCAACAACACAGTATCATTTTTGTGAAAGTTTTTCATCGCAAACGAGGGCGACATAAAGCTTTTTTAATGTGCAAGTCCAAAATAAGTTGTGATGAAAAACACTTACCTAATCAGACTCTTAGGAAACCATCCCCCAGTAAACTTTCCAAATGTTAAGAAGCTGGCAAGGATATCTTTAGTCAGCAATGGATTTAGTTTTCCAATTTCCAAGTTGATTCTAGGGACTGAAATATCCGTGTCGGCAGGTTGAATGTGGAAATGTTAATAGGCCAAGACAATTGGTGCACCTCTATTAAATATGAAACCGGAGACCTGGCAGCGAGAACTTGACCCGTAGAGGCCTGCAAAGTATCACCAAAATAGGGACTATAAGAAAGTATTGATACGCGTGAGTCTTATATTATGTTCTGTGATGCTGTATTGATTTTTAAAAACAGTATTGATTTTTCATTGATAGTTAACATACAAAGACTTTGTCAGATTGCACAAAAACCAGTATAGGGACTAAGATCATTTCAAAAGCAGATTCTTTTTTAAATTTGTAAGCTTTTTATACTGGCATATACACCGATCAGCCATAACATTATGACCACCTGCCTTATATTGTGTAGGTCCCCCCTGCCAAAACAGCCCTGACCCATCGAGGCATGGACTCCACTAGACCTCTGAAGGTTTGCTGTGGTGTCTGGCACCGGGACGTTAGCAGCAGATCCTTCAAGTCCTGTAAGTTAAGAGGTGGGGCCTCCATGGATCAGACTTGTTTATCCAGCACATCCCACACATGTTCGATTGGATTGAGATCAGGGGAATTTGGAGGCCAAGTCAACACCTTCAACTCGTTGTCGTGTTCGTCAGACCATTGCTGAAGCATTTCTGCAGTGTGGCAGGGCGCATTATCTTGCTGAAAGAGGCCACTGCCGTTAGGGAATACCATCTCCATGAAGGCAAGGCAAGTTTATTTATATAGCACCTTTCAACACAGTGCTTTACAAAAATGAAAGACATTAAGAGCATTATGAAGGGGTTAGCATGGCCACCCTGATTGCTCTGTGGCTTCACAGCCCCATATGCAACAAGACACACACACACACACACACACACACACACACACACACACACACACACACACACACACACACACACACACACACACACACACACACACACACACACACACACACACACACACACACACACACACACACACACACACACACACACACACACACACACACACACACACACACACACACACACACACACACTCCTATACAAATATATTTGTTAACATATATACAAACTAAATATCAGAGGATAAAAAAGAGGATGTTATCAGCGGGCACATTATTAAGAAGCCGTTTGTTTGGCCAATATGAACATTTCTTGTCACGATTATCCTGGCCAAAAATTGCATTATCGTCCAAATAATATGCCTAAAACTTTTGAAATGGCCCCAAAAAATACTGGAATCACATTACCTTACATTTTGTCAAGAAAAAAATATTTTCTAATCCTTCAATCAATCTTAAATAAAGTAATCATAATCATAAGCTTCTCTGGCATAAATTAGGCAGAAAAATACCCGAAAAAAAACAATGCAAGTCTTTTCTTTCTCACATTATAATACCTGCATTTCTAACTCTGTCTTTATTTTTCACTTCTCTACCATTACAGCAAGTTGGACAGCTTTTTCAAGTCATTCAGAAACCACTACAGTGAACTTATTGCACGTTTTTTTAAATCCGCGAGTGAGTTCCCATTTCTAGTTTAAAAAGAGCCCCTGATTAGCATGTGTTACACTGTAGTGCCATGCTCTCTGTGAACACAGAGGAGAGGGGATTTCAGGCTCAGCACCAGTCAATATCTGCACTGCATCCCCTCATGAACTCTTTCAGAGAATCTCCTCTCTCTAACACACACACACACACACACACACACACACACACACACACACACACACACACACACACACACACACACACACACACACACACACACACACACACACACACACACACACACACACACACACACACACACACACACACACACACACACACACACACACACACAGCAGCTACATCAATGCTACGGTGCAGTACAGCAGAACAGCTGCCTTCCTGTGTAATATCATGCATGTTTGATTTAATGGCTGCACTTTGTTCTTTATATTGTATTTGATGTGCTAATGTGCTGCTGTACGAGGGAGTGCAGGTGGCACAATATGGCCCCTTATCTGTGTGCTAACAGCATGTTCATATTTGCTTTTACATTTACAAGCATGCCAAGAGAGTGCGTGACACAGAGGAGGAATGTTTTCATTGACGATGAATAAGTTCATCACTGTCACTCACTGAGGAGCGGGTGACTAGTCGCTTCCTCGCAGCTATTTTCTCATCTTCTTGCATACTGACACTTCTGCTGCTGCATAATGCTGCTAATTATGTTGTTTTACCGTAGATAACTCTCTCTTGCACACCTGCACACACATACTGTATAGTGATTAGGTTGTAAGGGCGAAGCTCCATAACAAGCAAGTCAACTGCTGCCTTTTCTTACACATAAATCTCCGCCTCAATACCTGAGGAAGAATTGGCTGATATGGATATAAAAATAGAGCTAGGTTCATCTGTGCCCTATTTTATAATCTATGTGCTATGTGCTCTGGAAAAAGAAGGCCTTGTGTTGAGGGAGGCTGTCTCACAGAAGCAGTTTTTGTGCCAATCAAGATTTAGACATGGGCTTTGCTTGTCTGTGGGGCCTCCATGCAGCTGTGTGTTCACATATTATTTTTAAAATCTCCCCTAGGACTGCACATTAGGCGTATCACAGTGAGAAACATTTCCTACAAACCTGTTAATGTAATCTTATAATCATTCCCAGATAAGATTCTCTTAAATACCTTGTAAAGGCAAGAATACATACATGATACAATTTGCTTGTTTTGACATAGTAAGCACACGTGCTGCTTTTTTTAACTAATTGCAGAAAAATGTTCATAGCATAGAGGATGTACACTGATCAGCCATACCATTATAACCAGTGGCAGGTGAAGTGAAGAACATTGATTATCGCGTTAGAATGGCACCTGTGAGTGGGGGGGATATGTTAGGCAGCAAGTGAACACTTTGTCCTCAAAGCTTGCCCATTTTTCTTGTTGGGAGCAAGAAAAATGGGCAAGCGTAAGGATTTGAGCGACTTTGACAAGTGAAACAATGCGATGGCTAGACAACTCGGTCAGAGCATCTCCATAACTGCAGTTTTTGTGGGGTGTTTCCAGTCTGCAGTGGTCAGTACCTACCATAGGTGGTCCAAGTAAGGAAAATCGTTTAACCGGCAACTGGGTCATGGGCAGCCAAGGCTCATTGATGCGCGTGGGGAGATAACGCAAGCCTGTGTGGTCCGATCCAACAGAAGAGTTGCTGTAGATCAAATTGCTGAAACAGTTAATGCTGGTTATGTTAGAAAAGTGTCAGAACACACAGAGCATCATAGCTTGTTGCATATGGGGCTGTGAAGCCACAGAGCAATCAGGGTGGCCATGCTAACCCCTTCATAATGCTCTTAATGTCTTTCATTTTTGTAAAGCACTGTGTTGAAAGGTGCTATATAAATAAACTTGCCTTGCCTTCATGGAGATGGTATTCCCTAACGGCAGTGGCCTCTTTCAGCAAGATAATGCGCCCTGCCACACTGCAGAAATGCTTCAGCAATGGTCTGACGAACACGACAACGAGTTGAAGGTGTTGACTTGGCCTCCAAATTCCCCTGATCTCAATCCAATCGAACATGTGTGGGATGTGCTGGATAAACAAGTCTGATCCATGGAGGCCCCACCTCTTAACTTACAGGACTTGAAGGATCTGCTGCTAACGTCCCGGTGCCAGACACCACAGCAAACCTTCAGAGGTCTAGTGGAGTCCATGCCTCGATGGGTCAGGGCTGTTTTGGCAGGGGGGACCTACACAATATAAGGCAGGTGGTCATAATGTTATGGCTGATCGGTGTATATGCCAGTATAAAAAGCTTACAAATTTAAAAAAGAATCTGCTTTTGAAATGATCTTAGTCCCTATACTGGTTTTTGTGCAATCTGACAAAGTATTTGTATGTAAACTATTAATGAAAAATCAATACTGTTTTTAAAAATCAATACAGCATCACAGAACATAATATAAGACTCACGCGTATCAATACTTTCTTATAGTCCCTATTTTGGTGATACTTTGCAGGCCTCTACGGGTCAAGTTCTCGCTGCCAGGTCTCCGGTTTCATATTTAATAGAGGTGCACCAATTGTCTTGGCCTATTAACATTTCCACATTCAACCTGCCGACACGGATTTTTCAGTCCCTAGAATCAACTTGGAAATTGGAAAACTAAATCCATTGCTGACTAAAGATATCCTTGCCAGCTTCTTAACATTTGGAAAGTTTACTGGGGGATGGTTTCCTAAGAGTCTGATTAGGTAAGTGTTTTTCATCACAACGTATTTTGGACTTGCACATTAAAAAAGCTTTATGTCGCCCTCGTTTGCGATGAAAAACTTTCACAAAAATGATGCTGTGTTGTTGATGGGCCACATAAAATTATCTTTGGTGTAAATTTGACAAGAAAATTGAAGAAGTATCGGAAAAGGAATGAGGATCAGGGCCAGTGTGTGTGTGTGTGTGTGTGTGTGTTAGAGAGAGTGAGACAGACAGGCGGACACAGGAGAGGTATAGAGAAATAGAGCGTGAGACCTGCAGATGGAAAGCTATGTCCTTTCTATTCTTTCCGTGAGAGGGGTTGCATTGAGATGCAGGACAACACCAGCAGCGAGATAGCATCTCTTTATCACAGGACAGGATAAAATGTGGACATTAGAAAAAGTAGGGGGAGAGGATAATTGGCCTGGAGGAAGAGGGAAGAGATGAAGTGCAGAAGTGCAATGATAAGGACATACTTTTTTGCCAGGCAGCCAATTAATAGCACTTAGGGAAGGCAAAACCTATTCTTTTTGATTGTCTTATGATAAACCTTCTACCGGTAGCTCCTTCCAAAAATTCTCCCGGGGATATATTAGATTGTAATCCTTGGGATCTGCCAAGATACGAACAATCTCTCTCAAAGCTTTGCATTGGCTAAAATTACGTTTAATAAAAATGTTGTACCTGTTTTATTCAATCAAATCAGTGCGATCACACTTCCTCGCATATTGTACGTCTTATTTTTTGTGAAATTTGAGCTAAATGAATAATAATTTGCCAAGATATCAGTGAACAAGAATAGACCATGAGTAAGTTGGGTTGACTTCAGGTTTTGATTTCCAGTTTGATATGCAAGCTTGAACCAGTTGGATTTATGGGCAAACCTGCTGAATGACTATTTCAGATAATGACGCATCCCGGTAAAATAAAATAAAACTTACATGCCAACGGATAGTTCAGTTGTTGGAGCTGGTGGCCCAAATAAGGTGTCTGCTGCCAAGTACGAGCCTGTGAAAAAAGAAATTCAGGCAATGTCATGTCATGGTTGTCATGGCGCTATAAGCAGTATGACAACATAATTTAAAGAATATTTTTTTCTAGGCAATATTTAAGAGACCACATTTACGGTAGATTCACAAGTAGAGGGAAGTGCTACACAGCAAATCATCTGTTTGTTTACTAGAAAGTTGAGGTGTCTTTGGGGGTAATAAGAAAACTAAAGCACCGGACTGATGCAGCTCTGCCTGCCACGGTCTTGGATCGTCACGTCAAAATCAGAAGAGGCATTGTGTAAACTGCAGGAAAAAGTCATGGACGACACTGAGTGGAATATTTGGGTAAACCGGTCCGATATTTGGCGATAGTCTTTGTGAGACACATTTCTTATGTATTTTATTTATTTCTTATTCCACACATGGCAGTTATTTTAATACAAAACATGTACACTTAACGTGTATAGCACCTGGTGGAAAGGAGCAGAGAGAACAGAATCTTATTTTACTAAAAAAAAAGTCAAATAAAAAAGTCACAGTTTCTTACAAATGCCTACAGAAACACAAACCAGAACACAATCAAAAGTCTACTTCACATTGTCTGATTACTTGTTCTTTATACATTTTCTTAAACTTAAAAATATTTTCACCACATCAGGGAGTGTTGTGGATCGATACATGTGCATGCTTAAAATGCCATACCCGCTCCGAGGAAAAACTGCCTATCCACGTGACTGTGGCTGTACGTGAAAGTGAAAATGTTCAAGCCTTTCATAGCTAACGGGCAGATAGAGTCTGTATGGAATGAACTGAGAATATATTCTGAATCACAAAAAAAGAATACCATCACAATAATGAATTGATGGTGAAAATGCTGATACATAATCACTTCTTTAGGTCCTATCTTTTTCTGACAATTACAAGAAAGGGCGTTTACTGATAAAGGCGGCAGGTCACCTCTGTCACTGAGGGGCGAATAGGAAAAGTCATCCGCCACTCTTCCCTCGCTACATCATATTGACAGGACCCTTTCAGCTGTCAGTCAACACTGCAGAGGCATGCACATTATTATCCACTCTGCTGTTGCCCTGTGTGCCTCTATGGGGGCTATCGTAATGCTCAACAGACAGACTGTACATGTGTTTTCGCTAGACAGTATTAAGTGTAAGTCTCATCCCCCGTAAAGCCCTCTTAATAAGCACGTCTATGCCCTATTCACTTATGTAACTTTGCGTTGTGCATCTACATCTGGTTGTGGTAGCAACAAAAACAACCTGCTGGTGGCTATGCAAACACACAGATTATATGCATGTGTACTGGGGATTGTTGTGAATGAGCGTCAGTGTTGACATGTGAGGGGGGGTGCTGCAGGAGTAATGCAGTACTACGGGGAAACGGTGGGATTACTGCAGCTGGGCAGATTTGACAGCTTCCCATAGATTACCCTGGGAGCTGAGGGGACGGTCAGAAGATGCAGGAAGCGTGCATGACACTGTGACCCCTGCTGTCTAAAATGGGGGACTGCAAATAATTACACGTCAGAAATGCTTAAACATTGCACAAGCAGAGTTATATTTACAGATTTCTGATTTCACGCCCGAGTGTGCATGACGAAATGAGAGTAAACAAGATACTCAAGGATCTTCTTATAACTTTCCTGTTGTTAAACCATTATTAGATGCGGGGAAAGACGATTTAAGGAACTCTGCCCTTTGAGTGTGTATTATTAGGACTTCACTGTCCTTGTTTGGTGTGGAGTGCAATCCCAGTGTATGGTGGCACGGAGAGTTAAGCTTCCTGGTAGAATAGATGTAATCAGACACGTTGGGGGGATGAGGGAGGAGGTGGTGTGTGTGGGCGGGGAGGGGTTGGGGGGGTGTCGGGACGCTGCTCTGCATCATAAAAAGGTTCTTCCCCATCTTGGGGATTCTCGGCACGGACGAAACATATTACCTTTCTGGTTTGCTTTCATTTAAAATTCATTTTTGGCTTGAGACGCGTGGAAGGGAAGCGACCCAACTCTCTCAATGACTCACAGCTGAAGAAAGAGGTTTTTATTTAATTTCTTGTCCGAGCACCCCGCCATTAAGATGGAAATATTCCCCCATCGCTCTTCACAATTGTGCAGCCCTCAACACATTCTCAACAATTATTCACTTGCGCAGGTAAATCTGGTGCTTTGAGTGATATCTGCGGTCAGTACACGCCGGGTGGTCTCTGTACTTCTGCTGAGGTTACCTCAAGGTGAGTTCCAGAGATGGGGATAATTCCAGCCACATATTTGTATCCTTTAGGGACAGGTGTATTGGCCCTTAAGGGAGTTTATGATGACAAATCACCTCAAAGTAGAGATGCACGAAATAAAACGGGGATTTAATAAGAAATGTATAATATTATGTATTATATCGATAACACATTCAGGCTGATAAATGATCATCCGAGAATCCAAAGGCAAATTGCTACACACAACCATACAGTACAGTTTCCACTTCCGAAGTTGTTTTGCGATCCACCAATATAAAGGGTAATGGAAGAATAAGACAACAATCTTTAATAAATAATAAAGAACAACATAATAAAATCTTTATTTTTGGTTTGGTCAGAGCTATAGATTATTGAATCTTTGCTCAAACTGAATCCATACCATACTGTACATTGTACATGTATTCTATTTATTATTCCACACCTTTCACACTTATTGTACATATAATATCCTGCTTTATATGTAGTTTTTGTTTATATTTTGTGTACATTTTTAGTCCCAAATGTATATTTTTGACTTTCTCTTTAAATGCTATTTATTGATTAATTGCTTTTTTGCTGCTGCAACGGAAAAAAATCCCAAATTGGGACCAATAAAGTACTTCTATCCATCCATCCATCTATCTATCTATATTTCTATCTATCTACAACTTAGCCTTTCTTAAAGTGACATTATCTGGTACCACTTTACAATAAGGCTACCCTTATAAAGGGATTACAAATAGTTTGTAATTCATTTATTAATTTTGTGTGAACACTTTATAAATCATCAATAAGCTTTTATAACACAAGAGATAAACAAAACATCAAGATGGATGGGGGGAGAATCAACTCCATGAACAACAGATACCAAGGATGTTGGCTGATGAAGACGAAGTAAGCTAGGTAGCCAATATAAGGCTTAGTCATCTTGCAAAATAGTGAGCCTGTGTTGATGTATGAAAACTATGTAAGAAAATGGTTTATAAATGGTTCTTAAGGATTAATAAAGTGTTAACAACCTAATTAATAACCTAATTATAAACCCTTTATGAATCCTTTATAAGTATAGTCCTATTGTGAAGTGGTACCCATCTTAACTGCACTGGCCATGAGAAACCGGTTATTGTGGATAATTGATATTGACTGAAAAACTCCATATTGTGAAACCCTACTTTAAAAAGGCCTTTTATTACATTTTCAGCCCATTTTATCATTATCTTGTTATCTCGGTGTATTTTAAGATTACTTGAATGAAACACAGAACAAGTATCATTAGGCTAATTTAAGTTAATTTAATTTAGGTAATTATAGGATGGCTTGGGAGAGGGTTATCAGGGGTGTCGTGCCGGAGGTTGAGCTGAAGGGTATTTTGTTGCGAGTGATGGCTTCTCCTTCCAGAGGGACACGAGAGTCAGATTGTGGGGTGCAGGGGGCTGAAGCCCTTGTCAGCCTCGGCGTTTCTGCTCCTGTCCCCGGGGGAGATTCAAAAGAGCAGGTCTCTCTCTCTTCTTAATCTCCTCTATTACCCAGCAACCCCTCTGTCCTCTCCGATCTTCTGCTCTCTTTCCTGTCTCTCCTACCTTTCCCTTGGCCTGATTAATAATGAATGAAGCAGATCATCTATCGATCCCATCCTCGTTGTGTTAGCACAGCAGAAGATATCAAACCTGTCAGAGGATCTTAAAATAGCTCGGCGATTGTGGTGTTGATGGTAGTGGGAGAGGTTGTTGAGTAGAAAGTAGAGGCTTGTTTTTTTATGTGGGGAAAACAGCAGTTAAGAGCAGAGGGTGAAGAAGTATTTAAAGGTTGTATGAATACCACAGTGTAGAAATATTTGTGTTACAAATATGTCCTGTAGTCAATATGAATCTCAAGTAAAAGTACAGAGGAATAAGCATCACAATACACTGAAGGCACAACAATTAAAAGTTATTTTGATGCAGAATTACAGAACAATATATTCTTAATTGAATTGATCATTTTCTGGTAAATATGGAGCTAATGGAATTTATAGACTTTATAAGTTATATCTTGTGACTTTACTCATGGTATAACTAAAGGCTTATGTATGTGTTTGTTTTTGTATCATTAATGCAAAGTACCCAAAGTGGTCATTTAAATGTAGTGGAATAAAAATACTATATTTCCCCCTTAATTGTTGCTAAATAGAAGTATCAAGTGTCAGGAAATGGAATAACTAAAGTTAAGTAGCTAAAATGTTTATTTCAGAACTTAATTAAGGACTTAGTTACTGTCCGCCATTAGTTAAAAGTGCATGAACTGTGTTGGATCAGCAGGACAGTAGTGGACGGAGAAAAGGCTTAAAGTCCTGAGTTCTCTCTGCAGCTAAAGTAAGCCGCCTCCCTGTGAAGGAGAAAGGTGATGATCTGTGATAAGTGTGAAACTGAAGGTCTCCTATACCTTCCCAATCTACCTTTGGCTCTTCCAGAGTCTCTGAGAAATTCTCCACTCAGCCATTTCTGCCCTGCTGCTCTCACTAAATCAATCCCGCAGATTGGCTTTGCTCTCTGACAGGGGAGACCCTGATGGAGGCTAAGAGAGATGTATATCTGTCGCTATTGGTTAATGTCACCAGTCAACATTATGCAGGGTTCAGTAGTCCTTATGTTGAGGACAGAGAGAGGGGGGAGGGGGAGTGCTGCTGGAACATGATCATTTACTGGCTATACTGCTGGATTTCATCCAAGTTCTGCTAATTTGATTGTGTAATGTCTATTCAGATCCAGCCAGTCTCGGACAATTGACAGTACATGAGAATATATTGGAGGGATAATTCTCTTTTGGCGGAATGAAGAAGGATTAGTCTTTCAACTGTTTCTGCATACTCATTACCAAGAGTCTGAAAAACCAGCTAAAGTAGTTGTTTTTTATGCTTTGGGTTTATAACCCATTAAAATAGTCTGTTGTCTTAGTTTATACGACATCAAATCATCTATGAGTTGGACCAGCTCCACCAAACTGTTTTCATTCTGATGAAGACCAAGCATTGTGACAATATAGCAGCTAAATAATTAAAACACTGCTGAAACAATTGGCTGAATCACCCATTCATTTATGGAATACATGGCAACAGCTTTGAAAATGTACAGATCATTTTAGAAATGTCTATGATGTTAGAAAAGCATGTTATTGTAAATCACTTTTACTGTAAATTGATTTTGGTTTTATATATATTTATTTAATTATAATTGTTAGGGTTTTTTTATATCAGTAATTGTCTCCATTTCAATTTACTATATATTTTTTCAATTATTTTTTGTATTATAAGTGATATTTATTTTTAACATTGATGCACAGAAAATACACATGTACAGTGCAGAAACCCTGATCCAAATATAGTACATTGTGAAGGACTTAAATAAACACCATCCTACAAATATTCTAAAGATTGATACCCTCATCGTGTTTATTATATTACTCTAGGCTTGTGGAGTTTGTTTCCTGAACTTAAGATGACTCTGATGCAGTTGGATGTCAGAATGATTCATTTATTTGTACAAAATGAAATGTATGTGTAGACAGAACATGTGTATATTATTTGTGTAGGTCTCAGTGTTTTATTCCTTTTCATCTTCTTTGCTCTTCCCTTTTGGGAATGTGTTATGTTAACAAGAGATGTGAGTGCTATTTCTACTCAGTACAGTAAGCAATGGCATCCCTCTCTTCCCAAAGGACCAGGAGAAAGAAAACAAGTCCAGATTTAAATTTTACCCATCCTTTCCCTCAGGAAACAGTCACCAATTAAGGTTTTTTCCTTCTTAGATCCATGGTCTTTGTTCCTTCAAGTCTGTTCTTACGTGTATTAAAGGTTATGTTCAAAGATAGGGTTGGGGGAGAGATGCATAGATAATTAATATATATATATAATGAAATTGTAATGATGTCAGCGGAATTGGCAGGAAGTTGGTCAAAGATACAGACATTGCCAAAATGTAAGAAAGTTGCCAAACCTTTACCTTATTTAATACAACTAATTATAACAAATAATAAATAATATATTGCAATATATATGATGAAATGTTCCAAATAACATTGTGGTTAGTGAAGTATTGCTTCGTATTTTATTGTAAAAAATGTGGCTAAGACTTTCACAAAGGTTGCTCTTATGGTGTTTACCCTGTTTTTCTTCCCTTTCTTTATTTGTTAACATAAATCCCCCTCTCTCCCTTTTCCATATATCTTCTCAGGAGCACTTCACTCCAGAGTGCAAGTTCAAGGAGAGTGTGTTCGAGAACTACTACGTCACATACTCTTCCATGCTCTATCGGCAAACCCAGTCTGGCCGCTCCTGGTATATCGGTATCAACCGCGATGGACAGGTCATGAAGGGCAACCGGGTGAAGAAGAACAAAGGAGCTGCGCACTTCTTGCCAAAAGTTATAGAGGGTTTGTGTCCTTTGAGTCACTTCAGCACAATTCGAACCAGTACCTCACTTATTAATCACCTCCTTTATTATTAACCGACAGATTCTATCTTTGTCTCACAGTTGCGATGTATAAGGAGCCGTCGCTACACGAGCTCGCCCCTGAACCGGTGAGTCCTCCACGCAAGACAGTGAAGACGTCGGATTCGCCGTCCCTGAAGAACGGACGGAAAGAAGCTCCCAAGGCTGATGCTTCATAGCACAGGAGACCGAGGGTGGGGCAAAAAGGGCAGCAGTGACACTGGGAATACAGCCGCCTGTTATGCACTGAGGGTGGCTCGGGTAACGGCCCTTCAATGGCCACCTTATTCCAGAAGTGCGCTACGAGATGCTGAATGATAACAGGTCAGCGGTCCATCAGCAGCCGAGAACACCTGAGAGAGGAGTCCCCCCCTCACCTGTCACCGCAGCGAGGGACTGAGCCAGAACTACTACCACCTCCCCCCTCCAACTGTTTGTCTCTCCCCCTGTCACTTCCTAATGGACAGTCTCCTTCTCCTCGTTGTCCCACTGACAATTTCATCTTTTCTCACATGCCAGCCCTACTGTCTGCTCGATTGTAGTATATCCACCACTCACGCATTCCCAGCGCTGACTCGGCACCATAATCCTCACCCATGGGCCACCTTCTTGAGCCCTAAAGTTGGTGACAGTGCGGCTCAGCCCGGCTTTCCACCCACCAGCTGCCTACCAGCTAAGCTAATCACCAAGGTCAACTAAAGCTCAAAGTGAGATGAAACGGCTCACAGGGGGGAGATATCTGCAGGGATCCTGGGTCAGGTCAGGTCGAATGAGCAAGATGAGGGCTGTGAGAAAGTAAAGAGAAAAAAAAGAAACAGCTATATTTAAAAGAAGAGTAATAATACTAATAGCATTTTATTATGTTTTTCTTGTTTTTGAAAGGCAATCCTGTGAAAAAAAAAATTCATGAAACACAATAAGGACATGGATAGGAGCTGAAAGAAGATAGCAATGAAATGTAAGTTAAAAACGAAGAGGGCACTGCTTCCATAAGTGTCATATTGAAAATAAAAATAACAGTTCTTCCTGGGAAGATGAGCCATATAACAGAGTGGTGCAGGAATGGAACCTAAAACCCGGAAGTGACTTAGCATGTTACCACTTCTCATTCCCTCGTCTCAGAGTCATTGGGATATCTCCATAGGATTTTGGAAATAGCTTGAAATAACGTCTGTGGTTGACACACATTTAGGAGACAGATCAGATTTTGTTCTACGACATTAAATACATCAGCAGGGCAACACTGGTTATTTTAGAAGAGTTTATGTGTCTGAAAAACGATGGTTGTTAACAAGTGGCTGAATAGGACTACAGAAGTTGTCCAGACGTTGTACGTTTATTACGCCTAACACGTAAACACTTTGTTAGCTCATCTTTGTAAAACGATATCAGACTGCTAATCGAAACAGCCATGACTTCTAGTTAAACTCAGTGTGGCTAAAAGGAAAAGCTGTGTTAAAACATGCAAGCGTGCAAAAGTCAGTTGAAACGATCCTAAGTTGGCGTGACGTTGTCGTGCGACCCTGCTGTACTCGTCTGTAGTTCGTTTATAGCACAACGTTAGCATTTTGCTTCTGGCGATTAGATTTATGATTTGAAAATGATTAAAGTAGGGTGGACATGTGGAGATTATCCGGCTGAACAAAACGTGCATTTATCAAACAGGTTTGTTTTCCACAGATCTTATTTTTTACAATATTCCCAAATCCTATGGAGAAATCACATTGTTTTTTTGTCGAGGGAACCGATGTGCAGCTTACTTCCGGGTCGGCCTACAAAATACATCATCCCTGCACCCCTCTATAGAGCATACGTAACTAGAGTTTTCCAGACTCTTAAACACATGAGCAATATTTGTACCAACAAGTCAGAAGATAAAAAGAGAGTGAGTGTGTGAATGAGTGAGATGTGACCACTTATTATTGCACTAGCTCATTTAAGGCTACAATTGAACAAGTGGGTCATGTTTTAAATCCATGGTGGACCTGTACTCAGTCACCTGGAAAAAAAGCAGCCGTAGTGTATACTTCACTCAGCATCTGCTGTCAGCATAAAGCCAGGTTTGAAGCCGAACATCAAAGCCGGAGGAGCCTCTGAGCTGGAGCACTTGTTATTCTGAGGACGTCTGGCAGCTTATCCACTCACTAGCTTTATCAAATCACCTTGGAAGAATCGCCCTCGAAAATGTAGTGAATGTCTTGGTGTGATTGTGTTTTAACCCCAGTGTGCAGACGTCTTCTACAGCATGGATGCACTGTTGGGAAATGAGCGCCGGTACAGAGGACGTAGATAGAGATACTGTGGGTAACCTTAACCATGTCCTTCAGACGTGGCACGCGATGTGTCTTTGATTTTTCCGGTCTTTGAATAGGTGACACTGTCATATCCAGCATACCATTTTCACCTACATTTGAGAGTTAAATATAAAAAATAGCAGGAAAGGGGGATCTTTGGTCAACCCAATCAATGGCGAACACATTAGTCTCCTCATTAATTTAGGATTTCAACAAGGTGCAATCACTCGTGTTTTGATTTGCTCTGACTTTTTCATTCATATACAATTTTAGAAAAATATGACCTGATTCGATCAGTCAGGGTGTTGGTTGTTTTTGTAATGTTCTCATACACAGTGTGTAGCTATAGCCTACCTACGAAAAGTAATGCACTAAAATAGTATACATCCCACAAATTCAATTTGATATAATCCACGTAAATGTGAAAAGTATTACAGAACGACATAGCCTCAGGGTTGATGTCTGGGTCCAAAAAACACTGGACTTTCATTCAGGAGATCGACGTCTGTAGGTTCGCTCTGGTAACCCACTGGGGGGGAAAGGTCATCAGAATGATTAGTCAAAGTCAGTTATCATATATCCTAACAACAAACAATAATAAGTCTCTTATGTAAGTGAAGAGAAACGCTGGGAAATATGGAAAGCAAAAGAAAAAAAGATGCTCATTATATGTTCGCTAACAATCACAGATAATCTCTAGGAGGTTCAAAGCATCGGGACGGGGTCTAATTTTAATGGTAACGAAATGAGGGTACAGAATGTGAAACGAAGGCTTTACGAATGTGCTGTACCCAGGGTTAGAGCAAGTCTGAAATAGTGTGTGGAATTGTTAAGAGGTCAACGCATGGAGGCAGTTATTTAGAAAGATTAGCAGGTGTATTCTTGTGGAATGTTGATAAGGAACGTCTGCAGTAAAGTGAGCAAGATTCTTGGCAGGGTTTGTGCAGCATGTGAATATGATAATGAATGTAAAACAAAGAGACACGTAAGGCACTGTGCGCTATTTATGACAGGGGGTCTATGGAGGAAATTAGTTGGAGAGCTTTGCATTTTTTTTTCAGTCAGTCTGTAATTTTCTGGGCTTTTCCAGGGGGAATATGGTCAGTACAAATTTGGATATTTTGTCCTTGTGGCAGATTTTGTATTGTAGACCTACAAATCTCTATTGTTGACAGCCTCCCCGGTGAATTTGGTACGAAAAGAATGGTTTCCAACTGTGCATTACTAACTAACTGTTTGATATCAAAGTGTGTGCACAGCAGGTAGCATAATATGCTATACAGGCTTATTTTAGCTGTCAGGAATATAGTTTTCAATTTCTCATCTGGGAGTTCTTCATGCCAGTTTACATTTCCAAGATGAGGATAAGTTGGTTCTATAAAAGGAAAGTATTAAGAGGTGCAAAGCAGTGACAGCAAGGGCATTTTGGATGACAAAATGAGACATATTGGCAACAAAAAAATCTCTGAGTCTATAGGAAATAACTGCATATTACTCTTACATCAATTAATCTTCTTATAATTCTCTTGATTAATCATGTTATCTAAGAGATGGCCCAATTAGTCTCCCAAATACAGGGTGGATGTCTATAAATGTATTTATTTCTTGTCCAACTTAGAGTTCAAAGCACATAAATATACAGTTTATAATGATATAAATTATAATTATAATATTAAAAGTGAAAATGATTACATCACTAATGCTGCAACCAACAATTTTGGGGTTTGAAAAATGTCAAAAATAAATATATCAATTATAAAATGGACTTATTGATCGGTGGTTGCAGCTCTACTTCACAGTTAAGCAGAGAGAGAGAGTAAGTTAACTTACAAGTTCAACTCTCAACATGATTTAAATGTCACTTCATATTGTGTAAAACATTAGAGACTCGCTAAATCCTCCATGGATTTCCTTTCTCACAAAAAGCAACCAGTCCTTACAATCGTAATAGAAAAGGATGCCAGAGTAAGTTGTCCGACGGTGATACAGCAGGTAGACAGACAGGAACAGAATGTTAACAAGTTGAATGTTAAGTGAAGAACAAAGAAGAATGTAAGACAGGAAAGTCTAAAGGGAGACCAGTAGGTTTTTACAATGAATGTGAAGTTAAGGATGTCCCAAAGTTCAGAGAAAAAGTAAGTGCAATGCAGAAAGTAGGATTTTGGTAGCAACACTAGATCTGCGAGATCTGCTCTTGAATGTTAAAGTTATGGTAGGAAAAAAAAGGGTCATGATGGAAAAAGCTAGCCATAGAGAAGCGATATTAAGAGTTACTGTACTGTATTTTGATGGGAGTCAGAAAGTGTTATGTGAATATATTTATCTTCAAAATCCAGGTGGTAAAACAGAAAAATAAAAATGCAGATATAGCCTAGTTTGAGTGCCCACGCATGAGAGATTTAAAGTCCTAATCCCTTTCCTACACACCTCTTTTTATCCACATCCTACAGTATCTGCAGCCCATTAACTTTCTTTTCAACACTATGTTGCCTGTGTAGGTGTATACTTACAGTGTGTTTGTAAAGTCTGTGTGTCTATGTGTGTGTTTGTGCATCTGTGAATAAGCGTCAGATGAGACAAGACAGAGAGGCAAGGAGTAAAAGACAGGGTGTGAGATTTAAACAATGATCGATGGACTCAATAAACCACAGCCACCCTGAGTTGGGTTTGGAAAAATGTCCCCAAGGTCTCCCAGAGACAGCAAAATCCATTAGTTCATAATGAACTCAGAGGGCTGTTGTTTGATTTCTGCCTGTAAACTCGACACAGAAGCCTGTTGGACGACAACAGACATCTTTTTTTTTTTTTACACTGACAAATAGTTTCCTGAGCTTCAGCCTACACTCAGAAGTACCGTGTATAGTGACAACACAAAAACGATGTCCCTAAACTTCCAAAAGAAACTCAATGGAGAACTCGAGGAACATTGCATATTAAAATAGCTTGAAGCATTTAAATGACACTGTCTTGGGATGTTCTGAAGAGAATACAACAAACAGGGAGCCCCCCCTTATTTATAAAAAGTGAGTTGGAATAAAGGCAATACTTGATATTAAACTGCAGCGAAGCTTTAGCAATGCAGGAGATTAAATGTTTTTAAAAGTTACCAACATCCAGGAAAACTTTCTGTCCATAATCCTAGGTGACATTTGAGTTGAACAGTATTATAAATCCCAAACAAGGCATTTGAAATTACATTAAATGCAGTTTAATAATGTTTTACGGTAGCACAAAATCATGTGTTCAACATTCTGGAGTTTGTAAAGGATTTTTGAATGTTCTCTTTTTTTAACCAAGTGGGAAAAAAGTAGAAATGTTGAAGTTTAATGATATGGTCCTTTGGTTAATAAGCTAAACAATCTTCAGAAAAAATAAAATGTATAAAACAGACCGATTAACAGAAGCTCATTACTGTCCAATCTTACTGTCCAATATTATATTCTCAAATGATGACAGTTACATCGCGGAAAAAATTAAGAGACCACTTCAGCATTATAATTTTCTCCTGTTTTATTATACATGTGTTTGAGTTAAGTTATTATTATTTATTTTTGTATCGTATTCTATAAACTACTGACAGTTTTTCTCTGTGTTTGAATTCGACAGACACTGGAATGGCTGCCATACATAAAGATAAATATTTAAGAAAAATTTGGAGTGGTCTCTTAATTTTTTTCGAAGCTGTATTTGCAGTTGGCACGTTGTCCCAAATACTGCTGTTCTATCCAATATGCATACCGAAGTGTGTACCATTCAGTTTGTCAATCTTTAGGGGAAATCTGTGTATAACTGGCTCCCTCTAATGGAGGCAGCTGGTTGTTAAAGGTAACACTGATATTGAGGGGCACAGTGAAACACTGCTGGGTTTGAAGGCCAAATTCCAAAACATCAAAGCAATTACAAGTTACGAAAAGGCTCAGTTTTTTACATCATGCTGTAATGTGTAAACGCACACATAATGGACTCATAATATTGGCTTTATGTGCAAAACCTCCAAATACAACACCTCCTTACACTTTTTAGATACTTTTTTTTTAATGTAAAAATGTCAAAGATTTCGAGAATATTGATGGCAACCGAAAGTATTCCAAACAGTAAGTCAGTAACAATATATGTGATTCAAATAAAAACACAAGTGGGATTCAAACCAAGTGGGTTTTTCCACCATGCATGTCATTGTTTGTGTCGCCTGAGTTCCCTTCAAAAATGCTTGGATTTGGACATTGCTAATTAAATCAATATTCATTTCCTTTTATTTAACTTATTGATGCTGCTGCAGCATAATACAAATCCTGTTTGAGGAATGCTAAAAAAGTGAAGGAAGTCAAATATTCCCCTTGATCTCAATTTGAAACAGGCATCCAGACAACGAAAACATGTCGGGTGGCCTAAATGTATGGATTGCTGCAAGTGTACATGTATCTTTTGTCAATAATACGAATAGTATAGTATAATGTCAGGTCTTTTGTTTTCACAAATGTACTTAAATAATCGATGTTGATGATTCTTTTTATTGTCTTTCAGTTCTACCTTGTCATGTTTTTAACTCCTCAGAAAAAAAGGAGGGATTGTTGTTGATGTCCAAATGTTCCTCCTCTATTTGTTGTGTTTTTGTGTTTGGTCGGCATTGTTGTTTCCACACTGATGTGACCCCTGAGTGGACTTAACCCAAGCTGAATCCCCACTGTGCCACTGTGGGTTTTATGTTTATGAAAGATGCAATGTGTACACAGCAGGATAAGCCAACACGTCTCCTGTCACACACAGTCGCAATGACCTTGGTGGTCTCTGAGTTACGCTCACGCAAGTCTTCCAGGAAGTTCCCACAACTCCTCTTTACTGTTATGGACTCTTGGTTTAACTCCAAACTTCTTGTCTTCCAAAAAAAAAAAAAAAAATGACAATGAATACAAATAAATATATATAAAAAAAAATGTAAAAAGCCATAAATTAAAAAATGGGCCACAGAGAGAAGGTCTGAATCCTCAGGCAGCTCCCGAGTGTCACCAGGGATATAGACACACGTTGGACTCCTCACAATAAGAGCCAAAGCAAGCAGCAGGAATATACCGGCTTTTTTGACCATTTCACGACGCAGACAACAGGAATAAAGACCAGCAATATGCAACGAGAACTAACCAGCCTGCACTCAAGGAAGTGAAACTATTTCAACAGGCTACAACAAGCTACAATCAGGATCTGCGGGCTCCAAAGGTGTTCAGTGGTCTGCAATAATAACTGCTAATCGTCTAGACTGACATGGGAAGCGTTTTTTTTTGCAAAGCATGCATTCTTCACTGTTCTTCTGCTCCTTTGGGATGACTCCCTCTCCCTATCTACAGACACAAACCCTACAATCCCCCTCTCTTCATGTTTCCCATCAGACCTGTGTACATTTCTACAATAACTCCTACATGAATTGAAAGGAGATGTCTTACTATGGAATATTATTCAATAAAATAACATATATTTGTATGATTGTAAGCAGTGCCCTTTGATGTTTTTGTCTTCTTCCCCTCCCTATTTCCTTTCCTTTCCTTTTGCCCTCTCAAATGCTGACTTTAGTGTCAGAGTCGATTGCGGCGCTGTTGGCAGTCTACATATTTGCACTCTATTAGAGATGTATGCTTTTATAAGTCAAGACCATATGTTCCAAACCTGATCCCCAGCAGGAGTCACCAAAGCCTTACGCGGGTTAGCCTAATCTTCTGGATAATATTAATGTTAGGCAACCTTTTAAAAAATATATACACTTTGTCTATATCTCAGCATTTAAGAGTTTCACTAAAGCTAAATACAATGGTTGTTCTTTTAAGCTTGGATTATTATTTAAGATATAAACCGGAGAAAGGAACCGTGGGGATCTTAAAACAAGCTGCTGTATCAGATCATGTGTCTACTAACAGCCTCTTTATGCATTGCAAAGAGTTAAAACAACCAAAATGAATATAAGAATGACTATGCCTCATTGAGAATGAAACCATTTACTTGTCAATAAAAGAAACAAAGTGTGCATGATTGTTTAAAAAGAAATGTGATAAAACTCCCTAAAAAATAATAGGAAATCTCATCTCTTATGCAACATTCACAGGAAATAATATGCTTGAAATTCATCCAAATCTCTAATTGTTTACAAACTTCCTACAGTTACTGTGAACAGTCTTTGGGATTAGAATTTAGGGTTCATAAACTGTTCCAAATGCTTATTGTTATGCATTGTACAATATGACCTATCCATAAAATATGTCACCTAGTCAGGGGTTGTCACTTTACTCAAGGATATAAAAGGGGTCCCTTAAGGAAAAGCTATTTATTATCACAAAAAACATATATATTCAAATAAATAAATAAAAATGTGAAGGTTATTTCATGTATGTTAAAGCTACGATGGTTACTAATAAGTATGTCAGTGTTTTTATAATAAGCTGAAGGTCCCAGCTGAGCTAAGAGATGGTGTCATAGGTTGGTGGGTCCTCAGGTCCCAGAAAAACCAGTCCTTAAATTAGAGTAGAAACCATTACTGGTCTCAGGAAGTAGATAGATATAAGAAGTCATGGTTATTTGGAGTGAGGTTCACACTGTATGCCTCCTGTGTCCCCACTTATACTACTTTATTCAGTCAGTTCAGGTTCATGTATTCACTGCTTAAATAACACGTATTACAAATATTAAATATTCCACTATCTTCCAATGAACACCCTAATTTCCACACAGCTTAATCAAACAGATAGCAAAATTGGTTATCAGTGTTACTCACATGTAGTTCAACACTAAAGCTGGTAGATAACTAAACATGATAATGTATCATCTTTGAATGAAATCATTTATTGACATCATGTATCGTCTCAATTGATATTAACAGGCACAATTAAACTCAAATGATCAGGATAGAACATGTTGGCCCAGTAATATTTAACAGTATAACTATAAATAATTCATAAAAAGCTAATACTACACAACAAAACCAAGTCAGAGAGAGAGCCCTCACAATGCAGCTTCTACTGTATAGCCTACTAACATAAATAAGTGGTAAACAGTAGAAAAGCAAGAAATGGAAGTTTCAAGCAACGTAAACCACACACAGCTATGGCAGGAACACAAACCTTAACATGTCATTTCATGGACAGGACATTGAGGACATTGAAGTGATGAACACATTAATGCATTAATAAATATAATACAATCCTTTTTTAAAATGCTGTTTGGATTGGATTGAGTACTTTTACTTTTGGTACTTTCAGTATAATTTGATGCTTATTCTTTTGTACTTTAACTTAAGAAACATTTTAAATGCATTAGTTTTAACCGAGTATTTTTACACTGCAGAGTTTTACTAAAGTAACTTGAGTACTCCTTCCATCTCCATGTATGCCGTTTCCACATGTATTTATATCTGGATGTGCTGTCCAAAAGCACATAGAGTAAAAGCCTATTAGATAATTGCATTGTGTATGCAGCTTTTCACTCATCAATATGCGTGCGTCACATTTAATCTGGAAATACAAAAACCCTCAGCTGGAGATGAGCATCAAAGGACGGAAAGGAACATTTTTCAAAGAGCATCAATGAACTCACAATCTTTTGTCGTGTTATCAGGCAACTTCTGAGAAATGCTATTGACCATGTGTTCAACAAAACAACCAAACCTTTATCACAGTAACTGGCACCTGCACTTCATACACTTGAAGTAAAATGTGTGCAAACTGTCACACATTAGCAAAGCATTAGCCACGCAAACGATTAGCAACAAAACACGCAATTTATAAACATGAGCATTCAGAAAGCGATCTTACCTTAAACCAGGTGCTTGTTCTTTGCATTCTTCAGTGCAAAAAAACCCCTCCGTCATACAGCCCATGAAAGAGCTCACAATTAAGTAAATGCTGGATAACTTCATCTTATTTTTCCTTTATATTCCTTCTTCTGGGTCTCTGTCAATTCCAGGGTTAGCTAAATGAAACTAGTAGCAGCAGCTACAAAACCCGTGTGTGTTTACTAACAGCGACTCTCGGGTATTTGTCCTCAAAACGTGTGCTTTCACCACTATTCTCAGTTGTGGGCTTTATTGTAGCTTCTGGTTTATAATTGTGCTTATTTTCTAACCAAACATTTCTCAGTTGTGTAGACTCTTTCCACAGACGTGGGTTTGATTAGCCCGCCGTTATCTGTCTACAAGAATCAACCAGCTGTCCGTGCGCCCCTAGTGGCGGAGAGGGTTCACACTTATAGGCCAACTTTAAATGTTTTAAAAATAAATAAATACAGTACATGCGTGTTTTCGTTTTGGTATCTTCAAGCAGTTTATTTGTGGAAAGGGAGGTCTAAACATTATAAGGTTACTTTCTCAGGCTTTTGTCCCAAAATGAGTAAGACGGGTGCTATAGGCTAAGGATACTTGATAGGCCTACTATAATAAAGTGGTAAGTAGTGGACACTGGCAATCACTTAGTAAATGTGCACCAGTCTGCAACAAGAGAACTATGAGTCAAGTCATTTTTATTAATATATCTGTATCTATATTTATAGTCTTATATCACAAATCCCAACTTTTGATCCCGACTTTGGATGATAACTCACAAAACAAAACCCTAAAAGGGAAAATGGAAGGAAAGCCAGCAAGAGAAACAATAAGGAACCCTCTCATGACTGACAAATGTGCATAAATGTGTGTGTGCAGAAAAAACAAAATATTCAAACCAAGTTTAATTCCACTTAAATTGCAAGATGGTCAGAGAACAAACACACCTGCGAGTGCACCTCAAATAACGTCAGATCACAAGTTAGTGCGGCGAGAAAATCCATCCCTTTGAGCTGATTGAACAAAAATTGATACATGGAATTGGCTGGAAAAGCAACAGAAACACCACTCAGAATTGACAGTATCAACACTTGTGGAGAGGGTGAGCACCTTCAGATACTAAACACTCATCACTCTGTCCTTCACACGATCAGAACTCTTCCCAGAGTGTCTGTCTCTGGGAGTGTACATTTGTTTACCGCACACATGGAAAATATGCGTATACATGAGAGATTTTTGCAATCTGCAATCTTGTCGTCGTCCAACAGGCTTGAACTCGATGGCCTCTCTGCAGACAAGCATTTCCCTGTTGCATGGATTTTGCAGCGCTCATGGACACAAACCACCAGCAAAATGTAACTATAGTGTATTGCTTTAACAACATATATCCATAATCCGTTATCTCATCCCACACAGTAGTCTCGGATTTGATGGCCAAGTGATCAAAAATCTGCACTTGGTAAGCTGTCAACATGAAGGTGGTTTTAACGTTAAAGCGGCCGCCTTCTAAGCTCTCTCATTCATGGTGGACTGAAAAATCTGTCCTGGGTGGGACGTATAGAAAAGCTGACCATCTTGAGTGGAGATGGACTGCCACCATGGGCTCCATAGGTGACTGGCATGCCATAGGTCAGCCTTTCAAAATCCATGGAAAACGTGCGTTAAATTGGGGTTTTGCTGGAATATAAGTTATCTTTCCACTATGAATGGTGGCTGGGTGAGCATATGCTTGTGTGTGTGTGTGTGTGTGTGTGTGTGTGTGTGTGTGTGTGTGTGTGTGTGTGTGTGTGTGTGTGTGTGTGTGTGTGTGTGTGTGTGTGTGTGTGTGTGTGTGTGTGTGTGTGTGTGCAGAACAGTACATTTGACAGTTTTAATTAATGATTTATTTGTAATGTGGGCCCTCATGATTTCAAAACATGTAGATGCAGTTTTTCTTTATATATTAAGGTTCAATAAGCAACTGCCAAAGTTATTACTAATTATTTGGAATTTATTTTGGCTGTACACACTTAATCATTTTAAGCAGTTGATGTTCTCAGTATTTGCGAACCACCTTCAGTAAAGGTAAATCCAGGTGCCATAAAGCAAAACAAATGCATGAAAACAAAAAAGTAAGGAAAAAAAAAACATTTACATAAAATTGGAAGTGACAAAAAAAAAAAAAAATTAATCAGTGTATTCCAATAAATAACAAACTGCCCCAAATGCAAATAGGAGTTAATCAGACCAACATTTGACCATCGTATAACATGTATCGAATGACAACGTGATAATGTAAATGGGTTTCGTCGTAGTGATGAACATACTCAGAATTATCACCCACATTTGTGGCCCTGTTCTGCTTAACTGAGCTTAGTGTGATAGAAACCAAAGACAGAACTAAAATAAATAGGGCGTTTGACCTTTATTGATGTTTAGATGGGCTCCAATGAAAAAAAAGAATATTACTCTATAGCTGCTGGATTTTTAAATGAACTGCTCCCATCTTTTAAGCAAAGTCATAAATCTCTGATGATAAAAAGTAATCTGTAAGTTGAGTGCACATATGACAAGTTCACCTGGACAACGTCAAATTGTGTCTTTGTATAATGTGCTTTTATGAAAATTTGTCATGACGTGTGAAATTGTTGATGTACCCAGACAATATACACTGTTTATCTGGTCTGAGATTACCACACTAACATCTCTCTGATCTACCAAAGACTAATTTATCTTTTCAAAGGACCAAGATTATTTAATGGAAACATATCAGGCGGATGAATTGCAGCAATTACTTCTAGTTCACAGCCCAGCAGTCAATTAGACATGACAATCCGGCAGTGATAACCGTGGCAAATGGATGATGGCTCATGACCCACAGACTGGGATAATTAAGATACAAGTCATATTCTATAGAGGCTGAAGTTGAGCAGCATTTGATCGGGCAGATTATTGTGCGCTCTGCGATGTGACTGACTTTGACAACGAGTTCCCCGTTGAGACGTGACCTCGGCCAGGGTCAGACAGTCCTCTTCTTGCCTCTGATCCTCCTGTGCTGTACTGGGACATCTTAAATCTCATGGAGGCATGACTTGTGCATTCATAGCAGATTATTCTCAGTAAACCCACACAGAGAGGAGCTGTCTGCGCTCAAACTGAATGGAGCATTATATTTCTTAATGCGGCAAATAAGGATTAAGGCATTAAACCAAATATAGTTCTCACGATAGCTGGAGGAAGCAATTATCCTCAGCATGCGCATGTTTCCTTTATAGGCACCCACATGCTAAAATTGAACAAACGTGGGAATATCCTAACCTTGGAGGTTTAATGTGCATGTGTTGGATTTAATGATGTTCTTCACGGCACTGAATGTCTTCTCACTAAACACAATCAACCTCTCTTATATTGACATGTCAATAAAACCGCATCGTAGTGATGGAAAGCAATATTGAAACGATTAAGAAGTCACCAGAAGTGCATTTGTTGAAGATAACACATATGAAAGTTACAGTATATCTCGTTATCAATAACGCTTCAAAGTCAAAAATATCAATAAAGAACATGCAGTTGAGATAATGACCAAAAGTCATTTGGTTTTTATCATACATTTTAATGGCTAACTGAAACCAAAGAAACACATGTTTGCATGAAAAAATGTTTTAGTAAAAAATGGAAGTGATATAAAATAAAGAGAGAATGGAAGAAGGATCGAAAAAATAGAGGGAATAATAATTATGTTTTTGGTCGGCATGTATGTTTTCTTCTTTGTCGCTATTGTATTGGGATGTAATGTAATTCCAATTGAACATGGCATGACCTCTTGGGTTTTGTATTACTGCTTTTTATGGATTTATAAAAAAGTTTTAGAAACATAAACTGTTATGTTCTTTGATTTTCTTACTTTTGAATGTTATCATAAATTGTGTTTTTTTTGGTATTGTATTTGATTTTATTTAAATATTAACTGATACCAATATTGATGCCCAGTTAAATATTTTTTATACTTTAAAATACTGACAAACACATTAATAAACACACATTTGGAGTTCTGCGTTCATAGATATTTCAGATTTTTTTTAATTGTCTTTTAACATGGTCACCTCGTTCTTTTGGAAAGAATCAGTCACCATCATCATCATCATCATCATCATCATCATCATCATCATCATCATCATCATCATTAATGTTGCTTTACTTAGAGCAGCTGAGTATGAACTAAAATGGCAGTGTTTTATTTTATATTCACAGTAACCACCAGATGGCGGCAATATATTTGAGATTTCTTTCTTTTCACCTCTCCTCATGTAACCTTTTTCTCCTTCAGCCTGCTCCTAGGTATCCTGGTACAACATGCATACTCAGGATAAAAGGATGACATTTAGTTATTACACTAACATCAACACACAAGTGTCAAGCAGGGAGTTTAAATCCTAATTGGACGACATCTGATCAGAGAAAAAATGATGACTCAAAAATATCAAAGTGTGAAGATTATGAGGTAACAGGCAGATTAACCTTCATCTCATTAGCTGTGGGGCAAAAACTTTTTAATGGGACAACTCAAAATAAATTACATTGCCCCCAAATGATCCAGCCAAAAAAACCCAATTAGATATGTGTCATTCACTTGTGATTTGCCTGAGTGGACACACCCTTTAAGGCAGTGTAAACAAACCTAAATTCTTACATTTAGTGTCCTCTGTTTTTTATTTTGAAATGAGTCATCTCACGGTTCAGGAAACTTGTGACAGGTAAAAACTATTTACGTCTTACTTCCTGTGTCTTTATGATGACTCAGACAGTGACTGTGGATATCAATCTAAGAAGTCTCCATGTTGCGCAGCTTTCGTAGTACCGTAAAAAGCCTGACAACCACTGGATATATTTGGATGTTATGATGCAATTCAGTTAAAGCGTGTGAGAATTCCCCATGCCTGTAATTGTTTAGGCTTGCATGGGATCGTTTATTTCCGTAGCCTCTATTATGTTTTTTGCATATAACAGCAGTTGCTAAATAAAACCTGTTTAACTGGTGAAGTAACTAAAATGATTATGACAGTATGTGACTTTGAAGTTGCTGCTAGGCCAAAGCTAAACAAAACTAAATGAAAAACTGAATTTTAAAAGCATGGTTCAGGTTCAGGTAAGGTTAACATAAACATAACTTGAAAATGTCACCAATACACACAGTTATATATATCAGATATTTAATTTGAAGTTTGAAGCCAAAAGTAGACAGACTGGGAGTACAACTTTTAATCTCTTCATGGCTATTAACGGAAGAATCCTGGGATTTCCTCTCATGTTTTCATAGTGAACTGGTGAGAGCTTGTGCTCCTTCAGGGCACAGTTACAGTAGTAACTAAAATGACTGTGACAGTATGTGGCTTTGAAGTTGCTGCTAGGCCAAAGCCAAACAAAACAAAATGAAAAACTGAATTTTAAAAGCATGGTTTAGTAAGGTTAACATGAACATAACTTGAAAATGTCACCAGTACACACATTAATAGATACATATATATCTTTCAAATATTTAATTCGAAGTTTGAAGCCAAAACTAGACAGACTGGGAGTACAAGTTTTAATCTCTTCAAGGCTATTAACGGAAGAATCCCGGGATTTCCTCTCATGTTGTCATAGTGAACTGGAGAGAGCTGGTTCTCCTTCAGGGCAAAGTTAGTGCTCCTTAAAAATGAAACTCACAGCCTATTAGAACTCCACCTTTTAAAATGATTCAGAGGAAGGTGTATACCAGGGCTGTAGCTTAAGACTGTTTTTTATTATCTGTTTAAAGAACTACATGCACTACCGTCAAACTGTTGATTGTGTCTAATATATGTATATATGTACATAGTCTTTTTTTGTTATACCCCTTTTTACCCCCCCTTTTTTTATGTTGTTGTTTATATTTGCACTGTCTGACCGCCAGAAACGGTATTTCAATTTTCTGTATGTATAACACATGTGGAAACTTTGACAATAAAGTGGATTTTGACTTTGACTCAATCTGTTGGTTAAGGTCAGAGGTCAGCTATATAAAGGTTAATCTCTCCAGGTGGTGGCTTTGCAAATGCAATGTAAAAAAGGGAATTGAAAAAAGAGCTTTGAGTTTTTTGGCCACTTAATAAGGGCTACAGCTAACAATTATTTTCATTTTCGCTTAACATCTTGATTAATCAATTAGTTGTTGTGTCTAAATACTGACATGCCAATACATCCTCACGTAATTACAATTAGGGATATAAATTCATGAAAACGAATGGTTAGAAATCTCAAAAATAATCCCATCAATTGCTAAACAAGTGACAGTTACAGAGAAAAACAATACTTTATATAATTTATTTTTATAATAAAGACGGTCAGAAGTGGGAGTAAAACCATGGTGTTGAGCTTTAAGTAGAAGTACTGAAAGGTTGATGAAGGTGTTTTATACAGTATTTGCCTTTGTCAGGGAACGTTTCAGTCTAACATTTTTCATTCTGACAATGACTCATACAGTATCAGTGATCATCCAAACAGACTCTGCAGAACATCAAACCATGACTCATGCTCTGATTCCTAGGAAATGTTGATAAGCAGGAGACGCTTTCTAAGACTTTGTCTTTGTCTATAACACATTTTAAACGTACTTATATGCTTTTATAATCTGGTTCTGTCACTGTATAAAAGTATTATTATAGTTAGAAGCACTCATACATTTTCATAATGCCTGATCACAATAATCATAACACATTATATAAACCATTTATTAAGACTTATAAGTTCAGACATTTTATGTTTACTAAAAGGTAGTTAACTTTACTTAAAACCAAAAATTACGAATTACAGTAAATGAAAAAGCAGCTTGTCATACATTATATGCCAATACTTCAGGTTAGTCAATGGATAGTGCATTATTTCAGGATTATGATATGTGTACAATGGTAATTATATTTTACAAGTGTCCTTGAAAAGAAATGACAAGACCTTACTAGTCATTATAGTAGTGCTTCATATTGTGTTGTGATAATTGTTTTAAATAATTAACAATATGAGTGCCTGTAACTATAATCATACAGTGTTATAAGCAGATAAGGCATTATTAGAATGATTGTAGAAAGTTTTACCAATCATTTCATTGAAAGTGCACAGTACGTCTAATATTTAAGTACACTATGATATCATAACAACAGGACCTTTCAATGCACAATACTCACAACTGCTTGTGAAACAGTGTCAGAGCCACACCTACTGCCGTTAGTTGATTTTCCTGGTTGCGAAATACACCTCCATGTCAGAGTGGAGTACAAGTCAACTCTGCTGATCCATGGAGAATAAAGCATACAACTCTGTCATAGAAGGGCCATTTATTTTTCCTGTAACTCAATTGCATGACAGTTGCACACATACAGTGGGGCAAAAAAGTATTTAGTCAGCCACCAATTGTGCAAGTTCTTCCATTTAAAAAGATGAGAGAGGCCTGTAATTTTTATCATAGGTATACCTCAACTATGAGAGACAGAATGAGAAAAGAAAATCCAGGAAATCACATTGTAGGATTTTTAATGAATTAATTTCAAATTATTGTGGAAAATAAGTATTTGGTCAATAACAAAAGTTCATCTCAATACTTTGATATATACCCTTTGTTGGCAATGACAGAGGTCAAACGTTTTCTGTAAGTCTTCACAAGGTTTCCACACTGTTGCTGGTATTTTGGCCCATTCCTCCATGCAGATCTCCTCTAAAGCAGTGATGTTTTGGGGCTGTCGCTGGGCAACACGGACTTTCAACTCCCTCCAAAGATTTTCTATGGGGTTGAGATCTGGAGACTGGCTAGGCCACTCCAGGACCTTGAAATGCTTCTTACGAAGCCACTCCTTCGTTGCCCTGGCGGTGTGTTGGGATCATTGTCATGCTGAAAGACCCAGCCACGCTTCATCTTCAGTGCCCTTGCTGATGGAAGGAGGTTTTCACTCAAAATCTCACGATACATGGCCCCATTCATTCTTTCCTTTACACGGATCAGTGGTCCTGGTCCCTTTGCAGAAAAACAGCCCCAAAGCATGATGTTTCCACCCCCATGCTTCACAGTAGGTATGGTGTTCTTTGGATGCAACTCTGCATTCTTTCTCCTCCAAACACGACGAGTTGAGTTTTTACCAAAAAGTTCTATTTTGGTTTCATCTGACCATATGACATTCTCCCAATCCTCTTCTGGATCATCCAAATGCCCTCTAGCAAACTTCAGACGGGCCTGGACATGTACTGGCTTAAGCAGGGGGACACGTCTGGAACTGCAGGATTTAAGTCCCTGGTGGCGTAGTGTGTTACTGATGGTAGCCTCTGTTACTTTGGTCCCAGCTCTCTGCAGGTCATTCACTAGGTCCCCCCGTGTGGTTCTGGGATTTTTGCTCAACGTTCTTGTGATCATTTTGACCCCACGGGGTGAGAGCTTGCGTGGAGCCCCAGATCGAGGGAGATTAGCAGTGGTCTTGTATGTCTTCCACTTTCTAATAATTGCTCCCACAGTTGATTTCTTCACACCAAGCTGCTTACCTATTGCAGATTCAGTTTTCCCAGCCTGGTGCAGGTCTACAATTTAGTCTCTGGTCTCCTTTGACAGCTCTTTGGTCTTGGCCATAGTGGAGTTTGGAGTATGACTGTTTGAGGTTGTGGACAGGTGTCTTTTATACTGATAACGAGTTCAAAAAGGTGCCATTAATACAGGTAACGAGTGGAGGACAGAGGAGCCTCTTAAAGAAGAAGTTACAGGTCTGTGAGAGCCAGAAATCTTGCTTGTTTGTAGGTGACCAAATACTTATTTTACCGAGGAATTTACCAATTAATTCATTAAAAATCCTACAATGTGATTTCCTGGATTTTTTTTCTCATTTTGTCTCTCATAGTTGAGGTATACCTGTGATAAAAATTACAGGCCTCTCTCATCTTTTTAAATGGGAGAACTTGCACAATTGGTGGCTGACTAAATACTTTTTTGCCCCACTGTATATGAAATACAAAAAATACTTATTTGAGTGAAAGAAAGTGAAACGATCCTATGTAATACAATTATTGCTGTTGGTCAGTCCTGTAAATAAAGGGGTGGAATTGCTTGTGTTCACATTATTAATATTACTGCTTTGAAACTCACGTGGAACGTATATTGCAAATCCAATAGGGTGCTATGCAGGCTTACGTACAGTGGTGTAGATTTTCTCAAGTACTGTTCTTAAGTACAATTTTGTGATACTTGTAATTTACTTGAGTATTTCGATTTTATTCTACATTTTACTTCTACTCCTCTGCAATTCAGAGGCAAGTCTTTTATTTTTACTCCACTACATGTATTTAATGCCTTTAGTTACTTTGCAGATGATGATGTGAAATATAATTAACACTTAAATAAAACTTTAGTTACACCTGGATTAAATTCACAAGATACCCTGCAGTATACAAAGTAATTCAAACTAGCTGCACCTTTACCAGCTTTGATAACACTTTTGCATCAATAATTATTATTTAAAACATATCATTATTCTGAACTGAAAATTATTACTTTACTTTTGGTACTTTAAGTATATTTTGATGCTAATACTTCTGTGACTAGACATTGTATGACTTACATTTTTAAGTGTAGACTTTTGTTTTGGTACTACGCCAAATAATAATAATAATCAAATGATATGACATTAAATAATATATATTTTTTTATAATAAATTGGACTTTTAAAATATTAACTTCAGGTATAACATCTGTATCGTCATTCATGTTTATAAGAAAAAATACAAAACAAATTATTAACCGAATTATTTACATTTCCGTAGTGTGTGTCAGCTAAGGGGATCTGTGACAGGAAACCCTTACATCATGAAACTACAGGTGTTTGCTGCTACGGCTGATGAGTCGAAACTACGTGCGCGTTCCCGCCCACCTGCTACAGAAACCGCCTAAAAAAGCTCGCTCCCGCTACTCCCTCCCATTCAAGGTGCGGCAGAGGAACAGGTACCTGAAGAATCTCCGAGACAGTTTATAAATCGAAAAACCACCGTTGTTTAAACATTTGAAGAGAGCTAAGGAATACTTCAATAGATTAGCAAGAGGAGCTAACTTTATCAGCAACACAGCACATTTAGCTAAAAGTCGACAGTTTGAGGAGAGGGGGATTTTTACCTTCACAGCAGGTGGACGTCATCTCCGTTGTTTTTGCCGTCAAGTCGAAGAAAAGTAGGAAATGGCCAACAAAGGTCTGCAGATTTTGGGATTCGCCCTGGCCCTTATTGGCTTAATTGGACTGATAATTGGCACAATTTTGCCTCAGTGGAAGATGTCTGCTTATGTTGGAGACAACATCATCACGGCGATAGCCATGTACGAAGGACTGTGGATGTCCTGTGCGTTTCAGAGCACGGGCCAGATCCAGTGCAAGGTCTACGACTCTATTCTGCAACTCAACGGTAAGTCACCCAGATAATGGCCTCTTCTAGCGTGTCTTCTATGCGTCTTCCTCTTCTATGTGTCGTTTAAATAAAAGCTTTACTCTGATAACTTTTATTTAATAAAACTAATTGTTCTGACTGTTTCCCACACCAAAACCTGCGTGGAACAGGAAATGATGTAAAACGTGCGTGCACCTGTTGGAATATTACCACAATTACTTTTTTTTTAGTAGGCTACGCCATTTTCTATAATCTTACTGGCTTCTTCTTCTTGGCTGTTAAAGATTACTGTGTCGGGCTAACCGGTTATGTCACTTATTAACTCTCCTTTTATCCACCCAGCATGCATTCGTTTTTTTGAAACGCACTGTTAGGCCTCCCATGGTTCAGTGCAAAAATAATGCAAAAAAAAAAACCCGTTATAATTCTAGCATTTGTTCCCACTTGACGGGATGTGTGCAGTCCTTTCACACTTAGGCAATAACTACCCCGTGACCATTGTCCATTGTAGCTAACCCCCCTCCCCCCTCCCCCCTTGCATGGGTGTAGAAGCCTACAGTCCATGACTAGCATTTCACAGCATAGTTACAGGTTAAACAACACCTGTATGAGCCGTTGTTTGGTCAACATGCCTGAATACCAGCCCCACAAACAGTTGCATTGTCTCAGGCCTACAGGCCATTGAAAAGGCAAAGCTTCCGGGCTATGGTATGTGGCAGAATGGGGGGATGGTTCAGGTAAATTATTACGAAACTATTTATTAACTTGTGTAGTCATGTAAGCCATCATCACAATATAACTGTTTAAAAAAAATGTTTTCATCTTCCTTCAGTCGAATATTACAAGTTTCTGTACAGCATCTTTCCTTATGGCTCTTCTCTGTTATATTTTGAAGAAGTGGCTAAATGGTTCAACTGTGACCTTTTTTAGATGATTTAATTCAACTGATGCATCGGTTGCCCTCAGCGGCCTGATGTTTGCAGGAAATGTTCTGCAAGGTTTTGTTTACCAGCCCCTCTGTGTTAATCTTAGCTCAACTTCATTTACATCTCTCACTAACTTGTTGACATGCCAGTAAGATAGTTGATTCACAAACTTGACTATTCTCTTCAAATCGGTTCATTTTTTTTCTCTATTTGACCTATCAAAACATTTGATAAAAAATACTGGCAGCACAAAGGTCTTATCGCCTCTTCAAACATGAACACAAACCAACTTTGATAAACCGTGTGTGATCAAAGCTGTGGTTAGATATGGAGCAAATGATCAAATAATACATCATTATTCAGAAACACACACTTAAGTTCAGGTTAAATTGAACAAATGTGAGGCAACATGACTGCTTAAATTGAAGCCATATAATAAATTCTTTACATTTTAGAAAGGGGTTTCTTTTCAGATAGCATGCTGAGCTACAAAAAATTCCACCTGCTGAAAAGCAGTCTGAGCACCTGAAATTGGGGAGTGTCATTCTTATAATGAAACCTGAAACCTGGTTAAACCTGTTTCTGCCTTGCAGGCATAACTCACCCACACACCAACTCCCCTGCCCCCTCTATAGTTTCTTGCGCTTCCTGTTAGAGCCAGTTTCTGTGGTTCGTTGTTATAGGGAGCGGCAATGACACACGGGAGACAGAAGTGGCTCTGGTGTACCTGCCTGTTTGTCTACACTTCTTTCTTATTCCTCAAATGGCGGATAAAAAAATGCACAATGCAAACACAAGTGTAGGCTTGTAACATGGGTGTTATCACGACAAATGACTGTAGAAATGATATCAAATGAAAATGACAGTTTATTTTTTGTCCTTTGCTGCCACATCCATGACCGTGTGTACACATATTAATAATTGTTAGTCACAATAACTGATGGATTAACCCTATCCTGCCCTCTTTTCCCAGGTGCCCTCCAGGCAACCCGCGCCCTCATGATCGTGTCCATCATCGTAACGGTGGCCGGCCTGGGCATCGCCTGCATGGGAATGAAGTGCACAAACTGCGGAGGAGATGACAAAACGCGCAAGTCCCGCATCGCCATGGCCGGCGGCATCGTCATCCTTATCGGATGTAAGACGCCGTTTGATCTCTCTTTTGTTAACCTACCCATTGACCCTTTACAGTGTTATTGATATTTCTTACCTTTACTTTCCCCTCAGCTTTGTGTGGCATCATCGCCTGCTCTTGGTACGCTCACGACATCATCCAAGCCTTCTACAACCCTTTCACCCCCGTCAATACCAAGTGAGTACATCGAGATTTAGATAGATAATCCAACGTGTTGTGCATGTTTCGTTTGAATTAGTTTTAGCTCCGTCTACCCTTTTCCTCATTAGTCACTTATCTTTTGAAGGTATGAGTTTGGTTCGGCTATCTTCATCGCCTGGGCTGGAGCATTCCTGGCTGTAATTGGAGGTGGCATGCTGGCAGCATCGTGCCCAAGACAAAAATCTACACCCAAATATCCCATCTCTAGACCCCCCAGCAGCAAGGAGTACGTTTGAAGAGGACAGACCCGGTGTTCTAGGCTGAAGAGACACTTTGACATTCACATTAGACCAACTCAGTGATTTTTTTTTTTTAGGAAGGGATCAGTTTTATTTTTATTTTTAGTTTCTTCAGGACTACCCTGGGATGTTACTGTTATATTTGAACACATTACAAGTTTTAAATAATGGCTGTTTACTTCTTAAAGAGCCTTTTGCCCTGTCTGAAACCACAGTAGGTGCTTACTGATTGTATACTAGCCACTGAGACCTGTAAAGCACCAAGTTAAATTTAAGGGGAAACATCTAGGACTTAATACAATTTGGTGTGTAGAAATATTATTCGCATGCTACGATGTGCAGTGCATCAGATCAACAGTGTTTGAATGCACTGAAAGTGGCAAAGGTCAACTCCTACACCTTTTTTTATGACTCCAGTTGTCTGGCACTGAAAAGCACATTCCTACCTTATTTCCATGTATTTGTGCATATAACAAAACCCCAATCATTCAGTCACACCGCCATTTCTGTTTTAATCAACTGCCAGAGTGATATTGTATCTATATAAATTACAGTATACTGATCCTTTTAACGCGCTGCCAATGTTCTTGTTGAATTTGTGATGCTGTGAGCGAACTATTTTTTGACTTTTGTAATAATAACAGTTTGTGTGAATGGACTTTACTTATTACTAATGTTTAAGTCATAAAAACTGTTGCTTCACTCGTCAAATTCAGTTTGTTTTTTAAATGTTTTTAATTGTGATTTGCAAAGTTTGTGTTGTACATAAAATAAAAGTGGAAAATACAAAGATTCTGGCTTGATGACATTTATTTATACAAATTAATCTGCAGACAATAGAACACATTTCTTGAATACTTTTTTACAGTGCCTAAAATTTGATTGGCGTATTAGAATCAGGTTTATTGCCAGGTACGTTTACACATGGGGCAAACAAACAATCTAAATTAGTTGCAAAAGTAGGTCAAAAAGATCATTAAAACAAGTATTTTTAAGAAACTTTAGCATTAAATAAAATGTTAGACAAGTATTTATATATCATTTTCAATATACAAGGATGCTAAAAAAAAACAAAACCTATATTCTATTTAAATTAACAGAACTTTATGGACTAAAACAAGTCTCGTTTTTGGGGAAATTGTGTTTTTACAATGCTGTTACAAAAAAAACATGGAACCAAAAAGTCAAAGGTGAGCTATTTAAACAAGTTCCTGTACGCTGACCTCATTAGTTGACACTGCTAAAAGTGCTCTACAATTTATATAACTGCATTTAAAGGAAGTGAGTTTGAGCATTAAATGGAACAATGACAGGCTCTATGCACTCAAACTGAAATAGCACAATTATACAGTACACACAAGCTTTGTCCTTGAAGTAATGTTAAACGGTAGTCAGTGCATGCTGTGAAACACACTCGCACGGTTTGTATTTTGGCATTTGGGAATGTTTTTAAGCAGTGTTGTCTCTGTTTGCAGAGGACTTTGCTGCTGAGGTGTGACCCTGAAATAATCAGAGTAACACTGCAGGCTACTTCCTGTGTGTTGCTGGTGCACAGCTTCATAACGTCGACACAACGAGAGCTGCTTGGGTTATATTGCCACCTGGTGGTTTGTATAGGTAACTGCTTACATTGGTGTAGACTATATGCTGTAAGTGTGGATGGATGCACTGGACATTATAAATAGTGTATTATATTTTAAAGTATAGGTAAAAGTATTATTGTGTATGCTGGTTCAGGTGTGCTTTTTGAAACTATTTAAAGATGCTGCACTTTGTGGGAAAACCTTTCACTGCATGGAGCTCTTTCATCTGATTCTCTTAGTACCCTGTCCTTTTTCAGTTTCATCTCACCTTGTTATTATATTTTTTTAATTTATGAAACTTAAAAATGTATAAGACCAAGCGTTGTCCTACTCTCCTTGTTCTTTCTTTGGTTATCGCTCAGCTTGCCATTCTCTATCAACATTCTTACTCTGCTTCTGTTAACTGTAAGATTTTAAATCTGACTGGTTAAAGAAAGGCCACCTTAATATAAATGACAAAAAATGGTACATGATGTACAAATCAAATGTGCTGATTCATTTACTAATACTGCTTTCTGTATTATAAATATTGTTACTAAAATTCAGCTGTTCCTTGTTGACAAGTCTATTTTTTTCAGTGAGCTAATCAAAAGTGTGACAAAAAAACCCCATTGTATTACTTCAGTGGACAAGGACACACCTACTTTAATTGGATTTTAGTCTGCCTTCAATATTTCTCATTGAACACTTCTAGTTGTTAATCAATAGCTTCCATATCATGTGACCTAAGGATACAAGTAGGATGCACTTGTTTTTGTAGGATTTAAAAGCCAATTGTAATTGTATACAAGTATGGTTGTTACAATATACAAAAATAACAGATTTTTAAAAATAGATACCATATATTGTGACCTTGTGACACCAAATCAATTCAAATTTGTAACATGACACTGCACAACATGACAATCGTTTTATATCAGATTTTTGTACTACTTGTTTGTTTGTATTATTATTAAAATGTCTAGATTATTCAGTAGCTTTCTTGTCCTGTAACCCAGTAAGCAGGAATCAATTCAGCATTGTATTACCACACTGGAACAGTAGGATGCATCTCTTTGTATTGGGAGTTTAGTCCACCTATGTATTTAAATGAGTTTTGAATTAAATAAATCTGCAGTTACTGGGATTTTTAAATTCTTTGGGCTTTTATTTTAAATGGGGGAGGCAGCAAAGGGCTCAGTTCCCCTTTTTACAGCTAAACAGTTGAGTTATGAAGAAGCAGCAGACTTAAGTATATTTTATGATTAAATGTATTTGTTTTGTAATTATTTTATATTTGATGCTCAAAAATCAAAATATACCTCATGAAAACAATCCCCAAATGTATTTAAGAATTTCTAAACTTAAATGATTGCCCCATTTGCAACAAAGAAAGTGTTGTTACAGGAGTCACTGGGTCACATGACACAGCAGGTATTAATACATTTAAACTTAATAGATCAAATACATCTGACTTTGCATAACTATAAATATATAGAAGATGGAATAAAATGCAATAGAAAGAGGTGTCAAATTGTCCCGTGTAGGAATACAATGCTGCATTGATTTGGGTTAACTTTGGATACTTCGTAATAAGACATTTAAAAACAATATGTCTGTGTTTAGACTTAAAGGACTAACATAACTCATTAAATATCGTGGATCTTACACCACTTCATATTCAAACAATCACAACACACGTTTTTTTGCTTTAAATTTTATTAGGAAGTACATTGTTCCGACAAAAATCACAATCCTGCATTATCTTAAAAAAGGGTATGATTCTGATGGCAGAGAACTGGAACAGTGGAAACACTTACAATATTCTTTTAAATTCACCAACTCTCACAGCATATTTTTACTCATACAGACGTACACTTGCTTCTTCAGATCATGGAATGACGTACTGCTCTAACAAGCCTCATGCATCAACATAAACAATTGTAACATGACTTTAACAGCCCACACAAGCACGGAACATTGGGACTCTTTAAACTTTAATACATGCGAGTAGGTCTTAGAACATTAAGTTATCGGTGCCTTGTTTGGAGTAAAAGGATTAAAAGATATTCTGCACATTTCTCCATGCGTTCAGTCACTCAGCAAGTACTCAGCTAGTCACAGTAATACAGAGACCCGAAACTCATCTCCAGGAAGCGATACATGTCTGGGATGCTTCATTAGCGCAGGTTGCTGCTTAATCGCAAATGGTTGATAAGTAATGGACGGTAACACATTAAATAAGCAACATTTTAATTCCGGTGTACGTTTGTAATCTTGGGTAATCTCACATTAGCATAAGCATTCAAAGCATTTCAAAAAGTGCTAGATTTTTATGTTCATGTTGGGCTGTAGAAATAGGAAGCAATAACAACAGCCTAATCAAAACTGACAGGATGGCTAACATCTGTTTTCCTGGCTGTTGAATAGGAATTGTTTTTCGCTGCTTGGATTCTATTATGGTGTATGATTGGATGCATTGACTGTAAATTTAAATAAAGAAAATCAAGTATCCTCCACACTCGGGTGCCAACAATCTCGCCAGGATTATATTTACACATTTACAAAGATGCAAATTTGTGTGTGTGTGATAGAAAGACAATGCACCATCATAACGCACCGTCAGCATCCACATCACAGGAAATGGAGCTGGACGACGCTTAGAGACACGCGTGAGGCACTGAGTTTGGTTTCAGAGGGCTTGAGGGGAGTAAATGGGTATAAACACAATAAGTAAAATAATAAATACTGAGACTTATTTAGTATCCTTCACCGTCTGCCTCCACTTCCACAGGTCTGCAATGATCTAAAGAAAACAAAAACGACCGTTAATACAGAGGCCAGGAGCAGACATTTAAAATGTTTAGTTAGAGAACCAAAATACTTTTACTTCTGTACGTTAATAAGTCACATCGTTTACTTTAACACAACTTCCTGTGCGGTTTTGGAGCTCCCCAGTGGGAGGATCCAATATCGGGTTTAAAAAATAAACAAACTGAGAAATTAAAAACCAATACAATAATGAGCATTTTTATAAAAGCCATTTTAAACCAGGACCCAAAACGTATTGCACCACACTGTTACTTTGAAAGATGCTCCTCTGCTGAGAACTATTAACACATTCTTTTTTACATTTTAGGTCAAGAGAGACCCTGATCAGGTTTGTTTTGGTCGGTAGCAATAGCCTTGTTGTTGTGCTTCAGCAGAGCCTATTACAGTATATAGGTCAGTTTGACTGCATTGTAGTGTGATGGATCTCCACCAGGTGGCAGCGTAAGCTATGCAAATAATGCTGTGCAACAATTCTATGGCGAAACCAAAAGAGATAATCTTGCTGGTTTCTTTTTCTGTTGGGAACGGATTCTTTTTCTTAGCGAGCGAGTACACCACCGGATTCACCACACATGAAGCGGGACTACAACACAAATGTTATCCTTGCCCATAATGCACCACAGTAGTGCCAACAAATGTTATATTCCATAAAAAGAAAATGCGTATTTGCATACTGCTTACTATGTGCATGACAGTGTGTCCAAACTGAATGTAACGTAGTGTCAGCTTCGTGGGTGTTTTCAGATTAACGTCTGTCTGAATGGTAGCTCATTTTTTACAAAAACCTCTACAAGACAAGGGGCAGCTGCGTGGAGATGGATCGCCAGGGAGCAGAAAGTCTCCTATTGACTGTATTCAATTTAGAGAAGCACAAACATAAGATAGCAAGCACTACTCAGCTAGCTTTAAGTCGTTATGTCTTCAGTGCTATTGGTATGCGGGTTGTTAACATTACCCTTTACCGCTAAGTTGCGTCAAACTTTGTTCAGTTTATCGGTACATGTTTATTTTAAATTGAAGTGTTTATAGTCGCCAACAAGCATTAATGTGGATGTCCTGATCGCATATCTTCACTAAATAATGTCCCATAAACGATGGGCGGCCGATTCATCAGGGCATCCCTTCTTCTAACATGAACACCTGCTAAGGGTCTGTGTGTGTAAATGGCCATGTGTAGGTGAGCCATTTCTTCAGTTTAAATGCAACTGTTGAGTATTTTTCAAAAGCTAAAGGTATTTCAGTCAGGAATGGAAGCATCAGCACAACCAAAATCACTGCGTCAATAAGTCTTTCCCAAATGTTTCCAACTCTTTATGAAAAATGAACTCAAAGGCATCGTAAACATGTACTGTACCTTGGTGTCCGCGACATTAAGACCGTTCTTCACAAAGTTCTCAAACTTGGCCTGGACTTTAGGTAATACGACTCCCTGTGGACCGGAGACAACGAATTTGCACATTTTAATATTGACTTAACGCTGATAATGCAAAAAAACAAGTTGAATTCAAAGGTTTTCCAAGGACACGCACCTTCTTCACTGACTCCATCATCTTGCTTTTCAGCTCAGGGATTGTTGGGATGGTTTTGGGAGTTGTTGGGGTTTTGGGCGTCCTTTCCCCTTTACCTTTGGGGGTCTTTTCCTAAAAAGGAACCGCACATTAAGATATTAGGAAAGATCATTTCGTCTCATTTGGAGAAACGACAACACTTTACAAACACTTCATTTTAATAACACAGTGACCACATCTTAAAGATTGATCACATAATAGAATGAAGTATGAAAACAACATCATTACCTGCTTTTTAGCAGGAGTGTTGGGCTTTGGACTCTTGCCGTTCTGATGTTTGGACGGGGTCACCTTGGCCTTAACAGGGGACTCTTCTTCCTCGCTGCCATCGTCATCTTCATCATCCCTAAAAAATAAATACATAAATAAAGACGGAAAAGGAACCATACAAATCTCAGAAACATGTATTAGTCACATGTGCATTTAGAATGAATGCATATTTAAAGGAAATGGAAGCCGTTGGATTTGAATTCAATCACAATTACTAACTTTAATAAAACACTGAAACTAAATATTTCCCATGTCCTTTGTGATGACTAAATATTTCCCATGTTGTTTGTGATGACTAAATATTTCCCATGTTGTTTGTGATGACTAAATATTTCCCATGTTGTTTGTGATGACTAAATATTTCATTATTAATCAATGATTAAAGCACAAAACATTGTTTAAGTGCCAAAAGCTTGCCTTTAAATCAACGCAGATGCATTTCCTCCAGTTATTATAATTAGATCATTTAAGTGTTAAGGTTGTGGGACTTGGTACTCACTCATCATCATCGTCATCATCCATCTCCATCTTCATTTTTTTCTGTGAGGAGGTAAAGAGTTAGTGGTTTGAAGTGACACATTTAAGAGTAAAACCGTGGCAGGTGTGAAAACAAACCTGAGACTTCAGCGCAGGGGAGTTAGCAGGTCGCTTCTTTGACGTCTTGACATCTTCCACCTCTTCCTCCTCCTCTTCTTCCTCCTCCTCCTCCTCGTCATCTTCATCAAAGGCCTGGTCGGCCTCCATCACTAAGATCAATTTAGAAGTGTTACAGTTAGCCCTATTTACCACCCATCGGCACATCGGTAAAATAAGGTGACATCACCGATGGCAGTCGCTGATGTTTACGTTTAGCTACGTGACCGGGAGAAGTCGCGTTAGCGGTATTGGCCAACATTTTTGCAATCGGTGAATCCCTAGTTACAATGCTCTACCAACACCAAAAAACATGCTTACTCAAGACTTTTAAAAAGTTCATGATTTAGAATCCCCCCCAATAAGCCAAATTGAACTCAAACGGTTCAAACACCCGAATACTCTTTAAAGTAAAAAATACTCACTGACGAGGTGTTGTCCACTGATGTGGATTGGACCGGAACCTGCCTTCAGACGGAAAGTAGCCGGGGGTGTGATAGTGAAACCACCGAGACACACCTGCAACAAAAACGCAGGGTTAATACTTACTGAGCGGGTAATGGTAACGAAGCATTATTGAACCCGTTGTTGAAATGAGACGCACACGATTACGTTCGTGCATCCGTTTGAATTCACTTACACTTGGCAGGGTGGAGGGCCTCAGGGAGACCAGCGCTGCCTTGATTTTCTGACCCTCCATGTCGGTTCCTTCCACCTCCACCATTTGCAGTTCATCCGCCGTGCTGGGGTCCACACAGGCCTGAGAGAGGAGGGGCAGCAGATGACTGTTATTATATGGTAACCTTCAGGGTCGGATCTGTTCAAAAACCAAGCCGACTACCAACAGGAAATTATTCTCCATATAATAATCCAATAAATACAAAGTTTCTACTTGTTCAAAACCATATTTGGTATTAAGATTCCAGTTTAAGCTTATACAATATACACAATATATTCAACAAACACATTTAAGTGCAGCACAATTTGAAATCCATCATTATTTTGACCTTTTCTGATCCATATGTTTAATTTGGATACTGTCAAACAAAATGAATAATGCAAACAATATAAATTTAAGTTGAAATGTTTGGACCCTAAAAAACTACACTAAGTTATAAAAGCTCATGCATACTCAAACTGTGTTCAATTAAGCATGCGATTCTTACACTATCAAGGTCACAATTTACAATTAATGTTGATTGAAAATAATATCAGATTAGAAAGTAAAATCCTACTTGACACTTAAAGAGAAGAATGGCTGTTTATAATACAAGACAAAATGATCAAATCTCAGGGTACTCACCATTCTTAAATCAAGCTGATGCTCAAATTCATCTTCCTCGGGGTTGAACACCACATCCTTTCCCGCTTCCAACACACAACCTTAAAAAAGAAAGAAAGTCAAACGATAAATCAGAAATGTACAAAAGGATGAATCAGTCATTAGCTTTAAAAAAAAAGAAAGTGAGGGGAAGGCACTTCACTGTGGGGGGTTAACCTCAGACCAGGTGTAAAGTGTTATATTTCAAATGAACACAAGAGGGAGCCATAACCCTTACACTAAACACGTGACTTTCCACATGGCCATGTCAAAGGAAATCACCCCTAGATTAGGAGATATAACTCTAAAACTATTTGGTTACATTTTCGAAAAATGAATTTGGTGTCTGTGAGTCTTTTTAAGCATTTTCAGAAAAAGCATAGTATAGCTTTCCAATAAATATATACATCTAAACGCAATGTGGAATTCATAAATAGGCCCGTCTTAAACACATTTCCAACGTTACACACCATACCTCAACGACTTACGAATCAGACATGATATTACACGTGTCAACAATTGCACTTATTTTACTATGTTCATTTTTAGATTAGTTCCTTAAATTGTATTCTGATAACGGTAAAATATATCGGCACCAGGTATTTTCCCGCTAATGGTCTATGACAGCACGATACATCTCTATCGTTTCTAAATATAATTTTCATCCCACGAGGAGGAAAGGTCAGCTCGGGTGATGCGACAGAGAGGCACAGCTATCAAAAGGAGCTTGAAATAATAGCTAATTTAGTCACAACGACATATAAGTGTATCCAAATGTACCTTTATAGGAAAACGTCAAAGAAACATAATGACCTGATTACAAGGTAAAGGCACTACTTTATTGATCCCTCGGAGGAAGCTAGCAGGGACCACATGATGTTTAACCACGTTGACTTTTATTTTCTGAGACACTCTAAACACCGGCATCTGAAAAAAAACAGCTTAAACTGTCGATTTAACACACACTACTAATAAATGACACTGTCACAGAGTTCTAACGTTAAGTGGAGATACATTTCTAGAATATCAACGTTGTTCACGAAACACGGGCGCCGCCATGTTGTTGTATAGACCAACACGTGTGAGCTAAGTAACCAGCTCCGAAACCATGCTGTTCACCTCGTTCGACCTCCTGCGATAATCTCACAACAATTCACACCGCAAGACATTATGCTGACAATATTGCAAATACGACACTAGGAACAGTATCTGTGTTTTTTAAAAGATAACATGCAGTTAAAATGCTTTATCTAATCAATTTCGCATAAAAGCAGCTTAGCATAGGGATGGCACGTTATGTTAAACACCTTAAAGTGTCATCGGAAAGACGAGCAGTAGTTTAATCTCACCGTAAAGAAAGGTCTGTGGGGCCATTGGTTCCTCGTCCATTCCGTTCATTTTTAGTATAAAATCTTGAGAGCCGGCTTCCTTGTCTGCAGGTGTGAAGAACAACGAACTACTCAGCAGGAGAAAGTGCTAACTAACGTGGTAGGTACTCTGTCTCCTCCTCCTCCTTCTTCCTCTTCTTCTCCGCTACTTAACGGGACGTGTAGAAAAATAAACAGCGCCACCCAGTGGACTACCATAGTTAGGTTCAGCGCACAGCCGTTAGATAGATAGGATAGATGTGTTTCAAAAGCCTGCCAAGGTATTACGTGGTAGAAGTACTCAGATCTTGTATTCAGTGGTGTAAAGTAACTAAGTACATTTACTCAAGTACTCTACTTAAGTATTATTTTGAGGGACTTGTACTTTACTTGAGTATATTCATTTTTTGCTACTTTCTACTTCTACCCTAGAATTCAGGGGTAAATCATGCACTTTAAAATACTACATTTAATACCTTTAGTTACTTTGCAGATTTGGATTAATAATGCAAATTCAAAAAACACTTAAATAAGACTCAAGATACATCTGGAGTAAAATTCACAAGCTACCCTGCAGTATAAAGTAAAAACTAGCTGCACCTTTACCAGCTTTGTTAACACCTTAATGCATCAATAATTATAATCAATCTGGGCCAGTCTTAGTGTTAAAGTAAAGTATTTTCAGTACTACAGTATATTTTGATGTTTTTTTTAACTTTACCTCAAGTAACATTTTGAATGCAGGACTTTTACTAGTAAAATAGTATTCCTACACTTGAGTATTTGTACAACATCTAAGTACTTCTCCCATCTCTGCTTGTAGAGTACTTAAGCAAAGGTAAAAGTACTAGAGTGCATTAATACTCTGTTACAAGTAAAAGTCCTGCATTTAAAATGTTACTCAAGTAAAAGTACAAAAGTATTGGAATCAAAATATACTTAAAGGACCAAAAGTAAAAGAACACATTATGCACATTGGTCCGTAACCTAAAAATGTTTTTTTGTGTATCACTCTAAATATTTAACTTGTTTTATTTTGATAATCTTCTTTATTTTTTCGTATCGATGTTTTATAGTTGTTATTATTATTCTTATTATTATTAATTGACTATAAAATATCTAAACAGTGTAGGAATACTATAAAAAAAACTACTACTATAGTCCTGCAGTAAAGACACAGAAACAGAGACAACTGTAAAGTAAAACATTAGTCAATTTAAGAATTTACATGTTTATTTCTATGGCTTGAATGAATTTTTCTGTTTGTGAGATTTAATAACCGTTCCACACGAAGATATCAGAAACCAGAGGCTGCGATGTCACACTGATATACTGTACAGAAAACCGCTGCTCCACTGACACCTGCAGTCTGTCTGTGTCTGTCGGCGTGACATCACAGGGGTGGTTTGGGTGGAGGAGGCAGAGCCAGATGTTCAATACAGACAAAGCCGTCCTAAGTGTCATCAAAACATCACATTCCAAAAAGCTGACATTCAATATAATTTCCCTGCAAGATTATATTAGAATGGCCTATCAGCTTCAACCTCAGCTTTACTGGCTGAGTACGTGTACACATAAAAGGAGTTTTTTTCCCCCTCAAAGGTATATAATTAACGTGTGGTAACACACCTATTAGCGAAATCATACTTTTTTTTACCATACAAATATTTCACTGCATTATGTTGAACCTTGACCTGTCACCTGTGCAAATCAAATCGATTGGTTTGATGATCATAAAGCCTGATGAAAATACCAATTTATGCACATAATTCACCAAACTTTTTGACAACACTGATTTGACCACAACAAGCAGAGCAGCAGGTGAAAATATAAAAGAATGATTAGATTTCTCTTTTTTTTCACTAATACCTAAGGTCCGTCTTAGACATCAAGACAGGCACGCAACATATCAGACCCATGAAATGTAATGTTTCCAAATTCACTGACTTTAGAGAGACTTTACAACAAGCATCAGACGGACTCAGCAGGCAAGCAGCAGCCGGGTCGACACAAAGAAACAGGAGTCACAGCGATGCATTAGATACATATGGAAGTCTTTATGGCCAAATTCCCATAATAAATCTTTTGGGTGAAAAATCTAAACCTCTTGCAAAAGCATGCAATTATATTTTTGGCAAAAAAATATCCTCTTTTTTGGCAAAAAAAGTTGTGCTGGTTAAACAATAGCTCTTTGCTGGTTGGAAGCAGCCTTGTAATGTAGGAGCATCTTTATCGGTAACAGGACAATCTTCAAGACAAGGACTGAGAGCAATGTCTGTCGCATCAGTCTCTTTGTGTTGTGTGGGGAAACTCAGCAGGAAGGTTAAACGCATTCCAGTCCAGTCCTTTCTTTTATTTTGTTGTGGGGGTAGGGGTCTGAATGTATCCAGAGCACAGCTGGATAACACAGGAGGAAGAAGAGGAGGAGGAGAAACTGGATGTATTGCACTTTTGCATCCACACACATGCACTCACACCAATCCCTCGCATTTAATTTTTGTCTTCATCATCATTTTCCTTGTTCTACATGACGTTCTCAAACAGCTGCATGGAGCTCATCATGGTTTCGTCCTACAAAGAGGAAGCACAAGTAGTCAGGGCGGAATGATGCAATTAACTGGCAATGTACTGACTCCTTGTATTTGATGTATAGGCTGCATGATGACAGCAACCTCCGGTTATAACATCACTTCTTCAAAACACATCAAGTCTTGTAGGGACATGCTGAGGATTAGATTATTCCAGTTAATTTGCATTGAGAATATTAAGAGAATATTATATTTTATTGTCTTTTTGTTGTGCTCTATCTCAATTTATTTTTAATTTGTATTTGACTTTACGTGTTTTTAAATTATTTTCTTGTAATTGTATTATCCTTTTTATCTTGATTTGATTGAAATGTAAAAGTAAATGCTATGGAAGCCCAAAGAGGCAAGTGAGAAAAAACGTTTAAGTTTGACCTAAATAATTGTCTTTTTACAATACAGTCCATGCTTTTTACTCATCGAATAAATGTTATGTAATATTTCCCAAAGTTCCAAAAAGAAACTCCGGGCTCAAATCTAAAACCTATTTTTACGGACATGTAACAAATATAAGCAGGAACAACTTTTTAAATGTATTTCTTATTATTTCACAGATATTTCAGATGTAGAAGAGAAGAGTACATACCTCCTGGCAGGCTATAATAAACTCCTCCAAAGTCACCACTCCATCTTTGTTTTTATCCATTTTCTGTGGAAAAACACAATATAATTGTAATATAATGCAAATCAGCCTCATACTTATTAATTACCTTGTTGAAGGAAATGTTAACTCATTGAATAGTAACAACAGAAACATGTTCACAGTAATGAATACCAAACAGAGAATATTATATAAAGGTGCTAATGACATAAATATGTATAAGCTTTATCCAACATAAACTTCTAAAGTGTTTCAATAAAACTAAGAGGATTATTTTAGAAGCTACAGGGATGTAACTAAAGACACTTTTGACTTTTGTTGATCTTATTTATTAAAAATAAGACTTATTAACCCGGAAAAAGGCGTCCACATGCTGCTGCGGGACGTCTCCCTTTAGTGCAGGGTAAGTGAACTTCCCCATCATGTCATAAATGGCCCTCACAATCTCTGTCATTTCCTGAAAACAGAGAAGATTCAAATTGTGATAACTGACTTCATATCAAACACTGTACACACATTTAGAGCACGACCTCACCTCTCTGTTTATGTATCCGTCTTTGTTAATGTCGTAAAGATGAAACGTCCACTCAAGCTTTTCTCTCAGCGTTCCCCGCAGCAGTATAGACAACCCCATTACAAAGTCCTGATAGCAATGGAAAACAAGACAAGTCAGATTGTGAAAGCATCACGGAAGCAAAGGAATGATTCATATTTGACACAAAATGCAACTACAAAGGAGGACGTCTCACCTTGAACTTAATGGAGCCATTGTTGGTAGTGTCAAAAGCATTGAAGAGATAATGTGCGTACATGCTTGCATCTGAAACACAGAAAAACTGAACAATGTGAGCGGTCTCATGCTGCGAAAACACTTCTCAGAGCAATGAAGGAGATTTGATTGCACTTTACCTCCATGAGGGAAGAACTGTGCGTAAATGTGTTTGAATGTTTCCTCATTGACAACCCCACTTGGACACTCCTGAGGAAAGAAAAACATGAATTAATTAATCTGCTCAATGACATCAATATGATTTTACCTGTTGGAAGAAATAAGCAGCAGTGTGGAGGCATGAATCATGACCTCATCACATTTGACCCAGGAGTATCTTGTACATTTGAGTAGAATAGAGTTACAGTAGCTTAGGCCTTGTAACAAATTCACAAGCACCTATCTGTATATATATCTGCACTCTCCTGGTTATCCAGAGTTTGATTCTTTATTGCACTGATGTAAGTCGCTTTGGATAAAGATCAGTTAAATGAAATGTAATGTAACATGTAATCTCTTTTAGTTTTAGATAAATCCACTGCAGTTAGGAAAAATAACTTCCCCATGCTAGCATTATGGCTCAGTGGGTGACAATGTCTATTGAAATATCTCAACAATTATTGGAAGGAACACATATTTTACAGGTTTTATTTACCTCCACCAGCATATTTTATTTTATTCATTTCGGCAAAATAAGCATTTCTATAAATTATTAAAAATATTTTTTTATCCCTCCTACTCTGAAAAAAGGGCAAATTGAACTCAGCTACAAACCTTAACAGATGTGTTTGCACTGCAATCTCAGTAGATCGATATCTCGTGTGGACTTTAATACTATAGCAATCAAACCATTTGTATATATGTAGACCCTCTAGGCCTTCTGTCAAGTAAAAACATATATGTTTTCTTATCAGGGTAATCTACATTTTTGAAATGGGAAGTTTCTTGAATTCACTAAGGTATTGTAATATTAAAACCAGAGTGTGTGTATTTACGTTCTTGAAGCCACGATAGAGGATCTGCAGCTCCTGTTTGCTGAAGTTTGTCTGCGCCTCCAACTGGGCAAGACCCTCTGGCCTGTAACACACCGTCGTCATCTCGAGCTCATCATCTGTTTTATCTACAGCGAGAAAAGATAAAACAACATACGTTTATCATACAGAATCACGGCAAGACTTCTGCAATCCCTGTCTGACAATACTTTTCCTGTAATACACCCTAAAGAGACAAGTCAGCAAATCTTAAGAATTTGAGGGTGGCAGGAAAGAAATACAAATTTGATAGGACAGCAACAAAAAAAAACCGCACTTGCAGGGGAAGCTGGAAGAGGATCACAATGAGGTAAAAAAAAGAGAGGAATGGATTTGGTGGGATAAAAATACATGCGTCTGACAAATAGATCTCCTTGAAGGGTTTATTATTGTGCTCAGTACTGGGTACTGTGAGGATGGATGGTGGCTAATGATGTAAGGAGATCTCGTCTCCAGCTACAGGGCAAAACCAACATCCCAGCATCCGGCATTGGACACAAGCCAAACAAGTTCTCAAACATGAGTAAACATCAGAGCGAAAACAGCTCTCGGGAAGTTTTTATTGCATTCACCGGCACAGTATTTACACATTATCTTATTTACATTTATATCCCAACTGGTCCCTGTGACACCAGCAACATATTTGTGCTTTTGAGAAGTCCAAGTGACATATCCTTCGATGAGTAATTTCAACACACAACTCAAAACCCCATCAGATCTCACCAATTTCCATTAAGAAACATGACCAATGCACACATAAACAAGCTTGGTCGCTGTATCAGCATCACTTGGTTTGAGCTCTTGGTAGCTTTTAAGGAAAAGAGCTTGAGATGAATATATGATGATGGATTTTTAGATAGTGGCGATCACTCACGCTTTTCAACCCACTTAGCAGTGGTGTCAAGATTAATTCTCACGCTGAAACTGAATCTAGTATCATGTATCATCTGTCAGAGGAGAGATTCTTATTTGAATTTGATAACAAATATCCTATGGTCATCTGCTATTAGCAATTCCCATAGCATTAACTGTTTGTGATGCTAAGTGCTAAATGAGCTCTAGATAGCTGCATTTGCTAGAATAATTGCTTCGTCTTGGATCTTTGAATCATCTTTATTTATTAGATCTTAGTTTCAATCCTTACTGAATGTTGTGTTTATGAGATCAAACAAGACTTAGCTAACCAATCAGAGCAGACCGGACTGTGGCTTCAGACAGAGGGTGAAAAGAGGTGCTGCAGTGCAGGCATGGGTCTGTCTTCTCTGGAATATTATGAAACTAGATATAACTTGGCTTGTTCTCAAAGCATAAAACAATACTTTTGTTGAGTTTCTCAAATGTATATATTTGGAACTTTGATTCAATGCCATCCAGTTCCATTATATTTGACAGATGACAGACATCTCTATAGCTGATATATCCAACACTCGACAACTTACAGCTAAACAATAGAGACAGATGAATAGCACTTATGCTGCATATTAGGTGTTTGGGGGGTCTCAATTTGTGTCATTGGCCTATTCTGGCATATTTTGATGCCACTTTTATCAAATAGACACTGATGCTGAACTAGTGTGGAATATTTACTTTGAGTTATCAGCTGAACATACAGTATGTGTTTATGTAAAGCTTCCTCTGAATCCCTCCGTCTTCCGCTCAGCTTGTGTTGTGATCTCCTTGGCTTTTGTTGTCATGTGGATAGACGGAAATGATGAGGTAATACGTAATATACTAGAATGACTGATTAAAAAAATTTGTCAAACACAGTTTGAACATTCATCTTCCTTGTGAGTAAAGCCTGTCACCACTAGACAACACTTGCATTTGCTTTCTGTGATGGACACTTCTGGAGCAATGGAGACGAAACTCAGAGAGACACTGGAGCCGGAACTTTGATGGCTAACACTGAAGGTTTATTATGAAGTTAACGGCCAGAGAATTGACAAGACATTTGATGCAGCCACGAGTTGACAGAGCGGTTGCCCGACCAATTCTGAAGATCTCTCCTACAATATGAGGTATTAACTAGTTCCAAATGGACAATCAACATTTTTCAGAAGGGCTTCTAGATGTCCTTAAACAATGAACTATCTCATGGTAGCTTGTGCTCGGTCAGAAACTGGCAACAACAATTATGAACTGTGTCAAAGGTTAGCTCTGTCCAAAGTCCACCTGCCAGCAGCTTTTAAGCTAACTTATTAAAATGGTACATATTGTTTGTATAACCCGTGTCCTTCCTGGAGTCCCTCAGACTTATGACTAGAAAATATTCCCTAACGCTTTCCTGCAAACGCCATAGTGTGATCAGAAACAGATGAAATGAAAACAAGGGCGAGAAAAGGAAATGTGGAGAAGTGTTGATTGGAATGGAGCAATGGGAAAAGAGAAAGAAGGCGGTGACAGAGTGTGAAGATAAAAGGTGAGAGAAAGAGAATAACACATTGGAGAATAGGATCACGCTATGTACAGTGGACATAAAAAAACACAGGATTTGATAAAAGCCAACACTAGATGATTGATCTTAAGCAAGATGAGAAAAGGGAAATTGACTTGAATTTTTTGAATTTTGGGGATTACTGGCAAATTAAGGGGGCCATCAACTGTTGGTCTGATAACGATAAGCTTCTGGGGGAAAGGGCCAATATTTCGGATGTCGCAGTGTAGCCAGGATAAAGAGACATCCAGAGGTATTAGTGCGTACAGTACAAATAACTCATTCAGATGAGAGAATATTGTTGAGAGATGACGCATACCTCTGGATTGTTTCACAAATAGTGGCAATACACACCAATTATTTTTCAGTTAAGGAGCTTAATCATCCCCAGACTAATGCCGTTTATTTTACTCTCCACACAAATTGTTTGTCTGCACACAACCAAAACCCACTCAAAACATGATAGGTCATAATACTAAAAAAAAAAAGAAACCAGATACCAATTTATTGGCCATTACCTACCATATTGGCATTTATATGCAGCAGATATCTGTGAAGATATTTAAGGGTTATACTCCCAAATGGACACAAAATACTTATGTAGTATCTGCTTGGATTACAGGTACACATCTGCAGTAGATTGCTACTCCGGACACATCAAACCCTTTGAGGATGAAATTTAAGCTACCAGGCTACCTGCAGAGCAGAAAGTACTATGTTAACTAGTAACTGCTACAGCTTTGGGGTTTAGTAACTCTTATTGAGTTCAATCCAAATCCAAATAAATGAAAGAATGATCAGATTAACACCAACATAATGCTACATACTGTATGGGATATACTCTTACAAGATTCAGGCAGAGAAATGCTGCAGACACTCTAGTGAGGATGCTTGTACTGTAGCAATGCAAGGCAGAGGTCTTGATATAAATGGCGCAACAGCTGTTCTGCACACAAACTTTCATCAGCATGTAGTGGGAATAAAGTGTTACACAGTCAAGTGATGGAGATAATAATAGGTTTGTGCCAGATGGTGACTTTATAGACAAGCTGCAGCTCTGTCATACTGTTATGCCACCTGCTGCAGCTGCTGTAGGACAGTAGTGTTTACACACACCACCAATCTGAGTACCTGGTTGTGAAGGTGCTACAAGTGTAGCTTAGATTGTACACAATATGTTGGATCCGTTGTGCCTTTGTAGTTTACATTGTGAAGGCCTGGAAAGCTAGCTTTCTAGCTGAGGCTTAGATGAGAAAGTCAATGTAACTCTTGTCTGTACGGTAAATATAATGCTACAGCCACAAGCTGGTTAGCTTAGCTTAGCGGACCAAATTGTAAACAGTGGGAAACAGCTAGCTTGGCTCTGTCCAAAGTCCACCTGCCAGCAGCTTTTAAGCTAACTTATTAAAATGGTACATATTGTTTGTATAACCCATGTCCTTCCTGGAGTCCCTCAGACTGATGACAAAACTCCAGGATGTTGCTTCCCTTAGCCAACACTTAGTCAGGCACATTAACACCACAATAAATCCCTTTTGCACTTTAATTTTGATACAAATGAGACAAAGGAGATACGATTTTAGAAAGTGAGATTTAAAGACGCTGCCAAGGGTAATTTTCCTTGTGGACAAAGCCAGGCTAGCTTACCCGTTACCCGCTGATTTTTTTCATTTTGATAAGCTAAGCTTATTTAATTATCATGCTGGCTGGTAGCTGTTTAAGAAACATACATAAGAGTTGGTCCTAATATTCTCTTCAAACTCTTGACTAAAAAAGCATTCAAAGGGGCAATGAGTAAGACTTAGACACTCAAGTTAACCTTTGTTTTTTGTTTGAATTATATTTTTCTTACATTCATGTCATGGTATAGCAGCTGTTGCTTCGAATATTCGGTCTATGAAGTTATTTTTCTTTGTGTTGTGTTTCCTGAAAAACCAGAGTACCACATTAGTTTTCACCATACTGGTGTCATATATTGTAGAATACAGTCCACTAGTTTGCCAGTGACACAAACAGCAGATACTCAAGACAGAAGTACCTGCGTGTTTGAAAAAGACTTTGGCTGCTTTTGGAAATACACTGTGTGCTTTACAGTTTTGTGTTGTATACTATAGCTTTCTGACTCATACTTATTTTTACGTGTAGACCTACCTCTCCCTGTTTCTGTGATACATTTTCTCTCATGCAGAATCAATAAAGTGTTATCTTGTCTCGTCTGATCTCATGTACTTCTACACAGCTGGCTACGCAACACACTCTCTAATGGAGTGAGACAAAAAACAGGATGACCTCTGGGCATTTTTTCTCGCCATTTTGTTCAACAGATTTATCAAAACAAGGACCGAATAAGGATATCATATAAATGTTAATACAAACAGCAAGTACCACCAATCTTGTGTGGTATTGCGCCTGGCGTCAGAGATTAATTGCTCTGTTTACCGGTTTGTGTATTTTATCTCTGTTTCACGCTGCTATAAATTCATCATTCATCTTGGCTTGAGTATCATTCACGCTCTCCTCCCCTGCCCCTACAACCCAGTCTCCATGACAACGAGCATCTCAAGCATAAGGCTAGGGAGAAGTATGATATGTGAGCCGCCTGTTAATTCACATGCTCACTCCTGAACCGTCTCCCTCTCTCTCTTTCACTCAGATCCGCACAAAACTCACACAGTCAACGAGTGAGGGGCAGGGATGCTGCTCTCTAGTTGTTTTTCAAGGACATGTGACTATCTCGTTGAAACTGTAATCTCTCCTCACACCACGGCTTTATTCCGATCCCCGCTCACTGCTTTATCCCTTACAATTCTTCCACCACTTCCTTAGAGAATATTCTTAATTCATATTTTAAACATACAGTAGCTACCAAGCTTATTTTCTTTTCCCAAACTATAGTAAATAAAAGAATGCTTCAATTTGATTAATACATGTTTTTTACTTTACTTTAAGTAACATTTGGCAAATGCAGCTGTTTACCTTCATTCATTTATACTGATTTTCTCCACACAAATATGGCAAACATAAGTTATTGCTTATGCTAAATGTGCAACATGTAGAAAATCAAAGGGAATAATTCGTCCAAATGTTCTCTGCTATTTTTCCTCAGTTTAGTCACGCTTTCTGTTGCTCGTTTGTCTTCTCTCCATCTTTTCCTGAGTGTTGTTTACGTACCTCTGGATGGTCTCCTCTGCTTGGTTTGCATGGTCAAAGTGCCCACCACTGCGCCCATGTTGTCGCCGTGGAAACCAGCCTGGTCAAACAACCCACAGAGTGATAATCCTCGATTTGTTTCACGATTTAGGTCAGCCTGTTGTTTTTCCGGTCTGCCTCCACGGCAGTGAATCTTAAAGAGGCTTTGCCCCCCTGTTGAATCCTCTCACTGCCTTTAGATCTGACTCAGAGGGCAGGATCTCTCCTTTCAGCAGATTCTCTTGGATTTCTGCTTCCAAACACTCACACGAGCTGCTCCCGCCTTTCTGCGCCACTCCCTCCCTTCTGTGTCTGATTCTTCTCATCTGTCAGCCTTTTCCCCCCCTATTTCTGGCTCGCTGCCTCCTCATGCCCTCATGTTGTTATGGAGCGCTGGTAACCGATGCAGTAATAACTCTACCGACTGACAAGTGAATGGTAGCAGGTGAAGGACATGCCTTTCAAGGTGATGGATCCTTGTTCTTCACAGGCATTGCATTTTAAATTTGATAGGAATTAGTATCTGATTTATTGCCAAGTCAATTTTAAAATATAAGGAAATTGCCTTGGTGAATGGTTGCATAACATAAACTGTTAGAGAAATAAAAAGCAAACATTGAAAAAATAATAAATGTAAAACAGGAGAAAAATACAATAGAATGCAATAATCTAATATGAAGAATTGTAAATAATATGTACAAGAAATATGAATATAAAATATAAAAAATAGTATTAAAGTATGTACAGCAAGAAATATCTAAATACAAAATTGAAATTAAAGAAAAGAGAGTAATAGTGAAAGTACAACAAAAATAAATATATAACAGAAAAAAATGAAATATGGCATATGAAAATATCGTATAAAACAATGTGTAGAAAACTAAAATAATACTAATAAAATAAACATATAATTAAGGGAAAATAAAACATCTTACTTTTATCTCTCTTTATTTGCATATAAATGCGCATACAGACAAATACAATCGGGTGGTTAATGATCACTTTAGTCTAATAATACTCTGAGAGGGCTCTGCTCTGTGACGCATGGCATGAACTATAATGAGCATGTAGCTATACAGTATGTTGGCTGTGATGCTGCCCACTTGTGTGTGTTTGTTAATTCACTAATGAAACGCTGCTGGACTTGTTCTTCTCTATTTTGAATGCAGAGAGTTAGTATTTTCTTTTTACTTCAGTATAAGCAAGAACATTAGAGTGTTAAATGCTATCAATTAATATTCATGAAGCAGCTTTAATTGAGGAGGATGAGACTGTGTGCATTGGAGGAAGGAAAGCAGTGGGAATAAGTCATGTTCAGTTCCCTACAAGTGCTGAGCATTAAAATCCAACAGGGTTGTTGGAGACTAAAGTAAGTGTTTCTTATACTGTAAGTGCTTTTGCTACTTAAACAATATTATTCACTCTGGTGCACGCAGCTAATGAGGTTAAACATGTCTTTGTGTGTTTAAGAGTCTGACATATAGGGGCAGTGATTCTAAACGGAGTTCAGATGAAGATGAGAAGACAAAAAAACATTACGTTTGATGTCTTCAATTTCTCTTTTATTCTCTCTTAAGTCTATGTTAAGGGAAAAAAACTCTAGGTGCACCAACGTTTTTTTAACCATCACTTCTTAAACACTTGTACTGTAAGATGAATCCCACTTGATTTTAAATGATGGGGGTGCGGCCGTTTATTATTAGCATAGATAGAATCCCGCAAAAAAACACAAGACGTTCAGTAAAATTGCGGTAATGTTAAAAAGGCTTCTATTTATGTCTAACCCTGAAATGCTCCACCTTTATAATTTATGGCTCCATTGATTCCTGTAACCCTAACCCAACCATCCACCTGAAACCCATTTGGAAACAGGACATAGGCCTGCCAAAAACAGTGGAACCATATCCTCAACATAGTCCACTATTCTTCTTCTATGCGAGGCATGGTTTACTGCAGTGCAAGGCTCTATTCAGACAAAATTATGCAATCACTCGATAAAAATGTTACCAGACACAACTGAAAATGTCATTATGTGCTTCAAATGGTTTGCACGCATGGTCGATCCTTTTAACACTTTAAGCTAGATGTCTCATAGTATTTAAACAGAAGCACATCAAGCTGAATAAGAACAGAGTTTTACTTACAGATGCCAATATATCCCTCGACAAGACCTGGAAGCCCTTCATTGTTTGTTTGAACAAAGCTCACATCCATCCAGGTCTGTCAAGTCAGTTACCAGACATTAAAGATAATCCACTGTTAAATGTTTATACAGGTGCACAATCAATATCAATATTTGAGCAAGAAACTAATCTAACGCAATATCTTCCTTCAAGGGTCTTAATTGAGATTGATTGACCATTGGTATTTTCTAAGCCAATGCATTACTCAAAAAGAGTTAACAATACAACTTGTATTTCCTTCCATTGGACAAATCATTTATGGACTATTCCAAGAGAAAAGCAAAACAAATGAAATATTTGATGAATCCAGAAAACAATGAGAAATAACAAAATAAGAACGAATAATATCTAGAAGGCATCTTATATATTTTCCTGCATGGAGTCCATTGGTGTCTAGTGTACAGTATAACGTACTTTAACACAGGAAATGTAAATGTCTGTTTAAATATTCCACAGACTGCAGATTAGAAATGCAAATGCTCTTTCTGCCTCACCTCTTTCTTTGTGTGGGCTTCGGAAAAAAAGGTTTTGAAAAATCAATGGTCTTCTACATGTTCTTAATGCGTACTTCTGATAAATATACAAGGCTAATGCCTTTTCTTTTATCCATTTAAATACCATAACCATAACATAAAAAAGATTCTCTGCATTTTTCTATTAAATATGTATTACTTTTACCTCCTGGAAAACTGGCCTCTGATAGTGGAAGCATTAATAAAAATGACGACTGATGCCATAGATGTTTTGAACAATCTTTCCCATCACCTGATCACATTAAAAAGTAGTAATGAGCCTCCTGACACACATACAAACAATAACAGAAGGAGAACTAAGGATTCAGAAAGGTTTCCATTTGATATCCCCATGACAGATGTTTGCGTGTGGAACTACCTTCCTGCACCGTAACCCTCTGAACATGACACAGCACCGCAGTCTGACCTCATAGTCTCCCCATTATCCTTTAAGCAGTTCTTCATCCACAAAAGTCAATGCACCAACAGGGAGGAAACCGTGCTAAAGGCCCTGAAGAAAAGGTTTTTATGAGGCTTTAACCAATATTTTCCTCTTATCCTTTGCCGATTTGTGTCCCTTATAATAGTTAATCTAATGTTAAGCATTCAAACAATTGATTTTTTACAGTCCGATGAATTAATATAACATCTTAAGATACGAAATGTTTTTATTTATGTTTAAAAGACACAATACAGCCACCACGGGACAATTCTTAAAGGGGCCCTATTGTGCCTTCTGGGGTTGTCCCTTTCCTGTAGTGTGTTATATAGGTTGTTGTGCATGTAAATGGTCTGCAAACTGTTTACTACTATAACAGAGTGACATCACTATGTAACACTTGCGCTTCTATTGGCCACTGATTCAACACACTGTAAGTGATAGGCTAAGGGGCGAGACATCTCTAATTGGTTGACTAATCACAACAGAGCCGGACATCTAACCAATCAGAGCAGACTGGGCTTTGGTTTCAGACAGAGGGTGAAAAGAGGTGCTGCAGCACAGGCAGTATGAGAAAAATAAAGACCTTTCTGAAGGTACAAAATACAAATATGAACCTGAAAATGAGCTCAAGAGGCCCCTTTAACATGAAAAAGTAATGGCATACAGTACAGTGATGTGCATTAAGACACTCACGTATTCTGTATAGCTTAACATATTTATTCTTCTGTAGATTAACATTTCTCATTTATGTTATCCCTGAATCAGCACATATGTAGGTATGCTTTACTCGTCCCTTCTGTGCATCTAGCATCTTGTATGAAGGATACATTCATTTACTTTTAACTAATTTAAACCCCTACACTTTAATTGCTCATGTGTTTCAGCAAGATTTTTACTGATGTTAAAAACCTTCTCCACATTCAAAACATGTCCGTAAAAGTCGTAATATTTTGAGAATCAAAGACAAAAACTGTCTATTTTATTAAATCAGCTTCCTTAATTAATAATTAGGTATAAGAACATGAACCAGTGATCATTTGGTTATTTGAAATGGTAAGAAGTAAGCATTTCATTAATTATATACATGCAAACGATTGCATTTATGTTTTTTTATAAAAGAGAAAAATAAATTCAATTTAATATTACAAAGATATATAGGGAGATTGTAGTCCTTTTATTTTCTACACTATTATTCAACAGTAATATTTCTCGATATGACTTCTGATGGTGTCTCTGTGATGAAATAGATGGGTTCCCATAGACAGTCACAACTTCTCTGTTAAATGTTGATGTTTTAGGAGGCCAGTAGAGAGCAGCTTTGGTACATTTTCTGTTATGTTGTGGTTTTACTCTTTTACCAACAGGTGGCAACATCGTGCAATATTTATTGGCGCTATCACCAGCTTGGGGCACCATTGCAATCTCATTTAGCTCTTGATTAAACACAATATCAGCATAAATGTACATAATTATAACATAGGGGCAAGTACTGTAGCAGAACCTGTAGTATCCTACTGCAAAACTACACCCCACACATCCATTTCAATACTGTCATCTGCAATTATTATTTCTGATCTGGGATAAAAAAGGATTCTGTATGTAAATATCAGATAGGGGGGCTGGAGAGAATGAACATGGAGAGCCAAAAACACGGAGGAGGATTGAGACAAAAATACATCTTAAAGAAGACGGTTACATAAAAGTGTGTAGCGAGGTGAGGTTAAAAATTAAAAACAAAGACACACACTGTCAGCTCCAATCCACTGCTTTAACAGCACCAGGAAAAGAATGAGACGAAAAGGAATAGAAAGAGTTTTCCGGGGGAGAACGGATCAAAAATGCAGTGACATTCTGCATTAATCAGCCATACATGTATATTGTGGTCGTCGTAGAGATATGAGAGTACCGTGGCCGTATTTCAGAATCTGTCACCACAGTGGGGGATGAAGGGACTCTTGCTGCAAGGTTGTGCACTTAGAGGACACATGTGACTTGTAATAGCAAGGGACAGGTGCAGCGCGGGGGGGGGGGGGGGGGGGGGGGGGGTTGGTTCTGCTCCTGCTACACTCCTACGTTTCCTACAAGAGTACTGGACCAGGCACAAACGAAAATATAAAGAAGAGCTTGAAATGACTCAAGTCGGGCTGCCCTTAACTTAAATCATTCTTAGTCTTTCTTGGTTATATTCGTACATTTCTTAGACAGATCATGCAAAAACACTACTTCAAAGCTTGTGTTTTCCAGAGATATGCTCCAAAAAGTTTCTTAGAAATAAGTCATACCGCATGAAGAAATCGACCAATTAGTCGTCTAAATGGCCAAGAGGGAGCAGCCCTTGTGTAATGAAGTAAAAAAAAAAAAATCTAATTATGGATCTTGCTAAAGGTCCCATATTATACCATATTTGGACAATAAATTATAAGGCCACATTTATACAAAACATGTCTCTGAAGTGTTTTGCTCAAAATACCAAACAGATCACCCGTTGTAGCATGCCTTATTCCCCTCTATTTCAGCCCTGTTACAAAAGTACTGATTCTGGATCACAAGGACAGTGCCTTTTATATCCGGCTCTTTACACATATTCTCTCCATATCAGTGATAGTAATGCTTGCTAATGTAAACACAGACCATATTACTTCCAAAACACCTTGCGCATTGTTTCTAATAGAACTCAAAACTTGACTTTCTTCAGTGTTTACTGCTAGAACAGTGCCATTATATTATACAACTCTAAATACCTCCTGCAGACATCCTGCTGAATACACAGAGACACAGCTGTGGGAGGGATTGAGCTCGTGACTGTATATGGGGGACGATAGGTTGGGACGTGGGGACGTGGGCGAGACGTTGCCAGGAGTTCAATGTAAAGCTAGCCCACATTTCCGATAAGACATCAAGTTTGAAGCAAATCTGGTTAAGCTCGTTTGTACCCCCGTTTTTAGAGTTGTGTGTAAGGAGGAAAAGAGAGAGGGTTGTATTTTCTGACACTTTGTGAGTCTCCTTACACACCGGGGATACATATTTATGTATAAAAGACAGCAAAATAATTAAAAATTAATTTCAAGCCACTTTATAACCTGGGAACTAAAATCCAAAGCTATATTCAATAGTAGCATGGAGAAAATAGTGAAGAGTCATAAAGTAGACGGCCTATATACTGTAAGTATTAGAAAAATATTTACTGCTAAATTCAAAATTTTAAATTCAAGATTAGCCACCATAAAATACTGGTCAATGTGTTTTAATGGTTCCTTTAGAAGTTTATAGTACTGCATTACCAGAGGTACTGTCAAGGGAGGCATAACAAGCCAGTATCTCTAAACTGGATTTAAGTACAATAATAAGACTTTGATATTCAGTTATGATCTTTGATTCATCATAATGTGGCAAGGATGGGAGTGAAGGGATTACGTTTGATTGGGTGAAGGAGATGGAAGACCCACAACATTACTGTGGGAATAGTAACCCAGGAAATTTGTACAACTGGAATATGGGTGTGACCAACAAACTCACATTTGTAAAATCCAATTAAACAGTGATACATTTTGTCATAGAAATAATTGATAATGATTTTAAAATTATATTTATTTTATTTAAAGTTAAAAAAGAATCGCAACAAGATAATATTTAAAAGTTTTTTTCATTTTTTAAGCTATTATATATCGCTTCAGAACAAAAAGGGAGAGGGCATTTCTAAGGTCTTGAAGAACTGAAGCACAGAAATTGTACTGACTTGATTTTCTAATGGATGGCGCTATGCAAGAAATTCCTTATAAAAATGACATATCTTTTTTCTTTTCTACATGCAATCTCGTCTTATAAAACTGCATTACGACAACACAATTGTAGAATAAATGTCCAAGCCTTTCAGAGAACAAATCTAACGTTGGCTGAATGGTGCAGGATTAAACTTCAGTTGACCAGAGTGTGGTACTTGGGAACAAAAGCACTTAATGGGTAAATGATAAGGTCCAAGAATACTTTGTCAGGGACATTTTCCAAATGGAAAAGCATCACTCATCCTGAACAACTGTGACTGTGTACAACTCATGAATCTATTAGCATCGACCTCATACTGTACTCCATCAACAGCACCCTTTACTGGAACTCTTCTATTAAGTGGGGAACATGAGACTGGGTAACCATCTAATTCCAATTTGAATAAACTTCTTTCAATGTCAGCAACATTGAGAAGGTCTTTGCTCTCAGCCCGCCAAGAGGATTTCTATTTTGTTTTCACTATCATCCCTGTAACTAGAAATGTCTTTTAATTTCCACCAATTTTATTCTTCCTTTACACTGATCTACCTCCATCTTTCCCTTTCTTCATAGAGGAAAAGCAAAGCCAACAGATGTCATATATAATCTGACCCTGATTTGGGAATTGGGGGAGGAGTCAGGACTGGGGCTGCGTTCACTAACCCCAAACTGGATCTACGTGCACTGGGACAGCAATCCCTCACATATCTTCAATACTAGGGGAATAGTCTCAATGCTAGTTGGCAAGTGACAATTCTGTGGTTATTCTGGCAATTTCCACAACTCAATACTCAGAAGTTGTTCATTTGCTATCAATTTGTTACATAATATATATATATATATATATATATATATATATATATAGCGAGGAAAAAAATAACATTAACAAACCGTAGATGACTGAAGTGTTGTTCTGCATGAACAAGGCATATCAACAACCAGTCTGAACTCTGACACTTAAGCTTGCCATGTTTAAAGGTCTAAAACTGAATGTACATGCTGCTGAATTTGTGAGTACAGAATTTGAAAGGTGAGCGGGCAGAGTTAACGGTTCATATCACTATCTGTATAAGTGTGTAAAGGCAAATGTGTTTAACAAACCGCAAAAGGAGATAAGGGTTTTTCAGACTACATGACATGATCGCGTGTGTGAAACGGATTATGCATGTGTGTGCATATTTTCATGTGTGCCTTCTCCCATGCATATGATAGATATGCAAAGCAGAGATGATGCTCTGAGACGTGATAATGACTGAAGTGTGCAGAGAAATGCAACCACAACGACAGGAAATAAAAAGAGCATTGAAGTGCTTTAAGCCTAGAAAGATCATTGTGTTGTTTTAATTAAACACATTTTACATGAGGGTTTTACAAACATTACCCAGTAAATGGAGGTCGTAAACTGCATTTACATGACAATCGGTAAAAGCGCTCTGCGTTGACGTTGTCATTTGTTTCTATTGTTGAAATTGTTTCATTTTGGACTTAGTAACCGCTTCGACAACTACATGACAGTTGCAAGCAAGGGGAGGTAACCAAAGAAAAACTTAAAAGTTCTACCGCATGGCTGTGGGCCCAACCTCGTGGTGAGCAAAAAGAGAAAATCGCGCATCATGGGAAATTAGCTTTGGTCCTTTTTTGGTTGAGAATATAATCAAAATATATGTTAAATAATAATAATGATAATCCCATAAATTGGATCCTCACTAATATCCAGCAGGGGGCGACCAGACTGGTTGGAAAAAAAAGACCAATTGTATAGAGTCTATGAGAAAATAAGCTTACTTCTTAATTTATTTAATAACACAGTAAAGATTTTAAAAACACAAGTTTGGTAAACAAATAGTTTCAAAAGGCTTCTTAAATACAGCATGGTGTTTCACCGCTAGTGCTGCAAACGTGAACAATAAGGGGATTACCATTCAGTGAACGATGGTCCCATTCACATATACATACAGTATAAGGCATCTGTTAGTTATTCAAGTTTATAGTTATTGAAATTAAATTTCTGGAATTCTTAACCACATGGATATGTTTTCCCTTATGTTATAGTTTAAAATATATATATATATTTATGGACCCAATAACAGGAACATATGTGATGCAATCTGTTTGTGCGCCCACCTTAAAGAAAGCTAGTTGATAACACATTATATCATTTACACTTAGTATCACATACATAACACAATGTGGAGGGATAGGAAAAACAACGTCTATAATTTCTCCCATTATATTGAAAATTGTGAGCAAGTATCTAATCCAGAGACTCATTGATATTAATTATGGGATTCAAAAGAATACATGGCCCCAGTGCTGCCCAATGCAGCAGCATCTTAACCTTAAGTTACAGAAGGCCAGTGTGCACCTTAGCGTGCATAAATAACCTTTTAGGAAAAGAAGAAAACAAGCCCAGAGGCACAATGTCAGGGGACTACATGGTCGATAGATTTCACACTTCAATTCATCAGCAGCTCACGCTTTGAGGGTGCGGAGGGCCAGATAACACGCATCCTGGAATTTTTGCTATTAAGTTAGTATTGTTTTTGGCATGCTGCAATAGCTTTCAAGCTCCTTAGCTCTTATGCTGCACTAAACACAGGCCAGTATCTGGGCTCCAAATCCCCCCTCTTTATTTACTTTACATCGTTAAACAGTCCTGTTATTTAAGGGTTAGCTCCTTACAAAGTAGGTTGGGAATTGTTCACATGTTAAAGACAGGATAGTCCGCAGTCTCTCAGTTTTTAGACTCTACAGATATGTGGCTCCATCACACGACCTACATTGTTAACCCAAGCGGCAAAATAATTAGGCTGGATTATTTCTAGAATAGCACAGAAGCTGACAAAGCCACCTCTTTTAGAAAGCACGGTTTCAGTCTCTGCAAGTTTTTTACAAGTTCTCATTAAAGGTTTACTTTCTCCTTGATAATGCTACAACTTTACTTTTAGTTAAAATCAGCAACACCTTAAACATGTGAAAAAACTTTAAATATTTTTGAGTTTGGATTTATTTTAGGAGAAAAGGCCAACTAGAGTCTGTGAGACTGGATAAAGGTAGCAGATTTAACAGAAATTGAAGCAACTGCCTCAGAAAGATGAAAGATTATAACATATATTGGCCCCTAACTTCAGTTATTCCAAGGAGCTTGCTAATTGATGAAAATGCAAAATAAAAAAAGACCACAATAAAAGGTAACATACACTGCCTGGCTGAAAAAAAGGTCACACACTCTAATATTCGTTGGACCGCCTTTAGCTTTGATTACGGCACGTATTCGCTGTGGCATCGTTTCCACAAGCTTCTGCAAAGTCACAACATTTATTTCTGTCTTGCATTCATTTTTCGCCAAGATCTTGTATTGATGACGGGAGATTCGGAGCACTGCGCAAAGTGTTCTCCAGCACATCCCAAAGATTCTCCATCGGGTTCAGGTCTGGACTTTGTGGGGGCCAATCCATGTGTGAAAATGATGTCTCATGCTCCCTGAACCACTCTTTCACAATTTGAGCCCGATGGATCCTGGCATTGTCATCTTGGAACATGCCCGTGCCATCAGGGAAGAAAAAAACCTGGTCTTTCAGTATATTCAGGTAGTCAGCTGACCTCATTCTTTGGGCACATAACGTTGCTGAACCTAGACCAGACCAACTGCAGCAACCCTAGACCATAGCACTGCCCCTACAGGCTGGTGACCTTTTTTTTTGGCTGGGCAGTGTACATTGCCTGCTTTAATAATGCATTATAATCTATTAGTACTGTATAATTATAAGATAAGCACTCATTAATATTTATAATGCTTGCCTCATCTTCCTCGCAGTATGCTTGAAAAGCAGTCATAGTAAGACTATCAACATATTGGAAATAAGCATGGAGACTCGTACGGTAATGGCCCAGAGAGAGTGTATATATAGTATAGTAGATTCAATTTTAAATGTATATCAGACCACAGTGTGTTACCAGCTGACCTGGCAGCTGCACTCTGACTTGGTGACTCAGCAATTGCTATTTTGTTGTTCTGGCAAAAAGTAATTTTGGATTAGACGATGATGGAGGTGGTGAGGAGAGTGAGAGCCAGTGCTTTTAACACAAACAACAAGACAAGGTCGATAGTGCACCGCAACTGTTGCCCTTATGGGTGACGCACATGGCCTCCACTTTCTGCTCTCCATGGTGTACGCAGACGTAAAACCCAACAAACCTTTTTCTTATACACGTCAAATCATAGCAGTTTTTCTAACAGTGATGCAAAATGATGTGCAATGATGGTTTACAATCTATTTTAGCTTCAAATGAAGTTCTACTCATGACGTCTTATTAAAAGTTATGGCCTCAGTGTGTGCAGGGATTGGGGAATTTTGATTGGTTCAACTGTAGAGTGAATTATATTTCTTAGACTGTTTCATTACAGTTTCAAAAGCCCTGAATGTCAACATATAGAGTATTTCACCAAAGGAAAAGTACAAATAGCATACAAAATAGACACAAAATCGATTTCTCTGTATCGCTCATCTGATCACGACATGAGAATGGTGTACCACTTCTGTGTCCAAAACTCAACAAATGCCCGGTTACAGAAATCTTCTCTGACTGGCACCAAAAGCTCTTATTGACAAAATTAAGGACGGACTTATGTCGTATTCTCACATCATACATCGAGCACAACTGCATCTAGGAACTAGAATGTCACTCAGAGAGAGATTAACTAAAGTTAGAAAGTAGTTTTTCCTAGTTTGGTGCGTTCACTAACTTTAATTGTTTAAAACAACATGGACACTGAAAAGAAGTGTGTGTTGTAGGCCAATTAAATGGCTACAGTATTTGCTTGTCACTGAAGAGGAAAGGAAACCAGAATACCAGAATATCAAAATCTTTGCCAACAAATAGAAATCAATTGTGCGACGCTAATAAAAAATTACGGGGGAAATAAACTACGGCTTGAATTGAAGGTGTTATAATCAGTTATTGACTTAAAATAAGTAAGTATCTGTTGGAGTTGGTATCTGGTGGATTTAAACACATTTACACACTTACAGTAGAGATTTTGCGTGTAACCATCTAAAAAAACACATTGTTTCTATGCAAATGCAAAAAAAGTAATAAACTTGCACATTTAGGTGAAAAATTAAAGTCACTGCAAAAGAATAAGAGTAGAATAATACCTCCATACCTTTAGAGAGGCCTCCTGAGACGAGCCTCTGAAGGGACTGGATCAGTTTGAGCACCCCCTGCCTGCAGCGGCTGGTGCACCCAGCCATCCCGAGGCTGATGTGGAGACGGGGGCCGACGGGGCAAAGAGGCTTCACCAGAGAACCACTGTTTCCTCTGATATATCTAAAGAAAAAGAGGGTTTGAGCTTGAAAGTGTCCCCACAGTGTCCTTTCGGGAGATATTGCTGTAGCGTGGGGAGCGATCCTTTTTGCAGAGAAGAATCTGCTTCAGTAGTTTTTGTGATGCGACATCCTCAGGTCCTTTGAGGGGATCCTTGAGAAGAAAAAACTATGAAACAAATTAATAATTTAAATGTAAAATCAAGCTTGTAGTATAGCTTAAAAATGTGTATTCTCTTCCATGCAGTTACACCTGAGTACTTGTTAACTGAACTATATCACGCAGGTCAATTAGAAACTCTTTCCATCAGCATAAGATAAAGAAATACTGATGGGAAATAAAAATGCAAACCTGTATGTCAAACTATTCGAAAAGCAAAAATGTGTTCCACGCAGCAAAATGAGGCAGAAGTTAAATTATTAAACAGACGCCGAAAGTAGAATGTGGGGAAAGTGGTGTGCCCTGAAAGTTCTTTTCTTCCAATAAAAAGGAGCAGGTCAAACTCTTCTCTCCATCTACTCTGATCACTCTTTCCTTCTGCTCCTTTTTGTCTTGTCTTCTGTCTGGTGAGGTAGCAGATTTTCCTCCAGTGTACGTTTCTGTGTGAGGTTTTCCTTCGGAGCTGCAGTGGGAGCCCTGCGGCTGTGGTCTGTGGAGTTGCTTCGCTTCTGGTGCTCTCAGCAGATCTGTGCTGCAGAGAGAAGCCGCCACTGTACCCTCCCTCCCTCGTCTATACTCCCTCCCTCCCTCCTTCTGAGTTGTGCCTCCTCACTCTCATTTTGGCGAATGCTGTTTGTTCTTCCATTGTTTTTCTTTTAAGATGTAAACAAACGTTATGTTGGTTATGGATTAAGGCTAACACGCAGAATCCTGTGGGAAATATTTAGTTTTTTAAAGGACTATTACAACATGATTTGCAGCATTTTACTGTGTTCTTACAACAAATATTGTCAAATCTTGATACGTCTGGTTTACACATTTAGGGCTTCACTGTACATTTTTTGAGAAATGGTCCTCTTGGAGAAAAAAGAACTACACCTCAAAGTATGTATTGTAAAAAAGTAAAAAAAAAAACACGTTGCTAGCACTTATGTGGCCCATTTCTTTAATACATAATAAACAATGTGCAGTGATAAAAGCAGATTATAACACATTTTAAGTATGTTTGGTGTCAGAAAATACTAGTGTGCTATAGTTGCAATTGCAATATTGAAAGGGACATTTTTTTAAATCAACATAATAATAAAAACGTAAAATAAATAATAATACATCTTTATTTTTTTCCCCTAAAATAAAGAGTAAAACATTTTTTTTATTAGCAAAAGCAACAAAATGGCTTTAAAAAAAAAAATATATAAAAAATCCCCCTGTGGAACAAGGGGGGAAAAAGTTGCCTACAACAATAATATGAATCACTATCATCAATATGTATTGATATGCTAAGTCATATGTATAGGCACAATTTTAAAACAGAAAACACATTTCTGTCACTATTGTGTGTGAACAGGCACTCCCCTAAACTGAGAGCTATCATTGCTGAAACAGAACAAACAGCTCTGTGCCAAATTATCATATTAATGCAAGCAGTCGCCCATAAACACACCGTCTACTCCATCCCAAAGTTACTCTGACAAAGGTTATGTAAGCTTGCAGTCTGCTGGTTCTGTTTTTCACTCCACTGAAGTGGGTAAATGCTTGAGGAGAGCATGACGCACTGCTTCCTCCTTCTATTTCCCCCCCAGTCATCCTCTGCCTTGTCTATATTTAATGCTTATAAATTATTATTTTTTTCTCCTCACATTCACAGCCACCGTCGTATTTCAGAAGGTCACTGCCCTACTCCATCCTAAATGTCACACATACAATTGAAGAAAAAATAAACGTCAAAGGGAAGACCTTAGCTTCCGTGACTTGAGATGGTTTGTTCGCACAGTCCTGTGTGGATCCCAGGAGAGGAGCACTTTACTCACAGAAAGGAGGAGTAAAAATAACAACGCAGCTAGCCACTGTGTCATAAAGAGAGTGGGATATTGGTAGTATGGGGGGTTCCCCTTTTGCTGTAGCGCGTTATATAGGTTTTGGTGCATGTAAATGGTCTGCAAGGGCTAAAATTCCAAAGTTCCCTCCACAAGGATTTTCTCGCCCACTACCTCATCCCCTACCTTAAATGCCTTGCCATGTTTTTAGGGGATGTTAATCATGTGTGTGGGTGGCATATGTACCCATTTGATTAAATGCTACATGAAATGGTTCAGACTCTTGGTCATGCTTGTGATGAAGGGCTAAATTCCTTGACAGTGCCATGGAGAGAAGAGATCAGAAGAACGCAGACATGAAACCAGTGAGTCATGTGTTTTTTGACATCGCTACGCCTGCTAATGGTCTCCAGGGGGCAGATATGGTTACAGTGAGTGGGCGGGTTAAAAAATGAGAATGGCAGCGGCTAGGTTTTAATTTTTTTTTTAAAGGGGACCTATTATGCTTTTTGGAGAGTGTCCTTCCCTTTAGTGTGCTATATAGGTTTCTGTGCATGTAAATGTTCTGCAAAGGCTAAAATCCCGAAGTTCACTCCTGAGAGAGTTTCTCTCCCACACCACCCCCGACCCCTTGCCTAAAACGCCTCCATTGGACTCCTTTGCTTTCTTCCGTAACATAGTGACATGACAATGTAACACTCGCAGTTTTATTGGCTAGCAATCCAACAAGTGTGCACGTGATAGGGTAAGGGGCTGGACATCACTAAGCTTTTGGTTTGAGCTTTAACAATGCATTGTATTTCAAAGCTGGAGTGCATGTATGTAGTGGAGCTGAAACATAAAGTAACAATCACTAACAAACCTGAAAACGAAACAATCCTTGAGATATCCGGCTCTTTTGTGATTGGTAAACCGCTTAGAGATGTCCCGCCCCTTCGCCTATCAGGTTCAAGATGTTGGAGTGGTAGCTTATAATGCGACTGTTACATAGTGATGTCATTATGTTGAAGAAGTAAACAAAGGGGTGCAATGGAGGCAGTGTAGGTGGGGGGGGGGGCGGGGGGGGGGGGTAGTGTGTGAGAAAGAAACTCAATCTGGAGGGAACCTGGGGATTCAAGCCTTTGCAAACCGTTTACATGCACAAAAACCTAAAACCCACTACATAATAATGCATAATAGGGCCTCTTTAACCTAAAAAAACTACCCGCTGCTCATTTGCTCACCCACTGTAAGCATGCCTACCCCCTGGAGAGCATTAGCAGGAGTAGTGATGTCAAAACAAATGACTCACTGGTTTCATGTCTCAAGCTTCTGATCTCTTCTCTCTCTGGCATTGTCAAGGAATGAAGCCCCTCATCACAAGCATGACCAAGAGCCTGTGTAAGCCATATCATGTAGCATTTAATACAATGGTTACATGTGCCACCCACACACACATTTAACATCCCTTAAAAACATGTTTCTGGGACTGACTGTTTTACGTGATGTGTTAAACTTTCAAATCAGGTTGGCAGCAATACCCTGAGAGCTACACCTCTAGAAAAGCTGAACGGAGGTGCAGAGGAAGAGAAGAGCATTTTCAATTACATAAAAAATACCAGTGTCCATGGTGATATGGAGGTACTCATAAAAACAAGTTATTAAATAATACCTTGGGGGGTAAATTGTTGCCATAGTGAAACCATCTCCTTGAATAGAACAAACAAGAGTAAAAATGAGATGTTTGAGTAATACACTTTCAATGATATTGACTTGCTTGCTTTTAGACATAATTAATTTGCATTATCTTGGTACATAAAGCCCTTGAGTTTCCATATCCTAAGGCCAAGTTTTGCTGACTGTGCAAACTCATGCTGGTTGCAGGCAGCAGCACCGCATCACCTCCTACACTTTGGGTTGCTAAGCCCCCCGAGCCCCCGCACTGAGCATGTTCATACTTAAATCGCTTCTTGGTCTGTAGAGTGGAGATTCTGCACATAGATGGATGAGAAGTGACAAGCACAGTGGGAGCACAAGAAGCTGAGATATCTTAGCCAACAGCTGCTTATTACTACACCCACAAACCAAAACGCATACAGACCTACAATGCAATACAAAATAAGCTCAACCTCAAACACTGTGGGTCTTCTTCTTGGGAGAATAATGAGTTTTGTAAGTGTAATGTTGATTGCTACATGTGGAAATAAGTACACAAAGCCATGCTTGACTGCCTATGAGGTTGTACACACTTTTTATATTGATTTGAACATTGTTTAGCTGCAGAGAAATGCCAGCCTAGAAAACATATTCTATAGCCTTAACAAAACAAGTCTTTGGTAAAAAAACATCTTAAATAATCACACATTAATAAAGGTTAAAAAATGTCCAATATCATGGATGATATTGCAATTGCGGTAGTAGTCAAAATAAAAGCAATTTGTTTATTTATTATTATTTATTTGTTTAATTGTGCAGCCCTTCTTGAAGGATATTTCTCTTGATTACATCACATCATCAGAGTTGTTCACCCGATGTGTGCCCTCTTACAGCTGTTACAAATGCTTTGAAGGACTCATCTCTCCATTCTTGGCATGGGGCTACAATGCGTGTCATTAAAGGAATAATCTTCGAAAAAAATATCCGAATACACAAACAAATACTTTCAATAGTCAAATTACTGTGACATGACTCCATGCTTTAATGTTCAAAAAGCTCTTTATTTTTCTCATACTGCCTGTGCTGCAGCACCTCTTTTCACCCTCCGTCTGAAACCAGAGTTCAGTCTGCTCTGATTGGTTAGCTGGCCAGCTCTGTTCTGATTTGTTCAACCGCTTAAAGATGTTCCACCCCCTTAGCCTATCATGCACAAAGTGTTATATAGTGATGTCACTATGTTTTGAAAGTTAAAAAAAGGAGTCCAATGGAGGTGTTACAGGCAGAGAAAGGGAGTGAGTGGGAGAGAAACCCCCTCTGGAGGGAACTTTTGGATTTCGGCCTTTGCAGACCATTTACATGCACACAAACCTATACAACGCACTACAGGAACGGGAAAACACCCAAAGCATAAAAGGGCCCCTTTAAGATCTGCAGATGGAGGCATACAAAAGGTGACCAGGTTTTTTGCAAAGGGTGATCCCCCTCTTTGCCTACTACACTCAAAAGCTTAACGCCTCTATCTCCTTTTAGACCCTTTTTAGAATATCTATTTGTGAATCCTTCAGAAATCATTGATCAACACTTTTATTGATTGTGTCTTTGTTCTGCCTGATTTCTGTCTGCACTCCTTTCCTTTGGTGAGGTGTTCTTTAAAGCACTTTTGAGCAAGAAAAGAACTATAGTTGATTATAACAAAATGCTAAATTCTGTATGCTAAAATCACAGGACAAAGCAACCAGCAAGTTCTTCTTAAGCACTTCACAACAAGGCTCCACCTCTGGTGCAGCTGGCACTTATGTGGGTTTGGTAAAGAAGTGCTGAGGAGGCCGAACCCACGTAAGGAAGATGAGTCTTTCTTGTACAGCAAAGTGCACACAGCCGAGATGAGAAATCGTAATTTATCACAGCCTTTTTGGCACAAACACAAGGCATCAGCAGATTAGAAATGAGACACACGCTGCTACTGAAAGTATATGTTGGAATAAACTGTTATTTTGGCTTACTTCTAACAATTGGCAAAATTCCACAACCCCCCCCCCCCCACCCAGTGCAGCCTGCGGAAGACATTTGTTCAATTATCCATTGCAACTGCTTTCCTCTTCACGTCCACTGGGGACAATTAGGATGTGTGACTTAACACACACCAGCCAGCACTACAATTAAGCACAGAGGCAGTATTTGTAACCTCACAATGCAGGCTCAAACACTTGAAGAGAAAAAAGGAATCTTTTTTTAATGCTTCGCACCTCACCACCCACTTTACCGCCTACTCAGTTGCATAATGTATGAGGTTCAATCGCTCAGTGCATTACTACGAAAATAAGTAAATAGATTAAAAAAAAAACAAGATCCAAATGTACTAAATAATGAACTCCTTTCCTCAGATAATAAGTAATCATATTTTCTTTTTTCATCTCTTTCATGCTCTGCTTGTTCTTTGAAGTGGGGTGGAATAAAATTCAATATTGGCCTTGATTCAATTTGAGACAACAAGTTCTAAGAGATTGTTCCTGCTGCCAAATTGTGAAGCTGATTCTCTCCATCCAACCCTAACGTATATGAGTGTATTCAATTAATTAGCAATAATTTATCAAATAGATCTTTTAAACTGTTAATCCAACCCTTTGAGGCTGTACTGCCACAATGGCACTTGTGCTGTCTTGTTCTCAGAGCACAGCAACCTGCAATATTATCAACAAATACAATGTTTACTTTTTCCTGTGATATACTTTTATCTGCATCATCAAAATGTTGTTTTTCTCTTGAGATGAAGAAGTCCAAATGTTATCTCTGGAGGAACATTCTGAAGAGTAAAACTGGTTTGTACTGCCATCTCGTGGACATACAATGAGAGAATAGAACATTTACTGCCCCATGTTCACTGATACAGACTGAACAATGCCCTGTGGATACATCCCAGATTTAACAACCTATCTTTATGAATCCACTCACTGAAAAATGTGCATTCTCAGCCAGTCAGGTTGAACATTATTCAAATAATAAGTGCTGCCTCAATAAGAAGGCAGCAGCTGCACCATGGTCAGATTAACCCACCAGGGGGCCCTGCAGCATAAATAAATTAGCTCTTGGCCAAAATTACCTTCTGTTGTGGTGATTTGTTTAAGAAATATTAAATTGGGAGAATGCACCATAGAAACAGATGCAGGGCTCCTCGACAAGACAGACACCTGCTTACAGGACACAGATATCATCTGTTCACATGGTCGTTCCACGATTATATACCAGAAAGAAGTGAGGCCATTGTATATATGACAAGAGCCACAAGGAAAGTTTGGTGTTGTAGGTCAAAGACAGATAAAGTCTGCAAAGGGGGATGGGTGGCGTGAATGGATGGGTCAAATAAGGACAGAATAGTTTGAGTCTGCGACCCGTGCAAAACCAAAAGTCAACATTGAATAACCAATGTAACCTACGAAAGCAAAGAAATGTAACCTACAGTACGTGATAAACATAGTCATACTGACTTATATAACCCAAACTATATATCTTTTACTTACACTTCACCACATAAATAAGGCGCCTGACGTAACTGTAAGGGAAACCTTTAACTAATCTCCTTTCATAACGTTGGATTTTCACATTCTGTCGACTTGTGGGTGCAGATTGACCCTTCTAAAGTATCATAGTGGTAGTAAAAACAACTATTAACAACCATTTAACGACCTGATAACATTTGTAACAGGTGCACCACTTCAAACCAACTAACTGTGCCAATGCCAATGCTTGTTCTATAGAGAAGTTACAATCATTGCCCCAAGCATCACCAACACTCTGCAGAGCATACTACTGGTAGAGTTAGAATCAGGTCTTTTGTCAGGGGTCCCTTTGCCCTAGTAATGTGCAACAAATGAACGAACAACACAGGTAAGCCTGTGGAATCTGAATGGTCATGAGTACACAACTTTAAACACTAGCTCCACTGCTCATGCTGGCTACTTCTGCAGTTGCTAAGGACTAAACTTATACATGGTGACTGGTAATGCATTGAAAAGATGTTCAGCACTAGCGGTTGAATGTGCACGCACTATAACTTAACGACATGGAGAAACCGATTCTGTATTATACAGATAGCATCCAAACTCTGGAGACTCAGGTTTGAAAGGTATTACAGTTTGACACATTTCCCATGTTTGAAATCAAAGGAATAAGTAATGTGAAATGAGTCAATCTGCACATGATTTCTTTGCCCTCTGCATTACACACTTGCTACTTATTCTCTCTACTCAACCCCTAGGGCATATACAAATGTCTGCAAGGAGCCCCGAAGGTATTGTTTGATAATGTTTAGAGAGTTTCTTTACAGTAACGTGCTCATCAGGGTGAAATAACAAGCATTAAGGGAGTCTCATGTTGTAGCATTATGAGTTGGTTTCTACTTTGTCTCACATTGACGACACAGAAAGACCTTCACATATTTGTAAGAAGTTTGTCTAAAATACGAGCGAAAAGAGAACTCTGGTAATGGCAATCTGTTGGAGTACTTCCTGTGTTATAACACAATAAACACAGAGCCAACATCGTTTTGTTTAAAATATCTGTGCCTTATTAACATGAAGGAATACCTGTTCACAGACCTAAACAATAACAATGCAACCGTTGACAATGAGATAAAATGCTGCTCTGTCTACAGCAGGTGGGATTTCTTTTATTATCTCTGTGCTATGGAGATGTTACATCTGAAATGATTATGTGAGAGTAAACAGGGATAACCACAATGGAAATGAGATTAAACATCTGAGGTCAGAGATGGTAGCGCAGTAACAGGCCATTTTATACCTAAGAGACAAGCACAATATTGGATTAGCACACTTTGGAGCGCTGATAAATTTCCATAAACGACATGATGACGCACAAGGAACCGTTGTGCATCGGTTGGTCTCTCAGTTGTCGCTCGACTTTTTTATGATAATCAGTAGTGGATCTATTTTTTTTTATCCTCTTATTTTTCTATATCTTTGGGATTCAGTCCAGTTTTAGGACAAACATTTCTAGAAGATCAAACACCAGACTGATAAGGTTTAAATCTGTAAAACCATTACATAAATAGGACTTTTTCAGGTTTAATTACAGACTCTATACTAAAAGTATTTAGGCCTATACCTATCCATTCTGTAGAGATCAGAAACATCTAAATAAGTTGAGTATTATATTTAAAAATACATAAGAAATGCTGAATCACTGCAATACAGAACACAGGCCCATTCCAATGCACTTATCAAATGAAAACATAAGACCTAGTTATTTTCTGGGGCTTAATTTAAGTTATAGTTATGTTTCAAGTCACCATCACAGTGTGCCAACCAATGCCAATTCTTCCCGTGACAAAACTGTGAAAACTGGTGGCTCAAGCTCAACAATTTCACTTATTTTTGGACTGATTGTAAAAAAAAAATCTGGGTTTGCCTAAATACAAATGTAAATACATTTCCAAACAATTAATAAAACCCTGAACAGTGAATATACAAAGTTAAATGTTCAAAGGTTAAATGTCCTATACACAGCTACAGTGTAGCTGTGTAATGAAAAACAGGTTCCTCAAACAATGCAATATAAATATACACTAGACATAAAACAAATCTAAAACGCATCACGATAAGAGAATACCTCGGAAACTACAAAGAGTCCAATCTTGAATTGAATCCACAATATGGTGTTCTTGAAAACAAGTTGAATATCAAAGAAATGCACAATCGTTGTTAAAGAGAATATCACATACAATGAAGCTGAACTTTTCCCTGATTGTTAATAACATTTTATTTCTCATGTCGTCTAAAACAGTAAAGTTATCCTTCCCACATCCACCTATATTCCAGATTTCATTATAAATATTATTCTTTGAGCAAAAACGGGTTAGTTTTAAGAGATTTAGATAAGAAGTTACATTCATGGAGTGACTGATACCATTTCTCCAGACTTGAGGGAGTCACATCTATAATGGAGACGTGTTTTTGCAACATGTAAACATCCCATGTCTTTAACACTGGTTTTCCATTCCTGCACAAAGTCATACTTGTTACATGTTGTGTATGTCATAGAGCTTTCTCTGGTGGATTTGAACACGTTTTATAGCGGAAACTCCCTCCCCTTCATGTCTTTTTACACATGTAACAATGAAACTCTATATACCTATACTCTGTATGACACGTACCAACATGCGTGACAGTATTACAATGTTATCATCCTTAGCTATATGAATGCTTCATATAACTGATCCTGCACATCCATTCTCACTGTTTTACTTCCTGCCACTTGACCCAAATAGGAGTCAATAATTTGAAACGACTTCCACTTTATGGGTCTCTGTGCAGCTGCTGACTTGATCGCTTCTCGTTTTCATCCTTACAGTCGTGAAGTGCAATCTAATGTCCCTTCCTTGGCAGCATCCCCTCTCCTGCAAGGTTAAGGCGAGACATCGATTCATCCCAAATGGATTTTCTTTTCCTTTCCCCCGCTTCAACCTATCAACCTCCTTCACCTAGCACCGACAGCACCAAGGCTCACATTAAACTTAAATTTGAATCACGCTATGCTCGCCGTGTTGATGGCAGTTCTCAAAAACCATTTCCATTTGCAAACTCTTTTTCAATCATGGCAAGGACCAAATGAAGCCAAAACAAATATCAAAATGCATTCAACAGTACAGCGTCTACAAAGCACTGATAGCCAATATGCAAACATGGGTTTCAATGAGGAAATTCTTATCAATATACACTGCCTGGCCAAAAAAAAGAGGTCACACACTCTAATATTTGTTGGACCATCTTTAGCTTTGACTACGGCACGCATTCGCTGTGGCATCGTTTCCACAAGCTTCTGCAATGTCACAACATTTATTTCTGTCTTGCATTAATTTTTCGCCAAGATCTTGTATTGATGACGGGAGATTCGGAGCACTGCGCAAAGTCTTCTCCAGCACATCCCAAAGATTCTCAATCGGGTTCAGGTCTGGACTCTGTGGGGGCCAATCCATGTGTGAAAATGATGTCTCATGCTCCCTGAACCACTCTTTCACAATTTGAGCCTGATGGATCCTGGCATTGTCATTTTGGAACTGAATAACCTGGTCTTTCAGTATATTCAGGTAGTCAGCTGACCTCATTCTTTGGGCACATAACGTTGCTGAACCTAGACCAGACCAACTGCAGCAACCCCAGATCATAGCACTGCCCCCACAGGCGTGTGACCTTTTTTTTGGCCGGGCAGTGTAAAATGGTTTGTTCAAATTGGATGAGATGGGTTTCAAAAGATTAATAACATCTTTGGTAAGAATATACTTAAATAATAAATGTCCTGCTCTGCCTTTGCATGAAAAAAAGATTTAGCTAAAAATATATTTAAAATGCAATAAAAGCTGTTAAAAACAACCAGTGTGCTTTTTGAAATGTTTCCGTGTTAAAGTTATCTTTTTTGTTGTCGAGTATACCACATTTACATTCCACATTTTTTTGTTCTCATCCTCATCGCATTCCACTGAACAAAACAGCAACCAATGGGCTGGAAATGGCCTGTATCATTTTGCGGTCAGTTATATATCTCGTTGATATTTCTGGTTCCAAAAATTCCCAAAAGATGTCTTACTGTATATACAGTCTATGCACTCATATAAAGTTTGGCGTTTTTGTCAGATCATTTTAACTTTTGCTGTCTTTACATGAGAATAATCCCCCAAAGGATATACAGTACATACAGTTATCAAAGCAATCTTTTCATGGATGAAGATTTTATTGTATTTAATCAAAATGATACAGTGTCTGTTCAGCAGCTGTTCTGTCCAGTTGCAATTAATCTGTAAAAAAATAAAGGAAGTCATAAAGGTCGACCGTGCCCATGTCAAGTCAAACATATACACATTTTGCACATAAGAAACTACTTGCTGGTCACTTATTTACTTTAATTGGCAGGGCTGGGGGGAGAGAAATTAAACACTTTGTAACCATCTGTGTCTCCAGGCGAATACCTTACTGAGTGATCTATTTATTCCACTGTGCTCTGTCCTGACTGCCCTTTATTTTGCTTTTTACACCTGTACTTCAAACAGACATTTCACTACTGTACATTATAATATTTTGGTAACACTTTCTATGGCGCCTATTTCTATAAGTCATTATGAACACACTCAATATGTTTACCCCTTGAGATACTTGAAAAGCACATTAGAGATAAAATGTATTATATTGCTATTCTTATTGCAATGCATCAAAATATGCTTATAGCACTGTATACTTTATAAATACTCATAAATGTATTAATTCACTCTGCATTATGGTAATCACAACACATGGTTAAGCATATCTCAATTATACTTATTATATAATGCTTAAAGTATAACCTTCATTGTAACAGGTTGACTAATTGAGTTTTAGATTTCCTTTATCTATCTCTAAACTGCCATTGCATTTATCATTAGAAATTATAAAAACAATGTGTAAGATTCAAGATTCATGATTCAAGAAGCTTTATTTATCCCGAGGGAAATTGAGGAATAAGGTGCTATAGTAAAATTACAACCCAGTTTTGTATTTTCATAATGCTTTATCGATGCGGGCGCCAAAGGTGTTAATTATAGGTAATCAATAAAATACCGGCCATCTTTTAATAATTGTAATATTTATAAGTAATAATAATAATTATTATTTATATATTATTATAATGACTTATTGTAATTTAATCATTATTATTATCATTAAAATGTGCCTGATATTTTTTTATTTTTGATAATACATGTTATTTACAAAGTGATTTTCCTGGAGCTCAAAGCGCTTTCCAAGCAAGTAAAGAAAAATAACAACAAAAGTAAAAATTGCTAAGCTACGTGGAACAGGGGCTAGGGGTTAGAGCAGGGGTGTCCAAACTTTTTTCAATGACGCCCACATACACTATACAATAGGGCTGAGAGACTGTCCTTGAAAATGTCCCAGCGTTGCTGTGCTGTGCAGAGACGAGGGTGTCCAATGTTATTGGCCAGCTGACGGGTCGGTTGGAGCCAGTTGAAACATATGTCAGATATAGCTAACCGTCGTAAAACAAAAAAGAAAAGAAAAAATGTTCAAACACAAACTGATAGTAGGAAAAATTTGCATTTGGAACATTAACACAAATGCTGTGATGAAATGCTGAATGTTGTGTTTTGAGTTGAACACATTATCTTTGGCACAATACTTAACATCCGAGTGATAGTGTTAATGGTTAGCATGTTAGTTTATAACATGTTGCTGCAAGTTTACGGTCCAGCCGAAGAACAACAGGTCCATGGCAATTCACCTTGGCTCACTCGATGGGATGGGATACCATTTATCTCCTGTGGAGTGACGCTCTTTGCGTCAGTTCCGTTATTATCTGTGTTTTTATGACTGCTTTTTTCAGGCTGTTGGGAAATCATTTGTACGTTAGTAAAGGTCAATCGTTTATGAACGGACACACGCGTGAGCTGCAGTTGTCTGCGAAACGGGCCTCTGCAGCGGAGCAGCTCTGCGTAGGCCCTGCGGAAATCCCTGTTGAAGGCTGGATACAGGATTGGGTTAAGAGCTGAGTTAAAATAGCCCAGCCACAGCACCACAGAGTTAAGTGTATTAGGGGGGTTTGTCTTTTCCTTTATGCTCATGCAGGTTAATATGGTGAAGTAGGGGAACCAGCAGATGACAAAAGCCCCCAGAACAGCTACCAATGTCACTGTAGCTTTGTGCTCCCGAGCTATGGCTGCATTTGATGCTGAGCGTGCAAACGATGGAGTGGCAGCACGAATTCGCTTCACCTGCAAAGAGCCGTAAAACAAAGGTTAGAGACACAGATTATGAAAGAAATTCCATCAGCAGCAAGTGAATATGACTGGATATCATTTCAACTAAAATGACATTCACTATTAGAAAAATCATATTTTTTATCGATTTTCCTTAGACGGATGCAAAGATTGACCTTTTACATCGAGCCGGCGCATTTTTTACAGAATAAAAAAAACGAAACACTGACCTGTTCTCGTGCCACTCTGAATATGCAAAGATACATTCCGCACATAAGAAGCAGAGGCAGGTAAAATGAGCCAAAGGCATAAAGGAGGACGTAGTTATTATTCCATTCAAAATGGCAGTAGTGTCCCTCTTTGTCCTCCTCCCCCATGCCCCAGTCCGAGTGCTGCACTCTGTAGTCCACCGTGTTCCAGCCCAGGTGGATGGGCACAAAGGACACTGCTAGTGACAAGGCCCAGATGGTGATCAAGGCCAGTGTCACCCTCAGACGGGTAACTCTCCGGGAGTAGCTAAGAGGAGATGAAATGGCTAAGTATCGGTCCACACTGATGGCCATCAAGGTGAGGATGGAGGATGCACAGAGCAACACATCCAGAGAGATGTAGATGTTACACAGGGCTCCTCCGAGGGACCATTTTCCGCTGCGCAGCTCCACGGTGGCAGATAAGGGTAACACCAGCAGGCCGAGCAGCAGATCCGTAACCGCCAGAGACACCACGAAGAAGTTTGCGATGCGCCACAGTCGACGGCTGAGCCCCACAGCCAAACACACCAGCACGTTCCCACCGATGGTCAGAATGATGAAAGCCACCAAAACGAGCGAGCGGAGAGCCATTGAGATCATGGTCACCTCCCCTCCTTGGAAATCGTTTGCTTAGGAAACAGGCTCAGCAAGGACAGATTACTTTCCCATCAGACACGTCTTTACATGGCTCCTTTGTTTCAAGGTATTCAGGTTCAGTAGTAGATCATTGTGTAAAGCACTTCAAAAAGGCATGTCTTTCCCGAAGTCCCTGGTCTGTTAACACTTTCCTGGTGAAGAAAAAGAACAGTGGTTATTATTTAAAAAATCACATCATAATATTTATACACTTTCATAATTATGCATTTCAAAGTTCATTCATTCTCAGTTCGTAAATCAAAAGGGTTAGGGTTGCACAAAATGCAAGCAGACAAATGTAACTGCTGTGTGTTTGCTATGTAAACTGTTTGAATACATCCCTGAATGGTACTGCTTTAGTCTCAGCATTGCATAAAAGGTCCACATTGATTATCCAAATGAGCTACATCTATGAAAAGATAACTTGTCTAACTTGTAGGTTTTGTTGTGTTGTTTAGCTTTCTTTAATCCTAATCTTTAATATCCCTACAATACAGGTGATTTCTTTATATACATATAAATCCATTCAATCCATCAAGGAAATAATAAAAACAAAAGTTAACTTGTAGAGGTACGCTGGGTAAAATCCTAAGAGTAATACATTACCATTTATAATCATTTCCATATTCAAACACAAGCAACATCAGTAGTACAATCTGTTATTGTTTAACCAGATTCACAACATCTCAGTTTTCCTCATTTAATGACAATGTCGATGTTAGAGCTTTGGTTGACATTTTAAAAGTTATACACTTAAGCACCTAAGCTGACAAATCAGACATGGTCTTATGAACAATACAGAAGGACTGGTTTTGGTTCTAAAGATGGTATATGCAGGGTTTTGGCTGTCACATGAACACTGATCAGTGGTATAGTTAGAGATAAAGGGAATAGGCCTCAATATAAACATATAATGAGGTGGTGGAGCTGATTCCTAGAAAAGGGAAAATGTACTATAGACAAAGAGAGATACAACATCTCAAGAAAGTGTGGGCTGCGCAATGTATTGCATCACTCTCAGGCTAATTCAAGAAAAGATCTTAAAAAACGTTCAAACATTCTGCCACAGTCTTAGGGGTAAAGTAAACAAGAAAAATTTTTCCTGTTTATCCAACCACTTCCAGAATGTTAAGGACACACATTTATTTTCCCTGATGGCTTTGCATCCACAAATAAAGCCTTTCTCTATTTACAAGTGGATACACCCGTTGAATATCAAAGTGTGTATAAAAGAGTAAAATATGATCCATCTGGAGCACCAGACTGGCATTTTACTGTGAGGTCAAAGCTCCATCTGTCTTGCTTTAAAGGGAAGCTTAACAATTTCATTTTTAAATTAGACTGCATCTAAAAATGACAAATCCTTTTACCAAATGCAACCTCAAACAAGAACTTTTAGCAACAGCAGATATTATGTTGTATGATATTTAATATATGTGTATGTTGCTTTTGCATCACCAGCATGCATTGCATGTCATCTGCGGATATTTGTAAAGAAACCTTAAGGGTTACTTGAGATGTAATGTCATAAAAATGTACAGTACATATTCAACAGCTTATTCTATACAGTGAGGTCAAGTTTCAAAAAGTGGTCGCACAACAATGAAATTGCTATTATTGGAGCTGGGATCATCAAACATTTATACAATTGGGCTCATTGAATATGTTATAGTCTCAGCTTTCTAGCCGTACCACATTTATGCAATTCAAAACATTTTCAGGAAACCCATCATTCACAAACAAATTAAAGCAAAAATAAAACCTTTGTACTATTTGCAAAAGAATGCATGGTTTCTGTCCCAAAGTGCATTGGAACAGCATACACTTGGTTGGTCAGTAGAGGAATGCACAAGCTGCTCTCAGTCCTTAATTTGGAGCCTACAAGTGGTCGGAATAACCTGCAATCATCTCAGATACTTTAGACATTTCTCTTAAATAAGGATTTTTACGTTAATTGAGCCAATTTGGGAAGACTTTTCTTTTCTGACCTTATTTTTATTTAACCTTATCAATTACACTTTTTTATTTAAAGTAACATTTGTGTACACACCTTCCGCATCTGATAACATCCTACAATGACAATCAAGAGGCTTTGTTTAACTTGGCAAAAACTTTACGTTTTTTATTTTTATATGGACTGGACCGCACCTCTCAATCTAAATTAGTTTCTAATACTCAGTGATAAACATGCAATATTTGATAGTCATTAAAAAGTCCAACTTTATGACCCCTGTTCAACAAATAAACTGCTTTCTCTTTCATGCTTAGTTTATTCTTTATATGTCAAATTTATGGTATCTACAAACATAATGACGAACAGATTGCGGGGTTATTTTGTTTTATGAGAGTGCTTGTGACCCATTCAGGGTTTTCCAAAAACAATCACATTTGGTGACGTGCTGGCTGACTTTTTGTTGGTGAATTATGCAGACAATACTTAAGGCGGTAGAAAAGTAGGGTGCTGCAAACTACAATTTGCGTTATTATTAAAAACAGTTCATTTATGTCATTATTTACTCCTAAAAATTTAGAATTAAACCTTGATCAAAGACAATCAGGACAGCATTGTGTTAATTGTAGTAAATATAAAATACAACAGTCCATCATGATATATTAGGTATCTAAGGATACACACATTTATTTAGAATAAGTGCAATAACAATTCAGATGTTAGCATTTATGTAACACTACTATAGGTAGATCATGATCAAATGGGTCCCTGGGCACAGATATGTAAAAAGACCACCTTGCTAACTAGAAGGGTCTAATTGTTCATCATTTTGCATCCCATTGTAATCACTCTGGATTGATTTGTAGTTGTTTTGCGTAATTCTGTAGTCATTTTGCAGTGGAGCGATTGTTTTACTCATTTTGGTCTTTTCGCATCTTTGGAGAGGTTAAGAATATTTGTTTAATATTCCATTTCTAATTTTCATGTTGTGTTATATATGTTCACATTGAATAATGTTTGCCCCCTGATCAAATATAAAAGTACAAAAAGAAAGTCATCTGCACTACAGACTTTTTAAGTACCAGAAACGGCAAGCATTTCTGTGAGTTTTAGCTTTTCTCAAATAAAAATGTTTAACTTGTTTCCTCAAGCTAATAGTTGAATAATTTATCGGAGCATAGTTTCAGTTGTACCTGGCCATTCAGGGAATTCAAGGTTTTAATGTTATTTAGTCAAAAGATTGCCCTCAGGGATGAACACTTCTTGTTTCCATGGTGACATTGGGTTGTTCATTACTGACAGAGTTTAAATCGAGTTGCGGATCTCGTCAGCTTGCTGCTCCTTGATGCTATGAACCAGGCTTCACTCAGGTCGAGGATTTAATACTGAACACAAATACAAGCCATGTTTCTCTCCCCTTTCATATTGCCTTGTTGTAACAGGCTTTATCAGGTGAAACACAACACCATTGTTCCATGATGAGAACCTGAGATCTTTTTAAATTTCATTGAATAATTAATAAAAAAAACCCAGACAGTCAGAAGCCTCTTTTACACATGCACTGCAAACCTGAAGCTAGAATTACCTTGCAAAGCTGTATGGGAAAACACAATAGTTCAAATTATTTAACTGGACTTTAAAACCGATTAGACCGATTTAAACAGATTAACCCCACCAGTACAAAGTCTGTGTAATTGAGCGATGTGTGAACAGAGCCGCCCATTGTAAGGTTTTTTTTAGAGCGAGTGGTTGGTCTGTTCTATTGCAGCTGGTGTAAATGGTAAAACAAAATAAACACATTTGAGGGTGAGGAACATTTCTGAATGGAGTGACCCGTTTCTGGAACCTCAAGCTGATAATGAAATTGTCCGACAAGTTCAATAAATGGTAAATTGTTCTTGACCAAAATACAAGCCCGCTACGTGACCATAATGTAATACGCTTCTTGTCTTGCCTCCTGAACGTGTTACAAGGTACCACCCCTCACCTAACCAAACAAGTTACACTTACAAAATTGTGCCGATATTATTCTCCAGTAACTTTTCAGAGCTCATGTGAAAGTGTTAAAAAATCGAATTTACCGTGGAAGAGGGTACATTTGAGAATGAGAAAAATGTACCAGAAATCAATCATGTAGTTGCATGACTAATCATTATTGTTAAGTAATATTGACTGTTTTTGCAATACGCAGCATCTGTTTCTGTTTGGCATCTGTTAATGATAGAGGTACTGAATATCTGTTCACAAAAGGATAGAGAACAGGTCGGGAATTTAAAAAAAGACACTCAACATCATTGAATACATCAAGTTAAGCTGCTCTAGTTTATGAGTCAACAATAAGGCAAAACATCCGGCTGGAACCACACAAGGTGTGCCAGCAGTTCAACAACATGGAAAACGTGAAACCACTGAGAGTAATATTGTAAAATCTGTTGGCAATTTTCCAAAGTCACATCCAAGGAGAAGATATATGATTTGTGAGTAGAACATTTTTTATCCTTGCCTTGTCCTCTTGAGCTTATTGAAATATATCTCCACTGAAGAAAGACATTTTTTATCCCATTAGCTTATGAAGGATGTGCTGTTTGCATTAAGCAGACCAGTAACATCTTTTAAAGAAACCTAGACCTAATTGCCTTGCAGAAGACTGGAAAACTCCCACAGGATCGCTAGTAATCATATTAATAAGATACACCGTCTCGTTTTTACTGTTATAAGTCAGCGGGAAATACTGATGCAATTAATTAAGTTGTACAACATTCAACTGTGATTTAAATACAGATTAAACAACCAAGAGTCACTATCGTACCAACAATTCAGAATAGAAATGGAAGATAATACTTCAACTACATACTATAGACCTGCATGACCGCAAACACATTGGATCAATCTTTAAGAAATGAATATTGGACGTAATGTCACATAAAAATCTAAAAACATACCTGTGGCCCCACTTCGACATGTTCAAAGTGGTTTCAACTGAATAACAAACTCACCATCCAATGAAACCGTATTTTTCTAACACTGAAAAAATTATCTTACAACAAATGCAAAATCATAACTTGCCTTGAGAATAACTTTACTGCACTGGAGAGTACTGCTGGATCAAGACTAAACCACCTACCTGCAGGCTCACCAACATCATGTAAATGTGTAACCAGAGAAAATAAAAACGACTCACTAAACAACACATTCAGACTTTTCTGAATTTAATTTCCTAAAAAAAAGTATTTCAAATGGTGTTGACTCACCTCACATTGTTGGTCTGTCCGTGTGATCCCAGCCTTCGTCGGAGAACATGAATGATCCCTCTGTTTCCTTGATCCTGCTTGAACTTATTTCTCTCTCTCTCTCTCTCTCTCTCTCTCTCTCTCCTCTCTCTCTCCTCTCTCTCTCTCTCTCTCTCTCTCTCTCTCTCTCTCTCTCTCTCTGTGTGACACATGTAACCTATTGAGTGCTTTAACTCCCTCTAGTGCATACATTTGTCGATTGCTCATGCGCATTGTCGCTGTCGTTAGGCCTTAGATTATTTGATATAACAAGGGTATTGTCAAATTTGAAGGGGCTCAACGGTATCTCAAAAGATTAGGATTGCATTTAATAAAACAAAGATTTGTAAGAAGCACTCAATATTGTATCATATCATCATTTCTTTATTACTGGATCAATGGGATATTTTCATTCAAGACCAAAGTTGACTGACAGGTTGTTGCTAGTATGGTGAAAAGTCCAAGCGGCAACATAACGGCACACATAAACAAGTTTGGAGCGTCGAACAACAAACGGTTCTGGTCTTTGAAGCGTAATAAATTAGACTTTATTTAAGGATAGCCCCTTCTTTGACGTGCCTACTAATACTAGTCATTACACCAGTCATCATAGCCGATACGTCTATGGTTAGTCAGAGTATAATTATGATTGTTTTCTTTTTGTGATTAATGAATTACAAAGCACAGCAATAGTCTCTTATTTAGGCTTAAGGAGGGATTTTTATTAATCTGCTATGTCCTCAGATTAACTCGCCTCACTGACATAGTACTACTTAAGAATTGACTTAAACCAAGAGAGTCACCCCTCCTTTAAGTGCATATTATGGGGTTTATTTAAGAATTCAGTCTGGAAGATTTGTGTGGATGTTGACTGGGAAGTTAATTTCCTCAATCCAAGAGGGAGCCATAAAATACCAAATATAGGGAGAGGAGAAGGCCTGAGAATCAGCGAGGCTGGCAAGACTATTTGTTCAACTGGAAATAGCAGTCGCTTCATAAAACTGAACAGGTCCTATGAGGGTAACAAAGACAGATTTCTGAGGTGGAGAATGAATGAAGAATATTGAGTAATAAATAAACTCAGAGCAATGGGATGCATTGGTCCAGAATTAAATGTTTGGTAAGCAAAGCCAGAAGATAGGAATCTTGTTATTTTAATCAATAGATTCTTTTTTAACAAACGGATGAAAAATGGACCATGATTTGTATTATCTCTTTTTTGTCACTTTCTATTTAGCTTGAAAGTTGAATTACGTTTATTCAAGGTGTGTTACCTGCAGAAAGAGACTCAACATGTCTCACAGCCACAACAAACTATACAGTAGCAAGTTTTAAACAATAAAAAATACAAATAAATCATTAAAAAAGTAGTATGAGTTTGTTACAAATGTAATTTCATTTTTGACCTAAATGATAATGAAAACAAGTTAAGATTGCTTCATATTAAGAATTTATAAAAGTTAGCAACTAGCGCTTAGCAGAAAGTTTATCTATTTTATTTACCAGCATTTCTATTTCATTTGAACAAAAACTGTACATGCAAAGTACCTTGAAGCCAAAACATTTATATCATGCACCTAAATTGTCACAAAACATTAAGCATTTCTGTTTTTTTTGGTTCTTTGTTGACTGTAAACATCTGACTCATTTGTTCCACCTGCTGGACATCAGAGTGAATTATGGTCAATCTGAATTGCAAAGCAGTAAGATAGAGAGCCAACATTAATAATACAATTTAACGTCGTGTTACATGGGCCTTTTTTGTCTTTATAGAGTACTTTGATACCGTCTCAATTATTGACAGAAGGAGCTGTTTATGTGTAATTCTGGTGAGCAGGATGTTAGATTGTTCTGGCCACAGCATAAGACTCTTCTCCATTAATAACAGGTTTAAGGACCTTACGGCTGTGTTGTCTGTCAATCATCCTCATTACACGGGTGTACTAACATTATGCGAGAGAGCCTGAAGTGATGCTTCTGACTAACAAGCTTCTTCCTCACTCTTTCAAGGTCGATGGTCTGGCCTGCTTTGTGTTGCTGTACGGCTAAATCAGAGTCTTCTTTTATCATCGAAACTGTCTTGTTAATCAAATAGAAAAACAACATTGATCCTGGCTGAAAAAAAACAAGATAAATGATTTGTGAAGGGAAAAACCTAGTTAGCAATGAAACACATTCTTGAGGATACATTCTGATCCTTTGATTTTCATCTATTTCTCTCACTCTGTTAGACGTGTAAAATGGATTCAAATAGGTTTTAATTTTATTCCTAATGAAAAATGTTTCTACAGTTGTTAGGGGGATTGCATTTAAATTCCCCATCAGATAAATTCTATTAACTTTGGTAATTTTCATGATTTCAAATCGAGCACCATAAAAATATCAATACTCTGGTGTACAATATAGAACTAAGGACATTCCCAACAGCTTTTGCTGTAGTTTTTGTTTAGTGAGCGCTAGAAGTTTAAGTAGTTCAAATATACTGTGAAATAGTTGAACCCAAACAAGACAACACTGTGGTACTAAATCACTTTGTAGCGAGGCCTTAAAGCAAACACTGCCTTATTGTCTATGTACTCTCAATGGGACCATAATGTACAAACAAACATTATGCAAGCATAGTAGGCCGATTACCTTGCGTAAAGCAAGGAGTAAATAGCGTGACTGACTGGTTGGCTCAACTATAGCTGAAAAAAAACTGCTTTAAGTGAAGTTTTGTCGGATCATGTCGGTCAGAAAAGTTTTAGTTGTTCCAAAATGCCACACTTGAGCGTGGGGTGCCATCATCACGAAAAGGGAAATGCAGTAATTGCTTTAATGTGGCGATAGCAGTGCGCTATTTCAGACAGTCTCTGCTGGAAGGCAGAGTAGTGTTGCACTCATGTGTAGGCTGCACATCAAAAAAGAAAGAAAAAGTTGTGTGAAGAAAAGAAAGAGGAAAATTCAAACACTGCCTTCTCTATCACCTCCACACAGCAGTGTGAAAAACGGATCATAGGCTTTTGAGAACTTACCCCTCATTACAAAAGTGACCTGAAACAATTGCTATTGTCTTCAACTTTCAGATGCAGTAAGTACTTTGTTGACATTTAGATTATGCACTGTACGTTTAAGGACAGGAAATAGGGTAGAAGTGGGATACCTGATGGGACTGGAGGCATACAGATGGTGTAATACAAAACTCAATAGCATGACTAAACAAACATACACATAACATAAATAGCCCAAACTGCAGCTGTCCTTCCATGTATAAATTGTTTTTTTGACATATCTAGGGTATATTTCTTCTTGTTGATGTCATTTGGTTTCATTATGTTGTTCCCAGTATGTTGCTTGATCCTTGTCCGCCCAATGAATTTCCCTAAGGGGCAATGAAGGAAGTTATTATAAGATTTGAGATGCTTTGCTTGACATTTTTCTCTGTAAAACTATTTATAAAGGGGCAAAGTATTACTTTGAGATGTTCTCTGTTGACTAAACACAACAAGGTGATATCTGGAGATAACGCTATCATTATTACAAAGATATTTAAATTGTGCCCTATGAAAGTCAGATTTGTGCCACCGTCCTCCCACTTTTATTATTCTTATCAGTGTGGCTCCAGTGTTCAAAATAGCGTTAGAGAGAAGAATGGAAATTGTTATGCGTGTTATGCAGGATTATTAGGCCAAATTATACCACGTTCAAGGCCACAGAAAAGCCCCAGGCAATTGCCAGCTCTGTTGTAAAAAAAACTTCAGCCAGTGCTCTCTCCTTCCTCTTCCATTGTGCTCTGTCATATTACATTTCCATCCCAAGGGAAGACAATCCCTGACATCTCAGCGGATTACTGCTCCTCAGCCCCTCTGGAGGACACTCGACCCTGAGAGGAGGAGCAAGAGTAAAACCCCAATCTACCCTTTCTGCCCTCCTTCACTCCTCTCTGTCCCCAAGGAAGACTGCCACTGTGTCTCCACGTCAAAATGAGTCATTAGCCGTGTCTGCAATTCCAACCAGCAGCAATGTTTCCATATGGCGAAGCAAGGTAAAGTCTGTTGTGTCTATATTTAGTAGATATAATGGCGGGAAAGAGGTAGTCTATAAATAATCAACGGATATAAACAAACAAACAATACTGACATGGGAACTGAAAGGATCTGCATAGTATGACTGACCGGAAACTTGGCACGGCTGCTGAATTTTCTTGCCAAATTAAGTACGCATCTTTTTGGTCCACATATAATGAGGTCACAAGGCCACAAGCTGCTAATTTAAGTGTGCTCTCCTGACAACCATACTGCTGTGTATCCTGACCACCCCATGATATCATTTAATTGCATATTACCCTCGTACAGAAAATTGTCTTGCTGTTTCACAAACACAAACTTGTTCTCTAAATTTTAACATTACCATTTCAAATATAACACATTATTGAATTTACCAAATGGGATTTCAGGTAAGGAGCAACTTGCTGCATATTATCCTGATAGCTACTAAATGAACCAACGACTTGATTCATGATACTAATTTTAAAATGATTTGATTCATAACAAAAAATGACCATATTGTTTCCAGTAAGAAAAAATAGTCTGTTCCGCAGTGTGCCAATGGCTGCTATGACAGTAATGTAATCTAAAATGATGGCAGCACTGATTGATGTTTTCTGTAACTGTCCAAGTCTGTTCACATTTTCTTTTCCATTAACAAGTCTTTTATTTACTGCCAGAGCCGCTACCGTGTTCCCTTTAGTGTTTACTTCCTGTCTGTCTTCTTCTGCTGATGTATCTGACGTCCAGTGCTCTTTCATTTAAACTCTTTTTTTCTCTTGTTCTCTTTTTCTTTACTGGGGACAGTTTTGCCATAACGACTCAAAAGTTTTGTGCCCTCCAAAAAAAAAATATTAAAATGAATACTAAAAAGTATTCTGTGGTGTTCTCCAAATGATGTTAAACTAATGTTTGTTGTCTACAGCTGAAGTAACATTTACCTGACTTAATTCTGCGGATTTATGTGACTGCTGGACATCAGACAGACAGACAGACAGACAGACAGACAGACAGACAGACAGACAGACAGACAGACAGACAGACAGACAGACAGACAGACAGACAGACAGACAGACAGACAGACAGACAGACAGACAGACAGACAGGAAGTAAACACGAACAGGAACACGGTATGGGCTCTGTAGTGTTTAAGCACTTGTTAGAGGAACAGAAACTGTGAACAGACTTGGACAGTCACAGAAAACATCAATTAGAGCTGCTTTCATTTTAAATGAGGTTGATGTTGTCTGAGTTCCAGCTGTTCGTGCGCCGTAACAGAGTTTTGTTTTTGTAGAGGAAGCAATACGATCATTTTCAAGTCAATAAAATAATTTCAATTAATATTGGCAGTCAAGTTGTTAGTTTGTTAGCATGTGGCCGTGTGATAGGCGGGATAATGTGCAGCGAGTTGGAGTCCGGCGTGAACAGAGGGGTCTACCTCTGAAGAGGTAACCTCTGAAATGTCGAAATAGACCACTCAGAATTGAGTATTCTACTAAGCCATGTAATAATAAATGTTAAAGGTGCCATAGAATGCATCTATCTGGGATTTTAAATTGTTCTCTGATGTCTACAAAGAAGGTATATGACTTTGGTTGATCCAAAAAATGTCCAGATGCGGTTTTACAGGCCCATTTACAACCCTATGATTTGGTCCTAGAATGAAACAAGCTGAATTGTCTTATTTGGGGCTCATTTAAATAATTATGATGAGCTCTACTCTGATTGGCTGGTTTACAAAGAGCAATCCATGGCTGCCTCAGAGCCCACAGAAGTAAGTGAAGTTCGCAAAACTGTGAGGGATGAACCATGGAGGCTATTGGCATCCAACCTTACATGTTTGAGCATTTATCAGAGGAGGAAACCGATGAATTTGAAGAACAGCAGCTGGTCGGAGATTGGAGAGCAACGTTACGGAGTGGTAAGTGCTAGCGTTAGTGTTTCCAGTAGCGGGGGAATGCAAATGTTGGGGCTGGACTATCGTGTGTGACGTCACACACAGGGATTGTTGTAATTTGCCGGTTTTGCAGCTGTGATATGCATAATCATGATTTGCACGTGAAGGAGGAAAAAATGGTGTTTGAGGTTCACAGTATGTCAGTTCAATGTACCGAACTCTCCTCATTCAACTATGCCAAGGTAAATACAGTTTTCCATTCTATGGCACCTTTAAATGATCTTCTATAACACTGGTGTATTGGTTAATCATGGCATAAGCACAAGCATTCGTGTACTGTTGCTATAATCAAACAAGTGAATACAAAAAAACGATTTTCAATATCAACAACACAGGACAAGTTGAATAAACAGTGCCTCAGTCAAAAGAATTCCACACAACTCGATAGTTAGTTAGCAGAAATAAGTGTACTGTTGTGTGACTTCAAATAGAATAGTTCTAAATATTTCCTAATTCAGACCATATACTGACACGGTTTGTAAGATGCCAAAACTATCAGCGACTCCGCTAGATTAAGGCTGTAATTATACAGCTCTGGAAAAAATTGAGACGACTTCAGCATTATCAGTTTCTCCGGTTTTACTATTTATAGATATGTCTTTGAGTTACTTGATTATTTATTTTTTAATTGTATTCTATAAACTACTGACAGCATTTCTCTTTGGTGGAATTCAACTGGAATGGCTGTCATACATGTAGAGATTGAGATTTAAGAAAAATGTGGAGTGGTCTCTTAATTTTTTCAGGAGCTGTATATGGCAAGCAAAGAATCCCACTTTGTACCCCACTGGTATATTCAGCCTCGTAAAAAAGTGCGTAAAATAGACTATTTGCATCAAACTTTAACATCATTTTATGTGGTTTTCTCACAAAATATAAAGGAAAAAAGAAGTCATCCAAGAGCTACCGTTCCGTTGTTGACATGCAAGAGGTTTACTCCTCCGGAGACGCAGGAATTACCAATTAGCACTCTGGGTGTCAACGCAAGGTTATAAGTGTATAGTGCATTTCAGAGCGTAAAGCATCATCATGATGACACTGTCAGAGTTCATTTAGAGAAAGCAACTGACACTAGTTCTCACACTTACTTGCCAGACGACATTTAAAGAATAACAATCCAGATATAAATTGAATTGAGTTTTCAAAGCTTATATTAAGACCAGAGATTTAAGTCTGTACAATCAAGTTAAAAATGTAGTACAATATATTTATTAGCATCCTGTAGACGTAATAAATTACACTTCACTATGCTGGAAATTGGAATAACAGGCACAGAATGTCTGTCAGTGCACAGCAGGATGCCCTGGGAGAAAGAGCCTTGCAGTGGAAATGAGTTAGTCCGTTCTAAAACTGTCTCACACAATATAAACTGCCAAAAAAATATTCAAACAAAGAATATTTACTACGTTTACCTCAAAAAGACCATTTACATAATTAATGACAGAAATAGTATCTCTTTGCAACTTTTCCTAAATTCAAAAAGCACAGGACACTTTCAGGCAAAAGGCTCTTGGGTAAAACAGCAACATTTGATGCCTTACTGAGTTGTCAAAAGATAAGCATATGTTCTACTGGATTAAAAGCATGCATGAATCATTGGTGCCACATACAGCTTAGTGTGGTGCAGAAATGCAAAAAAATGCAAATCAACACCAGTGGCCTTTTCAGGATACTGTTTGTGTTTGTCAGTATGCAGTTTGAGTAATTCAATGCGGCTCTAGGAGAGGAAACCGTCGTTCCACCACTTTGGCACCAGACTGAAATATTAAAACAGTTTTGAAACATTATTCACATTATCATTGAAAAATAAATAGAAAGATCACAATGTGATTTTTTAAGTGGATCTGTAAACCAATTACATTTTCATTTGTAGTCTCCATTTGTAGACTGTAATATCTCTGCATACAATAATACTTAATTCAGAACGATATTCATACATATTTTGCACTTTGGGTGTTGTGCCAGTCAATATTACGATTCAGATTACATTTGGACACCTTCCCCACAGGATTACTCATTGATTCCAAATACGTACAAAACTGATGACATGCCCATCAGCCTCAGCTGCATTTAATGTCCATTAATAAGTGCAGCTAAAATAAAAAAATAACTAAACATAAACATTTCTGGTTCCCTTTTGTAGTAAGAAGCCTGAAATAAGGTCTGTAGTTTACACAAGCTCCAAACATAAAACATTAAAAAAATTCCGGACATAGAATACGTCAGTAAATACTCCGTTTGTGAACATGCAAAGCTTTTATATGTCACAAAGACAGTGTTTGCTAACAAGTGACTAAAAGATGCTTCAACTTCATCACACCGACACGAGACCGCCGTCAGCGTACTGGCGGTGATGCGCAGTCACAGAGCTTTTTTTTTGCAATATACTGAAAGCCAATCGGGAAATTCCATGCATTCTTTTCAAGGGAGCCCTTTGCGATGCTAACCTATCTCGGTCGGCCTACAAAAATATGTCATCACTGCACCATTTAAAATTAGCATGTAGCTCACAGCTTCACAGAGGCTGGGAACTTTTTTAATCAGTGATACATTAACTCAAGTAAAATCAATGACTATGAGAGAAGAAAAACAAAGCTGTTCGCTACCCCACTTCAAAATAAGACCTTGAAACATGAAAACATTAACCTCTATTTAACCAAGCGTTGAAAGCAACGTACACCAGTCCTGTTAGAGACAAAGTCACATACTTGTCTGCTCAAATGTTTACCTCAAAGTCTATATGGCTGCGTACTGCAAACTACAAAACCAGTTAGTATACTGCCTACTCAATACACAATTTCATATGCCACTACTAGCAGAGTATTCACACTGAAATCAATAAATCAATACATTATCTCCTCATCACGACTCTACCAATCAAAACGTTTGAGGAATACGATGACACATCGCACTCTGACATAACACTATACTATGATAGGTACATGACCATTAAAAGCACTTAATCATATTCATAATGCTTTATCACAGTAATCATGACACATTTTAAATTGACTTCAAAGATAAAGCATCTTATAACATCAGAATGGCTCACTGACATTTCTTTTTTGGCAAGGATCAGAAATTGACCCATAAAATACAGCTAGATTAAAAAACCTTATTTCTATTTTAAGTCAGTTGATTAAGCTCTTTCAGAAAAATGTAACATTTGTGAAATGTAAATGTCCATCATTGTTTGAGTTGAACAAATACATTACTTTTACCAAGTTGTGTGTGTTTTTCTTGCAAACAATTGATTTATTAACTTCAAACCAAACAATGACCCCCTACGGTTACATCCAGCTTTTAATGTTTTATATCTCTCATACTAAATTGCATGATAATTCATTTTAACCTTTATTATAACGCTTCAGCTCTTCGTCATTTTTCACACACAGGTACTGTACAGCTTATTTAAGCTTGTGAGCTGGCAGCTACCCATTACATTTATGCAGCGGCTGGTGAGAGCCGTTGGACCTCAACCAGACGGACCAGTGAACCAAAATAATGAGCTGAGGGCTGCATGGAGCTGCAGACTCTGGCAGTGCTTTTCAGTGGTGTTGCCAGTGCAATGTCTAATCTTTTCACCTAACTGGGAGCCATTTGATTCAAAGTTAATATCAGAATGTCACATAATAGAGATGAACGTTTTCCAGCTGGATAGTTTGAACTGTTACGTCACAGAACAGCCGCACCAGCTTTATTAACCACCAAGCAGAAAATGGAAACATGTTTTTGAAATAAAAACTTAAATGCATTTGCTTTTTATACATTTAGTATGCTAATAAAATGTGTGGTGCATACTTGTTACATATAAACTTAAGGAAAATGGTCATTTTACATACAGGCATGGTACTTTTATAATGTATTCTGGAGCATCCTACCCTTTTTACAAGTTACATGTGATAAGATAAAGCTACATTTTTCACACATAAGATACAGAAGTATCTTAGAAGTATGTCTGACAACTAAAGGAAAATTGCAAAACAATAAGCAGGGGTGAATCTGATCCCTTACAAAGTGTATTTTGCTACCACAAAAACTTTAAACTGAAATATCTCGTGGCTGTATGACGGGCAGTATGCAAGCCCAAAAGCATTTGTGAGACATTCAAAGCAGGTTTAAATTGATCAAACATGTAGGAGGAAAAAAACACTTAAAGCAAAGGAGGAAAAGCTACTTTAACAACAGTGCTAAAAGGCGCAGTTCTAGAGAGTTGTGCACACCTTAAGTGAAATAGCACAATAGTTTCATGCCTGAATGGTGCTGAATCCTCTCCTGAGGCATAAAAGACATGTTAATATTGATCAAGTTATTTCTCTTTAAAAGAAGCAATACAATCACGTTGTAAATTGTTCTTCTCTACCTCCATGGGAATTACATTAACAGCTACAGGGAGTTTGAGAACTGATATTAAATAGAAATACCCATTTTGAAATCGAACTCTTTAATGTTCTCATAGACGACAAGTAGTTCCATTCTGTGTGAAAGACATTCTCTAATATAGAACACAAGTGCAATATGTTTTCTGGCCCCGTTTATGTTTTGTTTTATAGAGCAATTTGTCTTTGGCTCTAGGACTCTAGTGCAAAGAGGTTGCTGCAATATTGTTTAGCAGAACCACTTTTCAAAATTGGCAAGTCTGTTGGCAGAGAGCTGCAGAATCTCAGCAGAGCTCTTAAGTCCAGAATGTAGAGCTCTCTGCACAAGCAAGCAAGGACGCTTCTTCATCCCATTTTCTACATTTCTAGCTTGTTAGTAAGTTTCACAGAAATGCCACTCTGAACATGACGTAATGTAATAGGATCTAGCTTTACTGTAAGCAAGGTGGAGGTATTGCTTATACAGAAAAAACGTTAGCACGTTAGTAGGTCAAAGCAGTCAAACACCAAAGCAGCAAGGCCTGCCAGACCATCATTTCATTTCAGTCTTTGTTTTCACAAGAACATCAAAAATGCTTTTATTTGAATGAGTTAATGGAAAGTATGGAAAAATAGAAAATCATAGAAAGGGGATCTGCAAACTGCAATTTCTTTTAATAAAGGCGTATTGATTTATTAACTGCTGCAGCTGATAGTTAACTTTCTAAATACACCAATTTGCTTTACAATGTTAAAATATAACTTTATTTTAAAGGGTATTTGATACTTCTACTCCACCACGATTCAGAAGCAAAAAGGGTTTGACCTACTGCATTTACTTGATATCTTTAGAAGCTTCAAATTAGGATTAATAATGCAAGATACAGTCGACATATCATCTATCATGAATTATTAAAAAGTTAAACTAAACTTTACACAGCAGTTAAAGAAATAGCTGCAACATTAAATGAAGATACTTAATGTTCTGAAATGGTCCATTCTGCATTATGTCCAACGCTACTTTTACTTTATTGTACTAAAGTGCATTTTGATAGTAATTATTTTGTACTTTTACCTAAAATGCATTTTAAAGGAAGGACTTGCTGTATTCAAAACGTGGTATATATATATAATATATATGGAGGTATATAAGATAAATAATGAACTTGTGGTTGAATATAGTTCAGGCATCATGTCGAGCTATATCATGTGACAGCTATGCATCTGTCGGGCTGTTTGCAGAGACTTACTTTTAGCCGAGAAGCTAATTGTTGTGCCATCCCGAAGAGGGCCCAGCTGGTGCGATACTGTATCCGTTCGCCGTTTCAGGAGCTTTGTAATCCAGTCTTTAAGTTCACCGTCTTTCTGGAGACTTTAACATAATTCCATCATGATAAATCGAGCAATAAATGCCTTCTGTCATTTGTTAACCATTGTTCCGCGTTGAAATCAGTTCTAGCTGTTTTTAGCTTTAGCCGTCCTCTAACAGTTCCTGATTTCTATGATTGAGTCTGTCTACCAATCACAGGCTGTGGTCCTGATTGTGTGAAAGCTCTAAAATATTTGCTCAATGGAAAAAACAGCTTGATAATAAAGATATAACTTCATGAGAGAATACTTTATAATACAACTTCTACATTTAGAGGAAAAGTACTTTAAAATGTTGTGCTGTGATTGTATTACTTACAGGCATCAGAAAACAGTTACTAGACATTAGACGTTGGGTAGACTGAGTGGTCTGATATAAAAGGCTCTTTAGAAAGGCATAACGTACATATCCTACACATACAGTATACATTTACAGTCTGAGATCTGTAAACAAACTTTGAGTAACATTTGAGGATTTCTGAAGATATTTGGCCATTTCCTAAACACTGCAACTTTGTATGCATGCATGCATGCAAAAAATGAAATTGTTAAATGAACCTTTTTGGCAAATCTGTGCTTCCTTCATGAGGCTACAAGGCTGTCAGCTGCTATGGACCCTCTTTTCCCTCAAGCACCATTTGCAAGAATGTCATTTTCAGTTTCAGAAGTATTTCCTCTCAGCTTCATTTTAATTAAAGCACTTCCAAAGTATTTTCAACTCAAACGTTGATATGACAATATTACTTAGCTTGTTGTTCAATATACAGTTTACAATACATGTGTTTCTCTTTTTCCCTTTCTTCCCCTGAACTCTCTAAATCTCATATCCCTTGCATCGATAATTTATGAAGTTTTCAGTGGAACCGTCCAAAAGGTTTTGTTTCATGTTGCTGTTCTTCACTTTTTATGTTCATTTGCCTGTGTGTTCATGTGCACATGGACATTTTGAATTTGACTCACGCTTCATTGCAGTCTTTCGTCATGTCATTGTTTTACTCCGAAACCTTTTATGAGGCTCAGATTGTTTGGGGATTTGGAGACCATCAGCACAATTGGCAAAGGCATAATGAATGTTTTTCTATTTTCTCCACTTTCGTGGTTAGTTTGCAGTTTAAAAAAAGGTTGAGATGCACTGAAGCTGTACATCTCAGCAGATTACATATATAATTCATAAAGGGAGGTTTAACATTCTAAATTAAACAAAGCTCTGGAAAAAATGAACAGATTTACAGACAAACAAACAGTGAGTAAATTCCCATTTATTTTTACATTTCAAAATGATTCCATTGAAAAACTTGTTTTATGCTGCGCATTTAATCTTAACAAGCAGGCAAGAGGGACAGATAAAGGGGAAATGTAACATCAACTAGAATTTATGGTGCATTAATCATAAAGGTGAATAACAGAATCTTTTATGTAAAATTACATAAAGAAATGTGTGGCTGGGGTTTGCCCGTACATTTAAAGCAGGCATATTGACAACAAAATCACAGTAACTTTCAAAAGTGAATTACGGATGATACTAGCTGAAGGTCACAAAGATAAGGGGTACAAAATAATGTTTATAAGCTTTGACAATGTGCAGGAGATTGGAACTCATCTGGGTAAGAACCAAATCCAGAGTAACCTTATTCTATGGGTAGGAAAGGAGTAGTCAGAGTCCTCTGCACAGGCTTCTGCTGGTCACTTGAAACACAGGCTTATGGCTATTAAACAGCACACAGGTATTTTGGAGAGGTCTACACTTGCTGGATTTTCCTGGGTAGCCATTTGAACAGTGTCTTGCACAGCTTTTTGCTTCTCACCTTTGACTTTGTTAAGTTCTTAATGATGATATTTCTGAGCAGGCTGAAGTTCAGGGGAGGGGATGAGTGCGCCTGGAAAGCATTATTTCCTTTTGATGAAAGGTTCAGAACCTCCAAGAAGCGTCTTTCCTGCTGCCTGAAGTCATACTCCACACTGGACAGACAGATATGCAGCCCAGAATTACTAAAACACCCCCAAAAACAGATGCGTGAAAACAAAATGTATCAGTTCTTCCCAAAGAACGCATATGAATGCTTAGATTTGTCAAATCTGCATTTCCAGCTTATTTTTTCTATTATGCATCAAGCTTTAGTATTTACGGCTCACTTTGTGGGGACTCGTGTGGGAGGATCTGCGCTTGTCAGATTTCAAAGTGGGTGATTGGTTCAGGCAGAAAGACATCCCCCAGCAGTGTGTCCTTTGTGTTTGAAGGTGCACACCTTTTGTTCAAATTGCCTTATCTTCCATTTGGCCTTTAAGGACCAGATGCCAACACACAGCAGTCAGCAGATCAACTTATGTAATATGTTTTTGTCATGCAAAAGCAGTTTCGGGAGTAAGTAGATCAGGAGGAATGTTTTGAATATTTCAAGATAAAGACCATTTTAGGTTTCGCTTTGTAGAGTGTGAGGTTTTGTGAGGTTTTTTCTGAAGATGATGGGAAGACTTAGATTTCCGTAGCCACCTTTCAAATACTGTATTTCTGGGACAATGCTCTGTTGTTATGATGTTATGATGTTATGATTTTTTGCCTCATCTGATGCAACATTTCCACTAATGGGTGCAAACCAGCATCAAAGTTTGAATATGAGAGCTAAAAACTATTGCATGACATGTTTTAATGCGTTACATTTTTAGCAAAATGGGCAAGGTATATGAACTAAATGTCTGTCATTAGCTTTCTCTATGAAAATGAAGGTTTAACCTTTAAAATTGGATGTGAATACAATAATTTTCAAGATAAGGCTACTTTAGTTCAACTCACTTCAAGAGCTACAATATGTATTTACATTTAACACAATATCAAATCTATGCAAATTAACAATGCCTACATATCTTAAGTAAAGTGATACTTATAAATATGTCTTTAATATATATATATATTTTAAATGCGCAGGGTGCTTTGGCATAACTTGTCCCCTTTTTGCTAGTTTAAATTTCAGAGAGTGAATCTTTATCACCATAAATCTGGATTGTGAATAGCTAGAGTCACATACGGTCAGTGTTTTAATTTGACAGTGTTCTGAAAAGATTTATGATATGCCCAGAGGGAAAAATGTAATCTCCCTATGTATTCTGAGCGATGAAACAAATGATCAGTACAGAGCTTTTCATTTAGTAAGCTGCCCATACAGTAAGTCATTAATTTTAAGTGAGGAGAAGTGGGCAGTCTGACAGATTAGTGCTCGGTAACTGAAATGGCAAATGGCCTCGGCCTTGTTGAACCGTGCCTCGAACACAAGGGAACTTTGAATAAAACCCATCATTTGAAGTTGCCCTTTGATAAAGTAAGGCATGGTCCCACTGTTTTTACATTAAAAACATCAGTTAATCTGTGGCAGTTCATAAAAAGTCTTTAAACAAAGTGACATTGTTAAATATTGATTTATTTTTGGGGAGTATCCTTGTAAAAATATCTCAAAAGGGATTGTTTGGATCCCAACTTATTTCCTAATCTTAACAAGGGTTTCCTACTCTATAATCAAGACTTAAGACAATATCAAACTATATAAATGTATTATTTTCTCCAACCATAGTTCTACATTTGTGCAATACCTCATTTACAAAGTTGCTCTTTTCACTTATCAGTTCAAACACTGCATGAAAGCAAAATTGGCAATTTCACTATTATCTCACCTGTACACAATACAAGCAGTCTTCTGGCAGGTTAAGCAGTTTTTGAGGTCCTGTCCAGTGTTGTAGCATTGCCGACTAGGATAAAAGAAAGTAAACATAATTGCATGAATAAGAGAAAACTCCCCCATTCTTTCAGATTCACAGCTTAGTATTCTCTCCACTCATCGTGTGTGTATAATATTCTTCCAGTCTGATGTTGGCAGCAATTGGCCATATAACATGCATTATGTCAGACATCAGTTGGTTATTAGGAGCTGGTTATTCTGAAACATGACCTCGGAGGCAGTCACAACCTATTAGCACACTACAGTGGATGAGAATGATTGACATAGACACATTGCCAGAAGGCAGTTTTAATTCTTGTTATTTGTCCCAGAAGAGTTAGACGGCTAAATAAATCTCTCCGAGATATGCCCTCTCGAAATGCCCAAGTAGGTTTCTGTCACACTCATGCACACGTTTGCAGGCCTGGTTGCAATCTTCAGTGTTAAGGCTTCACATCATGACACTACGAACCCAGCTTTATAACATCTTGACAGTATGTTAGCGTTCAAAAGATGTTTGTGCAACTTCTTACATCCAAATGTATCTAAGACAGTGCAAATAAGAGCTGTTTAATCTTATTAATCCGTTATTTCAAAAGTGGATACTAGTTCAATGTCAGCAGAAAGTCAATGTTCAACAAAGTGGTACTTAATAATTTGCTGCAATAAATTAATTCCATAACCAAACATTTCTTCCAAATTCTGATTTCAATTTAAAACATAAAAAAATAAATAAAAAATGAACCATTCACATTTTAGTGACATTCTTTTTGTTATTTTAAAAAGGGGGTTGAAAAAAACCTGTAATATCTGCTGTATCTGTTACCAAATTTCTAGTTTTCTTTTGTACATAGGTTGTTTTTACCATCACCAGTCAAGGCTTTATAAAGGCTCCATGACCAAAGGCATTGTAAACTGTCAAGAATTCAAAATGTTATCTCTATACATTGTTTATGTCGTCCATACGTATTATTTACATAGATAAACAACCATTAGAATAACTACGAAATTATTGTTGTATTTAATGATTTTCTTTGATTAAAACTGTTAATTTGTCTTAAAGTCATAAATCCCCACAACTAAGATTTACGAGATTTCATTTGAACACATCATAGCTTACCTCCACCTAATACTATTCTTTCCTTATTAGAGCATGAACGCAACATAGTAATCCAACCTCTGTTAAAGTAGCGTTTAAATCTGTTATTGATCTGAACAGGACCTTGTAGCCCATAGTCTGCTAAGAGCTAGCAGCTAACGGCTAACATCTGACAGTTAACATTAACTAGTTCTCCTCTGGCCAATTATAAAACATATTTTTTGTAAGCAATGCAGTATTATCACATTGAAAATACTTTGCATTGAAAACCACCCCCATCCCCCTTGTGGCGGGTCATCTGTACCCTTTGACCCTGCCTCTTGAGGGTGATAATCAGAGTAACCAACACTTTCTCCACGGAACTATGGATGAATTGGCATAGGCTACTGTACATATCATTTCACAAATGCACACTAAAGTGTTTTTTATTCAAAAAATCAATGCCGTTTACCAAGGCATTGGAAGGCCACTGTGTGTATCCACTAAATGCAATGGATGACTCACTGAAAAGTCAAAGATCTGCAAAGCAAGGCAGCTTTTAAAGTAATTCCCTTGACCAAATCTGGCAAGCATCTACTTTATTGGAATGTGGAATTGAATGTGGAGTCTATTAATAATTTAGTCATATCTGACACTGCAGGGTTTGTATTATGCTTAAAGTATACACTAAATGTTTGATAAGCATCATGGAATAATGCTGCTGTGAGTTTATATGTAAAGCAATATGTTACACTAGTCATGCAGACATACACATCATCTTACCCGCTGGTGGGAGTGTGGCACGTCTCCAGGTCATGGATAATATTAAGCAGAGTAGTGATCCTGTCCTTGTTGGCTGCCAGGCTGGCCTCCACAGTCTCGAGCCTCTGCTGTAGGGCTGCTGATTTGCAGCACTGTGGGGAAGGAGGCAGCAACAGGGCTGCAGCAGCTGGGTGCAAGTGAGCCAGGCTGGTGTCCTCTGGGCACGGCTGAGAGGGGGCAGCGCTAAATTTTGAATCCGGTCTGATGATCGCCTCTGCCTCAAAGGACGGGAGGCGGGAAATGGATGCCAAGAGCTTTGTTGATGACGGCAATATGGAATTGCCTGTGCTCATACAACCCTTTTCCTGGCTGTTAAAAGGGACTGGTGCATTGAATGAAAGCTCTGGACTTTTGTGTGTTCGTGGTAGGGATGAAGTATCTGAATCAGAGGTTTGGAGAACTGAAGGTTTGGCAATTGGCTCGACATGTGCTTCAGTGTTTTTCAGTGATGAGAAAGTGGGCTCACAGTTTGATTGTGCTTTTGCAACTGGTTTTGAGTGATTGGGAGGTGTGCATTCGTCTGCCTTATATTTAAGATTAATATTTGCATGCCTGACTGACACTCCCGAGGAGTATTGTTCTGTTTTTGAACCCGTCTCCTGGGTCTTTTTTACTGGTGGGCATTTAGCAGAGTGTCCCTCATGTTCAGTGTCTTTGTATTCTTGATGATGTGTGCGCCTTTGTTGCCCTGTGTTTATGCAACCCCGGAGACAAGAGCTGCTTGACTTAATTAGGGAAATATAATTCTGAAGGTCGGTGACCTGGGGCAGATCTGAATTTTCATGGTCATTTGACTCATGCAAAACTAATTCATTGATTAGATTACCATTGAATTTATTTCCACGCGTATATGATTCAGTATCTGAAATAATGGCTGATTTAGGAGTTGGGGTGCTTGCATCACTGACTTTGATGTGATCTTTTGACACGTTTAGCGGCTCGGATAATGCAACTGGAGACGTTGTTGAGTAGTTTTCCTGATTGAAAACAACCCCACACACACGAGATTCATTCCAACTTTGAAACCTGTTGTCTGGTGCTGGTGTGTGATCAGGTTGAGGTGCTTCAGTACAATCAAGAATGTTGATGTGTTGTGTTGTGTTTGCTGTTTGAAGCAAAGTTGAATCTGATGCACAGACGTTACTTTGGTTTCCTGTCAATGTAGATGAAGAGGTGGAGACTGTGTGTTGTGAAGTTTTCAGATTGATCGAGGAGTACCTGAGGCCTTTATTTTTGTATGTAGATGTAGAAGTGGGTGCTGCACTTGAAGGCAACCTAACCCTTGAGTATAGGGGTTTTGTTTCACTCAATGTTGCGTTTAGAGATCCTGTGGAAACATGAAGCGCAGGTTCGGAATTTGAGGAGTTAAGTACAATTGGTTGGATCTTTGTAGCCACAGATTTACACTCAGTGCTGGTATGATCTGAACTCAACGTGCGATTCAAAACGCTCTGTGGGACAACAGTTCTGAGAATTGAATTTGGCGCAGTTGTGTGTGGCAGGGGAAATCTAGTTGAGTTTATTGCAGTGTCAATAAAAGAAGCTTCGCCTGGTGATTTTTCCTCAACGCTTGTTTTTTCTTGAGGGTAATAACCCAAATCACGAGGGATACTAGGTGGACTTACAGGTGTAGTTTGTGGCGCAGTTTCCACTTTATTGATGGGGTCTAATGTCTTGGCTGCCTGTATTTCTACATTTACTTGTGCTGCATGCGTTTCATGTTTAACTTTATCGGATATATTTTCCGTTGACACCAGTGCGGTATTTAAGGTTGTGGTTGATTTACGTGTGTTGGTATTAGATGTGTTTTTAAATTGTGAAGATGGTGACAAATCTTTTTTAGGCACATTATTTTTTGAATAATTGTTTTGTGGATTTTGGAACTGCTTAGGATAAGTGTTTGAATGTGGGTTGTTTGGTTTGGTAGCCGTGGCCAACTGCGGAGTCAAAGCGAGACTTGTTGGTCGCGGGATCTTACCGTCTTGTGGCGATTTTGCTAAATATTTTGTACTGGCTTCCTCTTGTCTTGTTTCAATAGTTGCTTTAGTAAAAGTGATGGTTTTGGAATGAAGGATGGTTGTGGGTTGAGGGGACGTTGCATCAATTGCAGCATGTGTCTGTGACAAAGTGTCCAAATTGCCTTTAGAGTGCACTGGGCATGCTGGGTGGGGGGTTTTTCCATACTTTAGTTCTTCACTAAAATATAACATTTGTGGATTAACGAGTGTCCTTTTGTCTCTGTTTGTGATGCTCTCTGAGATTTCATATTGCCTCGGCCTAAAGTTTGTATCCATATGGGGCATCTGGACATGCGTGGTAGGCAAGACCGAGGTTACAGCTGACTTTGATGGTTTCTCTGCGAGACAAGCGCCGGTAGTTGAGCATTTCTCAGCAATGGCTGTATTCGGTCTGCCACCGCAATTGCTGCATATTTTTTGTGGCATACCAAAAGGTCGGGCAGCTGATAACAGCAGCTTCCCACACCGCTCTGCATAATGACCTTGCAGTCCAGTTGGGTCTCTTTCACGAGAGAGTGCACTGTTGACAGTCTCTGCCTCGTCATTGTGAACACTAATTCCGCCGATCGCCTCTGAATCCACCACGCTGCCGTTGGTGTATCGGTGAGAAGATTTGAATTTGGACCTGACGTTGGCTACATTCCCAGCAAAGTGTGGGTTGGTCTTGATTGCCCTGGCATAGCAAAAAGTCCCACTACTGTTCCTCTGACTGCAGGCCACATCCTCAGAGGCCTCACCTCCTAGTGCTTTGAAAGTCACTTCCTTTTTGGTCTTTGATTCCCCACTTTTCTGTTTTAAAATAACCCTTTTCTCCTTGTCATTCTTTGTTAGCAGTAGTATCTCCTTGTACACTGTTTCCTTGGTGATGTAGCTCTTGGATGTTTGAGTAATGCTATCCGATGGCGTAGAGAGTGTATCAGTTAACTGTACACTGTGCTGGGTGAGTGGTCTGCTTATCCCCGGAGACGTTTGAACACCCACGCTGCACTGAGGTCCCCATGTGTGCAGCAGGGCTCTGTCTAGTCCTGTTGTTCTCCAACCACGTACTCCAACCAGAGCAGGGACACCCAAAACTGGAACTGGAGTTGTCAGGTCAGTGGCTCTTCTCCCCATCCCTTGTTTGGCTGTCTCAAAAGTCTTGTAATTCGAGAGAGCGGTGGTATTTCGACGCCATTACATCCGTCTAAAAAGGTAAGAGAGGAACAAGTTTACAGTGAGAGGCGTTTGAGATGGTGCCATGACAGAAATCCATGAGAAAGCAGGACAAGTTGAAACAATGCGCAGAGCTAGAACTGAGACGAGGGACAGCTTCAATGCCGCAGAAATCAAAGATAACTATTGTTGTCAGAAATGAAATGCAGACTTGAGATAAGGCAGGAAGACTGACGCTCTCAACTGAAAAACTCTCCCAACCTGGTGTGCCTGAATGAGAAACAGAAATCTGTTAATGCTGATAAAAAGGGGGGCTGTGAAAATAAGTGTTTTATATTAGATTATCACTTGACAAATACTGTCTCGTTTCAGTGTCAAAAACCACAAAGTATAATTTATTTAACGAACACATTCAAAATGTAGCTGTTTTGGTAAACTCTCTCTCCTCTCCAATGGGAATGTTTGTCATAGCAAGCGGCTTTCACTGTGTTGTCCTCCACATTCAGCTCACCTTGGAAAGAGGCCATAATGTATACACACACTGATGCTATAGACTTCATTAAGCTTTGTGTGCATTTAACTGGAACACCCTTTCACAGGGCTGGCATTTTGTGTGCCCATGCCACTCACAAATTCACGTGACAGTATTTTGTGTGCGAGAGGTCATTTTAATAATTTACGCAACAGCAGTTCCGTAGTCACCAACGGGTGCTTTAATGTGTGAGGTTTTTTTTGCATATTAACAGGCATTCCATCATTACACAATGAAAATGTTGAGTGTGAATGTTTGGGCTCGCAAACGTTGATTTATGACAACATTTTCATGCAAACACATTCTGACAAGGCTCCTCCATCCCCCTCAACAGCCTTCATACAAGGATGTCAGAATTGCAAACAAAAAAAAAGGAACATTTTGACATCTTTATCGGTAGGGACTATTATTATTATTTTGGTTTTTGTGTCACCTAACGTTACTGCCGCTCAGTAAAGTGACCTATGTCTGTTAATACACAATTAAATTCTCCTTTGCTGGGGGAAAAATATACATTCTCTTTCAGTGCCACACACTTTCTTCACATGATCAGGACTGAAGAAAACAGATCTGTTTCTTCAGCACAATTGTCACCCATAGTGTTGTATTATTCTGTCAAGCAGGCTTACCTGAGTGTTTGTTTGATCCTGCTGCTAGATGTCTTGTTTTCTTGAGTCCAAATGTCAAGAGCTACTTTTACGCCTTCTGTTTTATGTCCTCATTGATCCTCAAAATTTGGAGTGACTTTGTCTTCATATTTCTTATCCCTTGGTGGTCGAAAACAAACTAATGGGAGTCTGCAGGCAGTCGTTCTGCAAAGCATCGATTCTTGATGAGCCCTCAATTCTAAACTAATCTACCTTTTATTGATCAGGCATAAAGCCACACTGTGTCCTCATTGTTTCCCCTTCTCCTTTTGTTTTGGTCCTGCTGCTCCATGCTCACTCCATAATCACAACACAGCAGAATGCTACTGTATGCTGCCCTCTAACACTCTCTGTCCTACTATGTCTTGCCTTTTTGCCTCCTCCTCCACTCTCCCTCACTCTCTTCCTCTCACTCTCACCCCCTCTCCCCCTCTCTTTTTTTCTACCACTATCCTCCTCCCATGCATTCATGTACCCTGATCTACAGCTGGGTGGAAAAAGAAGAACAGAGCGAGGGAGAAAGAGAGGGAGAGCGAGGAAGTGACTTGCATCAGTGGGGTAGGGACTGTGTGTAAATTACCATGCAGGTGAAAAAGCAAGGAAAGTCATTAACAATGATTTTATAAGACATATGAACATAGACAAATATTTAGCAGTCTGTGGACACAATAAAAAACTAAAGGTAGACATTTTCTCTTTACCACAACTCTGAGTATTTTCTGCTACCAGCACATCATTATTATTGTCACATACTGTTAGTGGACATAGTCTAAGGTTAGTGTGTAAAAAGAGTGGCAGCAAGTTTTAATACAATAAACTATTTAGCTATTACATTTTCTGACCAACATTGGTTTTTGGTCTCATACACATAGTATTTGGTAAGTGTTGTCATTAATATAAACATAAACTGAACTGGACATGGTCACCTGATGTCACCTATTGGTTTGTGAAATAAAGATTTTTTAGCCTTGAATTTGGCGTCGGAATTATCTTGCGTATTCAACCCCAAGTGAGTACATCAAATGTTGAAAAACATATTTTTCGGCGACCAACATGTTACAGCAGACTTTCATAAAGCAAAAAATAGACAGCAAAATGGTAAAAGTCATTAGCCACAAACATCACCAAACCACACAACTCCGTGTTAGCGACATGTTAATTGAAAAGTAGCCCCGCCGAAACACACTTCATCTACTTTGTGTTTCTATTTGATTTTAAATAGGACAATTATTTAGAAAATACACATCATAGTGTAACATAGAACATCGTTAACTACCAATTGAGAACATAAACTCATCAGGAAAATGTTCAAACAGGTAAAAAAAATTGTGAGAGGTATAGTAGTTCTTTTCTAGGCTTCCATACAATCATCCTTGTTTTCGCAAGCAGTATAGTCACCCCCTGCTGGCTATTAGTAAGAAAACCGGTTAAAAATACTACTATTTCACTTTACTTTTTAGATGAATTTGACATTTGTATGTATTAAAATAAGCATTATTCCACTCAATAAATAAATAAATGTATAAACAGGCAGATACATAAATGCAATTGATAATAGGGGTACAATTAAATTAAGGGAAACGTCTCTATTAGGCAATCACTGTTGCATAGAAATAATAAAAATGTAATACCTCAACATTTAAACCCAAAGTACCAGTAAAGAGATGCAGAAAGAAATTGCTTTCAGGTAATATCTCTAAATTGAAAAAGTCACTCGTGGCTAATAAACTGCATTTTTGATTAAAATGATCAGAAGAGAAAGTACAGCCCTACGAAACTGTCCCACTGTGAGCCCTCACTTTAGATCCTTCCTTTGTGCTTTAATAGCATATTAAAGTTGAAAATAACTTTCAGAACAAATTAGAGAAAGTCCTTTCAAAGTTAATGATCAGAAGCCCCATTTTTAACACGCTTATTTCAATGTCCCCAAAAAGCCACTTTATGACAGCCATACATGGCAATTAATTGATTTATTGGACCCACTTATAGATCAGAATAAGCCCCGTGTTTGAAATTAATTAGAGTGACCTTCCTGCTGCAGATAAAGCGATAAAAAATGCTTTTCACAGTCTTCTCAAAATGGAAATCTAGCCGTTTGAATGAAATATACAAGCACACGGAGAAGGACATGGACATCTTTATAGACCCATCTAAAGTAGTTTAATAACGTTTGTATCACTCCTAGTTCACTTTATAGTTGGGTATATTTTAGCTAAATGGCTTTCCTACAGAATACTGACATTATCCTTTTCACATTTTTATCAAGCCTCCTATTTCGAAGTGAGTAGATCTTGTTGTTTCTTCTAATGGAAAGTAAACAGTCGCTTATAGTATTTCCACATTATTTTTTGTAACAAAATCTTTTCAAATATAATATAAAATTTGGCTGCTATGAACAGCTACTGGATTGAAATACTTAGATATAATATACAAGATGCCTGAATGTGCCAAGTTCAGTAGATTGCACTCAGATTCCATCACTGCAGCCCTGGGGAACATGAGGCTGACTTGTGAATAGAAATTGTTCCTTTGCCTCGAGGTGATTACACAATATTGTATCAGTGACAATGTCTACTGTGCCTCGGTTACAAGGTACAACAGTTTTAGTGTCACTGTAAGAGCTTTGTATATTTTACTTTAACAAATCCTAATAGTTTTTGGCTCGTTACAGTTTGTATGAGTGTTAGTAATGTTCTCTGTAATTCTTACTTTAAGTGCCTTCATCATCAGACCCAAGTCCATAAGGCTCTGTCATAAACTGTATCAATCTAGGCAAATAGTGATTGAAGAGCCAGGGTTTGTTTACTGCTGCTTTGATGAGTGGATGGGTTGCAGGTGTGCAGCTTGGAACAGGTGAATCAACTTAACAGCAATCAGGAAAACAACAGAGGAAAAGAAAAGGCCACACACAAACACACATACACCATCACACACACTTCCTTGATATTTTCTTTTAATCAATATTAAAACCTCTGTAGTTCTATCCTTTTAAAATGGTATACATACATTTTCATAAAAGCTAGTGCTTGCTAGATAACATGGTTTAGAAATCCAGAAGGGAACGTTAATGAAAGAGATGAACAGTGCATGTTTACATAATTTGTATTGTTCAGAGAAATACATGCTAGCATCGGTGGGTTTAAAACATATTTTTGTGAGGTTTAAAATAATTGAATATAACTATATTTGAGAAAGTAAGAGCTGACTGTGTAAGGGACAGGATATCACATTTATTTAAACCTGCATTAAGGAACATGCCCACTAAGGGGCAGATGGACACCAAACAGACAACTGATAATGGTATAGTTAATGTCACTATTTTGATGTTTAGCCTCCTTTTCTCTTTTTGTTTTAGTTTTTTTTGTCTTTTTTTCCTTTGTGACCACATTGTGTCTTTTTGTATTAATGTTGTGTCTCTTTTTGGTTGTTTTACCATTTCTTGAAAGTACTTTGTAGTTTTTTTGTTTTTCTTTGTAGTCATTTTATTTTGACTTTGTTGTCTATTTATGTCACTATTTATGACAATTTGTTATGTCTCTTCATGGTTAGTGTCTCTTTTCGGCAGCTGTTTGTGCCCAGTAGGCCCTTCACTAATCTATTCATGAAAAGAAAATGAATGTTCCCTTTTGGAATGCCATTCTCATTGGGATTAATGTGTTATGTATTTTAAAGATCAATCATTTATTTGCTGATTTTTCTGTGTATCATTTATATTCAATTATTTTATTTTTATACAGTAAAGGTAAGTTATAAAATATAAACAATGTGGGTCAGTTGCCAGTCTCTACCGTCATCGGTAGGTGTCAGTATTGCTCGAGAGATGGATTCCTGGAGAAGGAAGTGCATTAAGGATTTCTCCAGTCTACAGACAGACTGAGCTGTTTGTGCATACATCTACAGAGCACTTCTCCCTAGGCAACAAAAACGTGAGAACACCTTGTTCAAATGGAGAAGTAAAAGATACCCATGTTCCTCAGTATCATCAGTGAACCTCTTCTAACTGCACATGTGCAAATACTATGTTGCTGACCCTGCGCTCAGTTGGAGAATTCCAAGCGCAAAGGGTTTATAATTCCCGTTATTGTATTGATGTTTGCTCAATTGATTTTCTGATAGGTCAGCTGCTTATGAAGCCTTTCCCTAGTTATCATGTGTTTTCCATCAATTTTATGGCCTATTCCCCCCATTTGAGTATTGAACCGGTTAGAAATGTGTTTAATAGTCTTTACGCCTGCCAATGAAACAAATGTCCATGACTTGCTTGGCAGAGCTGTAGTAGTTCCTTGTAAGTGCGATTGAGTTGTTTTCTTAAATTCCGCAACAGTAGGCTACAAGGACACTGTTTAGATTATGGCCGGGGATTTCCAGGAAGACTAAACAGATTTTTCCGATAGTTATTATTAAAAACTATACTTTTTTTGCGCCGCACCCCCTTCTACGTCCCAACCGGGTTGACGCACCCCCCCCCCTCAAAAAAAACCGCAACCCCCCCCCAAAACGCAATAAAGCTTTGTTTTATCGCCATATAAAGACTCATGTTTAATCATGCGCAAATAACCAGAACACGCATGACGATAACATCAACAAAGTTTCAATATAATGAAACAAAGAAAAATTGCAACGATCCACAACATTAAAGAGCATGAGCTCAGAAAAATAAATAAAAACGAGGATCAATCATTTCCTGACTAATTTTCCCGTCAGGAAATCCCGCTAATTTTCTTCTCTCGGACTCGTTCCTATTCCCTCCGTCTCTGTTGCCTCCAAATCCTCACTCTCTCTTGGTCCCTCTCCTCCTTCATGACTAACAACTTTGTCATGAGACTTTCCATTAGACAGTTTCCCTGATTTCAGCCAGTTAATCATATTTGAAAGAATGAATGAAACGAGTTGGCGCATATATCCTATAGCCTATCAAAAACTAATAAATTATAGTTTTTTGGATTTAAAATAAAAGGGATTACAAAGGAAATGTTTATTGTTCCTGTTTTTTATTGTAGCCTATGGAAAAATCCCACTTAAAAAACAACACTAATATTCTTACACCAGACCACCATTACATGTTTCATCTCGCGCACCCCCTGGTGGCAGCTCGCGCACCCGCACCACACTTTGGGAATCCCTGCTCTAGAATATTTCTTCTGAAAAAAGAGAAATCACTGACAAGCCGTTAATTGCAGTTTATTTGACTGTACTAATAAAATATGATGAGTTACCACGTCTATCATGTAGAGTTACTAACCATTAATTGAAAACAAGTCAAAACACAGCTTAGATTTAAGATATTTAAGAAAACTTTATTTGTGACTTATTAACAAAACACATTACCAGATGAAATAATAAGAATCACTATTATCACCTTTACAATGAAAAGCAGGTGTACAAAAAAAGTTATGAACTGATCTGCACTGTCACAGTCGACTGGTGTGCACCTCTCACTGCCACACCCTGCGACCGAGGAACATTCACTATACACAAGCAGAGAATACATCAACTTTATTATTTTTTTTACAACGTTTTATGTATTTTGACATTTTTTTAACTTATTTTCTACCGTTTTCTTTACAAGGGATATATATATGGAGGATGAGTAATTGACTTTTACACTAGTGTTCATTTGATCATCATTTCAAAGTTTAACAACTTTTGGGAATGATTTTCTTATGTAAGAAAATCACAAGGGTAAAAACATGGGGGAGGGGAAGCATTTCATCACATAACACAATAGCATTATGTATATCAAGAAGATTAAATTCATTTTCAACAGGATAAAAAATGTGATTCTTTTAGGGTTTTTTTTTCCACAGAATAAATCTTTTATGTATGTATGAATGTGTGGACAAGTGTGGGTCTTTCAATGTCTGTATAGTTGAGAATGTGTATCAGAGGTATATGTATTCCAATACGCATTTCCCAGTGGAAAAACATATCTATGTATATAGAATCTATATAGTATCTGTTTCCTTTGCTTATAACATGCAAACAGCCACCTGGTGATCTGACAGCACATAAGTACACCTGAAGGACGGGGCAGGGGGAAAAACACATGTGCATGGGAGGGATTGAGCCTGAGCAGCACCTACATTTCCCTACTGTGGCTGGTAAGACGATGTTTGAAAGAAAGGAACACTGAGGTGAGATTTGATGACACTTTTCCATCATGGTAATGCTGCTCCAATATCTAAAACTTTTTTCTACCATGCCACACCTGTGTTTCACAATGTCAGGGCCAAAGAAAGCAGATCACTTTTACAGCGTTCAAACTTGGACAACAAAACCTGGACGTTCTTTCTGCAAAGCATGTCCGCGCAACACTTTTGATGCTTGTGTGCAGCAATGAAGTCGCAAATGTATCCTTTTAACTGCTGTGATTATTGTCTTAAAGATGTCCTTCACCTCTAATAAAGTGGATTCCCCCTTTCCAAGTCAACCACCTTCCACTGCTGCTGAACCACGCTGTACTTCTTTTGTACATGTTTTTGTCAACCCCAGGTTTATCAGTTCTCTCTAATGGCTGAATAATTGCAATGCCTCCGCTCATGCGAAAGAGGAATGACCTGCCCAATTAACTCTGCTGCAGTTTCCTTATCTTCTATGCTGGAGCTGCACAATGACTCTTCTTTTGCTTCTCCATCTTGTCTCAACATTTTGAGTACAGCATCATCTGAGATTTTACTAACTTGTCAGATTTTCCAACAATGCACTATGCAAGAGATGACAGAGCTGTCGACAATAAGCAATAAGAAGAGACACTTTGGCTGAAAATTCCTTAGCTCAGCTGAAGTTGAACCTAACAAAAGATGTGTGTGTATTACATGTGCACGTATCTATCTGTGGTATTGAAGCAGAATGACTTGAGAAATGTAGTCCAACCATGTTGATTCGAAGAAACAGGAGTAGAGCAAGGAAACAGGCAGCGGGTAAGCAAATGCTCCAAGCACTGAAGCAGTCGAGGCAGTGGCGCAGGGCTTGAATAACAACTACTTAACATTCAAAGACAGAAGAAGAGGGAACAGGCTTGAACAGAAAGGAAGCAACAAGCAACGTTCCTGCTTCCCACCCATATATTACACTCCCATCTTAAGGATGGCATTGGCCTCCCGTTAGTGTTCTTTTCGTATATTTTTGTGTGTTCTTTATGTCTGTATATAAGACGGCAAGAGAGAGTGTGTGTATGTGTGTGAGTATGAGGCTGTGTTTGTGTACAATAATGTCTGAGTGTGCTGATACACAGTGGGATTACGACCCCATTGACCTGTGCCATATTCCAAGAAAAGAGGCCAGGTCAGGTGCCGGTTGCATCAGCTGCACGTAGGTTCCCTAGTTATATCCAAAGTAGCCACTAATCCCGATCCACGCATTGCTAAAACACAAGCGGTAGCACCACAAAAATCTGTTGACTTTAAGTAACAACTAAATAGTTAAGCAAGCGATAAAGCAGGTGCAAATGATACAAAGTCACACAATTGCACTCACTAACAGTAAAGCAGAACTTTTTTCCTTTTTTTTTTTAACATTGTTCCTTTTCTTCAGTAATTCCACGCCAATTTGCAATTTAAAGGACTATAACAATAATGTTTCTGCAAGTTTTCCACAAAATGACACCTTACTACTACTGATGACAATATTTGAACTGTGGTTAGAAAAAAAACTGTTATTTTCATTATTCCAATATCATCAGAGACATACACTATAGACTAAAACATGCAAAAACTAGTATTGTCCTTTAAAAGTCAAATATGGATGTTATTTACCGATCGTATTGTTTTATGCCAATCCAATCAACTACAAATCCAAGTACCCATCAGCGAGGTAATGCCATTACTGATCGGCAACTTATCTGAAATCTTAAAGTTATAACTAGTTACAGCCGTAGAGTTCGCCCCTTACTAACCATGGTACGATCGAATCGAGTAACTTGCTAATCGCAAATTAACTAGCAGTTATGAAGCAACTTCTTTATACCCTAACCTTGGAACAAATTTGCGCATAGTTGGTGCAACCCAGTCCAAGTCCTCAACCTCAGCAATGTGCTATATTACATTGAAAAACAGAGCTCTTTATTAGAGTGTGGTCCTGCTTGTCTCAGTCACCCAAATCTCTTGAAGGTGCTAATCTCATGATACATATACCGTTCACTGTTACTTTTTCATTTTCATATTATTTTTTACAAAAGACCACGTTTTCTGAATTTCTACAAGGCCTCCGTATTACTGAAGACAAAAGCCTCGGATTCATTTGTTTTTGTATGGCTTCCACTTCACCTCCAAGTAGGTTAGCCAAAAAGAAAGGGGGCTGCATAAAGACAGAGATGCCAACACAGGCAGCCTCAGCTGACAATGGTCAGATACAAATATTACACCTTTTCAGGTGTTTGTGTTTTATTATATAAAATGGGGCAGGGGCAGAAAGGCTAATCTAATCCAATAAAACCCTTTCTGTTTTAATTTGGTCCAACCTTCAGATCAAGTCTGTCCATTAAGAACATTTGCTTACCATAAACCTTAGACTTTTATAGGCCTACATTATGGACCAAATGAGCCAAGACATTTGTTTAATGAGTTCGCATGGTGTGGGGAGCCAGGCCTTGTCTAATGAGGGTTTGGCCACCGTACAATGTCTATGCAAATGTGGTGCAAGGAGGCTCCTTCATTTCTACAATATTTGGCTTTTTTTCTGGCTCTGTAATTGGGATGGTAGTTTGTTGGTAGCTCTGTTTTCAAGTCACCCCTTCACCTCTAATCATCATCATCTTTGCCCTTATCCTTCTTGTCTTTCTTGTCCTTCTTCTTCTTTTTCTTCTTCTTAGCCTCCTCCTTCTTGCCGAAGCTTATGAAGTCACCTTTGTCATCCACAGGGCCGGCGTCATGGCGAATAGAAATGATGGCTGGGGATCCGGGGATGATGAAGGCTTCAGGAGGAATCTCTCCGGGCTTCAGGGGCTGAGGAGGGAGGTAGCCCTGTCCGGAGGCGCCGTATCTGAAGTGCCAGCTGTTGCTGTCTACTCCAGCGCCCACTGGGGGTGAAAGTTCACCACCATCTCCATCTGCACAGAAAGGAAAAAATAAATAAAAATAATGTCAAGTCTAGCTACTCATTACATTTATCCAATTTTTGCAGCAACACTGTTTCTTTAGTCGAACAGCTATTGAAAGTTAGATTAGGTGATCAATGCTTATATTATTTACAAGTTAAACAAACAAGCGTTACCAGTTACATTTTGATATTAAATGGTGTTGATTTTTAAGTTTTGGACAGAGTCATGCTAACTATACCCCCATTTTTAGCCTTTATGCTAAGCCAAGTTAACCAATTCCTACCAATCTAATGCGAGTGGGCAATAAATAAACGGAGCCTACTATGTTGTAAAAGTGAACCAAAAAACAGAAACTATATAACTGAATTACAAATAACTTCTAGCTTGTTTAAGCACCAAAAATATAAAGTGGCGTTAGGGAAAGTTTGTGATTTTTTGAAAACGAAATTAAAGGGACATGAACAAAACAGGAACACATCCAACTAACACTGGTCCTGTGTTTTTATTTTTTGGCTTTTGAACTACATATTTATCACCTGACATCAGCCTCTGCAGTGATAATTACTTCTATCGCTTAAGTTAGGTCATCTTTTTGTTTAAATTATTTCGTTAATCGACAGTATGAATAGACTGTAAAATATACTGGTTGACTAAGCAGGCCCTTTCTGACCCAAAGCCATACTGAAAACCATTTGTAATGCCCATTAATTGGCTTATAAACTAGATGTAGCAATCTTCTCAACATTGCATTTCCCAAAATGTAGAACTATTCAATTCCACAGTAGCTCTTTACTTGATTGCTTGCAAGTGGCAGAAGCATGGGAGTCCATTCTGACCTGGAATGGGTCAATTCAAAGAGGTAAATCCACCTTTGTTACTCAATGTGAATCAACTGTCCTGATTGTCATGCATAGTTTCCTAATAAGACTTTATGATTTGGTCTTTGAGATGTTCATCAAATCTGACATGTAAGGAATAATCAAAATGGTGCACACAATCGTACAGAGGAGTAGTATGACAATGGAGCACTAGCCACAGGGAGTGGATGTTTTCAGGACAGCGATTCAGCCGAGACCACAGGAGGAAACACTGGAGGGGGCTAACCTTTAAACCAAAGGGATGTTTGACTTGGCAGTGTTATTTGTATTTGGCTGATGACAACAGCCTAATCCTACTCTCATAGGAGGCCAGAGAGAGGGATTCAAAATGCAACATTTTGTGCTCAAGCTTGGATGTGACGGAGAAAGGAACCCTACCGGGGAAAAAGATAGTAAGAAAAAAATCTTTCTATATACAGAGGAATTGCTATGTAAAGTGGAAATAAGTCATTGCTATTAAGGTCAAAAGGTTAAAGACAGCAGAATGAAAAGCAAAGAGGATGTGAGATGAGATAAGAGGAGGGAGCGAGAGAGGGAGAGAGTGAGAGAGCTAGAGAGGCAGTAAGAAAAATGGGGGTGGGCGGGTTTTGCAGACACGGTGCTCTCAGGCCCACACCAGTTCCCTCTGCGCTGACCTACTTTCTCTCTGGATTTTATTTAGATCAAACACGGCCCTTGCAAAAGATTCTGTTTGATTTTCTTTGTAGGCTATTTATGACACTACTGGAATGCTGAGATGGTTTCAAACCATAGTCTCATTGGGAAATACACTATTTTGAAATTGCATCCATCAACTGGCCTCTACAAATGAGCTCATCAAGTATGAGAATAAATTATATATAAATGGACTATAATAAGAGCAGATGTAATGGAGAGTACCAAAATGCTCAATATTTCAATATGCCCTGTTTGACTACTCCTGCAAAGCACCGGACACCTTTCACATGATGCTATTATATTTATCGAGCCATGACTCACTGAAAATGCATCATATATTTAAACTATATGGCATTGAGGTTTCAATACAGCAGGAGTGGTCAAATGTTCTGTCTTTGAGTAACAAAGTACGTACCATTGTGACAGGAACAGAAACACAGACACATAAATAATTTGTTTTCTTCTTACAAAAATAGAAGTAAGCTTCATTAAATAATGAGCATGTGAAGCACCTTGATAAACAAATCAGTTCAAGCCTTGACTGCAGAGGAAAAGTGTGGATTCAGCTTTAAGTTGGCTGTTTTTAGTTTTAAAAATGTTGTTTAAAAATGTGTAGTATGCAGTAACCAAGTACATTTACTCAAGTACTGTACTTAAGTAAAATTTTGAGATACTTGTACTTTACTTGAGTAGTACCATTTTATGCTACTTTGTACTTTTACTCCACTACATTTATTTTGTACCTTAAGTAACTTTACATATTTGGACTAATAATGTAAAAATATCGGCACTTTAAAAGGACTTAGAGTAAATTCACAAGCTACCCTGCAGTATACAAAGTAATTAAAACTAGCTGCACCTTTACCAGCTTTGATAACACTTTAATGCATCGATAATTATAATGACAACATATAATATATATTATTCTGAAATGGGCTAATCTGTTTATTAACTACTCTTACTTTTGGTACTTTAAGTAAAATGTCAATGCTTATATTTTTCTAATTTCAGTTGAGTAACATTTTGAATGCAGGACTTTTACTTGTAACTGTATTCCTACACTCTGGTACTTTTACTCAAGTACAAAATCGGTGTACTTATTTAGTAAGGGTCAAGGAAGAATTATTATTTATTTTAACAAGCAGTGCCTTTATTTAAAAGTGACAGTGCTGAAATGGGGAGACAGAGGGGATGACACTTGGTAAATCATCCCAGACCAGATTCAAACCTGGATCCTCCGCATTGTGACCTAGCCCCAGTAGGCCTACATGGGCCACCAGCTCTCCTTATACAATGGCCCAGAAACAACAACATAACCAAAGGGGTAAACACATGAATTATGTTTACTGACTTGCTTTGTGCCACTCAAAAAATGGGTGGGTTAGGTTTCGGGTTCAAACGTGACGCAACATTCTTTTTGACGTTGTTTGTGGGTTGTATGGCATTAGCATCAAACCAACCACAGTAAGCCCCCGCCCACACTCTTATCTGAATCCCCTGCCACAGCAACCTCTGCGTGTCTGTGTATTTTTGGCTACCGGTTTCAGGAGGATCTCTAAGAAGAGTACTCGTTAACTTCCAGCTGCATGCGCAAAGTTCAAAATTCAGGATCATAAATGGACCCTTACATCGCTGAGTTTCTGCGGGTAGACGACACTTCTACAAAGGGGCGTGGCCAGCAGCAGCTCATTTGCATTTAAAGCTACAGACACAGAATCAGCACTTTTGGGACAGGGCTGATAGAGGTTTATGTCATTCTGTAGCATGATCTGTTCGTTATTTTCAGCAACAAACTTCAGAGAAATGTTTTGTATATATCTGAGACTTAGAAAATATTGTTGAAGGACGGTGTGATATGTGACTTAAGTCAGAACAACAAATTGGTAACATCTATATTAAGATGATGCTACAAACTCTTAAAAATCAACCAAAACATCTTCTTTGTGGTGTCCATGTTGATTCATAAAATACACTAATGTGTTTTCATGATTTGCCAAATTCGGAAATGGTTTCATTTAATGAGCACTTGAAAGCAGCTTGAGCCTTGTCAGACTCTTCCATTGCCATTGACCTAAGTTATTTAGCTAGTTAAATTATTTGTCAGTGTCATATGTCATCATTTTATCTTACCATTAGTACAATTCTGTAATGCTGTTTCTGAGGATCATGACATTTGATGGTATGCTCAGTCCATTTGTAGTTAATCTGGGTATTAAACCCAGGAAGAGGATCTGGTATTTTTAAATCAGTCCGATTCAATGGCTTTCAATGGTTAGACAGGAAGATTGCTTCTCATGTGGAGGAGGACAACGTTCTTAAAATAACCTGAAAAGACAGCCGGTTAGTTAGATGTGCAAAATACTGTCAGGCAGAATGTAGAAGATCTCATTCAGGCAGTAATGCAGGCTGTACGCAATGCACCTCCATTTAATCTAACCGACATATCATTTCCTGTTTCATATTTAAAGGTTGGCAAGTGTTGTTCCGTCGTGATATTTTGTCAACAGATTATTTAGGTGGTCTTGTACAGTATTTATGTAGGTAAAGACATACAAAGGACCTTTCTTTTCACATTTCATTGTTATAGGCTACAGACCCTGTAATTTGAAAACAAAACAGTCCACCTAATCCAAAGCATCCTTTAAATACCTGCAAACTACCTTTTTATCATAACATGACTGAATGATATATAACAAGTATATTGGGGCAAGCTACACAACTCTCCTACAGCTTTCCCTATATGATTTATACACAAATCAGTTCAGACTCAAAGTAAAACAAACAGGGTTCTGCCTCTTGGAAGTTTGAATGTGCTAATTACATTTTGATAAAGCAGAAGACCTCTACGGAAGTCTGTTTTTCCTGACAAGTTTATCGTAAATATTGCTATCTTCAAATGTTCTTTAATACAGCATAATGTGCACTGTAAATAATAGAGCAATTTTGGGAAAAGTACATGATAAAGCAACAGCCAAAAACAAAGATGGTCAGACTCATTTAATCAAGTCCAAAAAGCAATGACTGACAGAATAGTGATTACACCACTTCATACTGGTGTCCCACAGGGCTGTACTGGTGTCCCACAGGGCTGTGTGCTGAGCCCTCTCCTCTACTCTCTTTTCACCTACGACTGCATACCTGTACATGGTTCTAATACCATCATCAAGTTTGCAGACGACACTACGGTGATTGGCCTCATCAGCAACAACGATGAGTCGGCCTACAGGGATGAGGTCCAGCGCCTGGCTGAGTGGTGCGCCAACAACAACCTGGCTCTCAACACAAAGAAGACCAAGGAGCTCATTGTGGACTTCAGGAGACCGAAAATCGCTTCAGAGGGTGGTGAAAACTGCCCAGCGCATCACTGCTTCTTCACTTCCCACCATTGAGACTGTACAGCACAAGAGGTGTCTGCGGAGGGCACGCAGTGTTGTCAAGGACATCTCTCACCCCAACCACAGACTGTTTGCCCTCCTCCCCTCTGGGAGGCGCTACAGGGCCCTCCGATCCCGAACCAGCAGGTTCAGGAACAGCTTCTTCCCTTCGGCTGTCATCCTGCTGAACTCCGCACCACGGTGATGGCCCCCCTGGTTACCCCTACCCCACCCTGCACCTTCCCCAAGCCACTGAACTTTTTGCACTAATTACAAATGTTACTGTACATATTTTATATTTATTCCGTTTATACACTGTACCTACCTCAGCACCTCATTACCTACCTCATTCTGCAATTTCTACCTCTACCATCACTTGAATTCAACTGCACCTACATTATGCCATTTGCACTACCTTGCTGCTGTTTACTCATACATACCTTAAACTCATCTCTGTTTACTTTTTACCATTCTACTGCACATACCTTATTCGAGCTGTTCATATCCTTTATTATTTATATTTCACTACCTTCATATGTATATACATTCTCTGCACTTTTACTGCTTTACTTGCACTTCTGGTTGGATACTAAACTGCATTTCGTTGTCCTAGTACTTGTACTCTGTGCGATGACAATAAAGTTGAATCTAATCTAATCTAATCTAATCTAATATACAGTCTATAGAGTTCAATTGACAGCTGCTAGAGGACAGGTTATGGGTTCACCTAATCATCAGGATTATCCTCCGTTTCAAATGAATATTAGTTTAAAAACGTATAGAACGTATTTTTACTTGTCCCAAGTTATTTGGTTATCTAATGGTTTTGGCCAGACAATTACGAGCATGCTATAGGACCTCAATTGTGGTGGAACACTCAGGAAAACATTTTCTTTCCTGTCTTGATTTTATTAGTTAACAAGGAATTTGTTAGATTTCTGCAGTAAAGTGGAAGAAACATAAATGCTGTTTGTACATATAATTAAACCAGCTGATTATGAGCCTGAGACTAAAGATTTTCATTGCCAGGCTGCGCTGTAGCTACTGTGCATCTAACAATAAACCCTTTGACCCTTTGGATTACTGAACTGGTAGTAAAGCTGGAAACCTCACCATAATGACTGTGTTCCTGCAGTGAAGAAAATTGTACACTTTCAGAACAGAACAGTGTTTGGTTTATTTGCACTTGATGATGCTATAGCCATTCATGTCCTATCTTATGAGCAACAGAGGTAAAATATCAGGTGGCTGTGAAGTGTCTAATCAAATGAATATTGTCTCAGCAACTTGGGACATCCCAGGGCTCTCTGCAGTGGCTGTGACAAATCCAAAACCCTGACATTGTTAATTAGAATCGTGGCCCAGGTATTAATCTGAGATATTCCTCTGTGTGTGCGTGAAAAAGAAAGTCATACCGTGCTGCAAGAGCTTTGCTTCCTCTGCTACTGTTTCTGTAACATGGAGGATTATTTGTAACTCTGCCATAGATTCATATTAGCCTATATTTTTAGAGTAAATTCGCATCCTGAAACGGATTATGGTGTAACGGCTGGAAAGCAGGTCAGTACAGCTCCTTGTGAGGAGGTTGCCATGACACCTGGTAGATATGTGGGTGTTTGAAGCCTCATTTCGTGTAACCTTGATGTCCTACATTTAAAATAGGATACGTTATTTCCCGTCTCGTCCAAGATACGATTCCATCTAAAAAAGAATCCCTCTGGTGGTTTGTAGCACATGCACAAATCTTTGGTGTCGAGTAGTGCTTGTATAAATATGTTTTAGAGCATGCATTCTGCATGAGACACATCTACGATCTACCACAACCATTATTTCCTTAAATATTACTGCATCCTCTCTTTTCCTTCCTAATACCTGCCCTTGCAGAGTCCCCTTCTCTTTTCCATTCCCTACTCTTTTATTTTTTTCTGTCTGTAAATCTTCCATTCAGAGATATGACCCGTAGCCATGGAAACTGCCTTCGCCCACTCCCTGCTGATGGAGGGTGCGGCTGCTGCAGCAATCTCTCAGTTAGACAGTGTTGCCAGGCAACAGGTCACATGGCGTTCCCTAGCAACAACACTACTGCAGGAACCTGCCAATCCTCTTAACCTTTCTCTTCCTCCATCCCCCCACACCTCGCTCTTTTTTTTCCCTTCTCTCCATCCCCTTGTACCTCTCCTCTGCTCTTCCTCTCTAAAATTGCTTTAAATGTTACTGGATCTCTTTTTTCTTCTCCTTGGTACTCTCTCTTTACTGATAATAGCTGCACCCCCCTCTGGCATAAGACAAATGTCTCCTCATCTGCGCCATGGGTCACTTACATAAACACAGTTTTGAGGGTGCCGCATTTAGATGCATCAGAGCATATCAGATAACTTCTTGATAACAATTCACTGCAGACATGAAAATGTGTCACAAAAAAGGCTCCACCTTTTATGCATAAGAGGATTAACCTGCATTCCATTACATGTCTATGCCTTTAGCGCCAAAGCCACTCCTGACAAATCATTTCTTATAATGCAACAATACAGGTCTGGAGTAGATGGTGTACCCTCTGCTTAAAGACAATATTTGAGTCTTTACATGACCATAGTGGCAGCTTTTCATCTGCTTACCAAAAACACATTTCTCTGCAGCCAACAGCAGCAGAGCGCTTGTACCTTGAATCATTTCCCAGCTCTCTTTTCCCCTGAGAGAAGCGCTGACAGACAGTAAGACATATTCTGTCACTGGCTTGCCGAGTGATTGACTGGGATGTTACCCTTCACCCTCAGATCTCTACATATGTTGTTATTCCTGCAGCTAGACATAAAATCAATAAATGGCTGAAGGAAGGACGGAACAGCTCTCAATGTTCCAAACACTGTTTCAAAGTTGTTCGTTTCAAAAGTTTTCCAATCGTTGTCTTTAGCTTTGAGCTTGTGAAGCACAGGTCATTTTCCAAGTAGGTTCTGTTTACACTTTAGTTGTGCTACATGCCACATATTTTTGATGTTGCCTCCCACTCAGGACAACTCATGTCTTATTAAAAACGCTTGGCTTTTTCAGTCAGTAGCTCCCCATGCTGCAGCTGCTTTCAAGGGAGGACACAGTTGTTTATCTGTGGCTCTGTGAAAGAGCTCCAGGCTTTTGGCACCTCAGCTAAGCTCTGCATGAACACCGCAGTAGAATTCGAGATCATATAGATATTTAAAGCAGATATCAAATTCGAAAGTGTTACCATAAAATCTGCACCAACGATGATTTCAACGTCAGGAATATGATGTGTAAAATGCAATCAAGTAGCGGTTATTTAGACTTTTGGGTAAAACAACCTCTGTGTTGAATGCCCTATGGGACACCTTTCTGCAAATATTGACCTAGATATTAAATTGTCATTTTTAATGACTAGTTTACTATAAATACACATTTCATCTCTGTACGTTAAATAATAAGCTAGTGTCAGGAGACAGTCTTCCTAGCTTAACCGGAAGACCAACATTTGGGAGAATCAGCAAGCCTTGCACTGTTCAAATGTAAAAGAGAGAAATCAGTACCCGAAAAGCTCACGGAAAAACAATTTAGGTTGTTTAAACGGTACAAAAATAAATAAATTGTAGAACCAAAGATTTCAACACATCCTGCCTTATTTTACACTTTGAACCTTGTACAGAATAAACAAACAAGATGAACCTGTTACATGTATATTAGCGAGCTTTATAGGTGCTGGTAGACATGTTTAAAAAAACAAAACAAAAACAACGTTAAACAGAACAGGTCTACAGTAGCTGTTTACCTTAATTTCCAGTGTTTATGCTAACCTAAGCTTACTGTATTATGGTTGTTTTATATTGAGCTACATACATGAGTAGCATTGCTCTTCTCACCTAACCCTTGTTAAGAAAACAAACAAGAGTTTCCCTAAAATGTCAAATTATTGTATTGTTGTACCATGATTCACCAACATTAGCTTACTGAAGTTATATATGTTTCTTTGAAGGCTTAAAATGTGTCTAAAATGTTTGTTTGGTGGCACTACAAGAGCATACGTAATCTAAAAAACATTTATAGGCAAATAATTCACTGTAGCAATTGTTTAGCTAACAGCTAACATAGTCGCTTACGTAACCGTTTATGCCCTGGGCCCTTGTGGGTTATGCCCTCCTGTCTAATGATGTTATTATTTAGGTGTTTACGAATAGCTTGTACAGCCTACAGTGTTTATAAACCCCAGGGTTTATTTTTTTCACCTGACAGCAGTTAGCTTTATTAGAAGAAGGTAGTAACACGAGTGCAGTGACAAGGACATGAACACTTGCTGGCTATCCCCACCATTATGTTTTTGGCACGCACAACAAGGGTCCCAGAGGGTTTAAATCTCTGGTGCCTTACAACAAATACCTTGAGGTAGTGCATATTGCATAAGGACATTCCAGTACACCTGACTTGAACATCCTCTACCTTTGAATACATTTTAATGCAAAATCAATGAAATCTTGTTGATTTTCCTCCAGTTCAAATGTAGATCTCACGTTGGCATAATCAGTGACCTTTGACATATCATTTTTCCACCACCATTTCCCCAAGGACGCTGACACTCTGGATGCTTTTCCCACTCTCTCCTGACTGCTACTCACCTGCAGCGCTGGACACAGTGGGCCAGTTCTGGACCAGCATGCCCTGGGCTCCCTGCACCACAGAGGACTCCTCCATGTGGACCGAACTGAAAGGCAGAACACATTCAGCAAACTCAATGAGACACTTCAAATCAAATATTAATTCAACCTTTGAATCAAACATTGAGTCATTATTCATGGCTATGCAGTCAGGCTGTTAGGCATTTTTATTCCTTAAAGAAGTTTGTTTCTATTATAGTGTACACTTCAAAAACAACAACTGTTATTCAAAACCTTTTACGATTGTTGCCCAGTGCAGAGGGCGACTTACCAGTTTTAACATCCTACACAAAAACAATAACATTCAACCCTTCATGTACAGTACTCTGCCTTTAAACAGTGACCCTTTTTAACCTCAAACAAAGAGCTAAATAAATTGAGCCAAAATACATTTTATTAAAAGAGTCCTATTATGCTAATTTTCCGGTTCATATTTGTATTTTGTGCCTCTACTGTGACATGTTTCCATGCAAAAGTTATTTATTTTTCTCATACTGCCTGTTTTGCAGCACCTGTTTTCACCCTCTGTCTGAAATCAGAGCCCAGTCTGCTCCTATTGGTTAGCTGGCTGGCTCAGTTATGATTGGTCAACCTCTCAGTGATGTCCCCTAGCCTATCATGTACAATGTGTTGGAGCACTTGCCAATAAAAGCATGAGTGTGATGTAGTGATGTCATTATGTTACAGAAGTAAAAAAACGAGTCCAATCCAGGCATTTCAGGCAGGGGTGAACTTCGGGATTTGAGCCTCTACACACCGTTTAAAGGTCTCCTATTATGCTATATTTTAACAATATATTGCAGGGCAATATCTATACAAAACATGTCTAAAGTGTTGTGCTCCAAATACCAAACAGATCACCCCTTGTAGAATGCCTCATGCCCCTCTAATTCAGCCCTGTTCCTGAAGTGCTGACTCTGTGACTGTCGCTTTAAATTTGAGCTGAAGCTGAAGCTGGCCATGGAGCGCCATGCGTCAAGTTTCTAACGGAGAAACTCAGCTAAATGCTGCCATGATTAAATGCCATATTATGTACAAAACCACATCCAGCATTATTTCTGAAACACTTCTCAGTGTTTACCGCTACAACAGTGACATTATATGTATTATATATATAATTTTCAGAGATGTGGGTAAGAAGGAAAAAAAGAGAGGGTTGTATTTTCTGACACTTAGTGAGTCTCCTTACAGACCGGGGACACATATTTATAAAAGAGAGCAAAAAGTGCATTTTGCATGAAACGGGACCTTTAAACACACACAAAAATGATATAAGACACTACAGGACAGGGAAAACGCCAAGCTGCATAATAGTGTCCCTTTAATAACAGCTGTGTGGAGCTGTACTGAATTCACTGCAAAGTGATTGGGTCAACAGTATGTGGCAATGCAAGCGACTATTCACTTTAGAACAAGCCATTCTGAAAAGTTGCTTTCAGTTTAGTGTATTGCGTAACTGCTGCGGTTTAGAGTTTTGTCACGCCCTTAACCCTATTTTTTCCATCATCCTTCTTCTACAATTCATTCTCTTTCACCACTGAGTGCCTTTCTTCTGTAAACACAGACTACAGCTGCTTCACAGTAAAAGCTTTCCAATAGCTCTTTCTACTTTGCTGGTTTTCATCCGTCAACATATTTTAGATTTAATTTATTTACATATTCAATTGGGATACATACCATTTTGAAAGTACTTAAGTGTTTCCACCTGATGTTGTTACATATTTATATTTTAATAATTATGTGTATAAAAAGTAGGACACTCCTACCACACCCAAATGAAACATTAAGAATTCACGCTACAAGCACAACATAGACTCTCAGGATGTTGGCAGTTCTTGAAGTCTGAGATGTTTTTTATTTTAAGTTTCATCAGTAGACCCGCAATCCAAAGGGTGGACTTCTCTGGGATCTAGTGTTTTATTTGACTCAGCGGGGGGACTATAGCTGTAGAAGCCATTCCTTGTACATTTTTTCAACAAGAAAGCCTCAAAGTAATGATTATCTTGCATGTAGAATAAGATCATTGTTTACCTTTTAATCATTAAATCCTCCCAAAGAGTATCCAAATTATATCTTTAAAAAGGGCTTATTTTGTCAGTCCAAACCCTTAACATAATACGTATATACTGTATGTCTAAACAACTGAATTTTTCTTCCATTGTTGTATAAATAACCATTAATTAACTATCAAAATAGTTAGCGTATATGTTTATAGTGGTTGATCAATTAGTTCTATTTAGTTAGAGTATTGACCAGGCCAAGACATGTGTTTGCTGCACGTTTTAATCATGCAGCAACAATTAGTCATTTTAAAAGGTTCTGTTTTTTTTTGTTAAGAGGAAACCAAAACATTTTTTAAGTGCACTTGGGATATGGATGCAAGTTGTCATACTAAGCTCAGAAAAATGGCTGATATGCAGTAGCTTTACATGTAACAGATATACGAGTGGAGTTAAATACTTTCATGTAACTTGCAAAGAGAATAAATAACTATATTTCACAGAAACAACTATTTATTCCTTTAATAGGGGAATTTTGGAGGGGGTTTTTGTTAAAAAAATAGGGGGAATAAAGAGGGAAAATACAAGTTAAATGAAATTAGTTGAATCAGAGCATTTAGGAATCAGAATAATCTTTTTAAATGGCAACATTTGACAAGATGTTTATTCTCATAGCATGGAAGAGTGTTGGGTGACCCCTCTCACCCTGGACAAACTGTTTAACCTGCTCCTCTCTGGCAGGATGCTGCACTCCATCAGGACCAAAACCTCTCGCCACCTGAACAGTTACTTAACTTCTGCTACCGGCATCATCAACAAGGCCCGGGACCCCCACTGTCACTGACCCTCAGCCACGTCACTTTATGCATCAAATGAATGCACACAATGTAACAATATTTGTTTTGCACTTTATAACTTTTAAGAGGCGTACATTTTTTTTATCAGCGTTTACATTTTTGTTTTATTTGTATGTATGTCTATGTATGCAGCAAATTCCTCTTAGGTGTTAACCTTCTTGGCAACAAACCTGTTTCGGATTCTGGAAAAGCACTGGTGTTGCTTTCTAAATGAGTGTTCCAGTTAGAGTGACATGCTGCCAACATGCAGGAGCCTGCAATCAAATCAGCTTAATGGATTTCAGCATGATTTTATGGATTATTTACACCCATGCTTTCAGGTCAAGGAGTCAAACAGGACATTAAAAAGGATAATGGGGCTAATTTCACTTAAGCTTTACCCATGAACTTAATATAACTGGGGAAAAATGACGACACAGAATCACTAAATTGGAACTTTCGATGAAAAAACTGTTGTAGTGAAGTTATAAACATCTATAGCCAAGGGTTTTACACCTAGTGAGGAGATTTTCCACGCACACATTCATAATGAATCCAGAGCTTACTGTATAGTAGGCACTACCCTAGCTGTGGCCTCTGCAATGCAGCACAGAGCGTCTACCTCAAATGCAACACACTTATCTGTTAATGTTGAATAAGGATTAGTCATAAATAAAATTTGCTGTGTGCATTCTGAGCAGTGTGAGGTTCACTTTTCCACAATCAAGGGAGCTAGTGTTAATGTGTGACGATGTGACACAGATACTGGCGTTTTCTCCACTGACTGACTACACTAGGAATGTGGGTCAGTAAAGTTGACGCTCCACACTGTGTGTAGATACATTACAGCATGCTTGTGTTGGGGTGAAGTGTTAATACATGAGCCTCTCTGTGTCTTAGCGTGTTACAGGCACTGCCATGCTAGAGACGGCAGCGGCAAATTGCAATGATGATTTATGTTAATCCATGTCATGTTACAGTGACTTGATGACATGATGCTCATTATGATACCCTCCACGCCCTAGAAATTAACACTAATATCCAATTAAATCAAAGATAGACAAGGCAGAGGACTGCACGACTGAGCAGTAAGCATTGTTGGCAGGAAATGAGAATTCAGTGCAAATTACAGACATGCAGAGGTAAAATTCATTAGTCCCTAACGTTACAGCTGGCCTCTTATGAAATTAGCGAAACACTTGATTATGTATTTTAAACAACTTTTGTAACATGATCATTACCAAATTCAAATGACAGATGTAGATACAAAAAAGTTATTCTTGGATCCAATCTGAGTATTCTCTGATTGCTTTGTAACTAATGATAATGAGATCTTCAGACCAATCTATAATTAGGATTTGGTCAAGCAATAAGGCGTAGGAATCTCATAGCTTGACTACAAATGTCCTTTGCTGTCTATATTTACAACTTCTCCCCTCATGGCTGGACAAAAACATACAAAAAGACACAGAAGGGCATGCATGTGTGGTGTGCACGTAGACACTGATGCATGTGTGGCTCTGATCATCTGAGAAAGGTCATAGTCAGCTCATTTGTCCTTCATGCTTCCTGCTTAAAGACTGGGGGGGAAGCGATGCTCAGAATGTAGATGACCTATATAGTGTTACACTGCAGAGGAGGAGTGCTATGCATCTACTGATGGGAGCTGCAGATGGCTGTTCCCCAAGGAGGAGGAAGCTGTAAAGGTTAAAAAAGTGATGCTGAGGGGGCCACTGATGGTTGTTTTTAATAATGGCAGATACTGGTCTGCAGTGTTTTGTTGCACTGCTATCATTTCTGATAGAAGTCATTGAGACATGTAGAGATTTGCGAAAGAAGTTGATGTTTCGATAAATATTGTATGACATTCTGTACATTTAGCACCTGTGATAAAGAGAATATTGAACGGTCACTGTAGTGCTAGCATAGGTGGGACTTTTTCTAGAGGATCAAAGTTGTAAAAGAGTTAAAAGATGCAAAGCGCTTACCTCTGCATCCCTGCCCTCAAAGATGCAGAATATCGCCAGTCAGCATTCGGGGCTTTCTGCTGAGCGAGCTAGGGGTAGAGAGAAAGAGAGAGAGGGAGAGATGGGAGGGGGGATTGAAGGGGGAGATGGGAGAGAAGAGAGAGAGTTAGGTTTGATCTCATTCAGTGCAGCGCTAGGCTGGGCCATGGCCTCATCAATTAATCATGATACATAGCCCAGCTCTGGACGTGATGGGAACACTGCAGTTGTGTCCCCCATCACACACACACACACACACACACACACACACACACACACACACACACACACACACACACACACACACACACACACACACACACACACACACACACACACACACACACACACACACACACACACACACACACACACACACACACACACACACACACACACACACACACACACACACACACACACACACACACACACACACACACACACACACACACACACACACACACACACACACACACACACACACACACACACACACACACACACTTTTTGGACAGTCTCACTCTGCGGCTCTATAAATGTGGGAGTGGGGGGAGAAATGCCCTTTCCCTGAGTGCCGGCTGTGTGTGTGTGTGCACAGACAGATGTGTTCCTGTGTAACTGTCTGCTCCTGATGAACCCAGGCTGAGCTGAGTGGTTGGGAGTCCCAGCAGTCCCTCTGATGCATAATTGCCTTTGAAAACCAATAAGCAAGAGCCATTATTGCCAGGGCAACTGCATCCTAAACCACTGGTTTATATTAGCTGGGTGGTGGAGGAAGTGGTCGGATCTATTATTAAAATAAAGGTAATAATACAAAACTGTAGATGTACTCTAGTTAAGGGTAAGCGAAGATATTTGTATCAAAAAATACTTCCAGTACAAATAAATTGACTCATCGTGCACAGTGGCTTAATCACAAAACAATTGAGTATATTCTACTATTAAATATAATAATTGATGCACTAATACTCAATGATTTGGTGATTTTATTTCGTATTATTAATTTGAATCTTCAATGTAACTAAAGCTGAAGGATTATTGAAGTTAGGTAAAAAGTACAACACTGAAACTACATAACTAAAATAACTTAAGTACAGTATTTGTATAAATGTTCTTATTTACTGTCAACCACTTGTGTTACCTCAGGCTTTAAACAATATAAGTACAGTATAGCATTGCACATGTGTCTGATTTAGTGTAAGACAATGTTTGTTTCAAATCATCAATAATGATCATTAATTCATTTCTTCTATTTTACATGCCTTGGATATTTACTTGATTCTGACTGTATACATTAATGTATGTTTTATTGGTGAAAATGAAAGCCATTGCCTGGATAAGGTTGTTTTTAAGTATTTGAAATAATCTTACATTAACTCTAGTCAGAGCTGTGATGATAATTGGTATAAATGGTTAGTTCAACAGAAACTATCGCCAACGCTTTTGATGATAAAAACATTGACATGCTTTTTTCAGCCTCAAATTATTTTTTTGTATCATAAAACTGAATAAATTTGGGTTCTAGACTGATATTTGGGCTCGAAGATGAAACAACTAGGATGGACATTTTCTGAATTGTTTTAACCAAACAATAAACTAAATAATTGTTAAAAATTATTATTAGGAAAATATTTCGCAACTCGATAATGAAAAAACTTGTTAGTTGCAGCCCTAGTTTAAAGTATTGACATTTTTGGACATTATGCTAAAACTACCAGACTCCTTTGCCTTTGATGATGATGCCTTTATATTAAAAGATCCATATAGGTCTCAGTGTGAAAGTCCTATTTTAATGAGCTATTTATTATGCCTGATTATGCCTACTCATCACTTTCCTCATGAATAGGTACCGTCTAGCTGCCTTATATGAAATGATTGTGAACAGATGCATTCATGCTAAAATTTGGCAGCATCATGTGGGTTGTAGCCTCAGAACTCAAGAACTCTTACGAGATAAAAAAGAAAGCTGTGTTTAAGACACAAACCTGCTCAGGCAGCAGCAAGTGTCCCAGATAATAATGGCCCATTATGTTTTTCAGTTCAATTCAGAGGGGAGAATTTCCTGCTGGTGGACCCAGCCTATTTGAGTAAATCTAATTTGCAGGGTTGAGGAACAGAGGCTGGAGGTTAATTTAATTTACAGTGCTACATTTGTCTTGGTTGGAGATTTTCTTGTTACTAATGTACCAGTTGCTGGCAACTGATAATAAAGATGATGATCCAGAGATGAATGCCTAACCTAAGGAGCATTTGCCTTAATAATCTGACCGAAAAAAAGACATTTGAATATTTGTACCGCTAATCTACCTTCTCTGGCATTAAGGCAGAATAAATACCCAGAAATCTCAAACATTAACTCCTTAAATCTACAACATGAACATGTCAACATTAGAGGGCTAAACAAATGGTGAATGTATGTCTATGAAAGCAGGTATTTAAAGTATCTTAATCATCATCATGTCAATTAAACAGCGCTACAAGGAATGATAGTGGTGTTTTGATGCAGTGTGAGAGAAATGAAATCATTAGACATGGTCTGGCAGGACAAGGCATTCACTTTTTAACTAATCTAGAATAGCTGTGCGAGTGTAAAACTAGCTAATCATGTAGGGCCTTTGATCAAGCAGTTAACCTCAACTGCTCCAGCGCAACAGTCACATACAACTCACACACACAAATCCGCCCCGCACAAAAAAGTCAAATGCACTTGCACCGAGAATGAGCTAGTGGTGAAGACTACTTGACCTGTTCCTAGTGTAGATGTGATGACAACCTCGAACTGAAACACAAATCTCTGAATCATCAGAAATAACAGAAGACCGTGAAAAGCATCAGGCCTGACACTAATGCAGTGTGAGTGCTGGGCTGGGCTGGGCTGGGCTGAGCAACAGCACAGTACAAGTGGGAACTGAACAAAGAGAATGAAGCACGCAAGGACTCAATGTATTGCAGGAAGCGTTCAAGCTCGACATACAGGGATATCATCACCCTGCAGCAACACTACAACACAGACAGAAATTATTACAATGCAGGCTATGGCAATAGATCCAACAAAATGTCATGTAAAGTATGTACTAAAACAGGGGTCTTAAATTGCTTAGACAAGATGTCATACAAGTAAAGCTGAAACAATTAGTTGACTTATCGATTGACAGTATCAAAATAATCGCCAACTCTCTTGATGATCAATTATCCTTGATAGTTGTTTTTACTGAAAAAAAAGTTGGTAAATGCTGTTTTTGGCCTTAATATTTCATATTAGGGTGAATATCAATAGGTTTCTGACTGACAATACAAAACATTAAAAGACTTCACACTTTGTTTATGTATTCTATAGTGCATACAATGAATCAAGAATATTCTGCAGATTAATCTACAATGAAAACAGGCGTTTTCTGCAGCCCTAAATTAAAGCCACTAATAGGTAAACATGATGATTCATGACCTCCCAGTCCTAACCTCCCACTAAAGTTAAACATAAAAAATTAATGACCCACCTCTGGGCAGAGTTGCATGGAGGCATCAGGCATGCTCAGTCTGCGTACAAATCCACTGTTACTGGTGAAGAAGCGGTCAGCGCCGCTGCCCCAGGTGCCACTGATGGGTCGTCCCGTGTTGTAGAACATGAAAGTGTCACTGCCGGAGGTGGCTGTCAGGCAGGTCTTGTAGCAGTAAGTCTTTGTTAGAGAGCCGTTACCACGCACTTCGATGTAGTGAGGCTCCACTTTGAGGTCTCTCCGAAGCATCACATTGTTATTGGGCTGTCCCCCAGGTCCACCACTGCCTACCCCACCAGCACTGACGCTGCTGCTCCCACCGTCTGGAGGGGGCTTCTGCGACACACAGCAAGGCGAGCAGGACCCAGGTTGGGTGCAGTAGGCATGGCAGCGGACGATTGCCAGCACCACAACAGTGACTAGGAAAACAAAGGTGGTGGCGCTCAGAGCCACAATCAAGTAGAGGGTCACGTTGGAGAACAGCAGCGTGCTGTGAGGTCGGATGATTCTCTTGGGGTCAGGGGCAACTTTGGGCGGCACCTCCATGACAGCCACATTGATGGTTGCAGTGGAGGAGAGGCAAGGCTGCCCATGGTCCTTTACCACAACAGTCAGACCGAAAGATGTGGAGTTGTCCTCCAAGATCCTCCGAGTGGTCCTGATCTCACCTGTGTGTTCGTGCACCTTAAACAAGTCCAGGTCAGTGGCTGTCTCCAGCACATACACCAGCCAGGCATTTGGACCTGCGTCTGCATCGTACGCCACCACTTTGGTCACCATGACTCCAGGCTCTGCATTCTTTTGCACTGTTTCCAAGGAGCGTGTGCCGTTGCCAGGAGGGTTGACTATCAGTGGTGCATGGTCATTCTGATCCATAATGTAAATGTAGACGGTGGCGACGCGACTGAGTGGAGGAATGCCCCCATCTTGGGCTTTGACCTGGAAGTGAAACTCTCTCAGTGACTCATAGTCAAAGGCTCGCAGGGCATACGCCTCCCCTGTATCGGCCTTCACAGACACATATGAGGTGACAGGGATGCCATGGTTGTTGTCATTGAGCACTGTGTAGGTGATGCGTGCGTTCTCTTTGATGTCTGCATCTTGAGCTTTCACAGTACACAAAGAGGCCCCAGGGGCATTGTTCTCAGCCACATAGACGGTATAGGAAGTCTGCTCAAATCGGGGTGGGTTATCATTAACATCAGCCACATCCACCTGTATAGTCTTCTGAGAGGAGAGGGGAGGGTTCCCTCCATCTGTGGCACTCAGAGTGACATTGTAGGCATCAGTGGTCTCGCGGTCCAGGAAGGCTGAGGTAACCAAAGTGTAGTAATTTCTGAATGACTTGATCTTGAAAGGAAGGCCTGCTGGGATCTCTAAGCTCACCTGCTTGTTAGCGCCAGAGTCTCGATCGGTGACACTAATAAGGGCCACTACGGTGTCTGCACGGGCATCCTCCCTCACGGGGCTCGACAGAGATGACAGCACTATCTGAGGGACGTTATCGTTAACATCAACCACCTCTACTACCACCTTACAGTGTGCTGCCACGGCACCAGGGCCCTTGTCCATCGCCTGGATGTACATCTCATAGGAGTTGGTCTCTTCATAGTCAACATTGCTCCTCACTCTTATTTCTCCAGTATTGGTGTTCATGCTGAACATCTGCCTCACTCTCTCAGGAGTGTAACTGCTGAAAGAATAATACACCTCTCCATTTGTGCCCTCATCCAGATCAGAAGCATTCAGTTTAATAACCAGGGTGTCTTTGGGGGAATTTTCCAACAATTTCACCTTGTACACTGAGCTGTCAAACGTGGGGACATTGTCATTTGAGTCCAGGACCCGGACATTGATTATAGCCGTGCCTGTTTTCTCTGGCGTCCCACCATCCACAGCACTAAGAATTAATTGGTGGTAAGGCGTCTGTTCACGATCAACTGGCTTTTTGAGCACAAGCTCGATGTGCTTTGTATTCAGGGAGGGTTTGTTGGATACCAGCGCGAAATGGTCGTTTGTGCTGAGCTGATACATGCGAACAGAATTGGAACCAATGTCTGGGTCTTCAGCGTTTTCGATTGGGAAACGAGACCCGGGTAAAGCAGATTCTGTGATTTCTAGTTGGTACTCGTCTCTGGGGAACTGCGGTGCATTGTCATTGGCATCAACAATCTCCACCTCGATGTGGTGCACCTCAGTGGGATTTTCGACAAGCACCTCCAGATTTAGGAGGCAGGTGTTGGATAAATCACACAGTGCCTCCCTGTCGATCCGTTCATTGACAAGTAATTTCCCATTTTTGGGGTTGACAATCACATAGCGTTTACCGCTGTTGGAGGTTACCTTAATTTTTCGGGTGGAGAGCTTTCGAATATCCAGCCCCAACTCATGCGCCACATCACCGACCACTGCCCCGTTTTCTAGTTCTTCCGTAATAGAATAGCGCAATTGTCCAAAGGAAAGGCCACAAAATAAGGAAAATATCACAAAATAAAAAGGCACATTATTCCCTATCCAGTTGCATATCCCCGCCACAGCCATTGCAAGCTCAAAGGATCCGCAGACGGATTAAACGCAGCCTTCCGCCTGTTTAGCTTGCAGTATCTTGCATCCCAGCACCTCATTAAGGTGGGCTAATTGGTCTCCCTGTAAAAGAAACACAAACAGCTCATCCATTGTGCTACCCGGCGGAGTAGAACCCTCTCTAGCGCACCCATATTTCCTTTGTCCGTGATGCGCTTTTTTTTATCTCCAATGCGCGCTGCTGACGGGTGTGTTTCCCTGCCTCTGGAACTGTGAGTTAGGTAAAGACGGTCGAATTCTGCACTAAAAAAGCCGGTAACTTAGTGGGGTCCTTTCAAAATAAAACGATAAACGTGTTATATACCCACTCCCAGAAACACGTCCAGGGATTTAAAAACTTGAGCAGCAATTTCTTTATTGCACCTTCATTATAGGGCTGGGAGTCATACATTGTTAAATGTTTAATAAAATCCTGACTTGTGGTTTCTTTAACTCTTTCCATTATGCAAAATGAATGTGAACCTTTGCTATAAATATAGCACTTTATTGAGTATTGCATTTAATTTAATTTATTGTATTGTGTGTGGTCACTGAAACATACAACGCATCACAATACCCTCGGTGTGCTTTATTAAACATTTCGTAGTTAGTACGTAAATACCCAGACGACTTATTCTGATAACTCTAACCGGAAGTTATAGAACTGAATGTTGCTGACTTGACTTTGAAAGCACAGCATCCCACCCTAGCGCGCGCTCAGACTCCTGCCTTCTCCTCTCCGCTGTGGCTCATCTCCCCTCCTCCTTCCCCACCCATTTCTCTCCTCTCATGCCTCCATTACGATGTCTGTGTACGGTCTGGGAGCTAATGAACGACCATCACATTAAAGCCCCCCCAGAATAAACAAAACATATCCCTATAAACGCATATCCATTCAGCAAACCCGGTTATTCATAACGTAAATCAAAAATGCTGTTCAGCACATGGCTGAAAAACCTATGTTGAAAACGTAAAATAAAACCTGATGTTAATTTGTAAAATTTCCCGGCGTTAAATTATACTGGACTGTTGCTCATAAAAAGGCAAGGTCGAGGTTCATCTGCAGAATATTCAACACCGGCACCTCCCCCCAAAATGGAAGATACAAGCAGAAACGTGGTCGCATACATGGGCACGTTTGGGGACCGGCTTGTGTGTGTCTTCCTTTGTCTGTACGCCGGAGTCAGGAAGATGGTTCATTTGCCGGTAGCAATTCTGTGGTGCAGCCTTCCCGCATGGCGAGCATTTGGGCTAGGCGCAGAAAGAGAAAGCATTGCACTGACAATCACAAGCTTCCCTCCACATGGATCACTGTCAGCGGCAGAGCTCAGACTGTCAGGTCACATAATCGTATCTAAGATGCCCGTGGTGGACCCCATAAAGCAGGAGTCTCATTTCCTCTCTATGGAGTATATCCCGAAGAGAAACGTGATATAGGAGTAGCCTATATATGGGCATGGCAACAAAAAGACTGATAGCTTGCAGAATATGTTAAATAACTACTGAGGCTGTATTAATCAACATACAGGATTGAACCCTTTAGCCTTTGTCATAGGAAGACCAAGCTAAGCCACTAATAGGTCTCTTTTTAGTTTAGTTTTAGTTTTTAAGGTTAATTCTTATATTAATTTTCTTCAAAAAATGTTAAATTCCTATTATTCCATCAGCTGTTTCTAGGAATTTGCTTTCTAACCTTGCAGACTGTTGAAAAATCAGGTGGACATATGAGAAAATAGGAGAGACAAGCAAGAGTTTACACTGATGTCCCAGAGGCTGCATGTTCTCCCAAGTGAACTAACATTTAAATTACCTATAGGTTCAGATGCTAGTGTGCAAGTGCAAATACTGGCTCTCCTCAGTGTTTAATTGTTCATTTTAAAAATTATTATTATTCACAGTTTCAGAGGCTTCATATTCATTTATATTCAAGGTAAGTTGCTATATACACCAATTTACCTTGATCCTTGAATATCTGCACACCTTAATGGTTTCTTCGGTTTTTGTCTGAGTTTATAATCAGAGCGGGGGTGTGGGTGGGCCTCCTGTGTCTTGTGTAATTTCACTATTTCTTTGGCTGTGATTGGCCATTTGTTACATTTCCTGGTGATTTGTGGCCCAAACCCTAGTCGGTACATTCAAGTGCGCAGTTGTATTCATTGTCTGTGTTCACCTTTAGATTCACCAGCTCTTTTGTCACATATTATTGTCTATATGTATATTTAAGCCCTTTAAATATTTATTTTATGTAGGAAAAGAGTAGGAGGTGTTTAGGCGTTGATGCAACATTAAGGGAGGATGTTTGCATCATGCAACACAGACTCTAATGGGTACCATTTTATAACATGGTTAAGTCCAGTTTATACCAGAGATGTCCTTAGAGGTGTCTTGGAAATGAGTCAAAAAGCATGAACACATATTCAAATTGAGTAAAGCAATCTAATTTAATAAAAGGGGGCAGCGTGTTAGAGAAAAAAAAAATTGCTAGGTCAGTAACATGGCCTCATGTAAGATTTGGGCTTGGATGATCAGACAGTTATCCATTCCTTCATGTGCCAAAAAGGAAACTGGAATAATAAATATGGCCACATAACTTTAGCTAAGTCGCAAGGAATAGTATCCATAACAACAAAACCAGTAAAGCTAAAGAATGTTAACCCTCCACCACACAGAAAGTCAAACTATTTTAGCTGAAGCTGATGGAGTCTGGGAAATCCGTCCAAAATAGACAAGCAAAGTCGGTCACAACAGCTGGCAGGGCAAGGCTGTGCTGAGCCTTGAGCAGAATAGATCACTGGGTGAATAAATCTAATGGAGGAGAGCCATACTGGCTGCTTAATGAGCACGACTGATATTAAGATGTTGTTATACAATATTTTCATTAGAAAACTTATTTTATTATACATGGCATCTAAAACAAACAGACCGTTATACAGTATCAACATCAGCAAAACAGGAAAGATGCACAGTAATGTGATCTAAATCAATGGTTCTCAACTGGTGGGTCACGACCTTAGATTGCTTTACTCAATTTGAATATGTTTTTTGGGTCGTCAATTTTGACACACACGGTTCAAAACTTTGGGTCGTGATTTATTGACGAAGGAAAAAGTGGGTCCTGAGTCTTGACCAGTTGAGAACCACTTCAACAAAAAAAAAGAAACGTTAAATCACATGAATGCATACAGAGTAGTTCTACTGCAAAGTTATTCTCCATGGGGACTTGCACCAACATGCCGTGGGCCTACTTTTGATCAAAACGGTTTCGGTTCTCCGACTTTTCCAGTCAAACCGCTATTGCACGCGCACCATTAGAAATTTCGGGCTTCAAAATAAAAGTTTGACTTTTTTCCGTGATTTTCTTGTTTTTCTCACTTGCGTATCTGCGACCCACTCAAAATGGGTCTGCGACCATTGGTCTAAATGATGTAAAAACATAAGCTAATACATACCTCAATTTAGCCGAAAAAGCCAGTAATAGTTTTCAAGCTTGACATCTGGAAATGACCTTTAACAGGTATGCAAAAAAACAATAAAGTGATTTTAAATTTATCGATAAAGCATTCCAATAGGCTTTTTTGATTGTTCACTTGCTTGGTTACAGGAACCATTTTGGATTGTTGCATAAGACTCAGATCAAGTGTTTCCATAGCAACAACATTTTGATGAATGTATAAGCCAGTTCTGATTAACATTCTAAATGTAATGCACTGTACCCACACAAAACAGTGCATTTTTACATACCAAAAATAACGAGAAAGCTATGGAAGCAATGTTAGGCATGCCACAAAAAAAGAACACTGAAATAGCTCTGAAAATGGCATTCTTTATAGAAAATATACAGTACATGTTGCACAATTATACAATTCAATGTCTGTCCATATATCCGTCACATGTGATACCAGTCGCCTAATCCATTCAAATTCACAAACCAGTAGGTTTAAAACAGTACCAGACATTTTGGCAGAAATCCAGCTTGCACGCAGTAATCTGAAACAGCCAACACAATCTAGTGCACCAGTGACCCTTTGGCAAGGGCAGCCACTCATGAAAAAACCTGCCACAGGCGGCACTCAATGGAACCCAAATCTCACTGCACTTAACTCCATCAAGCTTCAGCCGGCCACCGGATCAGCATCCATACACTTGTTCCCAAGGGGATTTAAAGCCGGTTCCTTATTCATGTATACACTTCTATATAAACACAATGATTCTCTCCAATCTACAGCAGTGCTTGCCTCTTCCAAACCAAAACTAACTGGTGTATTATGAAGGCAGCAGGACAGCTGTTTGTGAAACGATTTTAAATCAAAAACTTTACAGATGCAACAATAGATTTGTATTCCTGTAATGTCCAGCATGCATTTTCCAAATCAGAGAGATAATCTGCTCAAATCCAATTCTGCTGGGCTGTGATGAGTGCTTAACTTTTCACACAGCCAAGTCACAAACTAAAAACAAATTAAAACTGCAAGCAAAGATGATTGGGTCCTCGCACATCAATGAACGTTGGGGTACTTCCAGGAACTCTGTCGACACGACCGTAAAGCGCCATGACCTCTGGAGACAGGCCCCAAGGATAAACATTAAGTTTTGCATTGACGGTGATGCGCTGAAAGTGATGTCTCACAAATATAGCACCACCTCCGGTTAGGGTGAACAGGTATCCTGCTTTGTGCGGGACTGCACAGCATATTCATAGTTTGTCCGGTGTCACTCTGTGAGACTATGTGCCATAACAAATTATAATAAATAGAGGGGACTAATTAACACCACTGTGATTTTGGTAAGATTTTGATCATCTGTGTGTGTGTGTGTGTGTGTGTGTGTGTGTGTGTGTGTGTGTGTGTATGTATGTATTTATATATATATTTTTTTTAAAATAATTTTTCATTTAAGTTTGTGTTTCATATCCCTGTTTTTCCTCTTCTCTGTTGCTGCATAAACACTTGCATTTCCCCACGAGGATTAATAAAGGTACATCTTATCTTATGTGGATGGTGAAACCGTCTTATTTTGTTACTATCATATCAGTTCAAACCATACACACATAGTTTAGATAGGATTTTTTATGCATAGATTCTGAAACTGAGACATATTAAAACCATGTCCGAGCAAATATTCCCTCACAGATGATTCAGTTTGGGAAGAGTTTGGTTAGTTTAGTTTTATTTTGATCATTTTCAAGTCCTATGCAACTCAATAAACATAGCAAAATAATTGAAGAAATGCAAGTATTCACATAAAACATTAAAGTATACTGACCAAAACAAATTAAACCTACGCTTAATACACATACCCTTTTATATTCAATATTTTCTACAATTCTCATTAAATGCATATGCTGAACAATAAAGACACAAATAAAATGTGTGTAAATATTCCCTGAAAGTCCCAAATAAAAATCCATTTTTTAAATAGTTTTAGATTTTAAATCCATTAAGTGAATTACACTTATTTCCTTCCAGCTATTCCTCAAATGTTATAATCTTTGTTTTTGCAAACTTCTCTCAGTTCCAAAAGTATATTTTTTTGACTTTAAAATGAAATGTTTCATTTTAAAGTCCAACAAATCAAGTAAAAATTTACATAGATCATTTTTAAATAAAACACAGTGTACAAGAGTTTATATTCAAAGTTTCATAGTTTGAAATATTAGTTCCCTGTGATAGCGAGTCAATAAATCTTTGTTTAAACCATGATGTAAGCACAAACGGAGACGTTACAGTCAAAGTGTGCGACAGGCTGAGTGACCCTTTTGTTAGTCAGTCAGATGAGCAGAGAAGATCCTCTGGCTGGAGCCCGTTTGATGCACAATGGGGTCATGAGTGCTAACACCTACAGCCTGGGATGATAAAGTGAAGAGGTCTTAGTCCAGCGGCAGTCCTGCGCTGCTGGAGCAGAGAGCTGAGCGAGGATAGATGAGTCATTAGGGGCCCGAGAACCAACAGAGTAACAGTGGAGGACCTATTGTAATCCCTAGGATTATTATTATTGGCTAAATAAATTGCTATTTTGAATGCCTAGGTTATCAAAATTACTTTTTCTTTTGCAAACTTGTCAGGTCCACTGGGATGGTCATAATTGCACAAAAATCACACTGGTGTTAGTAATGAACTTCTTTTTTGACCAAGATATATGGTGATCCAGTTATGGCTGCGGAAATCACACTAGTACTAGTTCTTCTCCTTTAGTTTAAGCAAACAAAAGCATTTTACGCTCGATTCATGGTATATAAAGCGGCAATGGGGCTTCTTAATCTGGCACAGCTAGTGTTATGACTGTTACTTTGGCTAGGATGGTCATAATCTACAAAAAATCTCACTGGTGTTAGTAAGGACCTTCTTGTTTGAACAAACACATGTTATTAACTCTGAGCTGTAAAATTAAAGGACTGTTTCAAAATCTGGTACAGCTGGTGTTATGGTTGCTTTGAACCCATGTACCTTTGGCCAGTATAAGTAACGGAAGTATTGTTAAAAATATACACATGCATGTGTGCAGAAATAGAGTGCAGGTCAAAGTTATTTTGCAAAAGCGCAGGCTTGATGTGCAGTCCGGGTTATTATCAGTGAGTCACATGGTTAACCCCTTGTTGTGCAGTGTGAAGGCTACAGGCACAAAGGAGTTTCCCAGGTGCTTAGTGCTGTGCAGAGGTGGGATGAGTCTGTGGCTGAACGTACTCCTCATCTTCACTAGCTCTGCATGGAGTGGGTGGGAGGGGTTATCCAGGATACTGTCCAGTTTCCTCCTTGTCCTCCCCTCAGCCACCTCCTCCAGATGTGATCCAGGCCTAAAATACCAGATAGAGGGCAGTAGAGAACACCTTCTGCTAATATCCCACTGCATGCCTAAACTGTAAATGACTGTTCCCATCTACTTTAAGGAAGGACTACCGTGAATGACCTAACCATTACATAAACTATCAAAACAAGAGACAAGTTTCGAGTTCAAGATTCATGCAAAGACAAACATTGAAACGGAAACAAAATCGACTTTTATATTATCTAGATAGGATTGAGCAAATCCACATAATCTGGTTGAAATATGCCTAAACAGCTTTCACCAATCTCTGAAAATCTCCCTTTTTGATATTCTGATCTGAAGCGCTCAATATTGAAACAGACAGTGCTCAATAGGAAACACACTTACTGGATCAATACGATGCTTTCTGCTAGTTTAGCTCTGTGCAAACCAAAGCTGTTTCTTATTGTGAAGGAGGCAGAATTTAAAGTGATTTATGATGAAGCGAAAAGACTACATCACTATGTAAAGTATTCCTGATGTATAACGGACCGCCTAATTGCAAAGCTTTCCAAGACCACACATCATCTGATAATGCTTTTGCTGTGGACAGGAGAACGTTTTCAACACCGCTGCTTTTCTGTGATGTAGGTTATAAGAGGAAACATCCGAAGGTTACACAGCTGCTGTTGGCACCGTAACCCCCCCAAAAAATAATTGAGGGTTTTGTGATGTCTTTAGAAAAAAGTAGTAGATACAGAAGAGTGACAGAAAATGTTAACGTGATGTGAATTTTTTTTTTTACAATAACAGTATATCACTACACAAGTACGCACAATGCATTAAATAATTCTCTTCAGTACACAATAGCATATACAACAACCTCTACTTTATTTCTAAGGAATCACACGTTGTTATATAAGTTTTACCCAACCTTTGCAACAAAAAAAGGAAGAGCTGCTAAAGCACTTTTCAGCACACAGGGGACTGATTGAAAGGCTATATAAAATCCTTGACAGACAAATCCGAAAAGTTGCAGAAACAGGAGTAAAAGATTTTTTTCTAAGTTCTCAAAGGCAAAAAACAAACAATAAAACACACTTAACAGCAAAAACAGGGGCAATCTTGCACTTTAACTCACCTGGTTTGGTGGGTGTCCCATGTTCTGGCTGAATCGTGACACCTATGGCCAAGGGTTCAAATCTCGCCTGAACCCCTGTGGTGTAAGCTCTTCTCCTTTCCTGTCAATCTTCAGCTGTACTACTACTACAAAAAAATAACTAGAAATGTAAAACTAACCAGGATCAAACAAAAAGACAACTCCATTACTAAGGCTTCCTTAAGGTTACTAACACTTAAAATACAAAGGATGAGTTAGCAGAGCTGTAGCAATGCGCTAACAAGCAAACAGAGCTTCAACAGCAGCAGCAGCAGCAGATGTACTCCACTGATTACTGAACCAGAGTCAGGTGAAAGAGTAATTAGGATCCAGGTGTGGGTGATCAGACACAGAAAGGGGCGTGGCTAACCTGAGGGGAGAGAAAGGGACAGCTAATTAATTACACTACAAATATGCATGTAGGAAGGTGGAGATTACACAAAATGAGAGGTGGTTGGTTTATTAACACAGTAGAACATGTGCATATTTAACATTATATACTTATTTCATTATATTATCAAGGTATATCACAACCAGTGTTTTGGAGTAGTACACTTTTATGTGCAAATAACTGAAACTACAAGAAATGTGGAGCCATGAAAGAAAATCAATTATTATTATATTTTTAATCCATTAACTATGGACCATTTACACTCCATGACTGACACGGTTTAAGTTCACCTTACCTGCATGTCTGTGAAATAAATATACAATGGTATACACCTGAATTGCCATTTTTTATTCTTCACCACACATACTCTTTGAATTCCTGAACAAACCAGAGATGTGGGCGGCTTTTCACAGCTGCCCTACATACTATTCTTACCTACGATTCAGTGCAAATAACTAACTGAGATAAAGTGTGAATGCAGCTCTGCAGAGTAAATACTTTAACATATTTTAAATCTTATTCCCCCTTAAGTAAAGAATGTGATAATAAACATTGTTGTGAACCACAGTGTCCTACTTTATCGCAGCTGAACACATTCAGCATCACAGAAAGCACCAGCTTTGCAAACATAGACCACTGGCAGCAATGCTCAACACACATGGATGTAGCCACAGGTGCACTGCTTCACTTCTTCCGACCTACTTCCAATTCTTTTAAAGGAGACCTTAAGGCCTTTAGAGAACTGCAAAGTGCTGGTGAGAAGAGTGGTATTTATTGGTTCACCATCTATCAAACATTTTTGGAATTTCATATTCTATGTTCAGCCACAATATCAGATCTTTACTTCACAATATCGCAATATCTAAAGAACATTTTAGTAAGTAATGTATGATTTAGTCAAGTTATTCTTTTAACATTGTTGATTGTGTGTGATTTTTTTTTGGGCCAATCGATTCCTAAATATACAGGTGTAGGGAGATGAACAAAAAACAAAAGATTGCTCCAATAGATTGAGATTTTCAAGGTGCTATATTTAGTCAATTTTATCATATTTGTATTATAACCGTACATCGAATAGCCGTGATTAACATACAAAACATCCTAAATTCAACAATTTTGAATATTTTAAATGTTTCCAAATGTAGCCTCCTTAGTACATTTCAATAGCAGTTCTCACTTAACTTACATTATTTCTGGATTTTTTGGAGTGTGAAAACATCCAGAAACAGAGATTTTACTACACTAGACGGACTTGATGCCATTGTTTATGATGGGACTCTCTCATGGAGTTGCATTGAGCTCTCACACATCATTCTCATGTAGGACTGCAGACTGAAAGCCCTGTGTGGTCACAGTGAAAACAGACTTTCACTGATCCTGACAAAACTATCACTTGTGGGCTTCTGCGATTTGAACTGCAGACACATCTCACTTTATTCAGTTTTCAATTTCCAAGAACTTGAACAGAGCGTTGTATGGAGAAACTGGGTCAAAATGTGTGCAGGCAAGGGAATTTTTAAAAGCGAGAGAGCAAGTGTGTCACATTTACCAAGTCTCTTTCGATAACTCAGTTTCCTCACAGAAAAGACAGAAATACAGATTAAAAAGCTTTATTCAAACTAGCATGATCAGGCAGAACATTTAAGCCAAATAAGCGACATCAAAATTCGACAATTAACTAGACTTGAAAATAAAGCAAGACCATTCTCTCCCATACTTTCTTTGATCCACTAAGTGGGACGGAACTGGATTAGGTTTGATGCGACTCTCGAAGAATACTCTTCAGTACAATCTGACTGGCAAATGAGCAGTGAAATAAAACTGAGCTGTGTATAACAAATGAGAAATAACACAATTTTACTATACCAAGCACAAGCACCTCCTGTGCCATTTGATCACAGTGAAGACAGAAGATATCAAAACAGTCTACTGTATAAAAAACACAAAGTATAAAGCGGTTCCATTTACAGTAAATGCATTTACCGGTTTTCAATAGAACATCTGTTTTGAAACCCGAAAGGCTGAGCCCCTATCCAACAACACTTTAGCAATCAAGGTATTTTATCACTGGGGTACTGTAACTAGGGCTGGGCAATAAATATAACATATTATATCCGGATAGAAGTAAATTCATGTCTGGTAAATCCTGATATAGTTAATTACGATTGTGTATATCATGATATATGTCATTTTAGATCTGATATATCGTTTCATACCTCATATGTCCTGATATAGGTAATTTTATACTTGTATATCATGATGTCATTTCACATCTCGTACATCGCGATATATAGTTAATTTCATACTTATATATCATGATATGTCATTTAATATCTTGTGTTTTGCGACATAGATAATAACATTTTTCAATAGCAATGTTTATCCTGATACAGCGTGTTTTCTGTTAATTCAATAAAGAAAAAATAGTTTTTAAGAAATATCCACGTGGTAAAGGTTTTAATACTCCTGTGTGGATTACGCACTTTAAAAACATGAAAAGTAGTGAGCATTTCAAAAAATGTAATTAAGAACCTTAGTGCAAAATTTAAAAAACAAAACAGCATTCATTGAATATTATTTTCTGAATATTTCACTTTCAATTTTCGTTGAAATTTGAAATAAAATGTACTTGTTTTTGACAATCAGGACAACACAATTGCGTATTGAGACATGATTTCCTCACAATCTGATTCCATTGAAAGATAATAAATGATCATATTGAATCAACCCAGCCCTGACAGTAAATTGTAATATTGTATGACATGCCTGTTTTTCATTCATCAACAGTCACGTATATCTTTTACAAAGCAGAAGGCACGCAAGGAGCTCATCGCATGTGCAATTCATTAATTCTTTAAACACTGTTGGAATCAGACATTGATTGCACACATAACGTGTACCCCACAGCAAGAGATCCCTCATTACGTGACGACGTGTTTAGTCTTATGGACGGACCACCAGCTGTGTTTATGTCTGGGAAGCCTGGTGTGCCACTAACACCAGGAAACAGTGGGAGAGGAAAAGAGGGGTTTGATTTCACCGACTCGAGAATATGTAGCTCGATACTTCTAGAAATATTCCTCCTCCGCTGCATTACTGTGTGCGTGCTGCGATCACATTTAGATGCACATTTCAGAGTGCTGTCACTCGCTTAATACTGCACTGTCTATGTGTTCTCGCAGTCATCACTTAGAATACTGCAACTATAACTAACACTATTCTCAGGATCCCATAAGCCCACTTAGATTCTATCATTTAGCACCCTAATAAGATCCTAATGAGCTCCTTGTTTCTGAGGAAGGAAAGTCCTGGGCTTCACAGTAGTGCAACAGCGCTACCTCTGAGGTCAACAAAAGTACTCTAGTTCTTAATTGTAACTTATGTACACTATCAAAACAACATCATATGCACTAAACTACAAAGAAGCAACACAAAATGCCCTGTAATAAGCTCACAAAAGCAGCATTAAAAGTTAATACATAAAATACCTATAAAAACATGAATATTCATAAAACAATACCTTGCCTTATATTCCTTTGCACCATGGCAAAGATTAATACATTTAAATATGTTTGACTCTTTTCAATAACTAAGAGTATTTATCATTACAAAATATTTTACTGTCAAATTTCCACTGCTTTGTAAAGTTTTTTTATTTTTTTTAATGGATTCATTTGTGTGCAATGAATGATGCAGTAAATACTGCCAGCTTAATCAATGGTAATTAAATTGGGACAATACTAGCTTACACTTGTGAAAAGCACAGTCTTGATACACTTTTCCCACTTTTGAAAAATATAGTTTATCATGTTTGAATGCTTTTCTGGTCCCGCCCCCATTTTGTGATGTCAAAGGGTCCTTCAACTAAGGAAACTTGATCTTAGGATGCACCTCCCCCATTTACCCTGGCTCTCTCATCCCCAGCAAGAGGAGACAGGATATGCTAGATTCTGAATGTGACAACAGTTCAGTAAATTCAATATTGCAGTATATTTTTCCCCAATAAAGCCAGATAAAAATTGTCATTATACGGGTAAAAATTCTTTCTCATTATAATTTCTATAGAGCTACAATATCTACAATCAAAATAAAAGAGAAACAATGTATCTCCTATGTTTTTTTTGTTTTTTTCTCCATTTTTCAGCTTTCTTTCATTCTTTTTTTGTCATTTTCACACATTCATTACTGTTGAGAATAACAAACATTGTAAAAAAAAATCAGAGCATTGATTATTTTATCGGCAAGTAACCATTTGACAGCCTGCTCAACGGCAAGACTCTTAATACAGTAAAAAGTATTGTTCAAAAAAGATAAACACCAAGTGCAAAGCCTGAATCGGTGACGTAACAAGCTACAGTTCGGTATTTATCATATTTACGGAAGAAACATATTCACCCTGATTAATGTGAGTCTTTGTGAATAGGCGTGTTTTGAACCCTTAGTGAAAAGGAAGTTGAATGACGACGACTTGCGCATATGGTGAGCCACTGATGGTTTCTAGAACTACAGCACACAGCATAAAAACCCTGGAGAAAAGGCAAAGATGTCCACTGAGGAGTTTCAAAGCGTTAAGGAAGGAAAGATTTACTACATGAGGCAACTCTAGAAATGTCCAAATACCCTGCCATCAATGATTTCAATTCTATGTCCAAATATTTTTCTTGTAGAATCATGCAGACCCATGCTTAGAAGAGAAAAGAAGGTAGAAAGCTGAGGTGGTTCGTGGTCGATGTTTGTACGGTGGGATCGGAGGAGCTTGAGAGAAATGGGAGCCGAGGGACAGAGAGGGAGGACAGTCGTCTTTGTGAGTCACAGGGAAGAATTTCAGCCAGAGACTCCCATGAAGAGATGATTATATCATGGCAGTTCTCTTCTGGGTTGCTGGTTAAAAACAGAAAATAGAATTAGGAAACATAGAAAGTCAACCTCCATATTCACTTGCAGAAAGTCCTCACTCATGCAACAATGGATTGTGACTGGTTACTGCCACCATCAGGGATATTTCAATTCAGGGATTAATCTATAACTTTTTTCTATATCGTTTTTCAAATTGTTTTTTGAGGAATTTCACCAAATCATCCATAGTAGTCTACCTAACTTACACGGCCGAAATGAAATATGAAAAAGCCAAATAGGGAAGCAAAGGGTGTAATTAAAGCATGCAAAAGCAGGCATCACAATGTGCTATATTTGGTATTTGGTGGGCTGTTTTTACAACTATAGAAGGGAATAAAATAGCATCTGCGCCATAATATTATCATTGGACAGATGTGCAAAGAGATTGTTGGTTGAGTCTCTGCTCTCAGGTATGTTACATGCTGAGAAAAACTATTTGGGACAAACCATTCCCTGATATCATTTTTTTCTATCTGTGTCATCAATTTGCCTTGAATCTCGGCCAAGCTAGCCAGATGTGCACAATAGAGGTCTGACCAGCAGCCAATTTCTTCCTAATCTCTGCTCTCAGTGAGCTGAAAGGGTTTTGCACTTGAGAAACTGGCCAATTGAAATTGCTCACAATAGCATCACACCGGAGCAAAATGTTGTAATTGTGAAAGACACAGACTAACCGGACTAATGGAAATATTAGTTTTTGTTGTATTTAATCAGGAAGATATGTTGACTAAAGGATTACACCATATTGGGGGCAGTGTTTTAAGCCAGACCAAGATTGTATACCAAATAGAAAAAGAATGTCTGCACAATTATAGTGGCTCTACAGAATGTAGTTAGCAACCAGCATACCTCCAGTTGTAGAATGGACTTCCTTTCATTTTGAGTACTTAAGAACAGAAGAAAGAGACAAGTTCAGTGCTACGTGTTACACTCAGATCACATCATTCACAAATCTCACCCTCCACATGCACCTGTACATTCATGCATATTCATGTGGTTTAATCTTTCAGCAGATCACTTGTTTCGGGTTCAGTCGGCGGGTCCATCTGTGTAAAAGCAAACAACATCTGGATGCGTTTGAGCGCTTCCACATTGATAACAGTCTGCTGTGAGCAGCAGTCTCTACAGACCCCCCGCATAATGCGTCTCATTACAGCGATATCTCTTGTCCTTGAAGAGAACCCCTCCATGTCTGGGTTTCTTTGAAGTAACTCCCCCCTATTTCACACCCACCAGTTATGCTCTGATTGTGTGTTATGCATCTGCAGTAAATGACCTACATAAGACATAGAACGGTGGCATATTTTCTGTTTCAGGGGGTTATTTGTTTGGCCTAATTCTGCAATGCAAGTGCAGGTAGTTTGCACAAGAAACTCACTGATGTCAACATGACAGTGCTGTTATTCTTAGTTGTGACTTATTTCACAGATTACAATTGGTAAATTACACGAAGGCTGTACTTAAATTTGATTTTGAAGTTCTGTACTTTACTCGAGTATTTCCGTATTCTACTTTATACTGCTACTCCATTACATCTCAGACTAGTACAGCTACATTTATTTGATAATTATCCCAATCAACAATACAAAATATAATCAACAAATGAATTGGTATATGTTCATATCAATAGGAATCTATTTATCCCGGGGGGGTCAGGCTACCCACTAATGTACAGAATAATATATATAAAATCAGTTCTAATGTTAAAGTCAGGAACACAATAACACATCAGTAAGATTATTATTCTACTAAATAGATACTTTTAATTTCTGTGTACTTTATTTGGATACTTTTGTATATTTACTTGTATAGGTTAATCAAACATTTCAATGCAAGATATACTTGTAATGTATTTCTCTGCCTAGAATAAAACGATCTGAGGACTTTATCCACAACTGTTGATTTCCAATGGGTTTAGCCTAAATACATTTTAAAGTTGGTGTGACACTTCACTGAAGTAGAGCATGGGAAATGTATTCAGTACAAGTTATCCTGCATCCAACACCCAAACATGTAGATAATAATTAGCCGAACGTCCTCTTTTTTGCAGAAAATATTGCCACTGGAATGAGGCTAATATACTGTATTTGACATTATGACTTTCTTAATTCTAATCAATGTGCATTTTGATGTGTTTGCGATGGTGGTAGTTTTTACAACTTTAAATAACAGACTGTATATTATGGGATTTACTCAGATCGCTTCCGATATTTACAAGATTATTTCAACTTTTCAATTTGAACCAAACTATCCAAAATGTTTAGACAGAAAATGATAGATACATAATGTTTTGGTAAAGAATAAGAGGCCAACAAGTTTGGAAACAGCTGGTTTAACAATTAAGTGCACTTTATAAACAAATGTTCAGTTTTTTAGTGAGTGTGCACAGTGTGGTATCTAAAGGTGGAGGAAATGCTCAGAAAGGTACTGAAGTAAAAGCAGTAATACCAAAGAGAAGAAAGACATGCATTCAAACTTCCATTTATGTGAAAGTAGAAACGTATAACCATCAACATGTACTTACAGTACAAAGAGTAAAAGTACTCATTCTGCACAACTTTTGTACCTGCAGAAACTATCAACAGTACTACCAACTTACATCCACAGTCAATTCTATGACATATTTTGGCCTTCCAGGGGAAAAAAGCATCACATGTAAGATTCCCCTGAACACACACATGAGTTGACTTTCTAAACCTTGTAACTCACTGTGTTGTCTGTAAGCACCCAAAAATAATTCATAACATACATACCTCCAGTGTCGATGCTCTGGAGTCTGTGGTCTCACTTGGCCCTATGCTCCTGGGTATGCTGGACACAAAATACCCAGCTCCTTTGGGAATTATCGGCTGTCTCACGACCACCTTCCCTTTTCTGGTCTCTGCGAGGAACAAACTGTACCAGTAGGCATCGCTGGAGATCAGGGTGGAATCTGCGATGGTGGAGCTTCTCTGGCTGATCATGCTGTTCCTGCTGATCACACTGTTCCTGTTGGGTGGGGGCATCTGGAATGCCTTTGGCTTAGGCTTCTGACACTTCAGCACAATAATAACCAAGATGGTTATCAGCAGCAGAAACGACACAGCCCCTAACCCGATTACTAAGTACAGGTTTAGGTCTGTGAAGACATCATATTCTAGTGGCAACTCTGTGGTCTCTGAAAAGGACATGGCGTTTTCCACCGTTGATACCTTGATGGTCACGGTGGCGGAGAGAGAAGGGTCGCCGTTGTCTTTGGCGACAATTACCAGCCGCTGTTGCCTTGGGTCTCTGTAACTGAACATTCTCGTCGTCCGGATTTCCCCGTTGTACTGATCCAGGCTGAAGAGGGTCGAGTCGCTGATCTGCAGGAGCTGATATGTGACCCTAGCGTTCTGCTCAGAATCGGCATCAATGGCGATCACTTTGGTGATCAGGTGCCCCTTATCGGTGGACCTCGGTATCACCTCCTCTACGAGAGTGCCCTTCTCCCGCCAAGGCGCCACTATGAGAGGCTTGTTGTCATTTTGGTCCAGAATGATGATGTGAACTGTCACATTGCTGCTCAGCGGTGGAACACCAGAGTCCCTAGCCTCTATGTGGAAAAGGAATTCCCTCTCTCGCTCATAGTCGAAGGTCTTCAGGGCATAAAGATCTCCGTTCTCTGGGTTGATGGAGAACAGCATTGACATAGACGTGTTAACAATCTCTTTCTCCATTATAAAATAAACCAAGTACTGGTTTTCATTGAGATCTGGGTCAAACGCACTCAGAGATGTCAATAAGGCCCCTGGTTGGTTATTCTCCATTACATGGATTGTGTAAAAGGACTTGGGAAACGTGGGTGCATTGTCATTGACATCATGAATTTCTAACGTGATGGTTTCGTTTTCAGCTAGGGGCGGTGAGCCTTTGTCCGTCACCCTCAGTGTGATGTCATATTTGCTAACTTTTTCTCTGTCAAGTGGCTTTGAAACAAGCAGCTCAAAGTAACCCTCTGCGGATTTGTTCAGTAGGAATGGTAAGGATTCTTGCTGATTCAAAGTAAGCTCAACTTGACCGTTGTCCCCAGAGTCGCCATCGCTGACACTGACCACCGCAATCAGCGTCCCCACAGACACATCCTCAGTCAGGGCAATTTTCACAGACTTGATGGTCACCTCAGGGTAGTTATCGTTCAAATCTGTGACAAACACAGTGACTTTACAGTGCCCGGACTTTGGGTTTGCCCCTCCATCCTGGGCCTGTATGTGCATCTCAAAACTCTGACTCTCCTCATAGTCAATCACCCCTTTCACCTTGATCTCGCCAGAGTTTGAATCAAGTGAGAAGAGCTCTTGAGTCTTCTCGGAGGTGTACAGTGTATATGAGTATGTCAACTGAGCGTTTGTGCCTTCATCCAAGTCTGTTGCATTTAAGGTCAGGACCAGTGTTCCTGCAGCCGAGTTCTCTGACACATTCACTGCAAATAACGGCTGACTAAAGAGGGGGGCGTTGTCATTGATATCAAGCACGTTAATAACGATGCTGGCTGTGCCGGAGCGGGGAGGCACCCCTCCATCTACAGCGGTTAAAATCAAATTATGAACCGCTTGCTCCTCCCGATCTAAATCACCGTTCAGCACTAAATCGACATATTTGGAGCCATCGCTGCCCGTTTGTATGTCGATGATGAAGTACTTGCTTTCGCTGAGATAGTACGTTTTGATAGAGTTCGCCCCCACGTCCGCATCCACGGCGTTTGTCAATGAAAATCTCTCACCGGGAGGGGTTGCCTCTGATATGTCCAAATGCATTGTCTTCCTGCGGAACACAGGCGCGTTGTCGTTGATGTCCATGATTTCTAACTCAATGTTAAAAATACGAATTGGGTTTTCAAGTATGACATCCATTTTCAGAAAGCACGAGGTTGTTTTAGTCATGCATATACTCTCCCGATCTATCTTCTCGCGGATTAGCAGCTCCCCTGTTTCTTTGTTGATGTTAAGGTAATTTTTGCTGTGAATGACATCGAGTTTTGCGCTGCGCTGCACCAAACTGCGAACATCCAGACCCAAATCTGTGGCCAGGTTGGCAACAAAGGAGCCCTCTTCCATCTCCTCCGGAATAGAGTACCGAGTGATGGAAAGCGCACAGCCCCATAGTGCAATGAATGTGAAAGCAGTCTCGATAAAACGTGTCCGTGAAGGTGCAATGACACGCGCCATCATTGTGTGTAATTTGTCAAATCTAGAAATAAAAATATATCCGTTCTTACGATCAGGCTGTCTTGTTGCAGGGGAGAGCCGGTGTCATTCTTGCCTCCAGTTGTAGCTGCAGCAGGCCATGCACGGTACAGTAGGGCTGGAGGAGCTGGGCACTCACAGCGCTGCTCTGCAGGGGCGGAGGCAGCGTGTGTGTAGGCTGCTGGGGGGGCCTCACTGAGATTAAGGGGGAGACATACAAAAGGTATAACAGGCTTCTTAAATGATCAAATCAAGCTTTATCAAATCAAATCAAATCAAATCAAGCTGTATATATATAGCACCTTTCATACATAGTGGTAACACAAGGAACAATTTAGTTAAAAGTAACATTAAAAAGATGGGTATTGAGTTTGCTCTCAAAAATATGAACCCTCTCTGCTGCATTAAGATAAGATCAGATAAGATATTCTTTATTGATCCCAAATTGGGAAATATTTGTGTTGCACATACTAGTTAGAAATGAAGAGAGTAGAAAATAAACCATTGTAGAATAAAAACATCTCAAAATAGAAAATAAATAACACAATTCCAAGTAGGATATTGATTTACATTCAGTGTGCAAAAATGGCATATTTAATTCAATATACATGTAAAATGTGCAGTGTGAAGTTATAAGTCCACTTAACAAAAAACAAACTATGGAGCTGTGGGTTCTCTGCGAGATAGAGGTGATTTGTTTTACAGTGTTTTTGCAGTAGGCATGTTTTCCTGTACCTGTCCTTGTGACAGCGGAGCTGGAGCAGTCTGTTGGTGAAGTAGGTCCGCTGTCTGTCCAGCTGCTGTGTCCAGTTGGACGCTGTTGACAGAGCCAGCTTTCTAAATCGGTTTATTAAGTCTGATGGGGTCACCGTCTCAATCCTGCACAGCTCTGAATGAACACAAAATCAAAATTAGATTTTTTGAAAGACATTGGTGAAAGAAATTACATATCGTGTTGACTTGCCATAACAATAGTGCATATATTATTTTAAAGTTATTATTTGGAGTCCTTTTTTTGGTATAATTAATGTAAATCATTTTCTGTATCTTAATATATATATATATATATATTTATAGTTGTTTATTTTTGGGTTGTGTACACTATAGTTTAGGGATGTTGTGTTTGCATCCCTTAAGCTATGTCTTGCAGGCCTCTCTTAACAATAATAATCAAGAAGGTTTAAAAAAAGAAAAGAAAAAGAAGTGCAGTCAATAATGAGTAATTGTAATAAATGTTTTCACTTTAAGGCTTTTTGTTATATGCATACCTACAATGTAGTTAAGGCAATGGACATCTTAAGTCCCAGGCTGTTCCAACAATGCAACTTAAATACATAAGAAATAACACAATAAAACAAAGATAATAAACTATGGCAAGAAGAAACAGTTGAAATAAAATAGAGCAAGAGAAAGTAATGTAGGAGAAGTTAGCTATATAGGCTACACGTAAAATAGAACAAAAACTAAACATATAATAATATAGTAAAATTGAATGTCACTTTTCTTATTGACATACAGTAAAGCCTAGCAATAGGCATTCTGACCATTTAGCAGTGCTGTATCCCATGCAACTTATACCCACTGCTATTATTATTGTGTGCCTGCATGGAATGTATACTGACATGATGGCACTAAAATGAGGATGGTCCTTAACATCCCTTTCCTCTAGCTCCATCTGGTGACAATTTACAGGATCACATGAGGATGTGGACTTCACCAACAATCTCACGTAAAGAGTTAATTTACTGTATCTGTTACTTGAGTGCATTTATTAATATGTATCTAATTTACAGGATTTATTTTGCCCCTGTTCATTGGCTCTATTCCAAAGAGTGTATATATTTTGGGGATTTTATAACCCTGTGATTTTCTCCTGTATTCAAACTTTACATGCTGCTGTGACGAAACATTTCCCAAATTGGGATCAATCAAATCATTATCTTATTCTTATCTTAAATAAAATAAACATGCATTCCAAGGCATTGAATATAGTCAAGTTCATTTAATTCACAGATAACGGAGACATCTCTCTTGGCATCACTGCATGAATCTAAAATTCATGGAAAATGATTACTTACATAAAGAGAACTGTTTGTTGAATAAAACGTTTATTTTAAATTCATCTAATGCTTATTTCTGAAGAATTAAGGAGAAATCTACAAAAGGAAATACACAAAGTTTAATAAAATAAAAACATAAATCTGTATTTTTCTGAGGTTTTCTTTTCACTAGTTTGGAAAAGCTATGCTATGGAAGAAAAATAAATTAACCCAGTGCATAAAAAATAATGTTCTTGCCTGAAGTGCCTTTAATACTCAAAATCCTCTTAATCAATTTAAGTTGGCACTGCACCTTTAAAGGAAATGTCAAGGTTTAAGGTTCTCCTTATTGAAGTATGACCACAGACTGTATATATAAAGAGGATCAGCAGTGGCTCAGTAAGTAGGGGCTTGGACTGGGAATCTGGGTCGCCGGTTCAAGTCCCCGAACAGACTTGAAAAAATATGGAAAGTGGACTGCTACTTGGAGAGGTCCCAGTTCACCTCCTATGCCCTGCTGTGGTGCCCTTAAGCAAGGCACCGGACACCTCAACCCCCCCTCCCCATTGCTCCCCGGGCGCTGCACAATAGCTGCCCACTGCTCCTAGTGCTAGGATGGGTTAAATGCAGAGGACCAATTTCACTGTGTGTGCTCTGCTGTGTGCATGTATATGTGACTAATAAAGAGGGTTTCGGGTTTCATCACCCATGCTAAATCATATATTCATATCTACTGCTAAAATGTTGTTGTATTGATTAAAGTGAGAATACCAAATTCATGCGAAAAAGGATTAGACATTAGATTTGAAAAAAAAAAAAGAAAACATGGTAAGACCCCTAGAGCATCCCAATGCTAACATTTAGTGATAAAGTTTTCTTAATGAGCAAAGTGCCTTTTTAAGCATTGCTGATATAACCACGACCACATTTACATTTTTGGGATACAATTATCCACAATTTAGTCCTTTTACTTAGCGTTTGTTTTGTGCAGATCCTGTTTGAAATAGGGATTGTGCTCTGGGATTGTGTGAACGCCGCTTGTGGCTTCCCGTATGTTTATGTTAATGTGTATTGCTTTGTTGTACTCTGCTTCTTTTGATTTATTTGTAGGCCGATCATCACGCATTATTGTCTGTTAATGTCAATGTCATATAATGCTTTTTTTGTCCATTCACAGTCATATATTTCCAGGGGCCATTCTCGCCCAGTTGCTAATTAAAGCAGGAATATAATGGTGACCGCCCTGCTAGGGGTTACGTACTGTTTATACAAGCAATGCCTCCTGCCAACAATCTAATGGTGTGTAGAGCAGGGCAGAGAGGAGGATAACTTAGAGCTCCTGGCAAACATGAGGCATGAAAGTAGTATTTTGATTTGGTCTTGAATTTACTGTGCATGCCATAAATGTATGTAGGAGTTTCTGCATGTTAAATGATATACAAGCCATATTCTGATCCTTTCCTGCAAATATATTCAAAGTTATCAATCAATAGGCAATAATAGAGACACTATTTAAGACCAAAATGGCAATGACGTTCTTTTGACTATAAAAAGGTATCTGTGAGGTAAAGGCCCCCTCTAGTGGATAAAAAGGGAACTACTCTAATCTGCCAGAGTTTTGGAAGCTTTGGGTTGTTGGGAGATATAATAACACAGATTGGGCTTTGAAAAGATTTTACATGCCCAAAAAAACTAGACATATGCTTTGTTTCTGCTTATTTCACATGGGACATATATTATGCCTGTTAAGCCTGGCTGTTTGAGTGATACAGTCAAAGATAAATCTTGGCTTGGGTGTCTGTAATTATTGGCAGGATATATTCGTGGGCCTATCTGGATTTGAGTTTTAATTTCCTAGTCGCCTGTAAATGACGGAGATGAATATTCATTTTTTTATTTCAAAGGTTTTATCCTTTTGAAGTCTTATCTCCATTGTGAAATTAAAGCTCAAACACTTTATTTCCTGCATTCGGGTGATTTCCTTATTCATAGTGGAAAAGACTTAGTTTATGTAAAGAGAAACTGAATTCATGGAGCAGTGGACAATAACAATTACATAATGGAATGTAATGCATTCTGTATTGATTTCAAATATGTATTCTTCTGTAAATCTACTTTTCTAGATTAATGTAAGTTGAGTCAGCAAATATGGAGGTATAATTTATTTTTCCCGCAGATTTTGTGTCTTTGGAAGGTTACACTTTGAAATGGGCATGTAGCACTGATTCACGTTCGTGACAAATGTATTCCTTTCTTAATAATGCAATTGGAATTTAATAAACCATTTTAAACATATTTAACTCAAGATTGTCAAACATTTCTGCCCATACAAAACATATACAAATACCTGTGTTCTCTGAGAAGTCCTGAATAAAATCACTATATAAACTATTTTTAATTCCATGAATAGTCGTAAAATAATGAGATTGAAGCAACAATGAAGATATAATAAAACCATTAATTAAACCTTATAGCAATTGCAGATGTGTGGTATCCTGAAGCATAGCAAAAAAGAAAGATTTATAATAATACAATGTAGTTGATGTAAATATTATATATATATTGTGATGGGATGTATTTTCCCTCTTTTATTTTACGTATTTTATTGAATAATAACTGTTGTGGTTGCGGCCTTGTTAAAAGAGTCCAAAATAAATCTGGAACCGGCCCTTTGCAATTAGCTTTCTAAAGCAGTTCTGCTAAGGCAGTGAGGCCCTTGCCCGAGATTAACCCACAGGTCTGCATTAGCTCAGTGAGAGTCCATGGATGTTTAGGTATTATCTCCAGAGTAGTAGTTGAAACCCCAGGTTTTATCGACCAAAATGTCAAGAGAAAAGGTTAAATGACACAACGTTCAAAAGCTGCTCTTAGTTCTTCCAATCCTCCGGACTAAGCCCGATGTCATGCCTTCACTTTCTAGGTTTAGTGGGACTGGCTGAGATCACCACACCTGACTGCATCTCAGCAGAACAACTTTGAAATAGTTATTTTTTTTCAATTTTGCAGTGGGTTTACAGTTTGTTTTACAAAAAAATATGACTCCATGGTTCACACCTGTCCTCTCTGGTGAAAATGCTTATGACAGCACATAAGGACAAAACAGCTCAATTATTATAGTTTTTTACAATTGCTTAAACACAATTTTGGAATCCATCCTGGTTTATCAAAATACTTAACACAATTCACACAACCACACACCCAAACTGCAAAATACCTCATACATGCTGCAAAATGAAGCACTGCAACCAAAACTACATATACCATTATGAAAATCAAACTTTTGCACCAAATGGCACACACTTCATTCATATTACCAGATTTTTGTCTCACCAACTACACACTGTTGGGCAAAATGTAAAGCACTAACCTCTTTAGTAAGCTTTTCCATAATACTAAAATAGTTCAAATTGTGGAAAATTCTTCAAATTGTTCACATGCACAGAAATATTTGCAGATACACACACATGCTGCTGTTATTTTTTATTTTTCACCCAAAAAGTCAATGCAAAATATGTACAGCAGATACATTGGAGTGAACAAAAATATGCTAACAAAAAACAGTAAACTGAAAAAGAAAATTACAGAGAAAATGTGCAGAAAAAATATATATGAAAAAAAGAGGCGAGAAAAATACTGTAATTACGCAGCATCCTGCCGCATAGCTGGATCTGGCCACAACGCCTCGTCCACATCACAGGCAATATCTTCCCTTGCCAGACATCGAGGGAAGAAGCGCCATGAGTGGCTTATCCATCCCTGAATCGCACCCACATCAATTTCATCACATGCCTCTTCCATAGCCTGCAAAAGAGGCATGCGCACAAAGGGCTGCCGGTCGTAAACCTTCTACCGCCATGCTGAAAAGGACTCTTCTATGGGGTTCAAAAATGGTGAGTATGGTGGAAGGTATTGCACGACAAATGGTGGGTGGTCAGCAAACCAGGTTTGGACTGGGGCTGCACGATGAAAGCTCATACTATAACATACCTGTTTCTTCGATGCTCTGCATCATTCATACGCTCTGGTGGTATGAGAATATTGTGGAGTCTGTCCAGAAATGTGAGACAATGGGCTGTGTTGTATGGTCCATGGTTGGCATGACGGTGGAGGACACCATGCGTATTGGAGATGGCAGTGCACATTGTGATGTTCCCACCACGTTGGCAAGGAACATCTATAATGGCTCTGTGGCCAATGACGTTTCCTTCCCCTTCTTCTTCTTTGCTAAGTTGAACCCAGCCTCATCTACAAAGATGAACTCATGCGGGATTGCATGAGCATCCATTTCCAGAACTCCCTAGAAACAAAGAACAAAAATCAATCAATATGGTGTTATCCAGTACACTGGGAAACCATGTTGCGTGTATGTTCTTACAGGAATCTGATTTCATTACTTTCCAAAACCAAGTTTACAATGGCAGCTTCCTGTACCCCGGTGAACATTAGGCCCCTTCCTCCACCATGGTTGCGTCTCTCAGTCCTTTAGAAAAACAAAAACATAGGGCAATGCAGCCTGAAGATATTTCCCCCACAGTAGAGTAAATGATACAGGAAACGTGTACAGTAAGTGTATGACATCAGCCATTCATGAAGTAAACAGGTGTCACCCAACTGATACACTATGAAATGGCGTGTACTACAAGTGTGAAAGACATTTTGGTTGCAAACCTGTGCTCCAGTCTAAATGTCCGGATGACAGAGGCGACAGTAAAACGGCTCAAGCTGGGCTGCACTCTCTGTCCAGCCTCTCGCATTGTCAGCCCATGGTTGATGACATGATCAACTAAGGTTGCTCTGATTTAATTTGAAAGTTGTTGTCTTTGGCCATGAACTCCTCTACCAGCTCTACCCCTACCTCTCACTCTTCCTCCTCCTCTCATTCTCACCCTTCTTCTTCCTCTCTCTGCGACGTTTTCCATTGTTGTTGTAAAAAACAGATGCTCACCTGTGGTGCTTTTATAGTGCTTACTTCCTGATTGAAGAGCTAACAATTAAGCATTGAGGTGTTTGGCCAGGTGGCACATATTTTGGCCAATTAGCTCATGAAGTGTTATTTTGAATGGCAGTGTTTTGATATGGCAAACATGTGACTGTATGTCAGATTGTTGTGTCTTATGCAGAGAACCGTGTCCAGTGCATTTAAAAAGTGCCATTTTGAATTGCAAAATGTGTGTAAAGCAGAAAATGTGTTTAGAGTTTTGGAAACTTGAGAAGAGGTTTTGCTGTCTGTGTGTCAGTTTAAATAATTGTGCTATGCATGTCATTTTAGTGTCTTAGCAACTGTAAAAAACTGTAAATACCTTGTTCACAGGTGCCATGCAAGGCTGGTGCAGGTGAAATGAGTGGCAGCCTTGCCAGGACTGACCAGCTTTTATTCTTAAGGCCTCTTTGAAGACAACTAGCTGATCGTGCTCTTGACACATTTCATTTAAAGCTTCTATTGTTTTGTAATTTACACTGAAAAATCCTTAATTCAGCTTTTGAGGCTGTCCTTCATGTTTGTAACTTTTAGGGCTTTGTTTTTTATTTGTTTATTTATTCATGTTGAAATTAATACTAAGCTACTTTAGCAGTTATTTCAGAACCACATGAATGTAATGGTTTAGTGTATTTTTTGGAGAAATAAGGTGGTACAGCACTTTAAAACTTTAGACATGGGATATTGATATTGTCATTTATTTCCAAAAGATAAAGAAATAGGCAAATCTATAACCTGGGAGTTGAAGAAAATCCTCACAGCAAGCTGCCAACTCCAGTGAATGGTATTTTACCTCCTTGGCTTCACCTAACTGGAGCATACTAAGTGCCCAGGTAAGTATAAGGATGGCAAAATCCAAAGCAAAAACCCAAATCTCACAGAATAACAAATATACAATCAACACAAGATCTCTAAGCTACTGCTAACATTTCAATCGTACTATGGCAGCCAACATACTAATGAGCCCCCTACATTTATTTAATATGCTTTTTACTGCAGAATTATCTTACCTTTTTGACTTCATGTTGACAGAGCCCTGACCCTCCCTGCTAAGGACTTAACGAGGCTCACCTGTTGGCACTTTCCTTGATTGAGTAGGGTGATCCACACCAACATCCAGGCAAAGCAAAAGGAATCCTATAATCCTGTAATACAAACTTTACAATCATGTGTAACAGAATCGTTTGATGTATCAAATAAAAAGAAACATTGGATAAATTTAAAAAAGCAGACACAAAAACTTTGTTTTATTTTGGTAAACCGGGCCTAATTGGAGTTTTCGCTTGTTTTTATAAATTAATATGTCTAAATAGAACCTAATAAAATGAATTTATGGTATAGACTAACTGTTCCTCATTAATCTTTGTGAAATGACTTAAGCTACCTATGCTAAATCACTGTGCGGCACACAGTGGTTACTTGCTTTTATTTAAATACCTTAGTATTGAATAAACCATAAACAAGTGTGTTTATACTTGTCACTTTAGGCCACCCACACGTAACTGTTCGCACAGTTAATTATGCAACTCACTTTTATACAAATGTAGTAGTCCCTGGCCTGTTTTTTTTTTGGTTAAAAATATTTTATTTTGGAAAATAAAGACATTCAAGTACCCCAAGCCAAGTCTAGGGAAGGAATGCAACAGGAAAAAAGTACAGAGTTGAAGACAGATTTATTGATATGAATATATACTGTACATAGACTAAATACAGAGTGATTCGTTCTTCTAAGCGTAACTGTGTAATCCATAAACATATCACACACAATGATTAATACAAAGGTGGATGCATATAACCGGTGATAAAGAGCAGTTGTGTGACATACAGTGTGTGTTACTTATAGTAGCATTACACCCTTGTTATTGCCATTCTTAGTGCTAATGTGACATGTCAATGGAAGGGTTGACTGAACAGGCCAACGTGCAAAATCACAGTTGCGATGCGATTCCTTGTAAAGAAACCCCTCAATGAAACCTGCCTACTGGACACATAACATGTTTAAACTTATCAAAACAAAGTCATATACTGTATCTGAAATCAGAGGCATTTGCCATGGGATCTGTTGTCTACGTATTGCTCTTAACACTTTCAATGGAACTCACGTCTTATGCAATATAAACGTTATAATCTGCTCAGACTTTAGTTATAAGCACTCATAAGTATAAATAACACTTTCATACCTGTTTTAAGTTGAACTTTTATGGTAACTTAACACACTTATGGTCAAGGGTAATTTCTAAGTATTTATTATGTAGTGTATCATTATTTTCATAGTGTTGATTTATTTTAATCCCTGTTATAATGCATTATAATGTGATTGAAAGATATATCTGCAGTGTTTTAAATGAAGTATTTGCCAATGTAAAGGCAGAATACATAATAAGCTGGTTATAAGTCACTATAAGTGATAATTGTTTGCTTTATTAAAAATATGTATAACTACATCTAAAATGGCAGTGAGTGACCAGCACAAGAAAGCATTGATACTGCTCCTTCACCTTTTGAGTCATTTTACAATGCTTTATAATGGGTAATGGTTATTGCTTGAATGCCTTTTAATATTAATGAGTGCTTATACTGATTTATAACTGCACACGGTCTTTGCCATCTGTTTGCAGAGCTTGTGCATTGGCTGCATTCACACTCAATAGACTTGTGAACAAATGACCTGTCACTAATGTAATGCAGCAGTCATGATTGGATGGAAGATGTTGAACCTATACAACTGTGGCACTGCTTCATTTTCCAACCAAAATATATGGATCTGTGAAAAAAGTTTTTTTTAAAGCAAAACAGTTATGGATTTAAATCACACATCTTAAATATGACAGCTTTAAGTAGACACTTTTACTTTAAAGGGCTTTAAAGTTTAATACCAGGCGTTTGTCGCTTTAAGACACAAAGGTATGTTGCTGTCTACATAAAAGTGATTGATACATACCCTTTTTTAATTTACTGTAAGCTTTTTAAATTGGACTTAATGATGGTAAAGTCATCCTTTGTTCCCAACATGACTCAAAATATACTTCATTTATACTTTATTATTCCATCAAAAATAAAAATATACTTGTGGTATTAAATTCCACTGGAAAAAATGAGAAACATGTCTGTCAGGCTTCCAGAGAAATTCTTTAACTGGGAAAGAGATTTATAATTAGAAACGGAACTAATAATGGCATATATATATATATATATATATATACAGAATATACAGTAGAGTTCAATTGAAGATGTCATTACTCACGATGAGACTATCATCAATGTCAAAAGATTGTTCATAGCTTGAGATGAATCTCTTTTTCTTTCCAAAAGTAGAGAAGGTGTTGTAGACATCAGCTCTCCTCTGGGAGCCAGCTTCAGAGTGCTGTAGTCCGACGTTGTGCCGGGTATGTATACATTGTGCTGGTAGTCTGCTGCTTCAGAATTAGGCTGAGTGTACTTCGGAGTCCATGAGTAGTGAGGGAGTGTCCCCTCCTGAAGAGACATCTTGCAGTCTGTAAAAATGCACATAAATTACAGTTTGTATCGGGAGATTATTTCTGCAAAAAGCTCCTATTTACATATTCGATTTAAATAAGGTGGTTTTAAAAAGGCATCTTCTTAATTTCAGCTTTTTGGCTAAAAAGAAGAAATCTCCTTAAAAGTAATCCTCGTGTTGATGCATTTAAATCCCCCTGGTATTATCTATTCAGTTTACCATTTCATACTTCAGAATAAATCCTCAGGAACAGACACAGGGAGAAAACAGACACAGGGAGAAAACAGACACAGGGAGAACAGACACAGGGAGAACAGACACAGGGAGAAAACAGACACAGGGAGAAAACAGACACAGGGAGAAAACAGACACAGGGAGAACAGACACAGGGAGAAAACAGACACAGGGAGAACAGACACAGGGAGAACAGACACAGGGAGAACAGACACAGGGAGAAAACAGACACAGGGAGAACAGACACAGGGAGAACAGACACAGGGAGAACAGACACAGGGAGAACAGACACAGGGAGAACAGACACAGGGAGAACGCCCCCCGCTCCTCTTTCCTGTGAATAATAATGAGCCAAAAATGTACCTACCATTCATATGGCTTCCCCAGGTCCAATACTGTGGAGCCACAGCACAAGAAAACCCATGGGCATCGTATTTTTGTTGACGTGTAAGAGTGCCCTCCATATTTGCTGAACTATACCTTGGGACAAAATTTGACAGCACAAGTATAAGTAATGGCGTGTGCGTGTGCGTGTTTTTACTGGCTCGACTAATGCATTCACCTCTTGTATGCTGAGTTGCGTTGGTTTTTGGTCAAGGTCCAGTCGTTGGTAATACTTGCATACTTAAGCTGCAGAGATGGAACACAAAGAACAATTACTGATCAACTCATGCAGAACAACTGCACTGCATTAATGTCCAGATGTAGTCATGTGATATATTGTAGATAATTGTACAAAGTATGTCCAAACCAGGTTTCAAAACATTAGACCAATCACAACAAATGTTGTGGCGTTTTCACTTGTCACTATAAATGAAGTATTTGGGTGCAAATGTGTTTAGTCCATGGAAGAAAAGTCTCAATTTGTGTTTTAATGAAAGAGCTTGAAAAACTTGAAGACTTTAATTTCATCTAATTTATTTTATAAAACTATTACGCAAATTGGACTAAATCCCACAACATCTGCACATTACATTAAAAGCTCTCTGGTGCAACATTTAAATGAGGGAGAAGCTACACATCTGCTAAAAATAGCTACATTATTTAGTCACTAATCTGCTTAATGTGAGGATAAATATTAGTGGTTGGTTACACTGAGGTAGATGAGCACAAACACACTAGCAGTCAAATCTGGGATACAAATGTGCAATACATTACCCATGCGACACCATTTAAGTATATCATACACACATTGACACACTGTTGGAACCTTAACAGATTGCATAGTTTATGGTCACTATATTAGTTGGTTAAAACTTCTTTTTCCAATGGATAACAAATAATGTATTTTTCTTTGAATGTTTTATCCTGTAGATAACGGTGGTTGAAATAGTTCTAATATCATTTAATTAATTGATATAATATTCACAAATTTAATAGCGTTTAACAGTTCATCACCCCTTTTACAAAACCATTTTTGAAATATATTTGAATTTAAAAAAGATTGGCTTAGAGCGTCCCCTAGTGTGTAAATGCATGGTGACATTGCCCCTGACTCACCCTTTCTGTTATTTCTAATTCATGTAAGACAACAGGATGAGTAAATACATACCGTTTTTGGACAAGTTTATTGATTAAAGTGTAGTATAAGAGAAAAAATTCCTCTGTTATTTTGATTATTAGACTTCTGTATATGTCCATTTATTACCTCGTTTGGGGTCGCTGCTCTGTTGTTGGCCAGCTCATTACGGTCCAGTGCACTCCAGCCAGAGGTGAGGTACTCTGTGCTCTTGGCATTATTCTGCTGAACTGACATCACCGGGCTGCAGGGCTTCAGGAACATGAAGTCACTTTTGGACGACTCCGGAGTCAGACACATTTTGTAGCAGTAGACCTGAGGGAGAGGTCCGTTGCCGTTTGCCTCTGCGCACACGGGCGCTCCTGCGGGCATCCGAACATTCAGATTGGACTTTTTGAACACCTCTTCCGTGGTAGAGGATTCTGAGCTAGAGCAGCAGCAGCAGCAGCAGCAGCTGATGGAGGGGAAGTTTGACTCCCTGTTGGACGCTCTGCCCTTCAGCTTGCGCACTGAAACCAGGACGATGATAGCCACCAGAAATATGAAGGAGATTGCGCCCAGAGACACGATTAAGTACAGACTGAAGTTAGGGCTATGATGCGGGCTTAGTGACAGGTCACCTAAATCGGGCTGCGAATCTGGCAGGCTGTCAACCACTGACAGGATGATGGAAACAGTGGCCGAGAGGGGCGGCTGACCATTGTCCTTCACGAGAATGACCAATCTGTGCCTTGCGGGGTCTTTCTCCACCAACTGGCGAATTGTCCTGATCTCGCCTGTGTAAAGAGCCACGCTGAACAAGCTCGGGTCTGTTGCTTGGAGCATCTGGTAAAAGAGACGCGAGTTTTGACCCGTGTCTGCGTCCACGGCGCTGATTTTGGAGACAAGGTAACCTGCATCAGCTGACTTGGGCACTGCTGCTGTTGTCGCGGAGCTGTTTTGCGCCACCGGTGACACAATCACAGGTGCATTGTCGTTTTGGTCCAGAATAAAGATGTTCACTGACACGTTGCTGCTCAGAGGCGGGAACCCTGCGTCCTGAGCTTGAATTGTGATCTGAAAGTTTTTAAGTTGTTCGTGGTCAAAGGATCGCAGTGCGTAAATGTTCCCATTGTCAGAGTTGATGGACACGTAGGTGGACACGGGCATTCCCCGTATGTCCCCCTCAAGGATGGAATAGGAGAGGTAAGCATTTTGTCCAGAATCTGGATCCAGTGCAGTCACCGAGCATATAGATGCACCAGGCGCGTTATTCTCAGTCAGATACACAGTGTACGACGGTTGTTTGAAGAGAGGCGCGTTATCATTCACATCAGACACTTGAACCAGGATAGTTTTCCTGGTGAATAAAGGTGGGGAGCCCATATCTCGCGCTGTTAGTGTGATGTTATACTCAGCCACTGCCTCTCTGTCCAGAAAATCAGAAGTTACTAATGTGTAGTAGTTCTTAAAGGAGGAGTGGAGCTGGAATGGCACGTGATGCGGGATCTCACAGTCCACATTACCGTTTTCACCTGAGTCTTTATCCATCACGCTGATGACGGCTATCACAGTCCCCGGGGGCGCGTCCTCCTGCACAGGTGTGGACACCGATGTCAAGATCACTTCCGGGAGGTTGTCATTTTTATCCAAAACGTTCACCAGCACTTTACAGTGCACTGCCACCGCCGAGGGTCCTTTATCTTTAGCCTGAACATAGATTTCATGCATCCTAGCCTTTTCATAGTCAATCACTCCTTTCACCTTTATTTCCCCCGTGCGCGAGTCCACGCTGAAGAGCTGGCGCACCTTGATGGGCGCATGGCCACTGAACGAGTAGGTGATGTCAGCGTTGGGACCCTCATCTAAATCTGACGCGTTGAGTTTTATGACCACGGTACCTTTAGGTGCGTTTTCTGCCAGCCTCACTCTGTAAAAGGACTGATCGAACACAGGCGCGTTATCGTTCGCATCCAAAACGGTGATATCAATTTGCGCAGTGCCTGATCTCTCCGGTGCGCCTCCATCCACCGCGGTCAGGACCATCTGATGCGCACTTTGCTGCTCTCTGTCCAGCGGGCTCTGCAGGACGAGCTCTGCAAATTTGCTGCCATCACTTCGCGTCTGTATGTCCAAAAGGAAATGCTCGTTCACACTCAGCAAATATGTGCGCAGGGAGTTGGATCCCACATCTAAGTCCTGTGCGCTCTCAAGTGGGAAACGTGATCCTGGTGTAGCAGACTCTGAGATGTCCAGATTAAACTCGGTCCATGGGAAACTAGGCGAGTTGTCGTTTCACGTCCAAAATCTCCATCTCCACCCTGTACAGCTCCAGGGGGTTTTCAATGACCACCTGCAAGTGGAAAGAACAGGACAAACTCTGCTCGCATAGTTCCTCTCGGTCAATTCTCTCATTGACGAATAAAACTCCATTTTCCAAATTCACCTCCACATATTGCTTCTTGGCACCAGAGACTATCCGGAATCTGCGCGCAGAAAGCCTGTCTAAATCCAAGCCCAGGTCCTCTGCGATGTTGCCAACAAAAGCTCCATGCTCCAGTTCCTCAGGGATGGAGTAGCGAATCTGTCCCCGGACTGCATCCAATAAACAAGTGCACAACGTAAATAGGCAAACTGTATGCCATCTCCAAAACAGTCTTTTCTTTACCCCTTGTGTGTCCATCTGGATGAAGCAATGCACCTCACACTTAAAACTGCTTACGGGATGATTCAGGCAGAATTGTGCAAAATAGAGTCTGGCAAAAAACTTGACATTGGTGGAACAGCGACTGCCTGCCTGAGAGAAAAGAGAGGAGAGAAAGGGGGGCGTGCAAGGGCTAGCCTATCTCTCTCAGATTAGTGCGTGTTTCGTGTGTCTCTGTGTGTGCACGTGTTTAGTATTGGCCCTATACTGTTCCAATAGAAGGGAAACGACATCTGCTGGGATAATCTTTCCTGCCTACTAGCCCGATCGAATTCATGTCCCAGTCTCTAGGCTCTGCCCGGGGTCAAACGCACTTGATCCAATTTCTTACAGGAGTGTTTCATCATTTCTCAACTGATACGCTGAGTTCAGCATAATCCAAAATAAACAAACATATTTACTCTAACTTAATCAATTGATTAAAAGAAGTAAGACTTATTATAAAAGTCATTTAAATGAATCAGTTTACTTTAAATATTTTTCCAATTGATGTATTATTATTAGCACAGGATAGAGAAACATGAATAAATTGTCCTTTGAGAGATATGGCATTAAAGGATTTTTATTCGAAACTTAGAAACTCTTAATCGGATACAAACAAACCTTTTCATATTGACTCCAATTCACTAAATTGATTTAAAAAGTGAAATTTTTAATTCAATTTATTTTATTTAATCAGCTTATTTGAAATGTTTTACTAATTGAGGTATTATTATTACAGCACAGGATAGGGAAAGTGAATTAATTGTCCATTTAGAGATTTGGAATTAAAGGATTTTTGAAAGAAAACTTTCAATTAAGTAATTTTCATATCTGTGATATGTGTGAAAATCCTATAATACTTGTTTATGTTATTAGAGGAAGTGGTAATATCAGTTGAACCTTAATCAAATCAGTGTAAAAGAGAAGAGGATGCCGCTTAAAGCAGCTTTAAAAGGTCCTGCTAAATGAAAAACAGAATGATAGCAATCCTTTAGAAAAACACAGGGACTGCAATGCAGCATTTCCTATATAAAAAAAGAGAAGTGCATATTTCATTATAGAAGCAGTAACTATAAATGTACTAATAAAAGACTAAGTATATTAAGATGACTTTTACTGACTATGTATAGTACGGGTATGAAGCGTTTAAATTGTGAAATTGTCCTCAGGAGGCAGCTCAAACTCCCAGACATCACTGCCCTGGCAAAGATTGCTCATGTTTAAAACAGATTTTTCAGCATATTTTAGGACATAAATACTCAAATAGAGTATCTGTTTACCATCCACCTCAATGCGTGCTCCAACTGTTTGCTCTGAAAAAAAGGAAACACCCAGTTTCCCCTGGTTAAAAGCTGAAAACACAATCTGTCTGCTGGAATGAAGCCGCAGCAGATGGTGAGGTTTTCCACGGGCTCATGCTCTTTTTAATTAATGGAATGGAGATTAGAGGGCATTTTCCCTGGATCATTAGTGAACAGAGGAATTAAGACATTTTGTGAGGAATAATCCCAAGGCTATCCATGTGATGCACATGTGGTTTTCTCTCAGTGGTCATACTGACCTGCTTTTCTCTGCCCTAAGTGCATGGCATCACTTACGCACTGTAGAAACTAAGTAGCTGGGATAAGGGGACACAACCACCACATTTAGGGATCAAAAATACAAAAGAGATTATCTCTCTGTCACTCGTCCCCCTCTCCCTCTCTTGCACACACACACACACACACACACACACATTGACAACCCCCCCGTGTCTCTCCCCCTTCCTCATCCTCCCACTCAAGGGCAAAAGTAGAATATCAATCCCTTTGTCTTTAACTACTTTCCACTTTAAAACTGAAGGATTAGGATAGGTTAGCCTATATTCTGCGGCTTTTAACACTTAAGCGGTTTTAGTTATGTTTCCGCTCTAATGGTAGCATGTCTGCTGTCTGCCATGTTCTGAGTGCTCCTAATTATTTTTGCATTTTATTTAACCTCTTGTGAAACACTGCAGATGCTCTGCACCACCTGCTATCGAAAGCCGACAGCAAACTGACAGCAATGACTTCTCACATGATTGACTGCTGCGGTAATGAGAGAAATCCTACTCTCCTGTTTGTGCTGCCATATAGATACATAAAAACAGCTTGTATGTGTGCTAGATAAGAAGGAGACACCCCAGGTAAACAGGGTAGCAGCTTAGACCTATTTATATCACCATGAAACCCTGATTCCCTTACATCAAGGCGATTCTTTCTTCCAGCTACTAGTTTTTTAAATGTATAAATATGTACTCGTTTGCATATATTTCCAGAAGATACATCTACGGTGGCCGACAGGGGCAGACGCGTTACAGCGGCTAAAAACACGTCCATTAGGAGAAAAGTGCTGCAGTTTAAAAAAAAAATGTAAATAAGAAAACACAGCCAAAACACATGCAAGAAGCTCAAAACACAATGGAAACAGGAACCCTAAAAGGGAATACACACAGCTGGTGTCCCTTTTTCCATTGTGTTTTGAGCTTCTTGCAGCGTTATGCATTTGCAGCAATACGTTTAAGCAGCGCTTTTAAAAAACACAGTGCGTTTCATCAAGTTGGTGAATGTTGCACAAGCGTTGTCAAGTTAGTGAAGATGTTCCTGCATTTGCATCTGTTTTGGCACATTTATGCATTATTTATTCATTTTCATCGTTTTTTTGAAAGTGCAGCACATTTCTCGTAGTGTAAGTGTTTTGGGCCTGTGTAAATCTGAGCATTAGATGAACCGGTTCAAAACTCTCCTTTCATATTGTCAACATTTTAGAGTCAAAAGGTCTTTCCAGATGGAATTTGGAATTTCTCTTTGTAAAGGTCCATTAACGATAGAAAAGCCAAAATAAATCTTCCTTTTGTTACAATTTTAGGGATACAATGATACGAGTTACTAAAAGGATCTTTTGAGGATCTAACAATCATCCTCTGCCAGCACACCCAATGGTTAGTTCCTACTGAGTTCAAATGGTCAGAGTGGTCCTTTGAAATGTACAGTTTATTTAAAAAGAAGCAAGATAAATTACTTGGATATATTGGCCTCTCTGCAGTATGGAACACATATTTGAAAAGCTATAATCCAGCTATTGATTGGAAGAGAATACACCATGTAATTACAATTAACTGATTATGATACACAGATATCAAGAAATGCTTTCAGTTGAGAATGTTCCCAAGCCCAATATGCCTTCTGGTACAAATGTACACAGGTTTTTGCAATGCTCTGCAGTTTAACAGCTCTGGAGACAATTGATTGAAATAGTATCTGAGACCATTGGAATTCAGATACCATGTCTACCAAATATTGTATTGCTGAATGATGATTCCTTTCTAAATGTACAAAACAATCAGAAAAGGTGGCTTTTTGTTGGTTTCCCTGCAACCAAAGTGTGAGTTTTCTGGCTCACACAGGGTTAAAAATGATGGAAGGAGATGGGTTTGTGGCAAACAATCAAAGTTTATTTGACAATATCCAACACAAAATCTGTGGCCATAGGTTCCCCTCTCAGACCCCAGCCTACTGCAAGCGACCAGAACCAGGTTACCAGCAGGCTTTTATTTAGTGATGATCATTACCTGATTCCGATCAGTTGTTTGGCCTCCGGCTTAAGCCACTCCCATCACTCCAGCAGCCGGCGCCCTAACACCCCACTCCCACACAAAGAAATCATCATGACTCGATGGAAACTCCAAAACAATAGATATCTTCCTTTCATGACAAACTCATTTCAGAACTGTCGATTACATCTTTAAACAATCCGTGGGCAATCAAAATGTGATAAAAAGATGGTCACAAAATAATGCAAACAAGGCATTATGTAATGCTAACTTTAGTTGATATTGGAGAAATCTACAGATGCAAAAATGCAAATTTAGGAAAATGAATTTGTATTTTAGGTATTTTTCTCCCAAAAACCTGAAATGAGACACGTTATCAGAATCAGAATCCAGAGTCAAGTGTACTGCCAGGTACGTTTACACATACAAGGAATTTGATTTGGTGTCTGGTGGTGCGAACATAAACAATTTAAGAAAATAAGTTGTAAAAGTAGGTCAAAAATATAAAGGTTATAAAAAACAAGTATTTTAAAGAAGCGTTACAAAATAAATGCTAAAGACAAGTATTTACACCAAATTTAAATTTAAATATACAAAGAACCTTAAGACTAAACATATAATAAAACACCTAGGATGGTAAAAATATGGTAATAAATGGCAAACTACAGTGAATTGGTGTTATAGGAGCAGAATAGCCCAACATTGACCAGTGCATGAACAACAAGGGTCCCACAAATTGTATACACGCTTTATGGAAAGGGTGCTAGATTAATACCGGAAACTTCAAAAACAATGCAAATAAAAAAACAGAAATGTGCCAAAACATATGCAAAGGAAAAACAAACAGGTGCAGCATTTATCAAACATTCACCAAGTTGACGAAACATGCGCAGCGTTTACTAAAATTACTGCATAAATGAAACGCTGCAAATAAAGAACGCAAAGAAACGGGGACACTTAAAATTGATGCACACAAGATTGGACCTGCGCACTTGTTGACGTCAGGGGATTATAGGGTTCCTTGGTGAATGTTTTCTTAATGCTGTGCATGTGTTGTCAAATTGGTGAATATGTTTCTTCCATTTGCATGTGGCAAATTTGTATTTCTATACTTGCCTGGTTTTTGAAAGTGCAGCGCATTTCTCCTAATGGAAGTGTTTTGGGCGCGTTTGCACCTGGAGGCCACCGCAGGAAACAGTATGGACAAGTTTACACACAGTATGAATTTTAACAGTCTGTTCAACAGGAAAGAATAGCGTTGAAGTATGTTCATACATTTACATTTGTGTTGGTCTAAAATAAATTGATGGTTTGATTTTAACAAGCGCACCCATTACAATAAATATCATTATAAGGAAAAAGGATTCTGGCTCCACTCAGGCTATTACTTCTATTATCATAGATTTTCATAAAAATAATTCAGCAAAAATTCATTTGGATATTAACTCATGCGCATGGTTGGTTGTGTTCATTATTACATTCAGAACAAAAACGGCCATTCTCTTTTTCCTCAGAGTGCGGAGAAATCAGTGAAGTTCTTCGTACTTATTTGATGTATTATCATATTATTACTTCATGTATATAATCATCATCATCATAACCATATAGTGTGCACAGGTCTTATATCCAAAGGGAAAGTAAGATAATGCCTGTAAAGTTTTATGTGAATACCTTTCATACCTCCTATAAATGTAGCCGGCTTTCCTGAGTTATTAAACCCGGCTCGCTGTTTTTGCTGAAACAGGGCATGGATGTCAGATAAAGTGGGACAGCTGAGAGCTTAGTTGTTATTGGAGTTGTCACACGGTAACCTCTTGACACTGATAGTTGGCTCAGAAAGCCTCCATGGAATCATCTCTGTATTCTTGTTTAGCAACTCACAGCCACAGGGAGAGTGAAAAGCAGAGGCAGTGAAAATAACCTGCCTCTCTCTCATTTTCCCCACTTACAAGTTGATGTGTGCATGAGGCAACCACCAGCTCACTTGATGGTTACATTATGAGATGTTTTGGCATGGAATCAACTGTGAGCAGTCATAACTGCAGAAGGAAGCTGAGAGTGACATAATGGAAATATCGTGTTTTCTCTTAGCATTTTAGATTTCCCCATTCTGAACTGATAGCATACTTCATGTCCTCTAAAACATCTAACTTTGTAAACTTGAGTAACCTCTTTCACTCCCCCCACCCTACAATAGACCCCGTTTGTCCCTTTTTTTTTAGAGGGGCAGGGGATATTAAGGGTTACCCTGATAGTTGTCTATGTCACCTGGAAGCTACAAACTAAAAGATTACATTTAGATGTAACTTGGCTCTAAGTGAATTTATTATGTAACAAACATTTGTTTTTTTATAGGCGTGTGATGAGTGTGTAAGGGCTTAGGACATTATGATGGATATGAAGTATATATGATGGCCATCCCCATGCTTTATTATGTCTTAAGTTGATGCAGTCATTTTTGGGTCATGACTGTGTCACTTGTTACAGACTCATATTATATACATATACATGCAATATTTAAAAAAATTCATTTAACCTGTAAAATATAACATTAGGACCATGAGCAACATTTAAATCCATGCTGCAATCGAAATCTATTTAGCAGTTAATTCTTCAATTGGATGCCTACCACTTCTCTGTTATGGAAACTGCTCAGATTTTTTTTCTTTTGCCAATGTGGCTAGGACATGTTTATGTCCTATGAATAACTTCCGTCTGTATTTTGTTAGTGTAAAGTTTCATTAGGCTGTGAGGTCACAACAGTCTGTGTTATACATTGAGGACAAGTTGAAAAAAATTGTCTTATTCTGACTTACAGCATCACAAATGAAACAGCTGGGCTCTTTAAATATACAAAAGTCTCAGCTTTCCAGTCATACAATTTAGGCAATTCCAAGGCTGTTTAGGGACCCTGGCTAGCACACAGATTTAGAATACGCGAAGAAAAAAAACCACATCTGTACTGCATGTATACCGGTACCAACGTTGATATAAAGAAATCTGTCAAATACAGACAAACTTCAGTAGCAATAACAGAAACAGAGCATTCAGTTTATCACCCAGACTCAATGTATTACAAATTCACCCTCAAAATAGGTCACAAGTGTCAATTTCGGTTTCACTCCATCGATGTAGCTTAAGTGCAAACTATATACACATTTTAACAACATTTTAAAATAACAACATTTTAAAATAACACGAACAGTTCTATAACATCAAACAGTAATCATATCCATCACTTAACACTATACCAATTTCCATAAGCTATTAAGAGATACAAGAGCCAAAAAAGTCGTTGTGTAAAGCAAACTTAAAACCTTGGGATATGCCTGTAAGTCTTTCTTCAGGTGAAAGAAAACACAAACCCACGGTGCAGCCACTAACGTGACTGCCTGCAAGACCTAACCCAGGTCAAATGAATACTCATTGATAGCCAACCATGCGGTATCTGAGAAAAGCCGACAGTTTATTACCAAAGTTTGTCAAACGAGACGGAAATGTCAAAACGATTATTAAAACACACGGAATGAACATAAGCTTACATGAGTTGACATTGATCATTTTACCAGCTACTAACCTCCAGATTAGGTGCAGCAGCAAGGAGACACGAGTGGTGGAGTAAGTCTCCCCCTGAGACAACCCGGGGTGCAACTGCTACCATGTCAAAAGTTCCACATGGGTGCTGCCTACATTTATCTTTTTTTTTCCTTTCCTAACACATATAAAATTTAAACTGATGTGACTGTCACCTACGTTAATAGGGATACTATTAATCCAGTGAACTCCACTAAATGACTGTTGTAGGTATTTACATTAAATAAACACCAAACTATTGCACAACTTCGGAGTGAACCTCCAAAAAATAACACAATTTTGTCCAAACTGCATAGAATTAGCATAACGTGGGAATTAATGTAAAGGACAGACTATTGGTTACCCATCGAACCAGTTTCCAATAAGATATCTTGTGTTGCGAGTTCGAAGGAGATTGTGACCATTCCAGTTTTTTCCTTCTGGCCAAAATATGGCACTTTATCTAGCTGAACATGGTTGGTAACACTGGATACCTTATATTTTTACTATGATACCAGCTGATACTAGCTTTGAAACTGATCCTACTACATCTTAAAAAATATAGTAAAGTCTGCAAGGTCCGGTTGGTGTGTCACTAGTATCTGAATAGCCATCACGTCTGCAGTTACACACTGTCCTTTGTTACCTTATCTGTTCCAAATACTAGTCGTTTCTGCTAGTAAGCCATCAAAAAATGGCTACATGTACACTTGACCTGCAGACAATTGGCTAATGAGGAGTTAGAAAGTGGTTTCAATAAGAGGCAGACTCAGAGACTATAGAGCAATTCAGGTCACTACCGTATATATGGAGCGACTACACAATTACCCCACCAACAAGCAGCTGTGTCTTTCCTACAACACACCAACACCACGCATCAATAGAGAGATTGCTCAGACTGTGTAACATGGTCTTCTTTCCCAGGGGGATGGACTGTTAGACAGCCAATTTGAGAGGCTTCTCCTCTGTTGCCATGATCATTACTTATCAAGGAACGGAGAGGCAGACTGCAGACAGAAGCAGAGACTGCCTTTGTCTGACCCGCTATTTATATTTGATCTCTTTCAGATATCAGTTTTTGCAGTTTTAATCAACAAAATAACAGATGTTATAATTTCCAGTTATGCATTTATTTTGACTTTCTTTACCAATATTGATACACTTTCTGACCTTTCGGTCTTCAAAATGTTGTTCATGACATTCTTATCTTATGACATATCGGAGGTTTAAAGCTCTTTAAAAATAATCATAAAGTCTGTGAACAAGAGCCTCAGCATAGTCCTGCAATTGCAAGAACCATACTGTATGTGAAAATGCATTCTGTCGCATAATCTTTTCAGAATATTGTTACACAGGTTGCAATAAAAAACCTTTGGAAGCAAGGGGCTATATACACTATCCAGGGTTCTAATTTAGCTCATTATATGGCTCTGCTCATTGTTTACAGTCAGATTAGCAACTTCAGGTATGCAAATAGAGTTGGATTTGCGAGCCAAAGATGTCTACAACCAGATTCTTTCACAAGCAAATTTTAAGCTAATAAAGCTCTATTGTTGTTGGACATAGGCCCAGAGACTGTTGAGCTGAACCAAACCAAAGCCTACTTTTGTATTATTTGTCAGATCTACACAGTATAAACGTAAACTAAAATGCTACCAACATCTAAATCTAAACTGTGAGTTTTCAGCGTGCAGTTGCAGGCCTTTTGCGGGTTACTCGGATGCAAATAAGCGGCAACTTCCAGGCCTACAAAGCTAATGTGGAAATGCCTTAAACCTGCATTTTTTCTTCTTTCTTCACTCAGCTTCACAAACTAGCAGAACATTTTCCACCATTTTCTGCTAGTTTGTGGTCATAACGCTAGACTGGTGCTGATTTTTGATCGACATGGTTCAGTATGCTGTTGCACTTTGAAACACTGTTGATGGGATACAATACCTTTGTATACAACTTAATTCAACTTAAGTTTCATTTTTGGACTGCTTGGAAAGACTGTAGGACACTTAAATAGTTTTGATTCAACTTACAAATATTTCCATCATGTGTTTCAATTATGATTGAAAAATAGTCATTTTGAGTATGTAATGTTTCAAAGAGTCCAAGGTTAGATATTTAACTTGTTTTGTTCAACCAACAATGTGATACTCAAGCTTAATTGACTTTAAAATAGTAAATTAGTAGATTAGGAGACAACAATTCTTAATTTCTTAGCAAATGGCCTACTCTCTTTTTGAATGGTTGGCATTTCTTTTTCTGTTAATCAGGTTATGATTTTAGCACTATATCCACTAATGCTCTAGGAAATGTTCAGATGCTTTACTTAAAAGTTTGGCACACCCATAGTAAACACACACACTGGATTTGAATTATTTTGGCTGACTAGACGATTTATCAGGATTTGGCCCGTACACAAAGTGCTTGTTTCTCATCTCCCTCGCTCCACTGTAGTGGCACATGGTCGTGCAGGACAAATTACACCTTTATCACTTATACAAAAAGAGAATATCTTTAGTGTTATTAGTAACCCCTGTGCTCAGATGATAATGAGCTACCCATAATTCAATGAAAACGTCACTTAGGTTTAGCATGTTAGCTTTTGAAGTCACCAAATTAATATGGCAACTTTTGACATGAGAGTGGATGCAAAACCTGCTATGCTGAAACCACTTATGCACAAACAAGGGGTACTCTTCAAGTCTGAAAAGTGAAGTCACTGCCAAAGTGCTTTACCCTTGTGACTCCAACTGTTGCATAAAGCATTTGGATTGGGTAAAAGTCTATGAAATGATCCTACTTCTCAACTTGGCTAGTTTCAGGTCCTCTTCAGTATACGATGATGTTCGCTTAGCAAATGATGTCCAATTGAGTGAAAACACTGAAGAAAGTAGCAACCTTGTGAGTGGCAGGTTGTTGTAACAGTGTTGTTGGATTTGGGTGTGGTCCGTGTTTTTGACTAAACAAAAGCCCATTATATTCGCAGTGCGTTTCGTGAAAGTTAATTGTAACATTTTCTCCATAAAAATGTTTTTTTCAGGATACGATTGTACTCCATCCACATGTCACTTCCCGCTCCAAAAAACCAAGATGACGAAATCCAAGATGTCACGTCTTATGCAAAGACCGTGTCAACAACTAGATTCCTTTTACACCATTTACATTTACACCATGGAAGGGAGATGCTGTAGCACGTGAGGACCTTATTTAATGTGAGAACACCAATGAAGTTAGTGCCTCAGCATCAGATCGGCCTATGGCGTTTAACCCAAACTTCCTTCTCTACTGTGAGACACTTAGAGTTGAAAAACCAAACCATGTCTATTCACACCATTCTCCAACAAGGAAATACATTGCTCAAACCAGAGTGTCATTTAAGCGCTTATTGTCATGATTTCGACTTGAACAGCATCAGTAACATAGCTAGCTTTGTTACACATTTTTTATTTGCTTTGACTGTCATTGCTTTGTATGAATGTTTCTTTTCCTATATTTCACCCATATACATTATCCTATTTTTACTCAACAAAGACAAGGTGCACTAAAGAGTGGAAGCATATTACCCTGAAACCCTCCACATTGCCCTTTGAGAAGCTGTCAACATTGTCGCTGTCCATGGTGCTGAAATGTGAACGCAATGAGACAGCAGTGTGTTGGGTGTGCAGTGTGGTTTGTTCTCCATGTGGCTGTTTATTAGTTTGGTCACAAGGCACTTGATCGAAGAGAACTCTGGTAATTCCTCCTTGTTCAACAGCCCCTAAGCTTGCCAATAAATCTTTTTAAAACCTTTATGTGAGACCGTCTGTGGAATTACATTAATTTTCCAGTTAATCACACCTAGCTGGAGCCATTGCAGTCTGATACTAAAGCACTGAAAACATACGGTATAGCTTTTTTGCTTTTCTTACAACACTGCAGGTCTACAGTATAGTCAATCTGAGGCTTGCCTATCCTATTTGCTTTGGATCAGACTGTGCAAAGGGCGCCCCTTAGTGTAAGTCTTGAAAATGAAGTTTGAACTTGGTTGTGGAATCTAAACTCTTTAGACCCAGTAGATTTGGAACTGTTTTCTACACGTCTTAGTGATTTTTAATCTACTTATCTGGCTGAGCAAAATCAGGTCGGCTGAATCGGTGACCTCCTTAAAGCCCCTTCTTTAAACATGCTTCTATTGCAGAGACTTCCCTGATTTCACTTAATGTGTAATCTCCTTTTGTATTGTATTTTATTTTTTAATGACATTGTTTGCTATTCTTACATACTCATATACAATATAACATATACATACAATATTTGTTTTTGATCAGTTTTCTTAAAACATAGATCGATGATTAAATTGTGCGATACCAATAATATAGTAATAATAATAATAATAATAATAATAATAATAATAATAATAATAATAATAATAATAATAATAATAAATACAATAATGATAATAACAAAAACAACAACAAGAATAATCATAATAATATACAAATGTCTTTTTTCAAGCCCTTTATTACAGCCTTTGCTCTGTGGTCTCTCTAACTTCCTGTCCTTTGTAACATGCTGATTTGTTCCTAGCATTAATATTCCACTTGCATCTCAATATTTCATTTCTCATTTTAATAAAGCAGCGAGATTTTTCCATTGTTAGCTCATTAAATTTTTCTCTCACATTCTCCATCAACCCAAACCTATTATTGTGTCAGCCTTCTGCAGAAAGCACTCCTCATATGTCTGACAATCAATAAGTGGCAATTTTTAACCAAGCATACCTAAGTAAAGTATTTCTCCCTTTTAGTTTCTGCTGAGTGTGTTCATCCCTCGTAGCGTCATAGCTCTCATGTCTCTCAAGTATGACTTGACACTTTGACTAGTTCATGCTGGTTCTTCTTAGTAAAGACTCTAGTAGTTAACACAGGGTATGGTTGGCTTGGACTGCTAACATACAAACACATACACACATACACTGCCCGGCCAAAAAAAGGTCACAAGCCTGTGGGGGCAGTGCTATGAGCTGGGGTTGCTGCATTGGTCTGGTCTAGGTTCAGCAACGCTATGTGCCCAAAGAATGAGGTCAGCTGACTACCTGAATATACTGAAGGACCAGGTTATTCCATCGGTGGATGTTTTCTTCCCTGATGGCACGGGCATGTTCCAAGATGACAATGCCAGGATCCATCGGGCTCAAATTATGAAAGAGTGGTTCAGGGAGCATGAGACATCATTTTCACACATGGATTGGCCCCCACAGAGTCCAGACCTGAACCAGATTGAGAATCTTTGGGATGTGCTGGAGAAGACTTTGCGCAGTGCTCGAATCTCCCGTCATCAATACAAGATCTTGGCGAAAAATGAATGCAAGACAGATATAAATGTTGAGACATTGCAGAAGCTTGTGGAAACGATGCCACAGCGAATGCTGTGACGTAATCAACGCTAAAGGCGGTCTAACAAATATTAGAGTGTGTGACCTTTTTTTTTGGCCAGGCAGTGTATATATGAATTCACAATTGACTTTGCTGTCATATACTTCCTATTAGTCACTTTCCAGTTATCTGTAATGGATTAAATGTGATTCTCTGTATTGTAATCTTGGCATCCCACAATTGCTTTCTCATTAGATAATTAAAATGAAAGGCATTATTGGCTTACAGCACTATCATCAAGTTCTAACCATCTTCAACATATATGCTGCAATCATGTTACATTGAGGTACTTTGAGAGGACCTAATGCTACATTTCAACATTACACTTACACCCCACTCTTTCATTGTTTGCTGTAAAAACATTGTATTCTATTATATTCTGTGTTGGTCTTTTTATGTTAAATCAGGCCTTGGTTGGCCAATTAAAAAACTAAAACAATATTGTGCGTTTGACCCTTGCTTTCATCAATGAATCAGTGAACACTTAGAGGCAAACCATGTATTCTGCATTACAGTTAGTGATAATATTTGAGGTTCCAAATGCTAATCAAACTTACATCTTTAACTATTACTACAAGAATAGGTCAACTTCCAGTTTGCCCACACTTTGGTAATGTTAGAATGATGTTGACAAATGCACACTTGAAAGATCAATTGCTCAAATTGGGTTAAAACAAGAACATGGTCTTTTAACAACAGTTGTAAGGTAAACAATGAGCTACAACCTCATTTTCATCAACACAAGTAAATACGCCACCACTTCGATTAGACTCTGTAACGCCAAAAGACAAACATTTTTTAATGATATTGCCTGTCATACAGGAAAGTGTTACCAAAACACATTATTCAACACTTTGTTCGAAGACAATATGCTTTTGGATCATTTTGTTTATTTTTCCTATATGGTAAATATAATTCTATGCAATGCTACCACACCACACCATGGTGGTCTTTTGTTGCTACACAACAACACTTATCGTGAAGAAATATGCTTTTGTATAATCATGGCGATTTTTTCTTGTGTAAGATATTAAATAAACTTATTGTTAAACAGAGTGGTACACAATAGCACTTCAGATATCATAGGTGTCCTACTGGTTACACAATTATTCAAAATAAATAGTTTTGAATAATACTGGGAATTTCAATGTTCAATGAATTCTCTGTTATTCAGTAAAGTACGAAAAGCAATTCACAAATTCTCCGTTTGGCCTAATATCAGCAAGTTACCAAACACTTATTTTGCATATCTTTGGGCAATATTGATTATGTGAAACATGCAGCTACTTCACTATTATACAGTGTGGCGCTACCAAAATCATGTTATACATCAATGGTCTCATTCAGACCAATAGTCCATATGTAGACCATACTGTATGTCTCGTGTAGACACATATTTACCCCCCACCCTTTAGCCACAGCAACAAATACACATTTCTTTACTAATACAAAGGGTGTGGTAATACGTCGGAGAACAATAATCTCTTCTGTCGTATTTCATATTTTTTGACCCATACAGGAACTCAAAAACCATGAATACTGGGGATGAATTAAAAACCAACAGCCTAGTTTGAAACACATATTTACCAGCAATAAACCATCATGTGTGCATGCTCACTTTTAACAGCACTTAAATATTTATAAATATAAATATACTTCCAGTTTATGGCTCACCCTACCCATTTTGAAGACTGATATGGATGTTTATGGAAGTTATATTGACTAGTAAAACATAAGAAAAGAGCCTTTAGTCAGCCTAATTCCTTGACTGAAGGAAAGAAACAAAGTCTCACAACAATGTTGAAGAAGAAACTAATTACGGATCAGTCACGTCTGGTCGAATTCTGTTATGGTCTAGCGCTTCAAACCTTACTTGGCCTCTGTTATGTGCATACATTTTTTTTTTTTTTTACTAATGATGCATTCCAACCATACTTCTTGCTGTATTTCAAAATGTCACTTAATGCCATTGTGATAGAAGAAGAAGAATAGGACTCTTTAATGATCCCCAAGGTGAAATTCCATTTTTCTCTCTGTTTGTCAAACACACATGGTGCCAATACACACATCAGAATAGGAGATACACGCATAGGAATACATATAACACAAATTTTTTATAGAGGTGTTGCCAAGGCAAAGAGGCTGCCAGGCTGTCATGGAGCAGTGCAGTAGTGACCAGCTGCCAGTCCACATTTTGTATTGTTGGTCCAATCGGGACTTAAACCGCTGAACCTTTAGTTTGCAAGCCAGGTCCGTACATTCTGAACTACTGCCCCCTCGAATAAGGTGCACCGGTCTTGGAGGTGCTGCAATAGAGTGAATGTGTGGAGTGAACAGGGCAAGCCCCCTTTTTCAACTTAAAATAAAAAAGCTGTTTAATATGCATTTCATTTGGTAAAATGGGACACTGTACATATGTTAATGGTGCTTAAAGTGCATTTAATTTCACTACAGGATTTTGATATGGGATTCTGTAATCTTTTTAAAATAAAATTCCCTGTATAAGATTGATTGTCATTGAGTTTTAGCAATCTTTTGAGTCAAATATAGTCTCACTATTGCTCCTTTTCGCATTCATATGGAATAAAACATCAGTCATATCGGTAATATTGCTATGTCAGTGCAGTATGAGTTGTATGATGTATTACTGTGTGTCATATGATGTAGGGGTTGTATTACACTACAAACAGAACAGGCTTATAATATGTGACTGCTCTTTCCACTCAGATGATCCTCTGTTAGCACCTTTGGATGTTCCCTTGATTTATTGTCTAATTTCACATCCTGTTGGGAAATGTGTAGCCATTTATTATTAATAAAGGCCAGTGAGTGTGACAGGTTGGGCATCTCTGTGAAATGGTCCAATGTCCTCCAATATGAGGTCATTCACTCTCAAGAAGTTCTCTTGCAAAATTAACTTCGTGAAAAACAAAGACCTGATGCTCAAAAGTCCCTCGACAATTACTTATACATCCAATAGTTTAAGGGTCATTGCATTTGAAATGTGATCTCTAAGTTCATTTTTTGTTAGTTTTACACTGTGCACATTTCACTTGTAGAGCTGTTAAGATGTATTGATTAATTTAGTCAATAATTATTAAATTAATTGACTCATTACATAATTTTCTAATATATAAAGATGAAAAACCAATCTATTAAGCTAGAAAATAATCAATTAGCCAACAGCATGTATAAGTGTTCTGGTTTCTTTACTGCTCTATGACAATACATTAAGTATCTTTAAGTAAATGGACAACACAAGCCATTTGAAGATATCAAAATGGGCATTAGGAAACCCTAACCAACGTTTTTCAGCTTTTTTTTATGGCCAGTTCTTTCAAACTCTGCCAACTTTCTGAAAAAAGTCAGGTTCAAAATGTGTGCAGTGAAACATCATTATGCACTCCTCAGTTGACCAGAGTGGCAGTGTGAGAGGACCCTCTGAATGAGACCCCTGTGTCTGTCTTTAGCTCATGTGCCAGTCACCATTAATGCTTGTTGCACCAGCATGGCTTTTCCTTCTGCCTGACACTCAGTTGCACTCAGTCTACCCTCAATTCCTGTCACTTGTGTCCTAAAGGCTGTCATCTCCACTTTGTGCTCCATTGCCACCATGTCTCCTCCACCGCTCTATTTTTCCCAGTTCAGTCAGGCTTGTGGCTGTTTGTCAGTAGAGGCTGATAGCCCAGTTATTTGCTTTAGCTGTCTGCCTCCCTGTTGCTCTGCCACTACATTTTGGCTCCAGTGAGACATTTCATTATCCATCAGTGCCTCAGCAACAACACGTTTCTTACACTACCTCATTGTTTGGCTCTATATAACGAGTGTAATCTTGAAACATGTATAAAGGCATGCCTGTAACCAATGTGTTGTCTCTTTGATGTAAATAATAGCAATCAATCTCGATTCATTTTTGATTGAGATAAAAACCCCTTAATGTGCTCCATAATTTGAAGTGATATCTGTCAAGAATGCAAGGCAGAAACAAACCTGTAGAGGTCAGCATCTGTCTAATCTTTTTCTAATGGGGTATGGATATTAGACAGCCTTCCTCTTAAAACATAATTTTCACTTGGAAGATATTATACAACCATAACCATAAACATGGCACGCACATAAAAAGCAAACTGTCCAAAAATAAATTATAAATCATTATCTTTGGTTTAATAATTCCAATCTATTTTTCTGAAATTGCGCGATTGTTTATTCCATTTGCACCACACAATTTTATAAATGTTCAGGGGGGGAAAAAAAGCAATTAGCTGATCCAGTTTTTCGGCGGAGTATCCACCAAGGATGAAAACTCTGTTTTCCCAGCAGGAGTCGATACATGCAAGGATTATTCAGAAAATAATCTTTTTGGCAGCATATCAAACAGTTATGCTTATGATTCAGCAATCCTGTTTTGGGTTACTGTTTGAAACAAGCAAGTGTCTCTTTGGCACAGACTAATAATGCTGACTTATGAGTATAATGATATTTAATTAACATACTTGGTGGAAACAAATAAATCACACAGCATATGATGACTGTCTTAGGAAAATATTCATGAATCTTAAAAAAGAAGTTGGAATATTGTTGTTTTTTCAGCTGCTGCATGCCAAAATATTTAATATTTACATGTCAGGTCTTGTTATTGTCCTTGTCATACCAGTACCATTTTCATGCACGGTGATTCAAACGTTTGACAACTGTTAGGCAGAACTCGTAACCTCAACCCCCCCGGCATTTTGTGCTTCTCTGTTAAACATTTCTGATAATTCATTAAAATGTTTGTCAAATGTGCGTTAACCAGTCTATATGACTTCATTCTCAATCTCTTTTCTATTTTGAAGCAGATATACGAGTTTCTAATCCAATTATAATTATTATATCAACGTCAAAACATGTCAAATCTATTTATATCAAACTTAGCTTTTTTTTCAATGCCTCAGGTAAAGCCTGTGACTTGGAAATTAATTACCGCTCTTTGCAAATTAATTTCAACCCAAAAATTAAAGTGGCACATTTTCATAGCTGATTGCAAAACTAACATATTTTTCCACAGTTTTATGCCTGGATAGACATTTCATCAGCTAATCTCTTTCAGCTTTACCGTAATACGCATGCTTTTAATTGGAAAGGTCATGGAGAAGCATTTCCTTTGCTGCAGCACTATTTGAGTATATTGTGCTTCAGTGTCATGTTCAGAGACACTCCATCGTGGCTCTGTGTACCGTAGATGCAATATCAGTCACCTTCTAGTTTCCAGCGTTGTACACCTACAGCTTGCTTCTGCTACCAGAAATCAAAACAACAACCTTTCAGTCATTACACATCACTCCTGCCTCTGGGCCAAGCCGCTGCCCCGGGAGAGTTTTTCATTGCCAGTTGTCAGCAGGACATTGGGTTTTGAAGTGTTGGTAAATAAAACTATGAACTCCTCTACCACCGCTTTAAAAAGTGCATGGGTATTGCATGAACTTCAAGTGAAAACTGACTCAAGGTTTATTGTTTTTCTTCTAAATGAATAAAATAGCAAAAACAACTCATCCCAGGACTCTGACAAACTCTGGTTAGCTTAAATGTTTGTGAAAACACTGTTAATATTGAGGTACGGTTTGTGTACTGAGGAAGCAGCTACAGTAGCTTAACAGTGGTTCACTGATGGAAACTGCAACGATTCCTTCCAGTCTTTTTTTTCCACAACCCCTCTATAATCCCCAAAAAATTACAGTAGAAGTTTTGTTTAATTATTTTTGATTTGATTAAGTTTTTTACAACCAGAGCGATATTGTTCCTCTATAAGGCGCTATTATGCTTTTGGTCTTTTGTCTTTCCTGCCATGTGTTATTTAGGTATTGTGCATGTAAATGGTCTGCAAAGGCTCAAATCCCAAAGTTTCTTCCAGAGGAATTTTCTCTCCAACACATTCCCCCCCTGAATAAAATAACTTGATTCAAGTCCTGTAACTTAGTGACATCACTATGTAACAATCGCGTTTGGCTAGCACTCCAACACATTATACATGATAGGCGGGACATTTCCGACATCTCTACGTCGTTGACCAATTCAAGAAAACAGAGACGGCCAACTGACAAGTCAGAGCAGACTGGGCTCTGAGAAGAGGTGCTGCAGCACAGGCAGTATGAGAACAATAATAGAGCCTTTTGTACATTAAAGCATGACAACAATACACAGAAGAAGCACAAAATACAAATGGGAACCTGAAAATTGAGCAAAATATGTCCTCATTCACATTTACAATATCAGGAGTAAATGCATTGTGTCAAATGCAGTGGGAGGCATGTGTTCTGTACTAGTGCAAAATCTATCCCTACAATTTAAGATGTAGATATTTAGCAATATATAAATAGTAATATAATTATCAATCAGCATTGTTCCGGGAAAATAAAGGCTTCATTTAAGGCACACAAAGGAAGAAGGTAGCGATCAGTTGCGTCTATAATGTAGATTAAAATAATAAAACTAACATAGCAAACTCTTTATCGCTCCCATATTGTCAACAGCAGCAAAACCACACACCTTCAATTCTCCCGTTTAACAACAAAACCCTGTAGAAATATAAAGCATCACTGATTACCAGAGAGCATTTCGCTGAAAAGCAACTCAACAAAACCGTTTATACTAGCTATCCCCAGGTAGCTGAACAACTGTCGTAGTGCTAACTTTTGAAGGTCTTAACGGCAAAAGAGACCCGTTGCTTGTTAATAGCACTTGGGTTTCTAGTTCTTGGAAATGTTAACAATTACTTCTTGCATTAGACCAAAGCCATGCTGTGAGCTTCAGCTAAAAATAACAACAAGTAGAGCAATGTTACTTTTGATATGAAAATGAAAACTGACAGAGGGAAGCTATCAGTTATTAGAAAGTCTTGGTCTTGGCAGTTTTCTTGAAAAAAAAACCAGTGTGTCCTGTGTTGTTGGTAGCCCAGTGTTTTCAAAATTGGCAAGAACAATGCTAGAACCTAGGGGAAAGGTTATCTAATGCGACTTCAAAAAGATTCAAATGAACACTTTGCAACATATTGGGTGGTGTCAAAGAAGTAGTACTTACCGTATGATTATCTAATGGGGCTGAACTGCAGGAGTATGTTAGACGAAAGGTTGGTAACTACTGGAATATACTGTATACTACTGTAACTTGAGCCCTCCTTAGTGGTGACACAATTAAATAATGTTTGTTTTATTTAAATACACCTCTTACAGAAATATACTTAAATGTAATAGTTGTAACACAAAATGTATTATTATTGATCAGAGTCAGAAAGAGGTTTATTGCCAAATAGGTTCTCACATGTGTACGAAGAATTTGCCTTGATGTTTTTGTTGCATAAATACAAACATTTTCGTATGTGTTATTGAGATGAACTCAAATTATTAATAAGGGTAAATGGGGGACTATCCATTGTACATGTTTTACAACTTCTTCTTTTTTTTGGTAACACTGACTACAGGCAGAATTTAATTCCTTGGTAAACATTTATTTCTTTGTACTAATTTAAAATGTATCTTAGATAATCATCTGTACATCAAATAATTTACATTTAATGTTAATAACCAAAATATGTGTCACATCAGTGATTTTTTCTCCATTTTCAGTATGAGATGACAAACCAGCTTACAATCTAGCGGTCAAGGTAGGTTTAAACAACAAATAGTCAGAGGTGGAAATAGTATAGTCATGTCCAATTTAAAAAATGCATATGTTCAATTATTGTATTATTTTTATTAAACGATGAATGTGTTACATCTTGTTCAAGGTGGGGTTCATTTTAATTACTTAATACATTGCTGGGTAGCCATTACACAATACTTCTTTCAGTTGATTAGGTAGTAATTCAGCTGAAGCTACTTGGTTAAAAAAATGAGGTAGTTACTAAAGCTATAAACCAAATGTAGTGGAGTAAAAAGTACAATATTGACCTCCAGAAAGTATAAAAGTATCATATTGTGGAAATATTCACTTGAAGTAGACTGCAAACTTTAGATACAAAATAATGAATACAGTTCAACAAATTGGATCCCTAATCTCACTATCATTCTTTACAGGCAGCAACTTTTCAGTCTGGAAAAGTTGATTCCTAAAAAAAACGTGTTGGCGACTAGTTTTGGTGGGTAAACTGAAAAGATCATTCCGCATGTCGGGTTTGTATTGAGGCAGTCACTCGTGAGATTTAGTTCAGGTTGGAGGGCTAGCTGAGGAGGCGGACAGGTATTGGGAAGAGGCTGCAGAAGCTGTAGACAGAGCCAGTGGAGATAGACTAATTCCACCTCCCACAAATCCTGCACTAGTTGATTGCCTGGGTGGGCAGTGTCGGGGACAATCCTCCCTGCCCTCCTCTTTGCTCAGGCATTAGGCGACTGCTCAGTGGAGAGCAACTGGCAAGCAACAGCCCTTTCAGCTGGATGAGATTCTGCAGTTTTTCCCTGGAGCAAGAAGAAATGGAGCAGTAGGAGATCGCAGAAGATATCAGGACAGGCTTGATTGTCGATCTTTATCCCAGGACAGGATATGTTCTGATAAGTTGATCCTCCTTATTTGTCACAGAGAAAAACACATGTGCAGCTGTTTCCTTTTCAGTTTTTTTTTATTTGAGCAAGTTGGAGGGGGTAGAAATTATGGGTTTTTAATGAAGATAATAAAGCTACATGGGTTCACAAGTCAGGCATTGCTTCTCCTTCTTCAGCAGGAGAACATGACACTCACGAGAGTTGCTAATGCTGCTTGGTAGGGGGACAAATCTTTCCGTATGTCATGATTCAAATTACATTCTTTGGGTCATGGTTCGATATAAAATTGAGTCTTTATTTATTACATAGGGGTACTAATTTTAGGATCTACTCCTGTCTCACGTGCACTAAAAAAGGCGGTGTTTGGCAAATTAAGGCACGAAAGTAGAGAAAGCAAGCGTGTATAACATATTGGAATTTTATATTGAAAACATTTAGTGTTTGCTATATTGTACAGAAAATAAACCTAAGACAAAACATGACATTTTTAGACATTTTCAAAAATCAATCCTCAGGGAATTAAGGAAAACCAGGATTGAGTTATACAGTAAATACAAAAATGATGCATGCAACATGAATACAATTGGAAGGCTAAGGGCAGTTAGCTTTCTCATTTCAAGAAACTTTCCACTTCTAAGACTAAATGTTTACCATGCAATAATTACAATAATTAACCTTAATGCTTGACACTACTTTGACCTGCTGCGTTCTGTTGTAGAATGATCAATTTTTGGAAGTTGTGAATCGATTCAAAATACAAGAGAATACTTTCTTCTTTTTTTTATATGAATACATTTCCTCCTACACAACTTGGTATTAGTATTCAAAATATTTTCCTGCTCATGATGTGAACCCATTTCAGATTGGATTTTAACTGAGAAAGTATATTTACTATGTATGCTGCTTTCAGATTTTGATATTAAATTGAATTCAATGAAATATTTTTCTAGTTCACTCTATGAAAACCTAAAAAAGGTAAAACTATTTCAAGGATTCGGTTTTGTTCCTGGTACTGAAAGTGCAATTAACAATACATTTCAAAGAGATATTATGTTCAAGTACAACACTGACTCCATTAATATCCAGGGATGATCAATTTTCTACTAACTCAGTGAAATATGATTATTTATGGCATGGCAGGATCGATGTTTGCAGACATGCAGCAACTATTAAATATCTGAAGTTTGCACAAAGTTGAACTTTTTCAGTGTTATGATACAAAGTGAGCCAGTGTGATTTGACAGAAGCTCAAAAAAATCCACGGCCTTCGATTTTTCACAAACTGACGTACAGAGGATTATCTACTGGCTCTTGATGAGATTATAATTCAACTTCTTCATAAATGTCCTCATTCAGAATTACTCACTCCTATTTCCTTTCGCTTTAAGCACTTATGGACTTAACACTAAATATCGGAGACGGGTGAGTGCAGTGCAACTCATAAATCTCGCACATCAAGCGTACATCCAAATGTTACACTTTGAAAGACTGAACCAATCTGCAGGTTTTTTTTTTTTTACACACACACACACACACACACACACACACACACACACACACACACACACACACACACACACACACACACACACACACACACACACACACACACACACACACACACACACACACACACACACACACACACACACACACACACACACACACACACACACACACACACACACACACACACACACACACAGCAACCTTTATCAACAAGCAAAACACAAATGCTGGTTATCAAGATGACGCATGCTGATAACAGGTTCACCCTTTCTGTTGACATAATGGGGAAATCAAAAGCAGGGGCTGAAAACCGACTGCTAAATCAATAGGAAGCACTTATCCTTATTGGGCACCACTACAGGGCCCCAAGTGTTAAAGCTGCTATGGTGCTAAGCTTGCCGCCTTTCTGTTGTTCAAAAATCCTTGTTAACGAAATGCATCTATGCACAGTCAAACATTGACAAGCAACCTGAAGCGTTATTTCTTAAAAGTGTTGTTGAACATGCACCTTTATGTGTTTATTGGGTAAAATACATTACATCATACAGTGCTGAATATCATCTGCTGGCTCTCAATTAGCCCAAATGCTGCTAAAGTACACACACATTGATCCCTCAGTGCTGTAAATGGAACATGGCCCCTAGCCTAGAACATGTTATCATGTACAAGTGTCCATCTGCTGACTGCTGAGCATTTGACAGTTCATCAATAACGATGCTATTAATAACTTGGATCCAACACAACAGCCCGGGGACAATGTAAGATAAGAAAACATCCATCTCCTCAACAAGTCAATTAATTGTAAACAATTGCAATTAACAGACAAGGTGCTTGATCAACTGCCATAAGCAGTCATTCCACAGCTCTGACTTGAAACAATGTGCACTTAATGAAGTTATGCCCAAGTATAGACTGTCATTAGATGCAATTATGTGATACTTGTAAGATGCATTAAAAAGTGAGACTGAAGAAGTGATTAGTCACTTGAGCTATAAGTCCTTGTTAACGCTGCTGGCAAAATCTGCTCAAATCAGATTTTTATGCAAGACTCAGGTCAGTTTTTCCTTCTTTTTTTAATACAGTATGAACAGAAAAACAATCACACAGAATCACATGTTTTCAATTCTGATTTAGGCCACTTTTTTGACTGTTCTCCAATCAGATATAGCTATGTCCGAACAGTCAAATCTGAGTTCATGAAATGTGTACATCTCTTAAGATAATTTGTTACATTTTTTCCCAAAACAACACATCTTGTAGCTCCTGACTCCAACCCTATATCCAAAACACATCCCCCTACAGAAACATGCAAAACAAAAAGCCAAAATTAAAAAAAAATCTGTATTCTTCTTCCTTGCTTTGTTCTTTATTTGTTGGCATCCACTGCACATTTACTTTTAAATGAAATTATAAACACCAGTAACCAGAAACTCCATCCCGAGGGAGATGTTAGCCTTTGCAGACCTTTCACATGCACAGAGACCTATATTACACACAACAGCCAAGAGAAAACCACCAAAAGCATAATATGAGGCCTTTAAATGTCGCGCCAATTTCAGTCTAGCCACATCTGAACCTGTGTTCTGACAACCATTGTAGTGGATTTGATTGATTATTCCGGCTACAATGACATTTTGTAGCTGCTATCTAGGCCACATGTCAATATCAGGTCCAGGGTTTGCATCTTTCCCTCACCAGAGACCAGAGTTTTCTTTACTTGATATTCCTCAAACAACAAGCCACACTACATTTTTGGCAAGTGTAAGCTTCCCTTTAAACAGCTAATGTATGCACTATGTGACACAAGGTGCTGTCCAATAAAATCAACGAGCAGGGGGCATTTTTAATAGATGCAGGCCAGTTTAACCAATAATGTTTTTTAAGTCTCTTACAGTAATTCAAGACTAATTAAGCAAGGCAATTAAACTCACTCCTCTACTCCAGACTCATTGAAGCAGATATAAAACACACACTGTACCTCAAAGCAAAGCATCTCTAATGAATTGAAGGAACAAAACAAAAATCAGCATCAGTAAATGTGTTGAAATACCAACAAATCAGCTGAAAGTTTTCATCGACCATTATAAGAATGCTGTCATTATTTTTTTTATGAAACAAAAACAAGAGTTGGAATTGCCAGGGAACTTATTGGAATAGTATTTTAACTCAAAAATAATTGCCAAATATTTTGACCAACATTCAAAAACTGTAAAAATTCTTTAACAGCCTTTTTAAACATGGACATTTCTTCTGTTGTTTTCTTTTTACATCAAATTAAAGTGAATATATTGACATTTTTCACTGACCAACTTTTGCATCATCTCAGACCTTTTCTTTTCTTTTTTTCTTTTCTGACATTTTAAAGGCCAGACAATTAATTGATGAAATTATCCGAAAACAAATGTAAACATGTTTTGGTTCCTTTTCACAGGGGATTAGGTATTGTGTTAAATCACAACATGGTACTTTAAAGGTGCCCTAATATGCTTTTTGTGGTTTTCCATTTTCCTTAGGCTTATGGATGTGTGCATGTCAATGGTCTGCAAAGGATAAAATCCTAGAGTTCCTTCTAGAGGGCATATTTCTCCCACACACTCCCCCCCTGTCTGAAACGCCTCCATTGGAATCCTTTGTTTACTTTTGCAACACAGTGACATCACTATGTAACACTTGCACTTCTATTTGCACGCACTCCAACACATTGTACGTGATAGTCTAAGGGATGGTGCATTTCGACAATCTAAGTGGTTGGCCATCACCACAGAGCTGGCCAGCTAACCAATCAGAGCAGACTGGGCTCTGGTTTCAGTCAGGGGGTGAAAAGAGGTGCTGCAGCACAGGCAGTATGAGAAAAATAAATTACGTTTGAACATTAAAGCATGGAAACATGTCACAGTAAATGCCGTCCTCTTCAACATAAATAACCGAAAAACTGTCTTTAAACTATTGGATATCATAAGGAGTGCTATATTACTCATTAAACAACATTAAACATACTTGGAGATAAATATACTACACATTATGTATTTCTCTGTTTCTATCACAGCCCATGACTTGGTGTTTTCAGCCTGCTTTATTGGAATGGATTTGACCTTTATCTGGTTTTGTAGTTTCAAATGTATTCAGGCACGTGATGGCAAAAAAAAAATGCAGGGAGAACTCCCGCTACCTATGTGCTGATGACATGTCTCAGTAACACATGCTAAGTTCACCCCTTACTGTTTTAACCGTGCCTCTCCATGCCAACTTTTCTGATGACATCACAGAGTAATGCAACTCTCTCCCCTGTTTTGCCTGAGTGTTAGTATTCAATTCTTATGTGATGCAATTCATAGCAATGTGTTTAATGCTATTGAAAATAATTAAAAGAATCCCAAAGTGATGTCAGCTGTGTACTACTTTGTAGCATTAAACCAGATTTACTGTATAATCACTGATTACTAATCAACATATTTGTCCTATCATTCCTAAAAAAGATAGAATATCATTCTTAGTTTTTTATTTGTGTCTTTTATATATGCCTAACAATTCCATGATTGGATACCTAAATGTTGAGCCTTTTATACATTATAGTTGCTTCCTCAATTATGTTATTTTTTATAGCGCTCTTTTCCGAATATGACAGATATTTTTCATGATATAACTTCTGCTGGAATTGTGAAAGGGGCAATAAAAATCACTGGCATTTGAGAATCCTTAGGCTAAATGAAAATAGATTGAGGTTTTCATTCATCCCATCATGCACCTCATAACTTGCTTGTTTTTATTTTCAACCATACACCCGCTGTCTTAACTTCCTTAGGCATTACATCGACTACACGTTGCATGTTTTCCATTTCAGTGTGTTTTCTTTGCGTATGTTTTTATGTTAAGTGATGTATGCCTTGAAACTTTAATGGGTGACATTTGGGTCCATGCCCTGAGGTGTTAGAGAAATATAAACCCTATAGATATATGTAATACAGACACTGCACTACTTTGTTTCCCTGTCTCCATTTAACTTGTGGTTCTGATGCATGACGATACAGTATGTATGTCACACGCTGAATATGTCAAAGTAAGGGTCGAGGGTAATGATTGTGTTCAGATTTGAACAAGAAATGACTGATAAAGCTGGGTGCTAGGTAATGGAGTGGGGGTTGTTCAATCTTAAATTTGGCTGTGGGCACTAAGTGAACCTGCTAAATGCACCTGACTTCCATGGTGAAATTGCACCAAAGAGCCCATTTATGGTGACAGAAAGGTGATGATTTATGTTTATCCTTGGAGCCCTGAGGAAATGGACTCTAATGTCATCTATATACAGGTGAATCAACTTTTTTTCACCGTGCTTTAGCATTCAGAAACAGTCCAACATAGAATGTAACATGCCAAAAGGGGTACCTGATTTAAGATTTGTTACCAAGAGAGAGAAAGTTGGGACGATTACCCAAGGACAATATTGTTGACAATCAGTAATTACAACAAGGACTATTAAACTCCAAGGGAATGTTTGCCAACGAGTCAATTTGGCCCCATGAAACAAGGAAATTAAGGTTTTAATTAACTGCTTGTTTAAATTTACAACTTGACAGGAATATCCGGAGACTGTATTTCCCTTAGAGTCTTTAATGGAGAGTTTTCATGTCCTTTTTTTGCTACAAAATATGCAGGATGACAAGTGAAGCAAATGTGTTTTTCAGCCATATCATTCTACATCACATAGATAAGATTTACCACTCTCTTTCAGACCTCATTGACTTTTGGATAATTGTGCCTTCCTGCCTATGATATAAATGTATGCAAGTTGACAACCGTGACGGCGGTGTATTAATGCATTTCCCATAAGGGCATACTGGGTCTTAGATTCCTCCATAATCAAAAAAATACCTGGTGAAAACAGTTTTTGTTGGACACAAATGGCTGAGAATGAACAAACAGAGCCACCTACAGTGTGGAAGAAAAGCTGATGAAATTCCATTAAGCTGAATAGGATTTGATTTAAGGTCACTATACATTGCTTTAAATTCAATGCACGGCACAATTCATAAAGCCAATTGTGAGAATTAGCTGATATTGTCTTCCTGTCAATAATACCAATACCTTTTATTAAATAAAGGTCACTAAAATGAATCATCCTGGTATTAGTTATTGGAAAATAGCCAATTAAGTGATGAAAGGGAAGCCATTCATTGTACTTGAAAGCAGGATGGATGCAGTGATTGGATTGATTAATTTACTTCTTAAACTGTCAAAGCAGAGACTCGGCGATGGGGGGAACCGTTTCAAATATTCAAAGGGGCGAATGTTGGAGTGAAACACCTATTAATCACGGGGATTTTTTGGCCAAGCAGATGAATTGCGGTGTCTGGCTCTCTATTCACGCTGCCACAGAATCATTAGCTACAACAGTCGCTCAAGCCAGAGCAGACATGGAGGCTAATCAGCGGCTGTAATGGACACACTTCATAATTGTCAGTCTTAGCGTGCTATGCTAAAGAGACCTAAGCTGAGTGCACACTATGGCAGCTTTGATCGCATGAGCTGAGAAAATGATGTGCCTATATACTCATTATTTTACGAGTTGTTCGTCGCAAGAATACAAAGGATTTCCAATTTTTAATTCCACAGTATTTTCCAAAGTACAAATGTCGTCCCATTCTTATAGTTACTGAAGCGAAGTGAGTTCCTTATAATTAAGGCAACTTTGTAGGCACTGTTCCCAGGCGAGGGTATGTACGAGTACCTGTGTTAGATGTTTCATCTTTATTAGCCAGAGCATGGTAAGCTTAGCTCTTCATGCACTAATCCCCAGCTAAAGAAACAGCTTTCAAGGAATTAACATCAAAAGTAAAGCTTTGCGTGCCGGCGGGGGAGCTTTCAACAGAGCCTGTCTCAACTATCTCCTAAGTATTTGCAGAGCCTCTGGGATGAAGTGGAAGTTAAGTTTAACTTGCTCTGTGTTCTTCCTCAATTCTTTGACCTTGTTCTCAGGTCTCTTAATAATCCCTGATATGTTTGAATCCATACAGCGTTTCCATCGGGCACTAACAGGGCGGGAGGTATTTTTTTTGCAAGGGGCCACATCGCCCATTCTTTCCTTTCAACGTAATTCCTGTGATCAGGAGGTTGGGGTACATGCAGGCAAGGTTTTGGATCATCACCTGACATACATGAATTACTTAAAATATCAACTGCTGTGCGTAGCAAATCCGTGGAATTCCATACATGTACATGCTGTACGTATTCATTATAACCAGCTCAGCGTGTCATTTATTAAGTGAACTTTTCCAGAGTTAATTTCTATTTATTTCACAAGAGAAGGAGATGCAGCAAACCAAAGATATGTTTTTGAATGGATCAGAAATGACAACTAAGCACACTTGATTTTATCTTCTCTTTTTCAAAGTTGCAATATCGATTTAGTACCATATTCCATCCATTTACTGTCAGCAACATCATGTTGCCATCTTGCTCTATTCTCTCATGTTTACGGGTGGACTGAACCAACAAGTTTATTGCGCTTGAGGTTTTTTTCAAAATTCATTTTTAATCTCTATATATTTGAGGCAGCGACACATCACTGCTTCCTGATGCCCCCGTTTAAGAGATTGTTCTTGGCCAGGGATGATTACTTTCACAATACTTGCTCTTTCTTATGTTCCCATAAGTCATTTACTTGTTCATAGACTGTGACAGCCATGATTGAGCTAAGGGACAGTGATTCATCGTGTCTTTCCAAAAGCACAGTTGGAGGAAGTGACATTGCTTTGGAGCCAAAAGCAAAATCAAACCTTTATATCTCCCATCTTGTGAGGTCCACTGTGAATTCTCCATGGTGCAATAAATCGTTTGTCTACCTGATGTTCCCATCAGGCATTCATCTTTCTCCTCTTTAAAATCTATTTATAAGGCTTTTTTGAAAGAAGTGCGCAGGGATTTTTCTTGTCAGATGTGGCACAAGATGTGGGACTCCATTATACACTCATGACAAGGTCAGGTAGTTGGACTGGTACATTTTATTATGAAAATGTCTGGTATTATTTGAAAGACCCATACTATAAAATGGTGTCCAGTATTTTCACTGCATATCATGTACAGGGTGAGATTCCCTATACATGATATCACAATCTATTGTTTTATTATTATAATAATTAATACAACTTTATATTTCTTCATTCTCACTTGCATTTTCTCTCTTATTACTTTAGTTTTATTGCTGTTTTATTGAGTTCTGATATTTCTCCCATGCAAAGAACAGAGAAAATTCAAAGTTTTACACTTATCATGTTGGGGATAATGTTAAATACTCATCTCTACTGTTTTACAGAATCCCTAAATATCTCCACATGAGAGTTTAGCTGCATAAAAGAAATCACACACCCCCTATGGTCACATATTCTAATGAAATCAAAACTAGACCTACACATTCTTGTCTGGAATAATAACAAACTCGAAACTTTCTCGTAGAGAACAACATCGTGTACTGCTGTTGTGTTGCCACGCCACATTTGAGCAACAACCCTGTGGCTAACCTGTTTACTCCAAGATCAGCTGATCACGCTTACACCGGCTGGTATAGTGGTCGGAACAACCGCTATTCCCACTGAAATCTGGAAAAAGACACACGGGCAAATGTCAACCGAAGAGACGAAGAAAGGGGGCTGGGTCCAGATTTTTGGAGAAAATTTGACGTATATGATGAATATATAGTAATCATATTTGAATACGGTGCAAATGTCACAACACCTGATTTTTACTGGGATTTATAATGAATTCTAATTGTTGGTTTGATTGATTGATTGATTGATACATTCTGACCTACACTTAAGCCAACACATAACCAATACCACCAAAGAAAAAGGATTGCGCATATCAAATGTGGGTAATTGTTCTGTTAGTTACTCCCATTGTAATACACTTAAACATTCCTCTTAATGTTAAGTGCAATTGGGAACCTTCTCTAACAAACTCACTTAGAGTACATTTTAACAAAATAATACGATATTATCTCCAATGGCAAATGTTCAAATATCGGGGGCGCTTTCATCCATCTATTTCTGTAATGTTGTGATTGCGTGCATCAAAAAACAATTTTAAGAATGAAACTGTCTTCGTTTAAAATAACATTCCAACTCCGGAAACCCATACTGATTTAGAGCTATATCTATCCCAAACACTTTTTTCTTCTTGAGTGCAAAATGGAATAATGATAGCACAAGGATAACACTGCATAGGGGAACAAATATAGATTTATTTACTTTATCTTTTATTGTTGGATCTCTTATACAACAGTACTGTATGCACCTTTTATCGTTCTCATTTCATACACTTGAGTGCTGTACTCTTGAATGAAAAACTAACTTTGGTCGGGTTTTGAAAATGGAGACTTTTTTATTTTTAGTTTATTTACATTAAAGGATTTAAACATTATTTATTCTCTCCGACTAGGCTCAACTCACCGCACAATTATCAAAGTCCTTTTAAAAACATTCTTCCCATATTTGGAAAGGTTTTTCTTCTGACTTTTCTTTAAGAGTGCTATTTAGTGCAAAGCCTCAATAACCCTGGTAACTTGAATAAAAAACAAACAAAGCATGGGCTATGTTTTGAAGGTTTTTCAGTTTGCATTAAAACACAAATGTTTTTTACTTCTATTTGAGCTATGCCTTAGTGAATTTTAAGTTGTAGAGAGCACAGAAAAGGTAGCCATAGTGGCATAACAAAATAATAATGTCACCTTGTTCTCCCATAAAGCGTTTATCCAGCAGGGCATATGCTTTTGTGTTCAGTTCAGACAATGTCCTATCATTGTGTTGTCTCTGGGTTTACTAATACATTGTTTCTTATTCCAGATAACAAAAGCACCACCATTGTCAGATGTGTTCATTGTAACACTGGCTATATTTTTTTTACTACTGTTTGCTGCCCTCTCCCCTAGGGAAACAAGGAAGCTGCCTTTCTCCTTTATTATTGCAGCATTTTGTCAATATCGTGGAGTAAACGATGTGGTAGTTTCTCAGAGAAAGTATCAAGTCAGACATGGCTGCACATAGGAAAGTAGCCCACAATTAGCTTGAAACACTACTTTGCTGAGTCTTTTTCTCTTAAGATTAGGGAATTGACACTCAACTAAGAGGGTTATCACAAAAATGTAAATATGCATAAGTCAACTAAAGTTTGAATACTTTTATGGTAAGTCCTAGCAGCAGAAGCAACGGCACTATCTCTGCACTTTAATCTCATTCTCCCTCGTCTTTTCTAATGATTATGTGCGATTTCCCTGTGTTCATCGCTCTGGGAGAAAACGTTCTGTAAGCAGATGGAAGTGTATCCTCACATTTGCCAGCGGAACTGCTCCTGGGAATGCTAAACTAGACAGCTTGTAGACTCACAGAGCATGCATTTTGACAGAAAAACTTTACCTCTGACACAAACCTGGGGTGTCCCTTTTGCCGACACATGATTCCAATTCCACTCCAACTATGACTCCAACCCTCATACCCTTGCTTTATACTGTATTATACTTTAATTGAATGTAGGTTGTGTAAATAGACAATATACCTAATCCCTATATTAATACCGTCAATTTATTTTATTGTTGTTTTTAAAATCTTCAGTCACACAGATTATCATCAATCTGAAGCCAAAGTCTTTTACAACTACACTGCTATAAACAATATCCTTCAAAGATAACTGCAGATTTAAAGGCCTCCCTGTGTGAATAAAGCAATAATACTGAGAACACTTCTTGGTACTGTTGCACATTAAAGCTGCAGCCACTGGTGTGAGGTTGTCCATACAAATGGATGGAGTTCCCTATCTCTTTCTTCCAACCTTCATACTTTCTTTAAAACTACTCGTCTGTGGTCATTGGCTTGTGCAGGCTGCCCATTTGTTTCTGCTAGAACACAGCAATCTTTCACAGACTTTGACTGGACGAGAGGCAATTGAAATGCCAGATCCTACAACTTTCTACGCTTATCAGTCACAGAACATATTCTTGGGGACCATAATTCTTAATTCCTAACTATTAAGGGTTACTTTCACTCACTAACTGACTGGGTGTGATAAGGGAGAATTATGATGTCACATACTAATGTAGGAACCCTGATAATGTATTTTACAGTTACAGGCTACAGTTAACTTAACTTACAATGTGATATGTAAATATGGTTGAATGAAATACGGAATTCTAAAGCTTTTCGACCAAATTATATGACTATGGCTCGAAATGAAATGTAAAAATAACAATTGGGTTCATTCAACAATTAATGACACTCCAATCAACATTACTAGCTAAAAATGTGAATGTTATCAGACAATAGAACATATTGAATCACTTTGGTGGACAAAAAGAAAACCTTTGTAGCATGGCAAGTGGTAATTCTACATATATTAGGGATTACTTTTTAGCTGACTATATTTTAAGAAAAAAATATGTTGAACTGAATAATTATTCAGGACACAGACGTTTGTTTAAAAAAATAGGTATTCTATTAACAAGATAACACACTTAAACAGAGGAAAGATAACAACTAAATAAGATGAGAAATATTGAAATAACAAAGCCCTACAGCAAGCTGCCACCAGCTAAAACTGTCCCAGTCCACTACATGAGGGCTGCCAAAATGGACTGAACCACTGTTGAGGGTTTGGATAAACCAGGAAATACCAACTGAAACAAAATAAACAACAGAACTATTCACAAATCATGAATCACTGTGAAAAGACATATAACATATGTGTTCTTAGTTCATTTAGAAACATTACAATGGTCTGACTTTATACAGTTTACTGTATGTTAAACAAGAATAGTAATGTCTTAGTCTAGCTTTTAATAAATGAATGAATTATTCAGGAAAACACAGGATCCACTGAGTAGCAGTTGTAAAGAATCCCCAATGAAATTAAAACATGTTGCCATGTGATGTGTGGTTGGTGCTTCTGCTGGCGGAGGGATTACACAAATCAAAATATTCCAATATTTTTTTTAACTTGGCAACACGGGAAAAAACACAACTCGGAGTTTACCTTAAGGAGATTGTACCTAAATATTCATGCAGTACTATAATCTGTGTAGTAAACAGGGCATAATTTAAAAATGCATTATGTTTAGAAGTAATGTCACCATGCTTGGATTCTAAATTGTAATTATTTCTATATTTTTTTCCCTAGTTATAATTCCAAGTTGAGGGGCTTTATTTATTTGTTTTTGTGTCAGTGTTCGAATTTGAGTGGACCTCCTTACAAAGGTGCATTAGTTAACTTTCTGAAGACACTATTCATTTCACTGTATCTGTTGGTGGTTATAAGCGCTGATGAGGGTGAATCAGACTATTTTTGCCATGAGGCTCATTTTAATTTTTTGTAATTTTAATAGCACAGGATCACAGAGAGGCTATCTGCCTTGCAGCACTGTAAGGGGAGAATTTCACCCTTTGTGGCTGCTTTGAGAATTACAAAGTTCCTTTTTGTTTTATTATAATAAGGGTTAGCAGGTGCAATACATTTAGAATTCCCCCCTCAGTATTTTATACCTACTACAAAATTCAGTCATTTGCAACCAAAAGTGGCAGCATTGGTTGCTTATTTGCTAAGCAACTCTCAACAAATTGTATGGGATTCAATATGGGTTTTATTTGCTTTTTCAGTAATTATTGACCATCCACACAATAGAGAATTTTGCTTTAGTGCCAGACTGTCATTTTCAAAACTGGGATTGGAAAGCTAGCCGCACTGAAGTCAAGCTAATAAACAATGCCATTGTCAATTTCCAAAGGCTGAATATCATAAACATGTAATATTCATTAGTTCATGGCAGTTTAGAGTAAAAAAAAAAAAATCATCGCACTCCCCCTCCCTGACAACAGTATCATCATCCACACCAATTTTCCTGTAGACTAAGTATGTCATATGCTACTTAGACAGACATTTCTAAACTGAAGCGACACTTTATAACCAAAATCATTACGAGGTTGCAACACATTCAAATACAACAACCAGGTACAGGAACTTTGTAAGAATATTTACAGTAAATCGCATAGTTAAAGGAATTATGATCTGGAGTTTGGTGAAAAAGGTCAGCACAATGATGCTAATGTCTTTCAAGAATCTGTAGGCACGTACGATTCTTTTATCATACTCAAACATCCTGTGGAAATACCTGTGTAATAACTGCTAACTGATATGTGCATGCATTCACTTATAAAGACATAAATATATGAATTACTTAAAATACAATGAACAGTCTATGGATGCATCTACTGGTTTGTTGTTCTTGCAGTCCAAAGATGTTTGGGGGGGGAGGGGGTGGTTTAAAGCATGCTTGCACAGAAATGTTTTATCCAGCAAAGTCCCTTGCTGAATATAGTCTTGGAACAAAGCCTGGTAATCCATAACAGATGCTCCACTCGAGTCTTATCCTATTCAGTACATGAGTCATTGGGTTTTTATTAAACCCAATCTGGGCTGAACACCATGCTGTGTGATTGACAGATATATTGCTGTAACCCCCTGACCTTTGTTGTTGTCCAGAGATGTCCACAGAAAGGGGCCTTTATCTATGCCGGGGTTTGTGTTGTCTATAATTACATTGAGCTAGGGGTGGATCCTGGATGGTTTAAGATGAACTCCTTTGATAATGGATTTTTATTTCAACAATCAAAAGAGTTCTCTTCAGACAACCGTCAAACCTTCATGTGCAAGACAGGCTGATTATGTCATTTGTTTTGTCAAACTGAAAAGGAACTAACATAAGCATATCATTAATATTATTGACTGCTGATAAGTGGATGATAAGTGGAAAATGGTTAGTGAATAATTGTCTTCAGATAGACGTATTGATTAAAGGTATGGATCATTACAGCACAGAAAGCAAGTAGAATAAATACATATATCTGTTATTTTAGTTAGGCTAGAGGTTAATGTAATCATTTTAAAAAGGGGCCCTATTTTGCTGATTTTCAGATTTCATAATTGCCTCAACTGTGACATGTTTTTCATGCTTTAACGTTTAAAAATGTTCTTTTCCTCATACTGCCTGTGCTGCAGCACATATGGTTCAAGCCCAAGCTGACAGATTCTGAGTCGTTTCACAGCTTCAATCGTTATACGGTAAAAACCACTTAAAAAAAAACAGAGATTTATAATGTTACTTCGTGTTGCATGTCTTAGAGGGGTGGTATACACTAGGAACATGTGCAGGTCCTTTTCCAGGTGTCTAGCTCTGTACCAGCCATCATGTAAATCCATGCATTGCATAAGCCATAACAGCATTTGCCACACTGCTGATTTACTGATCAGACACCTGCCAAGACAATAGCAAACATACATTGTATCAGTACTGATTCCTTATGGTACAACAGAAAAAGAAAATTCTGTCAGAAAGTACATACATTATGAATTCTTTTTTTCAGACATGGCTACATCACACAACTAATTATCGATTTTAAGGGAGGACTCTTTTCTCTTTTTCCATAACAGTGCGCTGCCTCTTCATTACCACTTCTAAGAAGAGTGGGAGGCGAATGCATGTAATGATCCTTCCGTCTTCACATCTGACAGCTGAGGTTGTTTGATATGACTGCACTTGCAATGATTATGGGTCTATGAAGTCATGCTACAACAATAATGCACATGTATTTTTATAATGATGATGAAAAGCTAGTAGCAGTTTGGCTTAGGTGTGTGCTTTCGTTAGGGGAAATAATTACTTTTGACTTGAAATAGTACACTGCAGCATCACAGTAGCTCGACATTGTTGGCTTTTATTATCTTATACTGAAAGAAACAAAAAACCTGACACAGACCAAAGACTGCTTTTTGTACACATTCTGCTGCAAGGTTTTTGGCTGATGGTAAAGCTATGCCTTAAACCTGAAAAATAATCCTTAGAAGCCTTGGAGGTACTCCTATGAATAATGTTTGATTTCTCTTTAGATGGAGGTGTTAAAACAAAGCAAGATAACAGAGTTATCTTTCAGTCTGTGCAAACTTCACTCGCTGCTTAAAAAAATTGGCAACTGTTTCGGTGTATCAAGTTGGAGCCTTCGCTCTTTTCCGGGGTGGATTATTTATCTATTATTACATTATTTAATCAACCCCAAGTAGCTCCAAGTTATAAATAAAGCTGAGGCCCTTTGATTATGAGGTATTTCACTCTTTAGTGTACACTTTGATGGGTAGTCAACTATTGCCTGAATATTTTGACATTACCCCTGTCTTCTGGGGTTCCATGTCTGTTGTAGTCTATTGTGTTGATGTTTTCAACTGTGTGGGGATACACTGTTAGTTGACTATAAGAAGATTATACTGTTTTTCTAGATCGAGTTTGAATTATTTCCCCAAGGAAATTAACATAATACATGTTTTCCATGCCAAACTCCTTCATGTGTATCATCAATGTTCTTAACATTAAGGAAAGCAGCCATACAGTAGGAATCTGTGATGCAGACAAGCTGTTATATTAGGTCAGTTTGGATGGTTCTTTTAACTTAATTGTTAGGATTTATTCCAGGATGTTCGACCCAAAAGCAGTACACAATCAGTTTAACACAAAAAATAAGGGGATCAGGCAAGCTGAAACTAAACAAAGAAAAAACTTAGAGAGCATGTACAGACCATGGAGGACAAAAAGAACAGGATCCGAAACACAGGCAGGAACCCAGGGAAAACAGCCAAGATCGTAGTCAGGAACACAGACGATAAACTAATAAAGAACACAAACTAATCACAGAGACCCGACACAGCTGGAGAGGGGAGGTGAAACACAGGGGCAGGTGAATACAATCAGGCACAGGTGGAAAAACGCAGGAAGTACAGATGAGAAACAAGGAGAAATTGCATTTCAAAATAATACAGGAAACATGAACACAAAAACACAAATTCATGACATTAAGGGCCCATTTGCCAAATGGAGTTCATAAAAGAGGGGAAACTGCACACTGCTACCAGCTTCTCAATGACCTCATAGTGGGTTGATAAAGGGTGATGTGGCTGTTAGATGTTAATTATTTTTTATCTTTAATGTCTTGTGTTAAGACAGACCGGGCTTGGTTTCTCTGCTGCTAACAAACCCATTTGGCATCTTCTGAGACTTGTGCAATGATCTGGGGCTTTATCATCTTCAGTGGATTCTTTTTGCTGCATAATACAAGGGGAACTCATCTTGGTTGGGGCTGTGTTTCATCGACTAGTACATTAGGGAAAACTAATGATAACCTCTGCTAATTCATTAATGATTTGCATGATTCTTTGCTCGTTACACTGTACTTCCTGATTTGTGAAGTTTCTTGGATACTGAAAAACTAAAAGCCCAGGAGTCAAATAATACAAGGGATCTTGTCTTTTAGTATGATCTCCGAGCATATATTTTATTTCTTCCTAATGGCCTAATTTTAACGTTTTACTGCTTGTCCTTGGCTGGACTTTCTCCTCATTTTCCTAATACCATACTTATATACTTATTCACCCCTTCTGAACTGCAGTTACCTTTTAATGCACTATACCCTGTCTACACAAACAGAAGAAGCACGTCAGTAAAGGCATTCAGTATCAGTATCTACACAGTACAGCAACAAGCAAAACAAAAAAGAAGCAGTTAAGGGGCCCTGTTATGCTAATTTTTCAGATTCATATTTGTGTTTGGTGCCTACTGTAATATGTTAACATGCTTTAATTTTCAGGCGGAGGGAAACTTTGCAGGTAATTTACATTCATAAAAACCTATAGAGCACACTACAGGAAAGAGACAATCCCAACAAGAACAATAGGGCCTCATTAAACAACTGAAAACACAAACAGTTAAACCAGTAGCACAAAGCACAATCCCTTAGCTGAAGAACGATGGCTATATCCAACTTAATATGTACTTATAGGCTATTTTGCTATTACTTATTCTCAAATGACTAAAACAGCAAAAGAGAGGTTGTTAAAAGTATCAGCTTGGAGACTGGCCGGTGGCACCTGCATGTCACTTCAGCATGTCTATAAGGAGGGGTTCCCCAATGGGCAGTCCTTCTCAGGGAGTCCGAAGAACTGTTTGGTCCGAACAGGCCATATGCTGGTGTCCAAATGGCACAGATTAAAGTCTGCTTTCAGATTTGATGGAGGTTTCTTGATATGTATTACTGACACTGGTACAATGTGAGAGAATCTGACAGAAATCAGAAATTATCTCATGGCTCATTTCCTTCTTGTGCCTTCTCATGAGTATTCTAGCCAGATATAAGGTTACCTTAAGGCATGAAATATGTCTCTCCATCCCTAACCAAAAGATAACTGCACATCTCATCTTATCTTAGAAGTCCCTGCAAAAACAAGGTCAACTTGCAACTTGCCTCCAGCAGACAAGTAGCATTCTTCGTTGTGCGAGGCAAAGACAACTTTTGCAATATCCCTTATATTCTCCGTAAGTTCATTTCGAATCTCAGAGATGCAGAAAGCAGTTGTTTATCTGCAATGGTGATAGGGTTGACAGCAACATGGAATCCAAACAAAGGCTTACACAATTGCTATTGTGTTGGACTTTACAAGATGATTGCTGCAGACTTTGCATATACACGCTGTGATGGTGTAATAGAAACTCCTTACCTAAAGTGAAACATCGCAACAACAGATCAAATTATTGCTTTTACATTCAAATATTAAGGTAGTGTGTATTCAGGACTATTGAATCAGATTTCATTCAATTGCAAGGAGATGTCTATTGTTGTGGTCATAGTACTGTAAATTACTTCTTCCCATTCCATGCTGAACCATTTGAGAATTGATCTCCTTTGTTTATCTCAATGTGGGACTGCGCATTGTGCTGTTTAGAGGTTAGGCTTTGTTTGGATTCAGATTTATTACTGATTGTTGAAACTGCTTGGGGACTATTTTACATAAATCCCACATGGTATACCTTTTTAAGTGAATGGATATAGGTGGGTTATATGAGCTGTCTCATTGCGTCTACGGTGTAGGGAACACATGCTTAGTAACCATGGCCACCAACAGAGTAGATTAGTTTGGACTGCCAATCTACATTGCTCATGTTATGGCTCAGGGGATGTAGTGGAGAAGACAATGAATCCTCATGGAGAATGCTTGGAAAAAAAACTGAAGGAGAGATAATCTGAGTTGCATGTATCTGTGCAACACACACGTCCCTCTCCATACGGTGGGATAAAGCAGGCCTGAGGAGCGGTGATTTATTGAGTGTGTGGAGGGCCCTGACAGGCACGGCTCTCATTAGACAGACAGAGTTTTAATTAGCCGGAGCACAGCAGTGATGCAGGTGTTTACATTTTCTGAAGAAAAACTATGCCAAGAGCACAGGGGCTCACACTGCTCTCTCAGAGCTAGAACAGCGTGAGTGAGATGCTCTCACAACCTCAGAGGGCTTCAGCTACACTCGGAAAAACACAGACTACATATTTACTCCTCTGAAAGAAAAATATTTTGTGACTGCACAAAAAAAGGACTAATTCATTTCGGTTTTACCCTTCAGTGATCAAAAATGTATTACTTTTCTTATATCCAAAAAGGAATAAAGCAACTTTTCTATTTCTTGCATTGTTGAGTGTACTTGCCACTCACTTGTCAAGTACACGTTTGGAACTCCTGTCTTTATGGTCAGGTTTTTCTGCGAATAATATTAGTCCTTCTCACTGAAAAAAACCCACATCAAGGTGAATTTACCCAGACTATCAGATACAAAAAATAAGGGGATCAGAGAAAAACAATGACTGGTGGTACATGCAATTACCAACATACAATTGCTTGTATGATTCCAATTTTGTCAGTCATCCAAACTTTCAACTTTTGTTAGGAAAGTTTTTCTGGATAAACTTCAGTTTACAGGGAAAGACGTGGCTAGGTTAAAGCAACTAAATTACTTGGTTAGGTTTAGGATTTAGTTTGACTTGAAAAACTATGAAAATGGAGTTACTAAAGTATGGAAGTTTAATGACAAATAAATCAATTTGGGTTTCAGGCGGTGTACACAAAGCGGCCTCTTAGGATAAAGTCTGGGTTCCTTTTACCCTCCCATCCACCATGACCTTCTTCCTGAATTGTTTCCTCTATTTACTTGTTCAATCGCAATAAACCGTTATACATACAAATGGTCTCCCGAGGATATAAATTAATTACAGTGCTTAAATATTCATATTCTGACGTATTATTATGAGTAATCAGACAATCATTACAGGCCCACAATCATCTTTTTTAGTCATCTGTTTATTTAAATACAAATCTGAGAATATAGTTAATGAAAACGTCCAACTTTTAACAAAATATTTTGTAGCTAAACGGCGTATCACACGTAGCTTGCGTTTCATGCCGTTGAAAATTAATTTGCCGTTCCATTCAGATTAAACACCTGTTGACCCTAAATTACAGGGCTCAAACCAGAATGAGAGTAATAATCAATATAATAATCAAAACAGGGAAATCCAAAACATCCTCTGCATAATAAAGTGTATGCATTATATTTCATCATAAATATTCATATAAATAAGCCAAATATGCGAAACGGCTTCAACACACATTGCAAACTATAAGCGAGTAAACTAATTACTTGGTCCAACACACATAAAACATTTTTGCTTTACAAATTTGAAAAACTATGATAATCAAATGTATCTGTGGCACAAGTTCTAACACACAGTTATTGCGAGTTGTGATGTGCTCTACTGTATTTGTGAGCATGTGTACTGAGCTGTAAAACAAACCTCCATTACGAAGGCTTAGAACAGGTTGTGAACTCCCAGAGGATGTATGCTGTACATTCACAGGAGATTAAGATTATATTTATCTGTTTGTTTTTAATACTGTGGTTGTATTTGTCCGAAACAACTTGCCTATTTTCAGGTTCAAATTTGTTTTCTCAGCCTCTACTGTGACATTTTTACATGCTTTAATGTTCAAAAAGTGCTTGATTTGTGTATTACACCAGAGCCAGTCTGCTCTGATTGGTAAACTGGCCGGCTCTATTGTGATTGGTCAACCACTTAGAGATTTCCCAGCTTAGCCTATTATGTACAATGTGTTTGAGTGATAGCCAATAGAAGCTAAGTGTTACATAGTGATGTCACTATGTTACTGAAGTAAACAAAGGAGTTCAAAAGAGGTATTTCAGGCAAGGGGAAACTCCGAGATGTTAGCCTTTGCGGGCCATTTATATGCACAAATCCCAATACAACACACTACAGGATATGGAAAACCCCAAAAGAATAACACGGTCCCTTTAATAATTGAAAATTGAAGTTATAAGATTCAAATGTAATCAGTGTCTTCCAAAGTACATTTAGAGCAAGAATTCAGGTGCATGCTATTTTGGGTACAAACAGACAAGCTTTTCTAACTGATCATTATGTAAAAATCCTTTTACTTTGGGGGGTCGTGTTTTGCATATGCTAAAGCGCAGGAGTCTAAGGATGGGCCGTCAGAAAACCTGCATATTTGCTGGAATAAATCAGGTTTGTATACGAGAGTCTGAATAAAAGTGTCTTTGTGTAACATACCAAGAATGAAAGGAAACATGGCAACCGTATTTAATCTGAATCATACTGTCAGGAAGGTATTTTGCCCACGTGCATTCCATGACAGTGGGAGTAAAAAATATGTATGTAAGATCAAAACTGAAAATGTTCCATGGAAGGGATTTATAAAAGCCTCTGTAATGTAAATCAACCCGCATAACAAGAATATGTCTGGTGACTTTCTGTCTATCATTATATCCATGTTCATTAGCACATACCTCATTGGATAATGTCACTCTGAGGCTGTATAGCGACTGACACGTTTGATGTTAAGATTAATGACTGACTGGGTGCTGGGAACTGAACTTTATTGATCTCTGGTTAGATGTGATGCCTAGTATCTATGGCAGCAGACCAGATCGCTGTGAAGCTGCATATGAATCTGAGGGGTCAGAAACTACATTTGTCATCAGTAGTCACTCCCCAATCGCACACAGCCCTTGAAAAATAACCAAGACCCAGTTTCCTTTCCTCGCATGCTTAAAGAAGATGTTTATTGAAGTGAGCAGCTTTCATTCTCTCTGCTCTGTGTCATATATCAAAGGATCTGCTTGTCAAATGAAGCTTTTTCGTTTAGAAAGTGCAGTGACTCGGAGTTCTTGTGACATTCTGTATGTGTGTGTGTAAAGGGGAGGTGGTGGATCTCTACACAAATTATTCATACAAAAAAACAAAACGTTTGCAACAACAGGAAGTGAATGTACATCATTTATCACGTCATATCTTGGAACAATGAAGCTGTTTAAATAGCTGGATATGAATATAGGTGATATCAATCTCCATCAATCAATGACAACAATGAATAAGGATTGGTTTAATAAGGTGTATTGTTATGAGAAAAGAAAGCAGGTCACATGTGCTCGTTTCTGGTGAGATTTCCTGGTCAGCGTTACACAGCGCTGGAACTAAAAGCAGCTCCTAATGGGCATAAGGGCTTAATAATGACTACGTTATTACTTGGGTAATGTATTATTCATGACTGCCTCATTACACAAGCAATTCTTAACAGTGAGGATCATGTTTCTGTCCATGCCTGTGCTTAATTGTAAGTATGCTGACAGCGAGCAAGAATTGGAGACAGCTTGTGTTTACTTTTATTTGTATACTTCCGGTTGTGTGATAACCGCAGCTCAAGAGAATATAAGATGTGGGATGATACAGAGGAGTTTTTAGGAATGCAGACACAATCTCTGCTGTGTGGAGGGAGTACATCTGCGGAAAAGGCTCAAAGCTTATACCTGTGTTTTTAAGGGGAAACACACACACATCCACAACTTTAGTGATAGGCTTTAAACATTTCTCATTCATCTTCTGATTATAATCTTTACACACAAACTGAAATATTGACAGTGAACTTGACTTTTGACTTTTGAGATTGATTCATTAATTGTTAGGTTTATTAAAGGTCAGAAAATATATATTAAAAAAATGCCCATCCCAGTACATCCATGTCTTTAAATTTCTTAAAACATAAATAGTTTCACTAAATAAAAGCAGGAAATAATACATATCTAAGATGAATAAATAGTCATGACGTATGACTAATTAGTGAATTACTAATTATTACCAAATTATCTAATTAATTTCAGATTTATATCAATCCACTAACTGATAACTCGAATATTCAGAGCAAAAATCACTATGCATGAATATGGCTTGTCATGAAAATGGTTTGAGTGCTATATCATTCTTTATTAAATTATGTGAGATATAAAAGGCTTGATTTATACTTATAACCATATACCTTACTGCCTACTGTATACCCACAGACAAATAACAATTATTCCAATGATTTAGTTTAATTTAGCATGGATGATACCCTCTCCCCACTGCTGAGAGTGGTGTGTGGGGTGGTGAACAGTTGCTGTGTCTCTAAGGATGTCTATCGGTTTGGAAGTCTAAGAAGTTACAGTGTCTATTTGGATGTCTGCAACCCCATTACAGTCATGAAGAAAGAGGAGGGAGACATACAGGTTAGAATCAAGCTGCATTCAGGACATTTTAAGTATGCATTTAGACGTTTTATCTACCTTTGGGATTTTGCACAGCCCCATTTTTGTTTAGAAAAAGTTTGGAAGAAAAAGGAAGAAAACCCAGCGACATGTGAAATGTGTTGTATGCCACTAGCTATATGCAGGTGGTAGAGCAACAGATAGTCAGTACAGAGGAGAGAATTCGATTTTTGATCCAAATAAAAATGCAATTAAACAGGATTGTACTAGATCAGTGATTTGAATACATTTTTATATCGCAGGGTTTCGTTTCCATATGTTGAGATATTTCACTCACTTCAAATAACCACATCATGTATAACATTTTGCGAAATTAGTCACAGGAATATACAGTTTTAACATAACAGCATGTTTTGAAGTTGTTTCCATTTAAACCCGTTGATTGCAACTGATTGCCCCTACTGAACTTAATCTGTGTGCTGCTTTGCACCAACTACCATCCTTGAAGTTGATTACAATCGCTTTTGTTTGCTTCTGTTTCCTGTGTTCTACAGCCATCTTTGTAATGCAGCAATTTCTTTTCACAATGTTCAAGAAAAACAGACAAGGCTACAATAACACTGTTAAAAAAATACACCTGCCATGATTTTGATCTGCTTATTTCTTGTTATCATCACTAGATATGGAAGTGTTTTGTTTGTGTGCTGCTTGGACTGCATTTGAACAAGAAATAAGAATTACATTGGGAATCAGGAGGACTGTGATTTCTCAGCAGTTGGGTTTTTGGTTGCATTTTCTATGTTACAGAAGTAAACAACTCAGGGATCTGACTGTTTGCAGACCATATACATGCACAAAAACCTATATAACACACTTCAGGAAAGGGGAACCCCCCCAAAAAGAAATAGGGCCCCTTTAACAATGGATGAATGGACTACTCTATATAAGTACAGAAAGTAGGGACTATCTTATGATCAAGGACATGGTTTGGCGGTAAAGAATCCCCCCCCACTACCTATCCCTCTTCATTACAATACATTACATTTAATTTAGCCGACGCTTTTATACAAAGCGTCTTACAATAAGTGCAAAACCCACAAACATTCAAACTCCGAAGCAAGTCATACCATTATAAGTGGTAGTGAATTAGTAACAAGGCTTAAGCTAAATCTTTAAAGTGTTTTTTCAATTTTACAGGAATTTAATTGCCAAGGTACGGTCCAAACAGATGCTTTTTCAGTTTGTTACGGAAGATATGCAGAGTTTCTGCTGTCCTGATGTCAATGGAGAGCTCATTCCACCATTTAGGAGACAGGATAGCAACAGGTAGGTTTTTGAGGGGTACGCAGGCCCTGCTTGTGGAGATGGAGTAGCAAGCTGATTGGCTGACTCCGAGCGACCTTCTGGCACCCCTTGTTAGATTACCATCCTTACTGCACCACCTAGGACCCTCTGCTTGAAATACGCCCATTAAGCTTGACTCTCATTTTTATATCAACTACACATCTGTTGTGTTTTGTGACTGCATATTGCATAGCTGCAAAATCTGTCGACAGACTCCCACACACACACAGAAAATAAAGCCAGCATTGCTGTCAATGTATCAAATACAGGCTTTACCATGGTTTGTTGATAATATATTGTTAAAATATTAATTAAATGTAAGGTACTGGGAGTTTGTTAAGAACAGCTTTTTTTTCTTTTTCTGGTGAGCGAAGAGAAAATCAAATGCATTCACACAACGTCATACATATACCCTTTAGGGACAAAGTTGTGCAGCTTCCAGACTCTAACATGCAATTCCCTAAACATCTCCTCAGCATCCAGAGAGCATTAAAATGCAGCTAAACATATTGCAATGATGTTCTCATTTGCAAATCCCATATGTGATTACTAGGGAAAAAAAACTATTATCTTAAAATAAATCACCCTGCTTTCATTTTGATAGAAATAGGGGAATAAGTGCATTGTTTCTAGTAGCACACGGAACTGAATGAACCCTCTCATCCCACAAGCTGGGCTCATGCACTTCTGCCATTTTGCATTGCTTCAAAATGTGGTTGTACAGAGTAATTTGGGTTTTGTGAGAGGATAAAAAAAACAAAAAAAAACAGGCTTGTTGTTGTAAAAGGTGCACCTGGTGCAGCTATACAGGATTTATAGCAGCTCCACCCCCGCCCACAGCAGTCGCTGCTGCCTGACAGCATGTCTCAAAGCAATATTTGTCTATTCATGAATGAACTAGATGGCTCTCAGTTGGTGTTACTATAGTCAATAACACTCTTTTAGTAAAAAGTGCGGTGTGCCGGAAGATAAAGATTGATCAAATTTATGTGTGCTTGAAAATGTCAGGTATAATTTTGACTTAGTGGTTTACTTCCTAACCTCATTCACATAATCACAATTCAGGCAATACTAACAAGTGAAGTGTTTAGCAGTGCCTCAGAACACAGAACACTCAATATGAATCACCAAATGGAAAGTATTGTTTTGTAGGGCTGTTGCTAAACAGAAATTCTCCTATAATGTATTGATTTAAGTTGATTTAAACCACAGAGCTGAAAAGAAATTGTGCTTACCAGACGTATGCTCATAATGACTCTTGGAAATAAATAATTGCGCCTGAATAAAGCTTTAGAAATGTACAAATACACTAAAGAAATGTTATTGAATTAAGACCAAAACAACCAATTAGTGGACAATCGACTAAGAAAGGGGAAGCATTTTGTATTGTTTGTCTTAAAAAGGTGATTATTGAAGAGGCCCTAATATATTTTGGGGGATTTCCCTTTCCTGTGGCATTTTATATAGGTGTTTGTGCATGTAAATGGTAGTGGTGAGCAGTGAGGGCCAAAGATATTGAAATACTTGTTTAGTTATATTTTTCAATACTTTACCAAAATAACTTCATTTAATTGTATTTAAAATAACATTTCCAAAAAGATAAATCCTTTGGAAATGCCTATTCAGTTGGTGTTGGAATGTGAAGGGTTAAATGAAAGACGCTCCTTTGGCCGTCTCTGGAGCTAATGAGAAGATAGGAGGGGATTGGTGGTCCAGGTATAAATGCACAGCCCAGCTATAGTAACTCGACGTGAGAGTAATGTCAAATGACAGTAGGCTACAATTGACCAATCATATCTTCTCTCTAAATGGGTGGGCTTTATTATCATGGACTTTATGACAAGTTCCACCTGCTGTCAAACTGGTGGAAAAGGAGCTAGTTAGCATCAGAGCTAACGTCAAATATTCGTTTTGCACCCTGGGCCGTTGTTTCAATATATCGCTGAAGTACAGGCAGCTTGTGCGATGATATGATTATTTGTATTTTAAATTTGTAAATAAAACGTTTTGCTTAATAAACAAGTGTGCTATCTGTAATAACTCCTTCTCTCTCTGTTGCATTGATAAGGCTCGATTAGCGTCTTAAGGCTAGAGTTTTTTTTTTTTTTTTACCAGGGAAGGGGGGTCAGAGGGCCTAGGTATAAAAGCCAGGCTCGCCACTGGTAAATGGTCTGCAAAGACTAAAATCCCAAAGTTTCTCCCACACAACCCCCTGTCTGAAACGCCTCGACTGTAGTCGTTGTTTTCTTCCGCAACATAGTGACATCAATACATAACACTCAAGCTTTATATTGGCTAGTGCTCCAACACATTGTATGTGATAAGCTATGGGGCAAGACATGTCGGTTAACCAATCACTACAGAGCTGGCCAGCTAACCAATCGGAGCACACTGAGCACTGGTTTCAGACAGAGGGTGAAAAGAGGTGCAGGCAGTATGAGAGAAGGAGCTTTTGAAAATAGGGCCCCTCTTAGGTAAGTTAGTTTATGGTTGTACATGTGAGAATAATATAGTGTTGAATTCAAAGAGACTCATTTTTATGTGAAACTGTGTCTTAATGATCTACTTTTAAAGTGATGTACTTTAAATAATAACATGTTCCCTTCAGAATACTATAATGCAGTACAAGTGAATCCCTCATACAGTGCATAGTTTGGCAGCCAGTGCTTCAAAAGTGCTACATACTGCACATTCCTACATTGAGGTTGCAGCTAATGGTTAAGCGGTGCCAAGTAATATATTGACTTATAGTGACATTTAAACCTGGCAATGACAACGTTAATGCTGAATAGACAGAGATGTGTCACATCAATTACCATCAATGCTGAATCCATCCTTTTATGTAGCTGTCACATCTTATAGTAAAGGTACTGATATTCACAGTTTACGCAGGTTACGATTTAAAGATGTGCAGGGATTGCAAGATACTGCAAGAACTGTAAATCTAAAAAAATAGAAAAATGTATAAGGCATTAGATGGTAGTCAGGGGGAGCAAGCAAAAGAATAAGGCGATTTTCTGGTGAGTTTTAGGGAGCGTGACATCACATGGGAACAAACTGTTGAGGTGATGTGTGACCTCACTCCCAGGGGAAAGTCTTTCAGTACGGATAGCATCTAGGGAGGACAGATATGGTGACAGCTCTTCCTGACCCTATTCTTACTCCGGCATCATTCCTTCCTGTTCGTTGATCGAAGTTAGCAGAAAGGAAGTCTTCTGCTTAACAGTCGAGGCAACACATTGCAGCTACAGTAATCAGTGTAAGAAAAGCCAGATATATAGGTCTAATAAAATGCCCCAGAACAAGAAACGAATGTATTCTTGTCAGATATATTTTTGTCATTCATCACATGGAGATCCTCCATTGATATTTTTTGATTGGGTATACCATTCTAAATACCAGACACATTTGTCCGAACCCACACTTTTAATTTATTCCATGAAAGCATTTATTGTTTTTCATGCTCAACCCTCTTGAAACGACTTAGTCTTCCCCTTGATGATACTGCAGTTCCATTAGCCATTAATTCAGCCACTCAACTTGTACTATCAGATCAGAAACTTTCTCTAAATCTCATACCGTTTTAGTTTTGTTCTTGTCTGCAAGTTGCACTGTTAACCTGTCCCCATGCAATCTTTAATTCCCAATACATAGCTCTCCCCTTTCGTCTGTTTCTCAGAGCCAAAGGACTTCTTTGGCTGATGACTCTGATGCTTCTTTTACTGCCAACCATCCCTCCCAATTGGCAGCTGGACACATGTTGGGTCATTAAATCCCCTTGGAGCATTTTAACGATGTGCTGAAACCCCACACCTCCCAAATGAACTTATGTCCTCAAACTTATCCTGCTTAGCAGTTGTCCCAAGCTCAGCACCCACAAAAAACCTTCTAGTTCTATCAATTCACGTTCAGTCGTATGACATACCACTGTCTGTTTTGCATTTTGAGATTTTTGAAGGCTGATCAAGCTTTGTGATGTTTACTTGATTGAATTGATATACAAAATATATTTTTTATAGATTCATCAGTTAAATTGTGCATTAAAGAAACTGGCAGAAACTGTGATTTTTTCCGATGGCTTCAATGTTTGAAACAGTGAGTCATCCCTCTGCTCTGCTATTGTCTGTCATTGCCTTAGAGGATCGAGCCCATAAACTGTATATACAAAGTGGACATAGTCACTGACATCACCAATTGGTTTGTGGACCACCATTTTGAAGCCTCCAGTTTAGCACTTAGGCCATCAACATGTGTTTGGAGCCATAAATGACATGGCAGGGTGGAGTAAAACAAAAGTGAAAACAGATTTTTAGGACATCTAATGGTAGTGGATTGAGGTTCTTACACGAAACACAGAAAACACCAACACTGGACGAAGTACTACCTGTCAATCAATGTAGCCATGCCCTTAATGGGTTTAGAGTTTTTTATTCTCTAATTGGATAACAGTACACAAAAAGGGCAAAAAAGATATGAAACTAGCTATTGAGAAGATAAACTTGTCCGAAAAAAGTGTAGTGTGGTTATAAATCAAATTAAAGGACAAATCAACATATCAATATAGACTTCTATACAACCAGACTTTGAAAGAATGCAAGTTTAAGGCACCTCTGCATTGGCTTCAGACTCAAAGGTTTCTGATTTAATGAGCCGCACGATGACAGATACAGGGAGGATTTTTACTTCAGAGATGGTAAATCTTTAAAACATAATACAACACATTTAAAAGCAACATTCATTGTTCCTTGAAGAGAAACTTGTCTTGGTCAAGAACTAGGGCTCATGCCAAGTGGAAACCTTTAGGAACCCGCTCAATGTGTAATGAGTTTGTGGTTGAGTGAGACTGTTGGTGGACCTAATAAATGACTAATTAAGTTGTCTTTTTTTGTATTTTCAGTATACCAAAGAGAGAAAAGTGACACTATTGTGTACAATGTCATTATTTATTGAAGTAGTATCGTCATCATGATGTTGAGTTGACATTCTCCTCGTAACAGCGTTAGACTTTATTAACACATTGCAGTTTTCTTGTTCTCCCTCAGCACTATTCTGGCTTCCTTCTTTTTCCCCAACTTTAGATTTTCTGCCTCCAAGATGAATGTGCTAAATCTAAGCTTTAAAACATCTCACCAGAGACCTTTGGGTGACATCAGATGCTACATCAACATGTTGTGGTAGCCTCATCAATCACCCTTCTCTGTGCACCCGTCTGTATAATAGGCCCTTTGCACTATGGGGCCAAACAAAGATAGGAAATTAGAGTATATAAAAACTGTTTTCATATGGGTATATATTTCCATTCATACTTAAAAAATGAAAACATCTCGTCACACACGTCTGATGTGAGTTAAGCTTATTGCACAGTATCCATGGTGCTCAATTTCTGAAGCAGTGCTGTTTGTAATGTTTAGTTTTGCATTTTATTTAATAACCTGCAAATATAGGTCACACATTCAGCTATTGTTGAATAGGGCGCTTCATTGTTATACTATATAATTCCTTGTTATTTGACTTCTGGGTTCACAGATAAAGGTAGGTTCAGTACTGATACAGTGGTTTGTGTGAAACTGTGCAGTGCCGCGCTACTTTTAATTAAAATAGGGACTAGAACTAATGATTTTTTAAAATATTTATTACTAGATTTATTAAATCATCATTTGGACCTTTAAAAGTCACAAAATACTGAGCAATATCCCTCATAATGTCACAAGGCTCATTGTGATGACTTTAATTGTCATGCTTTGTCAATCCCAAATTATATTTCTATTCATATATACAATATATTCTATTTAATTTAATAGAAAGCAAAAAAAAGAAATATAAGGGACCAAAAAATTCCTTTTCTGACATTGTTGTATGAAAATGACATACCAAATGTACCCAAATATTTGCAGATTCTTTTTCTATCCATATAGTTATTTCGGTCGAAAATCTTTTGCATTATATGTACATTATCGGTAAAGTACAGCGTATATGCGAGATAGGAGGAGAAAGAAAAAAAGGAGAGGTAGAGAAAACCGGACGACTTATTTAAAGTATATTGGCGACGTTTCCAAAACGTTTCCCCTCCAACTGTGAGATCCCATCTCCATATCTGCCATCCACCTTCCTCCTCCTGTGCAGAGTTGTGCTATGGGCTGACTATATGAGTATCTGCACCAAACTGGCAATCAGTAGCTGCTTGTTGACGCCACAGTCGGCGACTGCCAGGGGGATTCCAGTTGCTAGGGGATGTGTAGAGCATGGCACTTTGAGCTTCTAAAGCAAGTATCTTTTTGTATACTAACTACTGTGCCAGCTTATGAATATTCAGTGCCAGACTCTAAACAGGAAACTGCATTGCTTATGTATTGCATTCTCACTTATGGATGAATAGGTAATTATAATGATATAAGCACTCTATAAACCTAAAGATTGTAAAATACACAGCACATAAAACAGTGTTTCATTGTCTGTTCACTTAGCAAGCTGCCAAAGGGACTGCTGCGACATTGTAAAGCCATCATATTAATCATATACTAATATATCTGCCATATGATATAATCCACTGTGCGTCAAATTTCATTAACATATAGGTTATTACAGAACAAAAACATTCTGCAAAGACTGGGGTAGGATATATTAAATACATTTGGCAAACCTTTCAATAGGAAGTTTATTAGCGTAATTTGTATCAAAAGGCATTGTCACCTAATTTACACTTTTCTTTGCAGTAGGCACAGGGTTTAGTCATCTCAATGAGTCATTTATTCGTTGCCTCCATGTACGAGCAGGCAGATTAAGTAGTGGGAAGATATTATTTCATTTATATGGGTTTGCTCCACTGACACCTAAGCCTCAGTTAGTATTTGATCTGCTGACACAGGTTCTGCTTCTAAACCCTCTCTCAAAACTACTACTGTCAAATGACCTAATACTGTAATCAAGTTATACACAATGTATAATATAATCGTGATTGATTGCAAGATTATTATACTTGTGTTTTGGGAGAGGATATAAAATAAATACATGTGTGGTGTTGTAATAAAGAAATGCACGACAAACTGGTGAGAGACTGTCATACTTCAAGCACTATCTGCTCCTACAGTGGTAACCCTAACCACCATCTCCCACTCCTGTGCTACTTCAAGAAACTGGTTAACGCATGCTTCAGCTGAACGCCTTCCCTTTACCACACCTGAAGGGAACAAGTGCAGATGTGCCGTTAAACCGAGGAAGTAATGGTTCTTACTGATGTGCAGTGTATTCCAGTCAATGAAATGCATGTCTCTTGGGCTGATTCCTCCGCTTTCTCTGCCTTTTCTCTGCCGTTGTGCATCTGAGTCATGTTTTAATACTTGTGCTACTATTATGGGAGCACTTTTGGGTCAAACTTGGTAATGTTTTGATTCACTGTTTTTGGCACGGGACATTTTTCAGATGAACTGCTAACATTAACATTTACAGACCTATTCCAAACACGTATTTGCAGACTTGCGTGTTATCTGTCTGCATAATGAAATTAGGTGATTGCACAACAAAGCTTTACATTTAATTAATGATTTTCTTTCATGACACATGCTCTTACATTTTTTACATGATGTTAAGTAAAACACAAATCTTACCATGAACAGTAGCAGGACTGCTTCTACATTTATCCTTTTTTACAGATCTTTACCAATGACATTTGGTATTGAATGCCTTTAAATCAGCCTCCTTATTGTAGGTTTAATGTGGTTTGGTTTGAACCGAATGTTGGTCAATTAAATCTGCATTGATCTTTAATGGAACATCATTGTGAATTATTACAGTATCTGTTGTTCACAGCTGATTTTTACCGTGTGGATGGCTTGAAAATCACCCCCACCCCCCAAAAAAAGTGGGATTGATGTGTTCATATAAATAGCTTTTATCTACATTTTTATTAATCATTGCGATCACCACCTTTTTATTTTATTTATAAAAGCCCAGACTGCTATTTGCTTTGTCTTCAGGCAGATGGTCTGATTTACAGAAGACTCGTTTACCCATTTTGTTTCTAAAGCTGAGCCAATCACTGAGCCAATGGCACAGTCACAGTGACATTTGAAAAACGGTTATTTAAAAATCACTTAACAACCTATTATTCCAGCCGTCCTTTTGTATGTTGTGCTTCTACCTTCATGAACTGAAGAAAAAGATACGCATGGAAACGCCCACAAGGCCTATCACTTTGCACTCTAGATTGTCATTGCGCTCGCATTATTAAAATAGGACCCACTGTGTTTTTCTGCTTTTAATGAGCAGGAGAATAGAAAGTAAAAGCAAATTTCAGTAAATTGGCAATGCCAAGTATAATCTCTATAAATAGTTCTGCATTCATATGAAGATCCTTTGGACAGCAGGATAACATTTTAGTGTTGGTGTCTGTTTGTAACCTGAGTGGTTCCATCATCTGTGTTTGATGATGAAGGTTAACAGACTGTGTGCAATGTACATTGACCATTACAAGAAACATTTCTTGAATGCAAAATGTTATTTAAGTAGAAGTATTATCAGCATAATGGAGTGTTTCAAAGGAAAAAATACTCAATAATGTATCAAAATAATGTATTTTTTATATAGTATTATATTATCCGGTTTATCACTTCAGTCAAGGCATTTTAATGTTGTGCTTCCTCAATGTGAAGCCAGTTTTAGATACTTGAGATTTTAGATTCTGGGTTGTATTTGTGAAACACTGCATCATATCACGTGAGCAAATCACATTTTTTGTATGTAAAAAGTAACTGAGTGTTAAATAAGTGTAGTGGAGTAAAGGTCAAATATTTGCTTCTGAAATGTAGTGGAGTAGAAGTATAGAGTCAAATAGAAATACTCAAGAAAGTTATGCTAATGTCAAAACAGTACTTAAGTATGGTACCTCAACATGTACTTGGTAACTTTCCACCACATGTATTACATTTGCTGTACTGAGATCAGCCAATGACAAAGTCAATTTAGTCTTTTCAATTCTAATGAGACTTTAAACAATGGAAGGGAAGTCTTGATCCAGATATCTTCTAGCTACACTGGAACCCTTAAAATATAGCCCCCACAAGCCTCATCATCAGACTGTTTTAGTTTCCCAGTTTTTGGCAAATATAGAGCCAGTTATTTGATGCTTGCAACCTCACAGCATGTTTCATGGAATAATAACACTTATAAAAGTTAAAGGGGGTATCTTACAGCATCCAAGCCCCCGGCTATATATTTCATAAAAACACAGCAGTACTTTTTTTTCTCTTCTGCAATACTGCAGAAGCAATAAAAAGTAGCTGCTAAATTTTCTTCGCACAAGTGAGAATCCTCCCATTGCTCATGACATTTAAGGTGTGAATCAAACACGGCAGGATCTCTCCACCATCCAGCAGACCTGTTAGAAGTACTTGTGCACAGTGCAAATCATTCGCACAGTAAGTCAACAGTCTACTCTGCCGTTCCACTTTTATAAATAATCATGAAGATTGTAAAACCATTTTTATTGATTTTTTTTTCGGCTTAGATTTGTAAGACTTTCACAGTTTTGGAAGATGCAATTGCGCCACGCATTTTAGTTTATTTCATTATATAAGATATACTATTACTTCTATTGTAAAATAATTGGATGTCTTGGGACTTAATATTAGGGCTGAACATGTCTAATAACATGGTCATCTTCTCTCATTACACTTAAGCGAGTATTAGTTTAAAGTAAATATTATAGTTCAGTTTGAATCATCTTTTGATAAAAAAGAGGGATTGAGAGAGTAGTAGTTATGTAATGTAAGGTAAAAACAAGTGTACTAATGATACCATCACTATTACTATCAGTTAATACCATACAATTAAGATGCAATTACAACACCTTCTATAACGCCGACTTAATTTTTCTTTTTAATGCAATACAAATGATATATTGGATGTATCAGAGTATCCTGTTACACCGGCAACAAACCCATTTCCCAAATATTAAGACTAGTTAACTAAGAGGTGGGAGGTAACTAAGTACATTTACTCAAGTACTGTACTTAACTACAATTTTGAGCTACTTGTACTTTACTCGAGTATTTCAATTGTATACTTTGTACTTCTTTCCCACTACAATTCAGAGGTAATTCGGGTAGTTTTACTACATTTATTTAATACCTTTAGTTACAGATTTGGATTAATGATGTGAAATTCAATCAACACTTAAATCAGAATTTAGTTAAACCTGGAGTAAATTCACAAACTACCCTGCAGTATACAAAGTCATTAAAACTAGCTGCATCTTTACCAGCTTTGATAACACTTTAATGATCAATAATTATAAAATACATCAGATATATTATTCTGAAATGGACCAATCTGCACAATGAGTACTTTTACTTGTGGTACTTTAAGTATATTTTGATGCTAATACTTTTCTACGTTTACTCTAGTAACCTTTTGAATGCAGTATTTTTACCTGTAACTGAGAATTCCTACACTCTGGGTACTTCTATGTTTACTCAAGTACAAGATCTGAGTACTTCTTCCCTCTCTGGCTACCTTAAACAAGTTTTAGACAAAGGGCCAGAGTCAAATAAATTCCTGCATATTATTTTTAAGCTTCTGCAGAGGAAACATAGGGTGGCAGACATGTGCAAAAGACCCAAAACATTTCCATTAAGAGAAACATGCTGCAGCTTGAAAAACGATTAAAATATAAATTAACAGATCTGCCAAAATACTTGCAAATGGAGAAACATCTTCACCAACTTGACAACACGTTCGCAGCATTTAGTAAACATTAACCATCTTGCCGATAAATGGAGGGGACTACAGGACTCTAAAAAGTGATGCAAACAGCTGGGAACAGACCACGTTCGGGGATTATAAAAGGTGGCTAGATCACATTGATAGAATAAGCAAATTAAACTTACATTTGAGCTACTTTTCCAACAACAGTGACAATTAGCCAACTGAAAGGAGACTGAACATGTAACCACTATGCATCGTTTTTCCAAACTGTAGCGCGTTTCGCCATGTGTTTTATGGATGTACGTTTTGGGCAGTTGTAGCACGTTTGCAACTGTCGGTCACCGTAGAAACACTAGAAACAACAAGTGGAATCACAGCAGATCAAAACAATATATAGGACAGAGCAGTGAAACCGCTGTCAACACTGTAGGGAAAGGTCACACTTCAGTCCCTTTCTTCACCAGTCACTCATTCCTCTTCAATGACCTGGAAATGCCATTCACCTGGGAAAAAAGGCCACCATTTTTAAATTAGGGTACATCAAATCTATTTACAGATAGAACAGCAACTCAGGAGGTGCTAAAGTCAGCACCTTGCTCATTGACATTTAAGCAGATATATTGGAGGAAAGAGGGGCTTCAATCCAGGGCCTCCGGCTGCTGCTCCGTCTTTCTAATGACTGAACCCTTCCTCCACTGGTTTCCTGGTTGATAGTTGTGCTTGAGGCCTTTGTGTTAAGACGAACAAGTGTGAATCACTTACACAAGCTCTGACTTCATGGCGTTTACTTATACTGTGCTCAGACAATGGCTGTCAAAATGAGGCAAGCATTTTGTTAGAATATTTCTTTAAAAATAAAACCACATGGCTGACTGGAGGGAGTTTGCCAGGAAGTTGAACGTGTTCTAACTTATGTTGTCAATACTTGATGTAATTTCCAGTAAATGTCACAAAATAAAATGTATTTTTTTTGCTTGTAAAAAGGAAACGTTGGAAGATAGAATATGCAAGTCAAACATCTTCAGTCTCATTTCAAGCTGATTAGGCTAGGTAGTTCATGTGATTTATAGGGACCCTATTATGCGTTTGGGGGGGGGTCCCTTTCCTGTGGTGTGTTGTATAGGTTTTTGTGCATGTAAATCCCAAAGTTCCCTCCAGAGGGGGTTTCTCTCCAACACACTCCTACCCTGCCTCTAACGCCGCCATTGCACTCATTTGTTTACTTCCGCAACATAATGACATAAATGTAACCCTTGCTCTTCTATTGGCTAGCTCCCCAATACATTTTGCATGATAGGCTAAGGGGAGGGACATCTCTAGGAGATTTATTAATCACAACAGAGCCGGCCAGCCAACCAATCAGAGCAGACTGGGCTCTGGTTTCAGAGAACTGGGTGGAAAAGAGGTGCTGCAACACAGGCAGTAAGAGATGAATAGAGACCTTTTTGAACATTAAAGCAATATAAACCTATAGATTTGGGTAATAGGGCCCCTTGATGAGGATTTTTGTTGAATTATTCCCCTTTCAGCTTGACACGACATAACATTTATTTTTAAATTATTATAAGTGACAATCCAATAACATTTTGCATACTTTTTATGACATTTAAATATTGAAATATAGAATATTTGCTGAAAGCACAAGTTCCAACATAGGCTTCAGTTTGTCTTTCCCCCAAACTTTTGGATGAATATTGGCTCACATTGAATCACAACGAGGACATATTTGATCTCATGAACTTGTGACCTCTCTGTGAACCAATATTCTCAAAGCTCCTCAATATTTCAATGTTTTTAGCCCATCACTGTAGTAAGAAAATGTCCTCATGTCATGCTAAAACCTTCATTACGGTTTGGCCATGTATACACTCACAACCCTTGCGGATGCTTCAAGCACAAATCAGGCATATGTGGGCTAACAAGACCCCTGTAACCTAGATATTCACATATATTCTGTGACTAGGTTGTTTTATTGAGGTCAAACCCTCATTGTGAGTGCCTCTGTAAGACTAGCTTATAAATCAATTTGGATGTGATAAGAGGGTGCAATCCTGTGTGTTGACATATGTTGATGAGGTAAACCTTTTATTTTGCTTTGGATTATGGAGATTAGGTTGAAGAAATAATAAAGTGAAACAACAAAACATATTTTAAATGTGCTCTTTCCTTTGTCAAGGGCGACCCTATCTTGGTATACATAATCTGTCTATTGCCTAATGTGGCTCATTTTACTGGAATAACTTAACTGTCTTAAGGGAGGAAATTGCATAGGGCATACTTTCTATTAATAATTCATCTTTTTTAAATCTTAGAATTGAATGCCCATGTTGGTACAGTATACAGTGGGTCATTTAGAGTTCGACTAGCACTCTGAAATTGAAAAAACTAATAGACTGTGATCACTTATGACACATATCACCTCTCGTGAACAGCTTGTGGCATTTATTTTTGCCACTGCCCTTAACAATGACCTAATTTAAAAAGAAATATAATAATTAGATACAGTTGTACTTTTCTCTCATGGTAGTACTAAGTGTTTTCAATTTAAGAAAAATTGCTACCACTCATATCTGTACTTTAGATATAATATGCTTGTGATCATACTGACATTTACTATGTCATTTACAATAAGCCTTTTAAAACAACTACTTTGAAGACCATTTTATGCCACTGATGAATGATGATACCGTTTAATAGTAATGCAAGTACAGCCTATCAAAAAACAATTCACGTCTTCAGAAACTTCTTGAAAAACAACTAAACGATAACTAAAATGGACCCTGCTATTTATTCTGGCTTCATATTGGCTACAGTAGGTCAGTTTGTACAAATATGTGAGTAAACATTACATTAGTTGAAGGCTGGTCGAGACAACCAACTTCCTGGGAGAGTTGATCCAATAAATGGTTCCATTATTTCTCCTTTTTAATGGCATGCCTCTACGGATTCCTGTAGACTCTAATATGTATAAATGAACCCATTATGAATATAATGCTGGTTCTAGGAAAGGTGTTTGTCAAAATGTAGTTGCATTGAGAGAAAGTAATGAGAGCTCCTGATATTTCTGTAAGCTCCTAAAGTGAACTGCTGAATGAAAAAAATCCACCTGCTTATCAAAACAACATCTACAAATCAAGTATTCAATAATTATGGTATTTGACAATTTTTGGGGTTATTTTGAGTTTCAATAACCATAGTCAAAAGTATACAGCCAATGCACCACATTTTAAAAAACACACACATTCTCCATTTTAATTAAACAAGAGGCTGTGTGAAGTAATGAAGGCTGCTGGAGAGGAGACATGCAATCTGTTTGCTGGTTCATTTAGTTTTTTTTTTGGGGCGGTCTAAAAAAGGTAAGCAGTGTGGTTCTACAGTCTCCAATAGTACACTATGGGGGAGATTTGCCTCAATATTATTTAACAGATCAATAATCCGTAAAATGTAAAATCTGAAAATATAAACACCTTCCACAAATGCAAAAAAACGTAATTTGTGAACTAAAAAAAAGATGCTCTTACTGTGAAAGGCAGCAACCAGGTCACCATCGAAAATTTAACTAAAACATGTGTGTGTAAAAGCCGATCCACAAACACATTTTTGATACACAATTACAAACTAGATTCACAAAAGCGTGATTTAAAGATGTTAGAAAAATATTCACAAATGCTTTCAGTTAATTTACATATAAATCATAGTATTTACAGATTTTCACAGAGTTTGCAAAAGTATTTATTTTCATTTGTCGAATGTGTTTTCTTTTACAGATACATTTACTGTTGGATTATTGAGACAAATCTACCTCCTTAGCATACTAGCATAATATTGTACTGATTCTCAACCCTGTCCTTATCCTTGCTACAACATTTACAATGCAACTAGGAATCAGCTCATCTCAGATCAGCCTTTGGAGAATAACACTGCTATAGGCAATTGATTTTAACCAAATTTCCTCAAAGATGTATGCGTAGAATGGCTGCGAGGCAAACCTGTTTCTTTTAGTTTGTGCCATTTCTTTCCAGATAATGATGGCGGAACTGGCTCTTTGTGCTCAGTGGTTTGTTGGGTCTGAATTTTGAAAGATAAGATGCATCTCTTTCTGCCCACAGGGGGGATTTTGTGCCAGTACCTACACAGTTTCTAACCGAGAGAGTTCAAATTACACATGGTTTTAAATAGAGATGAGGGCTCAAGCAAGAATAAAGGTTGGAGCATCCTGCAGGAACATTTGATTATTACCAAGCCACTGTTATGTTAGCCACATTTAACAACCAATCAGTACGACACTGCTCTGCTATAAAAATGGTGCAAGCACATTAGTTCAAAGCAACCATTAGTCTGTATCTGGTCACTTCTCTCTTGTTCCTGTTGGCAACGGCGGCTTTTGACTTCAAAGGAGGTTTTCAGAACTTTTTGTCATATTCACTGAGTTAGGAGGTAGAATTAAAGTAAATGGGTTTCTGTTCACTTGGCCTGAGAAGAAAGACATAACATAAATCTCTTTAATGAAGGTCCTTTTTGTGGCAAATACAAGTCGTTATTGTCTTGAAGCGTTTTTGATGTTGCCTCTAACCACAAACGATAATTCCAAAACAAAAATCTACAAAATGATAATAAATTGAAAAAAGTTGTTTAATCAAAAAAGCACTAAAGTAACTGTAGAATGCTCTGTGCCAGGTCAAACTGTTTCTGGGGAAGAGGTCATTTACCGGTATTGAGAATCAGGGTGGTTTTAATCCTTAATTATAGTACAACACACAGTCTCTGGTAGATTATGAGTTTGCCAAATTGCAGTACTTGCTTGGACACATTCAGAAAGATTGCACATCTTTATCCTTTTTCTCAAAATGTCAACTTCAATTATTACTGGGCTTTGTTGAATAATCACTTCTGAATCGTCAATTTGGACATTTCAGGGTTGTTGATTTTATAAAAAAGGGACATGGAAGATCAAGGGGATATGTTCAGTCAGATCAATCTGCAGAAAGTAGTAGGGTAAATGTAACGTAAAACATGTGAACAACAAACATTAGTGTTCTCCACAATAAAACACAGTGGAATCCTCTTTTTAATATTGATTTATATATTTTTGAAGACCACAAAACTTTGGATTCATGATGGCTAAAGTGTCCCCAGTAAAGAAAATAAAAAATCCAGCAAGAGAAGGAAAGAGGTTAAAACACAGAGCGCTGGACATCAGAGAAATCAGCAGTTGTAGACAATGTGAACAGATTCGGACGGATACCAAAAACCTTAATCAGTGCTGCAGTTCTATTTTTTCATTACTGACCGCTTCCAAAAAATGTAATGTTTTTGCCTCGTATTTTGAAATGGCTCCAAGATGTATTATGTTCTTTGTTGGCCCAACAAGTCTCATGAAAATCTGACCTGTAGTTTTGCTGTTCTCCTGCTGATAAACAGAGACAAACTTGCTCAAAACTGACAACTTTTTCCTAGCCCCCCTGTTACCACAAGTTGCACTTAAGTGGTCCCAACTTGCGTCTACGAGCTGCCAAATTCAAAAGGAATTCAGCAAAGGAGAATCCTTTTTGCCACAGCCTTGTGGTCAGCTCTCTGAGCAGATGAACTGTGTGACATGCAGCCGGCAGTATTGTTTTGGTTCAGCAGGGGTCCAGGCTGCGCGGCCCGGGGGAGCTGTCTTCATCATCCCAAGTACTGAAGAGTGCTTTGCCAGTGATGGTGCTTCCAACTCAATGAATATGGAAGGGATGAGAAGTTTACCCAGCATGTGTGTCCGCAGTGAGTGCTGTGTTTATTTCAGGCAAGGACAACACAAGTTTCTCACATATAAGCCTCAGTACTTTTTTTTTATTGACAGGTCTTACTACTTTTTATCTGTCATTGCATCTGCAGAGTTGACATTGCACCATGTTTTGATCATAACTCTTAGATAAGAAAGTAAGTTAAAATGGGCCCATTAAGAGAGACACAAATAACATCTTGATTACCATATAAGAGTCCTTGTTTAACCCCAAGTTTTGTTTAAGCCTACAATCACACAAGTACATGATTGTGTGTTTTATTGAGTTGTATAATACATAGGCTTTGTGGAAAACACACTGTCACTGCATATCTTTGCCAGAGAGCACTTAAAAACAGTTCAATGGATTTGTAGCAGGTTATTATCCTCCAGTTTGTTTCCTTATGAATTTCCTTTATCACTGAACCCAGATCTTGGACAAGAAATTACGTCAAATATTTTTCCATTAAAGACATTAAAATATTAACTTTTTGGCATTTTATGTAATTGAAATATAACGTGTTGTTAAATTAGTATTACATTTTTAATGGAATATTCCGCTCACAGTCAATTAATAAAGGCAGGGCTATCAACAAGTTAGACTGCAGCAAATTAGCGGTCATTTTATCTCTCAGTTCAGGCACACTGCTTGACAAATTGGCCAGAGGCATAGGCCAAACATCCAACCTAATCTTGCATAGCCTTACTGCAGGCTACTTAAAGTTCGATTTAACATCTCAGTTTATTGGGACTTTAAATATGAATGGCTTAAAGGCGAGACTCATTTCTTTGAGTCATTTGGAGAAGTTTATTGTGTTCTAGATCTAATTAGATTTTGCACTTTTTCCCAAGTTCTAGACTCTATAGATTCTAGATTTCTAATTTCTTTAGTGCAGTGTTTTGAATCCTCTTGACCTGCCGTTGTTAAAAATACCGCAGATTAAATATAATCATAGATGATAAAATTGCTTTATTTTTGACAGTGCAAGAAAAACAATTGACATTTTGCATCGTTTTCATATATCAGGCAATGTTCCCATCATGTGTAAATAAATCACATGTGTTGATACATGATGGGTGAAGTGATTTCTTTATGTTTCCTTCACTCTTTATACTTTAACACTAATAGCAGTGTTTTGTCACTCCTCCTTCGCAGAGAAATGACTGGCTTTCTATATAACGACAGGTGTCCACAGCCAATTTGTCGCCCGTCACATATTTTATTGAAAGGATGCCCATGGGAACCTCTTATCTGATGGACGCTTTCCAACAGCTTTGTGCAGACTAAAAGGCTTGGAAAAGTCAACCATTTACCTCAGCCCAGAGGTTTGGGAAGGTTCTTTGTTTGTGAAAGCTCAAAGGCTTAGAAAGGCCAAATGCTTATCATAGACCAAAAGACCTTTAAGGCTTTAAGGCCACCTGCTCACAAAATATAATCTGTTTTGTGACTCTTCTGCTGGTGATTAATGCTGTAGCGAGCTGACAAGGAAGGCATCTACTCAATATTTAACTTATTCTGCGGGCATCACATTGCCTGACCCTTCAAACATTTTCGGAAGTAGGGAATTTAAGTCTTTTTTCCATGTTTGTATTTTCTTTTACAAATGATGATGAGTAGCGCAGCTGAAATATTGTTTCAGACATTATGAAATGAATGATTTATTCATTGAGATGCCTTGTATTACTTCACACTTGGCATGCCTTTCATGAGAATCTTTGGGAGTCTTGAGGTTAAGATAACATTGAGACCTTGTAGAGGCCTGGACCAAGGGTTACACATTGCTTTGTCACTGGGGAGTACGATATTGGATTTCTGCCTGCTAATGCTGGCCGATGTCGATTTGATATATGCAAATATTTGTATTAAGAAGTTGCAAAGAACACAGTATACCCTCCTTTTAATACCAGTGAATGAGAATGAAAAACTGGATGGGCCTACTGTTAAACATATCAGTCGGAACACTTTTTAGAAGTGGATGTTTTTGTGCAAAAAGTAAAATTACAGTGCTGTTAACACTTTGCACAATTAAAGAGGCCCACATTTAGCTTTTAGGGGTTTTCCCTTCCCTGTAGTGTTTTATAAGTTTTATTGGACTCCTTTGTTTACTTCCATAACATAGTGACATCACCATGCTCTGACACATTGTAAGTGATAGGCTAAGGGGCGGGACATTTTCCAGCTGAAACCAGAGCAAACTGGGCTCTGGTTTCAGACAGAGGGTAAAAAGAGGTGCTGCCGCTTATGAGAAGAATTAGGTAAAAATTAGGAATGTAAACATGCGAAACCTAAAAATGATATATATAGGGCACGTTGTAGTCATTCTACACGACTTTTGTATGAGCAGAAGGAATTCTTTGGGGCTTCTCTTTTTTAACCTTTTATAAGTCGATACCTATCATGGTGCCAGTTACATTGTTTACAACTACATTCCGTTCCACTCCGTGTTGTTGTGATTATACATGATTGTGTATGACCGGGGATAAACCTCTAAATGCTTGATTTGTTTTTAGTATGTATCGTTGTTGGTATGAGTGAACGTCGATCTGAACATCATGTAACTTCACAAAAGGCTGACAAAATGACTAAAAATGATGTTTTCTTTATTGCAATATGTATTTATATTTCTAGAATGATACATTCCAGTGCTAGAATAAAGCAAAGGTATTCATCAGACATGAGCTTATTACATTGCCATAAATAGCCAGTGCATATATGCATCCCTCCCTTGATTTCAAGGTTGCTGGCATGTGGGGTATTTTTCTTTGATCAAAGAGATATCCAGACTGCCCTCCAACCTGGTTGTCATGGGAACAGGTGTCACATGACCTGAAGTGAGACAAACTTTGGATGAGAGAGGATTGGCTCTCTGGAGGGCGCCAGTCCCCCTCTCAATTCATCTGACATGGTTGCCAAGGAAACAGGGCTGTGAGACAGGAAGCTGAGGAGAGATGTAAGCTCTTGTTTGTTTGGATAACAGCAAAGGAGCTGCACGGACTCTAGACATCTAGGCAAATGCTTTTATCTTGAAGATTTTTAGTATATAGTGAAACATCTATCGGTCTCTGTCAGTCTATCAGTAGACTAGTCCACTGCTTAAATGTTGGTTCGATACCTGCATCTGGATATCTGCACATGTACCACAGCTCTTTCTTGCATACAATTCACATTGCATGGGACTTTTTGGCATTCAATTGGAATGTATTTATTTTATTTGAACTGTAAGTTAGGTAGTTTAACCAAAGTGCAATTTTCAAAGGAAAGTATTTTTCTTTGGTTTAGGAAGAATCAGTAAATCCTTTGCCCAGCATACATTATCCACTGCTATTATGAACAATTCTTTACAGTTCTTTGTACAGTTTTGAAATACCAAAATAGGTCAAATTGTGCAAAGGAAATGTATTACTTCTTTACAAGCTTTACAAAGGAATAAATAAAATAAAGTGCCATAAATAGGAAAACAAATCAATAACTATACAATCATAACAAACAATCAGAAACTTTGAAAACAACTATGCTCATGGCTGCTTTGTTACACAATGGTATGATGCCTAGAGACACAGAAGACAATCCTTATTGTTTGGTTATTATATTCAATTTATTTATTCATATTCAAATTATTTACTTTAGGCTATGGTTACCATGCAGAATCACCTGGAAGCGCAGTAGATAGAGCAAGAGCAATCCCTGCGATCGACTACTTATAGAACAGCATTTGTAAAAATATTTCAAGCTAAATCATTACTACCTGCTATAAGTAGTTGCAAGGTGACGGTTAGGAGCACAGCTGGTACAGTCTGTGTCATCTTATTCCCTCTAGTTAATTGTTTGAGTGTTTCTTCATTGTGAGTGCCACATGAGTTGAAAGAGCAGGAAGGCCGTTACTATGATAAACAAAAAGGAAGCACAACATTTATCTGGTGCTAAAATCAGAATGTCCTTAACTTATAAGGTTCTGGGCCTGTAGTAGCCTCTCGACATCAACACAAAAGACACCATGAACTTTTTTTGCAGTTGTCTCAACAATGCCTGGGGGACATTCTTGAACCGTGTAACATTTGTATAAATGTTTAGTGGATTTGTAACGTCAGTCTTTTAGCCAATGAGTGCATGAGGTCATTATTGGAACCAAACATCGATATCGGATCAGATCTATGGGTCTGGATTGACGATTGAATGAACACAAATCCTAACATCATAGCAGTGAACTGGAACTAGTTGGTGTATGCCTTGAGCTCATCATTATTTAACATCAAACAACAAGGTTAATGGGCCAATAAGACAGGATGTTTGAGGCCCCCAGCAGCCCTACATGACTGATGCTTACATTTGATTTGGATGGCACCAAGAATGAGCCTGACAGTCTCTCAATAACAGTGACAGCCCATGTACTGATGGAGGCGGTAATCATGTTGCCTTGGGATGTTTTACAGGTCCCACTGACTGTCAGTCATCTCCAACTCTAGCCACTGTTGTCGCCAATGTGTTATTTACTTCATGCTGGTGTGGTGTTGGGGGCTTTTATGTTAGATTATAGGAGTAATCATGAAATAGCTTTTATGTCAGCTCTGCATGCCAATCAAAGACCATCTTCTGCTTGACAAAAGTCGATGAATTTTCTAATACAGTCATCTTGCTGATACTGTTTATGGGTCAATAGGCCAGATACCTACCAACTACCTGTGCCTTTTTACTATTTCATACCATTTGTTAGAGGATCAAGGGAACAATAAACAGAGGATCACTTGCTTTCCGCACCTTATCCCTTTCATCAAGAAGTGTGAAGCCTGCTCCACATTGAGCCATCAAAGGAATCTTCCAATATTGGATGATACCAATGTGCTGCTGTGTGAAAGCACAAGTTCAATAATCGGTGACCCAGTTTTTTTTAATTGCTTACCCACAAACACAAAGAATAAAAAAAGATAAATAGCACAGTGTTGTTCCTGCACCAGCATCTTATGCCATAAATAAGGGGGGTCTCCCCATTATCTAGCATGTGATCAAGGCATTCTCTCACACAACATCATGAAAGAGAATATATAAACAGTCTAATATCCAGAACTATGTTCTATGTAAAAACAAAAGGGCAGAATCTGAAGAATAATTCAAATCCTTTTGGAGCTAATAAAGAAAGAACACAAGTGTATTCAGGTACTCTGAGAAACTGCCTTCTTCAAGACTCTTTTTGTTGAAGCACATTCAATGAAATATGGATAAAGAGGCAGAGTGTGGATTTTCTATTGTCAGTATTACAAACCGGTGTGCGCTTATGCTCAAACTACATTTGCTGTATTAATCTAGTTTGTAGCCTGTCACACCTTTAAACAAGAAAACCAGGTGGTATCATAAACAGGTTGGCAGGAAAATGTGTGATGCAGCAAAACCTTGGAGCAGCAGTGCCTAGCAGCAGCTAAACAAGTGCTAGCTTTGCTACTGCCCACAGCTAGCAATCAGCTCACTCAATTCAGCCTTCTATAGACGCATTGCAATACTGCTTTAGTAGCTCTACCATAGATCTTCAATCAGCCAGTATAGGCAATTTAGGATTTGACCCGGGGCCTCCTTCAAAGTGCACCACTTTTTGATCTCAGTCACTCTTGCTGGGCACTAAGCTTTTAGATGACTGTCATATTATCCCACAGAGTGATGCATAAGAAAATGAAGTGTTCCTTTTTCATTGAGAAAAGCTACACTCCCTAAACCTTAGTTAATTTATGATAACATTTATTGTATTGTGTTTAAATGTTAATATAATCCATAAGAGATTAGAGCAGGCAAATGGAGTAATAATAGGTTGTAGCACAGCACTGCTGATAATGAATTCACATTTTGTAAGAAAGCTCAACTTCTCTTTTGTTATTTGGAAGTTTTTCTAGGCAGCGAAAGAAATGTTTTCATTCAATATTTCATTAATTCATTTTTTTTTTGGCAGAGTTGGGATTTTGTGTTGTTTTCTCTGCACGGACTGTAGGAAAGAAATAATTGCAAACATAATGATGTCAACAAACAGTTTATTGTTCATTTACAACTGTGATTTCTAAACAAACAAATATCCGATGACGTGTTAAAGGAAAAAAAAAGACATGTCTGTTATCACAGGATATTAGAAGACCTTAGACAATGAATATACCTATTCTACTTAGAAGCCTATATATGCGGTTAAAAACTGTTACTCATAGTTTCTTATCATCATATCCTGTTTGTGTGTTTAAATTTTAGTTAAGCAAATGAATGAAGCAAAATGAATTACATTAGGTCAGGGTTGTCCAAACTTTTTTCACTGAGGGCCACATACTGTACAGAAAAATATATGAAGGTCTGTACCACCAGCTAAAGGTGAGGTATATTGCCTCATGAGTTATAAGTTAGCAAAATCAATCAAATGTAGGTCAATTATGCTTGATACTTGGATATGCTTTGAGGAAACAAACAGCTTAAATCACAGCCTTTCAAAGGTTTTCATTTATTTTGTTTCATAAGTTGTTGGCAGCTCATTCCATAAAACAGGAGACTCAAATTGTTTATAAAAAGGGGAAATATGAAGGGTATATTTCAGCTTGTTATGCAAATATGTGTTTTTTATCAACTAAGATTTGTTTGAATTTATTTGAAAAGTGGCCTTATTAAGAGATGAATGCTGTGTAATTTATGTTTAGATTTATTATATCTAAGAAGTACAACATAAGAAAATTATACTTTTTGAATTCGCTGAGGGACAGAAAAATTGGAAAACAGGCCGGATGTTTGCCCCCTGGACATAGTTTGCACACCCCTGCATTAGGTCACCATTATAGATTTTAAACGTATTTACTTTTACTCATGCTACCAATTTTAGGTAATCATCAGAATACCTTACAACTAATCTGAGCACATTACAGTAAATACCATTCAAACTGAACCTTTTTGAGTCATAGTCTTGCTACTGTATTTAATTATGAAAGATATCAGCAGCAAGTGAACAAACATTTATTTAAGAGTAGTGGTCATAACATTTATCAGTTTTGAGTCAGATGTGTTCGGGTGATTTTAGGTCAAAATATACTAAATTGAAAAAGCAATGGGAAGTGAGTTATATTTTAAGACCTAAAATGGTACAGTTGATTTCCGAGAAAAAAAACTCACACATTTATCAGAACGTTTGGAATATTCTGCAAGGAAAATTAAGTCAAACATTTGTAAGAAATGTTTGGAGAGTACAGTCTCTTATTGTCAAGGAACCAGATCTCAGTTTCCAAGGTTGGACTAACCTCATCACACCCAACAAGAAATGCCACGAGCACAGCTGCACTCTGTTGCACACACTTTGAGTATCCATTCATTTGATAAGTTTTGTCCTTCTTTAACACAAATCCCAATGAAAAGCCTGTAGTGTTATCCTTGCATCACGCCATAAGTGGCGTTGCGTGACCTTAACGTCCTTGTAGCTTCGGTAGCTCTGTGTATTATGGCCATTTTTTGTATTCTTAAAGAGTTGTATTTAAAATAGTGCTACACGCCACAGACAGCACAGATTAAATCTTGTGTTTTGAAACGTATTATCATACTGTCGGTGATGTGTCAGTGTTTTAGTTCTCGTTCCCTTCACAGATGTGACACCTGCCTGCTCTCATCCCGGGCTCTCTGAAACTCTGTGCCTTTGCCAGTCAACAGCGGCGGTGTCGGCAGCACGGAGGTCCCCGGGGACCGCCAGTAGACAATAACCCTATATTTTTAGGTTCATAAAGTGTACCTGCATAAATGTGAGTATGTCAATTGTGTGATGTACCAAAACCTCCTCCAAATGCAAAGTGAACGAGGTAGTTTTTTGACAAAACTGTTTTTGTCAACAACAAAAAAATCAGTGTATGTTCTTTTCTCGTACTGTTTTGTATTGACTATTACTGTTCTTACTTCCTGTCATTGTCTGGATTATGACTCTGCAATAAACAGATTGGTAATTACTTAACTTTTTTTAAACTTACAGTGTCCCTTAAATGCCAGTTTTAAGGCAACACTGGATATATATTTTAGTGGTTGTTTTTTTTGTATAACTGTGGTCTGACAGTAACTTAAGACCTGTTTCTAGATAATGAATCCTACTGACTTTGGTGATCTCTCTTTATCTCTTTTCTTCTTGTGCCACCACCTGGTTAACTTTTTTGGCATACTTGTAAATGTTTAAATTTTTTCGTGGCTGGACAGCATGAAATTTGGTAAAGAAATGTATGTATTAATTCCCCTTTTATAATATTTCCTTAACATCATCATCACTTCACAAATTTCATTTTGAGTTGTGGTTTATGACCTTAAACTTGGAAATGCTAACATGCTAAACTAAGGTGCTCTCAAATTTAACCTGTTAGGTTTGTTTAAAATCTGCTGAGCTTCCAAGCTAACACTGAGGTGTTAAAGCAAAGCAGCCCAACCACATGTTTTTAGGATTTGTAAATATAGTCATCAAGTGTAGAGCAATTGGACCCAAATGCGGGAGACTGAAGGCAACAGGAACTGGTAAATTGATGTTAAATGAAATATTTGGTGCAGGTTACGCAAACTTGAACAGAGCAGGAAAAAAAAACACAGATCAAACAGACACTGAACTGGAAACCATGACTAAAAACAAACTGATCTGATAAGAGGATGGAGTGCAGGTGTGAAAATGGGCGGAGAACCTCAGGTGAGGGGAATGAGGTGATTAGGCAGGAGAGCACACTGCGAGCTGATTGGCTGGGAGGAACTCTGGACCAGGCAAAGGCTAACAAGGCTCATTTACAGCAGGTGTGTCAATGTGCAAAGGCGGGACAAAGAAAAGTACGATGAAAAAACCAGTTCAAAAAACTAGTGGTATCTTAAATCTAAGAACATAGTACAGTTATTCAAGTACTGTACTTAGTTAAAAAAGTGAGTTACTGCTTCAATTGAGTATTTTCACATTATGCTCCTTTTACCAAACTACATTTTGTAGGCAAATATTGCACTTTTTTTTTAACAACACCACTTGAATGTTAGAGCTTTAGTTACTAGCTATTTTGAAGATATGATATCAATATACCTCTTAACATTTAAATGATAAACTGATAAATTATTACATACCATCAAATGTCAAAGTATATAAATAAAATCAATTTCACCTTTACCAATGCAACATTACTCACAAAGATTATAATACATTAATTTCATAATGTGATTCTGGAATGGGCCAAGGTAAATGTACTTTTGGCAGTGGTGCCTACCAAATCCCATATTCTGTAAAGGTGCCATAGAATGGAAGACTGTATTTACCTTGGCATAGTTGAATAAGGAGAGTTCGGTACATTGAACTGACATACTGTGAACCTCAAACACCATTGTTTCCTCCTTCACGTGTAAATCATGAATATGCATGTCACACACGGGCGAATTACAGCAATCCCTGTGTGTGACGTAACATACGATAGTCCAGCCCTAACATTTGCTTCTTCAAATTCAGCGTTTCCTCCTCTGATAAAGGCTCAAACATGTAAGGTTGGATGCCAATAGCCTCCATGGTCCATCTCTCACAGTTTTGCAAACTTCACTTACTTCTGTGGGCTCTGAGGCAGCCATGGTTTGCTCTTTGTAAACCAGCCAATCAGAGTAGAGCTCATCATAATTATTTAAATGAGCCCCCAAATAAGGCAATTCAGCTTGTTTCATTCTAGGACCAAATCATAGGGTTGTAAATGGCCTGTAAAACCGCATCTGGACATCTTTTGGATCAACCAAAGTCATATATCTTCTTTGTAGACATCAGAGAACAATTTAAAATACCAGATAGATGCATTCTATGGCACCTTTAAGTATATCAGAAAAAAAAAAAGATTTGCATGTAACAAAACTCAGTATGTGCAATCCTGTATGCCAAAAATACCATCAGACACATTTTGAAGTATGCAAGTCACCACGCTTTTCTGGCTATTCTGACCCAAAATCCTTTGCACAAAGGGATAATTAGCAAGAGGGTCAATGCTCAAGCTGTATATAGCATGTTCCAATTGTATAAATACTGCATGGAAAATCTGAACGCATGCTGTGTAGGTCAGCTGCTGTACTCTAAAGTGATTTAGAACGCAGCCTGTGACACAGACAATCAGTGTTGTTTGGAGGTGAAAAAGACAGAACATATCATGTGTAAAAGTACAAGCTTTTCAGGAACCAAAATGGTTACATGATCCCTCTGTTGTGTGAATAATGTATATCGATTGAGTGTATTGATTTTTAGGACACCATGGGTTCATGAGTCAAAGCCAGCAGGGGATTCAAGGGTGTCTGATTTCTACTGCCATTCTATCATTTGTACATCTAATACTTTGAGTTAATATTATAGCCTGTTAAAGTGTTTGAAATATAGTCCTTAGTTCAAAGTTTTCTCTTTATGGATTTTTACACATCACAATGGAGTAAATATATAGACCAGGATAAAGAAAAAAATCAACAATGAATGTTACTTAAGTCTGCATTGCTGCATAAGATACAACTCTGGGAATTAGTCGTAAATTAAAATGATCATATATCACAGACTGCATATTTGCTGCAGTGAAAGGTACCATAACACAAACTAGCTGCATTTTGAATATTATATATATATATATATATATATATATATATTTATATATATATTATTATAATATAATTGATGAATAATGACTTTTTATATTTGGTCAGTGCAGTTTTTCCCCTGCATCTGTTTCAACGGAAGAACTAAATGTGCAGAGATAACAGAACTCTGCCATTCCAAACTTTATCAGACATAATTGACATTTGTAACCTTTGTGATGCTTCCCCCAGGCCTTGTGTGAATGACTCGGCATCTGGATTGTGGCCTGTGACATTTAGACAACAGTTAGAGCAATTTTTCAGTAAGCCCTGGTAGCCGCTATAAATCCTTGTTTCCATTTGAACAGATTTTCAAGAATAATGTCAACATTTGGAATTGATAGCAAGTAATTCAAAACGGTCTCAAAATCTCTGATTGATTCATACTCAAAAAACAATAATTGCCTTCCCAGATAAATCATTAAATTGTAACCATTTAAATGTTCTATTTTAAATCTAATTGCTTTTTTAAAATGCTTGTTATGTGATCAGGATTGTTTATAATCAAGAGCTAGGACGAGTCGTCAAACAGCTGCATGTGAAATGAATAGAGCACATGGGCCAACATGAAGCCTGCTGCAGTTGCTTCTGCTAGATTTGTACTCCTTTAAACTTTGTGCTTTCTTATTTGATATTACTTGTCATTGTCTTTCCGTGACTTCTATTATTAAGTTATTAAGCTGTGCCTTTTATAAACTTTCTTGTAGAGAGAGTTTTGTTTGTTGTTTTCACCATTGATTTGCTGCTGTTTCGCAGCAACCCCATGGCTGCCTTGAGGGAGAAGCTTATTGCGCTAAAGCCGGCTAGCATGGTGGTCGAAACATCTATCACCACTGAAATCTGTACAATGACAAAGGGGATGCAGGGTAAACCGAAGCGACAAATGAGGAGAGCAAATGAGGAGAGCAAATTAAATCTAAGCTCTGTCCCGCCTCTCATCATAGGCATTGTACAACCACTGGCTTATGGGTAAGGATGAGCTTACAGCGTTAGCTAGGAGTCAAGATATATATCTGACGACAATATTTCCATTGATGGATTCCCGACTATTTGGGCAATGTTTCCAAAAACAATGTTTTCATCCAGAAGGTTTCAAACGTTTTCTTTGATGACTACCGGACATTTTGGACTGACAAGGATTGCACTAAGGGCTTCACCATATCTGCACCATGAGTCTGAGTCTTAGTCATGTCTTCAACATGAGCTCGGTCTTCATCAAGTCTTCCCCATGAGTATTTAGAGGGTCTCTGTGCTGTGGAGGACGTCCTGCCTTGTTCTTGTGCCTCAGCTGCTGTGCCTATGAAGGAACTGCTATCCTATAGAAAATGTGTTATAAGTCACGCCTCTCATTTTGGGAAGCAAAAGATGTCTGGCCATTGGGAATGGACGAGCTAACAATGTTAGCTAGGTGTCAGGTGGAATATAAAGAATGTAGTTTGATGTGCTTTATTAAATCAAGGCTGCACCCTATGGTCTGATCTGAACCAGATTATATCTTCCTACAATGTGTCCTTTGATGGTTTATGGAATGTACGGGTATTGTTTCCATCAACAATGTTTCCTTTGATGGCTCCCGGACTATATGGACCGACAACGATCGCTTAGAGAGCTTCACCATGTCTTCACCATCAGCCTGAGTCTCCCAGGTATTTAGAACGACCCTGTGCTGTTGAGAACATCCTGCCTTGTTTTTGTTCCTCAGATATTGTGCATATAATGCTTTGTCCCTCCAGCTAAATGCACAGTTTTACTTCAACTTGTGCTTATATAAATGTGTATATTTTTGTATATATATATATATGGTTCAACTGTCACAAAACATAATTTCCTTACAGGATAAATACCATGTTTTACTTTATTGATTGATTGATTGTAGGTGTAAAACATTGACAAGCACTTACACTGTTGCACAAACAGCAATTAAAACCTGTTTTTACTGAAACTAAATCCAGATTATTAATGATATAATCAAATTTATGCAGCTTCATGAGTTCCAAAATGGTGGCATCGGGATCTATTGCTGCAAATTTAGGGATATTGCTAAGGCAGCTATATTTCAGGGTGTGCTGACACGCATTTGATGAGACTATATAATCAATTTCATCGATGCATGGCATAGTAATAATAACATCATCAACTTCATGGTAATTATAGCTGCAGGCTCTTCATTGATCTCCAGGCATAGGGGTGATCCCCTTTCAGCTGCAAAATAATAGCTATACCTTTAACCTGGACTTGAATCAATAAACCTGCAGAATTCCCTCTTCATTGTGAATAAGCACCTCCACCACACACCCATTAGGCGTAGCAGTCATGAAACTCTATCATTGTTTTCTTCCTCATTAGATAAAAAAGCCACAGTGTTTGATTTTTGACGAGCTGATTGGTCTTAATATTAATTACTTTGAGAAAACCAAGAGGAAATCTGGGTACGGATGAATAATTCATGTTTGTTTTTTAACCAGCCTTGCGCAACTGGCATTCACTAAATAATGTATGACTGTGTGTCTTTGATAATAGGGTTTGCATTAAAAGTAATATGCTTTCCTTCATTCCACGGGGCAGATTCTTTCCTGGGCTAGTTATTGTGAAAACAATTGATTTCCTTAAAACCCTCAGTGCCAGAGGACATTAGTCAGCTGTGTCTGGAAGCCAGTGCTGTACATAAGAAAGGGCCCCCACGTGTTGCAGCCGGAAGGTGAGGGATATTTTTTAATCACATATATGCAGCCTCTGTAAATCGGATTATTCCTATAATGAAGAAAAATTGCTGAACAAGGAGATCAATAAGATTTAGAGTACACACGCAGCTGCAATGACGAGAAGTCTACATTCAGACTTTAAATTAGGACCTCTGTTGAACGGGGTTTATTGCATCCAAATGAGACTTCCTGGTGCTAAGTGGCAAGAACATGAACTTTAACAATTAGTATATAAGATGTCCCCGGTTCACTGAAGCTTGAAGGCAAATTGTGAATCGCATATAATTCACTAAAGCTTGTAATTTCAGAGAGCAGAAAGAATTGTTTTAATGAGCATTCAAACAAAGAAGGCAGTTCATATGGTATGGGTGCATCCAATCTGCTAGTCTCAATGCAAAATTAAAGTGTCCTCTGGTAGAGGGAATAATTATGGAAGTACAAAGAGGTTAATATACACACATTACTACTAATAAGCCCATGTAATATATTTAATAACAGGTGCAATTAATGACTTTCACTAAAACTAGATTTTATATTCTGTGTGTCGGGTCCTGAGTGAATTATTTTTTCCTATTCTGACATTCAGAACAAAAGTATTTCAAATACTTTAAAGTGAACTGAGACCCAGGGAAATGGTTGGATTTTATTTTGACATTTGTAGGTTTCATGATATTTTTGGATACAAACAACAACATGGCAAGGCATTGATCATTGTATTTGTCAGAGACATAGAAGAGTGGGAGACAGAAGAGACTGACAAAAACAGATTTCTGTCAAAACTCTGCTTCATAATATGTCACGCTCAAATTCACAATTGGCGTTGACATAAAACTGGTTCATTTTCCCCATTTATTATTTCAAAGCTGAGATTAATCACATGGAGCGAAATAATGACTAAACCTAATCACAGACTTCTGCTTCTTGCTCGGCAATAATTAGAGTCAGACTGGCTGCCCAGATATATGATTTATGACAGAACATGATGGATATTAATGGATTTTGTAATTGGTGTATATGTTTATGGAAATGGCTGTCTGGTTCTGGCAGTATGAAAAGGTGTCAGGTAAAGCAAAACTTGACCAACGACTGGCCAACTGAAGAAGGCAAAGATACTGTTGGTGTACTTACTTTAAAAAGTGGAATTGTCACTAAAATAATATGTTGTACTCCCACAAGTCGGTGATACTGCAAATATTGAGCAGTCTGATAAATGGCAAGTATTATTTTTTTATTCACATTGATTCAACGATTTTGCACTTTCAAGGATTACACAAATCAGCATCCAATTGGGTTTGCTGCAGAGCATAAGTTCTATACAAAAAAAAGTCACTTATATTCTGTTTCCTAACTTGTTTTCACATTGTTATTTGTGCAACTTTAGACAATGGTTATGAGCAGGACCGATGATTTCCAGCCTGTTATTTTTGGTTTGGATTGTGGTTAACCTGTACAGATTATCCGTTGTTTTTGTTTTCTTGTTTTGTACAAACAGATGATATTTTTTATTTAACACAAATCAAATATCACAGATGCTGATGACGATGAACTGAACTTATATTTTCATTAACAATGTATGCTAGAGGAGGTAAGACTAGAAAGGCTTTTTGTCTTGATGACTTTTTGTTATATTGCTTCTTTTTATTATTACTATTGTGGTTTTTTTTTTTCACGTTCCATAAATGTAATAATAACAAAATATATACCATTGTTCCCCAGTGTTTGAGACTTTATTCTGAGATGTCCTCCAAATAAATTACAGCAACATAACGTCAGTCATCTCAACATACTGTTTGCTATGAATGACAAACAAGTGTGTCGGTCACACATTGTGTAGGATAGATGCAACTCCAAAGTGACACAAGTGCCATTTCACACCGGGATTGCTGATTAAAATAAGTAAATGAAATGGCAGTAAAAGTACCAGATGCTGTGATTATATAAAACTCTAACAAACAATTGTTTTTTTTAAGTGGTATCAGCCATGTATAGTCATGAATCTGACTGAATGGTGCTTTATTATATTAGTTTGTCTTGTTTTGTCTGTGTTTTCTTATTGAGTTCTGAGTTTTAATTATGCTTTGCACTGTCTCTTGTGTATATGTTGTTGAAATTTAAATATTATACCAGCCAAGGACAGGCATAAATCCTGTGTTAGTTGGTGCTACAGAACCAAATCAACGCTAAACATGTGATTGCAATTGTTTCTTTATTATTTTTTGAAGCCAAAATTGTCATTCCAGTTGACAATCAACCGATAAAATAGCAACCCCGCAAAGTAAACCCAAATGATGCAACAAAATGTAACAAAGCAACTCTTCCATGCTATAAACAAATATTTGCGCGAGTCACTGACAAATAATACACTAATATATTGATTGTGCTTGTGTCAGTAATGAACTCTAGTTATAGAGGGACAAATGAATGTTATTCATTTAGATGTCCATCGTTTCATGCAAAAACTGAGTTTTCCAACATGGTGTTTTCCTACTCCTTTCTCTGTCTATATTATATTTAAGTGAATATCTTTGGGTTTAGGACTGACAAAAAACACATTGAAAGAGGACATACAGTATTATGCCCATTTTCAGGTTTATATTTGTATTTTGTGCTTCTAATGTGAGATGTGTATATGCTTTAATGTTCAAAAAGAGTCCTCTGTCTGAAACCAGAGCCCAGTCTGCTCTCAATCAGCTTGGACTTTGAGGACATGGAATGAAACGGAATGCACATTTCTTTCAACATCCTGTCATTTCATAGACCAAACAGTAAATCAATAAAAAATAAAAAAATGTAATCAAAAAAGATCCCTTGTAGCAGCTAACGCTAACATCAATGTTATAGTGAGAGAGAGTGTAACAGATAATACATGAAGGAGAGTGGGTCTGAGTGAGTTGAGTTTTTTTTTTCTTTTGTGAGGTGTGCAATTATGTGACACTCATAGGAGACAGGGACAAAATCAGATTGAGATTGAGGTAGTGTTAAGAAAAGGCTACATAAGTGGCAATGGTAGGCAGGTTGAGAAGCAGTCACGCTGTTCACACGAAAAAATGGATACCGGAATACTGTAGTGTGAGATGTGCTATATTAGAAGAGACTCCTGTATCTTGAGGTGTCAGCCAGCAAGGACAGATTTTAAATAAAAAGAAAGGGTGGGCAGGCCCAGGATAAAGGACAAGAGACAATCCTTAGGAAAAACTGAAATTTGCCCAAATGGTCGTAGTTTCTATATTCAATATAATACAAAATGTCAACTCTGCCAAGTGATGGCACAGTTGAAATATGTCTTGCAAAAGTCGTCTTGAGAAAAATAAGTTTAATTGCTGCCATTTTTGTGGACGTTTTGTTGAAGACAAAAATTGAAATAGCAGCCCATTATCATTTTCTTATATGGGAGCTGACATTCGCAAGTGGTTGAGTCGGTCTCTTTAAAGTAATAAGGTGGAATACTTCACATCCAGTCATAGTTCACGAGTGTAGCCTTGGGAAATGTAATATGTACTTTTTTGAAAATGTCAGAAGACTGCCCAATTACGACACAATAAAGAGAATAGTTGTACGCCGCTGATTTTAGCTTCTTTGTTCTGATGATTGTTGTTACCCTCAAAAGCCTATACTCTGTGTTTGCATCAAAAGGTGATTGTTTTTTGTTTATATTTCCATCATAACCCGAATGTAGCTTTTGAATGAGATCTGATATGAAAGAAAAATGATTCAATCCAAAAGACGTAAAAGAAAGGTTTTTTTTACTCATTCAATCAATTTTATTTTGTCTAACAGAACCTCTCCACGTACAATGGCTAAAACACTTTGAATCAAAGCTGAGAGTGCTAACAGACAAGGGCCTCGACTTTTCATAACAAGGCAGAGTAAGAATGGTATTGTCAATTTTCCAGTGCCTTCCCATTGCTGCACTGAATTTGAAAGGTCAACTGCGGCCCGTGTAAGCTGCAGTCCATTGAACAGAGCCAGTTTTCCCCCCGACATTACCGAGCTAAAGTCCATAAGAAACAATTGAATGGTACAATTCAAAGGTCTGCTTTTTATTTCCTGAACAATATACCTTTATAAAGTCAGGATACCTATCTTGTCTAACAGAGGTGGGACCAAGTCACTGTTTGGCAAGTCACAAGTCAGTCCCAAGTCTTAGCAGTCAAGTCCAAGTCAAGTCCCAAGTAAAGACAGAGAAGGGCCAGTCGAGTCCAAGTCCGAGTCACATCAAAGCCAAGTCGAGTCCAAGTCCAAGTCCTGATCTTTTTCAAGTCCTGAACAAGTCATCATGTACTCTTCACTTAATATTGCAATTATTAGACCAAAATCCGCCACATGATTGCGTCGCTTGCGCTTGCCCGCGGGATCTCGCACTTTACGGTCTTCGGGTCTTCGCAAGTTCGCATTGCAGGGAAAGATGTCCATGATCAGGAAATTTAGTTTTTGAATGGAGACATGTCAAGTTATTACAAGTAAAAGAAGCAAAGTCCGAGTCAAGTCTCGAGTTAATAGTATTCAAGTCCAAGTCGAGTCGCAAGTCATGCCGAATTTGATCAAGTCAAGTCTGAAGTTAGTAAAATCATGACTCGAGTCCAAGTCATGTGACTCGAGTCCACATGTCTGTTGTCTAATGATGCTTGTGTAAAGTCAAATACATTTTTGTCACACTAATTTCATTTCCTTTTCTTTTTCTCACATAGATCCTGTAATTGTAAGCATAGAATCTCATTCCTGACCATCAGGGATCTGTCACAAGTTTCAGTGGTAATTTTAAGTTTGGGATTTCATAGTTCAAGGTGTATTAACATGTGTTGTACAATTAAGTATTTTCTTCTTTAAATTCTATTTTTTATTCTACTGAATCTTGATATGGTGCATATATATATATATATATATATATATATGTATATGTTTATTATCTCAGAAGTTGAGATGCATGTTTTGCTGTAATCTTAAATGTGTGTGCTAGCTAATAGAAGTGCTGTTTTAACCTTGTTATGTCATTATGTTACGGAAATAGTCAAAGGACTACAAATGAGGAGAGACCCCCTTTTTAGTGAATTTATGATTTCAGCCTTTCCAGACCATTTACATGCACACAACCTATATAAACACACTGTAGTAGAGGGAAAATACAAAAAGTACAATTGTGTCCCTTTAAACCATTAGACAACAGACAACCTCCACAGCAGTTCACACCGTATTTGTATTAAGCTTGCACATCAGAGCTTATTTCATGATTGAAATGTGAGCATTGATCCCATACTGTATGACAATATTTAAAACGTATTCAAAAACTGTAGATCTATTTATGCTTTTATATCTCATAATCATGTCAAAATGAAAGATCTATCAAATAAAGCAGTTTTTAGAATTCTCCAGACTACAAGCCTATACTTCATATTAGCGGGTCAAATGATTGCTGCTGCTATTTACAAAACATATCCCCTCAGCTGTTAGGGCTTCCTGCCAACATTTTGGCGCCCCATGAAGTGAAATTCAAGACATTTGGCTCGTAAATATAGATAGCAGTTTTGGCATATGAAGGGTGCATCATATTGCTAACTTTGCTACCGAAAGGCAACACCCAAGGTAGTTGAGTTGGTTACAGCAAACACAAAAATAAAGATATACTGTATTAATTCTGGTCTCAACACCCTCCCTGTTTAAACTTACCAGGAATGTTGCCTGTTGAATAAGGAAGTCATCATTTAATATGAGGTAACCAACCACTTGTCTCTCTGTTTGTGTATTGTCTCATTAATGAGTCAATAGCACACCTTCAGAATTCATGTCATACTCAAAATGCAGATTAAACATTTACACGTACACACATGCAAATGGCCTCATTCTGCTGCCTAAATTATGTTATGACATACATGTGCTAGATGTGCTTGGCATTAATTAACACATGCATCTTGAAGACTCAATCCATGACCAAAATGTGTTAGTTTCTGTTAGATCCAATACTCAGATCTTCCAGACTGGCAGCAACATGGCCCTGTTTTTCAACTCCATTGCAAAGATCGAGAGCTTTTCGATTCGAGGTCATCCGACTCCCTTACCTGCAGTGTTAGCCTCACTGCGTTTCCGCCCTGTCAGCTGTTAGAGCCTCGGAGCTTGACTGTAAGCGACTGCTAAGATAAAACGTGACTGAAGTGCCATGTCGGAACTGTCCTTATCCCTTTTTCCAGTTCCATTTTGTTTATAATATTTTAGTCCATGCCTATTTGACGTAGTTTTGAATGACAGATAATGCCCTTTTCCCAAATCAACCCCTTTTTTTGGGGAGTTCACTATTGATTATGGAGTACAACTTCACACATTTTCCACAAATAACCAGGATATGCAATTGACATTGGATACGTTTTTTCACATACTATTTTTTTAATAAATATCCCCAACAGTAACATATGCCATGAAATAGAGGGAAAGTATTGATGTCTGCATTAAAAAATATGTGCCTATCAATTGTTGGAGTGATTTTGTGTAATGTACTGAAGGAAAAACAACATCAAACTAAAACTTTAGATGTACCAAGATGATGTTTCAAGATACACAAAAAAAACATATTTGCAAATGAGAAAGGGATATGCGAAGTACGCAGGGACTGCAGGCATCAGGAACTTGAAGAAATAACCTTAATTTAAGGTTAATTGCAGACAGATCAAAACACAACATCACAGAGGATCCAAAAAAGATTGAAGTAAAGAAACAGGAATAAGATACGCAGACTGAAGGCATCTGGCCCCAGAGCAAGACTGCGACAGTTATTGGGTTAATAACGTTTGAAAGTAAAACGAACATAGTGGTTTAGTTGGTTTTATGTTAAGGATTGATGGTTTGGTACAGAATAGGTGTAAACAAAACACATATTTTGTTCTTTCTTCATGCTGTTTCAGATATGTCATGTCAAGTCATGTTTTAAAAAATATATATATTTTATTTCAAAAAATTGGATGTACAAAAGATCGTGGCTTCTTCATATTTCAAAAAAGGTTAATAGTAAGACCTGCATAAAAAAGACTGGAATAAACATAAACAACTGACAATCTCCCCTATGCTTCCCTACAAGATGATATGTTGCCTAAATAAATGTATTAGGCACACATTTCTTCTAGTTGAAAGCAGTATTTTATTTTTATTTAAACTTATTATTATTGCTCAGAACAAACCTACTAGAGTTATATGAAATAGGTTGACATTCTACATTTAATTACACTATTAAGTCTACTTTTCTTTTTCTTTTTTTGTGTAGTTTATAAAAGATGAACTTTTTAAGTCCCTATACAAAAACATGAAAGTCTTGCTCAGAATATAAACATTCTGCCTACAAGTGGAAAGATTCATCACCATCTATCAGTAGCTTGCTTCGTGTTTCACACCCCCATTGCAAGGCCAGACAGTCTTAATGCTGCATATTAATAACCCATGTGCTTATTTTGGCCTGAAAAACAGTGGAATTGTGAATAATTGACCAAAAATAAAAGATACATTTGCTGTGGAGTACATTTCAATTATTGTTTGGAATAAAGGTTTCAATTATAGAGCACCTAACTAATTAATTTACATTTGAGTATTGTATCCTATTTAACCCGAAAGCAAAGCATGAATATGGATCAAATGCAACACAATAACATTTAGCTGTTAGTGACAAAGGTGCAGACAGTAGGTTGAGTATGCAGGAGCAGGGACAAGATTCTTCCTCTGCCTTTTTTTGGATGCAATGGTGTGTGTCCTGTCCCTCCACTCTTCAGCACTTTGTGATGTTGGACCACTAAAGCCTTTTTTTCCGTTCGTGTTTCCTCTTTACCTATCAGGACCTTGGGAACCCTCTTCTACTAGTTTTTATACAACCCACTGAGGCTAACTGATGCAGTGTTTGGGGCGTGTCGTCCGTCTGGGTTTTTCTTTAGAAAACATAATTCTGTATCTCTCAGCTGTCCACTCTGCTTTAATGTAAGTGTGCGTTCATCCAAGATGGGTCCTCTCTTTCCCTTGGTGTAATAAATAAGTGGACATGGCAGCACTGAAGTGAGCAAGCTCATTATTTGCTTAATTCATCTTCTGCCCACTTTTGGCGCAGCACCTGTTTGGATTTGCCTCCTACCCCATATGCTCTGTATTTCATACCATAAAATAGTCAGGCTAATATCATAGCTCAGTTTATTAGCTGTAATATGTTGCTTCTTTTCTTGTGGACACATGACCATTAGGCCAGGCTATGGATCCTGCAGATAAATACCAGAAGGTTCTTTAATAAAAAAAAAAAATCAAGTTTATGTTCATCATGTCATCTTGACAGATTAGAAATTTTACCTTGGTGCCTGATTCTGGTGCCACTTACATTCAAGGTATTTGGGTGGACATGCAGGTACCACTATAAATTGTCATACAGGTCTTGCTTCACCTGACAGAAAAAATAATCTACCAGATAATAAAACCCACTATGTGACATTGACTGATGTTTTTACCAAAAGGCTTTTATCTCAAATTGTGGACATGTCAATAGATATATCACTAGCTAAATAAACCAGTAAGTGATAAAAGTCCATATTACAAATAAGATTTTGTGATAAGAGCTGACTCCTGACGAAAAATAGAAAATAGCCATCTTTTATTACACGTCTTTAAACTTTAAAGGTTGGTTAGTTGTTGATGTTAAATATGCTCGAATACAAGCAATTACATGTATCATACTATTGGCTTGGCACCAATTTTAGATCACTGATGTAATGACCGATGTTACTTTTATGGGTACTTTGGGTAGACGCAAAAGGAAATCAAGTTAAAACAGAACATTTGCATAATACCAGACACACACAACATCTAGCATTTTTCTGATGATTGATTAAACTGTTCGATTTTCATTGATTAAATCAAAAAGAAATATATCAGTATTTTGTTATAGAAATTAACCATTATTTCTACTTGTATTAAAAGATCATTAGTTATGACAATATTGAAGAATACTTGAGAGAAGCATTTTGTAATCAATACAGATCATACTCCTTTTAATCACAGCAATTTCAACAGTTCATGTGAAGTGTCATAAGCATAAGGACATATTTGCATGTTCTCTAAATGCACATACATTAGCATGCAACATATCACTATTATGTGTGTGTAAACAGATTTACATGAAGATAGGATTTGCACATGAATTTGCATAAATATGCATTGTGATCTGGATGAGTGGGTTTTTTTCTTCAAGTCAACTTGTAAACATCTGGTTTGCCACAGTGTGGATGCTCAGCCAACAGAGACAGAACAACTGCCATGTGATTTTCTTATATATATTTGACTACACTCTCAGCCACCACACATCCCAGCACTAGATATTTCATGTAACAAGCGTGATTTATATTTAACAGCAACACCGATGCTGTTAAATGCTCTTCATGCTCAAAGCTATGAAGAGAATCTCTAGCAACTGTTGGTCTTAAAAACTGACCTACTTCCAAAGCTATCAGACAGGACTTTTTTTCTAAAGTGAAGATGGATGCTGGCAGAGTTCACCGGCAAACTCACATTCTTTGCATGTGTTCCAATGTTTACTCCATACCCTGGACCAGTAACATCTTCAATCTTTTACAATGTCTGGGGAGATACATTGGTTTCCATTTAGGATAATGCTTACCTTGCCCTGTATTGGTAAGTAATCAGATCTGGAGTAAACAAACCATAACCCTTACCCTAATTAGAATCTACATCTAGACCACCTGAGTTAGGCCAAAACTGGACCCCTATAAAATTGAGGCCAAGTGAAAGCCCTTCTGTTTATCGCTGCTTTTCCTGAGGTCATTTAACAGCAATACATTCTGTACTTCCAATGTACATTATTATCTGTCTTCTCTACCTTTTATTAATTGTCTTGTTTTCTGATGATTTGTTTTGTTTGTTTATGCTGTTACACTTTGACTTGCCTTTGCGTCTGAAATGAGCTATATAAATAACAGTAGAGAAAATATCCATCTTAAATTGGAGCTTATTGCATTTTTCTGTATATTATTTAAAGAACAAAATGAGAATCAAAGACTTATGCATGTGTGTTTGAGCATACATTCGAAATGATAAATACATTTAAAAAGGCAAGTCATAGATTGGATGGATCGATAATGTATTATGACATATTTTACATCCTGCTCATCAAAATGACAAACAACCAGAAGGTCTAACACAACCATTAATTATGAGAACACATGCAGATTGTTTAAAACCTGTGGATTTACTGCCACAAACCGTAGGGATTAAATGTATCTTTTCAGAAATCTACTCTTCTTATTGGCTGGTTTTGAACATGGATATTTAAAGAGATATTTGATTATCCCGCCAGATAAAGTCAAGGTTAAAGTTCCCCCCATGTGTAAAGAGCTGGTGTTACCCATATGCAATGACTGCATCTCATTAAGACTTTCCCACCTGTTTACCCTGTTCCACTTTTATCCTTTCCTGAACAAAGAACAAACTAATGTTAAATAGTGAGCGCGCCAAACCATGATGATGCTGTCCATGCCAAATGTGTCATCTTTATCTGTTTTGTCAAACACTCTCTGGAGTGTTAATGTGGAAAAGTGGAAGCCGAAGTCACCCAAAATAAAGCAGACCTCCGTATTCTGAAGCTAAGCATCTTTTAATTAAAGGTCCAGTGAGTGCAGGTAATGCTGCGCTCTCATTCCTTCCGAACACATCCTTTATTTATTGTTTGTTTCCTCCATTGAGGGGGGGCTGGCCGGTGATGCCTGGTCAGGGTTGTTTCCGTGGTAATGAGCTGTCAAGGATATAAAGAAGGCTGTTCTTTTTTTTCTTTTCATATCTCTTTCCTTCCAAGTAGGGAAAGTAGACGCGAGAGCTAGTCTGGCAGCAGCATCTGTGGAGAGCACACCCTGGGGATTCCAGTGTCACAGATGCAGTTTAAAAACCATGTGAATGGAGTAGCTCTCCCGTACTGCGGGGCTGAGAGACTGGCAAGATTAGACCTTTAGATGTTGACTGTCAAATGAGAGCCTCGGTTCTGAGGTGCTCACCAGTAGGACTGATTTAATTTGCCGGCCTCTAATGACAGAAAAAACATTCTCCAATCAGTCTCTGTTCATTTTCAGTCTGCTGATATGTCTCCCTTTTATTGTGTAAGTACTAATTGTCTCTTTTATCATGCACTTCAGCTTGCCTCCGAGCAGCACATGTTCACCAGTTATATGCACAGTTATTGAGGATAGCTGAAAATGGAATTTAATTATTTTAGTCATCCTTCTCTCTGTCACTCTGTTCCAGTGTCACACACATTCCTCCTACGAGTTCATTACACTATTAATAAACCGTACAGCTGATGTGAAAATCTAAATTAATTGAGGTTTGATTTTGATTAATAGCCTTATGTTTTTAAAAAATGCTTACAGCCGGCGAAAAACTCTGTTAGAGACATGTTGCAACGGCAACATCAAATGCAGACTCATGATTTGGCTTAATTGGAGCATGACCACCTAATATCATTCTAGCATGCATAAGAAATATGAATCTGTAATAAGCTTTATTTGTTTAGCCCTTCGCCCTTCTAATAAAAACAGCATATGCAAATTGTTCCAGATAAACAGGGTAAAATCACTTGAGATTAAAAAGAAAAACTGAATGAGGAGGTGAGTCACTGCATAAGCTTCACTGGCATGCATCATCATTATATGGAGTCTGTTCAGTTATGAAACAAATGTTGCTTTGGCAATATTTCTTCAGAAATACACTAGTTAGAATTTTCCATAGACGGAAAAAATGCCTCTAATGCAACCTGTGAAAGTTTTACATACATTTTCTCACCATTCCGTCATGACACTCATCTTTTAAGCATTTGGTGAAGTAATATCAACAGTATTTGTGAAGTTGCAGGAAGTAGTGTCTGGAAACCGGTTGAACAAAAAACAAAACTCTTAAGGAAAGACACAACTGTATCATTCATGATTTTTTTAAGGGGGCCTATGTTATGCTTTTTGGAGTTTTACTTTTCCTGTAGTATGTTATATATAGATTTTTATGCTAAAGGCTACAATCCCAAAATTCCCTCTAGAGGGAATTTTTCTTCCCACAACGCGTCAAGGGTAGTCCTTTGTTTATTTCTGTAACATAAAGACCTCACAATGTAAAGCTTGCAGTTTCTTTGGCTAGAGCTCCAACACATTGTACCTGATTTGCAAAGGGCATGTCATTTCCGAGACATCTCTAAGCGGTTGTGCTGTGAAACCTCTTTTCACCCTCTGTCTGAAACAGAGCACAGTCTGCTCTGATTGGTAAGTTGGCCAGCTCTGGGATGATTGGTTAGTACCGCTTAGAGGTGTCGGAAATGTCCCGCCCCTAGCCCTATCAGGTTCAATGTGTTTGAGCACAGTGCAGGAGAGAGACACTGACAGGAGAGAACTTTATAATTTTAGCCTTTGCAGACCATTTACCATCACAAAAACCTAAAACACAGTACAGGAAACTAAAAAAAACAACACATTATATCTTACTTGCGTGTTGTTTTTTCATTGATGTATCATTGTTTATACAGTATACAGTGTGGTACTCTAGCCTGCCTGTTGGGTGAATGACAGTTTAATAATTTGCTACTTAATATTACAGAAAATCAATTTATTTCTCTCAGGAATTAAGGAATCAATGCAAAGACAATAAACACATTCTTTATACAAATTTTAGAGAAAATAAAGAAGCATTTATGTTTAGTGCTGCACTAAAATTAAGTGCAGAATATGATATTTCTGTTGTTGCCGTTTTTCAGATATGTGTACCAGTGAGTATTTCCAAATGAATTGAGAATTGGCAGTGTTACAGTATTGTTTCCTTCACATTGAATATTATAGATGTAGCTTTAGGCAGATTGTGTTTTGTATAACAGCTTGTTGGCTTCATTTAATTAACAAGTCTGTCTTTCTAAATACAAATACAAATACACACACACACACACACACACACACACACACACACACACACACACACACACACACACACACACACACACACACACACACACACACACACACACTGAAGTACAGATATTTTTGTTAATTTTTATTGATCCAAAAACACACTTCTCATACAGGCACATTTTAGGTTGTCATGGTGAGGCTGCTCAAGCTGTTATCTTTGGCCTTTTGAAATTCTTGTATATCCTGCATTATTGAAAATATCTAAATGTATTCAAAATGTGGGTCTCTTGACACTGTGATGATCAGTACTGGCAGAAAATGCAGAAAGTGCTTCTGCTGCTCATCTTACAATGTCAGGCTGTAGTGGGAACCAAATTAATTTTCCACCCAGATTGCCATATCACTAGTTAGACAAGAATGATATATTACACTTGATATTCATTTTCCATCATCTTTGGCAATCTTTGCACTTTTTGGCAGGGTAATGGAGGTCGTTTAAAAGTAGGGACATCATCCATTACAAATTCAACATACCCACTAGTGTTACATAATGACTATGTGTGTGACTGCAGCAATATTTTTTCTATCAGGAGACACCGACTTCGACTATTTACAAGCTAAGTGTGATGGGTATCTGCTGAAAATAATGATGCACATTGAACACTAATAATAAACCCCAAATGCTTTGTTTGAAACTTTGCATTTCCTTTAAAAATGATTCATGGCTTAGGTAATTCAAGTAAAGAAAATCTAAGTTTTGGGGTTTTATCCCAATCTGAGCTCCTGATGCAGCCAAGTAAAGACTCTTAAAGTCTGCTGCAACTGACAATACACTCAGGGACAATCATACATGGTTTCTTTGAAATCACTTTCATCATTTAAATGAAAAAAAAAAGCCCATAAAGTTTTTTGAAAAAAGAAATTTAGCCATGGGTGCTTGACAGAACTCTGAGCGTCCCATCTGCTAAGGCTTGGACTTTATTGTCATCCCCCCCTCTCTCCACCCTTTCCAGTCAATCTTCATCTCTAGGAATTCATATATTTTGTGCAAGAACTGGAATTGAAGTTATTTTTATATTTTCGTAAATATGCCAGGTCCCACTGTCTTCATGTGTGTCTCCCACAGTCTCCCGCAGTTGTTGCAGGCGTCAACTGCCTTGAGAAAGTGCGTTACTCTGGTGAATGCATGAGTGCTGGAAATTGAATGTGAGATTCTGTAAAGCGTCTAACTTCGCATGATAAAAATCCTCTGTGTTGAAACAGTAATTAAGAGATCTGTATCTCAAACTATGTCATGTTGGGTGGCGGAATTTGAAGTAATTGGGAATGAAAACCATAAAAAGTCATTTCATTTGATGTTAAGGAAAGTGTTGGATCACTTACCTTGGAAAGGCAACCTTTGATATCACAAACTAGGATTTAGGTGTGGGAAATATATTGAAAATGTGATGTCTCTTTATGATGTTGTTATAGTTACGCTGGAAATCTGTAAGCCTGGGTCTGTAGATGTGACAGCAGTAGGATGAGTGGGATGATGATGACAATACACATAATCACACCATGACGTGTGGGCTAGAGAAAGAGAGAAAGACAAGGAAAGGCATCATGGGGAATTTGTTCTGTCAAAGCTGTTGCTGTCAATTGAGGATAGGAAACACAGTGAAAAGTTGCACAACTCTCCACGTTAAAATAACGAGAACCGAGGCAAATACTGTATCCAAAAGTCACTTTGTACCTTTTTAAAAAATACAAGCCTCTAAGGTATTATAAGCAGAGGTAATGTCGGGACAAAATAAACAGATGGCCTTGTACCAGATACAGCCTCAAGAGAGGCAGTGACAGACATATCCCCACCAGTGAGAGCACACAGCCTTAAACTGTGCAAATACACACAACGCATGCCCTGATATTGCACTCCCAAGGGGAGGACATGTAGAGCCAGGCGCATACCAGTGTTAGGCTTGATTGACAAATACACTTCAGTCATTAACACTCGTTCCCTCGCTCTGCTCTATATTATGTTGCTCGCTTCAATATTTGTAAGAAGCCTTGTAACCTGGAGGAAAACAAAGGGACATAATTAGCTTGAGGTGGGCGCTTGTGACTACTGAGAAAATGTGTCTGCATATACTGTATACCTACACCTATAAAACAAACCCTGTAAATAAATAGTTGGGCCAGAGAGGCTTTTTCAGTCAGATAAAAGGCATAGACAATATATTGTATTATTATCATTTCATATTGAATGCATAGCCTCAGTTTTCAAATTTGATCTTGATCTAAATTATTCATAGTTTTGCACAATTTATCCTAGACCAAAGAGCAATTTAGGCATTCCATAAAAAATATTTTCTTTCCTTGGTTTACCCATATCAGTCCAATATTTCTGCTGGAGGACTGAGGAGACACTGAGAAAACATAAAAGAGGCTACACGATGCATACGTTATTGGAGGTCTGTTAATGTTTTGATCCTGCCGCTGATCAAAGTGCTCTAAAACTGCATTAAAACCTCACTGCAGATTTAAACCGTGACAAACAATGAACGCAACTCAATCGGTATCACAAAGCTAAAATTCCCATTGAGTCAGGTAGAAAACTATAGTTTGCTGTGTGGTATATTAGCATAATGTAAAACAAAAACAAGGCTGTGCTGGCAGAGGTAACTGTGCGCACTTATTATTATCAAAAGTTGCTGCAGAATTGTAGAAGCCGACTGACAGGTGATACAACTGTGCTGTATTCATTAAAAAACAAAGTTGTTTCAGATGAAACTTAAGAGCAAAGGAAGTCTTTTTGCTTCGAAAACACCCTTCATACTAAGGTCCTTGCATTTTCAGTTGGAAGCACTAAGATTCAAGTGAGGGATACATTGATGCAATTAGGGGAATTTGAATGGCCATGGTCAGCTCAACTAGCTAATTGAATACACATACAGAAATAAACCTTTTAAATAAACCTTTTGAGTGAAGTGTACTTTTTCAAAGCCTTGGACTAACTTGGAAATGTGGTTCTTGAAGTAAATTGGCAGAACTCAACTAAAGTCCTAGCAGGGTACTTTCTTTACTATTGTGCCTTTGTGAGCCAAGCAGACACCAAACAGCAGCTGTGCTCGCTAACTGGCAGGTGTGAATATGCGACATTGTGTAAGTGTGAAGCGGGACATTTTTAGAAAATGACATGCATATTCAGTTGGCATTCCCTTGAAAAAAAAGGTTACAAAAAGACATTCAGCAGGTGGTTGATGATGTCGCCTTGTGCTCTATACAGTCCTGCTGCCTGAGGAGGTAATCTTCTACAGATTTGGACATTTTTTTGTCCCTTTGCCCTCTCTCTTGCTCTCCGAAACCTAATTTGTGATATCTTAGCATGGCCCATCTCCTTTATTGCCTCCATAAGTCCTGAAAAAGATTGTATGTATGTATTCTGCAGCACTAAACATTCATTATCAGATGCACAGCCTGTTAACAGGCAAGGTAGGCGACTGCTTGTGGCCCCAGGATATCAGGGCCCCCATTGACAGCAGAAAAACCTCCCTCAAAGGGGCCGGGTGTCATTTATATTTCTGTTACATGAATTTTGTTACATTGTTTAAGTTTCAATGGAAAATCAGTGGAGTAGTAAAGAGGTGTTATCAAAGGAGTCACCTGGAGTATAAAAATATAAAGAAAAAATTAGGATGAAGAGAGGATTAAGTGAAACTGACTATTGAAATTACTTTGAAAGCCGCTCAAAAATGGGCGAGTTAGGTTTCGGGTTCTTATGGGATGTAAAATTCATCTTTGACGTCATTTGTGGGTTGTACAGCATTAGAAACAAGCCAAGCACTGTAAGCACCTCTATGTGGCTGTGTATTTTTGGCCAGTGGTTTCATCAGGACGTCTAAGAAGACTAGACGCTGTGATGTTTTAAGCTGCAGAAGTCCGGCCCCGCTGAGTTTCTGCCGGTGGACATTATGAAACGCTTCTCTTCCGCAGTGTTTTACCATGGAGCTGCTCGGGTGGGGGGGGCGTAGAGGCAGAAATACGCCTGCAAAGGGGAGTTGATTCATTATCACAACTTTAATATAAGGTTTGCTACTTAATTTAATGTATGTTATGTTTAATTCTGGTAAAGAAGTAAAGCCAGATCTGGGTGTAGGTGCGCTGGGCTGGTAGATATTTGAGTCCTTTATGAAGTTTAACCTGAAGGAGGTTTTTAGTCCTGATGATTTGGATTAATTAAGTTGGCCAATGAAAGAAATTGGTGGCCTGTACGCACGATGAGCTATCAATCAACACGAGCATTAACACCTAGCAGTACTTTGCTCTTGAATACTCAACGTCTAGCGACTCTCAAAACACCACAGTTACTTAACACAGATTACATTTCTTGTATAAAATTTGTGGATTTCTTTTACATTTCTCTAAAACAAGAAGTGTTTTTGTATGTATCAGGAATATAATTATGGGAAAAATTGTCCACCTAGAATTGAAAAGTGGATGTACTAGTCTTATCTTAGTGACTCTGTATGAAAGTTTGCTTTATGACCAGAAAGCAGAGAGAACACAAACAAATGATCTGATTGTTTGCTGTTGTGTGTATGGATTGTTCCAGAGCAACGACACCAATTGCTTACATGCTTGTTAGCTGGCACCACAGCTGTTAAGCTCACCTCCCCTCCAGACATAGTGGAATGCTTATAGCTTCAACTGAAATGAAGGCTATTATCTGCTGTTATTTTGTCAACCGTCTTCTTTTATGCTTGTAGGGCTAAAACCCTGAAGCACATTGGTGCTATTAGCTGTCTTGCTAGTTTAACTTGAGATTATGAGGAAATTGTTTAACGAATAGCTGACTTTCTGTTTGTCCCTGTGTGTTCTTCTTGCATGCTTATGAAAGCAAAGCATTGCTATCAGCAAAGCTACAGGGGGCTCGAGGTCTGCGGGATTGTTAGTGACGGCTGCTGCTTTTTTTTTAATCTTCACTCAAAATGTTAGTGTAGTTGGCTGACTGTATTTCAGTTGACAGCTCAATCATCATTTAAAACTCAAAAATCCAACTTTTCCAATTCCAGTCATAGCATAGTTTGATATTATTTTGGTTAAAATACCAACAGAAATACAAGCCGGTTTTCATCTCCTATCAAAAAAATGTATTTTTCAAATCTCAAAAGATGAGTCAGGGTTATGGTTACCCTTGATGATGTGATATTTGATGATCCATTGATAAGAAATGTTGTACAGTTCAGTGGTGTGAATACATTCAAGAAGAACATTTACCTATCTCACGAGATATGGAATTTGGCATGACTTTGCTAGATAGTTCAATGATGTATTGTCATGTTTAGGATACCAGGTAATCTTTAAATACTCACAATGCTAATATGTGAACTTTGTACAAACCACAAGTGAAATATCAAAAATATCAAATAGACATGTCAGAAATATGCCCCTTAAAGAAAGCTTCATATATGGTACAAATGTTGCCCAGAGTGTTTATACTAAAAGTTTAATTATCTAAAATGTTGTCATATTAAAAGTACATAAAATGAAGAACAGTTGCTGTACTGTGAAACCCACAGCTTATTACACACAAGGATTTACTGTTGCTTTTTCAGCCCACACACTATATAGTTGGCTCATAAAAGCTCTAACCAACTGTAACTTTGGTTCAGAAGATTTGATAAACTAATGCTGCACATTGCCAACTGCTATTAACTGCACTCTGCTGCTGACTAGAGACAGGAGCTGCATGTAGAGTAGCATAGTTGTTGGTTAATGTGAACTTTAAAGATACTTGAAATATTTAAGATGCAAGCAATGCAATTGAATACAAGCGTACTGCTGTACCCCTAAAAAGCCTCTAAGTTGGATGTGAGAGGTTATGTCTCTGAATGCCTTCTCTTCCCTTTTATCTAGAGTACATTTGAATTTGCAGTATTCCACATTTCTGAATTTTGCATAATTTAGCTGAACTAAGACTTATTTAATAAACTGATTAAGTGCATGCTGAGAATCCACTGCCTATGGTGCTAGTCTTTTAACTAGGAATCATTAGATTAAATGGCCAAATTACCATCTGGTGGGTGGATGTGCTAGAGTTGTCTTATCAGCAGTGACAGCCGACCAAAAGATGACACATGCCCCTTACAGGCAGCAGCTTTACTCAGTCAGCAAGCATAATGCTTTTAATTACAATAAAATGTCGGAAATGAGCAAATACTCTTTGATTATTGCTTCTATTTTTCTATTAAATGAATTGTTCAATTGAATGAAAAACACAAAAAACACTGACTGTTGTTTCCTAATGGGCACCATGCAATTGACCATATTAATTGAACAATGCTTATTCCAGTGTTAGTTAACTTAATATACAAGACTATAAAGGGTGCACAGAATTGTGCCTAAAAGTAATAAAACAAAAGGAAATAAAGGCTAATTAGTTGAGCTGCCAGTCAATACCTCACACAAAGGAGGCCTTCTATGTTGGTGCCCATGTTAAATGTGCATGTGTATGCGCATATGCATATTCTTGTCATGAGCTTTTATGAAAACAGAAACACTTGTGTTTAAATCATAAGACTTAGACGTGATATTCTTCTGTGGACTGCAATTTTGAAGCCTTGAATTCAACATGTTGGCCTTCAACACCTTGGCTTTTTAATGAGTTGAAAGGGAGGTCACTGAATAAAACATTTTAAGGAAAGTGAAATCAACTTTCTGAGATGAAAACAAAGAAAACTTGGTGGTAGTGACTTGTCAATTACATGGTAGTATTTATTTTCCTTCGCTTTAGCAGCTGAGTAAAGTTACAACCAGCATAAGGGAAAATTAAAAATGGTGTGTAAATTAGCATGTAAAAGGACAAGCTAGGTTTTCCACTAAACAAGGTACAGTTTTACTCCTGTTCTTAGACAAGTCCCTTTGTGAAGTTGCTTCAAATAATATGAGAAGTGTCTTTTGGCCGCACATCATGCAGTCCACTTAACACATCCAGTACCTGTCATCTATGGATGCTCATTAGTGACAGAAGTCCGTAACAGATTTTAATTGACTACAGCCTCACGTCAAGATTTGAGAGAAGGGACATATTAGCAAACGCAGATCAAGTTCAAGAGAGCCAGGACCAAATGTGAGAGTAAATCACAAGTTGCAAGATACATTGAGGCAAGTTTGAACATTTCAACTGCCAGCTATGTTCAAAGATGCAAATTGCACAGTGCAAGTATTTTAGTTTGTGTCCCACACATTAACAATTATGGCTGAGAGAAATCGATTTGAGTTGACCTTGAAGTATCACCTGACACCCCTGGTTTTACAGTAAGTAACATCAGACTTGGCGCTCCCTCAACATATTCTGTCAAAAAGACATGATCCTGAGAGCTAGTTGTGTATATGGTTTGTTGAAATCAAAATGTGTTGAAAGGCACTTTCTCAGATTCTCAAGTACTCAGAACCTGTCAAAGGAACTGCTGATGATATTTACTTCTGCCAAGGAGGATTTGTTTGCTTCTTTGTGTGTCCTATAGACTGTTTGTCTATTTCTCTGTCAGCTGGACACATAAAAAACTATTGGCCGGCTTTTATGAAACTTTGTGGAATGGTGTAACATGGGACAACCTATTACATTTGGGAATAGATCCCAATAACAGGGAGGATACATACAATGTGTCCCAAGCTAGAACAACAACTCAGATCGGTATATTTTTTACTCTTCATTGTCACGTGAATACTAGAACACTTAGGAAAATAAATTCCCTTCGGAGTGTTCAAGTTGTTTTCACACTACGACTTAAAGCTCATGAACATTCCAAAGTTAGAAGAACAACTTCCCAAGTCTGGAATTGGCAACTTGTTTTTGATCTGTTAGTTCTCAGGCAATTTTCACCTACAGTACTACTGCCTATAATCACAACAAAGGGTAAGGCATTGCTTAAAAGCCAGCTGTGCAGGTGTGACATGGTATTTGCTTACATTTGCTGTGTTAATTTAAGGGAACAAGCTTATAAAGTTGGAAACAAGGAAGAAATGTAAAGACTTGAGAGGAACGGGCAAATGAAGCGCAGGATTAGGAGCATAGTAATGAACACAAAGAGCTGGGGGACAGGAATGAATGAGAGGAGCAGAGAAACACAAAAGGAGCAGGGAGGATGGATGGGAAAATTACTAGAGTAAAAGGCAAAGAGCGAATAAACAAGAAGAGCAGAGAACAAAAATCCCAAAAGGAAGCAGGGGGAAAATATTTCAATTAACAGACTAAGAGTAAAGTGGGAAGACAAACAACCAGCACATACTGTATTGGATATGTGAATAACAATAGGTAAAACATACACAAGATAATCCACAAAACAGAACAGAAAGGAAGTTGGTGAGAATTTAATGGTGACAGAGAACAAAGATGATCAAATGTCAAGTCAAAATGGAAAGAGCAAAAGTAAGTCAAAACCTTTAAGTGGCGTGAAAAAAAGTATTTTACACTTGTTGATGTCATCATACAGGAAACCAGGAGCACATGGACATCAACTCTCAATATTCATCCTCTATAATAAATCATTGGTAGGAATATTATCAGCCTCATAGATAGGCCAGCGTTGCTGGATGTGCCATTGTATGACAGTTAGACGTAGGACCCATATTTTGCTTTACTGAAATGAACAAACTGCTTCTTCTGTGTTTATTTTCTCATGTGGGGTCTCTCCCACCAATCATTTTTGGTGTAGACTTTGATGTTGATGAATTTGAATAGAAAGCTATTCTGTAAATGTGAGGTCCTTGTCAATTGAAATAATGGTGGGTAGATTTGAAGTCGAGTCGTACAATAACTTTCCTCAAAACCATAATATTATGCTTCTGTTTAATAGTTGGACATTTCCCATCTGACAGTAAGGTTGGGGGATTTCTTCAGTATTTTCAAAACATTGTTTATCAGTCTTTTTTTTTTTTACTGTTGATGGAACACAAGAGCTCAGAATTTCTTGTCTACAATTTTTATTTATTTATGTGTTGATAATGAAATAACATCATTGTAGTAATAGCCAATTGAAATAAATAGAGATTGGCTTTATCATTGATGTCTCTATTTTCTCCAAATGTATAACACAACACAATTCTGCTGCTGTCAACCTTTTCTAAATGACTCATGTTTAACATTTGATTATTTAACTTATTTAACTTTGAATTTATCACTGCTGTACAATTCGCAATACATAAAGGATGATGATATAACATTGACGCATGTCACAAAACTGTCCAAAATATACTGTGTAAGTGCAAATTGTATCCTCCTCTGTAGATTAAGGTTATTTTATGGCAAGAAATGGAATGTCAAAGCAATTTGGAGCACTTTTGTGAGTCCAGACCATTTCTTCCACTTTGCAGTCAGTTGGTTTGGTTAGACGCACACAGTTGAAAATAGCTGGCACAAGGAAGTGGTTAAGTGCGATTCAACTCCTTCTGGAGGAAGGTGAAGTTGGTTTTGTCTTGAGTATAGTGGTGAAGTTGGAGCATCAAAGCTGTGGATGTGTTGATCATTACTGTAAATGCTGAGGATGATCGATCGCTTACCGATATTCTCTGAACATCAGAATGTCAAAATTAAGCCTTTTCATCTTTCTGGTAATGCGAGTAGACTTTTGATATCCTGGCCAATACAAATTTCATCAGCTGAAACATCTGAGATTTAATCCGCTGTTATAACTCAGAGTTAGCATGCCAGTCCATGTGTGTCTGTCCTGGTTGGAAGTTCTTAATTATGGGCCTCTGAGGTTGCTGAAAGGCAGCATAAAGTACCCAGTATTCTGTCTTCTCCAAAGCTGTAGGCCATGACTGCTGGTTGAATTAATGATTGGGCTCACGCATGAAAATGAATCCGGCTCACCCATAGGGTACACCGTCCTGTCAGCTGGAATAATGACTGGAGCGTAGCAGATCACTAATGAGAACAGTAAACAGTCAATTGTTTCATAGTATGGCCAAGAGCTGAAGAGGTTTTGTTACAGCTCGGTTAAATTGCAATACAGTGCTGGCATGGTAAGGAACACCAGGTAAAATTGTAACATGAAAGCGATTTACATTTGAAAAAGCATTGAGATGACAAGCCAGTGAGCCATGTAGGAAAAAAGGAGAAAATTAAACACCAGAACATCGCATAGAAACAATTTGTAATGGTTAATGACTTGTCAGACAATGCTTCACACTCCAACAAGCTAGTATTAGAGACACTATAAAAGCAAAGCAAACAAAAGGGGTTGACACAATACAACAAACACAGACTAAGGAAAATATTGAATTAACTTGATGGATAAATTGAATAATGATAGTTGTTAAAAATTCATAATTAGAAATAAAAAAACAATGGGGAAACCATCTGCAGGTAGTTGACTGGTATTTGGAGAGACGGAAACATAAAAAAAGAGGAGTCTGAAAAGAAAAAGACATTGTAAATATATACTGTAGGTTATTGTCAGCTCTAAAGGGGGAGACCAACAGAAACAAATTATATGCCATGTGCTTTACAATTATTACAGTTTTTTAATCAATGGCTCTGCTCAAATTCTGAAACAGTCATTACAGTCTCTGGACTGAAAAAGGTGGTAACTCCCCAATGCATTTAATTCATGCTTCAAAAGCTAGTTATTGTGTCAGTGAATTGGACACTGACAACAGAATAAAAAAGATCTTCTGTGGTTTTACCATTAATACTTGTTGTGTTTGTTTTATTTCCCCATGGCACCCTTGACATTTTAATTCAATACCAATATTTGATTTTATCTTTTTTGTTGACATTAAGTGCTACTGTACTGCACAAGACAGTTTTGTCTAGCTCACTATGACATTCAATATTGTTCATGTTAATAGCATTTTAGATTCCAATTTCAACAGTAAGAAAACATTTACTGGGAAAGTCAATCTTGAAGTGAACAGAAAAGGAACGTGCACATTTCTCATATACAATTAGTTTACGTATGTAGATATGTGTGAAACAAGAACCCCCTCTGCTCTGATCGGTTAGCTGATTGGCTAATGTAATTAAATAACTTTGTAGGGATGTCCCGCCCCTTAGCAAATCACATCACGTATAATGTGTTTGATCGCTAGCCAATAGAAGCACAACTGTTACATAGTGATGTCATTACGTTTTTGAAGCAAAAAGGAGTCCAATGAAGGTGTTTCAGGCAGGGGGTGGTAAAGAAGCTCCCTCTGGAGGGAACTTTTGGATTTGAGCCTTTGCAGACCATTTACATACAACCTTTATAACACACTACAGGAATGGGACCACCTCAAACACATAATAGGGTCCCTTTAACAGAAAATGAATCTTTGATCTTTAATGTAAGGTCCTACAAGTGAACAATTTACACAAAATATCAATGCAACAATGAAATGATCAGAATTAAAATCAGAATCCCTTTATTCGTCACACAGATGGAACATTTTCATTTGTTACAGCAAAAAGAGCCAAAGACAGCTTAATATTACAACCAAAAACAAAAATCACACAATTTTACGTAATACACAAAAATAGACCTCTGAAACCTTTCTGGGGTAAAGCAGCCATATAAATATTGCACAGTTATTAACTGTGTATATATATATATATATATATATATATATATATATATATATATATTGCACATAATTGTTGTGGGGTGTTATAATCTGTGTCTACCAAATATCTGTGGTAGTTCAGTGTAGTCAACAACAACACATTTTACCTCAATCATTTTTTTCATGTCATAAATAATTGTGAAATATACATGTTTGATTTGATGAAATGGTTAAAGAATGTTTAGAAGATGTAAAGAGACCAACAATTTCAATGGGAATGAATTCAGCACTTTTGAGGAGTCAGCCAACCGCAAGTGGTTAAAATGCCAATAGTAGACACTACCTTACTGTGTTGCACCATGTGCCAAAACACAGGGAATTTGTTTGACTAAATGAGAGGAGTCAATTGTACAGAGATCCGAACCACTTTCTTAGTATAAAAAAGATACATTTTCAAGAATTGATCTAAATTACAAAAACTCTAACTTCAAAAGTGAATTTGACTACTTGATCTTTTATTAAAATATAAAACATACAGTAGTACTTCAAAAATGTGACTGTTCATGATGTTTAGCAGTCAGGGTCAATGTGAGACTAAAGTGCATTGCATAAAGTGTGTTTGTGTGTTCGCACTGTCGGCCTTTGGAGGGTGTGAACAAGTGATGAAGGCATGGAGACACATCAGCCGCTTCTTCTCATCTGACTGTGAGAAGCTTTACTGGGTAGACCTAATCCACATAGAGCTTCATGGCACACTTTCCCCCCCGAAGAACCCACCCTGTTTAACCAGTAGGAGTAGTGACTGCAATGAATAGGATCCCTCACTGACTTCCCACATTCACACACAGCAAACATTTGTTGTTATGGTGTCTTAACCCAGTCAGAAGTAATTCTGTTTGGAACTGAACCGTGGTATCTGCAGTAGTGAGGAGTGCTTTAGTTGGCTTGTTTTTCGTATGAATATATGGATGGTAATGTTCATTGGTAGGCCAGTCCTCAACTGTGGTTATGCTGAAATATCTGAAACATTTTTGGACGGAATCCCATTAAATCTTGCATAAACATTGAAGGTTCTGTGGCCATGTGTCCTACTGACTCTCTACCCTGACCTTTCCTCTAGTTCCAGAATAAGGTTCACTGCTGAGAGAAAATGGGGTGGTTTGGCACTAAAAACCTTAAAAATAAAAGAGGATTGACAAAAAAACAGGTGGAAAAGCAGGAGTCTTGCAAAAAAAGTGTCAAGTGTTAACATAAAGGTTATTAAAAGAAAAGGGCACACATGAAACTCAGAATTCTAATGAAAGTAAAGAAAAAGAACACCAGACAAAATAAAGCTGCATCCTCACAGCAAGCTGTCAACCTTTTTCTTTCCCTTTACTCCAGGCATGGCATTTTACTTTCCCAGCCTCACCGAGGTGGAACCTACCACCTGCCTAGGTAATAGGTAAGGTATTTAACAAAAGGTTTACGAAAGGTTTAGCCAACCATATTTAAGAACCAGTATGTATTTTAAAATAAGGAAAGGCATGCTGTTGAGCTTTGCTATTAGAACGGTTGCTACTACGACATTGTGTTACAGTTTTAACTCTTTCACGGTTTAATTTCCCACAAAAAGTCTTGCTGAGCATGTATTTTACAGCCAAAAATACAGATGAAAATTATCAAAATGCTATATTAAGGCTTTAAATTGTAGTCCAGAAACCAATGCATGACGTCAAGGTGATTACTTGCACTCCTTACATGACTCTTCAGAGTCAGACCTATAATGAGTCAACCAGCCATTTAGACAAAGGAACTAAAAAACATCTCCAGGTTCGGCCTTAAAAAATATCTTACTTGAAACAGGAATGTTTCCATGGCCAATGATATAACTGGTATCAAATACTCAATCATATTTGTTGATAAAGGAGAGCAAGTTGAATTGTATATTGATAAAAGGGAGTGTTTTTAAAACTGATTCAAGTTTTAAATGTGCATGCTGGATTAAATGATATTGTGTATTATGTTGTGTTTAAGAGGGGACGCTCTGGGTTGTTTTGAATAGTGTATGTGAGTCTCTTAAAGAAAGGTTCTCATTTTATCAGTCCTTATGAGACTGGTCCTGTTAGGCAAACCTTGCTGCTCTTTCATGCCTCGCTCATATCACCATGGCAACACACCAGCCCCTGCAGGCGTCTGCCAAATTGACAGTGTAAAACAGAGCGCACACATCCACCCATTCATCCAACCCCCACTCTTTCTTTAGCACAGAGGCACTGCTTATGTAGTTAATTAGTTGATGTAAACCTTTTTATACTGGTAAATCATCAACCAGTCATATGTAAGATATAAAATAATGATTCCTTTGTTGGCTTTTTCAAGGTTTCATTTGTTGGAATTCAGGGGAGAAGTAAATTGTAATGGATGTTGCTGACCAAAAGCCTTGCAGGTTGAGATGGAATCAGGCGTAGGAGCAGGATCACGGTGTAGGAGGATTTAATAGACCCTTACCTGCAGGGTATACAGGCATTTTCAACAATTGAGCTGTGATGTTAGTAAGCTGTGAGAAAGCAGGAGATGACACACACTGCGACAGTTCACCACTGTCTCTTAACATAAAACCCATCCATGTACTTTCAGCACACAGTGTGCTTCAATGGATGTGCTTTATGGCATCACAAATCTATTATTTTTGACATTTTGCATTCAGATGAAAGAGCAGAAAACCCCAATGTGAATAATAGACATGACTGAAATTGCATATAATAATAATACAAAAAGACGTGTTTGAAAATGTACTATTGGATGTGATTCAGTGAACCACAGATGAACAGCGCCAGCTTGTTTGAAGATATTTTTTTTCCAGACCTGTAAACTGTGAACTTATAGCCTGCAGACAGCGAGGTCTTTTTAATAGACAGTCCCACAGGATTATAGAATGCCCAAATGTTCTGAGGCTATGCATGATGCATCTGTTAGTCTCGACTCATTTTCACAGCAGCAAATAAGTCATTAAAATTAAAATATGTTAGTCTGCAAAAGATTTAACATCAGAGATACCAGAGATAGCTCATTATATTCAACATTCGTTTTTATATAAAATATAATTTAGAATGTCACAGAAAGATCGTATTCATGATTTGATTTAATCCCCACTGCAACCTGAGATAATACAAAATGGAATTGGAATTTTGAATACTTGATTAATAAACAATTAATTGTAAATATATGATTAAAAAATAAATTATTGCAGAACATACAAAGGATGTATATAAAGAGAAACATTAGCTTTGTGTGGCGATTTTTAGTTATTTCTTTAAATTATTATGAAACAATTATAACTTTATATATATTTCAAAATGTGCTTCTGTAAGTACATATTCAACCAATGGTTGCAGCAAGGTTTTTGTGTGAGGAATGTTTATGATGGATTAGAGTGCTGTTTAGGGGAAGAATTCAATAAAACATGAGTTTGTACGTACGTACTGTACAAACTCTGATTTTTTTAAAGTACCAATTTCAGCTTTGTAACAAACACAAAGTAGATGAATTATCAGTGATGTGTTCTGGGTGAAAGTAGCAATAGCCGAGATTGAGTCACACCTTATGCTGTATACAATCATAGGAAAAATAGATTTCCACATCCATGGTCATAGGTGGTTGGTGGGGGCCTGCTGTGCTAAAGATTGAAGTGATCTATGCTCATTAACAGTCCCTAGTGCAGTCTAATTAGCATGTAATAGGACAGCAAATCCAGCACAGGAGGCTTGTTATTTAAGGATAAAGCTCATCTCTCATTTGAATGCATTTTTCATAAGCTGCTCTAATTAAGTTTCATTAGCATTATTAATTAAACATGAAAAGCTTCTCATTTCCTCTGTATCTTGGCGTCTACTTCAAAAACAGCACAGTGACATTTCTCATGGTAATGACAATCTCAATCACGTATCGTATGAATCAAAGTATGATCTTGTACAATTCTTTAAAATAAATCTGTGTATAGTGACTGTTTGTGTCCGCCTGTGTCCTTATAGGTTCACCAGGCTCGGAATGTTCATTGTCACTTTAAAGATGAAGTACCATCATCCTTACCTTTCTGAAGAAACCTCTTGAAACCATCTTTATTCTGTTTCTCTGTCGCTCGTAAATCATGCATAGTTACAGTTGTCGAGCCCATCTGGCGTTCTGGCAATAGCTGGCCTTGGTTTCAGGAAGAGCTCATTCTTTCTTTGTCACTTGAACCATCCATTTGACTAATTTCACTGATGATCTCATTACAGTATGTGCTATAGTATTTTAATCAAGGGACATATTTGTGAAAAGTACAGTGATCCTATGACATATACAATTAACATAAAAGTAGAAATTAAAGGATTGACTGTCAATCATCGGTGTCAATATTCACCTTGTATTCTTTTGATTGATTTAAGTATGTTACTCCTATCTTTGGCAGATGTATGTGTGAGGGTTAACTTGCATCGTCTTCTTCCCCCTGCTTTTTCCCACCTTACCTGCCTGCACTTGTTTTCCATGAATGTCATATAAGATTACATTCACCAAGAGCAGTGGTTGATGTTAATGCAATATGTTGGAAACAATTTTCACCAGATAAATGTTGCATTGGTAAGTTACTCTGAGCTAAAATATTGACCTTTTTACTTTTCAAATCAGTTTTACATTTACACAGATTGTGGGTCTATTTAAGAAATGAAATATAGCTCTTGTTGAGTTAGGCAAAAATTACCTTTGAAGCAGGAATTTAAAAACAAAAGAAAAGGAAATGTGTCATGTACAGTAAGAGGTTATTTATGTTTAATAAATATCTGCTAATTCAAATGTAGAGAATGAAACATTTGTTTTGTTTTTTCAATGAATATATTTTTGTTTTCTTCACACAAAAAGAGAAATGAAGCAAAGCAAAACAAAATAACAACCGACAACAGAATCAGCCGCAGAATTAGTGCATCTATTGACAAAAATGTATACTTTTTTTTTTTGGCAGCATGTGATGAGAAAAAACTGTCCGATCTGATGAGATGTGCAAAGTAATTTGGCAAACAAGTGTGATGTTTCATTGCTCCACTTTCAAAAAATAAAACGATACCACTATGGATTACAGAAACAGTGTTCACGTTGCAAACATCTCTGGTGTCCCCATTAGTCCAAAATGTGACATGTATTTGTCTCTGGGTCCAGTAAATATAATCTGGTCAGTTTCCATTGAGGTTAATTTATCAAAAGCACAGTTATTTCCCTGATTCATTCTGCAGCGTATGTAAAACGATACACATTTTGGATAAAGCGAAGGTTGTTTGTAGTATGCAAATTAATTAGGTTGTAATTTTTGCTGAAAGGGGAAGTGAAGCATCCCTCTACATCAAATTGCACCCTATACAAGTTTTCAGTGTACCTATAAGCACAATTCCAACAGTCCTTTCAGTTCAAACATGAACATTCTTTCAGGTCAAATTCTGATCTAATGCCCTGAAAAAAATCATGTTTTATGGCACTTTTTTTTAGTAAGTAAGCAATTATAAGCACTAACTACACCATTTCTATTCAGAAATTCATAAATAATATGGTTTCAAACTTCTATTCATCCCAAACTGCATCTCATAATTAGGGAGTTATTAAAGAAGATTACAAACTACATTTATTTCAGCTTCTCTGGTCTGCTTGTCTGTTATGTTTCTGTTTCTGTTTCCGCTGTAGTTACAGATTTGAGCACTTTATGCTGATTATTATTATTATTGATTATTATTATTACTCTGTACTAATCACTCTTCACACTCTGGCATATTTGAGTGAAGCTTTCGCAGATCTTTGAACATGTCAAGTATATAACCTGACAACTTGAGGAGCCCTTTGGCCATTCTGTACTCTAGACTAAAGATCAAAGGTATTTCAGTATTTTCCAGACCCTCACGCTTTGAGAAGATCCTACCTGGGGAGTTTGAATCTGTGAGGTAAATGGATCTCATGGTTTCATATCCTTGCACAAAAAAATGTTCACTATGTTATGGAAGTAAACAAGCAAGTCCAATGTTGGCATTTCAGGCAAGGGGGTTGGGAAGAAACTTTGAGCTTTAAGCCTTTGCAGACCATTTATACAGAATGATGAAATACTAGTTCCATTTTTCAAGTTCTACTTATCGTCTTCTCAATGACATATAAAAAAGAATGAAGGCTTGATATCACCATAAGTTACCACATGATCGGAATCATTATCTGGAGAAATATTGGGACTAAGCAACCATTAGCAAAGCTGTCCCTCTAACTGGTGAACTGCCTGTGGGAAATGAATGATATAACAAACTATTTTTATAGCCTGCCCACATACCAATGAAGTACATACATTGGCCGTTAGAGCTAACATTTTGCAGGCTTTGGAGATCAGAAATATAAGGGACAGTGTCCGGTGAAATTAATACATTATTCATATGTAAGTTAGCAGAAAAAGACTCAATACGTTGCACTACTGAGCAGCACATTATAACCTCAATAGTAAGGCTTACCATGCCAGTGAGCTAAAGGCACGGCTGGCTAGCCTTGGAATACACTGTACAATGGTGACTGAGGAATGCTTGGAATGGAGAGAGATCAATGCTTCAAACTTCCAAGGCAGTGATGCTGTCGCTTTCCTCCCTAAATGATATAAACTCTGGGGTACTCTTTATAGAAATCAGTACATTTTCTGCTTTAGTGCCAGTAACACTGGGGTTGTGCCATGCTTATTTAAGCATAACAAATCTTGAATCAAACAAACACACTGACAAAATCACACCGCTTGTAAACAGTGTAGCTTCAGATATTACAATATTGTCCCAGTCATAAAATGCTTCAACAATCATTATTAAATCAAATGTATGTTTCTCAAATTGATGTTGATTGTTATTGACAGTATTAGTCATGGACACAGAATCCTAAATAAGAGGTGTTTCATTTTAAAATAATAGCTTCTTTGATTTCCCCATCATGTGTTCAAGTATACCTCAAGTAAAAGAACGAATACCCTCAAACGTAATATGAAATAAATCCCAATAGTAGGTCTTATTAAAATGTGGAGGCCAGATGTTTTGCCTTCTCTCTTTTCCCCAAAGTATTCTATTGGCAGCCTCAAGCCTCTGTATCTTTCAAGAAGCTATTTGGATGCACAATAAAGCAAGAAAAATGTCTTTCATTTTCAGCCAGTGGATATTCTTGTATAGATGTCATTCACTGAATATTTTTCATTCAAAATTCCCTATAAGTCCACAAGGGTATACACTGTTAAAGGCTTGCTCTCATATTATTTCTTTGGGCTTTATTACCAACATGGTCAACATAAAGGAAAACAATGAATTTATGTCTCTTCTATTAGTCATTGGTAGATAACATACCACGGCTTCTGTTCATTGTGCTATTATGTTAAGGAATAGCTAGAGCAATTATGTTTCACCTTTTTGAAATCATAAAGACTTTAACTCATGAAAAGGTCAGGACTGATTGAACTTACATTTTGAATAAAAACAGCCTCAGAGATGTCCATAGAATATAAACTAGACAATAGAATAAAATTCACCAAACTGGTGCGTGTTGAAAGGTAATTAGATAGCATTATATTGTTATCGTTATTGTGTTCAGCCTTTGGAAATAATCTGTCTGCAACACAGGTTTAGTTAATGTACAACATAAGACAACAATGACCTTATTAGTAGCCAAGAAACAATTCTGGTATTGTTATCTGTGTGTTATCATGGAGAAATGTGCTCCTGGAGAGCAGTCCTGTAGCATGGAAAATATAGCCATAACACTTTGTGCTGTTATGATAGAAATTACATCTAAGTTCGAAGAGGGGCGTGATGCCCCACACTATATTTTACACCCCCACTTTATCCAAATAAACATTTTGCCGTCACAAAAGTTAAAGGGGCCCTATCATGCTTTCTGGGGTTTTCCCTTTCCTGTAGTGTGTTGTATTGGATTTCAGCATGTAAATCATCTGCAAAGGCTGAAATCCTGGATTTCCCTTGAGAGGGAGTGTCTCTCCCCCCCCACATACCCACCCCAAGCGAGGGCACCGTAGGTAGTGGGGTTAGGGTTAGGTAGCAAATGACTTGAATTGGAAAATGAATAGCAAAAACTATGGACTATCAAAAGCCAAGGTCTTACCCTTTCAAAACAAATTGTTATCAAAGTGGGTAACCATGATGATGATGTGCTTCAGGCCTTAAGATGTTTATACATTTAAAAACATATTTTGGCCGATTATTCATTATAAGGTTATCAGTGTCTTTGATATGAATTACAAATTGTTCTCATCTGATCAATTGAATGTCTGTGTAAAAGGCTAAAATATCTTCCAATTTAAAATGAACCTGGTGACCTGGACGCTCACTTGATGCATGTTTTAATACTTTGGTAGTTCACTGTAGCATGTAAGAGTATTACTTTGCGAGAACTGTTGTATTATCAACAAAACAAATATATTTCAAAAGACGTCTGGGATAAGCATTATTCAAGAACTGAATTTAACCCTAACCTGAGTTGGAGTAAAAAAAACAGTGGTATATGTAGGTGCCTTTTGAGGTCAAGATCAAGTTGTTAAAATTAATGTGTAAAAGAATTAAGCCTTAACCTTGCTGCAATAGCTTTGAATAAAGTTGCGTGGGTGTGCTTCAGATATTTCAGATAGTGTAATTTATTCTCACAAAAGCCAATATCTAGAGCCAGCTGAGGCAATAAGTGGACGAAGCATCTTTTAAAACCAATGAACCAGGGAATGAACTTCATCGGTTGGGTCTAAGGATACTATTCCTAAGGAGACTCCTCATCTATTTCTGTTGTACTGCTAGCAGCAAGGTCTGTGTGACAGGCTGACTGACACATACACACACACACACACACACACACACACACACACACACACACACACACACACACACTGCCATTTTGTTGTTGTGCATCCAAAAGGGAAAACATATTGTATTGTATGCATTATAAATATGGTGTCATTAGGTTTGCTTAATGATAAAAAAGAAGAATGATTTCCTGCTGCAGCCCTTTCTCTGAGTTCTTTAGAAGCCTGAATCAGATTCTGACGTTATTAAACTCATGGAAAGAAGATTCCCTTCTCAACATCAATATTGAAAATAACAATACAGTTAATACAAACACATTTCTTCTGCTTATTGGGGTCTTTGACTTTCAACTTCTATATTTCCCAGACATCTTACAGGTTTATAAAGAATATATTGCATAAATATGACTTTTAAACATGTTCAAATATTCCATATAAAGAGTAGATCATTCTTCACTTAAATGTAAAATGAAATGATTATTGGCAAGGAGATGCAGATCTTCTATATTAAATTTTTTTCAGACTGCCAGCTGGATCTTGCTTTATTTTTGAGCGAATAGACTTGTGAAATGTGTCGAGTCTGTTACCTACTTGTTAAATGCTTGAACCTTTTTTTTCCTTTATTCAATCATCCTTTGGACTATGATGTTACCTAGTGAGCATCGGGCCAAGTGGATGATACTGCATTTACATTGAATATCAGTCTGCAGCTAAGAGAACTCTGTTATTTTCCTGAGATTACATCAACTAAGGGATAAAAACCTTGAATCCTTTCGACTGCCATTAGAGTGAGTCTGTAATCAGCTAAATGGTTTGGCACAATACCGAGTAAATAATGAAAGTTTGGAAAATAAGACAGAATAACTTCACTTTCCACAGATCAACAACACAATTCAGCTCCTGAATCAGACTGCAAACCTAGAGGAATGCCACCATTTGCTAATCCTCTCCCATCTATAGAATTCATTTATTACTTTTTACATAATTTAATCTTTTTAAAGAGCAGGACCAAAATGCTAAGTGGCTCGATTTGCTCTCAGTCTCTCTCTGGTGTAGGGTTTGCAGCTGTGCAGTGCAGCAAATGACTGCAGGAGTGTTTATAGCCTACTGTTTCTCTATCACAAATGTTGTTGTGGATGCTATTGCGTGCCTAACTGTCAGGATCATGTGGATATAATCCCAACCCAGTGGCAAACATAAACAATAAACAGAAAACAGGAAATGCAAACGGTAGCTCCTGGCATAGTTAAACCCAGTGCGACCCCCCCCTCCCAAACCCTTTAAGAAAAATACTGACAACCCTGCACTGCTGCATATCATCTGCAATGCACTGAATATCAGAACAAGGCATGAGTTTAAGACATAGAAGCGCATTTACATGACAGTAACAGGATTACCTAACCCAGCACAATGTAGTCAGCATGTAAAATTAATAATTTTTACAAAATTGCTTGATTGTAGACCAGTTTTGTGAAGATGAAGGGACGGTTTTCAAAGCACCTTGTTTTCCCATGTTCTGATATTGCATTTCCTACAAGAGGGAGGAACGATGCGGATCCTCCCACCTCTTAATGCTCTCTGCTTCCTAGAGAACCCTTACTGTTAATTAACCATACCACAAGGGGCCAAACATAAGTCCAAATGCCTCCTTGTTTTGAGTTAAGTTCACCGTATTCTCTTACAGTGAATAAGAGCAAGGCACAGAGGCTGCATAGAGAATAAATGACTATCTAGCATTAAGTGGGAAGCTAAGGGGAGCTGAGGGTCAGCGCAGACGTCTGAAGACTAAAAAAAAATGTTATCCAATTTAAGCATAAGGTTTAAAACAAGCAAGATCTTGTAACAGTGTGACTGTTAATATGATAGTATCTATTTTATCCAAAATCAGGCCAAGGTTGTGAATGCATGTTGGGTAAAGTAGGCGAAAGAATGAAACAATACAGCTTCCAAGACTCTCATTTTGACTGACATAAACTAAACAAACATAATACAATTAAAATAAACATAATTTTGGTTAAATGTAAAGTAGTTTCTGAAAAAACAAACATTATCAAGCTTCTGGTCTCTCCGAGTCCTGAGCACAAAAGCTGCTTCCAATTTAAATTAAGTTTGAAAATTACAACACAAAAATAGAAAAATCTGGGTACATGTACACAAAGCAATACATGGTGTCGGGACTGGGTTTGTCACCATTAACGGTAACCAAATGAAACAGAACTTTCTATTGATTATAATGGTTATATTTCGGAATCATTCATGATAATGCAAGAAAACAAGAATATTTCACATAATGTATTTTATACAACCACCCATCTCTTCCTACTTTGGCTTTGTGCCAAATGTTTTTTTACAGCTGAGCTCCCCACCTTACTCATGTTTGATTGTGTTTGCAAAAGATAAACAAGTGTTCAAGAGTCAACTGATAACGGGAATGGACAGCTGCTGGTGGAAATATTAGCCGGTAAATTGTTCAGCCTTTGTAACTGCCAATCAGAAATGCACACATACACACACAGAGCTAAATCATGACAGGGATGATGGGGAGTGGCGCTGACAGCTTTAAAAACACACCTCTTTAAATCTCCTCAGATGCCAGGGCCATTAGGAAATCAGTTGTCCATTAAGACGTCTCGTTTTGTCGGCATGTCAACCTTCAGAGTATTATGTTGTTGTTTCTTCTCTATCTTTCTTTATGTCATTGACATGTGAAGATGATTGAATCATTAGGCGTAGTGAAAAGAGACTTGTATCATAACAATAACAACGACATCTTATACATGTTAACTTACTTAAGGTAGATAATAGAATAGAAAGCATGTACCTAAAGTTCAGGTAATAAAACACAAGTCCTGTTTAAGACGTAATGTAATTTGTATTGCACTCTTAGTGGTATTAATACCTCTGTTATTATGAATCACACGTTCATTATGAAGGTTTACACAGACCTGCTTTACACCCAATATAATGTTAATATATTGTGGCAAATCTGCTCTGATTGGTAAGCTACTGTCCTCTATTTAAGAGGCCTTAAAATTATGAGTAATACCAACATAAAATCAGCTTGATGTTGATATCAGGAGTTTTAGGACTAGGCACAAAGAAAGAAATTGAGTTGAAAATTAGAAGATTTGTTTGTTTTCCATTTTCAATTTTGAAATGTCGAGAATAAAGTTGAAATGTCAAGAATGAGAGTGAACTTTCAGTTTTATTGCAAGGCATGAGACAAAAAAAATACTATATGTTTTTTTCAAAGTCAAATAATTGACTAGTTAATTTGTTGGGAATACAAATGCAACAAAAGTCCTTCCTCTTCATTTTTGTAACTTTTACCTGCCTCTAATACGTATGTATTGAACTATTTTCTTAGAGAAGAAAAAATATTTATATTAGACCAGGGATGAAAACGTAAATGGGATTTGATCAAATGTGCATCACAAAGCACAAACTAAAGTAGGCTCTTGGACCGTGTACAAAAGGAAGTTGCTTTTATTTTCAACCTATGCCCGTTGAATCGATCTTAAGAAGTGTTTATAATTCGTATGGAACATAAGAAATCAAAAAATAAAATGATGACTGTCTTTGAATTCAACGTTTCTAAGGTTTTCATTTGTAGTCTACCACTTTGGCAGATACTGGACATTTCAACTATTTATGTGCTACTTTTAGCTTTTTATCTCTTTTGTTGTTGACCTTTCCGCTGCTTGTCTGACAGCCAGTTTTCACACTCTCTCAATTGTATTACAAACTGTTCAGCTGTCAGACTTGACTCAATAAGTGTATTTCTTTATTTTCTAGTGAAAATGTATTTTACGACTTACTCCAACTAGTTTGATATCGTTCCATGTCCACCCTGGAAACTGTTGAAGTACCCCATTGGGTAAAATGGCTACTCCACAGTTTAATGTCTCATTAAATGTGTATAAACCTCTTATATTATACGTTTAAATTCAGCAATTTTTTTTGCACCTTACTAGTTTTTATATTGACGGTTGTTTACTTTGATGTATTCCCATACTGCCATTTTAATATACACTTAGAACTCCCTTCCCCCATTACAGAATCAATGCCTGCATTCAGAAATATTAGATGATTAGATATTCTTTTTAATATGTATAGATGCACAAGCAAATGGAAAACCTAATTCCAGTCGTGATGAAAACTATTCACTAATCAGATTTAGAGAGCATCAGTGCCAACTCTTCTTCACAAACTGCTGACTCTGTGGCTCGGCTTTGCCTTGGGATTGTACAGTTCAGGAATCATAAAGTTTTCTTTTCGCATCACTGCTCTGTCTTTTCCTCGCTTGACCCATCTGTAACAGCTCCTGCTCCACAAGTGGATGTGCTCCAAATTTAAATGCAACATGTTCTTCAACTCAGTGTCTGTTTCTCTTCATATCTGAAGATGATATATTGCCAAATCTTTTTTATTATTATTATTGTGTGGTGATGTTTAAAGATTAAATCCAGACCAAATCACACATGGCAGAACGATGCTGCTGCACTGACTGATGACTGGGGAGCTTAAATGCTGTTTTATTTCTTTCTACTCCGCGTGATGTCACAGTGGGCGCGTTGATCATTTGTCAAAGAAGTTTTCAAAAGTTAAGCCAAAGTATAAGTGCTAACTTCCCTCTTTTCTAAAAGCCAGCAGGGAGCCACTCAATTAATTGCTTAAAGAAGTCTGATAGTGTAGAAGTCTATGAAAAAATTACATTACTTCTAAGTCCATTTATAACCCTCATATACATGGAAATTATCTCAATATCAGGTTTCAAGTCTTCTTTATTACAGCATGGTGTTCATTTGGTAAATTATCTTCCAATTTTGAGTAAAAATACAATCTCCTTGAATCGTTTCAGAACTGTGACCCATTCACAGTGTCTTTTCACTACAAGAAAGTACATTTGTTTCATTGTATTGGCTTAAAATGTCTTGCTCATTTGTTTCTTCTAAACTCATCCTTCTCGAGTTACTTTACATAATAGCAACAACTACATTTGAGCTTTTCAAAATGTTACCCACAAACTAATGGGTGACTCATGATGAGTACATACACTTCTATTTTGTTTTTCGTATGCTTGTACAAAATGTCACATAGCAGTCACCAACTCAACACAATACATGTGAACAATAATATAAATGCGGACAATTAAAAATCTAAACAGAGATAAATTAACTTCATAAAAATCCAATTATAAGACAAAAGGGATAAATGCTTCTTCTTTATGTCCACTTCTGTGTGTCACATCAAACACCAGCTGTGACATCAATGACAGTGATGTGAATAGAGCCTTTGAGTAGAGCCTTTGTTAACATTTCATCCTATAGAGAGCAGTGCAGCAGCAGGAATTTCTCCTATTTTTCATTCAGAGTGGAGTTGCTCTTCAAAGTGTCGACTATTGCGGCAGCTTTTTCTATATTCCCTCATTTCCCTCTCCTTAGATGTATCCCCATTTCTGATTTGTATGTGTGCCAACTGTATAGTGTCTGTAGGCCTCCTGTGAAAGTGTGTGTGTTTGTCGACGGGGGGACCATCTCCAGGTGTGGTATGTGATAAGAGAATAGATGTAAATGTATACAGATCACATTCACAAGCAATGTTGCTGCAAAAGCAAACAAACCATGAGCTTGGAATTAAAACAGCCTGTTTGCCTACAGTGTATTCAGGCATGCCGAGCTTTAAAGTTTTCACCGTCAATTGATGAAAATGGAGATGGGTCTCAAGCATAATTTTTAAAGAAAACTTGCTTAATTAATACTCTTGACAGTGATTATACAACTAAATCATATTTTTGAAAAGGAAATCTGTAAGTATGAGGCTGTAATATTCAGGGCACTGGCCACCGAAAACGTGCTGGATAGATACAGCATGGTGGGAAGACTCTTTTGGGGAATTTGGTAGGGTTTGAGGGCATTTTCTGCTTTTGTTCCGATGCACCGGTTACCCTTGCCTTGTCCTCATTTTACCTCTCTTATATTCAAATATGGCCAAGAGAAAAAGGTGAGTGGGAATCAAACAGGCCTTTAATCTTTAAACTGAATAAAGAGATCAAATGAACCAGTATTTCTGACCACTCAGATATATCAGAAATGGACAACATGGATTGATCACAAAAAAAAGAAATGGACAACATGGTTTGAACGTTGTCTGTCTGACCTGTTTGGTTTAGGACATGCAAACATTTCAATGAATTCATTCTCTGAGAGCCCACCACATTTATTATCAAAAAGATGACAATACTTGTGAGACAGTATAAGTACTGCTATCTTAAAACTTGTTTATTTAAATGATTAAATAGAGGCATAAAGCATTTTTTTTCATGCACTATCAACTATGTTGACAGTTTGAGCATTTTGCGAACATGTTATACATATCCTAAACACAATGTTTTAAACATCACATTTTCAAAATACCAAATATAACTGGAGAAGTTGAATCATGGTATTTATTAGTAAAGTTTTTACCCAATTCCTCAGTAGTGTTTTGCAAAATCTATAGATTTTTCAACACACATCTTGGAAGGCTGTTTTCTCAAAGATAATTGCTCATATATAATTTGTAGTCTGATTAACTGAGCTATTTAATCCTCCAACATGACAAAAATGGCTGCTAACAATATTTTCTGATTTATGAAGTGATACAGAGAGATATCCATTATCCAATGTATTACAACTTTTGACTTATATTTCAAGAAATAAAACATGAAAATTGAAACTTAGATTTATTAAATCTTTAGTTTTATGTTGCAGAAATGTATTCACATTAGCACAGATGATGTCTGTGGTATCTGGGGAAGTTTCATGGTAATATTTATTACTTATTAAGTCAAAATCTATGAAATCAAATTAGATAAAAATGTATTCAGGATCAAAATATTGTCAAATGTAACGTATATTAAGATACAACAACAACAACAACAACAGCAAAAAAACGTATACTATGTCAATTAAATAAAAATGATGTGTTTGCAAATAATTGGTCGGAAAATGGAATTACTTTCCCAATTATGACAGTTTTTACCCAATAACAGTTGTATTGTATTAACATTGGTATATTCTAATAGAATACACATGTTAAGTTCTGTTCCTCTCACATTGTTTACTTCTCTTTTTCCAGGCGACTCATGAGCCACCTGTAAAAAAATAATACTTTTGCCGTTATTAGTATGACTGCAGAAGAGCAGCATAGCAGTGTCAGTGCGTGGGCGGGAGCTCTAATATGATTGGCTGAGGGACACTATAAGCCTGAGTGGCAGCTCTTAATGGGAGCCCTGGAGAGGTAACCCAACAGCTGTGTGTTTGCAGCTAATGAGAGATGGGGGAGGAGTAAAGGATCACAGACTGGAAACACTGTGATAAACTCTTGCCTCAGAATGGCTGGGGAAGATAGGAAATCAAGTTTTCTCCGGAGGGGACGTTGCTTAAGGCTTTCTTTTGTGACAAAATCCCGCGTTTGACTCATTGCTCCTTGTCCATTGCTTGTGTTTTAAGCAGTTATGATCACTGGCATCAGCGTTGTGGAAGAAAGGAGGAGAATAACTGTGGCGTGGGATGGGTTTGCTCCCTGCTGAGCCATGCTGATTTATAGCCCACAGCAAAAGCATTGTTTTTTTGTTTTTTTTTTAATTACACTGCTGCAGTTTTTAAACAGATGATGTTAGTTAATCCAAATGTAACCAACAGCATTTTCATTGTCTCCACTCGCAGAAAAAAAAGAAGCAACAATAGGCCTATAATGTGCTTGTCTCAGACTTCAATGTTATCATTCAATTTCCCTCCTAATTCCCTCAGCTGAACTGTGTTAGTTCCTTTCCTTATTATAACCGCCTGAGGGTGGCGCCAAATGAATAAATAGTGGCAGCACCAGCTTCCATTTTGGGCCATTCATTTTGCTACATGGAATGCATATCAACAAGTAAACTGTCAGTGCTACCTGTTACATCACGTTTGGACACCTTTGTGCATTTTTCGTAGCAGGGGTTGGTTTTTTGCAGCAGCAGTGTAACACATGTACAGACTGCAGGAATATTCTCCAAGGTTGCATTGAATTCGCCCCATTTGAGGTGACCCAGTTTGATGAGATCTTAAACTGTTGGAAATCACACAATTTCCTGGTAGGCAGCCCGGGCATAATGTGATGTTGAGTGTGAAGTTGCTGTGTGCTGCGGTGGATAAGAGCCCCACCTCCTCCCACGCTCTGATGAGTAGGAAGAGAGATAGGGAGAGAGGGGAGAAACTAACGGAGCCACAGCATCTCCACACTTGCTCTCTGGAAATGCTTCAGATTGGCTTCTTGTCTTAGGGTTGGTAGGCTTATTCCGTTGCACAACGAAAAATTAAAATAACAATCGTTCAGACATCCCAGTGCGTCCGTAGTTCTCACATCAGAGGAAGCGCTCTGTAAACTTGGAGCGAAGCGATGCGCCACCGGGTGCGTATCTTGGCAGAGATCAGTTCTTAAGGATTTGGAAATGGCACACAGTGGGCTATCCCTGTGGAATGATTGACCCCTGCGTTTTCCAGCTCTATCATATATTCAAATATCGATCAGCTCATAACTTCCAATATTTTCCACGGACAGAATTCTGCCGGGACGACACGGAATCCGGAGATTTTTGGAAGTTGCAAATTGCTGTGAGTGGATTTTGATGCTGCTGAAGTTATTTTGATGTGACGGAGGTTTGAGGGTGAGCCACCTGCCTCTGGGATCCCCGGTGAACACATCAACTGCGGACGGATCGGCGACGCGCTCATAGAGAAGTCTCTGGCTCAGGTAATGATGTCGAAATAACCGAGAAAGTTGTCGCGATTTTGTCTATAATTTTCCGCCAGGGAAGTTTCTGTCTTAACGACTCCTAACGCAGACCATTATGCCAAACGGACTGTTTTTAGCCTACAACAAGTTGTCACAGGCGAGCTCTGTGTTACAGGTTGATGGACAGATATGTCATCCTCAATAACGATGCGCTGCCCGATTAGTAACGCAAATAAATCGAGTTCTAGCCTCCGTGAGTAATGGCATTAAGACATTATCATATATATCATTGCACTTCACCCACGCTTGAATATGATTTGTGCTGGCGATCGGCTAATTGCTCCTCATATCATGATTCTGTGAACAATCTGAACCATTTGCATCATTCTTTCTCTGCAAACATCACTAATTATCATCTTTATTTGAAGTATTTTTTTTCCCATTCTGATGCACAGGCAACTAATCGTCTTTTTTTTTCGTACGGAGAGACTCTCGCGTATAATTGAAGTGGGGGTGAAAAAAAGAAATCTTTGATCAGCGCATCCGCACGGGTAATCTCTCTCTCTCTCTCTCTCTCTCTCTCTCTCTCTCTCTCTCTCTCCCCCCCCCCCCCCCCCCCCCCCCCCCCCCCCACCACACATCCGCCGAGAGTCTGGGGTGTTGTTTCTCGCCACTCACTCGACCACCAGGCACATTTTTGAGAGCCTGCTCCACGTACTGATGTCGGTCTAAGTTCCCACACACACTGGAGGCTACGCTGCCGGTAAAACAGAGCATCAAAAGCTGCCTAAATTACCCACTTCTGCCCCGTATCTGACAACCTGCCTATTAGACATATAATTGATGAATGTGAAGGTGCCACAGTTGATCAATGGTGAACTTTACACATGTCCTTTCCTCTAGTAAAGGAACATGGTTCAATTACATGCACTGTGTCATGTAAGCCCATCTATTTGGTAAACAATTCATTGAAAGGTCGCCAGCAGGGTTTTCTGACATGACTGATCAAACTGTTATTTAAACTTGAGAGGGTAGAGCTGTAAGAAATCATTCAAAACCAGAGAAATACTGAATCAGGTTGTAATTACATGCAAAGCCCGAAATGGAATAAAAAGCATAGGACCTATGTGTATACCTAGTTGTAAGATAGGTCAAAAGTCGATCAGTGGGCATTTCAATGAAAAGTCGTTACTTATTTTTCATGAAACATGGCAGAAAATTCTGGTTTCAACCTCTCTGATGTGAATATTTCTGAATTGCTCTATCATACCAAACTCATTATCTTCTGGTTTCACAACAACATGTAAAGGCATCATTTTCGGCTTGCACATCCTGACAATTTTTATATTAATCAAGAAAATAATGAGTCTGCAATAAGTTGAATCAACTGTTGCAGGCTTATACATCTCCGTCTTATGTAGTAATGTCTGAATGCAAACTCCTTGATCTCAGTGCATTTTATGGCATTCTTTGTTGAGCAGCCCACATGCATAGCTAAATGCCCCTGCCCTTAGCAGGTGTTTCCACTCAAAGACTATTCCTTTCTCATTACCAACAGCCAGGGTTTACTGTCTTGCTGTGTAACATTTTGCAGTAAATTATTTTGGAAGATCAGCTGTAAGGGGACCTAAACTGTGATACTAGCCATCATAAATCATGCTGGTGGGAGGGTAATGGGTTTTACCTGTTATACTAGCTAAAGGCGCAGAGTCAGCCCATACATCAAATCACCTCAGTTGAGAAAATCATTAAATCATCCGTTATCTTTTCGCACACTACCACAGCTTGGGAGAGCACATCTTACAGACATTCATGAGCTTGATCTGTGACCAAGTAACAGGTGACAGTTCAAATTCTGTAGAGAAACAAAAGCTGCTGCCGCACTCTAATGATTTTCCTTGACATTATTATTAATTTGCAATTATAGCTAAGTTGATTCTACCCGTGAGTCATTTCCGATGGACCTGTGGAGCGGCCAACTTAAAGAGCAAATGTCACCCAGTCAGTCACTGAGTTGACTCAGTAGATAGTCTGTCTCTATGGTAACGAGGATGGGCGCACATGCTCTGCAGCACAATTATACCATTCATTGTTTTTTACATACCCTAAATTAAGACAGTAACATGTATGGAGCCATACACAAATTCTTTTGTTACTTATAAATATATATATTTATATTTAACTATTAAAAACGGATCTCATATTATAATATTTCTATCCCCTTCAGTTCTTTAAATATATGATTTGCAAATAATTAATAAATGGCAAAATGACCATACTTGAAATATACAATGTTGTGGCAGTAAAATAACTGAATGAATACAGGATGGTCATTGTAGATTTGACACACTTTTGCCAATTTAGACACACAAAATTACTTTCGCATTAATATTCAGTGGTTTCATAACTAAATATTACGAGCCAATATCATGTTAACATTGCACTTTGTTTTTTGCACCATCCCCCAGATCAATTTGACAACACCGAGTTCCTGCATCCAAAGTCAAAGTCAAAGTTTCCACATGTGTACAGAACATTGAAATACCGTTTCTGGCGGTCAGACAGTGCAAATATAAACAAGAACATATAACATAAAAAGATAGGAGTGTAGAAAAAAAGGGGGGGTTAAAGGGGTATACAAAAAAAACCTAAGTAATATATACATACATTAGACACAATCAACAGTTTGACGGTAGTGCAAGTAGTTCTTTAGTGCAAAAAATACTTTGAGCAAAGTACATTTTCAGTAGCCGCGGAGAATAGAAAGTGACTGGTGCTGGATCCAAGAATGTAGCCTATGGGAATACCCCAGTGTAAAACAAACTCCGTATTTGTGACATTGACTTTGTGGTTATTTTATTTAGAGTATTCATTCACTGAATTACCGGAATGCATGCTTTATTATGATGATATTGTTACTTATCATACGATTTTGGCCGTATCGCCCAACTCTATGTCTAAATTATTAACATTAGTCATTGAAAAGTACTAGGAAGTAGCAAGACATGATAATCAAACTGCTATTGTGACATGTTGGTATGATGCATTGATAGCCTGCTACTAGTAGCCGGAGAGAAAGCCCATTTCTTGTTGTTAAAGCATTTGTTAAGGGGAAAATGATTTTAGCCTTTTGCTTTCTTGCCAATGATATTGTGGACATTAAGGAGTCTCTTGATTGAATTACAGTGTTAATAGACAAGCGTATGCACTCTTACTCTAACAAGAGGCGTTTTGTGTGCTATTAAAAGGTGTTGCATTTGTTAACTCACTTGAGTTACCGCAAGTGAAACCTAACTTTGACTCTTGTCATAATTTGTCTCTTTTATCAGGGGTGTAACACTATAAAGATTACATTAATATGGTGCATTATGTCTCACAACTTCGCTTGAAAAAGAAAATCATAACAATTAATGCCCTGTCAACCTCACTTTCCTTTTTCCTTCCAACTTTTAAAGTCAACATACCAGAAGAGAGTTTGACAACTACCAGTGCAAAAGGATTTTTGGCAAAACACATGCGGAGCAGTTTTTGATCGAAGTTTTGAAATTTTGAGCGAAGGAAAATGATCCTGTAGGTGCAGATATTTCTGCGCCTTACACTGACCGACATTCAAACAGATGGTGGAGGAGTGTGTTTGTTAGCCAAGACGGAACCAGTTTTTCAGAGGTCATTGTTATAGCTGGGTTCAGCCCCCCTTGCTTCGTTAAGTCAGAAAACATGTCCCTCTTGGGAATGGCCAAATGTGTAGGGTCAGTGATTGTAGACTTGTTGAAATTGAAATGTTCCCTTCCACCGTGGGGTCAGCTGGGTGGTGTACTGTGTGTGGGCTCCAGGTGAGAGTCAATCAGACCTTGCCGTTGGACTGATGTTTAGCTGCCAGAGGAGTCTTTCACCTTCTCCTCTGTGAGGAGCGCAGCACTGGCACTGAGCCTTTGGGGAGAGCTGTAGGGATAGAGGATAGCAGGCAATTGCTAGCAGGAATTTGGGTGATCACTGTCATTCAAAATAGCATTGGAGGAAATGATTAGACAGGAGCTGATGTCCTCATTTCTGCTCCCGCCAGTGAAATTCCCTCATTTTCTGATTGTGAATGCTTTACGCTTCTTGCTTTGTCCAAAAGAAAAACATACTAATTAATCCCTGCACCTTTGGTTAAAGTGGAAAGAGCTCAGTTTGGATTAGGGGTAGTTTCATGAATTTTGATTCTAAAAACTGCATAATAAACTAAGATAAAGATGAATTTGACCGAGCATCATTACAATTACACATTTTCTACAAACAGTGCGATAATATTGTTACCATGAATTCTATTGGTCTCAATAAGGGTGTAGAATAAATCTGTTATTTTGTCTTTTTTTAGTGGTAAATCCTGCCAGTAAACACATTTTTTTCCCCTTAAAGCAGTAGAACATTTGTTGTCAATCACAACACTATATTTCAGTGAAATTTGACGGAAGAGACAACAGACTTCCAGGCAGAGTATGCAGGAGTAGGAATAATTTCCCCCGCTCTCTTATAGCCGTGCTTATCTATAGAGGTCGTTGGCAGGTGAAGGGGTATGCTCGGGTAAGTTTTTCCCGTAGGTTGTCAGTCTGTAGGGTGATGGCCATGCTAAGAATGAGTCATGACACACAGACTCTGGTCTTGCATTAGACCTGTCTCCCAAGATGGTCTTTATAAGCTGGGTTTTGGCCAGGGAAGAGTTCTTGTTGCGTGGCGAGCGCAGGGGTCATGAACTTCATTGTTGAGCAGTTTTGCTTTGACTGCATTCTTTGTTTCTCAGTTTTCACAGGAAATACAGCAAATGGACGACCCATCAGACAGTTTGAGTCTTTGAAAGTCCACCTCCATACTGTGGTACAGGCTGCCTTTAGTTTTTCTCTATGTTGGAACCATCTGGACCATTGCATGATCACAGCATGAGGCAATGTGCTGAACGCTGCTTCAGTTGAGTTAAAGTGTTCTCCTCAGTAAGAGTGGATGCGTTGATTTGATTTCTTCAGACATTTCTTCAGAATATGTGTTGCTCTTTTAAAAGTGTGCAGGTCAGCGTGTTTGTGCAGGATGGATTTTGCAGTGCACGGAGCTTATAGGAATTACAGCATGAGCCCTTAAGGCCGTGCAGAGCCCTAATAGCTCTGCGTAAAGGAAGTGTAGTGTCCTGCACTCATTCAACAAGTAGCACAGTAGGGGTCATCTTAAAATTATCCAAGTGGATTGTCCTTTGGTGTAGCTGCCATGAAGTATAGTAGCAGGCAGTTTTTTAAAATAATTATATTGTGCTTATTATTTAAAATACAATTAATGAACAAAGAACTCTCTGCAGTGATTCTGTCAGTAAAGCTCCACTGTGATGCCACAGATAATGAATGTTGACAGGGTATGTTTATAATAAACAAGGGGATTTTACTTTCTTAGCAATTCCTGATGATTTCAGTGTTAAGATGCCTGATCCAGTGCAAGAACCTGCCCCACGCTGTTATTCTAAAGCTCCTTTTCCCATTGGATAAAAAACCCTCTAACAACCACTAACATCTGTTCATAGGGAAAGGTTGTAATCGACATCTTATCCCAGGATAAATGACTCTGCAGTAGTCACTGGTATTTATTGGCTCCAGCTACAATCGACAGTGATGTATTTGACACACTTTGAAATTAATATATCATACAAAAAATCTTAAGAACTTAAAAATGTAAGCATGCTTTCCTGAAAGCCACCAGAATGAATTGTTAGAAAGAGTAATTTTACCACGCTTTTTATTGTAAAACTCACTTTCAACAATATATTAATATGAAACTAATCTAACCTGTCTTTATTAGTCTTAACGCTGTTCAGGAAAAGCCAAGAGGATGTGTACTCATCTACTTGTTTTCCACTGTTTATGCACTCATTTTGGTTGACAAAGAGTATAATTGTACAGTTAAGTCCTTACAAAAGGAGTGCTTGGAGTGGTTAAGAAGAACTGTTATATCAATGACACATTGAATACACTGGAAAAGCTAGCTTCTTGTAATTTTATGCTGAGTTATGTTTTGTGATTTGCCTGAATCAGCTCGTAGTCTTGTGGGTCTACCACACCATCTGGGATGGCAGATGATAACCAAGTTTTTTAGAGGATAAAATGCTGAGATGGAGGAAATGACATTCCTAGTTGTATTCAGCAGTATTAATTCATCCATTTTCCTGCTCAGGTAGTGGACTCTTGCGAGATTTGCAGTAGTCTATTGGTGAGAAATCTCAGCAAATCATACGTTCCCCTTCGCTACTGCCTTGCTTTGAGATGAGGGGAAAAAAACATGCTGTCAAGCTTTTGATAAAATATTTGTGAGATAGAAGCCCATGTGCACAGTGTCAGTAATATTCACCTGATAAGAGATGCTCACTGACTGATGCGTTTTTCACAAATAACATGAATTTTAATGTCAATGTAAACAAAGAAAAAGGAACACCAATTCACCGTGGCTGCCAGGCACGGTGCCATCTGGAAGACAGGCATGAGGCCAACTGGAAGACATTAATTCATGAGTGTCATCAACCATAACAATCATGTCACTATCAAAGCATGCCTATTCATTCTGGAAGTGGCTGTAATAGTAGGGGGACAGTTACAGCTAAACAAAATGTTATAACCTTAATTACGGTTTTCATTTTGAAATGGTCATTTTATGGGAAAAAACATCTTGCAATGTTAAAATCAGTACAAAACGAGACAGGGAAAAGATGTCACAAGTGATCATTTTTCAATGTTAAATTTCAGTTTTTTAGTAGCACCAGTATGCATCCCCTGATTATGTTTTTACACCTGCCAGCCTTTTTTTTATTCCTGTGTACACATGAACACACAAAATGCACACTCACCGTTCACGGCACATTGACTCGAGACTCCCCCTGCAAATGTAAAAAGGGACACATCGATAACTGGGCAATTAGTGCATCAATAACCTGCATTTCCAATTTTAATGTATTCAAAAGGAATTGTATTTCTCATTGGTTTTATGTATATTTGTTTTCTGCTGTCTCGCTTAGTACACATTTGCTTTGCTCCTCGCTGCAACATTGTTTCATGTGAGGAGATGCAGAATGTATTTGAGCTCACAATAACACCATCTGACCATGTGTATTTCTATCTTTCTCACAAGCACACAAACTAAGGCTGCACTGATCTCGCTTATCTTTCCCTAAGGGTCCCTCGGGGAACTGGCTGATATTAGATCCAGAACCGGTTCTCCTTTTTATTCAATTGAAATGATTCTATGTGTTAAACACATTTTTTGTATCTACGTGGTGATGTAGACGCCGAAAAACGTGCCCAAACATACACTTTAAACTGGTGGCCATTACTAAATTTACCTGGGAATTGGGCCTTGATTCTTAACCCAAACGTCTGCTCTCCTTTCAATTACCAATAGAACTCACACACAAGGAGACAAAATAATTGTATTCTAAAATCAACGTAGTATGAACAAACCCAGTATTTTCTAGCTGGAGGGAATACAGATCAAAGAAGACGCTAACATAATGGGTTGTAATTACAGAGTTTAAAGGTTCAAAATCAAACATAATGATACAATGTTCAAGCTAGCCGGTAGCGATAGAGGAAAGATGGAGAATTCTGCATTGTTTCAAAATGTAAGTGATAATTGCTTAATCTACACAAAAAAAAATATCTGTTCTCTATACCTCAACCACTCTGGGAATGCAAGCTCTCGTTGTTAGAGGCCTCTCGTGTAATGAAAACAATCAATCCGCTTTCATCAACGGACACTATATTGGCAAGTTTGTAAGGCTTCATGTGTGATTTTTATTTTTTTTACCATAGGTTCCATTTAAGCAACATGGCTCCCCGCTCAATGTTCAGGAGTGTAATACCAAAATAATGAGTCTCATAGGCAATTTGATTTTGTAGTACACTTTTATTTGATTACGCAGCTGAAACAATACCATCCACACCGGCTCTCGAGTTTGTTGTGTGTGTAAGCTCACAAGATACAATTTCTTGTTCCTGCTGTAATTTACACAGGAAATGTGTAAGGCTGAGACATTCATTGAACATATTGAAGCTCTGGGACAGAAAGGAAACCAAACTGGGAAATATTCATCAAGCCTCTTTTCCCTTTTTTGTTATAATCGTCTAATTATTATATTGTGCTTTGAGGCCTGTTGCAGATTTGTGTGCTACTTATTCCTATTAGTGCTCGGTTATAATGAAGAAAATACACTCAAGACACATTGTTTCTCTGCCGACCGCATGATCAGTTGATGTGACTTGATATAAGAGTTCAGCAAGTATTGCGCCAGGTATTTAATAGCTTAGTCCGAACCAAAAAAGACAACATTTTGACAGAAATACTTTTTGTTATTTTACAGGCAGATCTTCTGATGACCTAATGGAACTACATCTACAACTAGTGCTGTTCTGGGTCCTTGTGCTGCACTGTGGATCTGCTCAAGGCAGTATCCTGTACAGGGTCCAGGAGGAGCAGCCCCCCAACACTCTGATTGGTAGCCTGGCAGCAGACCAGGGTCTTCCAGACTCGGGCCATCTCTACAAGCTGGAGGTCGGGGCCCCCTACCTACGTGTTGATGGAAAGACCGGGGACATTTTCACCACCGAGATACCCATCGACAGAGAGACCCTGAGGGACTGTCGAACCCTGGTTAAGGGCAAACCCTGCTACCTTGAATTTGAAGTATCGGTGACAGACCTGATACAAAACCAGAGCCCACGACTGATTGAAGGACGCATTGAGGTACAGGACATCAATGACAACACTCCACAATTTCCCTCTTCTGTGCTCACCATTTCAGTCCCTGAAAACACAATCATGGGGGCGCTATTCTCCATACCTCTGGCTACTGACAGGGACTCAGACAGGAATGGGGTGGCGGATTATGCACTGACTGCAGGGCCAGATGCAGCAACCCTATTTGGTTTACAGGTGGCTGACGACAGGGGGGGGAAGCTCCCACAGCTTATTGTCCTGGGCAACCTAGATCGCGAGTTAAAGGATTCCTATGACCTCACCATCAAGGCAATGGATGGAGGAAATCCACAGCGCTACAGCAGTGCTCTGCTGAGAGTGGTAGTCACTGATGCCAATGACAACTCTCCCAAGTTTGAAAGGTCCACGTATGAGGCGGAAGTGTCCGAAAACAGTCCAGCGGGGCACTCTGTGTTGCAGGTAAGATTTGGCTACATATAAACTTGACTTCAAGAACTTAATTTATATCAATATGTAGTCTGGAGGAAAAGTGAAATTGCTAAGAAATTAGTTTCTGCTGCTTGATGTTCTACTTTGTGTTTTTGTTAGTTGCTGAACATACGATTCAGACTCAAAGAGAGAAACACTCAATAATACACAATGAAATACACAATTTATCAAGATGTTTTTGAAAAATAAGTCTTGTGCTTCATGTTTTCTGCATTGCTTATTCCTCAGATACAGAATTCTATTGACAATTCAAATAAAAGATGGATATTTTATTTTGCCATTGTGCTTTAAAATGCTTAAAACTAGCCTTAAAACTCTGAATGTTCAAAATGTAACCTCACATGAAGAATTCTTTAGAAACAAAAGGTCCAAACTTAGTTGTTGTCTACTACTACTAACAAGATATACAAATTATGTATATACAGGTAACCAAGCTGCATATTCTTTTTTGTGCTATCATACCTGCATTCAAATAATTACAGATGCACAATGACTGTAGTCAAAGAGTACTCTTAGTAGGAATTTCTCTGCTTACCACTGGTAACTGTCACGAAAGAGAAAACAATCCTTTTATCTTGCTCTTGGTTTTATGTGAATCTTTTCTCTGGCCTATTTCTGCAACAAAAGGACGAGTGGGGGGCATAACCATCAAAAGCTTAGAGGAAGGGCAATAATAAAACAGGCCTTAATAAAGCTGTTCACTTGCTGTGCTTTGAAGTGATCAGGCAACCATTGATTAATTTATTTATTCATTCATTGACCAATGATTAGTAGAGAAAATCCTACACTGACTTCCTTTAATTCTAACCACACAGCGCTGCACATAAATCATGCCTTTAACCACAGAATACCTTTCATTTCAGGTCAAAGCAAATGACTCTGACATGGGCCCTAATGGAGAAATTGAGTACACCCTTCACCAAGCAGTAGACCCAGTGCCACATCTTTTACGAATTGACCGTTCCACCGGCATCATCTACGTCAAAGGACCCCTGGACAGGGAAGAAATCAGCAGCTTGTCCTTTTATGTGGTGGCAAGGGATAAGGGTCCACAACCTAAAAGCTCAAAGACATTTGTAACAATTGAGGTTACTGACCAAAATGACAACGATCCAGTTGTGGAGATTCGTGGAATTGGTCTTGTGACACACAGCGAAGGAGTGGCCAACATTTCAGAAGACATGCCAGTTGGAACCGCTGTTGCTTTAGTGCAAGTGTCTGACAAGGATGAGGGAGAAAATGCTATGGTCACTTGTGTGGTCGCAGGGGATGTGCCGTTCCAGCTTCGCCCTGCCAGCGATTCCTCCAGTGATAGTAAGAGGAAGTATTTCCTACAGACAACCACTCCCCTCGACTACGAGAGGATTAGGGATTACCAAGTCTATATTGTGGCTGTTGATTCTGGAAATCCAGCCCTCTCTAGTACAAATTCTCTGAAGGTGCAGGTAACTGATGTGAACGACAACTCGCCAATATTCTCCCCAACATTGTTTGAGGTAGATTTTGCCGAAGAAAACCAACTAGGGGAGAAGGTTTTAGATGTTATAGCTTCAGATGCTGATAGTGGCACTAACGCTGAACTCATTTATAATATTGTGGCAGACTCATCTATCAAAGGTCTGTTTGAGATTGATCCAAATACAGGCGAAGTAAGAGCCCGAAGCCCCCTTGATCGTGAGCATAAAGAACGCTACGAGTTCCGGGTCACTGCAGCAGATAAAGGGTCACCTGTTCATAAAGGGACAGCAACTGTTGTAATAAAAGTCCTTGACCGCAACGACAATGACCCCAAGTTTATGCTGAGTGGCTACAGCTTTTCAGTTTTGGAGAACATGCCTCCTCTCAGTCCAGTTGGCATGGTGACAGTCCTGGATGTGGACAAAGGGGAGAACGCTCAAGTTCAACTGGCTGTAGAGCCTGATGGAGGAAAGTTTGTTGTTCAAAATGGAACAGGCACCATTCTTTCAAGCATCTCGTTTGACAGGGAGAAAGAAAGCAGCTATACTTTCCGTCTTAAAGCAGTGGATGGAGGAGACCCCCCTCGGTCTTCATATGTGGGCGTCACAATCAATGTACTGGATGAAAATGACAACAACCCTGTGGTCACCAAGCCCTCCAATTCCTCCTTCAGGCTCTTGTCACCACTAGCTTCCCCAGATAGCCACGTTGAGGTAGTGGAAGCCGAAGACCTTGATAGTGGGCCTAATGCTGAGCTGGTGTTCAGTATTTCTGGTGGAAACCCTTACCAGTTATTCCGCATTTCACCGTCCAGTGGGGAGATCACTCTAGCAAAAGAAATGACTCGAAAACATGGCGGCCTACATCGCCTAGTGGTGCGAGTGAGTGACAGGGGGAAGCCAGCACGTCATGCCACTGCGCTGGTCCACATCTATGTCAATGACACCATCTCAAATGTCAGCTTAGTGGAGGCTCTGGTAGGACACAGTCTTTACACTCCACTGGAGAGGGACATTGCTGGTGATCCTGACTACGGTTTTGCTGCACAGCGTAGTAACATTTTGTTTGGAAGCCTTGCCGGAGTGGCAGGTGTTGTCATGTTGATCCTGGTGGTGGTATTTATTCGACATCGCATCCAGAGAGAAACTAAGAGTGGGTATCAGGCAGGCAAGAAGGAAACTAAAGACTTATATGCGCCCAAACAAGCACCAAAAAATGCCAAAAGCAAACGAGGAAGGAAAGGAAAGCCCCAAAAGTCCCCTAAACCACTCGGGGAAGATGAAGAAGTCAGCCTTCAAAAAAGTCTCAAGTTTAACCTTGATGGAGTGAATGATAGCCCCAGGATACACCTACCCTTAACATATTCTCCAGGAAGCCCCGATATAGGCAGGCACTACCGCTCCAATTCTCCCTTACCCTCCATCCAGCTGCAGGCCCAATCCCCTTCGGCCTCACAGAAGCACCAGGCTGTCCAGGACCTTCCTGCCGCCAACACTTTTGTAGGAACGGGAGGAGATGACAACTCTACCGGCTCAGACCAGTACTCAGACTACAGCTACAAGACCAGCCAGCTGAAGTACAGCAACAAACAGGTACTAACATGACTCACAAAAACTGCTGTGTAGGTGTGTTAGTCTTATTGTTTAGGGTTTGAAGAAAGATAATTCACTTTAGGAAATCACAAACATTAATCATTTTGTGTGCAACAATTTGAAGACGTGATAGAATGAACAACTTGTAATACATATTGAATGCTACAGTAACATGCCAAGATCTACTTGAAAAAAAAGTAACATGATATCATACAACAAATGTGTTACTGTGCCTTCATTCTCATTCACAATTTATTTTCTGTACAATAGTACATACTGTGTGTCATGGCAGATTAAGGAACATATATATAATCCCATTAAAAAAATTATAGAACTTGTTAAAAAGTAATTAAAGATACTTCCCTGTGTAGTTGCCATTGAAATGTGGCTATGGTTACATGGACGACTATATTATTATTTAGAAAGGAATGTTATTATGATCCAGTTTTAGATATATTGACCAACTTGTTCTCTTATATTAAGTGCAGTGAAAGGCTGCCATAATATCTTTTACTGTTTTATCTCCAATGTAACGTCTCTGGAGGGTGAAATTTGATACAATGGAAAGAGAAAGTTGCTGCACACATTATCTTCAAGTTTGTGGTCAAATGTTGCACTTCTACTACAGAAAACTTTGATTGCCCTCCATATATATATTTTTTATGGGGTTTTCAGTGGAGTTGAGCAGGGATGGTCCATTTCTCAGTGACTTGCTTCAGCTCTTCTGCCTGACCTCTGGTGCTCTGATCTCAGCGGGTCACTTGCTACACTTATCTCCCTGCTCCTTATGCTCTTATCTCCTCTTATCTGGACAACATTTGGCAAGGCCCGAATTGCCATGGAAACAGAAATATTAATAGACTCAGAGGGGATTACGAGAGGAGAAATTGTGGAGTCTGGGGATAAAAAGCTATTGTGTCTCTAGGTTTCTGTGTCATCTGCAAGTGCGTGTATGTGCGTCTTGGACTAGACGAGTGTTGATTTGTATTAGCGTGTGTTTCTCAAAGCAGACTACAAGCATACCATGGTCTTTAAATAATATATCTTGTGATTCCATCAGTTTTTTTCAGATATCTATACACTATTGACATTGAGCTCCCTTTTTCCAGTAATCACTATACTGAACTTCCATTCTACTTAAGAAAGGAATGGTCCAGTAGGTAAAAAAGGAGGTAGTTTAAAACAACTTCAAAGAAAACCCAAAGACTGCCTACTACAAAGGCATTCCTTCTCAAACAAACATTGTGCATCCACAATCAGTAACCTAATGTGACTGATAGTTCTTGCCACCTCTGAGTGAAAACTGAATTATTTGAGAATCTCACAATAATGACAAGCTCTCACAATATTCTTGTTGCTACAGGGGCACATTTTATTGAACACAATATTTGACAGTGATGTAAACAATTCATTTTCATCCAAGACAAGTTGACATCGGCTTTCAAGATGCTTCCATATATCAAATCACAGTGTCATGCATACAAAACTGTTTGACATTCTCCTGGGGCTTTGCAGATAATGTTTGACACATAGAAAAAAATTAGCAAAAATAGAAGTGGAAAATATGCTACCGAGTTCTGAACATGTGTAGGTGACACATTTTTTTGTGGAGATATCTTCAGATCCAGTATCACAGTTGGCTGGTTGGTGGTTTCAGCAGATGCTTGCTGACAGCTTAGGTGATCACAAGCCTTTGTGGGTGGAGTCAGTTTAGAGAACAGTCACCACTGTCTCCTTGATGGACAACATAAGGGACCAAAATGACTGCAAGCCACAGGGTGTGTCTGGGTATTTGTGTGTAGTGCCAATCTCTGTGTTTGTGTGTAGATTCACTTCTTGCTAAAAGACTGTTAATTGTAACTGTGGCACAGATGTACGCTCACAGCACTTGACAGTGTTTGTGGTTTCTCAATATGATAACATTAATGCGTAAGTGATTGACAGGCTGTGTAAAAACATGGACAGATGTTGAAGCTCATGTGACATACCTCAGCAGATGCTGTATCATGTATGGCATCCCCTCTCACATCAGGAAGAACAGATTGACCAAAATATATAATTAAAGTAACTGCCAAGTGATGTGACAGATGTAGAGTGGTGCCCTTGCTTTAATTAACTCTGCTACACTCGACAATGGCTTTTCATTGGGATTTTGGTCAGGTGTCTGGGTTTCTACTAAACCGCTTCATGTCTAAATGTATCTGCCAGAATGTTTACAGATTATGTGCACATGGAATATAAATAGTGTTTCTTGTCAAACTTTTTATACTTCATACAGTTTAGCTTTGTACCTATCTGCAGCCTTGGCTTTACTCCAACTCCCTAAATAGCAATCCATGAATTGGTGGAAAAAAGTTTAAGTTTAAGACATTTACACGTTGTACATGTTCAAAGATGGGGATGTTTTGCACAAGGATTTATTTGTATGGATGTAGGTTAAACTGACAATAGGTTCTGGGTTAGGGTTGGACATGATTTTATTAGGGCTTAGGTTAAGTTTACGGATAGTGCATACATCAACACACTTTACATAGAGGACCCTCTTTGCAGGGTTGTAGTATTTAAGATCTGCCTTGTTCTCGAGAACCACTTTTTGCTGGATATCCCTAAATTGCCTTTGCATTGATTTATGCGTTAACACCATTACTTTGATTGGATGAAAAACTTTGCTTCAAACCAATTACTTGACTCATTTATCATTTTAAAATTTGGTTACTGTTATTGGCTGTCAGCCCTCCCGTCCCTCCCTTGACACACACCACAATACAGAAAAAAAGCTTTGTTTTGAGTGGGTTGAAAAACATAGAAAAGGAGTGTTGAAGAAATATGGTTGAGTATATTTCAGCTTCTTAGGGTTTGTTAGTATTTGATTGCTTGTAGAAAGCAAAAGCAAATTCCCACACATAACACCTGCACCAACACTTTTGCAACCCTTTAGATTCTTTTTTCTTATAAGTACAAATTATTTACTTGACAATTTGCAACTTACACTCTTAAATGGACTCATATGCAACATTTATATTTGTTTTGGGGGCTTTTTCCGAGAATTCTTCTGAGGACATTTTCTTATAAGAGGAACATCCACACCTCTAAATGGTAGCCTTGATAACAGAATGGCTGAACAGCAAACTATATGAATATTGTATGATGTATGTCATGAAGAGGGGAACAGGTGCACCAAAATGCAGGAGGCTGCAGGCAACTTGAATTGAAGAAATAACTTTGAATTAATGGTTTGGTGAAGGTGCAGCAAAACGGCACAGAACATAACCAAGGCTCAAACAGAGACTGAACCAAACCAGGACTTAAATACAAACTGATCTGATGAGGGGATGAAGTGCAGGTGTTCCGATGGGTGGAGAAGCTCAGGTGAGGGGAATGAGGCAATTAGACAGGAGAGCAGACAGCAAGCTGATTGGCTGGGAAGAACTCTTGGAGCAGGGAAAGGCTAACGAGGCTGATGCAGATCAGGTGTTTGGATGGGAAAAGGAGGGAAAACACAGAAGTAGAAAAAGAAAGTCTTAAAGAAAGGAACTTTGGATATAAAGCCAAAATGTGACACTGTAAACTCAATAATGGCTTGTTAGATTAGTCCTATTTATATCCCAGCATTATTATTATAAGTCTGTTTCAGCTATATTTGTTTTCTTTCTTACAGTATAGAGCTCCTGCGGTCACGTGACTTTTGGTTGGGAGCCACCATTTTGGCAGTCAACATGACCACCGGTGCCAGTGTTTTCTTACCGAGCGAGTATACTTTATAACCATATCACGGCAGTTAACTATTTGAAATAAAATAATCTGAATAACACACCGATCACAAGTAGACCCAACATGTAATCAGACAGGAGTTTGATCTACCCACCTTTGACGGATGGCTTCTGCAGATATCTTTGCCTGCTCTACTTTGTGCAGTTTAGCCTTCTGCCTTCTGTTAAAAACCTCCAGTCTCGTTTTATGTCTCCTCTTCTCTGGAGATGGAAGGTAATCGAAAATTGAGGGGATAAAATCCGGACTCAACGGATTATCACTCTTTCTCCCTACAAAATAAGAAGGAATATTTCAACACGGGTTTGTTTACCACTAGCTTGCTACAAGCTAACTTGCTAACTGGCTAGGCTGCGCCAGAGCCACACTTGTTGAGTTAAAAAGGGACATCACAGTGTCCGTTAGCTATAATAACTGGGTGCTACTTCTTAAATTAAACTAATTAAATTTAATTAAACTGACCAGAAACTTTTTGTAGCATTGTACTGTATTCCTTCACCCACCTGATATGAAGTGATCACTGCATAAGCGAAAGCCAACGGCCGGGGGGTCCCATCTTTCAGTCTTTTTCTGAAGGCTCCTGGCTCTTTTAATCGCTCCAATCCACTTCTCCCTCCTCTCCGCGTCTTTAGGAATGCGATAATACGATACACCTTTCTTTTTCCCACGCCTATTTGTGCAACCTGGTGCACAGCAGTTATCCACCATCCTTGACAGTCTGCCAGTGCCTGTCAATTTACTGCCGCGATGACTGCCAAAATGGCTGCCCCTGTCGTATCTCGTCACGTGACCAGCATATATGACATCATCTGCAGGAGCTCTATAGGCTAATACTGCTATCAATTCAGACACATTTTGATCTCTCCCACCCCTGAGATTTTTCAGCCCTATAAATGATTTAGATTAACCCAGTTTCACAAATAATTATTGAAATGCAGTTTCCTGCGTATAGTGTATTACAACAGCATCTAAACATAGTTTGGCATGAACATAAACATTGCCTTACAAGATATTCCAAATACATCTATTTCTTTCTAAATTGCTTGTTCTAAAAACAATCCAGTAAAATGCCTAGAATAGACACGTGCATCCAAAACCAGCAACCACAACTGTAACCAATGGTTTTCATGTACTGTTTGTGTCTAAATCTAATGAAATTCAAAACAATGGATAGAGATTTCTCTGGTGCAGATGGAGTACCATTTCCTCATGAGCAGATTGAGTAAGACGGCCTGTGTAAGGCTCATCGAAAGACTCCACTCACCACCACTAGCAATACAAAATGTTTTAAATTCAAAATATGAAAGGAGTAGATTTTACCACAAGTGGATAAAGCCCACCAACACCTAGAAAATAAATACCTAAGCCAGTTTCTCTATAAGAAAAACAATTTCTTCTTGGCAAGAAAAAACAACATAACAAGTGCAAATGTACAAACAAACCCAAACTGTTTTTATATGAGGTTTGAACACACAGGATGAGCTCTCTGCATAAATGCTGTAGCCTCCCTGTGCAGGAACAAGGCTTCTTACAATTGCTTTCATTCCGCTTGCACCTGTTTGGGTAATATTACAATTAAAGTGGGGACATTGGGAAATTTTCCTCAGGGTCTTGGCAAGGTAAACCACTCTCAGGTGTATGTCACAATTTTGTTATATAGCTTGTTAGGCATTTACATACAGGAAAGTAGGGATATTTCAAAGGAATATTCTTTAATATGGGAATATACTTACAGTGGTATGCAAAAGTTTGGGCACCCCTTAGGAAAACCACTGCATCAGTTTGTCACTTGCTGAGCTTTTGAAGCAGCAACTTCATTTTAACATATGTTATACCTTATGGTAACAGAAACATCTCAGTAGTGAAATAACTTTTATTGGTCAAACAGAAACATGTTTATGTGCATTCAAACAAAAATAGGCATGTGCATAAATTTGGGCACCCCTAAGAAATAATTCCATTAATATTTAGTATTGCCTCCTTTTGCTGCAATAACGGCCTGTAGACGCCTCCTGTAGCCACAGACAAGTCCCTTAAGCCTGGCAGGTGGTATTTTGGCCCATTCTTCCACACAAAACGTCTCCAGTTCAGTCAGGTTTCTTGGCCTCCGTGCATGGACAGCCTTCTTCAAATAAATCCATACATTTTCAATGATGTTAAGGTCTGGGGACTGGGATGGCCATTCCAGAACATTGTACCTGTGCTTCTGCATGAATTCCTTGGTGGATTTTGATCGGTGCTTAGGATCATTGTCCTGCTGAAAAATCCAACCCCGGCGTAGCTTCAACTTTGTGACTGACTCTAGAACATTCTTGTCAAGAATCTCCTGGTACTGTAAGGAATTCATGTGGCCCTCAACTTTAACAAGTTTTCCAGTACCTGTGCTAGCCACACAGCCCCATAACATGATAGATCCTCCACCAAATTTTACAGTGGGCAACAAGTTCTTTTCATTGAATGCAGTGTGTTTTTTTCGCCATGCATACCTGTTCATGTTATGACCAAATAACTCAATCTTGGTCTCATCTGACCACAGTATTTTGTTCCAAAATGCTTCTGGCTTGTCCAGATGTGCTTTTGCATACCTCATGCGACTCTTCTTGTGATTAACACTCAGGAAAGGCTTTTTGCACATCACCCTTCCAATGAGCTCTTCCTGGTGCAAAGTACGCTGGATTGTGGAACGGTGAACAACTACACCATCAGCAGCCAGATGTTGTTGTAGTTCTCTGGAGGTGGTCTGTGGCTTCTCTGTGACCATTTTCACCATCCTTCGCCTGTGCCTTTCCCCTATTTTTGTCGGCCTTCCACATCTTTCCTTCACACGGACTGTTCCTGTGGCCTTCCATTTCACAACTACGTTTCTGACTGTGGAGACAGACAGTTTAAACCTGTCAGATAATTTTTTGTACCCTTCTCCTAATTTATAATGTTGGATTATCTTAGCTTTCAGGTCAGTGGAGAGTTGTTTTGAGGTCCCCATCTTGCCACTCCCTAAGAAAGAACCTAGGCCAGGCACAGCCAGCTATTACCTATGTTAAATAGCCTTTTTCATGATTGGTTCCACCTGTCTTTGTAATTGAAGGTCTAATGAGCTAATCAAAGCAATTTTGTGCAGCAACCTGTCAGCTATAAATCCGTACAGGTGTTGAAATGAATGCTATTTATAAGGGTGCCCAAACTTTTGCACATCCCATTTTTTGCATTTTATTTTATTATAATAAAACTATGTAATGCTACCCTAAGAATTTTGGTCTGGAAAACACTAAAACGTCTACATCTTTGTAGGAAAACAAATGTTGTTGCTGTGATCTTCTATTATAAAGGAAAAGCAAATTGTCATGAAATCTCAGAGGGGTGCCCAAACTTTTGCATACCACTGTATAAATGCATAATGCACAGCATGGCTTGTGTAGTTTAACAATTCCAGTAGACACTGCAGGTAATGGTTGTTTAAATTTAGATTTAACTCCATACACAATATAATATTTAAATATGAACAGTATCGGCACACAAACATTTGCTGTTTTAGAAATTGTTTAGATATTGTTTTTTAAAAATAAGTCAAATTAACCAACAAAGTTTCCAGCATGCTGATTCAAAAGTCTATCTAGAAATAACATGATAAGCTTCACATTTCTATAACAGGAAAGCTGAAGGTTTTGGCACTCTCTGCAGTTTTCAGTAGCCCCATTTCACCACCTTTGAATGTGTGACATTGCATGATGGTTGCTGGAGAAACCAGTGCCTCACATCGTCCATTAGAGCTGATAATTAGCCCTTTTGGGTGCAAGAGCTGGCACCTTTTTTTTCACACTTTAGTTAATGAGAATCCTGCTATTGAAAAAAACACAATGCAAGTGGTATGATATCCTGATGTTCTGTGTAAACTGGCAATCATGACTTCCTGAAAACCTGTGAATGCACCCTTTATACACACTGTAAAAAGGCGTTATTTATCAAAAATAGATGAGTGTTGTCCCCCTGAGGGCTACTCGTTCATCTTCCTTCCTGTGTGCATGTAACCTAAAGCCATTCGTTAAGCAGGAAAGAGGGAAGAGTGAGTCACTGCAAGTCTTAATTAACCTGCTTCTTTGTTAAGCAGGGCCCACACTTTGTGAACTTTAGGCATCCCTTTGAGCTGGGATTAGCCCAATTTAGCCCAATGCTGCTGTTTGAACTCAGCAGAGGTGCATTACAGACGAGGCCGGAGGCAAAATTAATTGTTCTCCAAGACTGTGACACATTATTCTCTCTTGCCTGCACTCAAGACCAGTGAAACCTTGAAATCTTTGAAAATATGTCATCTGCATTTCGGTGAATAGTTGGCCAAACAAGGAGTGCAGCTGACTTATTTCCCCCATGTTTTCCTATCTCGGTTTCCAATCTGCCTTCCAGTATTTCTCAAACAGGCACGACACACAAATATATACAGACAAACACACACACACACACAGCTCTTTGTGCAACACATATTTGCCCTAGCTTATTACACAGAAAAATAAAGCTAGAAGGAAAATGAGGTGAAAAGCATTGAAATGCTGGAATAATTTACCCTGTCTGCACTGTACATTTTCTCTGCTGTTTTTATAGCATACAAGCGTGATTCAATGCATTGTGTTGTATGTTGCTGCAGTCTGGCACTATTGTAGCCATTATATATCTCAAAAACACCCTTTCCAAAGGTTTGCCCATTGTATGTTGTTGTTGTTGTGTTCCAAGGACTATTGAGCTTAATTCATAAACGAGTACATAATATGCAACACATTTGCATTATTACAACATGTTACCTGTAATAAATCCATTGTTTGTAATATAATCTCACATACTAGAAAACAGTGGAAATATTTGTAGGTTTTTCTATTCCTTTTCTTTTTTTCCCCTTTTGCAACAACATAAGACAGTATAACATAAGCCCCAGGCTTAGCCAACAGAACAAAACTATATATATATATATATATATATATATAAAAAAAGGAGACTAAACTCACATAAATCAGAAACAATGATGAGAAAAACTAACCAACCAGTAAACAACATACCATCAGCTGATTAATCTGCACCCACTGGTTGCTTTCATGATGCAGTACAGTCTTTTTCAGATGTTTTTTTCAGCTGCATTTAAACAAATTTGTATTTATATGAAAAGTAGAAATGTATTTACTCTAATTGTTTAATGAAGCAAGTGTTTATTATAGGTTACATGAGCAAAGTAACATAACCATTATTTATTTTAATACACAAACCTTAAAAAGCTTGTTGAAGAAAACTTTTATTTAGCTTCTGATAAGGGAGTATTTTGACCTGGAACCAACACTGTAAGACTGATTTAAGAGCAGGAAATAGTAATGAATGTATGGTACTTTGATTCCTACATGATGTAGCCAAGGCATTGCTGGATCAAACAGAGTCGTAAAGATGACAAGAGCAGATTCTCCGGAAGAAGGTTTCACAGGCTTTGGTATGTCATAATTGGGAATCTTGCACTATTTGCAATTAATGCAAAGGCAGAAAATAATAACTGGACTTTTTTATCAATGTGCTTCATAAATCCACCACCGTAACTGACACATAACGTTGGATTCAAAAGTTGAAGCCAATGTACAGCAGAGTTGTTAAAGGGCAATTTACTAGCCTGCAAAAACATTGGCGAGTAAGACAGGATATCAACAACTGGATGTCAGGCAATCGGGCAACAAGAGAAATGTCTGGACTGAGAGGTACGGAACCAGTCAGTGAGTAAAAATCCCATATAGGCTTTGACAAGAGAGAGTCGCTGATAGGTTTTGTCTGAAGATCTAAGAAAGGATGAAGGCCTGGCAGCACAAGGACTTTGGGTACATGTCTGGGTACGTGCTGAACTGAGATTTTATTCATCCTTTAAAAATAAGATATTAGCAATATGATTGTTTGTGAATATGAGATAATTGGTGTTGAGTTGCCTGTGAAGGACTTTGCTACAGATCACAAAAGAGGCAGCTACAAGTTTGAACATAACGTACATTTGACTGAACAAGACCTTGGTGCTTTTATTGGCAGTACAACAATAAGCAGAGGGTCATCCACTAAAAAGGTAATCAAGAACGGCCCTGAATTGAACTGTTGCATCACATTGTTGTGTGTACACTTCTGGTTTGTTAGTGTTTCAGCTGCTACCTTCCACTCTTTCCGAAAATTCCAGAGATTGTTCGTTATTTTCAATTGAAGCATCGTCTTTAAACACAGGGTGCCTCTAATTTCCTTGTTTAGGATGGCTGAACACGATGACCAAACTGGAAACCTTCCCTTGGGATAAATCAATTTATAGCATGATAAAATATTCCTTACACATACGTACATTATGTGGGCTAATATGAACACGAAAACATTACCTACAACTGAAATAAAGTAACAGATTTTGATGTTGCTCTTCGGGGCAAGTATATACTTTTGGGGCATTTATGAGAAAAATATGACAAGTTAATATTCAGAAAAAGGCTACATGCAAGCAAAGCTTTCAACAATTATTTACTTGAAAAATATCCTATAACCATGCAGCACTGTTTTATTTACGTGCCAGCTTAAACTCTTTTTGTGGATAGATGGCTTTTAATCGTAGTTGGTTCTGCAGGCCACATTAAGATGGAAGGACTTTGGCTGACATGTACCTAGTTGGCTCAATAACAATTTGAATTCACCTGAGCAGACATCAATCAAGTGGAGTTTAAGTAATGTTTTTAGTTACAAAATCAATGATAAGAGAAAGTGCCTTTACTAAATCTTTTTGGCAGTGGTCTGTAGATTACGCTTTTGGTTAGTTGCACAGTCTCCAAAATATCCTTTTATCTCCTATTGCTCATTAGTTAGTTTGTAGAGATTAGTTTGTAGTAATCCACAACCCCTTACATTTGGATTCTCCAACAAATTTGTGTTGTTGATATTCACAGGGTTTGTCGCTGACCTGCCTGTTGCAACTGCTGCCATAACTCCAGCAGCCAAGCTTGGAAAATTGCATTAGAGGGGCAGGGAGCATTATGGACATTCAGCTCATTGACAAAAAAAGCTACTTAACATAACAACACCAGAAGCAACACTGAGCAAATGACATCCAAAATCTACATGTATTCTTTTTTCACATAAACATACAAATACCTCTGGAAAATAAACTGTCCCCTAAATTTAATGTGGAAACACAGTATTTTGGCAAAGACTTGGAGCCCTATTTAAACGATCTACAGTGCATGGTCCAAAGTGCATTGCTGAAGTGTATTCAGGGCATGTGCGACTTGACTTTTGCTAATCAAATTGTGCATAATCTGGGCGCAAAGGAAAGAACAAGGGGTAAAAAGGTTGTCTTTAGTCTCTTAATCAATCATAACAGTGTTTTGAAATTAAGATAGATTAAACTTAAAAAACAATGTCATTTCCCAGTCCTGTTAAAAACAAATAGAACATTTGGCAAATTAAGAAGCTTGCAGTTCTTCACACGGTCAGACCAGGGACTCTCTATATGCCATCTCCTGATCCTCAATAAGTTGTTTAACTGAGGGAGATGAGCAATGTTGAGCATCCCTGTGTCTGTATAACAAGTAGATTTTTACACCCATCTTCAAATAGCAGGAACATACTGTTCAATTCTGCCAACGCTGCTGCTTCATGATAGCAATGTGCCAACAATCGGCTGCCAAAACTTTGTTTTTGAGACCAACAAGCCTATGGGTGCAGAGATGAGTACAAGTACTTAAAAAATGTACACATGAAAATGACTGCTTTGGTCTGAAAATGCATAATGGGAGCCCCCAAGTATACAATATCAAATGATGTCCTCCTTTGGTTCTGCGTAATATACAAACAAGTCAACAGACATCAAAGGTCCAATGTCTAAGCCTATAAATAAAAATAATACTGCCACAATAAACGGAACTGCCTGGAATGTTACTTTCATTCTAAGACTCTAGTAGTTCCACTGCATAAGTCTAGTGGGCTAGAGTCTCAAATCCTCAAACTCCACCCCTTCATATCTTCTTTGGTGTTGCTGTTCATTGCTATTAAAAACTGCGGTAGGCAGGTGGAGATTGGGGCCAAAAATATTCACATAACATCCCCAGACATCCTTTGAAGTATCTTGCCAGGGTAGAGAGGGTGCGTGTTACCTTGAGTTACAGTAGACGGAGACGGATGTCAGCTGTGCGATCTGGCTCTGCACGTTATAAAGGATGGCACGGCTCAATAATCAAGGCTTATGCGGAAACGCTGGGTGCACAGGCCGCCTGCTATACTCAGCATATTTACAATTTCTTGGCACCTTCCGAGTACCCCTCTGATGCTGTTTTGATTCATGTTCACTTAAGACTGGAGCGCCTAAATATAAAGATACATCGTAATTATTCAGAGGCCAATCAGCTGTCTACACTTGGCAGGGGAAACATTTTCTTTAAGTTCTTGTGACTAAACAATTCAAAGTTTATTTAAGGCGTGTGATACTCATTGGCATGCAGATTTCTGGTTTTAACCCAGCAAACTAATTGCAGAGCAAGACTATTGAAGGGTTTCAGATAACTATATTAAAAATAACTTTAAGTCACAGTCCATGGATCATGAAGTTAGAAACGCCTCGGTTTACATATTCAAGACCTGATGTGTACATCCAGCAGAAGGCTATTTGTCATAATGCTTAAAATTGGAAGTGACAAATAACTTATTGAATTTACAGTCGGAATAATATCTTACGTTTAGATTTACAACATTCACAGCCCTATAAAATATTGCATGTAGACTCGATATGGTTGTGTCAATCTTAACGAGTCATTTAAATATATAGTACCTTAAAGGGGCCATATTATGCTTTTAGGGGTTTGGCCTTTCCTGTAGGTTTTTGTTCATGTAGATAGAAAGGCTAAAATCCTAAAGTTCCCTCCTGAGGGAGTTTCCCCCCCCCCCACACAATCCACCCTGCATGAAACATCTCAATATGGACTCCTTTGTTTACATAATGACATCATAGGCAGTATGAGAACAATAAAGCATGTTTTGAACATTAAAGCATTTGATGTCACAGTGGAAGCGCGACAGCCCTAAAACTGAGTATAATACGGCCCTTTAAACCATGTTACCAATAAAGTCCAGGTAACATTGTACCAGTGTAGTAAACTATTTCCTGCAGTTATTGAAACAAACTATTACTATTTATTGTAAGTTCCTGTTATATTTCTATCATCGTGATCTGATATCCCATAAAGGCATAAATTATAACAGCCATTTTATTGGTAGAACTCGGATATAGTAGGAGACACTACTTGCAAACACAGCAGATAATATAAGAGATTTCCAACCACTCTGGGTAACAGAGGAAGTATTGATCCAAAATGCTCCCTATAAAATAAAACCTCTAACTAGACGGGATGATCAACATGGTGAGGGCAAGAGAGACAGCAGAGAGGCAAATGACTTCAATTAACTGCCTTGCCCTAATGAGAGAACCATCCTTTGAACTCGGACGTGAAGATTGATTCCAGTTGCACCTCACTCTTGAATGATTAGAATTGGCCCTCAGAGATTGCTCGGCCCAGCTTCAGTGTGGCAGGACTGACAGGCGTAGATAACAGGCTAAGACCATGCAGAGGGGGGAGTGTTATACCCTTCAGTATATGGAGCACAATTAACATACACGTCTGGTGCTATCTGGAAAGTTTTTACACTCTGAGACCTGCAAAAAGCTGTGGCAAGATGTTTTTTTCCGGCTTAAAAAAAAGAAAAACCTGGAGAATTTGTCAATGAAGTGTGACACCACCGGGCTTATGCTGTTAATTTCAGTGCTCTAGAAAAGAGACAGTATGTATAGTATACAACTTGTTACTTTTGGTCCACTTGTTGTATCTAACAGATTTGGTTTGCACTGTGGTGTGAAATTGCAAGTTGATTAACGTTTCAACAGAAGGGTGAAGAGTGTCTCCAGGACTCAAATGCAAAAACAAATACAAATTCTTCAGTCATGCAGTTTAGCTTTGATTCTGTGTAACTGCAATCATAAGCTAGAACTTTCATGTTCAGTATTTTTGGACAGGTAGCTAGAAATCGGCCAGTTTTTACCTCTGGCTTTTACAATAATCAACATTTAAAATAAATAAGTCAGCCTTATTTAAAGCATTTCCACAACCTGTACCTACAGTGCAATTGTGATTGATATTGTTCTGACAAACTTTGTAGATCTTCCAAATACTGGAGGTGCTGATTCAGAATTTGTTCAACATTTACATTTACAATTAAAGTTTACCTGAGACTAGACTGTCTTTGAACAGTTGTTAATTCATGGTAACTCTTGATTTATCTGTTGAAGTGTCACAAAAAGTAATATTTTCATTCAAAACAATAGCCATCACCGTGGTTACAGAGTAATGTACTATTTGCTTTAAATTATGACCTCACACGCATTCAACATTTGTGGTTGCCAATAAAAAATAATGACGGGAGATAAAAGGTAAGAGTCAAAGCTTGACATGTCCTAAACCAGGGCCAAAGTCTCCAACACACAAACAATTCTGAATATTAGTTAATAGAACATTTTAACCATAACCCAAGACCCTTAATCGTGATGTTTTATCGTGCCAGATTTAATCTAGTGATTATGCATCAAACATTTTTAATAATGTAACAATCTATTGATTGGTGAAGAACCCAAAACAACATTTTTCCTGATGAATGGACTGCACCTGAACTTTCTCGCCAGCTATGAGCCCTCGTGATATCATCAAAATGCCCGGCATTGCTGACTTGCTCTTTGATGTAGAGGGAGAATAATTAAAGGGATGCTAGTGATCTATATAGGTATTAAAAAGTGATGGTTTTCCCTATCAATCATGCCAGATGAAATGTCTGAGGAAAAGCCTGTGGTTCACAATGATCTGTTCTCAATATTCCTCGGGCGCATATGCATTCTGCGAGTGGCACATGGACAGATTCCGTCTTTTGTGTAAAAAATAAAATAAAACGAGTAACTCCTTTAGGTAAAGCTGTGTGGAGGCTCAGCTCCCTGATGGCATTGCCTTTAGCTGAGATATTATATCACCACACACCCCATCCTCCTTACCTTCTGCCAGGCAGATTAGTGCTTTTATCAATAAGCAGCTTAGCACCAAAGTGTCCCTCAATAATATGCCATGCTATTTTTTCTCCTGCTGCCTTAACTCCAGGGCTTCTCTTCCCCTGTCTTTTGCTCCTGCACACTGTTTTCACCCCCCAAAAATTCTCTACTTTCTTTAAGTCTGGGTATTACCCTCTGACTTAGAAAGACAGTGATACATAATGTATTCTTCTCTTCAGGTCACATTAGGAACCTAGACAGGGCCCAGGAGGACCAGAGTGCAGCATCCCCATCAGACATACTACCCCATTAGAAGCCTGCAGTGCCCCATAAAAGCCATTAAGGTCCATTAGGGAAGTGCTCTGGCCCTCAGACACCTTTAAGGCTGGTTGGCCACAAAGGTGCACAGTTACAGATGGTGTAAAACTTATTTGATTTGTCATTCAGGGCCATGTGTCAACATAATGCACCACAAAAAGCATTGGTGTGGGTGTCAAGCATGTTTGCTACGTGGTTGCGAAATAAATGTAATTGTAAAAGTCATATGTCAGTGTCAATTATCTACAAATTCCAACACGGTCTCATAACAGAACAACGGCATAAATGGATTGCCAGTGAGGGCCAAGAAAGAAATATAAATAATCCTTCTAATTAGCATTATAAAAGTATGCACACAGTTTATACATGCAAACGTTATTCGTGTGGCCGTTCTACTTAGAGTTGGAAAACAGCACCAATTGGGTAGGTTTAGGTAGCAAACTTACTTGGTTAGGTTAAGGAAATGACAATATAGGTCACAATATAACACTTGTGAGGTATAGTCTCGTTTCATGCTCGCATAGTAATGAAAAACCATCCCATATTGCAACATGAGCACAATAGACATGGCTTGACATAACATTATTGAGCTTTTCAATAAGTCCTTTGCCCCTTTCCTCATTACTACAACAGCTAAAGGACACTGTTGAGGAACAGAACAAATATGGGTTGTAATAAGCTGGTTTTAAAAGACACAGCATTTTTGACTGGTAACATTTTGACTGTTTTTTGTAAAATATTTGAAGTTAGTAAACCAGCTCACAATGCAACAGGACTACTGAAAACATAAATTGACATAAGCGTTATTGAGCTCAAACAGATTCCAGCTGATATCTCAGTCTTTTGTGGCTGCCTGAACAGGCTCTTCAGCAAATGGCAGCTCTTTCACCCTCCTTCGATTGGAACAATTGCGTACAGCTGAGAGGTCTCAGCGTTCTGCCTCTCATGTGATCAGAGCACTGCCTATTACGTTTGATGAGCCTGACCCAAATCTTCCAGTGGCAGACACATTTCTCACAGCGAAAGGTTTAGAAATTCTAAATCCTAGATCAAGTCAGAGGTGAATCCTTGACTTTGCCATAATTGTGGATAATTTCTGTTCGGCTGTAAATACCATTTTGTGGGACATTTTCCTGATGTTTAAAACTGGGTTGACACATTTTTTAGTGGATGACATGTTTACGAAAGTAACACAATGTGTCAAGCAACACGCCCCCGTCAAAGCAAAAGTTTGCCACACATCATTTTGGGAGCACTGCCTAATGAATGGTTTTTAATTAGCTGTTGGGAGGCATTTCTCTTTGTGACAAACTGTTGTTCATTTATTTGTTCATTTATGTGTTCCATGCTCTTTATTTTGACAAGTTAACAGCAGCAAGTGGGGATATCAAATATTCCTTTTTAAATATCACTCGTAGTACATTTTGTTGTTGTATTGCTTTAACTAATCTCTACTTAATTATAAGCATTCTTTTGAGTTTTATTTATGTACTTTACATACAATATACAAGACTCTATAGCAGTGTTTTGGCCAATTGGCACTTTTACTGCTTTAGTTTTGCATTTTATGACAGTGCCTCGGAAAAAAAACGACATATTTGTTTTGTGGGATTATCCTCTATATGCTGGGGCCAAGATAGTCCACCACAAACAATATATATATATATATATATATATATATTCCTATATTTATTTCCACAAACATTCTCTTAATAAAACTAGGATACAGTTTTTAAGACATTGCCTGAAGTGTGACACGTAAGGTTCACATTCCAAGTGGCTATGCTCTCGATATTTTGCATTCTTTATCTTTTTTATCCTATTCATACCGATAATGTATCTTAAGTTTCATTTGCAGACGCATATTATCGCCCTTGAAGCTTTTCAAACCATGAATATTACTGCTCTGATATTATTTGCTCTGAACCCCCAGTGTGTTTACCCTGACAATTAAAGTAAGAGTTATTATAAAGAGGAATGGCTCAGAGAAAAGTGTGATGACAGCTTTTACTTTTTACCAACATCTAATTCAAAAAGCAGAGTAATTATTGTTATGAATAAGACTTTGAAATGTATTGTAAGTTAGTGAAAGCCCACTGAATGGTACTAACACCATTAACATTTCTGATTAGAAGCCCCACTGCCTTTTAATGGCGGAAAGAAAAGACAGAGTAAGAATAGAATATAGTCGAAAAAGAAATACTCTTATTAAATTTGATGTGTTAAACGTTTTGAATGTGATTCAAAAGATTGCAACATTTTTGACATTATTAGTTGAACATTATTAGTTGAACAGTCAAGATGTTCATTCACATTTCTAATTTCGCATTTAGGGGACAATGTTTGGTCATATTAAGCAATAACTCTCATTTTGGTTACAGATAAAACCTTAAGTAGTTAGAACTGCCAGAGAAGCTTCTGTGCAGATTCTCACAGACTACAGCTTCCACCTGTAAATAGATAAGTGTGACTTCCATGTGTTTTTAACAGGAAGTTCTTTAAAGTGTTACCGTAGCTTAGCAAAGTGAGCGGAAGCTGCTAAATAAACAACCTATGGCTCCGAATTGTATGTGCGTATGTTCACATCTAGAAAAAGTAGCTTAAGTTTGCTCTCAAACTATTACCCAACCGATTGTATTGTGGGATTGTAAGCAGAATTCAGTGTACACAATGTGGACAACACTATTGCACTATTGATCCCAAAGAGATTACAGTTATATTGATTTTCTATCTCCGACTAACCGATCCTGAAACGTCCATATTCCTTTAAATATTTAGTGTGGTCTCATTGGCATTGATGTGTACATTTTTACACATAGCTACAGTCATTTTAACAAAACAAAATGACACAAAAAAATAAATAGGGAATGTATAGCTCGTATGCTATAAGGCCAAGAAGGAAACAGCTCTGGTAAAAAGTTATACTCCACAGTAAAGAATTGTTTCCCTATGACCATTCTAATCGTTTGGAAACTGAATAGCTTGTCAGATAATTGCATGAGCAGCAAAAACATTTCGTATTTTTCTGCAGTAATTGCAGACTTACCTACACAGCATAGACAATTCAGGTTAATTACACCTGGTGATGGATGCATCTACGCGTTACCCACCAGGGGCTGAACATGCGATGTGATTGCCAAACGTGCCGCGTTTCCAGAGGCAATGAAAGTGTTTTTCAACCTCCAGCTGAGAGATTTTTACAGTGAAAGCACTGCCACAGCGCTCATTACGGGGCTCAGGTTGGAGTAGACACTCAGCCAATAGAAGTTTGTCCAATTCTGCCTGTGATGCATCCAGGAGTGCAGTATCAGCATGCTGGCTCCGCTTCATTGCAGGAGGTACATGTAGAGAAGAAAGAAGGGCCATGGTCAAACTTAGCTATGAGCAGCTGTTCCTGTATTCCTGGGAAATTCAAAACCAACATTAATCTTCTATTAAGAATGTGAGCTTTGGAAAAGACGATTGCTCGGGTTATTAATTTAGCTTCTAAAGGAAATGCTAATACCGTGGAGACATGCCTTTGGATAGATGATTTTACTTCAGGCTATAGGTTGCTACTGTTACTGGGACATACATTTGATTAGGCTCACTGAGCACGTCCACGCAGGCAGACACAATGGTGTGTGTATGGAGTGCAGCGTGGCATGGGTTGCATCCTCATCTCCAGCGATTGAAGCGGGGGCAGGTGCTGGCAGAGGTTGGAGGATAGATGGTGATGGGTGGTTGGCTTGAGAATGGGGAGGTTCGGGGGCTGGGTTGCGGGCCAGATCTCGTCCTTGCAGTTATGAAGGAGAAACAAACTGATCTGACAGTGACAAATGAACCGTCTCTTCTATCCCAACTGCCAGTTTTGTTTCTCAAACTCCTTTCTCGTCCTCCGACTCTTCCCCATTCCCTCCCACCATTAACTCTCCCAGTGCCCTCAACCCCTATCATCTTTATTTTCTCCCACCAAGCTCTTTTTTCCCCTGTCCTACATGTTTTACTCTCCTTTTATTCTCCCCTGTGATGCTCCTTCACATCTTCCCACTTTCCCCTTCCTCTATTATCTTGTTGCCTCTGAAGAGGTCCTGCTACATTCTATCATATCGTTGTTTTTAATGGATTATTTAGTCCATTTAATAGATTCCAATATTTACAATAATTACGTCCTGCTTCAGCTTCGTGTCACTGATGCGACTAACATGGCATTTAAATGCTATAAATTGCCTTGCATGTATCAACATTTTATTGCTTTTGAGGGGAAATTTCTATAGCCGAATGCCATTAAGCAGGAGACATTGAAGTAGCACGAAGGATAGCTCAGCAGTGATTATTGTTGAAGTTTAATGACTGTCTTGCTCCTGTAATAGACCTTCTGGGGTGTTAGAATGAGATGCCAAGCAGAGAAGACAATTAATTGCTCGGCTTCCTTTTGTCCCCGCCCTCATTCCCCTGTGTATTGGACTGAAACCTGATAAGATAAAGGCTTAGGGCCACCCTAATACCTTAAGAGACTCTTGTGATCATGCTTTCATTGTGGGAGCATTGTGTGAGTTAAGTTGCCTTGCGTTGATTTTTCAGGTGTAGCCTACTTTTCATTGATAACAAGCAAAGTCTAAGCATGTCTAAGATGTTTTTTTTGCTTAAGCCCCATTTGCTATTATAATACACTGTAATATGAATGGTTGGTTTTGTGTTTCTGCTGCTTTTCTCTTCGGTGCCCAACAGAGTCTGTTCTGAATATTAATGTAGGATTTAGAAGAGGAATGCATTTTTGCCTTGTTTGTGCAATCCTTACATAGTTCAATTTTAGGTTGTAAACATATGGATAACAAAATGGCAGGCATAGCACCCACTGGACCTATTTATCTTTATTTTCCTTTATAATTGCTCAAATGAAGTGTTTTAGTGCATCATTTCAGTTTTATAAATAAAAACAAATCAATCAGTGCTATTTGTTATACGGTGCACTGCTCCCCTTTACTTAATCAGTTTGAATTAAAAATGCAAAACAAGTATAGTCAAAAGCTAATCCATATTGAAACATCAGATATCCAAAAGTATAATAGATACATTACTGAATAAGAGTTTTTCTTAAAAGCAAGCTTACATTCACAGCTATGCACTAAGTCGGTGTAGTTTTAACGCCACAGCTACACTCACATTCACATTAAATGTCTTTGTGTTTCAGCTAAGACACGTTTTCATCACACAAAAGAGCTAAGAGCAATTTTACACAAAGGAGTTGCTACAAAATTGCACGAATATACACACAGCTAAATGGTGGAGTAAATATATTCCGTGAAAAAAAGAAAGCCACAGTGCACACTCTTGTTTATGAGCATTAAAAATGCATTTGTGTTCTAAATCATTATAATGCAAATTCTCAGTCTGTAAAGCAGCAGTACACTGCGCACATTAGATGAGTGCAAATCCATCAGGCAGAGCTAAAAAATACTGTGTACCGAATGTAATTGGAATAACAAATAGTAGGCTGTATTATTCAACATATGGTCAATACCGTACAGATTGGAGTCGGGAGTGAAATAAAAGCAAAATGTGCATGTTCGCCACGCCGTTTCCTTTGGGCAGGCACAATATGCAGCGCCATTAACAGAACAGCTTGCCACGGGTAATGGAAAAGGTGATGCATTATACAATCTCAAATAAATACTGCCAATCAGTTGGAGGTAAAGATTAATTGCTGACACTGCCAGCCTTAATGCCTTTATAACATGTCTATATTGTGTTTACGTATTTATACAATTGTAGCATATTCTACTGGAGAAAATCTGGCAAACATTGATTAAAAAATCTTATTTCTGTCTTCTCTTCCTCTCCGCTAAGTGCCAGTACAAACAAAGTACTTAGACTGAGGACTAAAGCATAGCAGTGTGGAATTTCAGCTCTCAACATAATGACTCTCGGAGGCTGCGGCAGCTCATAAGGGGAAGAGCTGTTTCTGGTTTGCAGTCATACGAAATGTCATCTGGAATTTGACAAGATATGAAGAAGCAATCCCCTCTGAGGCCTCCACTGAACCGCACTTTTTTTATATTGTTCTCTTGTTATAATCAAACCCTTACGGGTGACCCGTGTCAATGTGTGATAAAACTAATTATTTGCCACAAGAATTACTGTGGGCTCTGCTGTCATTCTTATACTATTAAAAGGATTGTGCTACTGTATGTTACTGGCCAAGAATTTGCACTGTTAATGAAATAAAGCCAAGCAAACGCTATACTTATTTTTATTTATGTTTTAATTTCAGCTCAACATTTTCATTGTTTATTATGAGGAAACACTATGTTATGCCTTTGTATTTCTCCTCTCTTGTCTGCCAACATGAATCAACACAATTATATTATCTTGATAGCAAGAAGACAAAAGAAAACTTATTTCAAACCATAGTTTAAAGATGCCCTATTGTGACATGTTCAAAAAGGTCTTTAATGTCTGTGCTGCAGCACCTCTTTTCACCCTCTGTCTGAAACAAGTGCCCTGTCTACTCTGATTGTTTAGCTGGCCAGCTCTGTTGTGTTTGGTCAACTGAATAGAGATGTCCCACCCCTTAGCCTATCAAGTACAATGTGTTGAGCGCTAGCAACTTGAAGCACGAGTGGTATGCAGTGATGTCACTATGTTATGGAAGTAAACAAAGGAGTCCAATGGAGGCGGTTCAGGCAGGGGAAGAGTGTCCCTCTGGAGGGAACTTTGGGATCTTAGCTTCTGCAGACCATTTACATGCACAAAAACCTATAAAAAACAATACAGGAAAGGGAAGACCCATTAAAGCACAATAGGGCTCCTTTAGCAAATAAAAATATCAGCATGAACCTTTTTTCCACTTACTTTCCGCAGATCCTTCTCACAAGACATCATTTATTTACCAATTTATTTACATTTTTTATCAGTTTGCACGCATCTGGCTTCGATGTGCCCTTTTTTTTTTTTTTTTTTAGATCATTCCCTTTAGGCGCTCGGAAAAACCCCAAAAAATAAACCCAAAGTAAAGTTAAAAGACCCTAAACTTTAGCTACAATCTGTATTTTGGCGCTTGTTTGCCAGCCCCCTTTAAAAGTAAAAAAAGATCAGCAGCTTTCAGCTTTCACTTTCCATGTATATATCTCTTACTTTATATCATCCCCTTTGTGACTGCAGGTTAGCTACAGTAGTTCAATCTAATTAGAGCTGGCTAACAACCAGAATATTTAAACATTCCTTTTTTTCTCCCTTTGAAGTCTTGCTCTCAGTTGCGCTTTCCATTTGAGCTTGAGCCCTAATCACAGTGTCATGATCAGATCTAAGCATTACTCAAATTTCTTTGATAAACACATTAATAGTACTCTCTGCATGGTTCATGGACCAAAGATCAATAGTTTGCATGGTTCTAACTATACCTTTCTTTGTTTTTCTTTGTTTTTTAAAATACTTTATACTGCTGCAAGTGCTCACAAACCATAACTCCTCTGCTTGTACTTATATAGCAGATCATTTGTAATAACGGAGGCGAGCAAAGGCTGCTGTGTTGGGTTACAGCTGGGAAGAGGTTCGGCGGCACAGCTGGAGTGACTTTGTATCTAAGTCTTCTTTTGCCCGGCACATTGGTATTTTCATGGTTCCACAGTTTGAGCTCCAGGGCATCCTACAGTGGTGATTGTCCGACTTCCACTAAACAATATGCAGCTGCAGTCACTGTGGCGGAATGAAATATATATATTTGTGAACAACACTGTTGTTATCCTGTAAATATGCATCTTGTATTCTTAAATTGAGATTCTAATCACATTTCAAGCCTATGTGTTCTTTTTTTGTATCTGTGTGGCAAGTGGTTAACACGATAAAGCGTACTATTCCTGTCTTTTGACTTCAGAACTGCAGCTTAATTTATTCATCTAACGTTCAAATCCAAATTCTAGTTAAAAGACGCACCGGGAGAAAGAGCTCCTTACCAAGAAACAGCTTGCTTCATCAGCAGTTTTCTGCTTCTTTTGAAGTGTGATTCAAAAAAGGGCACTTTATCCTCTTGCACTAAAGGGCTATCCACATTGTAGTAGTTGGTAGTGTTTAAGACCTAAAAGTCACCAAAAAAGTCACTTTAACAAAGATCAATTTGTGAAAAAAACCTTAACATTGAGACAATACCTTTGGCACACTGCATTCACTGATTTAATAAAGTTTAAGGAGCATATAATTATGTGAAATGTAATTGTCAAGTGTTCTTAGTACTTCATCCTGAACTCAGTCTCTCAGGCAGTGTTTACTTTCCCTTTTGCAGACCATGTGCTCACACAGTGGTTCCAAGTGGTACTTTAGAGCAAGTCCCTTACCATTTAAGTAGCCCCAGTGCCCTTAGGATGGAACAGATTTCAGCTGGGATGAAGAAAGACATGATGGGCTTTGTATGCATCATATATTCATTTTGGCTGACCAAATGAATACCTATGTTGTTCAGGGGCCTTATTATACTTGTTTTTGTGGTTTTCCCTTTGCCGTAATGTGTTATATTGGCCTTTTCCGAGAACCAGCACCTTATCGTGGTGGAGAGGTTTGTGTGCCCCGATGAACCTGGGGTCTGTGTTGTCTGGAACCTTGTGTTCATGGTAGGGTCTCCCATGGCAAATTGGTCTCAGGTAAGGGGCCAGACTAAGATTGGTTCAAAAGGCCTCATGGCTCTGGAACCTTACTTCTTGATAGGGGTTGGACTCTATTCTTCTCCGGAGTTGCCCAAGGTGTGAGGCGCCGAGCGGGTGTGGGGATACTCACAAGCCCCCGGTTGAGTGCAGCTTTGTTGGAGTTTACCCCAGTGGACGAGAGGGTCGCCTCCCTACGCCTGCGGGTTATGGGGGGAAAACTCTGGCTGTTGTGTGTGCTTATGCACCCAACAGCAGTAAACCGATGGACTGTCCACTCCAGGTAGGGAATGAAGCCTTACCCCAAGTGAAGGAGTTCAAGTATCTTGGGGTCTTGTTTTCAAGTGAGGGAACAATGGATCGTGAGATGGGCCGGAGAATCGGAGCAGCGGGAGCGGTACTGCAGTTGCTTTACCGCACCGTTGTGACGAAAAGAGAGCTGAGCCAGAAGGCAAAGCTCTGTGTCTACTGGGCCATTTTCGTTCCTACCCTCACCTATGGTCATGAAGGATGGGTCATGACCGAAAGAACGAGATCGCGGATACAAGCGGCCGAAATGGGATTTCTCCACAGGGTGGCTGGCATCTCCCTTAGGGATAAGGTGAGTTCAGTCATCCGGGAGGGACTCGGAGTAGAACCGCTGCTCCTTCGCGTTGAAAGGAGCCAGTTGAGGTGGTTCGGACACCTAGTGAGGATGTCACCTGGGCGCCTCCTTAGGGAGGTGTTCCAGGCACGTCCAGCTGGGAAGAGACCAAGGGTAGACCTAGGACCAGGTGGAGGGATTATATGTCTTCGCTGGTCTGGGAGCGCCTTGGAATCCCCCAGTCAGAGCTGGTTGATGTGGCCAGGGAAAGGAAAGTTTGGGGCTCTCTGCTGGAGCTGTTACCTCCGCGGCCCTGACGGATAAGCGGGAGAAGATGGATGGATGGTGTTATGTTGGTTTGTGTGCATGTAAAAGGTCTGCAAAGGCTAAAATCCCAAAGTTCCTCTCCCACATACTCCCCCAAAAAAAGTTTTTATGGGTCACACTGAAAATGCAAAAGCCTTAAATCATTATTTAGCTTAAATGAACTTCATTCTTATTGTCTTCAATCAATTATGGCTACTAATTGCGTGAGTCCCTAGCAGGAAAACCAAAGAAAGCTTTCTGCGAAATAGTGGGGACATCATTTTGGTATTTCTTGCTGCTGGGGGCATGCAGGGCACACAGGAGAAGGGTTGGATTTGGGTAAGTCCATTTTAATACATAATAAGTGTGTGTGCAAGGTTTGTTTAGTGGCCTCAACAACTGTGGCCAATCATATTTGCTCCTTTATCCCCATAAAAAGCATTGACAGTGCGGTCTTGCAACTTCCCTTATTGTTCTCTTATAGAACATGTAGGGGCACACACACTGCGGTCTGCAAATGCTTGCAGGGGCAGATAATGTGTCTTTTTACGTTTGCATTTGTGGAAATACTGAATGCTGGCTGTTCTTTTTCATGAGTAATGATGCAATAGTATGTAGTGTGACAGTCAGCTCAGGTGGTGGAGCAGGCCAACACCTGGCACCATTGCATGAATGAATGTTCAGAGTGTCTGTAATGTAGTGAAAAGCACTGTGGGTACATAATTTAATTACAGTACATTTCAAAAATAGAAAATAACACATGACATGCTTAATTATATTGCTCAATATGTCTGATTGTAAATATAATTCTCGTTTCTCACAGTAAGTTGTGATACATAGCCCATGATGGGATGTTATAGTGCTTATATTTCTTATAAAAAAGTGAAACATAGCAGAGGTTCTTTGAATACCTTTCCTTGGTATCCCTTTTCAATTTTGCCTATAATAACAGTCATGTAGGGAAAATAGGGATTAAAGGGTTAGAACCTCATTTTACCAATTACACTTGTGTGGCCATTCATGCCGACTGCATTTAGACTGAACTGTAGTTTTACTGAATGCTTGAAGGTATCACCAGTCATCAGGTGTTATGCTACCCCACAAGGGGCCGTTTCAATCAGCCTTTTGATGATTACAAAACCTTATTGAAAGGTTCTCACAGAAGCAGGTATTGCTGTCCTTCCCATGCGGCTTTTTGAAGCCCCAAATATTTGAAATGAAGAAAGTAATCTGCTTTTGGGCTTGTAGTGAATAAAAAAAAGAAAAAAAAAGAGATCCATAATTACTTGATTTGTGAAGGTGATATACTCTGTGTCAAGAATACACTCTCACCAAAGCATACGTGTTATCTGACAGAAGCTCCTTATATCCTCCCACCGTTGTGTGCTTTTTTTTTTTTTACTATTTCCACCTCGTTAACCGTGTAGCAGACAGCCTGCGGAGATGGATAAGCTCCAATACAATATATCAGAAACCTGAACATTTCAGGGTCTGTTTGAGAAAGCCCCAACCCAAGAATATGTTGGAAACAGTCCGGGCATTTAATACTGTTTCTGTATGTGCGTGATAAGCATACGTCTTAAAATCAATGTGCTGCAAGTGTGTGATAAGCCTTACATTTGACTATAGCCCACTGTAAAGCCTCTGCTCTTGATCTCGTGTTCTCTGTGCATTCAACACTATGTTTTTGATCCTAACTCTGTGTAAATGGTTTTAAGCTGATGGATTATTGTTTGTAGCACAGAATAATGACTTTGCTTTGTACTGAGGAGGGACATGGTTGCATTTTAGACATTACAGCAGGGCTCAACAATAAGATACATTCATTTGCCCAGTGCAAGTAAAATGCCCTGAGGGATAGTCAATCCAGCAACTAATTTGCCACAAAAATCTGATGTTGGAGTTAGTCATCTTGCTCGCTTCTTTGTTGTCTGTAAAGTTGCGCATGCGCAGTCCTGATCAGGTGTTACCGAAAAGTAGAGCCAAACTCCAGATCATTTACTTAAATAAATGGTAATCATGACAACTAACTTAAGTATTTGAGGTTATTTTATGACTTCTAATAAATAAAGAAACGTGCCTCTTTATTTCCTAGGTCCTTGTTTGACAAGACCCATCTTCCAACTCATATGGTCTCATTTACACACCTGTAACGTTTGGTTACGCTTAATTGGGCCAGGGTCGTAAGGTATTTGTGGGCGTCGTGATGGCCCCTTTGGCCCCCCCTTGCTTTTTCAAACTCAACTTTACTTCTTTAAAGTTACATGACTGCCTCTTGCACCTTTTGGAGGCTATTACCATTATACAGTCTAGTAAGAAAGACAATGACTGGAACATTTCTGACCTTCTTAATTGTTGAACCCTGTACAGTCATCTATAGCCTGAACCTGTCCTCCCTGTGGCATAACAAATCAGACCAAAGTTTTTAAAGCAGGGAAATATTGCACCCATATGTACTCTGTGTGTCACCTGCAATGCCTCTGTGATGAGCCAACTCTAATTGAAGAAAGTTTTCCCATGTGAGTCATGCCCTTGTCTCAGCGCTGTAAACTGCATATTTTATTCCTTCAAGGGGAAAGCTAAGGTTATGATAATAACTGTTCCTTTTCCTTTCCTCCTGTATTTATATGTGGTTAAGCCAAAATGTCAACTTGCTGCACAGGTGTACAAGATGTCTGAAAGCGATAATAAGGTCTGGATTAATTCATTCGGTTTATGGTTTGGATTCCAAAATATGATCTGATAAAAGCACAGAGATAGTTGGAGCTCAGCGTGATTTTAATACCATCAGGGTATACATTTGATGATAGCCATTTGCAATTTACTTGACTCTAAATGTGTGCATGCGTCTCTCCAGCTGGGAGCTTGTTTGTCTCTTTAAGCTTGTCTGCCTCGCTGTCGGAAACAGTCATTGACTCAGAAACAATAACCCTTATGACTTGAATATAATTCAATTAATTTCCTTCATTTCACAAGTAATAACGCATAGCGCAGTTCCTATAAAGGACATAAGCTTTTCACAAGAGAATCTTATTTGCCGTCGGCTTCTGTTTTTCTGCTTTTTTGGACATTCCATGAAAGTCCCTAATCTTCTCAACTCATTTGAGATGATTTATGTGTTTGTAGTGAGACCTTACTTTGTTTATCAAAACGTTCCGTAAAAAGCCGGATGACAAAATGAGAGTTCTCTGAATCTGAATCCTGTCTTCTTTTCCCCCTGTCTTCATATTTTAAAGCATTTTCCTCTTGCCAGTCACAGTAGTGATGATTGAATAGTTTGGGGAAAAGAAAGCACCTCACACATTCAGTTTCAATGTGACATTTAATAATATGCCACAACCCCGTTGCAGACACCTTGACATCTCCAATCTACATTTGGTGCTATATAAAGAACAAACATTTCTGAACAGATAGTTTAAGGATGTAATTCAGGGCTTTGTGACAATTTTCTATACAAAAAAGACCCCCTGTGTTGTCATTACTATTTCCCAAATCTGCCACTTGTTTTTATCAAAATTGACCTTTGGTATGTAATTTTCTGTGGGATAAGACCAGAGTTCGGATGATGTCGATATGCCTTTCAGTTTTCCCAATTTCGTTAAGTGTGCTTTTTGTAACGAATCCTGCAGAGGATTCTAGTCTCAATTGTTCCCCTTTCCTTGAGGAATTTAGGACTGATTCCAGTACTTACTAGGGCTAGGCTTTTTCACTGATAATTAAGGAATTTCTGTAATGGTTTAGCAGGCAGGGCAAAGCTTAAAATGCACCATGAGCTTCAGGAGATGCAGAAAACTCACAGAAAGAAACAATGCAAAAATACTCTTAAGGCAATCGGCCTCGTCATTCCGCCCGCAAGGGTCAGTGACTCATGAAATACATTTGACTTATTTGAAACTTGCCTGACTCAGTCAAGCCTAATGTGTAGATTGGCAGTATGTTGCTGCTGCCACAATCTTTCTTATAAACGTTTTTGGAAAAATAGGCTTTTAGCTTCTACTGTATATGCAATATTCAACCAAATACTTAGGTTGTACATGTTAGTGGACACTGACATTTAAATTGTCAACCTACAGTTAGCTATCAAACATCATCTGCTGAAAACAAGAACGCACTATCTATTATGTGTCAACACAACTACTACCAAATAAAGACCAATTGTGCCCTTGTGAGTGATAAGATATATGCATTTTTGACTTTTTTTAACTGCCACACAAAGTGTTGTTCTTCTTAGTTTTTTTATTGATGATTGCAATTTGGCCATTGTGTATAAGCTGCACTTTGCAAGTAAATCAAAGCAATTTGGTTTTGTAAAATGGCTCGGTTGTTAAGCTACAGCTTAATTATAGGAACAATAACTAATAACATTAATTTACAATTAAGGGCTGCTTAGTTACATATGTATCCCTAGTTTTTATTTTATTTGTTTCTTCTCAGTCCTGAATAGTCAGTCTTGAAATCTTGAGGCACCATCTCTTTTTTGATTTAATGCCGCGGCTTCTCATTGCCTTCTACAGAGTGCCTGCTGGATCAACATTCTTTGTGTGGACAGAGAGATAAAATCTCACTAATCTTTTCTCTGGGTACCAATTAACTGTATATTTGCATTATTGATCAAATCTTCTTAAGCGCCTTTTGGATTAAGATCGCCTCAGTTAATTCTATAATTAGTAAAATTAGACCTGTTGATGACATTATAACCGTTTCAATATGTTTAATTCTTAAAGCAACATTTTTTGGAGGGACATTTACCTGGCTGGCTACAGGAACGTAAAGATATATCAGTATATAGTGTATCTATATAGAGTTGAATTATGCCATAAGTAGTGATACCTTGTTTCAATAGCAAAAAGGGACTCATGGTATTGAAGGGAAACAGTCAATATGTAACTATAGTATACCATCAACAGATTAACGCAGTTAAAGAGAAAAAAAGCAATTTCAGGTAATATTTGTAATTTTATGCCTCAGTGGACCATTTCCATTCTAATGTTCAAAAAAGTCTTTATTTTCTACAAACTGCAGTGTGCAGGCTTTTTCCACACTCTGTTCAACCCATTAGGCCCTGGTCTCTCACTCGTTGGCTAGTATATGGCACTGTTGTGATTGTATCAACCTTAAAAGACACGTGTTGCAAACGTCAAGAAGATAACTCCAACCCACTGAGGAGACAATTTAAAGGGAGATCACTGAATTGTAGACTCTTCACATGCTAAACTGAACTCATATAACACGTACACTAAACACTGAGCAATAACTTATATAAAGGTAATATTACAAGACCATGCAATCCTCATTGGACCCAGAGTAGCTTGGGGTTCAAGTGACCAGGAAACTGTGGTCTAACTCTCCAGAATCCTTTATAGCTTGACCAATACTCCAATGCAGTGGGTATTACTTTCAGTAAGCTCTTTATATCCACAGCCCCAGGATTAAATCGCTTGAACTCTTTCAGGGTGGGCATCCCGCTATCAACCAGTAATTTTTCAGCATCCTTGATCGTCAATTTAATGACAGGTGGCCGTTGTATCCAAGTAGAAGTAATGGGGGGGTTTTCAGTAAGGTAGATGAACTCGAAATGTAGCTTATCTGGAATGACAATGTGTGTTAGAGTGATGCAGAAAATGCAGATTGCCTAAAGAATGGAGACAAAGCACGTAGGCATTGGGGTTGGGTAAACATCATATTTTTGCCTGGCAGAAGACAGGCGCAAGAATCAGTGAGAGATGATGGGGTTTGAGAGTTGAAGAAAATGTCCATAGAAGGACTTGGAGTAGAGCTGGCCCTGGGGTTTGGGTCAGGATGAAAATGACCACAAACAACGCAGGCATGAGGGTGCTGCCGTAAGAGTCAGGCCTGTGTGAGCGCATCTCCAGATCGTTATAAAATTTGGGGGGTTGAAAGTCCGTTGCCAGGAAGCCCAAAACAGAGCTCCGTGAGAGCACACATTTGTCGACTGGGCGGAATGGGGCAAAATAAAGCAATATTGAATACCTTGTTTATAGAAACAGCAACGATTGCAATCCACTGGACGATTGCAAAATCAGCGTTTACACCAAAAAATTTACTTTATGAAACTTCCAAATGTGACAACAACTTTAATACCACAATCATTTGAAAGAAGTAATATTCAATTTGAGTGTAAATCCAAAGTGAATGGATGTGTATAAGCATGTCTATAGCTTTCTCTAACCTCGGAAGAAAGCAAGCCTACACATCCAAGAATCTTGGTCAAACTTGGTGGCAGAATAAAACCACTAATTTTCCTTACATTAACTGATTTGATTATGCAACTTTAAGGTTTTGATAGATGCCTTCAGTAATTCAAATTAGTAAAATTAGACCTGGTATTGAATAGAACGTTCAATATGTAATTCTAAAGCAACATTTTAACTGAGTACACATTCAAAGTATTAACTGTCAGTTAAAGATGAATAAAAGCTAATTTTCAGGTTTATATTTGTATTTTGTGCCTCCAGTGAGACCCATTTCCATGCTTTAATGTTCAAAAAGGTCTTTATTTTTCTAATACTGCCTGTGCTGCAGAACCTTTTTCCACCCTCTGTCTCAAACCATAGGCCTGGTCTGCTCTGATTGGCTAGCTGGCTGGCTCTGTTGTGATTGATCAACCGCTTAAAGATGTGTTGCAAATGTCAAGATAGAGAAACTCCCACTGGAGGGAGCATTTATGGGTGTTTCTTGTATTTGTAGACTATTTACATGCACAATAACCTATATAACACACACTCTTTAAGACACACAGCATATACACTTATATAAAGGTATTTTATAGCAATTGCATCCCATTGACCAGAGAGCTTGAGGGTTTCAGCTACCATGGAAACTTGGTCTAACTCTCCAGCAGATCCTTTATAGCTTTGACCCATACGTCCAATGCTTTGTGTATTATTTTTCAGTTTGTCTTTTATTTCCACAGCTCACACAGTATATTCTGCCTTGAACTCTTATCAGTGGGTGGGCAGATTCCGCTATCAACCAGTATTTTTCATGCATCTTTATCGTCCAATTTAATGACAGCGTGGCCGTTGCTTCTCAAGTATGAAAGTAAGGGGGGGGGGGTTTTCAGGAAGGGAGAGGACTGAAATGTAGCTTACTGGCATGACAATGTAGTGTCAAAGTGTATTGCAGAACTATGTAGCTGATGTATAGAGAAGTGTGAGAAAAGCAGAGGGGCATTGAGGTTTGGGTTTACTATCATATTTATTTGCCTGTGCAGAAAAAAGGCGCAAGAATGAGTGGGTTGGGGTTGAAGTTGAAGAAAATGTCTAGAAGGATATTGGAGGTAGCTGCTCACCTGGGGATTGGGTCAGGTGAAAAGAGCAGAAACAGAGGAATGTGGGTGTGCCGAGTAGGAGGATGTGTGAGCGCTACTGTATCGTTTGAAATGGTGGGGGGTTGCTAGGATACCGGGGATGAAATCAGAGGCTCTCGGTGAGCACACACAATTTGTCGACTGGGTCTGGCATGGGGAAAATTAAAGCCAATGATGATTACTTGTTTAATAGAAACCAGCAAGCATTGCAATCTCACATGGACCGATGCAAAATCAGCAGTTTACCACCCAAAAACATTTTACCTTTATTGTAAATCCTTCCAAATGTGACAACAACTTTAAGACCACAATCACTTGTTGAAAGAAGCTACATATGTCCAATTTGAGTGTGAAATCCAAAGTGAATGGATGTGTGATAAGCAAGTCTATAGCTTTCTCTAACTCTCGGAAGAAGCAAGTCTGACACAGCAGAACACACTCTAATGTGTCAAAAGGAGAAATCACCACACACAACCTTATCAGCTCTGTGTATGCATAATTTAAAGGGGAGATGTTCAGTAATTGGCAAGGTTTAAATATCTTGAGCTATGGTAATTGAATAGTCTCCCCACTAATGGAAATGTGTCAGACATGCTCTTACACCCGGCAGACCGCAGACATTGAGTGACGGAGCAGCGGGGCCAGAGAGTGAGACATTAAAAGAAGAGGAAAGGAAAATCTGTCTTATTATTTGCTTGGCTGTAGAATCAGATGTCATGAGGAGAACGAGTGTCTGGGTCATGTTGTTCAGCTGCCTGAATAATTCCATCTCTTTCTTCTAATATTCATTTTTTGATAAACCCACTGTTAGCTCCAGGGATATCTGAGTCCTGCTGGTTACGTTCTCATCATAACCCTCCTGGCTATTTAGTTAGGTCTGAGGAAAGACACTTTCCAGTGGAAGATATCTTTCTCAAATTAACAAGCCTATTTTCAGGATATTTATCCGACCAGAATGAGCAACTGTAGCTGGGTCTGAATCTGTGTCTGAGGCCGAGATTTTGGAACTTGAACGCACTGCGATGTTGTGCTGTAACTCACAAACAAAAGCTTTGGTTTGTTTATTTGTCCATTTGTTTGTCCGTCTGCCTGCCAGATGTTCATGAAACTTGTTTGAAGAGTGTAGCATGGATTCAAAAACAAACCCATTTAATTTTGGAGCAAATCCAAATCAGGGTGCGGACGGGCAAATAACAACACTTCAAGATAAGACATCCTTGTGGAGTTGGAGTTCTCTGAAACATTAGTTTCTAATGGAAAATAATTCATGTGAAAGCTCCCTCAAGTCATAACAGCAGCTCTGAAAGTTGTGAACTCAGGAGCACAATAAAGTCAGAAGACTAACAGACCTTGGCAAATGGGCGCATCTGAATGCAGCATTGGCCTTGTTGGTCTACCCTCTAGCTTAATACTTTCTGTGCTCAAAACTACAGAACTTTAGTATAATATCGTTTTCTATATATTTTCTAGTGACATTTTAGCACTACCATTATCTACTGCATAATTTCTACAAACCAGCAGCCACAATAATTATGTCTAAACTAAATGAGTGTGGAAGTACAATTGCATTTGAGAGTTATTTTTAGTGGCGTTTTGAACGTTGCATTATATTCTGTAATGTTTCTTTCATAGTTAGTTTTGTTAAATCTCATAATGTAATTTTTTCACAACATAACAAAAGTGTTTTTTGAGGGTTGTTAATTCCAGATTATTGAAACCAGTAGCTCATCAGTGCCAGATAGATGTGCTTAAAAGTTCAAATGAAATGATTATTTCATAACTGAGTTTCAATTTGTGGCCGTATGAAATATACTTTATATATTTCGAGGAAATCACTTTTCCATGTCCCAACTGACAATGGTAAGTAGAGGTAAACAACTTTGATGTGCTGACATTTCAGATAGATTTATGATATTTCATGCTCTTTATTACTAACAGCAATACTTGACAATTACTGTTGAATCATGAAAGCACTATAAGAGAACAGATTATCCCAACAAAATGGGATTAGGTTGTGAAGATTGCACCGATTTGGCATCTGTTTTCTAACAGATCAAAGCTACACTGTGACACAGAATGGGTTTGCATGGAGCTTCTCTGCATTCATTGTGTGCCTCCCTTAGTAATTGCCAGGTTCAATACATCTTGTTCTTTATAAATCAAATTAACACATTGATCAGGAAGCTCCCTAATAACAAAACTGAGTGGGCCAGGAGAAAATGGCTTCAATGTTTTTTTAGAAATCTGCTGCACTCATTGATAGTAAATGGAAGTACGTTTTTGGCCCTTAAGAAATCCTTTGTATGGATTTCCAAGTAGTTCCCTTAGAAGAGCAGTTGCCAATATACAATAAAGCCAAAGAAACCAGAAAATAAATTTAATTAAAAAAAAATGCCAGATGTCATTGGTAAACACATAACTCATACAGCCGTTTATATATGTTGCAAAAAGATATGTCTTAAATTGTTGTACGGTTTTCATACGATTGTACGAAACACCATTTTTTCTTGTTACAAACAGCTTCGTCAAAGTCATGTTCAAAAGGAATCCACCTGGCTAGATGTAAATAAGTAAATAAAATACGGCTTAACACGAGGCACCAACAATGCTTTTCTGTTTAAAGGTGTTACACTTTCTTGTTCAAAATGACTGAGGACTGGATTTTCATCTTTGCTATATCTAAAGATGGTGCATTGTTGTTGAGTCCAACACAACAAACTCTTGATACCTTTCTGTGTATTTAACTGCATCAAAATAAAGTCAAAATTAAACATAGAGTTGTATGGCATCTTAAAAAGGTTAAGATTTCTCTTTCAAATGTTTTGAGACATTCACTTACTGTACAAAAATAACCCTTGACATTTTTATTTCTGGCCAGCGATAAGTAGCCTAAGTTTGGACGAAAGATAGAGGCTTTCTAGCTGGAGGTCTTTGTTGAATATTTGTCTTTGGTGAGGTGAAATGCAAAATGTCTGCAATCTCTCCCGTCAGACAGCAGGAATTTGCTTCAGAATCAATGTCGGTGGGACGGTTCAAACTATTTCTGTTGTGATTGACTGGCATGTCAGCAGCTGATCAGCCATCAACAGCTGCAGAAGTAAGCCCACATGGGGTTATGGCTGTTTGTTTTATGGTTTGATTTTTGTGGGTCAGGATGCAGAAGAAACATTACATAGAGAGGAATATTTAACAATCTGCCAAAAACTGAATATCTAGGGACACATACTGTTGAAACCAGGACATATTCATCTATTTTCAAAGATTCTTGTGGACACCAACTGTGTCACTGAAACTAGAAACAAGGGGCTACATTTCATGTTAACTTTGACAAGAAGTGGCAGGAATTTTGTCATGAAGGCCAATAAAACCAGTGGGCATTCCCCATTTGGTCACCAAGACAATGCATTTCAGACAGTGAGCAAGACAATGCCCAGATCCTGCTTTAGCCAGGAAATAATTGAGCTTAGATGCATTATCCCCTTCGATATTCTGTTTCATTCAGTCTTTGAGCCTTCTATTGCAGCACTCTGCGGAATACATAAAAGGCCCACCGTTCTCTCTGCCTCAATGCAAGTAATGAAACCCTATATGCACCTGGAAAACAAGCTAAAATTTGACTGGTGGTGCCTAAATCATTACCACCAACAACAACATAATACATACCACAGTATATCATAGGGTTGCTCAATCGTAATATTCGGACCATTTGTCAGGCAGTGGACAAATAATTGCGCTTCACTCTATTAAACTAAGAAATGGGAAAGTCATTGAAGATGGAGAGCAAGAGAGATGGATTTGATGGGGGTTGGGAATAACAGTCTGACATGAAAGAAATTAATCCTCAATATCCACTGCTCCCAATGCACCTCCACAATTGCAGGCTCAGGCTGTCTAGTCCATTCATGAATCACTGGGCCTAGGAGACAAGCTGGAGAAAACCACCAGCTCTCATAAATAAAGCAGAAACCTACTACTGTAGTGTCAATGACTCATCCAGGTCTGCTCTCATTCAGTTTTGGAAAGGGGAAAAGCATGACAAACCACCTCCATACTCGTGAAAACCTGCCATGACTGTATTTACTCTAGAACTTAACCTCCCTGCCATTGCTTTCATCAGCACAGGTGCCAGCAGTATGCGAAAACACACTTAAGTTAGGAGAGAAGCGCTGTGAAGATTAGATGAAGAGGACACATTTAATTTCCTCCTATTGATTCAGGGTGGTCATCTGGATTTTGGCTCCAGCAGTCGATCTGATAGATGATAAAAGATGCTTATCAGACACAGACAATTTTTTATATGAACATATATACAACATTTCTTTCCAACTCACCAGAGACGCTTCACATCAAAATGTCAGTAAAATGCCACCAGGGAAATAGAGCTATTTTTTCCTCATATGCCTCCAATGTCTGAAGGAAGAAAAAAAAACAGCTAGATTTCTGAAGTGGGGGTTCATTATCTCCATCAAATAACACGCTTATCAACCCAGGCCTATCTGATGATCCACAGTGTTTGAATTCCCGTACATCAGTTTGGATTTAAAAGTAAATGTGGCTTTATTGTCTGTCTAGCTGAAATTTGTTCTAAGTAGCAGATGTATCATAACATTGTGGCAGCCGCTGGATGATTTGAAAACCCATATCTACCACTTAACTCCAAGAAAACTGAAGATGGGTTTTTTTTTAACACATGGGCTGGTCCTCGCCTGAAACTAATATGAAAAATTGACTGTGAAAGGACAATCTAGGAAAACAGGTTTCCGTTAAGCAAATATCTTTGTGTACTCTGTCGAAAACATGTAGAAACCATGTGGTGAGAAAATGGATTGTTAAACAGGTATCTCATACCCTTTATAGTAAATAGGAGCTTTAAACATCATCACAAGGTATAGGGTGCCATCTCTCAAAACAAACCTGGCTAACAGATCGTGTGCCTACCAGAATTGCACTGCTAAACAAACTGTGACGTTTTTTATTTTATTTAACCTCTGAGCGTGTGAAGGCTGTAGTAAACAGGTCTATGATGAGCTGTACTGTGTTGATGTTTGTTGTTGGTGTGTTGTTGTCTTTGGCAGCCTCAAAAATGTATTTTTACAAGATACATTTCTGAAAAGCACTAATACATCAGAGTGAAATTCATTGTTATTGTTTTCTAAAAAATATACATGTTCTCACTCCAATGGAACGCACAAGGGTTTGTTCCAGACCTCCTCTCGCAAACGATGAGAATTGTTATGTTCCGCATCAGGTACAATTACTCCATCCTCAAGTGCCCAAGAAAAGCACACCAGGGGTTGAACCGCGCTAGACTTCGATTAAAGCAGACTTAATGTTCACTTGTGAAAGCAGCTTAGCATTAGCATTATTGTAATTGTCTTTCTGTGGATTTCATTTGGTTGTTTAAATTCGACAATAATCAAGTCTCTCAAGACAGTCAGAGGTTTGCTCATCTCATACTATAAAGATTTCACATCCAAAAAAACCCCTCATTATTATGATTTTGTCAAGACATTAAATACGACACTTTCATTGACATGGGCTTTCTAAACTCACTGTATCTCTTAAAGTTTCTAAAACGCGTGTGTGCTCAGCAACAGGAGTCCTGGACTAGTTATTAAAGGAATGTGCTTGTATTTTTTGGGTAAAAATGTGAAACTCCTTATTAGCAGGGACCATTTTAAAGATAATATGAAATTGTTTCTGATACATAATCCGTTAAAAATTGCTGAGATTGTTTACGCTTCTCTGTTACTTTCATTATTATGTGTATATTCTGTACATCTTTTATGTTCTGCACGGTATTTTTGTTATCATCTAGGGACAAGAGTTGCAAACTTGTGTCTGAGTTTCTGTACTCTTTACAGGCAATGTTCTATGCTTTGTATGTGTCACATACAAATAATAATAACCATGACATGTCAGCTCATGTATAATGTTTTCCCATCAAATGTAATTATTGAACTCCCCCCTGACAAGCTAATGTGGGTCTTACTTATATGAAGTACTGATGCTACTTTGTCCTTGCATACAGTGTAGCTATACATGGAAATATGTGTGGAGTTTCTGGTGTGGGAGTTTTGGGAAGTGTTAGAGGTGTGTGTTTGTGTGTGTGTGGGGTGGGGGCGCTCTCTGCAACTTTCAGTTTGGGTGGTTACGGGATGTTCGGTGGCTAGGATCCATAAACCAGTTTGGGGAAATCCACATAAAGGCAACATGCACAGCAAAAACATATTTCAAATATGTATTTTGTTTCTTTCATTTCCTATTATTTTATTAATATGTTATATTTTCATAATTATAATTTGTATATTCTTTTTTTTTTTTCAAAATGGGAAATTGTGGTGGGAGGATGGATTTATATCTGATGCTGTTTGTATTGATCTTAGTATATTGTTTTATTGGAGGGACAATGGAAACATTTTGGTTGGATTTGGAAAGTATGCCTTTTTATTATTTTATTAATTTATGACATGCATATTTAGTGAAAACTAAAACCTACTAATAATATGCATTGTGAATGTGTAGACAGACACTTAGGAGCCACCCTACAGTCTTCACTTTCTTGTTGGGACAATAAAATATTTCTAATCAATGAAAGTCCAATCTTGATTAAACCCAAACCCACCCTTTAAAGATAATGTCCACAGCCATTATTTATATTCATTACAGCTTTGAGAGTGTTATTTCCAGGAAAAAGAACTATGAATTAATGAGCAGCCATACACATTGAGCCCTCTGTAGGGACAAATATCAATAAATATAAAACAATATCCTCTACATGATTTTATTAAACTGCAGGTTATTTTGTCTGTGCAAAGGAAACTAAATTACACCTTTGGTTTCTTGTTGTATTAACTTTAACGCGTATTGTGACACATTGGTCTCATAAAGGTCACAGTTTATTATTAGCTTACGAATGTCTTGGGTTGCTATTGGTTTAGGATATTGGTTTCATCATTCACAAAACATCCATGTCCAGAGAAACAAGCTCCTGCTGACATTGGATTCCTGTTATTTTCTAAAGTTAATTCCTTTCAGGTAGTACAGAAAACGTGTAGCAGATGTTGATCAGTATTGACATTTAAGGTTGTTGTAGAGCGTTATGAGGGAAGAAAATATGGTACGTTGGCTTTTTGGAATAATATCGATCCGTGGCACATACAACATATTTCACATAAGGCTCTGCTTTCTCGTGCTTTTAAGAAAAAACAAGCTGAGGGTTCAAATCAAGACAATGTTTTTCATTTAACGGATCAAATAGAAAGGTCAAAGAACTGAGCGGAGTTCTAGAAAAAGCTAAAAAAAGAGTCATAGTTGACTTGCCCCCAGTTAGAATCGCAATTTGCTTGTGTTATTTAGAGTTATCCAAGTGCTGAACGGGATCTGTGAGTGACAAAGTCTGGTTTGTGATTCCATAGAGTAGAAGCCAAAAGCCTTTCTGTGTGCTGATGGACAGGGTCAAATACCATGATCTGTATTTATCTGCGGGATGCTGCTCCTGTGCTGTAAATGTGATTCTAAAGCCTCTTTATCCTCTTTCTGAGGATTTGCAGTATAGCAGGCCACATGTGAGCCTCCCTGCACTTAAGCTACACTATCAGCAGCCCAGTAGGCTATCCTATAACACACACACAACCTCTTTTCATTTACTTTTTGTGTGTATCGAAGAGCTATACTAATTGGATACCAAGTGCCTTTACATTACTACTTTATGCCAATGGAACTGTTGCGGAAAGATATCATTACTGCTTCTGTCATTGTTGTGGAAGAAAGTCATGCTTAAATCAATTGTTTGTAAAAAATTGCATTTAACAGCAGGGCATGGTTTGTATATATTTGTTCTAAGGCAAATATACTGTTTCAAACTACAAGGTTTTCGGATATTTTAGGCCATTTTGTGATAATACACAGTCAGTGGGGTGGAGTGAACATTTTGAGGAAACAGGCTGTTTATTCATTTGCCGTTGCACGCATAACAACAACTGACATTTTGTGGTTACTATTGGGGGTGATATACTATGACTAATACTTCCTTTGTGGTTAAGGATCATTACAGGAAATATTCTTGTTTATTCAGTTAGACTTGAGACTCTACTGCTTGTATCTTTAAAATCAAGTTAAAATCAATATCATGCTGAAAGCATCGTAAAATCAAATGGAGATCATATGTAGGATCACATTATAAAGACTCAGGCCTCTCGTGTAGTTACAGAGCACTTAATGCTAAAGATAAGTGTCTATCTTAGTAGACCGTGACCCAATGTGCCAACTGCTCATTGATGTTACGTATATATGTATATATGTATGACTGGCCAAGAAAACAGAACAAATTGTAAAGGTTACATTTGAATACATTTATTCTGATCTAGGACTCCATTTTATGTCCCCAACCGGTGAAACAAAAGCAACCCCTGGATACACGTGGTTATAAATACCTGCCTATGTCAAAAGAATATGGAAATCTTACGAAATAAAGAGTTTGTTGATCAGGGCTTGTGGTTATTATTGTTACGTCTCCCGAGTCTCTAAAGTTCCTCGGCAGTGTCATCTTATTGTACAGATGGCTTTCTAACATGACATTATACAAGCTTACAAAAAGCAAAAGGTAATATGTAAGTGAATCTATTTTGGCAGCATGCTCTGTAACCACCCAAAGATACTTCATAGGGAATAAAGAAAGTGGGGAAGCTAGAGGGGAAGGAAGCCAGTGAGGAATCATGGGCTGTCAGAACCATGTCTGTCTAAGCTTCAGGAATCCAGGAAGCCAATGCTGTTTGATGTATTAACCATGATGGAGGGGGCAGGGCCTGTGTGTTCATCCACAGTCCTGGAAGGATTTGGGTACATTCTGTCAGCGTGATGTGTGAGTGCTTCCGTATACTGTGTGCGTGGGTTTGTGTGCGCATGTGTGTGCTCATTGACAAGTGGAAAAGGAAGGAGAATTTCTGTTGTTTGATGTATTAATCATGCATGTGGGATTGAGAGGCTCTGTGATGGGTCACTTGGGCACTGATTCTATCTTCAATCAGGCGCTCATTTGGGTCCCTTTGTGTAAATGCTCAACATTGTTTAGCAGAAAATAAGCATTCCGCTCATAAAACATTTGCGTTTGTTTGTGCGGTGGCGTTTAAGATGAAGAGGGGACTTTAGGGGAAGAAGGCAAGATTGTTTCTCCGATTTTTGGAAGCATATTGGATACATTATTTTCCCTTTTTAGATGTTGTACTTATGAAGCGGCTTTTAGTGGTCAAGCTCAAGCAGGAAATATTTTCAAACAGCAGCTCTGCGTATGGGGTAATCAATAATTCAGAGGAAAAAAGGTATGACACTGATCCATATGCGATCAGGATTTATCAGCATCACGTCCACCCACGTGATATTTCACAGCCCCCTGTAGAAGGCGGATGAATAACGGTGTCCATTAACGACAGCCCTTATTTTTGTTTTAACTACACAGTTAATTATTTGTGCTTATTTCGTGCTCATTCAACCACTCCCCTTTCAGGCATGAGCCGGCGTTCTGAGACTTATTAAGGTGCAGCAAATGATTTGCCTTTCCCCAATTCACTTGGCCCACCTCAGCTATTGAAATCATGTCCAAGGCGCTCCTACTGTCAAAAATATAATCCATGTTGCCTTTAGATTACAAATGTAATCTCGATTGACACCTTCACTGCAGAGCTCAAGTGCTGTTGCCAGGCAACTTAGATGCAGTTCAGATGCACACAAAGGATCATTATAGATTTATTGGGTGCACATGCTTGACGTGTATTTCAAAATATATTGCATACATTGTTATCTAGATAAGGCTCAGGTTTGTAACATTCTACATCCTTGACCTGCATGTATTCAATTCAATAGGCCTTTTTTTCCAGCACCAAGCCTTGAGTTTAGGCTTTTGTTCTGCACTTTCAAATAATCTAGTTGAGTGCCTCTTCTTATGCATCTATCAGACATATGTTGCTAAAAGGAGATGACAGCATGGCCCACAGTACTTAAATGGTTCATGGTGCTTGTACTCTGATGGCTACGATATGACATGATGAGCCATAAGTATGTCAGATATGACTCAAATGAGTTCTGAAAGGATATGGCAATAGAGAATTCATACTGGATATTGTGCTTTGGGGCTCTGTCTAAAGCCCATTGTGGAGCTCTCGCACCAAAATTTCATCAGTAGATTAATCAAATCTGTCATCAATATCATACCATATCTGTATCAACTGTGTCTAGTGTATCTCCCCCACAGTGATACCAATGCTGCAGTGGGACCCTGACAAACATATCAAACATGCTCATAGTTTTCAAGATTTCAAAATGAGAATTCCCTACGCTGTTGTAGTTAAGGCGGTTTGTTTAGATCTCTTAATAGCTCTCTTATGTAAGGGGGCGGGGGGGGGGACATATATTAATGTAATAAAAGAGGTTCTATCTTGAAAGATTCTTTATAGAATCTATATTTAATAACATTTCTTTTCTTACAAAGGGACTGAGATATTGCCACAGATGGACAGTAAACCTACACACAGTTAAAGATATATCAAGGGTTATTGTGTGATTTGGTAAAAACAAAACAAAAGAAAAACACAAAATATAGATAATTTTATTTGAATCCACCAATTGTATTTATATAACTGGCAGCATTATACGCTTGTTTTACTTAAACTAATAATGATATCTTTTTTTTCACATTTTGTATTAGGTTTGCCTTAGTCTTAACATTATTTTAATCATCTTTAAAGAACATATTAAATCTCCATAATCATATTCATTCTTTGGTCGATGAGATACCAAAAGATTCACACCTCTACTCGTATTGTGTTTTTTAAATATGTAATTATGTGTGCATGAGTTTTTTTTTAAATCTGTGAGCAATCACTCCCCTGGAAATGCCGGATCACTATGCATCGTCTTCATCAGCAATGCATCTATTTTTTCACCCAGATGGAACTTGTAAGTCATCTTTTGTTTGCAGCCTGCAGGGAGATCATTGCTCAGTGGCAGACTGCTGTTGCAGGAAGAGGGAAAGCAGCATGGTGGGATACAAAAAGGGAGGAAGCTAGTGGAGGTAGGATCTGGGAAGCAACAATAAAGGCGGTTAGGATTACATGTGCATGTCTGGCAAATGGGCGTTGAGACAGAGAGCAGGGACTACAAGGTGTGAGTGTGTGAGTTTGTTGCACTATGATTGAGATGCAGTAGGTGGATTACAGAGCGCTTCCCACAGAAACACGCTAGCTCCTAAAGGCCTCCACACACGGAGCATCTCACTCAAACAAAGTAATCTCTTCATCTGATGATTTTTGATATGTTGTTTTTTCTGCCTCGTTTCACTGCGCCAGGCTTGTCTCAATCTCTGGGTCTGCAGAAAGATCAATGTTGAGAACACATCTTGCTTCGGCAGTGACTGGGCGCTTGTAGCCTGAGATTAAAAAGGTCACTATGAATCTAATTAAGCATGATTTTTCTGTTCCTTGAAAAGATGGCGGAACATGAGGGCTCCCAATCCAGTTCCATCCAAAGAATTACTTTAAGTGCAAGAACGAGATGCAGACACTCCTCCCAAATCATCCAGCTCTCTGGAATGTATTGCCAATCGGGACATCTCAGATGCGGGGTAACAAATCAAGACAAGCGAGACCATGAGAGAAGCTATTAATAGCAACACGTACGTGTGAATGCACATGCACGTACTCGCAACACACATATTAGAGGGCAGCCAGAAAAGGAAAAAAAAAGGGAAGTTTTAAGTATGGTTGAAGGCTTTTTCATCCCTCTCCCCAATCCAATTATGTTGCAGTTCAAACAAATGGAAGTATATGCATGCTTCTCAGCCAGATGCTACAGCAGTAGAGATATTAACTCTGAAGATGGGAAGTTTGAGAGGCAATGAGGTACCCAGCAGGGAGTGGATATTGGGGATTAATTTTTTCTCATGTCGGATTCTTTACTTCCTACCATCACACCATCTTCTTCTCTTTTCCGTCTTCCACTTCTGGTGTTATTAAATCCTCATGCCTCTTTCTGAGAGACACTTGGGTCTATGGTTATTTTAACAGGAACAGGATAAAGGAAATATAGGAAAGAAAAGAAATTTGAAATTCTACAATATGCAACGGGATTCAAAAAGTGTAAGAACAATTAAGTTGGTATGTGATGTAAACCTTGTTCAAATGAGCCTACCACCCGGTGCTGACATGAATGCACTGACAAAGTGTATACTAGCCCAAAGACAGCTATTAAGGTGTGGTGACTGTGCAACTTCTTCATTGGCTTAAGAACAGTAAATATCGATTGGCTTCAGAGCACTCGGAGCAACTGATTGCAGGCTAAACATATACGAAAATGTATTACAGATCGGCCACGATACATTGCAGGCAAGGGTGTGAATTGATGTTAAAAAAATCCCTATTTTCTGGCAGAAAATTACATTTAATTCAATAGATAAAACGTTTAAATGATCCAGCTCTCTTGACCTCTTTCGACCTTCCATCAACATTGTGGGAAGTCGGTCTATTGAGTTTATTCTTTCGTTTTGTTAAAGTATAGCCTCCAAGTTCACTTGCCTTTAATTCAGTTCTGTTTAAGGAGCACAGCTGTCGGATATTGGATTGGAAACTTGCCCCAGGGACATTATTTAGATAGAAAATATAGTTGCAATTGACCATTGGAGAGCTCAGAACTCTAACAGGCCAAACACACACAGATATCGCAATTTGCAAAGCTGCCAAGGCGTCTGCTCAGCAGCATTATAGAGCATGACCAGATGTGATCTGACAAACTTAAGGGCCAATTCCAGACATTAATGTAAAATTGGAAGTCTCTTGCATTGGCACAGAAATATCATGGACTTCACTTTTCCAGGCCTAGATGCTGGCTCAAGTTACTGTGTGTGAGATCGTTTGGGTTTGACCAAAATATGTTTTACCTGCAGTGCAGTAATAGTTGCCAGATTAGGATAAATTACATATCATATTTGTAGTAAGAGCCGGCTGCCACAGTATCAGAGCCAATTAAATCAGTTCCTTTTTAATTCCATAAAAGAAGCAGTGATCTCTACACCAGTGTGCCACTGACTGCTTCTCACCAGAGGAGCGTGTGATGTTCGTGTTTCAGAGGCACTGAGCGCACGGTGAAAATATATGCCACCTAAAATATCCTGCCGAGGTCAGACTGTGTTGGGTTTTAAGTTGAAACCACATCTCTGGAAGTATTAACATCACTGTCACCATGAGTTCCTGAGCATGGTTTGTAGTGAGAGTGGGAAGAATGGACTAGCTTGAAGACTTTTTTAAGACTGGCAACAAGAAGGAGGAACAACACATTTAATTAGCATTTTTGCTAAGTCTCCTATGCAGACAGTTATTTAGAAGAAAAAAGAAAAAAAACTCCCAGTACACAAAAAGGTGGCCCCTCTCCTTTAGCACAGACCAACCAGTTGGCTGTCCTCCAAAAATGTTTATATCCTGTCACCTGAGGACTGTAGCCAATCAGGAAGGAGCTATTTTTAGCCATTTTAACCCAGGTGGTATCAATCTCTCATTTGGAGCTTAATAGTACCAAATTGTGCTTTGACAAAAGATATGCATCAAATGTGCCATCTCAAAAATCACAAACACAACACAACTTTACGGTTTATAAACAACTAAGCATACATATTTTTTGGAATACACCAACATTTCAATACAAATTACCCACAGATATATCCTCAAGGGGAAGTAAACTCCTTATTGAAGTCCAAAGCAGGTCACAGAATTAAAGTCCCACAGCGATAACATGTGTGGGCAGAGAGACATGAACCAAGTGAAAATTACATTTGTGAGCTGAGATAATAAGTTCCATGACAGATGGGGATCCAGAGTTAAAGTGGGAGACTAATGTCACAACATGAATAACTGCCATCATTTATTGTAATGCACATTAATGCTTTTTATTGTTTAGAAATCAGTGCCTGTGTGATGTGGATTGCCCACATGGTGTTGGAAAGAAAATACACTCTTATTCACTTGTATTACCGTTACTTTATCACTCTAATATTTTAAGATGCAGTATTGCTGTGTCTTGTCATGTTTCGTTATGTGTGTGTTGTCTTAAATGCGAGGTTAAAAGACAAATATATTTTTTATACAAATCTATTGGACATTTAAGTATTCTGAATTTAAAATAAAACAACAACACTGTAATATGAATGTACAGCATTCTGCAACTTGCTGGAAGGACTCCATGATCCAAAATAGTCTCATTTATTACAGTTCTCCTTTAAATGTTGGTATAGCTTCTGGAATTTAACCTGCAAATATACTTTTGCCTTCAAGGGAGAGTTGATGTCTGGGTCTAAGCACCAACTCAAAATAAGTTTTATATAGCTTTAACCCTGATTGACAGACCTACATGTGAACTCTTTACATTGGTAAAATAAAGCAATACACTAATGCCGTCCTTTATTCAGTATATGGGATAATAAAAACACAAACTGTAAGAATGAAGAATGTACATTTGAGGTCATAATCTCACTGCACAACATTCACATTTATTGTTGAAATACAAAATAAGAATGCAACCAAATTGTAATAATGTTGATGATGTTTAACCCTATGAAAATCGATTTCAAGGGGGAGATGATTGGTTAAATCAATTTAAGGTAAATAAATTAACCCAACTTCATAACAGCTTCAAGATGTCGGGACATAAAAATGTGCTCATTTAAAAAACTTAAACAATTGACATGTTTAAATTCTTCATGGTGTGGTAAGACATATCATGTTTTTGACATTTAAAAATACCTTATATATTCATATGATGATCATATTTTTATATATTTGTATTTTTTGAAAGTCAACAACAAGGTTTTGACTTCTATATTTTTTAGTTTAGGTTGTACAGATTTGAGATATAATAGGTATTTCAAAAAATGTAAATCTCACAATGATCAAACACACCTTTGTAGGCACCGGTGGACCATATTGTAGCATTCATAGTGTTACAGCCTGATGAGTAATGGATGCATACCATTTAACAGCCATTCAGTCTTTTGAAACCGATGATGATATTGTATATAAATTGTCAGTTACAGTCAGTATGTCAAAGGTTAAACTCTCAATGTGGAGAAATCTTGGTAGAATGGCCTATAAGCAATCATAAAGCTCCTCTTTGTTTTCTTGTGTTAGGGTTAGGGTTATGTTATTATTGTGTAATTTATCTCTCCTGTTTTCATTTATAGAGTAAGTCTGTTTATATTGGAAATATCTTCGTCATTGGTTAAATATTTTCCAACTTTTTTTTTTTTTCTTTTCCATTGTGGCAGATAATAGCTTCTGCAGTTCCTTTCCTTCTAAACTGTATTTTCCTTTGACTCCCTTTTTTTCTCTATACTCTGTTCTCCATTTCTCCTATGTACTTCTAGCTTCTCTATTGGGAGCATTTATTCCTTCCCACAATGTGTAGTAGCACATCACTTGCAAACCCACCAACTCTTCAAAAATGTCCTCATTCTATAAGATTTCTTCTGACCCTTTGAGCTCATATTAGCATATTTAGTCCCCACAGTTTAAGACAATGCAAGTGTCAGTAGAAAGACATCACCATCTAAACCCTAAACCAATCGAATGTTTAATCCTGTGCCATTCCCAATTAAGTTTAACCACTGATCCTTCCTCGACTTCCCGGGAGCTGATCCCTCTCCTCGGAAATCTCTCTTGACACTAAAGAATATTACATTTGTATTTCCCCAGCCCACAATTGTATGTCATTATGCCAGAATGATATAATAGTCAAGGAAAATATATTGTGTGATATTAGTTAACGGTGGTTCACTTCTTATAATAATGTTAACATACACCTGCGCAAAAGTAAATAAATTAATTCTAAATCTAAATCTAAATTTGACAAAATTATTGTTTGAATAAAAGATGGTTAGGTAAATGTCAAACAGAAGTCTTTGGCACATATCCTATTATTTACAATGAGAGGTATTTCTTTCTTGCAAGCCAACACTTCATTATTTTACCTCACTGTGGCTTGAAAACAGAAGCAAAAAACCCTGTTTTTTCACTATGTTTTTGTGATTCCAGGCATTGTTGTTATGTTCCATGATTGCCTTCTTTAACCGATACCTTTAAACCTGCACTCTACGCGATCCGTATTAACAGAGGTGAAGAGAGTTGAACACTTCGTACCGCATACACACTACTCTCATATTCTCACACTCCTCTGTCAGAACAAAAGATGTCATGGCATTCCCCAAAATTGCCTAACGGATGCAGGCAGCGGGGAACACTTTTGTTCACACAAGTACCCATCTTTCACAATAACCACCTTTTTTCTCAAGAACAGTTGCACAGTGAGAGAAATATTACTTTTGGGATTCTGATTTGTTTTCGACATTGTGTCTAAGGAGCATTTTTACGCTCTCATCATGAGGCGTTTAGTTGGAAATGGGTCAGTGATAGTGGGAGGTTCACGTTCGGCAGTGGGACGGGATCATTGCCGAATGATGCCCCGTAGCTGACAGCATTGAACCGACCAGAATTAGTTTCATACACTGACTTGAAATGTGTTCTACAGTGAGAGGTGTTCCTGCAATGGAAAATGGGAAAAAAGAGACATCCATAGCTCATTGCAGGACAGAGGGGCTGACAGTGAGCTTTTTGTCGAAGGCTGATGCATTCACACCAGCACCCCCCACATCATGTCATATGGAATGGCGTGAACAGTCAGATTTGTCATTAGATGTGGCAGCTATATTCACACATGGTGGCTCCTGCTGCAGTAATACTTGGTTTGACTGTGACAACATTATGGTATTTCAAGGCCAGTGCGCCCATTGAAAATGAAATACACGGAAAAAGGAAAAACTCCAGAATAGACGACGGCACAGACAGTGAAGAATGTGAATTCAGTCTTGCTTATCAAGACCATTAAGGTCTATATGATTGTTTTTTAATGCATTCACTCCAATCTTTTTTTCTCTCCATTTACAGTAAGCGAACAAAGGGGCTTCTGGTCTTTATCCTTCCCTCACCCCCCACCCCTCCCCTGTCTGATCACTTCATCCTCCACCCAAACCCATGCTGACTCCTCTGCACTCTTTCCCCCTCCCCGCCTCCCGCTTATGTTCCTCCCTCCCCCTCTCTAGCGTGTCCCCTAGTTTTCTGGTAGCTGTGTCTCTTTGATAATCCAAGACTCTTTGAAGACTCCAATTCCACGCTGCTTGCCTTGGAGCTATTGCACCTACAAAAACAACTGTGTGTGTGTGTGTGTGTGTGTGTGTGTGTGTGTGTGTGTGTGTGTGTGTTTTTGTGTAAGTGTGTGTGTGTGTGTGTGTATGTGTGTGTGTGTGTGTGTGTGTGTGTGTGTGTGTGTGTGTGTGTGTGTGTGTGTGTGTGTGTGTGTGTGTGTGTGTGTGTGTGTGTGTGCCTGTAGAGAAAGAAGGAGAGAATAGAGAAAGAGAGAGCAGTGGATAGGAAGAGAATGGAAGACATAATGGTGGAGTGGAAAATAAAAACAGTTCCATATGCATTTCCTTTGCAACTGCTTCAGTCTTTATGGTTTTATGCGTGCTGCATACACTGAGAGGTGCACTTCTTCATTGTCATATTTGTTGGTGCAGCTCATTTTTTCTCTGCCTTCAGAGGCAGCAGCTCATTGATTCCTGCATACACGCCCAAAATGCCAGAGCCAGGATGTACTCACATAGATTGTTACTAAATGGAAACCCAAACTAGGGGAACTCGTGCAAGTTATCAGAGTTTATGTGCACATTTTGTAATTACTTCTATGGTTAATCAGAAAAATGAGTATAATATCCAATTTCACTCCACAATAGTCAATCCGAACACTTCTTCACAAAAAGGAGTTTTTACTGTTAAAGCTCAGCAATAATTGTTTTCTCTTCTTCAGTCAGATGCTGCAGAGAGGCAATTAGAGACAATTAGTTGTCTCTACTTAAAATGCCACAGTGATCAAAATGAATCATTACTGAAACATTTTTCTCCCACTTTGCTTTGTATTGCTGTCTCCTCCTCTTACCTTTCAGCGAGTCTGGTTGCTCCCTGCGACTCCATCTCTATCCCTCCATTGTTTTAGTCTCAATCTTTAGTCCCTCTTCTTCTATCTTCGTCTCCAGCCCTACCTTTTTGTCTCTGTCAGACTGCCTCGCTTTGGCAGAGAAGCTTGCCATTGGGATTTAGACGAAATTGAATTGAATTATGAAGGAATTTCTCTGCAGTACGATTGGCATCATTTCCTCCACACAACAGAACATCATTCTCATATCTCTCAATGTGGGGGAATGAAAATAGGCCGTGCACCATTCTTTCTCTCATCCTTTTAAATTGAATTTTTCATATCACAGGGGCACTGAGACATCAGCCGTTTCCTTTAACATGGGCAGAAAACCCATTCCGTAATATCTGAGAGACACATGGCTGTGATTCAATAGGAACAGTCTGGCTTCCAGCACACACATGATATACCTCAGCTCAGGATTGATAAACAAGGCCACATAGGTTTCCAGCAGCTTGAAAAGTTGAGTGTATTCCAGTTGAGTATACTAAAGCTGTTTGGCTTCACAACTGGTTGAAAGCACTCCATTGTGCACCCAATGAAATGATTCATACCCTCACATAGTCCATTCTCCCTACCTTCCTCTGTGTGAAACAAATAAACATGATTTATCTTATGGAGCTTCCTATTTTAATAGTTTAATTGTATTCCTGTCTTTTTTTCAGTCATTTTTTTCCAGCAAATTGCACCTACGTTGCTTACTATCCCTATTCATGTGTCTTTAGAGCTATGAAATGTGCGCCTGTTGTAATGTGCATGTTTCAAAGGTCACAGTGACAAATCCTAAGCAATACCTCTGTGTAATAAAAAATTCAACAACAACATTTGGCAACAAACTAGCTGTGACAAACACACAGTTACCCATTGGACTTGAAAACAAACATATTTTATTTAAATACAGTGTTGCTATGTTGCTTTGCTTCAGCTTTTGGGAAAATATGATTTTCTCCTTAAAGCATTGAATAAAGCAAATCTGAATGTGTGTATTATTTGGAATTGCCCTACACCAATCAAGCATAGTGTTTTATTTAGCCATGGAATATAATAGATAACTGGGTTGATTAAAAATGTATGTTTTCTTTGAATAATTCACAAGAAATATTGCAATATTTGATTGGATTTAGATATTTTACATGCTGTGCAATATATGGAGATGTTATCAAAGTCCTATAGATGGGGTATCAACCACTGTGGCTTAACATCTTGAGGGTAATCCCTGACGATGACTTTTTTTAAAGCTTTTAAGGGAACTGATAATAAAAAAAAAACAACACTATTTCAGTTTGTATGCACACATAATTCAATATCTGGAGTGCCTATCAACCAACCAACTATGAGAACTTTTGCCATTTCTTCCAGCCAATTACACCAGATTTAGGTTTTGTCGGAATGGCTCTTAAAGGGGTGGGGCCTTAAAAATTGAGCTTTTCAGACATGATGTGAATACAGGTGTATTCAAACTGTATTCGTAAAGCATGCAAACATGTCCTTCTGCTGACACAAAATACAAATATGAACCTAAAAATTAACATATGTCCCCTTTAAATGTGAGGTTAGATGTTAAAGGAGGCACTGTAGCATTCAAATGATGGCACCTTTGTCAAAGAACCACTAATGTATTATTCTACAATAATAAAATCATTGTTTGAGTTGTTTCTATTACTTGTGCTGGAAGTATTATTATATGTTACATCCAGCTGCCAGTGAACTCTATGGATTGTAATCCGACCATGTGTAAACAACCCTTTAGTCGCCACTTGCAGCACACCAGTGAACCATTTCTACAAAGAAGTTTGAGTACATACAATGCAAACGCTTGATCACCAAATGTTAACATACAGATCAGTGAAACGCAAACTTGGATGAAGGAGATTCAATCACTAAAGCGAACTCACCTGCGACTCTTTTGGAAGTCTGCTCGGAAAAAGTGGCAATGGAAAAGCTTTCCCATCTACATGAGCACCAGCAGGCCTGTTCACTGGCAGCCAGTGAGGCTTGGCCGGATGACAGGGGACCTGACATGGGAGTGGTGTCAGGTAGCTCCCAGGCATTCACAGTGGACTTGGTGCTATGGGAGAGAACAACAACAGAGGGTTCTGCTGTCCTATCAGCGATCAGTGGTGCAAATCAGCAATGGCATCATTGATGCTCCACAGTCACCAAAATGATATCCTCGTCCCTTAACCACAGCCATTTGCCTCAGGAATCCCTTTATATTCCTTCATGCAAAGCTGCAGGCAAATCCATTCTTTTTTTATTTCAATTCCAATCTTTAGGACAGACTGTCCAGACTGTTATTTGCGAGTGATTAGATATAACCATTAACAATAACCCATCTGTGTCAGTTGCTGTGGAAACGACATAGGCAGGGGTACATTTGCAAACTGGTGATGCATTTTTTTTCCCCAATACAGACACATAACAGCAAGCAGCAGGCTGGGTGAATAATGGAGATGTATCCCCTCACTCTTCACACCATAGCAATATCTAGGCTCGGTGCAAAAGTCTTCCATCATACCAGACAATATTAGCGACAGAGGTGCTTCATATATGTTTTTTTCGCAGCAGTATCAACCAGCTTACAGTCCTACCATCTCTCTGAAAGTGACGTCACTGTTGTGTGTCAAAGTGCAGATGGTAAAGGGAATTTAAACCATCAATAAATGCTGTTTAAGTTAGATTAAAAGCATTAAATAATTAAGTTTGATGAATCATTAATGAGCTTCCAATCTCGATTAGTACTTAAAAGTTCATGATTCAATTCAAAAATATCATCCCTTTTTAATATTTGCCTCAGAATATGTCACCTTGTGTTTCGGTATTGAACTGTTTTAATATATAATAGGAAATTGTCTTTGAAGTTGTAAAGTTCACCAATAACTGACGTGTGGTCCTTAATATTTACCTTACAAAATGTATATGCAAATTGGAGGATAAAAGAAAAAGAAGGCGTAGTACTTATGAAGTCAAATGTCTTTTCTTGTAGAGGTTTTTACATATTTCTTCAATAGTTATGCTAATTAACATTGAGAACCCTCATCTTACATAACCAATGGAAATACAAGCACATCAAACGGCTTTTAATGTACCTTTTTCTCCTTGATGTGACAAGGCTTTTTAATAAGACATTGAAACATTTAAAGATGGCTTCCCCATGTTTGCCCTGCAGTAGTTATGCCATTACATAGTCCACATACAGTAAAAGTGTATTGCAACATTTTTTTTATCATTAGTAATAACTTTGATACATTTATTTGGATCTTTGCTCCATCTTTGTTTTTATTTATGGAAATAAAAACAGCAAAAAAAAGCTGAAAAATCTAACAATTGCAATCATGCGATTTCAAATGAAAATACCTTAAGTAAAACATGTATGTGTTTTAAATAGCGCTAACATATATATTTCTTATCTGGTGTGTCGAATGCTGGTGTGGAATTGCTCCTGAACTTGGTTCATATGGTAAACATAGTCATAAAAAGTGTATTAGCAGTTGATGAACCCTTTTTTATTAAATACTATTGATGAGGTTACAAGAGGTTGGAAAATAAAGTCTCATGTTACCATTCAGAATACAATAGATGTGCACTGCACTCTTTGTCTCAGCATTATGTTTAAGACATTACATTTCAGCTCTAGGGTAATGAGGTAGTTTCTGTGAAGATAAATATGAGATATATGTCACTGAAATAACTTGAAGGCAAAATCTATGGACAAACAGCAGTTGCCATTTTCAACTTTTTTAGCTGCAACAAGCAGTGCTAGCAACCCGCAACAATTTCATCACCCTTTGGCGGTCCCAGTTTTTGTAAAAATGTGGCATGTAGGTCAAGTGTTTGTTACGTTGTGGGTGTGTGAATGCACGACACGTGGATGCATGTTCGCACATGATTGTAGCTTTTCTGAATTTGCACAAAATTCCGATTTGTACATAATGAAACACTTGACCATGAAATACCCTTGCTACATAATTCACAGGGTAATGAATTGCAGAGATAACTACACATTTGTCTAACTAACATAAACCCCTCTCTGGCTTTTTGACATAAGAGTGTATCAGTGGAACTTTTCTGCTGTGTCCATGTGTAGCTTGGAGTTATTCCGAGGCAGTAGGTTGTATATAATATGTCTTGCAGTCTGACAGAAAAAAAAGTGTCTCCGAAGGGCTACAGGAGCTCCAGGAAGCGATTGGATGAGAGCTGTTTATTGCTCCTTTCAAATGTGCCTTGGTTCCCTTGTAAAGTCGGAATCCTGCTCGATCTTTTCATCTGTATTGGGATTGTAATATTAGGCGTATAAATGAGGCCATTTTAGCACAATCTAGGGGGTTGTGAATTCAGATGACATCGTAAATGTCCCCTCTTTTTCATTCTCAGCCCCATAGCTTTTTACTCCTACCACAATGCCCAAACAATCCCCCTCTCCCGCCTCCAGTCTCCCAGAATCTAATCCTTCTGCTTGTCCCCTCCAGCCAAAGCGCTGTCCGTGTCTGCCTGACCAACTCCCCACTCCTGCTCAGCCTCCTCTTCCATCCTTCCGTCTTGCCGCATCCCAGCAGCCCCCCAAGGCCTGGCAAAGGATTTGTGCTCTGACTAAAAGGAGGAATCTATTTCCCATCTCTGCAGCCTTAGCTAGTTATCATAGCCAGGAAACATGCTGACTCTCTGGAGTGATGGCTTGAGGAGAAGTTTAAGCAAGAATCCATATTTAAACAACTGAATGCCCCCCTAACATTTAAACAGTCATGTAGCCTCAGCGACCTCCAATCAAATGTCGAGAAAGGCATCATAGCTGTATAGTATCTCTGGTCCACCCACACAAATCAATAGAAATGTTATTGAAGTACCACAGAAACAATGGTTAAATAACTCTTTATGGAAGAGATCCTTATTGAGACTTCCTAACTATGGTCTATTGTTACGCTGGTACTGATATATCAGTGATGATGATGCATATTAGATTAAACAATGTAATTTTCTTTCTGTATGTGTTATGATAAACTGTGTGTTGGATACACCAATCAACAAGCATTTTGAAAAAGGCCCCCTTATGCTTTATTGGGTTTTCCCTTTCATTTGTGTTGTATTGGTTTTTGTGCATGTAAATGGTCTGCAAAACCCAAAGTTCCTTACAGATGGAGTGTCTTCTTCTACCATTTGTGCATTAATAATACAAATCATTATACCACAAAAAAAGTATTTATATCTTTGGAATATTAGATTAGATTAGATATTCGTTATTAATCCCAAATTGGGAAAACAAATTTCACAGGAGCATGTTGATGAGGTATTGCAAATGATTTAAAAATAAATAAATTATTGAAATAGAATAATTTATAAAAACATAACCCTATCAGCTTTCAACTGTAGAAAGTCGTACATCTTTAGAATGCAAAACATAACATATACAGAATAAGTTTGGTCCTTATAAAAGATACTCTACTATAAAAAAATATAAATGTAGGATACTGTTTACATTATAAAAGTGTGTAAATATTTAATTTCTGTTATAAAAAGCAGTTGACTTTCATCCAATAACAGAATAGATCATTTTCTTACTGTAAACTGTGTGATTTACTGATGCAGATATGTAGCAGCACTGCTGGGAGAGACAGAAAAATGATGCACCCCACAATTCAAGTAATCATTATTTAGATGAATGGCCGAGAGCTGCATCTGTGAAGTGAAAAAAATAAGTGACAGGTGGATCTGATGGGGGGCGATGAACAGGTTTCTGGAAAAAAATGTGAAGCCTGCTAACGGTATTAAGGACACAGTGTTGATAGCACTTACCTAAGCTCTAAAAGCATGTCTCAGTGTCTGGTGTGCGTGGACTAAAAGGCTGATGGTTCGAATGATTTCTAGCATGGATTTGTTTGCCAGAAAAGCGGTCGAATGGTAGAAAGCACAGACCCGTGGTATTGATCTGGGCTGACTCGTGCAGCAGAGGAAGGGCTGTTCTGCTGTATCAGTGCTTTCCTGACTTTTACGAGAGGCGCTCATGTGTGGGGGCGGGGGTTGGGTGGGTTGGGGGAAGAGTGTGATTGCACATGCACCGTAAGGAGTCATCTTTCTGTTTTGGACTGTTGGAAAGTAGAACCATTAGTAAACTGATCTTCGGAAGAGGAAATTTAATGGTCTCCTAACTGTATTTACAAGCCATTCAATTTGATAAAGGGTGTGATGTTGAATGATTTATTTTTTTGCCGCTCAGCTCCTCTTCAGGCTATCAAATTCAGGGTTTCATCACTATTTTTTATTCATTCTTTCATCAAATCTAACAGTGAAAGCAGATCTAATGATTTATTATAATGCTGCTGAAATAGTTATTGTTACTGTGTTTCCAAAACAGTTTTGCTCTTTTTTGTTAGCATTATTTACATCTTCTTGGGATTCCTTTTCACTGCAGAAATACTATCTAGCTTTCCATTTGGTTAGATATCAAAAGATGTGGAATTATTTAAATATCGAGATAGGAAGTAGCTCACTGGGGCTAATGACTAGTGAACTAATAATTGTCGTCAGAATTAATTTGGCAGAGGAAATAAACGTTTGTCTGATGCATAATGTTTATAAGAGAACAAATAATGTTTATTTTTGCTTTAATGTTCAGAAAGCTATTTATTTTGCTGCAGCACCTCTTTTCACCCTGTGTTTGAAATCAGGGTCCAGTGTCCAGGGTCTGATCGGTTAACTTGCCAGCTCCATTATGATTAGTTACAGTATGTCCCTCCCCTTAGCCTACCACGTACAGTTTGTTGCAGCGCTAGCCAATAGCACAAAGATTGGTACTTTGTGATGTCACTATATTGCAGAAGTAAACACAGGAGTCCAATGGGGGCAGTGGGGGAGTGTGTGGGAGAGAAACTCGCTCTGGAGGGAACTTTGGGATTTTAGCCTTTGCAGACCATTAACATGCACTAAAGCCTATTTAACAGACAACAGGAAAGGGAAAAGCCCAACAGGCATAATTTGTACCCTTTAAAGTTCTTCCTCTGTTCATATATTTCCACCTTATATAGATTGCAGAATAGTCACAGTGCAAAAGGGCTGCTTAATGTTTTAGGAGTGTTGAATATTTAATGCTATTTTCTGACTTTTGAAGAGTGAACTTTATAAGGCCAGCACAATTCAGACAGTCGTATAATTGGTGAACTTTACTGTACTGTACCACCTGCAGGGTGTCTACAAAAAGGAAAAAGTGTAGTTGAAAAATATTTCCCCTTGTGTTGAAGATGTTAAATTCTTGTCCCTTTTTTTTCAATTTTCTTTAGCATACCCATCGACGAGTGACCTTCTCCACCAACAACCCCGTGCAGGACCTGCAGGACGCCTCTCAGCACAGCTACTATGACAGCGGCTTGGAGGAATCGGAGACTCCCAGCAGCAAGTCGTCATCTGGTCCCCGAATCGGACCCCTGACCCTGCCTGAGGACCACTATGAGAGAACCACTCCAGATGGCAGCATCGGAGAGACCGAGCACCCTGAAAACGGTACCTTGACAATCCATTCCACTCTGTCGTGTGCTCCATGAATATGTATTTGCATGTAAATGACTCTAATAAGCTCTTTTTGTGCGTTGGTGATGGGGAGGCATTTGTGGAGGATTTGTTGTTGTTTTTCTAGTGGAAATGTTGTGACTTGCTGTGTTTGCCGATGACTGTGAAGTTGTTATTGGTTTTTAAGCAGATCTGTGTGGGAGGATGTGTGTGCATATAGGGAGGGGGGGGATCAAGGCTGGAGTTAGGAGTGTCTCCATCCTCCTCATCAGCAGGTCCTCTGTCAGACATCCTTAATGACCCTCTCTCACAAGTGTGCTAATTAAAAAGCCAAACTAATGGAGCATTTGCCCTCTAAATAAATCTGAACCATGGCATCTGTGCAGACAACACTGTGTTTACTCGCTGCGTTTCCTTCCCGCAAGTTACACCGCAGCTTAGGTTTGCAGGAGCCATAATTCCTAAGGACTGAAATCAATCCACAGGCTGAGCAGCGATGGTCTCAGCATAGGTCTATATATATATAAAAAAGAAAAAAACCTGTAACTGCTATTCTGTGAACTGTGCATCACAATAATAATTTAGCCGCCTTAAGTTGCCAAACATAATCCTTTACCTGTCTTGTAACATACTATGAAAAGTGATTCACATGGTGCGTTTCCACTCATTATAGTGTTTTACATTGCAGTGCTCTCTGGATTAGGTGCTCTTACACGGTGGATGTTCGCCACTTACAATAACAAATCGCCTTGCTCCTTATATATACCTACTTTGCTGTGCTAATGTATGGTTCTATATCAAGAGCATGCATGGTTGTCCTCTTCATGCAAATGTATAAGGGCTTATTTGTATTGCCACTATACAAAGCGAGGCATGTATAAGCAGAGACATGATAGAACTGTTGATCAGCATTGACAGTCAGAGAAAAAGACACAAATGTAACTTTTGTTTACGGGACTAGCTCTGTGTGTGGAAGATATTTTATTTTTATTTTCTTTAATGAGGGAAAGAAACAGTTTCAACCTCAAGCGCTCGCAGTTGCAAAACAGCAGGATCAAAGGCTAAAAAGTGTCACCGTCATGCCAAAACAGCAGATGACAAACTTCTATTATTAGCATAGTAGTGTGATGCATCACCTATTTACTAGACAACTGTGTTGGCTCTCATTAGCTAGTTTATTCATCTGTATTGCAAATATTTATTGTTTATTTATTTATGTGAATTAGTGACACCATTATTTGAGGGTATTGGGAGGGAGTGGTGTGTGTGCAGTGAAGGATAAATCCAGCCAATACTGTAGTTCCCTCAGGCCCTATAGAGGTCAGAGATTGCTTAACATCCCATTTAATAGATAGATTTAGTCACCCTATATACATTATACAGGCTTGGTGCTTACAGCCCAGGGGGCAACAGTTGACTATTTCTATTTGATCTTTGCACTTAGAAGATGTAATATATGCATTTTTTCTTTTTTCTCTTTTCTTTTTTATTGTTGTAGCTGATTATTGTGATTCTCCCATCTGCGGAAAACAGCTTTTGTCAGACAGGGCAGTCTTTGTTGTCAGTAGCAGGAGAGCAAGATTGTGAGTGGAGATGGAACAGTTAAAGAATGAAAAGATGGCACAAGATGGTGGAGATGTTAGATTGTGACAGGGAGCGGGGAGTTAGAGTCTCTGACGAGGAAGCAAAGCCCATAGGATGAGCACATAGGACAGGGAGATGCAAAGATGAACGGCTCACCGAGGATAGACCTAATTAAAATGTGATTCCCACTTCAGGGAGATAACAAAGAGCCGACATAAAATGAAGGATTAGACAGAAAAATCAAACGAGACAGAGGAACTTCTCCCCAGCTTCCACCTGAATTGTGACGTGAAATCCTTCTCTCTTTTTTTTTGTGTTTGAGTGACAGAGTGACAGGTTGTACTGGTGCAGAGCTTTATTCATTGCAGGAGTGATGAGTGGCAGGCAAAAAAATGGGGAGGTGAGTCTGATGTGTCACTCCATTTAAGTTGGAAAAAATGCAATATATGAACTCCAGACTGTCAGACTTTGCATCACTGGGCCCCAGAAATATCGACATGGATGTGTTTTGTATAACAAGTTGAACTTTGACAGTGGAGAATCTACATTGTGAGAGTGTGTCAATGGTCTACAGCAGAGAATGATGTGGTTCATGTTCTATTTTAGATTCACATTTGGAAAATGATGGTGTCAGGTCAGACCTTTACTGACATTAAGCTGCACTTGGTGGGTATTCCAGTGTGAAAAGATTTAAGGCCATGCAATATCTTTATTAAAAGCACGTCACTTTCCGGATATTTATTCCAGAGACATTAGCAAATAAAACATGATTGTTATGAGTTGGTTTGAATTCGTTGGTAAATGTTGTATTACATGTTCTATCTTTACCTTAAACATTTTTGGGGATAGGATTGCAGACGGATAGTGACAACGTTAAAGTATAGTTAGGCATAAATGAACTCAAACAGACTGTGAACTGATTGGCTAAATCACCTTCAGTGAAGCATTGTGACAGAATTAAACACGATTGTTAATAAGGTGGCAACTTCCGTGATTGAAAACTGAAGCTGTTGAGGAGTTGACTTATTGCATTCTCCTGAATAAGCAAAAGTGGAGAAAATTGTATACTGTAGAAGTCTATGAGAAATTGTGTAAAACTTTTGGCTTCATTTATTTCTTCCACAGACATGGTTTTGGTCTCAATTAGTTGTTTCAATTCTTCTTCTAAACAACATGATGCTAATTTTAAAATGATGTTCCGATTTAGAGTAGCATATACGACAAAGCAGCATATCCACGTTTGGGGGCCCTCTCGCACCAAGCAGGGGCGCCTGCTATGTGTAATGCAGCCTTCAGAGGCTTCCGCTCAGCCCTGTCAGACTGTACAATCAGATCTCAATTAGGTCTCAATGTGGACACTGGAGACACATATTAATACCAGGTGTAAATGCAATCAGGTTAAATCATATCTGGAGACAATCTGGATATGAGAAGAATTTTAATGCAAGGTGTAAGGGAAGTCTAAGTGTGCTGCCTTTTGAAGAGTCGTGCAGACTAAAGTAATACGACCTTGGTTCATTGGACTGTGTGGCAGAGAGGAAGGAGAGTGTGTGGTCCGTAATAGTCTCTGGTTCACTAGAGTAGACAGCAACATATTCCCTCATGGCTCTTGGCGTTGGAATTAAGAGTAGATTCAAACTACAGTAATAACATTTCTGATGTATGACATGTATGCTGCCCGATCTGCAGCTATTAATTTCTGGAGTTCCTTTTTTCTTATGCCTGAGCAGCTGCTTCCTCCTCCCATTTTTTTTCTAATTCTTGTCTCCAGGCTGTGTTAGAGTGCACTGCATTTCATTTCCCTGTGTGAACTCTTATGTTCATGCATGTCGAGTGCACATCACTCACTCTGTTGGTTAATCTCGGCAAAATTGTTTATCCATCGGCTGCATGTGCGTGCACATCTGTGTGTGTGTTTGCACCTGCACGCATGAGCGTATTTGTTTGCATTGGAGGTTGTGCATCACACCTTGCATCTCTAAATCAGTTTGATTGCTGTGCTATTTTACTTTTACCGTCTCTCAACATAATCACTGAGCCCGTTAATTACTCTTAAATTGATTGCTTCAGACAGAATGAAACTGCTTATCTTGTATGTCTGGTTGCTGTCGAGATACATGATTTGTCCTCCACAATGAAATCAAAGGAATACTGAGGAATGGATTCTGTTTGTCAAATCTGTCCGTACATCTCCCACACTGCTGATCAGAGAGTTCAAAGTGATTTAAGGTGGGAACATATTCTATCAAGACATACGTAATTTGATATTTTCACAAGGATATATAGCATGAAACATTAACTTTTAAAGAAAACATTTCCAGCAATATTTTATTGTTAGGCATGCGTACATAGTAATGAGATTAAGACATTAGTTTGATTACACTAAACTGGGTTTACCCATAAGCAGAATTATCGGTTGTAGGCACACAGGAGATGAAAAGTAAAGCTTGATAAGAAAATCAATCACACTTTTGTTGGAAAACAGTACATAGCCTATAACTGAGGGGTTATGTTAGCCATAGAAAATATTCCCTTAAATATCAGAATAAATATCAGATTTTCTGAGAGATGTTCTAAGACTAAATCATTATTGCCTAAAATATGATTACTGTAGATTGAAAACGGTTAAATTATGATATTGAATTATTGCCCAGGCTTTGTTCTTATTTGTCAGGTGTGGGAGCAGATCGGGGTGGACCCAAATGGAGGACAGAAAGTCTTGAACAACTAAAATACCTTTATTTCCAGGATTTAACAGGCAAATCAGGCCTCATCCACAAAATATGTACAATGGTCTGACAACAGCTAACACCAAACAAGATCTTAAATGCATGCAGGGGGTAATCAAAAGGACAAGACACAGCTGGGGAGGGAAGAAAAAACACAAAGGCACTAGCTGAACACAATCAAACAGGACGGAAAACACAGAGACAGAAAGTAAAAACAGACATAACACATGCTGAAGACTTTTCAAAATGAAACTGGAAACTGGTGTGACAGATCATGAAATTCTAACTGATTGTTTAACGATAATAATTTGAATACACTGAAATGGGAAACTGTCAAAAAAAAATAAATGTGTGTCATCTTCAGTCTCTGAGACGACTTTTTTCAAGTAGTTATTTTTGTTAATTGTATAATTGTAATCTCAAAAAATAACTCTTGACGGTTCCTTTTGTTTTACTACAACAACCTAAGACATTAGCTGTGTTACTGGAGTCCCTTAACAGAAATTATTTAACCTCCTGTTGCCCAAGATCCCTGGACATGATTCATCTGGGACCCGTTACAGGCCCCCTTCTCTTCTTGGGACACAAGTTTGACTGGCAATCCCGTCATGTCCAGTCCAACCCAGACAATAATCACTCTTCCGGGGATCAGTGGTCAGGCATCTTGGCTGTGATATGAGGGCTAGCACCAATAGGACACAGGTGGATTGAAGACTGGTCCCAGCATGCACACACGCACGCACGCACACACACACACACACACACACACACACACACACACACACACACACACACACACACACACACACACACACACACACACACACACACACACACACACACACACACACACACACACGCACACACACACACACACACTCGCACACACGCACACACACACCCAATTGACCACAGATGGAAGAATTTTGATGTGGCCGCTTGCCCAGCGTGAGGTCTCCCCGTGTCTTCCTCTGTGCGGACTCGCTGCCATATGGGCGATTGAGCAGGGTGAGATAAAATGGAATAAATGGCATTTGCATGATAATGAGGTGCTTTAGTGATGCTGTCTGATTTTCCCCCGCCTTAGATCTCTCAGATGATGCATGTAGCGTTGTATATTTGTTCCTTTTGAACTCCTGTCAGGGATTTTCCTCTGCTTTCATTGCTTGCCATATCAGTATCATACAGGGGGTGCCACAGTTTTAGCCATTTACTGCTTTTCATGAGCTCCCTGTGGATATCTGGTTAGTGGCTTGTTTGTGCACAAAGCATGAGAAAGATTTAAAACAAAGAAAGATGTGGAAGAAGACGTTTTGCAGACAGAGACGCAGACTGTCAGCCTGATGGGGCTTGTTTGTACTATGAGTGCCATATTGGGCTCCTGCCCGGGTGCCAGTATAAAGTGCTGATGCAGGGGTGTGGGTTTCCTCAGACAGATGCCATTGAGCCTTGTCAGAGTCCCTGCCTGTTAGCACTTTTGAGTGGAGTAGCCTGTACCAGTGCATTAGCCTATGCCAGCTACTGTTGGAAGAAGTACCACCAGAGCAGGGACAGGTCATGGGACTGGCAGTTTTATGGAAGCTTCTGTGGAAAAAAAGTCCTTACAAGTGCTCCCCTGAGGCAAGTTGTCATGAGTAATACGCTTATAATCCCAAACTCATCCTAGCACACGCATTATGCTCTGCTCACATCATCTGCAGCTGTTTGTTACCCCCTGATTGTTTGTAATTTTTTTTCAGATCAAATAGGTCACTGGAAGAGCCTAACTGGAGCAGAAGTAAAACTCTCCAACCTGCATTAGGCTTCGACACCATGGACAATGGTTAACTATGGCCCTTTTTACAAATGACTTCATGGGAGAATGCAGCTGAATCCAAAATGGAACAGATTATGTGTCAACACGTCACAGTTTTGAATATGTCTACGATTTCCCTTCGCCCAATTTGAAATTGAAAATGTGCTTCTGCTTGTGTGATCACTCACAATGAGACTCTCACCACAAAACTCTGGCTGCAGCACACATTGCAGTGTTTGTCAAATGACTGCAGACAGGCTGGACCTTTGAAAGAGGCCTTGTAGGAGAAAGGACATGGTATCACAGTGCAGACCATTAACTGAAGCAAAGTGTGTAATTGGCTTGGTAAGTTTTAGAGTGAACTGACATCTAATTTGATGGCAGAGATCACAGCTTCATGTGAAATCTAGATGGAACAAGACTAGAAGTGCCATTATTCCAATAAATCTAGCCCTTGCATTTACCTTCTTTTAAACGTAAAAGGGATTTCTCTGTAGTTTCATCATTGTGTCATTGTGTCCAAATGACTTCAAGACTTTCTCTTAATATTGTGCTTGTTTCATAACCTTAAACTCTTATGTATAAGAAAGAAAATATTTAGAATTGTTTTCTTTAATTGGAATAATCTGCTTTTTAGATTTGTGTATACTATTATATATAAATAATAAAGAAAACCTAAGAAAGTGCTGTTAAATAGGCAAAAACATATCTCAAAATGTTGTCTTAATAATAATTCAAAAATAAATCAAAAGGGATTTTGTGGAGGATTTTCTTGGGACAGATACCCAGTCCTCTTCATTTTAATTCAGATCCACACAAGCAACTGAACATGGATGAAAACCCAGTTGAGTGTTCTGAATTATGCTCTGAAAAAAAAAAAAACAACACACTTATAAGCGCACATTAGGTCCACATGAATGATGCTTTTAACACCATGCTGCTGCTGAATATGTGTGGTTTTAGCACTAAGCTTGTAAAATGTGTGAGCCAGTTTGCCTAAGCCAGTATCCCTAAGCTTTAGATGTGCTCATGTATTACTCTAACAAAAGTGGATGGCTCTCTGTACTTAGGCAAAAAATGGATAGCACACTGCCCGCTATGGCTTAACAGTGAGTCTGGGCAACAGCATGGTGAAGCAGCAGGTCTGGAGGTGGTAAAATGTGTGTAAACGCTGGCTTGAAAGTACAGGTTAATAAAAACACATGGAGAAAAAAATCTTAACTAGTAGCTTGCGGCTATAAGAGTTGGCCGTGTCCACTGGCAGGTCCTGGAGACCCTAAGTTTGAACTGAAGGATAATTATGGAGGCAGAAATAGAAAAAGGTGTTGGGTCTCAGTGGTCTTACCTACACTTACCCCAGATGTTATTCATAAAGCGGGTAGAACTGTGAGTAAAGGAGGGGATACTGGCTAGGGGCCAGATCCGCTTCAACCTCAGCTGGTCGTGCAGCTCAAGTTGCCATCAGAAAAAAGCCCTGGGGGTCATCTCTCCATCATAGTGTGATGGGGACCGAGAGCCGTTGAACCTCCTTCTAACTAGTGTTCTGCCCTCCAATGATGGATGGCACTTAAGGGACTGGAGTTGTACTGCATAGGTTCGACATGCATTTCCTTATTTCCAGTGAGGTACAGAGGAATGAAGTCGCCTTCGCTTTAAGGCACAGTCTGTTGAGGATATCTCAGAATTCAGTGGGACCTTACGAACTCAATGAGGACTGCATCCAGTGGAACCGCAGTAGTGTAATTTATTTTGTGGATTTCTATCGCAAATGATAAAATCCTACTGGGGGAAGGATCAATTCTTAATTTGCAGTTCGGTGTTAACATGGTTTATTATGCAGTCAATATTTTGCATGCCTTAAGCTAAATAGAAATTACTTTAATTTGTCTTGTTTTACCTCGTAGGCCAAGCATATCACAGTGCTGTGCATTTATTGCTACATAACTAACATTTTACAGGCCTATTACACAGAATCATCTGTATTTTTAATCGATTTTCTGGCTTCAAAAAACCCAGTACCATACCATCCCCAAAGAGCCCTTGCACAAGGAAGAGTAATTTGATAGAATTGTTCATCATAATATAGCTTGTTTTCATTGGTGCTGTTATTACTGAGAATAATTAACTTTATTGTGAATTATCACAGATTTTCGCTAGTTCCAAACTGCAAAGCTGTAACACAGACGTGTAGATTTTCCTGCGATCATTTGGTCTCCACCAAAGGTCCATTTTACTCAAAGCAATTTTTCCATCTTGTTCCCTTTGGCCAGCTCTCTCTCAGACGGTCATGTTGCAAGGTCCCAACACTTGTCAGTCATCTTGATGAGCTGTCCAGTATCTAGCCTGGAGATGAGGTACCCATCAAACACGCAGCCACCACAGGCTTGGAAAAAAACAGATGGCGAGTGCAGCCACTTTAATAAAAAAAAAAAAGGGACAGCGATGTTTACTGTTGTTGTGCATTTGCTGTATGTCTTTTTATTCCTTTTCTGCCTGCATTCTTGTAGTTATTACAATGGCTCCCTAGCTCATCAGAAGCCACATTCATAAGACACAAAGGTATAGCGGCTGGCTCAACATTATTAAAAAACTTTCACTGAGAGCTTTCCGCATTTCAGCCACATACAGAGGTTTTTAGTCGTGCACCCAGGGTCACAGCAAGCCCGATGCTACTGCACTGCCTACATGACCCACTTCACCCATTGACTCATTAAAGTTTCATCTTATTGTCTCATAATGTAGTGGACGTCCTGTCCATTTATGCTATAATGTGATAAAACATTTATATTGCTTTTTAATGGCTCTTTAATACACAAGGCAGCACTAAAGTGCAGGTGTGGTCTTCATTCAATTAACCCAAAATACTTAGCCTCCCACATATTGTTTCCAACTCCCCCCGCACATATACACAAAGCAAATATGAGGTCACCATGGGTTTTTTGCTTTAGATTGTTATTTTCGGTAAGAGATTCAGTAACATATAAAGGACACGAACATTGACCCTCTTCACTATGTCGAAGCTTGTAAAAGTCAATCAAACACAAGCAGCTGAATGCAATGGATCAGGAAGGAACAACAGGGGGGGCGGAATCACGCTGGCATTTAAAGTCGATATGATCACCCCCTGCTGCCTACTGTGTTTTGCATTTCTCTTGAAGTCCAGATTTAAAGACAGAAATATGCTGTTTCCTTTAATAATTATGCTGTATGTTAGATCAAGTTCTTAATTCCATGGGATTTTTCTCCTGCTCGCCTTAATCAAAGGCTTATCGGAGAAGCGATCACCTTGCACTAGGTAGAGATGGGCATAGAGCAGCTTTGGGAGATTGCTGCAGTACTTTTCCCTTTGTCTCTATGCAACACAAAAGGTAATTTCCGTATTTCATCAAGTTATATATTTGAATTTTTCTCATCTTAAGACATAGCTGTGTTTTTCAAAGCAATGTGGGAGCAGAGCTTTCCATCTGACTGCGTTAGTGTTTCTTCTTTCCCGGAGAATTGTCAGTCATGCAGCAACTCAGTGTCTACAGTAAACGGTCAAATAAAGGGCCGTCCCTCTGGGGTTGTTATTTAGCCGCTTCATGAACTGCTTACATGATTCTAAAGATGGGATTGTGTGAGATTATGTTGGTGTTTGTCCATACTTGGCATTTAACTGGTGTACATCCTGTGACTGTGGCGATAATAAACACAGATTTAAATAATGCAGTTATCTCTTCATATCACGTGGGCTGATGTGCCTGGAATTCATCCAAGACACTCTGATAGCAACCCGAGCATGACCACTCGGTATAAGGATATAATATTTGATCAAATGATAAAAAGTTGTTCTGCAACAACCATGGCCATAGGCAAGGCTAGGAAAGCCCACAGGACACTAAAAGAATGTCAATAAAGAGTGCAAAATAACTCTGTGTTCAATTTATACCACTTTATTTCTCATTTCTGTTGGCAGCTTATGTTATCGCTCCCTTGTTTACCATGTCTCGCATTGCAGACTGTGGAAATCAAAGGCAGAATTAGCAAAGCGATAACATCTTGTTGGAAAGGGGAAGGAAAACAGCAAACAGATTCTTGAAATCATCTGTTTTATATGTCAATAAGATCAATGAGTGTGCATAGTGAGCGATGCACAGGAATTAACTCCATGTGTCCAGTGAGGGAAATAATTCCCCCTTTGATAATTGGGGTTGTAGATCACACGAAACCTTTGATTTTCTTATTGATGAAAAAAAAATCCTGACTGAGTTGAACACACATTATTTGGATTAATTTAATCATTAAAACAGTAAATCCAGTCAACATGCTGGGTGTATATTGGAACCTTTTTTCACCTATCTCCTTTTCCACAACATTTTTCACTAAAATCAAAGCATCTGTAATGTGTTGAATGGAGGCTTTTAGAGACAGGTTAGAGCGTGGGCGGCAAACAAAGATAAAAGCGCAACAGAACATATTGGGACCTGAGAAGAAAAACCCATTACAGTAAGTGTTTTCTTAGAAAATTTGCTCCAAGGAAATAAACAGCTTAAATGCAAAATACATTTTAACAGCAGACAGAATGTTTCTGTCTCTGCTGTTGCAAAATTATCTCCTACCTGCTTGTATGAGGCCATTAGGCGCTTACACTCGGGTATAAAGAGCCAGAGAGTGCAAATGTGAAAGCCGAAAGCCGGAAGAAAGCTTCAAAGGCTGGGGCCAAGAAAGAGACATTCAGACAAGAAGAAGAAAGAACGCTTTGGGTAGGAGACAGGAATAGACAAGTGACTCTTAAAGTAAATGTCAGAGAAGGGTTGGCCAATAAAACAGCTTGTCTAATTGCCATGACAATGGTTTTCATTAAAAGTCCTGCAACTTTAAAAAAATGTATTTTTGTTCTCAGCTTTTAACCTCAGAGCTGTCAACAATTATTAAGCAAGTCTTGCATGTTTTCTTCTTCCAACTAATTTGCACTAGTAGCCACACTTCTGGTGCTTTCTTCAACTAGCACATCCCCCTTACAGCAGAACTGAGTAAAGAGTCAATCAAGTTGTTCAGACAGAAATGTAATCTTGACATTTTTGTAACCAAGTTTGGTTAAAACTTTTTTGACCTGTGCAGCCTTTGTAATGGAGTTAAACTTTGTAACACAAAATAAGGCAAAAAAAAAAAAAGAAAAGCCTCAGCATATTGAGCGTCCAGTCACAACCCCACACCACAGGGATTTAGTCTACATTTCTTTGAGCTTTTTAATTAAATTGCACAGAAAACTGAATGGGAAATGTGAGGTATCCTATTTCAGGGTTGGAGAGAAAAAGGGAGACGGAGCAGCAGAGTGGGCCTCAATCTAATTATTCAAGCAGGTTATCACACATGATAAGATTATAAACATTTGCTGACCCATGGCATCTAAAATGTCTATGCAGTAAAGTCCTTTATTATTCAACCATACATACATAAAGATTATTATTAAATTTGCACTCCAAAATGGTGTGTTTCGTTACATACCGAACACGTGACGCCTACATTTGAATGCATCATCAGCATACCTGTGTTTTTTATTACACCTTACACCAACTGCGGTCCAAATCAGCAATAACAATTTAAATAAACAGCATTAATAAAATACCTGTATTGGCCTAAAGAACAAAGGCAAATCTCTAAATGTAGGCACTGAAGTCTTGCTAATGTCTTTCAAACTCAACATGCACATTCTACTCTCCCTGAAGCCATATGGCATGAATATGAGATTGAATACAGCATATAGAGGACGGTTGTATATTATCCAGGCTGACTGCAGTGATATAAGATTTGAGCAAAACAATGTAGGCATCTTTACTTCTTCATGCAAACTTCAGTAACCATAGGTGTATGGGGAAAAAATAATTTGCTGTAGGTTGTGTATTATATTTTCTGGAGACCTACTTTTTTATTTGTTACATTTAACATAACTGGTAATGTTTGATAGTCGAAGAAGTCATGCATCAGGAAACTAAACTCGTATGATAATCATAAACCTGAATCTCTGATGAATAATTTCTTCTGTTTTCTTTTGCATTGGCAGCTGCTGCAGATCAATATAATGTTGTCAAGGTTCAGAATGCAATTTCCAGTCTGTAATTGGCCAGCAGGCCAAACATATTGTTGTGGGCAGGGGCATGAAGCGGTTCTCCATGCAACCATTTCACTAACACCTCTGTGCACCAACAGAGAAACGATTATGTTACTTGCAACAGCAACTACATCATCATTTAGAACCGCTTCCTCCCTATCCTCAAACCGATGTATGAAATTTGTTCTATTCAGTAATGCCTTGTGCTTGTCACCGTTTGATAAAAGCCTTGGTATTGGTTGACATATCACACCGCATATCAACTTCTCAATTGGAGGAGCCGGTGCATGGTGTGATCTGTCAGCAGGTGCTAAGGCTTTGTCAAATGCGCTGATACAAAAGGCAGTCTTCAAATAAAGGAACCATAAGACAAAATGGTGGATGGTGAGTGGGCTGACAGGAAGTGTACCTTGTACAGAGCCGACTGAAGCTTCGAGGGCAGCTTCTGCTGACGTGCCTCTGGACAACACGTCCACTCATCAGACTCTGTCAGCAAGATGCTTGCCGTCCTTACCCGGAGTGTGTGAAATGTACCTCAAACTTCAATACCAATTCTCATCTTGGCTTTACCTTCTGTCTATTTGACCAATGATTGATTAACCATTTAAGCGTAAGTCCTTATATATACTACCAGCAGACTTCATGAAATAATATCCCTCCGTGTGTGTTGGGTGCATTCACTCTGGAAAATAATTCAATATTTTTCTCTAAATTATTGATAATTCCCCTTAATATGATGTCAAAGCTTGGCGTAACAACTGCTTATATAAAAATGATTACAATATATATTATTATTTATAGCATAATTATACGGTTTATTGTTTTGAATTGGCCTATTTATGTCTATATTAAATTCAAAAACACAAAGTGGTCTTTCGGAATGGGTCTAAATGATTTATAGTTAGCAGAGGTGGAAGAAACACATAGATCTTAAGTAAAAGTAGAAATGCAGACTGCAATACTCTGTTACAATTAAAAATGTCTTCATTCAAATTGTTTCTCAAGTAAAAATACATAAGTATTAGCACCTAAATATACTTAAAGTAACATAAATTAAAGAACTATGCAGATTAGCCGATTTAAGCATAACATATATCATATATATTGATTATAAGTATATATGTGGTAATGTTTTATTACCATGTCTTTATTTACTGCTTGGAAGCTTCTGAATGTAGTCCAAGTATAACTCATGTCTTATGTGAGTGTTTATATTATATTTTGTATCATAATTCCATAACTGCAAAGTAACTAAAGATATTAAATACATGTATTGGAGTAATATTAAACGACTTACCTTTGAATTGTATAAGTACAAAGTTGTAGAAAATGGAGATACTCATATAAACTATAAGTACCAAAAAGAACAGTATTTGAGTAAACTCAATAAGCTAGTAGTGTTTACACCACTGATTGTAAGCTTCCTAAAATATGCTAATTTGTACTTCCAGAAAACAAATAACCTGCTGAAAAATCTCCAAATCAATCCCAAATCACATAGATGCCAAAAGCAAAGGACTACTTTATCACATGACCTCCATGTTTGGTGGATTAACTGCAATGATCACAAATTACTAGAGGTCCCCCTCAGGTATCAGTGCAAGCAGAGCTTTAGAGACAAAACAGAATAGAATGAATGCCCTCCATGGCTGCATAAAGTGGTGCATTTCCTTGTTTTCAAAATAGTAAGTAAAGAAAAACTTTTTTTCCCACAATGCTTTGTACAACAGCAGGGGATGCAGTGTATGTGAACTGCATGCTGTTAAGAATGCACAGCAATCATCTACAGAAAATCAGCACAGTATTGTGACTTAAATGGTTAGCTCCAGCCTTACTTCACTTTCTGTATAGGCAAGGTGACAAATCCTTCAAGACTACACATTCTATGTCTTTGCAAAAGTGCACATCTGAGGGTACAAGCTCCACCATTGTTCTTTTGTATTCCATTACAATGAGCGAGGAAAATGTGCGCGTCAACACTATGGTTGCTTGCTTGTAGCAACTTTCCCCTCCTGTTCAAAATTCTCCCCTCTGGAGAAAAACAAAAAAAAAAGACTGTTTTTGGTAGCTTCTGCTTACTGCGAAAAACTGTTGTGAACACTTGAATAACAAGACTTGACATGTCACAGCTAAAGAAACACAAAACCCTGGTATCTTGTTGTTTTTCTTCACAAAGTACGACAAGCACAGAATGCCTTCACACCCAGTTATTACACTGATAGCCTGCACTAGACACTAATGTCTGCTCCAATGTGGGATATTTCTCCTTTTTTCTTCCCTGAATCTTAGACATTTACCACAGTAAACTGTTTGCAGGGACCACAAATATACCATTAAAAACACTCGCGCACACAATAGTAGCTGTTTTCGCCCGTTATCCCTCCATGAGCTGTGGGCCTCTCATATTTGTTCGCCATCGATCATAGCGGTGTGGCGCACACGCTGGAAAGCAGCCGGTGGGGAGAGGCAGCATTTGCAATCAAACAGAGAGGAGCGGTGTGAAATCTCAGGAAGAGGCAGCTTCCCCCATGCCCGTGGGCAGGGGATCAGACGATGTGGAAGCCTGCCTCAGACACTCAACACCTCCCACTGGCACCCTGATGCAAGCCGCATGCAAACCCACCCCTCACATGTATCTGTCGGCCTAGAGAAAGGGAGGGGGGTTAAGCTATGTGTGTACCCCTACTCTGGAACTGCACTGTGCATGTTATGCTACTGCAATTGAGGCTTTTAAGAAAGATTTTTGCTAAGGTTAACTGCAAGTGTGGTAGTGAAGGTTGGAAGTGGAAATGACTGTTTTTCTTGCCTTTTTTTTCATGCTATTGCTTTAAGCAAGCATATGGGGCCAACCCAATATAAAAGAACTCTACAGGTGCAATCTATCTCCCAGTCTAGAGGAAAGGAACTCTGCTGTGCGGGGAGTCAGAAATGTCATTGAGTCACCACTCTTCAAAAACCAAATCAAAAGCTCTCTAAATCCAGTCAGCCTGTTCCAGCCACTGGCATAACGGCGCTGTGCTTTGCTCACCAATGTCCACCTTAGCGCTCTGTACATGACATGCCAGACTGTAGAGGCGTTTGTTCTAGACTTGGTGCAGATTTATTTCAGGAACAGTACAGCTACAGGAGAAGACAGGCCTGAGTGGGCGGGGAAATTTGTAGTTTCTCACCCACCTTTGGCTGCTCCGGTCGCCCTTAAGGTTGACTCATCTCATTTCATCGCGTCCACTAAAATATTCAGACAATAGTCGAGTGTGGGAGTGTGTTTTTAGATGTGCGGAGCAGATGGAATTCTGCCATGCTGTGAGCCGTTTACAGATGGCTAGTGTGGCCACAGCGGAAGGCAGACACAAAAGTATAATTATCCGTATTGATTTTTTTTGTAGAGATAGATTTGAGTGCGAGAGAAAGGTCAGCACGAGCAAGTGTAAAAATGTGTGCTTTCACAAATGATACACCCCATCATAACACATAAGTACTGCTCTCAGTTTATTATTATTACCTCATGTTGAAATAGTTGACGGGAAATAACATGCATTATGGAACGCTAGTGACAGCATGCAGCAACAGTCATTCCAACCCGACAGCTTTCTGTAAAATATAGGCCTCCCATTTGATATGTGTGCATTGAGAACAGACAATATGTCATAATTTATAAATAAAACCACATAGCAACATGATTTAACACCAACAGACAAGCAAACAACCTACTAAAATAGCTGGCATAAGAGCATCTATGTTCTATGTCGATGGCGTGCAATGTGTGCTTTGGCACTGTTCGAAGAAAATGGCAGACTTTGGCAAGCTTTAGCTGTCATTTCTGATTTTCTGGCCCTGGATGATGATGAGCATGCTTCATAATGCGCTTTAATTCCTGTCACCGGTGCATGGCATTATTTTCCCATTACATGTTTTCTTTTAGCTGGTGTTTTATTACATTAAGAACAAATTATATTTTCTGAAATTCTAACCTAGCAACCTTGCAATCAGTAAATATGTGGCATCAGTGTTAACCTCTATGTCCTTTTATTTTATCTCAAAAGAGAGATTATATATCACTTATGAAAATACGAAACAGTTCTATGTGCGTGTATGATTAAGACTTTTTATATGCAAATATAATGTCCTATTCATTAAGAACTAACATCCCCATTGTGAAATGTGAGGTGTTTTAGAAAACCTGTGTAAGTGTTCCTTTTTTTACGCTCCACAAACAGATTTTCCGTTGTGCAGCTCCGCAGACTTTTACACACAAGGCCGCTTGGTGTGGCATAAACCTCCTGGAAGCTGTGGAGAGGTTTTAATCAAGTGTGAAATCCTTTCGGAGTAAATGCCTACACGACTGTGCTTGTGCTTAGAAGCGTACTCCTCAACTCTCTCCCCAAACTCTCTTCCCATGAACATCTTTTGTATCAAGAGTCCATTTTGCAGCAGTGATGCATACAGACAACGCTCTTAGCGGAGCTCAGAAAAATGAAACACCCAATCACCATGCATGAGGCACACAGGCACGCTCTCATCTTGTCGTTTTCTTGAGCACCAAATTCAGTTTCTTCTTTGTTAATCAGGCATAGTGCTGTTCATTCATTTGCAAAGAATCACTGACATTGGCCTTGTAAACAGGGAGAAGCATTTGCCACTTAAGCACAATAATGTAATTAAGCATGGATAAGGCAGAACGTTGCTCAATTGTGAAATAAACGTATTAAATAGCCTAAACATTTAGCAATTTAGGATTATTGGAACAATGAGATTAACGGCAACAATAGATTGCGCTATGCATTCATTATAAACAATGGAATTGTATATGGATTAACCATGAGAAATGAATCTTTAGACACACATAAGGAAAATGAAATGAGAACAAATACACTCCACTACTTTTCATTAAGCATTTTTAAATATAAAAGCATGCCTTGCAGTAACGAAAGCTGTTTCTTTCTGGCTTCTGATTGACTGAAGCCTTGGTGGGCCGGATGCAGTTTTTCTTCCAGCCTTAGAGGTCTGACATTTTGTGTGGGGATAATTATCTATAGCCACTGGTCATGAGTACAAAACTGATAGAACGTCTCAAAGGCACACTGCCAAGATGGCTTTTGCTCTATTAGCTGTGAACCCTCACTCTTGCCTCTTAATACGTCATCTCTTGTGGTTGCTTCATTCTCATGCAGGAACATCTTCTCTGTGTGTGAAGCACCCTCTGCATTCTCCACAAATACATTTACTCTCTTTCAAACACTGTGCTGGATCCACAAAACAAGACATCCCATGATGGACAGGTGCTTTCATGGTGTGGACAGCGCCAAGGCATTACAGTAATGCATTTATCACGGCAATCAAAAGTTTACATGGAGGGTGACATCGCACTCTCACAGATCTTAGATGTCTGCTCTTTTTCTTTGGAGACATCGATTGGGCTGTCCGGGTCTGAGTCTGACAGCATAACAAAGATAAATTGAGCGGTATTTCCATTAAATCTGGGCTCTGTGTGTTTAGCTTGTCAACAGGTGGGCTGCTTAACAAGTCTATTAGGTGCCAGCTGCACATTTCTGGTAAACAAGTACATGCATTCTTCTTCATTGCAGCTCTACAGTGCGTTCAGAGAGTGTTTTATACTCCTGAGTGATCGCTGAGGCAAACTTTTTTGGGAGCTTTTACAGCTTGTACATTTAAATGAGGTCACTGGGTCATGGACCCATTTATTTAATTAGGAGCAGTTGAATAAAAAATGGATAGAAAATCAAGGGCAGGGAACTCATTTTAGCACTGTCAATCAATAAGTCATTCAATGCTTTCGCCTCCAGCTATTGTAGCCAAACACTACCTTTCTACCGTATGTGTGTTGGTATTTCTGTGGTATTTTATCTTTTTTTGCTGTCTTTTTATTTGGACACGTATATGAAGCACCATTTAAAACCTACACATCTCCTGTGATAGAAGTCAATGCACGCTGTATTGAACTCAGTAATAATGCAGCGGTACTTTCCAAACATTTCAGACAAACTGCTGTTGGATACTTCTAAATGACATAGACACAGCACCCCATCTCCTGAATGCATCACATCAGCTTGTGGACTACACACCCAAAGTGCTCATTACACAGCGCATAGCAACAGCTACATAGCAACTGCTGCCGACTGCTTAGCAACAGCTGCAAAGACACCGAGGAGGGGAGGGTGGGCTTCATGGGGTGTTTCAGATGACACCATTTCTGTTCACAAATGCCTTTTACAACTTTTTTTTTTTATGAATGTTTATCACTGTGAAGCTGTCTCTTATAGTTTTCCTCTCTTCCACCCATAGATATCCGCTCGCTCCCTGATGTGGCGATGACCGGAAACTGTACGACCGAGTGCAGCGAGCTGGGCCACTCGGACGCCTGCTGGATGCCCGGCCATCCATCCCCCGTACGCAAGGCCAGGAATCCCCCGAAACTCTCCACCTTCGTGCCTTACCAGGAGAGAGGGAGCCTGGGACGCCTGGCTAACGGGAGCGCCAGGCTGGGTGGGGAGGAGCACAGGTCGCGCCTCCCGCCCTCCCGCAGTGCCTATTCCAACAGCGGTAATGACGCCAGTCAGGACTGCCCCTTAGAGGAGATGCCCCTGAGCGTGGCCTCTGAGTTCCCGCCCACCCCCCCCTCAGCCCACACTCCAAAAAGGGAAATTTACCTGTGAGGAATGCCGTCATCCGATTGGTGCACAAATGAGGAAAAAGATACGTCAGGAGGAGAAACAGGCTGTACACATGCTAAAGCCAATGCCCATTTTGTAGGTAACAATAGGCTGTGACTTATTCAATCACTGGCATGAACACTTGTTTTCTGTAATTTCCTCCTTAAATTATTAATTTATTAGCATATTTATTAAGAATTCCACAAAGTCGGTTGATGCACTCACTCATTTATTTATACAAAATCCGGATGGATTTGATTCTAACAGATCAAAAGGAAGTGCAGATGGCAAATGCTACTTAAGTAGTAACTAATTATTGTCGTAGTTAGCCAAGTACCATTCTGTGAAGTGATCTCTTGAATTTGAAAGTTGTGGTCAGTGCTCTTGTGCCATTATTAGATATCATTCAATAGACAGACAGTCAGGCCCTATCAGAAGGCATTATACTTTTGACTAACAATCAAATGAAACGGTCTATCTTAATGTACAGTGCTGTAAATACATTTGAATGGTGTGTTCTACATATATTTTTGTCTGGCATACGCTGAAAAAAGAAATTGCCTCAGAACTTTTAGCATATTTAAGCTTTTCTTTGCTGCTGCTGTTTAAACTTGATTGAAATCATCTCCTGAAGTGGAGTTCGATATTGTGGAAGGCATTTATCCGCTCCACAAAATCACACATGCACATATACACAAACATATTTCCGACCCCTAATCATAGTAGAATGGCCTTTACCTCTGCTCCCTACAGAGCTCTGCCACTGGTGAAAATAGCTGTGTGGCAACATTTAAACTGACATTATGTTCCACTGACTCTCGGCACTGTGACCTATCGTTCATCATGAAAACGGTTGACTAGGCCACAGTACCCTGGAGTCAAAATGACCGCAGAGTACTCACTGGACACATTCTGATTGGCTTTTCATATTAAACCCTGTGACGCACTCTGTTGATGAAAGTGTATCAGCCCAAAAAGCTCATCTCTATCCTGACAATCAGACGTGCTCTCGCAATCCCGTCCCCCCTTTACACTCATAGTCCTTTACCTGTCAAGATCCATAAGAACCTCTCTAGATCTAATGATTGCATAAGGATGTATTTACATAAAAAGGCACTTGAGCGTAGAGAAACACTGCAAAAGATGGAGCACTTATGGAAGATAATATCACTACACGAGTGCTCGATGTTGAGAATACTTTCTTTGTTTTTTAGAGTATCAGTTGTCAATAGATATGTTCTTCTTCAAAGGTTGATACAATGCACAGTGCACGATGAAATAAGGAAATCAAAGGAGATTGAATGAAAAGACCTCTTTGAAGGTATTGTTACTAAATGAGGGAAACAAATATTTGATTGCAAATGCAGAATATTGTTGAGCTTAAACAGAGAATACAGTCAGGCTGGAATAACTCCAATTCCTGTTAATTATGAGTTCCCCTCTATTGAGGACAACATGCTTAATAAATTATAAGGCATTTTTTCCTCCTCTGGCTATTGAACAGAGAATAAAAAATAGGGCATGCCCGTGGGCTTCATTTATCTCTACAAAGATTTTCCAAGTTAATCTGAAGGATATGTCTGAAGGACACTTGTATTAGTCAGTAATTGGATGTTAATGATGACAACACTAGCCTGTCTTACAGCATTGTAGGGCCGGCCGGTGTCTTTGATTTAAACATTGATTTGATTAGATTTGTAGATACCTTTCACCTCTGCAGAGTATTTCCATAGTGAGATTGTGTCTCTGAGTAAGGGTGGAAGAGCCTTGAATGGACATTTCCTAATTAGGGTGAGTAATGAGTCCTGAGCTAGGGCATGTGTGAGCACACCCCCAGGACAAGGCACCCACCAGATAATGCAAATCCACCCGCAGAGCTACAATCAGTTAAAAGGGGTATTTTTATCAGCACTTACCTCATCACGCTGCAATTGAAAGCTGCGTTTAGAATAATTAAACTGGAAACATATGGAAATTACTGGACATGGCCATGATTAAATAAGGTGGGCGATTATCCTGCCTTGAGGGGGAGAAAGCACATTATGCCGTTTTCAAAGCCATTTAGCGACTGAAATAAAATTCAAACAACAGCCATGATACACTGTGATTAAACCCCCACGGCTGCCCCAGCACCCCTCTCGGAGCTGCGGATAGCCGCTTCACGAACTCAAAGCAGTGGGTAAGATCGCTGACCTGGAATTGATGATAAGTGAGAAAGATAGCAGTGAGTGATGGAACCAATGTCACATAGCCTCCATCACAACTGTGTCTATTTAAATGCTTTGACTCGATTCCTATTCTGCTTTGTATCCAGATTTATCTCCGGGGTTAACCTGATTCCAGCCTAAGTACACTAATCGCTTTCGTGAATCTGGTATCTTCAGATTTGCCTCTTTGATCGCTAATACATGAAATAAATGGGGTGGCTTTTAGCAGATAACTCGTAATCAGCGGTTGTTGCTCTGAACGGAATGACGGGAGTTTGATTTAGTTGCTCTGCAAAATAAAAAAACAAGACCTGGCCTCTCTTAATGAGTTGGATTCTTTCTCTCAAGCCGGTAATGACCTCCTGCTACTCACCCCTGGAACGATATATCACCAGGTTTGACCTTTCTTTTGAACTCATGCTGAATGAACTGTGTTTCCCTCTCTCGCAAATACAGACAGTTCCTCTTGATTAAAGTAAGAGGACATCATGAAGCACCTAAATACACTGAATAATGTTTAATTTGTACCTAACATTGATTTAATGTTCACTTGAGTATCTTTTGCCTCTCTGTGGTGTGTATCGTATGGTGATCATTTCTGTGGAAAGATGGACAAATTACTGTAATGAAATTGGCAAGATGGAATTTTGTTTTCTTACTGATCAAAGACTCTTAGAAAAACTGGTTGTGTGAAAAAAAATAATTACATCTTTTGGTGGTATAGTGTACATAGATCTCCACAACCCTGCGTCTGCTGTCAAACTGACGGCGATTTTAGCATGAATTCCAAAGATAATTGGTAGAAACTGTTTACTCTTTTTCTTTTTCCTTTCTGAAATGTCAGTGCTGGTTCATATTCAAAAGGCCCTCTCCCAAAACGAACTGAAATTAACTGAACATTTCATCTTTTTTCACAGTTCATCTAGAACAAAGACAATTGCCTTGAAAATATGTCTTTGCAAGAGAGAATCTAGTTGTTATCCTAATTGTTGGTATATTTATATAGGATAAAATGCTTGTGATGCCATGTTTTTGTACAGTTTTATGTACATACAAGTGAAGCTTTCTAAAAGTTCTGAGAAAAGCCGATGGCATATAAAAATTGTAACATGTTTTCTTGAGATGTGCACATCTTGCCTTGGTTGGATTGACCTTTGCTGAGTCAGTGTGAATGTGGCCGTTCTATGCCTGCACTGTAGTCATTCACCGGCTCCCACCTCCTGAGGACTTAATCAGTTTTTATGTTTATCGTGAACAGTGGATCGTCTTATCTTACCAGTTTGTTAAACTCCTGTGTTCTGCTTCGTTCTGTTTTCGCATGTTGACAAATTTTCTTGTAATACTGTAAGTCCTCATGAACTTTGTAATAAAATCACTTCAGGGAAAAAATGAATGCTGTCAGTGTTTTGCCTGTTTACCTGTTATTATTCATCGCTTTTGACTGTTAAACAAGGAATTGGCTGTTACATTTTTATAAGAGCTTTTGCAGCCTCGGAGCTACATTGTGTAAAATGATTCTCACTCTAGGAAGAACTAGTATTCCGGTCATGTGGGGCCCAGCGCCTCATTTCTAAGTCAGGAAGCCCCAGAATGTTGAGAGGGAAGCATTCCAGAGCTTGAAGTAGGAGAGTCCCAGGACCTGTGTTCTCTACTTCAATGAGAGAAATATGCCAGAAGTACACAGCCCCCATCATGCACTTAGCCCAACACAGAACATATCTTTAAAGCATTGATGAGCTCGCTACACATTCAGTGCAAGGCTTACAAGACCGCTGTCTTTCGATGTTAATTTTGAAATGTCTGTGTCTTTTTTTAAAGGGAGAATAGAATTGTTTTAATGGAAAATGATCCACGTTAAAAGCATTCAGAGAAAGGGAAACTCTTTCTATGTGAGATGTTCACCCTCTGCGCAATTCTGCTCTGTTATATCATAAGCACATAAGCTTAATTGACTTAACCATTGTTGCACTGATACCATATTATTTAATAATGTGTGAACTACAGTAATGTAACATGAGTGGTTAAGCAATGTTTTTCCTTCACGATCGGTATCCAGGACCAAGTCTTGAGTCATTCCTTCGTAATGTAGTCCTCTCTCACATGATCACAGAGAATATGGCATTATATGCCACTATGCCTTTTACCCCTCACTGCTCGCAGTTTCTGCGCTCAAGGAATTTTAAGACAGCACACATTTTTTATTCACTGGGGGTATAAAAATGGCAAGAAAAATCCTTCTTCTCTATAATAAAATTGATAAAATGGAAAATGATGCATATATTTTCTTAAAACTGCAAACTATATCGGTCAAAGCTATAGTCAGAGGGGTGGACAGAACATTGGGTTACTAAGATCACAGTAATTTCCAAATGCCAGCACCAAATAACAAAGGGTAGTGTAAGCAGAAAGATTAGGCCACCTGTGAGATTCATTTTACTATTTCAAATCAAGTGTCAAGTCAGCAAGGATGTGAACATTGAGCTGGAGAAATACTTAATTAATCTGAAGTCTTTTTTTTTAATTCATGCTACTGGTTGACATGATGTACATTTTAAAATATCAGCGTTTTCATGAATACACCAATAAACTTTCGACCTGATGAAGGTTGTTGATCAAATATCAGGGGATCATCAGTGTTTTCAAAGAACATGAGTATCCAGATGGCAAGATCGTTTGTCCATTATTAGTCAAGATATTTCTCTCGGAAAGACCAATGTCAACCTGCCGTTGGCGCTAAAGCATTCTAGAAAAGTCTCGGAATCAGTCCCAAAAACATTGATGGTAATCCAGCAAAAGAAAATGACTTTTATGTGTAAACTTACTTGGCAATAAAACTAATTTCGATCCAAAAATGGGGGATAGACCAACCCACATTGCTGTCTCATATATAAAGCAATCCAAAAGTGTAGGATACTCAGCCCTAAGAGCACTATAAATTGCCTTTCAATGCCCTTTAAAGTTAGTTCAGCATATTTTATCTTCATTATATACTGTATTTGCTTCAAAGATTAAACATATGCTACAGGCCCCCACAGACTGCTGGGCAACTGCACTGGCCAACAGAACTTTTTAAATAATGGTATTCATTCTTCCGAATGGTATATTAAGCCTGTTAATCGACACTCATTAGGTACAACATCATCATCAATAATAACTGACATTGAGCATTATGGCTGAGACCAGTAAGTGTTAAGGTTTGTTACAGAAAAGGTTCATATCTAGCCAATAATTGTGCTTTTTGGGCATTAGCGCAGTGGCTAATAGCGTCCTTGAGTTCAAAACGGTTATAGGAAAATATCACAGTAAATTGACTCCTGCAGTTGGATCACTATTTTCCTACATAAAAGTAATAACATTCCAATTACAATATCACGTTCAGGTCAGAATTAGACACAGTTTGATTAAATGCAAGAAAATAGGCCAGTAAACTATAGACCACATATGCATATAGAGTGGGAAGAGGCATAATGTTGACTACGTTTTCCCTCTGTAATTCCAACGCCCAGACCCTTTTGACCACATAACGGATAAAGAGTTGCTCCGCGTCCTTGTGCACCTGTTCATTTCACGTTACATACTCAGGGCATTATTGTGATGCATGTTTTCTCCCTGTGAGATGAGGGATCAGAAGCATTCAAGTGTTAACTCCCAATGCTTTTAACCCTTAGATGCACGAGTGACTGGACCCTACACTCTTCCATAAGTGGGTCAAAAATGACCCATATTAGAATCAATGTGTTTTTATGCCATTTTTGTCAATTTGGTTAAGAATAATCACTTGTATAATCCATCCATCCATCCATTTTCTCCCGCTTTTCCGTCAGGGTCGCGGAGGTAACAGCTCCAGCAGAGAGCCCCAAACTTTCCTTTCCCTGGCCACATCAACCAGCTCTGACTGGGGGATTCCAAGGCGCTCCCAGGCCAGTGAAGAGATATAATCCCTCCACCTGGTCCTAGGTCTACCCCTCGGTCTCTTCCCAGCTGGACGTGCCTGGAACACCTCCCTAGGGAGGCGCCCAGGTGGCATCCTCACTAGGTGCCCGAACCACCTCAACTGGCTCCTTTCAACGCGAAGGAGCAGCGGTTCTACTCCGAGTCCCTCCCGGATGACTGAACTTCTCACCTTATCCCTAAGGGAGATGCCAGCCACCCTGCGGAGAAATCCCATTTCGGCCGCTTGTATCCGCGATCTCGTTCTTTCGGTCATGACCCATCCTTCATGACCATAGGTGAGGGTAGGAACGAAGATGGCCCGGTAGACAGAGAGCTTTGCCTTCTGGCTCAGCTCTCTTTTCGTCACAACGGTGCGGCAAAGCGACTGCAGTACCGCTCCCGCTGCTCCGATTCTCCGGCCCATCTCACCCTCCATTGTTCCCTCACTCGAGAACAAGACCCCGAGATACTTGAACTCCTTCACTTGGGGTAAGGCTTCATTCCCTACCTGGAGTGGACAATCCATCGGTTTCCTGCTGAGAACCATGGCCTCAGATTTGGAGGTGCTGATCCTCATCCCAGCCGCCTCACACTCGGCCGCGAACCGATCCAGTGAGTGCTGAAGGTCACAGACCAATGAAGCCATTAGGACCACATCATCTGCAAAAAGCAGTGGTGCAATCCTTAGCCCACCGAACTGCAAACCCCCTCCCCCACGACTACGCCTCGAAATCCTGTCCATGAATATCACAAACAGGATTGGTGACAAAGCGCAGCCCTGGCGGAGGCCAACCCTCACCGGAAAACGGTCCGACGTGCTGCCGAGGACCCGGACACAGCTCTCGCTTTGGGAGTACAGAGATTGGATGGCCCTGAGCAAAGACCCCCTCACCCCATACTCCCGCAGCACCTCCCACAGTATCTCCCTGGGAACCCGGTCATACGCCTTCTCCAAATCCACAAAGCACATGTAGACCGGATGAGCGTACTCCCAGGCCCCCTCCAGGATCCTTGCGAGAGTGAAAAGCTGGTCCGTCGTTCCACGACCAGGACGAAAACCGCATTGTTCCTCTTCAATCTGAGGTTCGACAATCGGCCGGACCCTCCTTTCCAGCAACTTAGAGTAAACTTTCCCGGGGAGGCTGAGTAATGTGATGCCTCTGTAATTGGCACACACCCTCTGATCCCCCTTTTTAAAGAGAGGAACCACCACCCCGGTCTGCCACTCCTTCGGTACTGTTTCCGACTTCCACGCAATGTTGACGAGACGTGTCAACCATGACAGTCCCTCAACACCCAGAGCCTTCAGCATTTCTGGGCGGATCTCATCCACCCCCGGGGCTTTGCCACTGTGGAGCTGTTTAACTACCTCAGTGACTTCCCCCCGTGAGATTGGAATTGATCCCCCTTCATACTCCAGCTCCGCCTCTAACATAGAGTGCGGAGTTGTCGGATTCAGGAGTTCCTCAAAGTGTTCCTTCCACCGCCCTAACACACTATCAGTTGAGGTCAACAACGCCCGATCCTTACTGTACACAGCTTGGATGGTACCCTGCTTCCCCCTCCTGAGGTGCCGGACGGTTTTCCAGAACAACTTTGGTGCCGACCGAAAGTCCTTCTCCATGGCTTCTCCGAACTTCTCCCACACCCGCTGCTTTGCGTCGGCCACGGCTGAGGCTGCTGCCCTTCGGGCCTGTCGATACCTTGCAACTGCGTCAGGAGTACCCAGGGATAACATATCCCGGAAGGCCTCCTTCTTCAGTCGGACGGCTTCCCTAACCACCGGTGTCCACCACGAGGTTCGAGGGTTACCGCCCCTTGAGGCACCTAAGACCTTGAGACCACAGCTCCCCGCCGCAGCTTCGGCAATAGAAGCTTTGAACACCGCCCACTCTGGTTCAATGTCCCCAGCCTCCACAGGGATGCCTGAAAAGCTCCGCCGGAGGTGTGAGTTAAAGGCTTCCTGGACATGGGACTCCTCCAGATGTTCCCAGTTCACCCGCACTACACGTTTGGGCTTACCAGGTCTGTCCAGAGGCTTCCCCCGCCACTCGACCCAACTCACCACCAGATGGTGATCAGTTGACAACTCCGCCCCTCTCTTCACCCGAGTGTCCAAAACATGCGGCCTCAGATCCGATGATACGATTACAAAATCGATCATGGACCTTCTGCCTAGGGTGCTCTGGTACCACGTACACTTATGAGCATCCTTATGTTCAAACATGGTGTTTGTTATGGCCAATCCATGACTAGCACAGAAGTCCAGTAACAAACCACCACTCCGGTTCAGATCAGGGGGGCCGTTCCTCCCAATCACGCCCCTCCAAGTGTCTCCATCATTGCCCACGTGTGCGTTGAAGTCTCCCAGCAAGACTAAGGAGTCCCCTTCAGGAGCCCCATACAGGACTTCTTTCAGGGTCTCCAAGAAGGCCGAATACTCTGAACTGCTGTTTGGTGCATAAGCACACACCGCAGTCAGAGTTTTCCCCCCCATGACCCGCAGGCGTAGGGAGGCGACCCTCTCGTCCACTGGGGTAAACTCCAACAAAGCGGCACTCAACCGGGGGCTTGTGAGTATCCCCACACCCGCTCGGCGCCTCACACCTTGGGCAACTCCGGAGAAGAATAGAGTCCAACCCTTATCCAGAAGTAAGGTTCCAGAGCCGACGCTGTGCGTAGAAGTGAGCCCCACCAGATCCAACTGGTAACGCTCCACCTCCCGCACAAGCTCCGGCTCCTTCCCCCCCAGAGAGGTGACATTCCACGTCCCCAAAGCCAACTTCTGTCGCCTGAGTCTGGTCCGTCGAGACCCTCTGCTTTCACTGCCACCCTTCTGGCAGCGCACCCGACCCCATCGTTGTTTCCCGTAGGTGGTGGGCCCGCGGGACGGAGAAGCGGAGGTGTTGCCCACGTTGCTTTTCGGGCTGTGCCCGGCCGGGCTCCGTGGCAAGCCCGGCCACCAGACGCTCGCTGACGAGTCCTCCTTCTGGGCCTGGCTCCAGAAGGGGACCCCGGGCTTCCTCCGGGCCGGGTATCCTCGCTTCCAATGATGTTCATTCATGAAGTCTTTTTGAACCAATCTTAGTCTGGCCCCTTACCTGAGACCAATTTGCCATGGGAGACCCTACCAGGAACACAAGGTTCCAGACAACACAGCCCCCAGGTTCATCGGGGCACACAAACCTCTCCACCACGATAAGGTGCTGGTTCTCGGAAAGGCTTGTATAATATTTAGTATTATATTTAGGACCACACAAGAATGATTTCATGTTTGAAATATCTTTATTTTTCACTTTTTAACATTTTTGAAAAAGAAAATTACCCAGAACAGCAATAGAAAAATGTGAACATCCATTGTGTGTGTGTGTGTGTGTGTGTGTGTGTGTGTGTGTGTGTGTGTGTGTGTGTGTGTGTGTGTGTGTGTGTGTGTGTATGTATGTGTGTAACTGTCCAGTCATTGACAGTTCCTCTCTCTTTTCCCTGTTTCGCCTTCTTGTCTCATCACTGTATGCAGTTCAGACAAACTACCTGTTTCTGGCTGTGATCATTGCACACAGGTACATTGCATTTCCCACTCCTATTGTTGACTTTGCAATCTTTGTTACTTGGGCAGATCTGACACCTCTTTCTCTTTGGTTGGCCCTGTCTGCTTCTTTCCTGTTGCTGGGTTGTGGCTTTTGTCACCCCACACCTTTCCATTGCTTCAATAATCGGGGTTTGCATTTGGGGGCAGCCTTCCAGTCGACTCCTCATGTGTGGTGTGACAAGCTCCTTTGACAGCTCTTTGAGGGAGAGCCATCGTGCATTGGTGATGCCGCTCTTGAATTCTGGGTGCTGAGCCGTGAAAAAGGTATAGGCATTCAGGGTGGCGATATCAATTATGTTGTACCACAGCACCATGGGCCACCTCTGTGTTTGGCGCTTGCAGGTGTAGGTGCCAACCATCTGGTCAGTGGTGTCTACACCTCCTTTCGTCTTGTTGTAAAATGTGATCACTTCTGTTTTTTTCTTTCTGCTATTTTCATCCACTACTTTGTCGTGGTGCATCGTGCTCAGGAGCATAACAGCTTTTCCTTTCTTTCTGACATAGCTGACCATGGTAAGGCTGTCGTTGAATCCAAACTCTATGCTATGAACCTCCCTGGACTTGGAAGGCTTCATCAGAGGAGGGATGTCTGGCTTGATCTGAGTCCCCACAATAGTGAGATCCTTCTCCAGGAGATGCTGCGCCAGAGGCACACTGGTGAAAAAGTTATCCGTGGTGATGTTGCGACCTGTGTTTCTAAATCTACTACACAACTGCTGGACAATGTTTTCCCCCAGATTCTTCTGAACTTCTTCCCCTGGTTGTCTCCCCGTGTAAACTATACCATCTATTGCATAGGGAATGCGTGCATCACAAACCCAGAAGATCTTTAGGCCGTACTTGGCGGGCTTGCTTGGCATGTACTGTAGAAACTTGAACCTACCCCTGAATGGCACAAGATGTTCGTCCACAGTGACACAATCACTGGGGATGAATCGCTGTCTGCAGTTGACCAGGAACAGGTCCCATACATAGCGGAAGGCTGCCATATGGTCTGTTTCCAGTCGGAAGGCTCTGGTCCTCTTATCATCGAAGCGCAAGGTACGGCGAATGTCTTCAAATCTTCCAACAGCCATAGTGGCCTTGTACATGGGATTATGTAGAGGACTTCCAAACAGCTCACGGACTGATACATCCCAGTTCTTCTCACTTCCTGCAAGCAGGGTCAATCCAATGAAGGCCATGAATTCATCTTTGGTGATATTTTTCCATTCTTTTCCTCTAGCTGTTGCTACTTTCCGTCCTTCCAAGTTTGTGCACTTCATCACCTCTTGTATTATATCATCAGTGATAAAGAGCTCCCATGCATCTTTTGGTGAGACAGTGGTGCTAAGCCCTTGTGCAGGCCCTGACCGACTTCTGAGTATATTGTGGCTCTGTGTTCTGCCCTGGGTGGGAGGTAACTCGCTCCAGTAAGAGCCCTTCCGACATTCTGTTGGACATGATTTGGACACTTTCTTCTTCAGAAGACACAGAAGAGGAATCTTCTGAGTCAGATTGATCCTGTTCAGTTGGATTTCCAGGTGGACGACTGCCACTGCCACCTGGACAATAGTCTGGGTCCTCATCATCAGAAATTTCAGACTCGGAGTCCCACCCCGTTACTGCCTCTCCATCATCCAGCATCTGTAGGACCATTTCAGCTGTGTATCTAGCAGCCATGACACCTTGGATGAGGAAACATAAGAGTAATGTTTTCAATAGATCAATATGTAGCTATATAAATGAATACACACACACACACACACACACACACACACACACACACACACACACACACACACACACACACACACACACACACACACACACACACACACACACACACACACACACACACACACACAATACATATAGTAATGTTAGCTATCTTAGTTAGCTAGCTAGTGTTAGCTAGTTATAAAGTAGGCTAATTTGTTGATACATAATAATAATAACAACAGTCCTGAAAGACACACACACAATATTATATGAAGATAATACTTACACGTATCAGCTCTTGCTGTGTAAAATAATCTTCCTGAGGGGTGACACTTCTGATATAGTCTGTGTGGTCCACAGTTAATGTATTCCTGACAGCCACAGTTGATAAGAATCAAAGGTTCCCATTGGATTCCATAGAACATTTTTGACCCACTTATGGAAGCTTGGGGTAGTAATACAAAAACTACAATTTCTTAAAATGTATAAAAGGTAAGTTAAAAATGTAAATGGCATTATATCAAAAACATGTTTTTTGAGGAATACCTGGAATATGAAATGATAACAATTTTTCATTACGAAGATATTTCAAGAAAACAACCTCACCGGGTCATTTTTGACCCACTTATGCATCTAAGGGTTAAGAATGAAGGATGGGTTCTGTCTCAGCTTTTATGGTAAAATTTGATGGGTTTGTGATATGGGTGAACCAAAAGAGCAAAGGTCTCTCACCATCTTAACTGTTTTTGAAGCTTGCAGTAGCCATGTGATAAACAACAGCCACTGCAAAATATGGCATTTTTATAAACCATCAAACTTCCATGTTCAACTATGGAGTCACTAAGCAGTTTGAGTTTAATGTCAGTGATGCTTAAAATATTGTAAAAGCAAATCATTTCTGACAAATATGTGAACAAATATATCGCATTTATTAGATTGTGTCATGGACAACAACTATAAGCGCTCAAAAAAATAAAATTCACAAAGCATTTGAGAAGTTTGAAGCTATGACATAACGAGATCAATAAGGCATGGGTTGCAAACTGATCATTATATCTTATCAATGTGTAAGGTCATTCTGTGAAAAAACAATGTCTTAACCTTTGGTAAATCAATGGTTGCTTACTCTTTAATCTCGTTACAAGTGACTGTCCAATTGTCTTTGGTTGATTTGATTTTAATGAACAATACAAAATCGAATTCCAACACGACAATCTACCCGAGGTTATGTGATTTAGTCTTAACAAAGGAAAGTATAAATAATGAAACACAGCTTTTTACTTTCACATTTGCACAGATGCAGCACAAGCAACGACTGGTACCTCATGTAGATCTGTGCATTTGTAATACAGATCTAAAGATGTTTTTTATACTTAGATATCAATAAGTTTTGCAATTATTTTTGGGAAAAGGGAAATACTAGAATTTTTGTTCTCTCCTTGTGAGGCCTGAACTTTTTTTTTCCCCATTGAGGGGCCCATCCAATCCTGTTGATTTACAATTCTGTAAAAAAAATATGGCTAGATAAAAAAAAGGATCCTTGTGAAAAATACCTCTTTAATTAAATACAATTTGAAAAATGTGTCTGAATGCTACTTTTTTTCTCAAACTTTTTAATATATTGGCTGCAATCAAATTTACTATTTGGAGAAAATACACTGCGGGACACCATCAGGGATTTACATGCTCCTTTTAAATACATGCACATGCAGTGGTTGGCATCATCTTAACATGAGAACATCATAATGAAGTAGGTATTTGGGATAGTCTAACACCCAACAATAAACCAATCAACAACAAGTTGCAGGAAATGGCAATCGCTGAGACAATAAAGCACTAAATGGAGGAGTTGGGATGTTGCAGCAGTTGGTGTATAAATAATGCAACAGTGAATGAATATTCATACTTTTCACTGCCATTTAACACATTCTCCAGCATTGACTTTTCCCTCACTAGTAACTTAGTTGTACAGGACATTACTGATACATCAATCCATTTGATTGTATTAAGTGACCATGCCCGTATCTCCTAAGTTCTCCACTGTAAGCAGTTTTACAAACAGCCATATGGCGCTTTAATATTTCACTCCTCAGAGATCCAGTCTGACAAGTTCTTCAGGAGAGCGGGCATCCTTCATCGACACAAATAACTTTCTCTAACAGCTCACCAACAATGCTCTGAAAAACAGCAATGTAGGGGAAAAATAATCTGAGAAAAATCTCAAAAGAAGTAAAAAAAGAATATGAAAACCTCGAACTGGAGAAACACATCGACAGCCAAAAAGTACTTGTGCAAAAACTCCCACAAAGGAAAATCTATACTAAGGTGATATAAATCAAAATTGACTGATATAAAAAAAGAAAACACTTTAACAAAAGAAAAGAGAGAACACCATCCCAGCATTAAGAAAGGTTTTAGAGATTCAACGCAGGCTTGCAGTTTTTGGCGAAACACATCAATCAGCGAAACCTGTATTAAAAATGACCAAATAAAAGTTGGGTGGAATGTTATATTCAAAATGTTTTATTCTATCACATAATTAAAATTATCCCAAATTAGGAGTTATCTTAACTATATAAAAATGCCCATAAAGGAACCACTTCAGATTAAAATGAAAACAATACTGTCACAAATTAAAGCAGGAATTCAAAGCCGAATTAAAAAAGTAGCGTCTATTTGGCCTTGTTTGAAATGCAGTGGAGTGGGAATGAAAGAGTTTTTTTTAGTTCTCTTCCTGGCCAGAGGTGCTATAAAGCGGTTGTCTGATGGGAGTGGTGAAGGGGGTTTGAAGGGTCCTTAGTGATGAAGTCGGCCTTTCTTTTCATTGCATGACTGTCTGAGAGTTTGGTTTGAGTGGTGCCGGGGATTTTGGATCCATGCTCAGAAAGTCTTGTGAGAATTCTCACTTTGTCTTGCTAACTATCAAATACAAATTAAATTGAGGTTGTTTCCAGGAGGTTATATAAATACTTTTAAGAAACAGGCTATTTAATGTATGTAGCCTAATAATGACTGTTGCACCCACTATGATGTTCTACGCTGTTTACTAGCCTTAACAGCACAAAGCTGGTAATATTTCACTTGTGAGTCTTTGTATCTTTGTCATCATTGCAAATATTTTCCTGGAGACACTTTGGCGGGAACTAACACAGAAGTTGTTTCGAGTACTTTGCCTGTTCTGTCTATCTGTGAGCTGATTTCGCTTTTTGGGGTTTTCCCTTTCCTGTAGTGCGTTATATAGGTTTGTATGCATGTAAATGGCCTTCAAAGGCTAAAATTACAGATAAATAGTTTCTCTCCTAAACTCCCCCCTGCCTGAAATGTGTTATTAAACGGACATTTATTTACCTAACATAGTGGCATCACTGTGTAACACTGGCGCTTCTATTGGCTTAGCGCTCCAACACATTGTACCTGATAGGCTTAGGGGTTGGACATCTCTCAGCTTTTGTCAAATCACAAAAGAGCCAACCAGCTAACCAATCAGAGCAGACTGGGCTCTGGTTTCAGACAGAGGGTGAAAAGAGGTGCTGCAGCACAGGCAGTATGAGACACATAAAGAGCTTTGTGAACATTAAAGCATGGAAACATGTCAAAGTAGAGGCACGGAATACAAATATGAACCTGAAATTGAGCACAATATGTCCTCTTAAAATTCAAAGCACTCTAAATTGATTACAATAGTCTCAACTCGTTCTACGTGTTATTATAACAATGTTTTTAAAAGATCTTTCTCTCAAACTCATAGCAGCCGAGTTGAGGTGCAAGAGTGTCAAGAGCTCGAAGGAACACATTTGTCTCTCTAACCTCTTTTAATGTGCTCCATGCATCTTGCATGAGTAGTTTTGCTGAGTTTATAAGCTCTGATGCCATGCTTAACTTGCGACTAATTTTAGCCTACCGTGCTTCCTTGGGAGTGAGAGAAAGCCAATATCATCAATAGCACGAAACCTTAAAGCTGGACATGTGGCAACTAGCTTGCTGTGCATAGAACATCATCTACTCCGGTGGTGGAGACTGCATGCTGAACTTCAGCACAGTGACCGGTAAACTGCGGATGCTGTTCTATATTTTATACAAACCCCCGGTGTACACAGTGTTGAAGTGACAAGGTAAAGATAAAAGTACTATAGTATGCTGCTATTTTTGGAATTCTTTACTGCTACATATTTTAGAGGCTTTTTTCAGAAGGGAACTTTTGTTTTATTAATATTTACATATATTTTGTAATTTCAGTATCATTTGTTAAATTGTTACTCAGGAATTACAGCATTTTTACTCTCAACTGAATTTTAACTCAGGGTAAAGGGCTGTATTTCCTAATTTATTAGCCTATTAGATTTGCTTGGCATTTCACTTCCCTGTTGTAGTGAAAGATGACATAACTGGCACCTTCAAGACCTATTTGCTGCTGGAAATTTCTCCTGTGGCAGGGACTGGGCTTCTCAGAATTGCCATGTAGGGCTGGCTCTCTATCTATCAATTATTAATGTGTCTATGTTCTGCTGGAGACCCTCTCACTTGAGGGATGTGCTGTCTCAGTATTATGGTTATTATCTGCTTTTTGACTCATGGAAGTGTTTTGCTATTCAGGGGAGTCACCTGGAATTGGGCGAGAGAGACCTGAGACGATGTGGTAATTGACAATGCATAAAAGAAGAGGCCAGGAAGATGATAAATTGGAGATGTTAAATTGAATCAATAACTCTATACATGTCTCATGAGCAGCTTGACTTATAATTCACTTTTACGGATCATATTCCTTTTACAGTCGACTAAGTTGGCATCACTGTTGGTGGGAATATCAGTTTGAGGCATTTCAATAAATCTACCAACCACATTTGAAACATTAAATATGCAGGAATTATGTTTGTATAGTTAAATAACAGGTACAACAAGTAAAATTCTAAATATCGTGAAAATAACACATACAGTCAGCTGTGATACATGACAGCACGTTCAATTGTGATATATCATTATAACAAATAATCTGCCTTATCTAAGATCCTCTAAAGGCAAATGTTTATGTTCTGGGGAAAAGCAGGAAGAAGCTCTGCTTGTAACACAGAAAAGTGCTGATGTGGATGTCAGGGCGGTGGTTAAGTGTACACATGGTTTCATTCATCATCCCCTAAACCCTAAAGATTGCCTCCACTCAAGAATGTGTTTTTCTTATGTTTATGTACCCTAAAATGTCTGACCTTGACCAAACTGATTCATATCTGTCGAAAGACTGTCACGAAAGAGGTGTTTTCACATTCAAATGGGGAGATGTGATCTGGGATTCAAATGCACCCCGAGCCAGTTGGTCACAAATTCGAAAGCCAATCACTGTCTAATATGCAAATGCATTTAGAGAAACCTGAAACCACCAGTGCATGGTTGACTTCTACACAGCATAGTTTGCATATAGAGAAAGTTTTAAAAGCAAACATGTGGAGAGTGCAATTTTTGGAAGAAATCCTGACTCAAAAACAATGAAAATATTTTTATTTTCTGGATTAAACACTTAAAAATATTGTGAAAGATGGACAAATTAATAAGTTAACTACTTACTGTTTTAATGACCCTAAATACTGGATTAATGCTCTTGTTTAATTACCTGCATGCTTCAGTGGACTTATATATTCACATGCTGTTAGCCACTTGCACTACCATTTACAACAAGCTCCCCAATCTCAGTCACAATCTATCAACAGATTTATGGAATAAATACAATTTGCTGAGAATTGAGCTGAAATATGCAAAAAAATGTGTACTATCTTTTTGTCCACTTGAAGTACAGCTAACAAGAATGAACCCAAAACTAATATATACAGTACATTAATCAAGACTAAAACAATTCAAATCCAATGCCAGAATAGATACTGATTAACTTTGCGTCTAAATACTGTAGCTATAGCATAATTCTCATAGATTTATTTTTGAATGCACACACAGATGCATTATGAGGCAGGTTTAAGAACTCCCTTACCCTAACCCTCTAATGCTTTCCCTCAATTTTGTCTAGATCCTTGGATAAACTTTGAGCATCGTTACCAGCCAGTCTCGGCAGTTCTCTTCATAGTCATTATCGTGGATCATCCAAGGTCATAAAATTCCTACAGTGAATAATCCTTCCATGAATCATTTGGGATTTTGAGACTCTCCCTTTAGCAAGTTTTTGCTTTGTTTCATCCATTACTGACCGTTAGGCTAATACAACACATTGGCTATGCTCTGCCTCTCTTTCTCTTCTCCTGCTGGGCATAGTGTGTCCTACTTGGAACCCATGATACCCAGAGATGCATTGTCAAAAAGAAAGGATGAAGAACTTAGTTATATATAATAGATGAAAATAACCAAACCTGAACACAACATGAGGCTGGCGGGCACTTAAAAACGCCAGACCCAATACTTTCGTGGGGCCATTGGGATTATTTGCAGAACTGTACTGCAGCTTTAATGATGATCCATTGAGGGTAACTGTGGTCAAAGTAGTGCAAATGAACACCCTCTGGATTCCAAAGAACTTGCTAAGGTATAAATATCGAAGACAAGCAGGGAAAAAAAAACGACAGGCACAATTCTTTGTTCAGATCTCAAGGCAAAAAGCTCTAACAGCTCTCGCCCTGCAGAGTCACTTTTAAGATGGGGCACTATTGTGCTTCAAATTTGACCTACACAGGTCCAATCCTGAGATTTGAAGCAAAATGTTTTCCTGTGGTGGATTGCAGAGGCCTTCCTCTTACAGGTTTGCATACATTTTTCAACCCTGCAATATTTCCCCGGATATATCCATTACCGTATAGATGTTCATTATAGAGCTGCAGGAAGCACTGCAGGGAAACACTGCTCTCCTGTAGCCTTTTCATCAAGATGAAAACACTACTCGGCTACCGCTGCTGTTGCCGTGGAAACCTGGTCACTCTCACTCTTTTACCCACACTCTTCACCACTCGCTTCATTAAGTGCACCGCTGCTGGCAATTAGAATAAAACCAGCGGCAGGGATGCCTGTCTGGAAATGCAGTCTCCAATTAAACACTTTGAAATAGCAATGTTTCTTCAAACTACATCTGCTCTCTATATAATAAACCATGCACCTGGGAGCCATGCTTCTAAAAGCCTGCACTATGGTTGCCATGCAGATGAATGACTTCAAAATACATGTCTTTTAGTACCAAATGTAAAAAGAATCAGACACTGCCTTGTTACTTTGAAGCTTTTTCAAGCTTGCACTGCACTCAAAAAGGCAAAACAATGTTCCAGACATTGTCACGGTTATTTCACAGGAGGAGGAAAATGCCTGAGTGATCAATCCAAATCTGCATCTTTGTGTATGCACTACAATTTCAAGTACTGGAGAGAGAAACACACACTTTTTTGCTCATCCATTCAAGGCCATTTCTAAATGATTGATATCAGAAATATAAAGTGGAACGTGATGGCTACAAGTCTTTAAGCCGTATCACACTCAGCCATTTATATTACTGCCTGGCATTTTTACTTTGATTAACTGACGATGTTATTACGGCATTAAAATTGATGAAGTAAATTTAAGTGAATCATCATTACAGGACGTTTGCGTTAAGTGAATAAGTACTCTTGAGGACTGCACTTGGTATGTTTCGTATGCAACATCATCATTAATTTAATCTTGCCTGTCAGTTGCTCTCACATATACTAAAAAGTGGGAAAAGAGGACGTACTGTATGTTTTACAGTAGGCACCGAAAAGCAGTCAGTGCAACTTCTTCATACTCAGCTGAGTCTGTGAAGCTTTGCATCACTCATTTAACACTCTATTACCTCCCACCTGAGCACGCTCTCAGTCATTACTGAATTACCTACAAGCTATCCATTTGCATTGACAGACCTTTTGTAATTAACAACAAGCCCTCGAACGGTAAAGTCAAATGTAACTGCTGATTTAACAATTTAAAGTGCATGAAGTCACCGGAATTGATGATACAATCAACAGCATCACAACGTCAATTTTAAAGATAATTGTTTCAATCTATCTTCTGTAAAGTTATGTTGACTTTGACCAACAAATAACCCTAGCTCATGTTGACGTGGACCAACTACACCAATAACCCTAACCAAACAGTTATTTAAAGAGGCCATATTACGCAGATTTCCATGTTTATATTTGTATTTTGTGCCTCAACTGTAACATGTTGTCAACTGTACTTGCAAAAAAAAACCCTATACAACACAGTACGGGGATGAGTAAGAACAAAAGGGCCTCTTTTGTCTATGAAAACCTAGAATACAGATGTATTTCCTGCCATACAAACCCTCAAAAACTATGGAAAGGTCCTCAATTCTGGCTGACAAATTATTATTTTAGGAATATATCGAAAAAAGTAATCTCAGAGCTAATAGCTTCACTTGAGTAATTCTATGTGTAAATAGAGACAGTGGTTGAGAGTGTTTCGAAATTAATTCAAACAATGAGGCACACCGCCACCAAGATCAAGAGCTTGTTGTGAAGCGACGGCACTGAGTGAGATTGAATTTTAGTTTGCTGTAATGATTTGTTGCACGAGGAAGCGACAGAATGACTGTGAGGTGAAAGGACACAAGATTTGCTTTAATCAAAGGTATCAATATGATAAAAGGAAAGAGTGTCTCTTTCGTGCACAGTGGCTACATTTAATTATGTCAAAAGTAATTGGTCAGATAACAAGCCAGAAATCTGCTTGTGGAATTACTCGGCTGTGAAACCCCAAGAGTGTTGCTTTTCTAAGAATTCTAAAGGGAATTAATCTTTGACTTTTGCTCCGTTACTTGAAGGTGGAATGTAATATGTGGCTGCTCATGTGGAAGATGTTCTCCTTACACAATAATCCTGTCAACACGAGAGACATAAAAGAAACATGATAACTTTCCACGCCGCTGATGCTTTCAGATAACATAAACCGTTTTAATTTAAAATTATATAAATAATGTATGAGAGCTATGCAATAGTTTTTTTTTAAAACATCATTTATTTTTGTAACATAAAGAAATGTCAACCTTTTTAATAATGTACTCTTATTGCTATGTACAGTATACAATATACATACACTCCATTAATGTGATATGTGTTACTGAAGGAAAGATGATGGTAAAATGTATTACACTAATGGGGACTGCACTATGTTAGAATTGTCATTACAACATAGCCTGTGCTTTTCTATTATATGGTGTAATACATATAAAGATGTAGTGGGAAATTAAAATATCAACACTGACAAAATACATGCATCGCCTAAAAAAACTAATGGTGATTTGTTTCTAGCAGTACAGTCCAAAACTGTCTGATGACAACAATATTGTCAGAACAGGAGAATGGCTTTTCTAAGTAAAGGTTAAAAAAAGAAAAACTTCAATAAAGAAAACTGATGCCCCCACCACACCTTGGTGGGGGCTTTAGGATAAGGTAGAGTAAACAAATAGTAAAGATACACTGCAGCAGGGATTATGAGTTATAAACCTAGGTCTCACAGAGCAATCCAACAAATCGGCTTCCCCACCTTCAGGGAAATAGTTTCTGGAATTCCCTTTGCTAAAACAAACCTGTTCCATCTAAGCAATAAAAACCTTTTGCTAAACCAAATCCTTAAACATTGGAACGTTGGTGACTTCGTGTTGAGTTATATAAATTATTATTTTTTTGTTGCAAGCATGCCTGTCTAGAGAGCCATCACAGACAAATGTCTCTTGTTCCGTCAGAGAAACTAAATATTGCAAAAATGACATAATATATTAACACTTTCTTTACTGTGGCAGTAGATAATATTAACATCATTACGAAGTAAATGATTGCACAATGTAATGGCTGTAGAATAATGACCCCACTGACGTTCAGACTTTAAGCCTCACTTTTACTGTGTCATTATGTCTGCCATGGGGTTGCGATCTCTCTATTACAATACAACCCTATATTCACAATGATTAACAGAGATCATTTTTTAACAGGCTACTCAACACGACTGTTAAGAGTAGCTATCCTCAGATAGTGGCACAACTGTACTAATGCTAAACTACCTGGTAAAAAAAGCCCTGTTGACAGAAGGGGGCAAAAAGGGCAACAAAAGTAACTTACTGTTTACTAAGGTGGGTTGGTAATAACAACTCCAGCCTCCTTTTAATACAGCACATGTTTGACTCTGCCTTTTTCACATCTCTAAGACCAGGGTTTTCAGTTCTTTCAGATTATCTGGGAGTCACAGTTGATTCTTGCTTTCGACAGTAACCCTTTCGCTAGAGGTAGCCATGTTGCTAACGGCGTTGTATATAACTTTTCTTGTTCATATGAAAGATAATATGTTATCAATGTGTCCACTTTGGAATGAAATGCAGAGTATCTTGCGTTTTTGGTAGCTCTTAGGAAAATTATCCATTGGGCCTGTCCAATTACAACAATAGCTTTTTGGAATGCTTATCTACCATCAGAACCTTTTTTTCCATCTGTAATGACAGACAAAACTAAATTATTTTGTATCTTTTATTCAGTCATTCAACTGTAGGTTTAGCTCAATTGCCCAAAAGAAATTGCAATTTTCACCACATAAAGGTTACAAAAGCCACACTGCAGATAATTAACAAAACAACTTCTATTTACTTTGACACGAGCCAAGCCTTGTCCACAGGTACCAGCCAGCGACTCTCCCCCATGCACCTGCTGGCTTTCAGGGTCGAGGCTGACGAGGTAATGCGGATCAGGTGTTGTAATTGAAGATTGCCACCAGCTGGTTGTAGTGTAGCTTGGCAGGGCGAAAGCTGGCTGTCAGGCTGAACAGGTGAGCGGGGCTTCAGTGCTGCTGGCCTCTGTTCACAACAAGCCCCTTGTTCATAGAGAGGCACTTGTGTCTCCAGGCACCACACAAACACAATAGCAGTATAACAAAAAGAGAATGAACCTTTCATGGAATATTAATTTGAATCTGAAGATAATCTGAAATTAAAACCAACTAACCTCATTAGCATCATCTCATTGAACATGTGAAGTAGAAAGAATGGAGCCACAATTTCAAACATTATTTCCTTGTCCAAATAATTTCTAGGCTGGCTGTAGCGACAATATTCACTTAGTTTAATGTAAACCACCCACACACTCAAAGGCATGTGGGCCAGTAGCGATGTGTATTAGATTAAATCAGCCGCAATTCTCTTCAAAACTCTGCTAGCCAGGGAGGGCTCACTCAGTACCTCTTTGTAGTCTTAAAGGATACATTTAATACTTTCCATTTACAACTCTAAACCAGACAAACATGACATTTAAGCAGTAATCTAATAAGCCACCACTACAGGTCCAAATGGAATTAACACAGTTAGCATCCGCCTAAGATGTATTCAGCGTATACATAGATGTCTTCAGATGTCTAAAGTACATTAGCAGTTTCTGCCTTCCCTCTCATACTCATTTCCATTAACAGCTTAAGCCGTGCATGTTCAATATCTACTTCTCCGTGCAATAACTAATAAAGGCTCTCGACATTGGAGGTCATGATGGGATTTTTCTATTTCGCTCAAGTGCCCACTTGAATTTCAGTTAGATATACTCTTAGAACTCTGGGCAACTCTATTACAAACACCCACATATGTTTTTTTAAATGCGCAGTGGTTCATTAGGACCTGATTTTTCCCTCTTGTGGTTAAGATCAGACTATCCAAAAACAATAATAAGCATATCAATACAGGATATGCGACTACTCTGGAGTATGCAGGCACACAAGAGTACAAGTTGTACCAGTTGCAAACACAAATACCCTTTTTTAAGGTATTTTTTAAAGTACTGCTCAGACATAAATCATGTGAGTGAATTGTATTTTGCCCTTTTAAAAGCTACAGGGAGATACTTGTGGATTCTACAGTTATGGGACAATTTGTGTGACCACCAGCTTTCCCTGCAACTTTCCCCAACAATTGGAATCGGGTGGGGTGCAAACCAGCACCCTACTGTATGCCTCTCAAACGGCTACTCTGGCTCTGCAGCATGAGAAACAGCAGCCCTCCATAGAGAGACAAGTCAATAAACAGTTACTTGGGCCAGTGGGTTGTTTGTCAAGTGCAATTACAGGAGGAAAAAAACCAAACATTTTTGAGACTGATGTTACCCAGTTTGAACCAGGTAGAGATTGGAATGGAAAGAAAACGTCAATGATTGGAGGATGGATTGGAAGAGGTGTGTGGCAATTTTTCCTCTCAGTAATACGAGCTGCTGTAAAGGACCACAAAAAGGGGCCAGAGAAAGCTGCTCACAAAAGAAGTGGGCGAACGAAGACAAGGGTAGACAGGGGCCATGAAATATGCATGTTTGTCCTGACGTAGAAGAGATATAAAAAAAGATACAAACAAGATACAAATAAAAACAGAACATAGGTAAATAAATAAATACTATCCATAAAATATGCTACAGATTTCAAAGCGTGATTGTTCATCGCTCCAAAAAATGCAGGAGAAAAGAAAGAACATAAATAGGTCACAGTATCCGAGCGTGTTCACTCATTAAGATTCAGGATTTACCATCAAGTAAAATGACATGACACATCCAAACTCATCCGTGAGAACAGATGAAATCTCAGAGCAAATGAAATGTTAAACAAGAGCTATGTGTAGAACACTGTATTGCTTGAGGGCATTACACGCTGTTGTTGTAAGACAGTCTTGGCCTATTACTGTACAATTTACGGGCAGTGAATTGTAATTAAATATTGTGTCTAATTAGCGGATGCTTTCTCGGTGAGTTTCACAGAGCATTAGATCAACCTTCCTCGAAATATGTGTTTTATTGATACAATGTAAAAAGTCTTGTATTTATTTTTGAATTCAAGTACTGTATTGGTTTAAAGTTGGCTCCAACGAAGAAGGGCTCAGAGGTATTTGACAGAGGTAGCTCTTTCAACATTTGAGGTTCTTTCATGGTATTTAACTAGGAGAGTAAGAACGCTTGTTAGGGAGTTTTTCGGAGGAATATTAGCTTTCCTTCCATTAGTCCTTGTAATACTTATTTAAGTGCAGAGTTCACAGCCCAATCATCTGACACTCAAAACTAATCACCTGTCTTATACAATCCGTCAACCTTTTATAGAGGGCCTCTAGGTGAGAGAATAATTGGTTCTGGTTCACTTTCTTCAAGGAGGGAGCTGTTGTACTTCCCTTTTTGTTTTTGTTTTATGTTTCTTATTCTCTCTGAGGGTATTTAGTTATAGGTGGCTGTGGAAACTCAAGCAAAATAGAAACACCCAGAGACACTTTAGCAGGCTGACTTTGCTGAATAGTTCAGAGCCAACTGTCACTTCAACATATCCAAGTAATTGATTGGCTCATTATCCTAACGCCACATTATCTCTGTGTGAGCCTTTACGTTATTTGGTTGCAGCAACCTTTTATTCCAACGGGGGTTTTATTGCTGAAATAAATTTGCAAGTGCTTACCGGATTCATAACTTAAACACTCCTCATAATCCTGCGATGCTTTGGAAGTGCTAAATGTTAACATTTCATTTAAATACTGTTGTTTTAAGCTGAATTAATGTCCAAGAGTCTCTTCATTTACCACTTATTGAACATTCATACAGTCCAACATTTATCGACAAGTGCTATCTTTGCTGAGATGCGCTTTCAGCGGGGATCAATATTAAATAGTAGCAAAGTGTACATCATCAATTTTTTCAGAGCCTTTAAGATGTGATTTGCTTCTTTATTACAGCACACTTTCTCCCTAAAGTGCAGCACTAGAAACATATTGATGTTATTTCCAAATCATTACGCGTGTTACATGTCTTGTTATTATTTCCACTTTGCTCCCTTTCAAAACCTTTTATTTGACTGTCACTAACCCCACACACAAGCACACCTATACTCCACAGTAATCACTAGTGGGTTGTAATCTTCACAAACGGCTGACCATCTCCCCTGAAGTGACAGAATGTAACCTTTAGGAGGAACTGGCCCATCTCCTCAGGGAGAGTCAGTGTAGACAGACACCAAATTCACAACGAACAAGTCTTTTAAGAGGCAGCCGAAAGGGCACCAGCTTGCTGAGGGGGATACGCGTGCAGCTCACGGATGTCAAACCCTTGGAGCTTTGCCTGTTCACCGCTTGATAATTGGTCATCTATCTACTCTCCTGTGATCACCAGTTTAGTTCCAGCTCCGTGGGTCAGTCATTTATTTCTGGTCTCATTGCTGCTTGTTTGTTTCCAGTTGTGTAGGCAGCTGTTTACTTCTGGTCCTATGGTCAGGAATGTATTTCTGGTGCTTCAGTCAGTGCTGTACGACTGGTTTCAAGGACATTGTGGGAGATGTGCAGGGCTGCAGTCACTTTCTGCTTGATCTTATTAATTAGTTTCACACTCATTTAATGCGGTGGAAATATTGTGTTATGGTCATATATCCTGGAGAGATGGAAAGACAATATAATGCCATTTCTGGGGAAATTGCAGCATTGTTTAGAAAGCTAGAGGCTGGGTTATTGTTTCATGTACAGCTGGGAGCTGGACAGCTTTGTTGTAAAAAATGTATAGGAGCTGAACAACAGTACATTGCTGGCTACACTTTCTGTGAAGGAAAGGTGATGCAATAAGACCTATGGCCTAAAGAATTGTAAGAGCTTGAATGCATGGAGAAAATGTTGTCATAAAAGTCTAGTTTGAAAGGATAAACCATCAGCCAAGGTCTAAAGCACAGCTGCTTATTTTAATAGCTCAGACAGCTTTTCTGTGGCGGAAGCAAACAGAGACAAACCTAAACGACACATTACAGGAAAGGGAAAACCCCCCAAAACATCACAGGGCGCTTTAAAAAAGTCACCTTACATTTTTCTTTAAAGAAGATTTTGCTCATGAAGCCTGACAGAAGTTTATTCTGCCACACTGGCTCTTACATTTAGAAAAATCCAGAATATGTGATCTTTTGGTGGGTTTTCTTTTGAAAGCCGGTGTGTGTCCCCGTGTGTGTGTGTCCCCGTGTGTGTGTGTCCCCGTGTGTGTGTGTTTGGGAAGTAAGGATTAGGGTTTGGTAAAAAAAAAATTGAACTACCCTTTTTGATAGAAAGACATTTTTTGTGTCTGTGTCGGTTTGAGTGATGCCAGTAACGATCCAACAATTGCAGGCACACAATAGAGATTAAATGACAGGAGTTGTTTAAACAAACAAATAAGTTGAAATAATACTGCCAGTACAAAAATGTTTGTACAGTTACTGTTTTGTTGAGTGACTGGTAAATGCCACAGAGATCAGAGGCAGTCTAATTAGAAAAGCTCAATCAGCTGTTTGTTCCCTCTGCAATTAAAGGTTTCCATGGTGATGGTAAGTGCTAAGTGACTCCTGGGTCAGAATGTTCATTTAACGAACAGAAGCACTATTCAAACTCCAGCTTATTATTCAAAGACTGTTACTCCTACAACCTTTGTTTGTTTTTTCATTTTTTCACCTGAAAACAGAGTTCCCCATTTCCTCTCACATACTTTGTAGCTCTCCTACAGTCTTAAAACAGACCAGCTAGCAACCATAGCTAACCCTACCATATCTACAAGCATCACTCAGAAACAACATGCTTGATTTGATTGGCTGTCTGGGCCAAGAGTGCCAATGAAAGAGTGGTTCTAGTTCAGTAAATATTACTTTTATTTATAAGAACCTGAGAAAAAAGAAGATGCACATTGCTAAAACAATGGTTTTTCTGTAGATGTAGATATTCCTGAGTTAAACACTGACCGGCATGGTATCCCATCTATTTATTTTAATGTGGGGGAAATTCTTCAAGACAAATATTTCACAAAGTATGAAAGATGCAATCATTAACTGTGTTGGTACTATGTATTTTGGAGATATTCTTGTCCGTTTGTGCATGTCTATACACTCCTTCAAAAGGGCCCTCTGAACTACCTGCACAGATGAGACTGTAAAATGGATTTAGAAAAGTATAATATAAAGGAAAGTTTTATTGCAGTGAGTTAGTTGTGTGTGTTGAATAAAGTTGAGTGGGCGACACCCATAGCACTATATTAAATGGAGCTGGGGGGGCAGAGTGGACAGGATGAGTCAGCTTTGTAAATGCAGAGAGAGAAGTAAGTAGTAGCTTACGTATTGACCGGAGATTTGGTTGATGTCTCTGGTGAAAAATATATGAAATCTATATGACAGCAATAACTTGAGGCCTTTTCTGAAACTCTGCCAAGAATACAAACTGCTGCTTAATCAGTGATGGAGGTTTCTCCTAATTGGCAGTCTCCTCGAAAATACGTTTGGGGTGAGTGTTGCGCCAGCATGAGAAAAGAAATATTGATCAACTTCTACCTAGATATTGCTCTTCTAGTGGGAAGGTTTATTAAATACACTGCTTTAAAATCTCTATGGGGGAACATTTAAATGTTTCATTTACAGATAATGATTGGTTCAGCTCATAAAAATTCCTGAAAACAGTATCCAATGGAGATAAGAACAATATTCATTCACTCTTTAATCATTAACCACTTCTATTGGGCTCCCTGGAAACAATTTAGACTCAATTTGAGAGAGAATCCCGAATGAGGAAGACACTTCGGCTCAGTCACTCTGTGATAGTTCACTGATAGGGGTTGGAGTGATCAATTCAGTATACATTTCAGAAGATGATGGTTTGAAGTAAAATATGGTATGTCAATATCTTCATCAAAACAACAGATTCAATTATCAATTATGTGTAATGTAAAAGGAGAATGAACCCTATGCAAATTATTACGAGACATCATTTTTTGCTTGTTTTTTTTGCTTTCCACACTTGTAGAGTCATTTTTGTCAGAAGGTAAACAATACAACTGTCTCGGGTCTTGATGAAACACTCAACAACAGACAAAGTGAGTGAATAGCAGAGGAACATAGTGAAGCATTTAGAAGTTTCCCTCTGAAAATTAGTGGAGACCCAAAACAGAGGTAAAAATGAGGTGTACAAATGAGATTATCAGCCTGTTATTAATGAAACTGCCTTTACCAGACAAGAACTAATAAACATTCTTTAATATCCATTTTTTTTTACCATTATCATCTCAATTATAACCATGGAGAAAACTAATTAAGGGAGATGAGAGGTAGTTTGATAGTTCTATCATTGCAATGTAAGAGTACAAAAGAAATTGAGTTTATGAATGCAACGCTAATGATTTAGTGAATATGGCACATTTGAGGAGTCCTACATCAATGTTGTGCCTTTTCGTGGTTATTCTAAAGAAAGAGCACATTGTTCAAAGCCATTTAAAAGTAGTTGATCCTATAATATGTCTTGCCAAAAAACATGCTTTTTATTATCATTTTCCTTCAGTGTGCTCCCACTCACATTTTGTTACAGCTTATGTCATGGAGAGCCATGAAATTACCAAATGGGCGCATGGCAGGAAAATACCTGCTTGTCCCCAATAAGTCTGTCACTTTACAAGGTCACTGAGCTTGATCTGCTCTGGTGCCAAATTAGGGCTCTCTGTATCATGAAAATTAAATTGACAGGAAATTCATTCGCTAATGAAACAGTTGAAAGGACTAAGCACTTGTTATCTCAAATGTCGCCCAAAGTGTTTTTAAAAAACGACATTGTCCATCTCTAGCTTTCTCTCTGCTATAATGCAGGCTGTCATTCATTTCCAGACCTCACTTTCAAAGCCTTTTTTTCAAACACACCTCATTAGACTTCACCTCCTCTCACTGTCGATCTTGTCTAATTAAAAGTCTCTCATTCTTCCCCTCACCTCGTGTGTCTGGTACACGTCAAATAAAGGTCTCACCCTATCCTTTTTCTTTCCGCTCCCAACCAAATAAACTCTTCGTCTTCTTTTCCTCTGCATTCACATCTTTACTAAATAGAAAAATCTGTAATTGAATATTCTCGTCTCCCTCCTTAGGCTTTAAGCATTCTATCTGCACCTTCAAAACACCTCTAACCTTGGTTCCCAGCCAATACGGTTTTCTTGCTTGTCTTCTTCCTCACTGCAACTCTAAATCTTTTTTTTTGGATCAGAGCCCATTCTCTTCGATGTTTAAGATCACAACATCTCATCTGTTTCCTGTTCCACTCTTGCAACTCCTCTCAGGAGTCTCTCTTTTGTAACCCTAAACATATGGGACGAAAGTCTGTTGAATAAGGGAAGCTGAAGCTTTTCATTTTATCTTCTCCATATATTTTTTCCCCAGTTGTACAGTCTACACAACAACAGAGTGAGTGTAAAATTCATTTTTCTTTCAATAGTGTATGATATTAAAATCTGTATTTTTTAACATTGCAGTTGGGTTATTTCCGATCATATTTCTCAAACATGTATGATAAAATCACCTCTAGAACTATACCACCTTGTTTCCATAGAGAATGAATGAAAAACAAACTCATTACAGATCATTTTTCATGATACTATGTATTTATGAAACGTTTATGGCAGAAACTGCAAAAGTGCAACCACACAAATGCACAGTGATAAAGGTTAATGATTCTGCTTTCATATCAAAGAGCAATGTATTTATAAAACAGTATGTACACAACTTGACATTTTAAAAAAGTATTTATTCAAAGAGGTGCAGAACTGTGTATGAGTTAACTAACTAGGACACAAGCTATTTAATTATGGCTCAGTGATGTTTTGATATGTTTTCTTCGTTGTAAAACATGTGTAGGAGATTTTGTTTAAGTACTGTGAAGGCATAAAAACACTTAATTCATGAGGATATGACAAGCTGTCAGGACTTCCTGACTTCCATAAGGTTGTGATGTCACAAATATACATACAGTATATGTAACAAATGCATTACAGTCATGCAGAGATGTGCCCAAAGCAAAAGACCCAGAAACACTGACCAATCAGAGCAAGATCAGATTTTTTTTCAAAAGTGGGACTTAAAGATTGCTAAACAATACATTTCAGACAGAAGGGGAATACATGTACATTCAGGCATACTGTATGGGGAAAGCAATGTGTTATCTTAATATTAAATTGCATAAACATGTCATGGTAGATCCCAAAAACAAGTATAAACCTGAAATTGAGCACAATATGTCCCCTTTAATATGTCGTTTTCATTTAATAAGTCCTTTCTAATATGTTATAAATGTAAATAACTCAACACTTATATGTCCTTCACTGATGCCTTCACTTGTATGTGTTTATTTGGGAGATAAGATTATCTCTTGAAGTTTGTACTTTAAGCTGTGAGGTTGTAGAGGGCATAGTAGGGGATGGCTGTGGCTAGAGGAGTCAGGATTTAATGTTCGGCTGCAGAGCCTGCTCACGTCCTCTACCCTAGCTGTTTATCTCCTACTGAGCAGCAAATTTCTCAGGAAAGTGATGTAGTCTATCTCGCTGCCAAGTGCAGAATTTAACTTCATACTTCCTCCCGAAGGATTTATTGAACACTAAAAACGATTTGATTTTGTGCTGCCTAATGAGCCGGATTTAAATTCCTGCCTATGTATTTGTGCTGCCTACCTAACCAAGGATAACTTGTGTGAGATAGAACTTTCTTTAATAAAACATTTGAAGTCTGCATGGTATGTTTGAAGCCTAACTCACAAGTAAAAAAACAAAAAGGCTATATGAGCCACAGCTCTGAAAGTTGAACAGTTGGGGATGCTGCTTGCCAAATACTGAATGGCAGCATATAATCAGTTTTGGAGAATCAAGACTCTGTTGATTACGAGTATCTGTGGAAGACCAGACTTTTGAAGCCGTGAGTGCTTGGCAACTGTGCTGTCCAATGATGAACACTCATTACACAGTATTTAAGGAAATCTTAAAACAGTTATGGAATGAGAGTTTAGTTAAAGAGATTTCGACACAATACCTGTTCTTGTTTACTAGGATTACAGCTTGCTGTTTGGATTCACTTGTCTTCTTATCCTGCCTGAAAGTTAGTGAGATGAGCAAAATGTCTTTAAATGCAAACACATGCTCTCTGCACAGCGAGTATGGACAATTTCTTACATTCATGGGAGGATATTGTTAAGACACAACTAGAAATTGTTTGTAAATGGGGCAAACGTTGAAAAACACACATACATATAGGGTATCTGGAACAACTCCCGAACTGTGAAAACAGAACGCAGTGGGTTTTTTGTGGGTTGGCCAGAAAAAATTTGGATACAAGAAGGCATTCAAATTTGGCTTCCCTCATTATGTCACATTCAGCCACATTGGAATATACCGCCCCTCGTCAAGTGTCTCCACCCACGGATGTAGAATTAATTTTGCAAAGGAGCGACACATATTTTCCTCGCAATCACGGCGGACTTGGCTTTTTTTGCATAGTCTTACAGATACAGGTGCCAAAACTGAGTGTTTTTAACTGAATGTGATTAACTGAGGTGTTTTCAAGCAGACAGTACAACAAATGAACCTGAAAATGCACAATATATCCCCTTTAAATTTTAGAAATTGTACTTCATGTAATCCCATTAGTTGTGGTGTGAATCCAAATTCTGCTGAAGTTGAATTTGTTTTCTCTATTGTTAGCAATACATTTCTTAGGACACAAGAAGGAAGGTTGAAGGAAGCCTGGAAATAATAGTGTTCATTTACATAGCAACACATTTATGTACAATGAATATAGGCTATGATATTCATTTGGCTGGTTTTGCTTTCCCGAAGGATCATTGAGAAATGAAAGCATTTAGCAAAAGCAAAGACATTTCTATTGCCAACTCGGTACACAGGGTTCATGTGCTTTACATGAATTAAATCAAAAAGTAACATGGACCGATAACATATATCTTAAAGAGGGTAAAAGGATAGCGGCTTTTTGATAATCCACCTTAGGGAATTTCTATTGCCCCTTGTCATATTTTATTTAAATCGTTTTATGAGTAGTGAAATATGAATGTAGCCTACAACAGGTATTCGTTTTATAGAAGTCATTGTGATCATATCTCAAACCAGTGCCCGTTGTCAGACCATTAATCACGTCCTTCCACTTGCATGCCACATGTGGCAGGAGATTATTATCATGAGCAATAGCATGTGTATAGCACAGCTGATATTGCAAATGTTACAACTGTTGTTGCCTGACAGGTTGTAATATTACATTATGTGATGGACAGTTATATTACATTATCTGTGATTGAGAGTAATGAAATTACTACACACAATTGAACCTTCTGATGTGCAACTCTTCTTTGCTGCCACAATTAATGATTTAGAGTCTGAAATAGTTTAACAGCGTAGTGAATTGAAAAAAGAAAATAATTTTAAAAGTGCCAATTTGGTAGCTGCCAATATGACATATTTCACTTTCATAACGAGGAGTTCTTTCACGCATGACTAAACCTGTATTTCCCCCCTTTGCTCTTACGAGATGGAGGCCATTTTTTCTCTCTTTGGCCATCACAGTAACAGTCAAGAAGATTTGACAAGCATGGCAGGTTTCTCCTTCTCAGCCTAGAAATGGAAGACGGGGAAGCAGCAACTTCTGAAGCCAATTACTTAAGTTTGGCCTGTTTTCTTTCTTTCTCTTCTCCCCAGAAAGGATTGAATGAAAACTTCCTACAGTCCTCCTTATCGTATGGTAATAATGTACCATGGTCTGCATGTTTTCATGCGCCAAGTCATCCTCACATCGTGTATTCTCTTTATTTGCAGCGCATTCTAATCTCCCTTCGTATTAAAAAAAAGGTACTTAGAAGATCCTTTTGCAGAATAGCTGCTTCTCCTGCTGCATTGTGCCAACAGGGAACATTTACTCAGAGATTCTTTGCAGTGTTTAGATAAGACTTTGGATGCTGGTGACAAATCAAATGCATGTCTGTGGGAGTGTGAGAGGACAGCAATACAGCCAATCATGCAAAGCTGTGCTGCTTCTCTGCCAAAATGAGATTCATATCAGGAGTGAAAAGCTGCATCGTGAAAAGGCAGCAGAGAATAGTACAAAAATATCCACCTAAATGTTAAAGAACATATTTGCATGCCAAATAACCGTGATCACGAAACAAAAGAAATATAACTGAGAAATAGATGTTCCATTTATCTGGGAAAAGTCAGCACCACCTCATTTTGCAGTCAAAACAAATTAAAACACATTTTTTACATGGTTGTTATTTACTAAACAGCTCGTACAAACTATATTATATTTTAATATTATTATGTTTAAACAGCTCCTAGAAATATTTTATATTAAAGTGATACTAATACATGGCACATGAATAACATTTGTATGTTCTTTTGTGCATAGTGTTTGTTCACTTCAATTAAGGGACCCTGTTCTGCTTATTCTCAGGTTCCTTAATTACATTTTGTGCCTCTACTGTGAGATGTCTCCATGCTTCAATGTTCAAACAGTCTTTATTTTTCTCATACTGCCTGTGCTGCAGCACCTCTTTTCACCCTCTGTCTGAAACCAGAGCCCAATCTGATCTGATTGGTTAGCTGGCCCTCTCTGTTATGATTGGTCAACCCTTTAGATATGTCCCACCCACCTTAAGCCTAACATGTAAACTGTGTGGGAGCGCTAGCCAATAGAAGCGCAAGTGTTACATGGTAATTTAACTATGGAGCGATGTAAAAGAGGAGTCCAATGGAGGCGTCTCATGCACAAAAACCTATATAACACACTACAGGAAATGACAAAAACCCAAAAAGTATAATATGGCCCCTTTTAATGTTTAAACACGTATTTTTGAAGAAGAAATATGATGTTCTACCTCAAGGACTTTGACTGTCAGAGGGCTCTTAGTTAAAACGCACCTTTACCATTCGTGTGTGTTGGCGTGTTGTTGAAGTAGCCAGAGGGGATGCAGTGAAAGAACAAAGGAGGCAGAGCAGGTTGAATATCATCTGTCTATTTCTTCCTGCATTGTAGCAAACAGCCTCTCATGGTTCCGTGAGAGTATTTAAGAAAATTATAGTTGTACCTCAAACAAATTGCTCATGTCAAAAGTGCTCTTAGGATAAGATTTTATTCTAAAAAAGGTGGAACATTTTATGATCTGTCCCAGAGTACATAATTATCCAGAGATAAGTAATGATTTGACAATGGCTGAGTGGTAAAAACAAAAACCGAAACATTGTAGATCAAAAATGTCATAATGTATGAATGTATTTTGATCATTCTTGTTTCAGTATGACTGGTGAACATCTGACTACCATTCTATTACAAATCTCAAGGAATGAATGAAGCTCTGATTTAGTTCTTCGTTATGTACTGCTGAACATTGTTTCACTGGATAACGTAATGCTCCTGCCTTTAACTTCGAGAAGCAAAAAACAAATCTTCAAAAGGAGGTGGTAACAGGTCTCAACGGGACTGACCTCACTGTGAAAAAGTAAAGAAAAAAAAACAACACAGATACTCAAAGAGGAAAAAAAATCAATAGCACATACAAGGGGAAATAAATAGAACAAAATCACAACCTAATCCACATGTCAAGAGTGTTGAAATATTTGTATTATGTGATGTAATTTTTGGTCTTATAACCATTCCTGTGTCACTTTTTGTTCTTGTTTTGTTTCACTCACATTTAAAAGAAGTCCTTGATGGACAAAACAAATGAACATTAGCTTTCTCAATGGGACTACTAATGTCCTCCATAGATCGTATCGATCATATTTAACTTCCACTATTTTATATTTCAGAGATTGTGAGGCTGTCTCTTTCAAGCTTTGTTTTATGCTCACCAAAACACAATGGGACAGTGCTATTATATTGAATTAGTCTGAGAATAAGCGGCTAAAGAACAAAGTAAATTATTGTTTGCATTTATAATGTAATCCTTTAAAGCTCTGATATCTTACATCTTTGCTCACTACATCTTAGCATGTCTTACCCCATGGTGTTATTAAACTACGTCTTGTGAATTTAAAATGAAGAGTATTTTTATTCTATGGGTATTTGTATTTTTTGTGCATCCCTGCATAACATTTAAATAATATGATAATCTAAAATGCACTGAAAGCATAGGTCAATGACTCATTGTTAAGAGGCATAAGAGTTAGTCGATTTCCCTCACCAATAAATCCCCAAGGCAAGAAGAAATTCTGCACAATGGGCCAAAAGAACAATACCAATATCACCAGTTGACACATTTCCATTTTGAGCTATTATAATAATAAGCCAACAAGTGTTATTGCATACAATATGTTGCCATTATTATATGTTCAACTCAAAATACAGGAACAATACACCTATGAGCCTGATCAATTATAATTGAACTTAAAATAAGAAATATGTAAAAGTCTGTTTACCTATCAATTCAGATTTTTTTTCCATTATTCCTACAGCAAGCTCTCCCTTATAACAAAGTATAAATACATGTATTTTTGAACTTCTCTCTTTATAAGTTAACAGGCAACAAATATTGGAATTAGACAGATCCAAGTATTCTTTACATGAAAAAGTCAAGCTGCATAAAGTCAATCACTAGAATTGCGATTCATCAAACTTAGATCATGATGTCTGTTTTCTCATAAAGATGTCTGTAAAACTTTGCTCAAGTTGATTGATGGGTGGCACTAATGAAGTCACAGACTATTTTTTTTCCCATCAGACTGTCACACAACTTGTCATTTTAATTTCTGACTCTCCCCGCTGGCCTGTCAAAGCTATGATCAAAGACCAAAGCCCTCCAAAGCTATAAAAAGTGTGATCACTACACAATGTAATTCTCATTTGTAAATGTTTTAACATGGCAATGTTTCCTTCAAAACTGAGCACTAGATGTACATAAGAATATAGTATACAGAAACGTATCAAAGTAGTTTAGCTCAGTCTGTAAGGCCTTTGTCTCCAAAGATCCGGATTGTGTGATTTTAATCCTTTTGAAATCATAAACCGCAAAGAATGACCAAGCTAGCAACTGAACATTCAATAATGCTCACCAAACTTAACATAGGTCACTCTTCATCCCCACCACAAAATAAACCAGTGAAGATTGTATTGCATCACAGGTAATGAAGGCACCAGCTTTTTAGGAAAAAAAGTGTTGAATGTAAGCAAAGTTCTCCAGCTGTGTAAGCAAAGCCAAATCAGAAGTGCCTTATGTCTGCGTCTTGTACTGGGGTGGTGAGGGGAAATATCTCAAATAGTCTTTAAAATAATTACTGAATTCATAACGACAACTTCCATGTATTTCATACAGTCTAGTTACATTGAAATAAAATACACTGTTGCTTCCTGCATGTTAGATCCACAGTCAGTATGCCATAGTGACCAGTATGTGCTACATTCAGTATGTACCACTCTTCTTAAAGGGGCCCTTTAATACTTTTAGGGTTTTTCCTTTTGTGTAGTTTTGTTTTATATTGGCTAGAACCCCAACACATTGGAGCCAGTGATAGGCTGAGGGGTGGCACATTTCTAAGCAGTTGACCAATCACAACAGTGCTGGTGAGGTAACCAATCAGAGCAGACTGGGCTTTCGTTCAGACAGAGACTGAAAAGAGGTGCTGCTCAGGCAAAATACAAATAAAGCACTTTTTGAGTATTAAAAACTGTAAACATGTCACATTAGAAGCTCAAAATACACATATGAACCTGGAGATGAGCATTCTTGAAACACTGGCCTTGGTTTGCACACAAATGAGTCAAATGAACTGTCAAAGAACATCTATTGGCTCTCAATAATACATATATTTATGACTGTATGTTTGTGTGTGTGCAAGCTGTATATTTTATATTTATGGAGTGCACATTTTCAATCTCCGTTTGGTATAAAAGCCTGTTTGTGACATTTCCAAACGGGCCAGTTATTTTGCTATAGACTGACAGCCAGTAACTATTCTGACACAGTCACTAACCTTTTGTCGAACATGTACACCCAAATCATGTTTTTGACCTTTCCGTCATTTCACACATTCTGACAGTCAGAGCCTCAGACTGTCAATATGTGGTCTAATTTGGATAGTTTTGTGTCTTTCTCTACATATAAAGCCACACAAAGCCTCTCTGGCTGCACTATAATATCCTTTATAGATCATTTAAATAAAACTGTCTGCCTTTTGTGATGATGTTCTACTACCTTTGTGTTTGATACTTGCTCATTTTGCAGCCCTCCCAGCTTTATTCCGAACACTTGACTGTGATCACTCATTTGAAAACAAAAGCAGCAAAAATGTGAAAGCTGTTACTGAATTAAAACAGTTTTCGTCAAACAGCAAACACCTTTGAAAAAATAGATACCTCTTCTTGTATGTCAGGTGGGCCTAAAAGACTATTGCTGAACCTCATCACGGAGAGCATTTGTTTACACAAATAAATGTTTCCAAACATACTCAGCGCAGAGGCAGCCTCAAGGCGGAGTCTTGTGTCTGAGATGAAAGGGGCAAACTCTTTTGCCTGGAGAGATTCAAACTTGGCCCTCAGTAGGCTGTTCCACTGTAATTAATTCAGCTGTATGTGTCAGTATTTTGGATAACTTTCCGCATCAACTGCAAATGGATTTGAAAAACTTTTAAAACTCAGTTTCTGTGAGTCGTGGCTCACAAACCTCGTCCTTAATTTGTACTTTCCTTGTTGCAGTTTGGCTCTTCCAGTGAATACAGTTTTGTTTGAATTGGCTTTTACTATAGCATAAATATTCATGAATGCCTGTTGTTTTTGTCCTTCCAGTTTCACATTCAAGCATTTTGTACACTGAAAGACTCCGTTACATCACATCGAGAAGACGGGTCACCTCAGATTTCTTTCCCAAGCTCCATAACAAAATTCCTTTTGCTGCCCATGAAACTAATGACTTCTTCGCACATCTTGCACAATCTGGGTTCTGTTTGTAGAAACAAAATCAAGTTCTCCATGCTCTCCTTTCTCATGTATCTTCAGTCGTCAATCTTTAGAATTAAATAAAGTTTTTACTTTGTTTTGGTCAGGGAAGATTCCTTACTGAATGTTCTTTTACCTTATATTTGAAAGCATGTTGTGGTGCACAGGTACAACATGTTTAAAAAGGCACAAATATATCGTTGGTTTGTGGATTATGGTTTTGAGCATTAGGTTTGACTTTTTTTCCCCATCTTTTTTTTGGGAATCAAAGTTACAACAGAGAGAGTAGAGCAAAGTACAGCCACACTTTGAACAGGACATGTTTGGCTAACCAAAGTTTTAAAACAGACAACAAAAAACAGAGAGTAAAAAGGTTAGGACAAACACACAAAAAAAAGAAACACTCAATCGACCAAAATCGTTGCAGCTTGCTATCTATTGCTAGGTAGCAAGGCGATATTATATACCCTATTTAAATTCATACTGACTTGAAGAACACTAGTTAAAGACAATGTTAACTGAGGTGATAATTCAAGTGAGAGGTAGGATCATTGTCTCATAGACTTCTAAACAATATGAATTTTAGCAAACTTCTGATTGCTATTTGAAAGAAGACAGATTTAATAGAGACGTTATCATGTACAATGTTTTTGAGCGCTAGCCAACAGAAGTACTAGTGTTACATAGTGATGTCATAATGTTACAGAAGTAAACAAATAAGTCCCAATCAGGCTTTCCAGGTTCGGGGGGAGTGTATCCTTGAGAATCTCCCTCTGTAGGGGAATTTGGCATTAAAGCCTTTCTGAACCAGTGACATTCATAAAAATGTAAGCAACACACAACAGTAAAGAGAAACCCACCCAAAGCCTTTAAGGGCCCATTTTAGACTCTTTTGCATTTTTAGATCTTCCACAAGCGCACAAACTCAATCTCCAGTCATGGTTCTCTGGGTTGGTTGTTTGGAATACAAGAAACACAGCCATGCTCACTTGTGGAAAACCAAGGAGGTGTGTTCACCTCTTTGTTGTTTCAAAAGTGACTCCTTCCCTGGTCATCGGCAAGTACAATCCCGGGGCTCACTTGTGTGCATGTTATGGCTGCTCACTGATAGGGGTTGGCACTATGTGTATCTGAGGATAAGTGCCTGCCTACACCCTTTTTAGGCCAACAGTAGAGTGAGCATCAGAGACAAGCACTGCTGGGAATGGGCCATACCAAACTCGGAAGCATAAAGACAGGGGGAGGGGGGAAAATTAATTAAGTGGGCTGGGCTGTGTGACAGCTCTTGCTCGGTTGGGTAATGTCTGTGCGAGACAAGTATTAGAGATAGGCCAGAATTAACGGACAGCAGATTTGTGCCCTGTGCATGCCAAATCAGAATTTGTGAGGAGCTTCATTCCACCTGAGCCTCCTGTACAAAATACTTTGAATAATGGTCAGTCAAGGTCGAAAATGATGATAATTATGCTACCGAACTAATTCAAAAAATGCAATTTAAATGTCAAAATGATAATGCAATTAGAAAAAAAGCCAAGAAATGTGAGTATGTGCACTGAATTTAAGTATGGAATTTTCTGAATTGAATTACTAATTCATATTGAGAAAGATCAAGCTGTTACTATGTTAATGCTCCTGGCTGATGTGAGTGAGATGCTGAGGTGATCTGATGCAAATGTGTATGTCTTGTTGGCAGGCGAGCAAACAGCCCTGCAGTGTTGATTTTGGCACAGTGGCAGTACAAACATGTTGCCGCGGAAGAGGCTACTTCCACTGTAATGTATTTACGGCCTAATTTGTGTCTCAGTGAGAGACCATATATCCTGTTTAGGGAGTGACATCTCTCCTCCTCCACTTTATGGAGCGGTGCAGGCATTTGATGGGGACTTGAACATGCTGTGCTGATGGATGAGCTTGTCAAGGAAGCCCCATGATGCTCTGCTTTCTACAGAATGCACGGGGCTGGAGAAACTTAATCATATCACTCCAAACATGGTTAATAACTCATTCGTAACACCTGAAAATAATCTTCTTAACAGTATATGCTTCACCTGGGAAGATCGGTTTGCAGTTTACGGTGGGTTAGGGTGTCAGCTTTTATGCTTAAAAACATGACATTTGACAAGAAAAAAGGAGCTAATTTATCATGTCGTGACAACTCATTTTTTTCCCTCTGAAAAACATACCTTAGGTTGAGGCTGTACATGTGTCAACAAGCTCCTGCTTTTTGAATCACGCTGTTTGTTGCTCACACTATTCCTCGCCTTCACCAGTCTGCCTCTGCTGCCAGTGTACAATGTTGAACACTGTGCCTCTAATGTCAGAAATGCAGCTGCAGACTGAGAGTTTGATTCCCCGAGGCTGAAGTTCTGAATAGCTGACAGGTTTCAAGGTGTTCAATTTGTAGATGTTCTAAAACAAATTCTTGAAACATTGTGCTTTAATACGTCTCTTTGAGGGACTTTCGGCACTATTTTGGTGCCTCTATTTTTGCTTTGTGCTTTCTTTATTATGTAAACAATTCCAATCAGCAGCATGTCTGAGTGACGCTTGAAGCTCTTCCAAGAGGCTGAATAATTGACAACAAGGAGTGTTTCAAATGATAAACTATGTCTGTGCTCATGTTGAAATTGTGTTGGTACTGGATAGTTTTGAATACATGTAACTGCAGGGGGTGCAAGGCATCATGCTGATATTAATGTAACCCTACCCGGGGCAAGTTGGAAACATAGGGAGCAAATATACTGGCCATTTATTCCACCGAGAAGCTGAAGCAATAAGGTATTTTTATTTACAAAAACAAAGTCTCATGCTGATGTTAACAATGCAATATGCAGACGGGTGACATACAAACTTTCTGAACTGAGGTAAATACTATAGCTATAAGGGTTTGCAACTCAGGGCTTGATCTCAATGTTGCCATCTATAACTTAGATGGCAACATTGCCCCCTTTCAAATAATATAATTGCACTCCAACACACTGTTGTGCTGGGCTCTGATTTCAAACAGGGGGTGAAAAGAGGTGCTGCAGCAGAGGCAGAACGAGAGAAATAAAGACCTCTTTGAACATTTAAAGCATGTAAACATGTCACAGTAGAGTCACAAAATACAAACATGAACGTGAAAGCATATGTCCTCTTAGAAGCAATCAAATATTATTTTCTTAAGATGCTTCCAGTTTAATCCAGGTGCAATTTAACGCTATTCAAATCTGAGCTGAATTTGAAATTGTTTTTATATTGAATCAAAGTCTATAATACAAATTGTACATCATTTCTATAAATACATTGCAAATTGGTAAATGTCCTCGCGTTTCTCTTCTCTTTATGCCCACTGCATCTCCTCACCAGCTTCAATAGACTTCAGGAAAAAACATGCATAAAACTGTCATTTCAATGTAAAGCAACTGCTTGTGTGCACAAAACTGAATATGAATGCAGCATTATATTTCAGCAGGTGTTATATATCCATCATTAGAAGATTTTTGCATACAGGAAAAAGCATATTCACACATGAACAGCAGTCATGTAATAATGCAGGTCTGATTCTGAGTATGTCCTTTAACACTCCCATAGAGAATCTTATGTTATTCCCAGCCATTACACGCTGTAATTGGAGCAATAACAGCCTATTGATCGATGACACACAATCTGTAATTTCAAATGCATTATTCTCACACTAATCGTACAGTTAAGGGGAGTTTGAGTTAACAAATGCATGTGTCAAAATAAAATAAAAAACATGCCTGTGTGAACAGTAGCTCTTAACACATCCAGTTCTTCACAAAAGGTGTTAGAACTAGTCTGTGCTACAAAAACAAGCCTCAAATAAATGGGCGAAAAGTGGCACATGCATGTATACGGGTGGCTCCTGAGCTCTGACAGCTGACAGGTAAATTACGAAATAATACATGGTTCTATCAAACAGTTTTTTCCCCACCTCCTCTATCCACTCTTAGTAAGATCAAGTGTTGAGTGCTCAGTGAATGCAAAAGGTCTTAAAGAAGGGCAGCAGAGGGAGTGATGACACACATCATATTTTCATTTCATATTAAAAGGAGCATTAAGGAATTGGTTGGAAGTTGTCACTGCTGCAAACAAATACAAATTACCATTCTGTTTTCTTCTTGCTTAGAAATAACACCAAACAAAACACAATTGAAAAACACATTATACTGTATTTGGGCAACATAGTGGTTAGCATGCAACCTGTCTACCGGTAGTATCCCCACTTAATAACATTATTCTACCTCTCAGTGGAACTTTTAGAGACACCTCACTCAGTGCTTTTTCAAAGGGAAATATTTCAGGTTGAACATGGTTTATGAGAGTAATACTTGTTTGAAAAAACATTTAGAATGTGTGACAAATACAAGTCTGGCATCCATCAAATCCATAGTTGCTCTGCTTCACGCCACTTGCATGAGTTCTCCCCAAAAATACATAGGCCATATTTCCTTGGCTGTGTGACCCTGAAACTAAGTATGTCTGGGAGATTTTATGACCCTCGCTAAAAAGATTTGCCAGTTTTTTGCTGACTGCATGTCTTACACTGTCAGTGGTGCATAACAGAGTTCCCCATTCAAGACTGCTAAAATATATTGTCTCTATACACGCACTCCTCTTGCACACTGTAAAGGACACAAGTACAGGACAAAATTGTTTTGTTGCAAGAATGACACCAGGAAAAAACATTATGCCCAGCATCGCGGAAATACAGGCAAAGATTCAGATTGATGTATGCCTCCTGACATGGCAATGACAGTCTTTTTTCACCGTGGTGTTGTGCTACTCAGTTTATCAAAAAATACAGTATGTCTTTGAGGGGAGGTTATTTCATCTAATTAAACTGTGTTTTACAGAAGCTTATTGGAAGTTAATCATATTTGCATAATGAGTCTAGCACAGAAATACTTTTTTGCAATTATTTGTGTTCTTAGTCAATTAAAAAACAACCAATTCAGGACCATAAGGACAGTTTTGGTCCTGAATTGCTTAATTTTTCATTGAGCTCTATAATTATAATCAATTAATAAAACTGTTCATACTGGCTTAAAGGTGCAAATTAAGAAAATGTTGTTAAGATTGTACACGTTGTGTAACAAAACTGACAAAACTGACAGAAACACAGTCTCTAATTATGTAATTTATTGCATTTTCTTTGTTTTAGTAGTGTGATTAAAAGTAGTAAGCTGTATCGTTTCTGTTCTTTATAAGAACGTGTTTTCATATTTATGAGCATTTTATCAGGTTATTGCTGTGCATGTAGATTTTAAGCCTTTCTAAATACAATTTGAAACGATGTGATCTAAACTAACAGAGCTAGAAAGAAAATATTTTGTTCAAAATGACTGTAAGACACATTGAGCTCTCAGGAGACAAGGAGGACAAGAGCCAGTCTGCAAAGCAAGTATCAAAATGTGTTTTATTTTTGTGTCCGATGTTCATCAAATGAAAAAAATAAATACAATGAATAATGTTATTTCCCAATTATACCTGATTGACCAAATGTCCTCCACAATGACAACAAATGACAGCTTTGGATACATGCTTTTTGCCGAAATATGTTTTTTTAATCAAATGTGGTTTAGAAATTCATGCAAATTAAAACAAATAAAAAATAATAAAGAAACATTTCGTCCTGCATTTAATTGCATCACCATTAGCTGATGTTGGATCATTTACTTTGTGTATTGTATTTTATGGTGTCTTGTAAATACAATTAATTTGACTTGACTTTGGCTCTCACTGCTTCTACAGTATGTCTCGCATACATTCTATCATAGTCAAATATTTCTCTCAGTGGCTAGAGTTTTTCAAGTGGTGAGGGCGGTTGAAGGTAAAATGACTCCATGCCAAAAGAGTCTCTCATCCCCTTGAAAAGTGAACTGTGGCTGAACTTAACAGGACTGAAGCACTCCAAAGAGAAATACAAATCATATTTAGCTGGTGTGCATCCATAGCCAAAGGCACCTGTGTGGATCTGCTTTAAACTATTCCATGTGAGAAATGGTCCAACTGCACATATCTTTATCAGAATATGTTTTTTCTTTGTGTGGAAAAAAAAGGACTTTATTTATGTTGTAAATTGATTGAGAAATAGATAAACGTTATTTCTAAATGTATGCCAGCAATCTGATTACCAGTGATCACTTTGACACATCAAAGATAGTTCAAGTCTAAAAAAATTGTTGCTATACAGAAAAAAAAAACAAGACATCAAGAGCTAATTTATTTATTAAGAACACAGTGCATTTTTGATTCGGGTAACTCTTCCAACAGTGCAGCCAAGCAACACTGGAAGGACCTCAAAATGTGAAAGCCCTCGAGCGACAACACAGAATAAAAAAAAAAGAGAAATATAAGACATCTGTTTCACATCCAACTGAAATGACCTTAATTTTCAAATTAAAGAAACGAGACAAATCTTACATTTGAAATCATTTTAGAATAACTTTTTTTTCACTACAAACAATGCCTTCCATGTTTTCTTTGATTTGGAATTCCTATTGGAATTCCTATTGTCATTCTGAGGGAAACTTTCTACAACCTGGCATTTGTATGCTTGGATGGAGATGTCAGGATGACAAAACGTAGTGCATCAGCTCAGAAATCTGACCTCATGATTCATGAAATCACATCAGTCAGTCAAATAGCAGACCACGCATGCTACAGTTAATGTAAGGATTACCTGCAGGCAGAGAATCTAACCCAACAACAGAACTGCCATGATATAAGGATGTTCTTTTAGCTGAAGATGAGGAGAACTGTAAAAAGGAACTCAGATAAGAAATATGTGAACTTTACAAAACGGTTTGGAGATAAAATTTCACTTTATTTACATTTCACTTTCAGAAAACATGTAAGAAAAAGTCTGTTTGCTCAGTTTTGGACATTCTGAAATAAACATTATAGGTTTGTGGTTAATAGGAACTGGCTAATACGTTTGATGAAAGTCTTAACACCTTTTTGTTAAAGATAATGCTCTTGCTGCAGCATGAGAATAAGATATGATTTACCTAACACAATCACACAAATCTGGTCTTTAAAGAAACTGGTCGTAACAGGAACAACTGACTTTAGATATATATCTAAGATGGTAGAAGGGCAGTCCTGGAAATATGAGATAAATGTCTTGAATAAAAGATTATCATCCAAAATCAAAGTGGTTGGCATTCTCTCAAGGTTATACTGACACAGGGAATATGCTGCCTCAAAGCCTTGGCAAATACTCAAATAAATATTTGTATTTTTTTTATTTGTAAAAAACAAATGGCCATCAAACCTTTAACAACAGAAACACGTTGGAATAGGTAGTAAACAGAAATCATCTTAGAATAGATATGAAATTAATTACTGCTGAATGATGAAGTGGAAGCATATATTAATTGAATAGTAGTGGACAAAGTATTGAGCCTTGAGGGACTCCAAAAGGAATAATGACGTTATCTAATTAAAAGACTAAAAACATAATATACAAAAAAATATCTTCTAATAAGATCGGTGGGGTCAATATGCTTGCTTTTGGACTGCCAAAAAAAGTTATTGGAGATAGCAGGTAGATAGTTTATAAATACTTTCCTAAATGAAGGCTTAACATTAAAGGTGCCATAGAATGCATCTATCTGGTATTTTAAATTGTTCTCTGATGTCTACAAAGAAGGTATATGACTTTGGTTGATCCAAAAAATGTCCAGATGCGGTTTTACAGGCCCATTTACAACCCTATGATTTGGTCCTAGAATGAAACAAGCTGAATTTTCTTATTTGGGGCTCATTTAAATAATTATGACGAACTCTACTCTGATTGGCTGGTTTACAAGGAGCAATCATGGCTGCCTCTGAGCCCACAGAAGTAAGTGAGGTTCGCGAAACTGTGAGAGATGAACCATGGAGGCTATTGGCATCCAACCTTACATGTTTGAGCCTTTATCGGAGGAGGAAACGATGAATTTGAAGAACAGCCAGCTGGTCGGAGATTGGAGAGCAACGTTACGGAGTGGTAAGTGTGAGCTTTAGTGTTTCCAGTAGCTTGTGTATGCAAATGTTGGGGCTGGACTATCGTGTGTGACGTCACACACAGGGATTGTTGTAATTCGCCCGTTTTACCGCTGTGATATGCATATTCATGATTTGCACATGAAGGAGGAAACAATGGTGTTTGAGGTTCACAGTATGTCAGTTCAATGTACCAAACTCTCCTTATTCAACTATGCCAAGGTAAATACAGTCTTCCATTCTATGGCACCTTTATAACACACACGTTTGCCCTTTCTGATTTAAAGTTGAAATATTATGTGTTTTATACTGTATATACGTATATATACTGTATGTTCATGTAGGGAAATTAATGCAAAATAATTTTTCTTTAAATCCAATAACCCCCATGTATTATGAGTGTCAGGTTTATGGCTTTTACGTATTATTGACAGAACTGATTTATTTCCAACATAATACAAAGTAAAATCTGGATAGTATCTTGACTTCATTGCCAGGAAGTCTTTTGCATTAGTGTTAATGAACTGCCATTGATCAAGGCATTCTCATTTGTAATAACAGCAACTGCATTAACAGATAATAATTTAACAGCAATGTTTAACAAACTACTGTTAGAAGATTAAGGCATGTGAATCTGTATCTGTGTACAGGAGAAGGTGGAAGGAGAGATAACTCCTACAGTAATTGGAAACATGTCATTGTGTCTGCAGCACCAGATGTGCATTCAACCTCACAATGCGTTTAAAAGACTTAAAAATAACACTATTGATATTCTTTATTCAAAAGATGACATTTTGATTAAAAGTATCGGCACTAAAATATTGATTGGCACATTTCATATGACAAATCATCAGAGGGGTAACAAAGTAAATGATAACTGAAATACTTTGCTGCTCGACAAAAAATAACATACAGTGATCAGGCAACTAAAAAATCAATATGTCACAAATAGAAAATGTTTCAAATCACTCATACTGTTGACCCTTTAACAATAATGATATGCCCTGCAGTTTCTTTCTGTCATTATCAGCAGAATGTATCCATCATGATCGTTCCCTCAATTATGTCCTCAATCAGGGCATCATTTTGTGTGCTCCACTTCACTTTGTGTGCCACTTTTGTGAACAGTAAAAAACGGTTTATTCTTAACACCGCTGAGCACAGAATAACAGGACCAGGAGACAACCAAGCACAACTCTTCAGTGATTCAATGTTTCCATTAAAGGATCATGATCTGTTCTATGATTCATGATGGCCATGCAGGAGAGTCATGTAATTGGAGTGTATGAAAAGCGATGGGTCTTTCAACAGGATTTCAGCTCTGTTATCAGAGTTGTTACTGTTCCAGTGTCAGTTCTTCTTTCCCTTTCTACTTGCACATTATATACACATCAAAGTCATATGCCAGCAGTGCACTGCAGTAATGAATGCCCCACATTTTTGCTACTTAAATTTGATGATGTCCCATTGAAGCATTCTCCTTTTCCCACAAGGTTTTTCCTTCATCTTCTAAATTCATCTTCTTTCTAATTGATTTAGATTACTATGATATTGAAAAGACAGTGTTATGGTTCATTGCAATGACTTATGGTACTGATAATTTGCCTTATTGCTTGCTTAAGTGATTTTGATTGAAGACAAAAATATAAAAGGCATGTTCATTGGAAATAGCTGTAAAAAACCCACGTTTATTTTTACAGCACACAGGCATATTTTCAATGTGCTTCAAAGTAGATAAATAAAAATAGGCGAAGATCAGACGTTGAACAAAAAAAAAACAGGATAAGAAGCTTTTACAAATATAGAAAACATAATATAAAAAAACAGTATAATAAAAAAGGGAATGAGAAAAGGTATTCATATTATAAAAAAAAGGTTGTAATAATAATTGTTAGATAAGAGTTTTAAAGGTTTACCTTATTCCTTAAACCTTGCTAAAAGTTTACAACACAACTAATGTTTTACTCTTTTAAAAGAACAATTGGTTCATGATTAACATACTTGCAAAGATTTTATTCCAGGTCTGGTAAGGCGACCTTTAGGATCCAAGATAAAGGTCCAGTGTGTAATCAGTCAGCATGTCAATGACATACGAATTACCTTATCAATTACAACCACACGTATTTTAATTATTATACTGGAAGGATCATTTAAAAGTGAGTTGTGTGTACAAACCTTTTTGTTTTAGGTAATACTCTTCCTGCAGCATTCTAAAGAAGCTAGATGTTATTTATAGCCCAGTCTTTATGAAATATAAGCATGAACATGCTTTGCAGAAACAGATAGCTATAGGAGACATCTTACTTTAGACATATTTATAAGATGGTTAAAGTCTGTTTTAGAAATATGAGATGAATGTCTACAATTGAGGGTCATTGTCCAAATTTCAAACCCAAGTGTTTTGGCATGCTCTCAAGGTTATAGTCACAGGAAAATCTGCTGCATCAGAGCCCTGGCACCCACTCAAAAAATATCTGTTTTTTCATAATTTATCTGTAAATAAAAATTTGGACATCCAATATTTTTCATCAGTGATGCCTTGGATGAGTTGGTTGTCAGAAACAATTATGTATACAGCAATTGTGTCATAAGCATAGTGATATCAAATGTGTTACTGCTGAATGGTGAAGCGAAGTGGAAGCATGTGCAAATACAACAGCAGTGGCCGAAAAATTGTTCCTCGAGGGACTCCAAAAGAAATGCAGACTTTATCTGATTAAAATCAAAAAATACAAAACAGAAAAATAGCTTCCAGCTATATGAAATAAAGGCCAGTTAAAAAAAATGCCTTTAAGGGCTAAAAACAAAGAATCACATGGTCAACTGTATCAAAGGCTGAGTTAAAGAATTCAGATCAATGTTGTTTGTGTGCTGTTTTCAATGCGAAAATGAGACGTGCATCTCCCAAATACCACTTTGTTAAATGTTTATCACTGTCGTTGTTTGTGTCGAACCGTTGGAAGACCCTTTCCCAGGAAATGAGTGATAGAAGATGGACTGTAGTTCTCAAATAAAAATATATTGACTACGCTGTTGTTTACATTGGTGTAGCATGTCTGGGAACTGTGGGGGAAATTACAGAGAGTACGGAGGCATTCACAATCTGAAAATAATCTAAAATCCATTTTTGAAAAAGGAGTTGGCTCAAGAAAAACATATTGCAGAAACAAGAGCTAAGTAGCTAGCCCAAAAACAAGGGAAAATAATAACTGCAGAACTTTTGACAGCAAAATGGAGTTTCATGATTAGTGTTGCAATACTCACTGCCAAAGTCACCTTACATTTCTTAACATCGGAATATGCATGGTCACATTCAAATCACAACCAGTCCTTCTGATTTGTTCTGTATAAAGTCCACTGAATTGCAGATGATTGGGAAGAAAGTGCCCTTTCAAAAATGTCTCTTTGATTTCAATAAATACATCTTGAATAATTGGGAAATGTATTTAAATGGGGTTTTAAAAAAAGAGAAAAAAACATAAAGCTTGTGTGCACTAAGTTATCATTAGTTTTCATAAACTCTTGCAGAAATAGTGTTCACATTTGCCCTGATGCAGGTAATCTTCTTGAGAGGTTTTGTATTATTTAACGCCTTAGTTGAGATTCTAAATATTCTCAAAATCACATTATTAGAAATGTTATAACAGGACAGAAAGCCTAAAGACCAGCATTTCAGACCAATTTTATTTTTGTTTAATTGTGTAACTACCCAAATGTTTCCAACAATTTTCAAACCGAGAGAAATACATAATTTAATCAGATAAATGTTAAATGAAGTTAATTAACTACAAATGTAACATTTACCAATGAGGGTTATCAAGTGTTAAGCCATTTTGTAATATTAGACATATCATTAACTGATGCCATGCACTAGGTGAAACGGATAAACATGGGAACTGTTTTGTTTTTTTTAAAGTACGACATTAATTGCTTATTAATCTACGGCTGAAAATAGTCCTCAACACAGGCCCTACCTATACCTGTTAGCTAATGTTTGATAAAAACAACAGTGCACGGTTGTTTTAGTAACTCATTATTTTTGTTTATATGTAAATGGTAGCATTTTTGGAATGTTATCTTCTTTGAAAACCATTGAGCTTGGGGCTATGAGCAACATATGAATTGTTGGGCATTTTATCGACAAATGCATTGTAAATTTTTTAGTCTTTTAATGGGTTTGCATTTGTCATATACAAATGCCAGCCTTATCATTTAATTTCACTCTCCACTCCAAAATGTGTTTTACTTTTTGTTTCACTTCTGTTTGAGCTTCAAAATGCAGAATGATGTATGTGTTGGGTTTCAAACTTTGAGGTTATTTTTAAATTCAACTCAAACATGTTTCTGTGCTTAATTTAAATTAGTCATCCCATTCACGTTCAAGATGATGTGATATCACACGTAGTTTAAAAGCAAATAAGACCGTTATGCAACTTAGAAAAGTGTGATGTGGAAAACCAGAACTGCAGATACCTTCAGAATGATAGGTAGAATACTGAATCCAGTTTTATTTTAAATGAACACAATTTGAATATTGTAAAAACAATTAAAAGTCATACATTTCACTGAGGTGATTTGTTTCTTTCAGATTTTTGCCCTTGGCCGAACCGCCTAACTCCCTGCTCAAAAACAAGCAAGGAGGAGGGTCATTGGTGGAGCTCAGCTCGAGTGGCCATTCAAGGAACTGCAGTTTTAATTTGGCAGTCTTACGTTAGCTTCAATGTTTTAGCACTGGACAAAAAAGAAAGAACAAGTGGTGGAACAGGACATTGAGACCGAAAAAGCAATGACTACGATATTGATGATTATGACAAATGAGAAATGGGTGAAAGGAAGTGCCTTCTTTAGCAAGATGTAGCATAAAAATGATTTAGCTACCATCGGGGTCATAATGATGGGACAATAGTATATTAGTTTGGCCACCAGGTCCTAGGGATGAGACTTTGGTTGTATTATCTGAAGTGAGACTGTGAAATAAAGTCTCAAGTGAAGCTGCACGGCTGTCTTGGGGCAAAGAAACATAATGACAATTGTGGATGAATGCACTAATTACCTGACTGTAGTGACCTTTTAGCTTGAGGGTTAATTGAAAAAAGACACAAGAGAAAGTATATTATGAATATAATCCAGCTGACAGCCTTGAAGAGCTATCCACTAACAAATACAGCCTTTTCCCATGACTCCTCTCACCTTTGCTTGCATAACATGTTTTTGTCTTTTCATTTAATCTTCTGAAGCCAAATTTGTTCACTTTTATAGTCTGACTAACTTTAAATATAATTGTTCAGTGTATTAAAAAGCTTGACTTCCTCACGAAGCATATAGCCTTTAGTTAAAACAAGTAGAGAGCAGCTGGTCTCAGAGCTGTTCATTCAGCAATAAACAGATTATAGCCTGATTTTATGTCCATGTCATTTCCATTGAGCCGCAGCCCACGATGCTGGCAGCAGATCTATAAAAGGTCTACGAGACATTTGGTAGGATCAAGGGTGAGATCAGCCAGTGATCAGTAGTTTGCTTCACCCAAGCAGTCTGATTGCCACTTAAATATGGAAGGCTTGAGGGTCCTCCGCTTTATTCGGGTATAGCGATGGAAAAAATACCTTTTCATCTCATATATATAGCAACCATATTTAGCAACGCATGAACTGCTGAGCAACATGAATTCATTCCATATTTGCTGGGGGAATTGGCATGTGGGTCCCACTGATGATGGCATTACTGGAGTCTATGTGCCAGTGCCTACACAATGCAATGCAATATATTTTCTCTTGCATGTTTCCAGACCCTGCCTTCATTTCTGCTGTCTATCATGGAGCATGTCCATGCATTTTTTTTTTTTCCACTTAAGGGCAACTCCCAAGGTGATGAGGTTGGCGAATAGGGTCATCACACTACGGCTAAAGTGAGTAACCCCTGTCACCTCAGGATGGAATTAATGTGATGAAAGGTTGACAGGTGTGGGGTTACTAAATGTCAAACGTCATGCTTACCAATAACATTATTGTGTACCCAAGTGGCTGCAAACAACAACCTTCACACATAGAAAGAAAGTATATAATTACCACTAAAAGGCAACAGCAATTTTTTTAAAGAGGAAAGATTATCATGCAACCTGGATTCAAATGTGTATCAACAGATGGAGTAAATGTTAGATGAAGACACACAAGGTAAAACGGGTACAATATTAATAGATCTCATTATCATCATTATTTATAATAAAACATTTGAATATGGCATTGTGTTAAATGATCCGCTGATTTTCTTTAATTCCCTAAACAGATATCTCACCTTTTCTCATTGTAATGACATGCTAGGGTCAATGGTTTTTACATACAAAGAAATGTAGACTGTTCTTTTCACTCGAAAAATCACAAAATAAAACTGTCCTATCATCAAAAAAATACATTTCTGCCCTGTTTTTTTAGAAATAAATTATTCTACAATTCAGGCGATGAACAAACCCTTCTGTAAGAACATTCTGCAGATAGTAATTAAACTAAATACTTGGTATTTGTGCTTATTTACTGTATGTCATATTTGTTTAGATATCGCAAAGGAATTTCCCCAGTTGTTTGAATGTAATATTTAATTTAATTCGTTAGCAATAAGCCAGTGCTGTGGCTGCTTCAACATAACCATAAAACAGCATGCTTTAGTTACTACAAGCAGATGTTGTACTGCAATTTGAGTTGTCAATGAACATTTGCAAATGTGTTGTGTTCCACAGTTTTTGCAAAATTGCAAACAAATAAAGCAAAAACCCCAGTCCAAAAAATATCATGCACTGGTCAATTTTGAAATTTGCTTCCAAATGAAACCAAAAAAAAAATAGGCAACTGGAAAGTTTTTATTTTATTACAATTCCCTGAATTTGAATAACTTGAAGTGTAAAAAAAAATGTCATTTTATACACATAGTTACCCAAACTGATCATAAGTAAGTATTCCGCAATGTGTCATTTGTAGAGAAAGAAAATTAGAAATGTTGTAAACAGAAAATAGTTGACTTAATGAAAAATAGGGAAAGGAATTTTTATTGTGATATACATTATTTTGTAAAGACATTCTCAATCCGCTGTAGTGTTACGCAACTTCTTTTGCATTTTACAATAAAAATATTTACAGGGTATTCAAACCTTAGACTTTATTTCTGTTAACAAGAATTTGGCTCTATCCAATACTCGAGAACATTTGCATATTGTATAAGAATGTGGCATGTTTGCATATTTATAAATTACGTTTTAGAAATCTATCAACGCAAAGAAACTTTAGGCAAAATTGACCCCATTTGCATTGTGTGTCTCTCCTTACTTTGCCTGTGTATGACAGCCTTTTTAATAATAATAATGATTACTGAAATAGATATAAACCAAGCAAGGTTTAAAAAGGACTGTATATAGATTTCATCATGGCTTTCATAACCTGAAGATCACAAGGCGTTGGTGGTAGTGTGAGAGAGCGAGTTGCTTTCCTTCACTTCAAACTTTTAAATATCTCAACCATATTAAAATGTAAAGATCTGATAAAAAATGCTCACTGTTGTGTTTTAGTTACTTAGAGTTCATAAAATATTTCCCAGAGTGCAATGAAGCGACCAAATGAGGCGAGTGGATGACTTCTTCCAGCCCCGGCCGCAGCTCTCACATTAGACAGCCCATCAACAGGCACATTTACACAGGGGGGAAAACACTGATGGTGTGATTAGGCTGGAGGTGAATCTCAAGGCCTCCGACAGCAGTTTACATCTTGGCATCCAATGACCATAGAAAATTAACTATAAAGTCCATCTTATGCTATATTAGTGTTTACAAAACCCTTTATTTATTTAATAACAATGCCGGAAATGATGGGATTTCTATGCCAACATTAGAAACACTGAGACATTTGCAACAAGAGGAATAACCCTTGAGAGTAAAAAGAAGGCCACATGGCAAATCTTTTAATCCTTCACAATCTGGTCTGCAACATAAACCAGGGACAAGAGGATACATAAAGCTGTGTCCATCCATCTGGGTTAAAGATCAAGTACAGCTGTACCCGCTAAATCCACAACTTGTGCTATATATTAGCAACGTGAAATGAGAGAATTATGATTTGGAATTACATACAAAAAACATATTTGGAGTTGAAACTCAGCTTTGGAAAATGATCTTGTCTTGTCATTCAGTATTCTGGAGTAGAAGCATTATCCTTACAAGTGAAAAACTCATTAATTTCCATGCTAGGTGTCAGTGTGAGAAGTGTGTTTTAGTCAAATTTCTAATTTGATATTATTTGCAAATACCTTTCAAAACTCATGGAATCTGAAAGAAATTATACTTTTTTACATTCAATTTAATATCATTTTTAGTGATTGAATACAAATATGTAACTGTCCAGAGTGTCTAGCAACCCATAACCTTTAAAGGTGGACACCCCAGTCAACGTTTTTGTGCGTTGCCTGGGTTTGAAAACATGTGAAACCAGAACTTTTTAGGACCAGGTTCTTAAAGAGACAGGTGCTTAAATTAAGAGTTTCGGAATGAGGGTGAATACAGGTACAGTATATTCAAACAGACAGTTAAAGCATTTCCATGTTCAAACAGTGCCAATGACAATGCGAAACATAATTTGCTTATTGTATAATGTGGAATTATTGGCAAGACAAAAACATTTTATAGATTTAACATGGGTTCGGGATGTGTTTTTTTCAACATTTTATGGCCTCAGAGGTTATTTTATCACTTAAAAAACAATTCAATACAAAATAAATGGAAATAACCAATAGTCAAGCCCTAAGGCTGTACCTTACATTATAGCATTTCAAATATTCACATTAACAGCAATGTCATGCAAATGTTATCCCATTTTCATAATTAAGGGTGTTCATATAAAATGGCAATTATTCTCCTCTCATAAGGAAATAATTGACAATTAGCCGACTGGACAGGGGAATACTGAGGCAGGAATTAAACCCTATTGTACTTATATGAGGACACATTTACATTCACATTAAAATGTCTTATAACACATAAGTCTTTAAACAGGCATGTGTAATAAAAGTGAGTTTCAATTTCTTAAGGTGTCTTTTCTCCCTTATTCTTGAAGACATGGATCTTTTTTCTCATTGTGAAGGCGTCATTTCAATGTGCAAAAGTCAGGTAAGTGTCTCATTGTTTGAGAATGCAAGGTGCAGTGCAAGAGCTGTCGACAGCACTTTCATACAATAATAGCTGCAGGAAGAAGAGAAGAAATGGATGTGAGGTGCCACACCATTGTACTCACTTTTCACTCCCCCACAGGCCCTCAACAGCCTTTGCCATGTGGCACAAGGATTGCTGGCTGAAGACAAAAAGTGAGTGAAGGCTAGCTCTTTGATGAGGCGCCAAACATTTCTAGAGAGGAATCGCTTTTTGAAATGTGTTCTCCAGACATCTCTTTTCAGCAAATGACAGGCATATTGTGATCGTGCTGCAAAAGATTCAAGATTCAAAGGCTTTTTTGTCATACGCACAAAAGCTCCAGCGTAGTTTTGGCAATGGATCAGAAAAGGCAGGCTCCTCCAACAATGCAACAAAAGGAGTACCTAGACATAAAACAATGAAAGAGGAAATAGAAATAAAACAGTGCAAAAGAATGTTGCAAATGACAAATATGTAAGTAAAATGCAGAAAAACGTAACTACAAAACACGCTATGACGAAGTGTCTATCAGCAGGACGTTTTTTCAAGGCATGTATGGTGTTGACAGTGTTAAAGGACAAGTTTGTGCTAAGAAAAGGTGCTGTTTCAGCAGTAGCAAGGTGGTCAGGAAACAGAGAGAGGAGTGATCTCCCCCTCTGTCGTCCACCATTGCTGAAATGCCCCTGAGCAGGGCATTGAACAAGGTATGGAGAAACTGCGGCAGTAGATCTCCTCGGAAGCAAGACAAGGCTGTAGTGTTCCTCTTGCATGAGTGAGGCTAAGCTTTCCCCTATAGCTATTCCTAAAAAAAGGATTGTTTTTTTTTTATAGCAAACATGCCTTGTTAAATAAGGAATCCAAATATTGAACACAATCTCTGGAGTCTTACAGTGTGTTAAAGGTGCATCTCTGCACTCAGGCATGTATTTCTTTTCTGTGCATGTAAGGCATAAGCAGAGGTTTAGTCAGCAGTCTTGTAAATTTGGCATAATAGAGAATGTCACCATTCCAACATCTTGTGCTCAGCAGGATGTGGAGTTGGCTCCCTGGTGCTGGTCTTGCTTAGTTTCTATGTTGGCGTGCTCTATAAAGAATGATGTGTTTTTAGTTTTTCCTCATGAGCTGGAAAAAAATGGCAAGCATATATTAGCGCAGTTGAAATACTTCTGCCGAGACCGTGTGGGAGGAAGAGATGGAAAGAGAGGAAGGGGAGATGGGGGTAATTGTTTGAGAGCTTGTTATATCACCGCTGAGTAATAATTGCTGTAATTAGCGAGAATGTACATCCATCTCCTTCAGATCGGCGCATGGAAAAAAGGGGATACGTTTGACAATAGGGCAAACAGATTGTTTTGTTGCAAGGAGTTTAAAATCATATCAGATGTGGGGCAAATCTCCTCTGTATTCAGACAGTCGACGATAACAGTCTCTGGCGATCAGTAATGTTTGTCTGTGGTAATTAACTTGAGGTGAAGATTATAGGAGATTTCTTCTCTAGTGTGTACACATCATGCGGAATTCATATTCTGACCTAAGCCCAAAACAATGAGCCTCATTTATAGCTTCTGCTCCAGCTGATGGAGAATGGGTTTTGACAGCGATCAAAACTGCACACTAATCTGCCCGGCTGGCATGTGTCATTGATATGTATTTATGGCAACCACGCTGCGCATTTTAATGCACTTTTATATTACAAGCAAGAGAACAAAAGGAAGGATTTGAAATGTTGCTGCAAGAACCAGGTTGACAGAAAGGGTGCACGCTATTAGCTGCCAATTTTCAGGTAATCATAGCATGTCAAGGCTGAAAGAAATGTCTGTATGTTGTCACACAATAGTCTTTGCTGTGTCTTTATATGGTTTGTCAGACAAAAGTAGGTGGAAAACCACGCATATTGGATTCATACAACAAATCAAACACAAGAAAAGGCATATACAGAAAAACAAATATTCTATAATGTATTTCACATGGCATTATCATTTGTTTGTTTATTTGTTTGTTTGTTTGAGATCCCAATTAGCTTTTGCATCGCAGCAGTTACTTGGTCTGGACTCAACACAGCATACATGGTGACAAAGCAGATACTCATCACATTACAAAAAATATACACAATGCTCATCAAATGACAGGATATGAATAACACAAATACAAAAGAACTGTATGATATGTTAATACATTATGTCAGATCAAGTCTGAAATCTTCCTTGCATCTTAGCAGCTCCATTTTGAACTTGCACAAAGAAAAATGTTGAATAAAAGGAAACAGACAGTTATCATAGCATTACAATCAAGGACAATAAACAATATGTTCAAGACTCTATTGCTTATTTTAAATATGTCAGAGATTGTGTTGCAGATTTCCATCATTTAGGCCCATGAGAACATTTATTTTAACAAAAATATCTAATATTGTGCAATAGGATTCGGAGTGAATTCCATTCTTGTAATGCTCTGTATATTATGTTGTATTTGTAAATTAAGTGGTTCTGGATTTTGGTGAAATTAAACAAACATTAGCACCATGCCTCGCTTTCATAATGAAATCCATCAACAAATACAACTTTTTTAATCAAGAGGGAAATTGATGCATGTTATTTATATTTGTCATTAACCCACTAGAAAGAGATAGGGTATAAATGAATCATTTACCCAAAATAAATGGTTGTAAAGTCTGATTAAAGGGGCCCTACTATGCTCATTTTCAGGTTCATGTTTGTATTTTGTGTCTCTACTGTGACATGTCTCCATGCTTTAATGTTCAAAAAGCTCTTTATTTTTCTCATCCTGCCTGTGCTGCGGCACCTATTCTCACCCTCTGTCTGAAACCAGAACCCAGTCTGCTCTGATTGGTTAGCTGGCCGGCTCTGTTGGTATTGGTTAACCGCTTGGAGATGTCCCGCCCTTTAGCCTATCACTTACAATGTGTTGGGGCGCTAGCCAATAGAAGCACAAGTTACATAGTGATGTCATTATATACTGAAAGTAAACAGCCAATTTCAATAGAGGTGTTTCAGGCAGGTGGGGAGTCTTTTTTTTTCACCATTTGCAGACTATTTAAATGCACATACTGCATATAACACACTGTCGGAAAGGGATAACCCCCAAAAATATAATAGGGCCCCTTTAACAAAGGCCATGTACTTTTTGAAAAGTAAATGTTTCCTTATATGCTTGATCTTGAGCAAAGTAAGTTGGAACTTGCCAAATTTAACAGGTGTTGGAGGGGTGCACATACACCTCTAACTAAGCATCAAATTGAACAATACACACAGACAATAAAGCATTGATCCAAATTCACATTAGAAAGAAAATTAGGAAATGATCAATCCAGATTGGATTTTCTTTTATTTAAATTGACTGAAGATGCTTTTTAAGCCACAATCCATTTGGCTGCCATGATTAAAACAAACAGTATTTGTGTTTGGTTTTATGAGAACGATACAAACACAGTCGGATAGCCTTGAAGTTAACCATCAATAATCAATTCCATTACGCGGTAAACAGACATCAGTAGTTATGTTGGTTGTTCAGTACACACATCTATTGCATGTCTGTCCGTCCTAGGAGAGTGATTCAATTTTTTTCCCTCATTTGAGTTTGTCCTTATCTGCTGCGAGGTTCCAAGGACAGAGGGTGTCGTCTGCCGTACGTAAAACCCCCTGAGGTAAATCTGTGATTTGTGATATTTGGCTGTATAAATCAAATTGATCTGACTTGGAACAGGGTTTTTTTTTAAAGGGTTAGCTATTGCGCTGCTTTCCTCCTCAGCCATCAGTGGAAAGGAATCTCTTTAAATCGCTTCTTTGCAAGAGTTCAATGTTCTAGGGAGTTGTTCCTATCATTTAGAAAGGATGGACTTTGGGGAAGGACCATTGCTGATTTTGGCTCTAAAAGAGAGAGGAGACATTGTATATGACATATTGTTTTGGCAGAATATGTTCATTACGACTCGATTTTTGTATAAGAAATTGTTTTAAAAAAAATCATGAACCATGATATGTTAGTTATCCTTAGTTGATAAAAATTCCATGTGGTGAGCAAACGTGGAAATTGCAATAGCCGAAAAAAAGGAATCTAGGAACCCAACCCAACAATAACATTTGAGAATGATTAACTATTAAGATATCTTCTAACTGTTCCGGAGAGAGCTAAATGTTGGACGCTGCTACAAGAGGCTTATTGCGCTTGACGGTGGAAGATGGGTTTTCAAGATTGAAAAATCTTCTAATGTTTCTCCATGCTGAGCTGTGAGATATACTCAATGCAAAAGTGTATAGCATGCCCGTTCATGAATGGCCCTCGGATTTAAAATTAGAGAGCCAAGTCCTTTATAATTACACATTAGCAGCTTCAAGAGCAATTGTAAACTGTATATTCCACTTTTCAGTTAATCCATTATACATCCACCTTTTTTTGTTCTCTGAGCACTGCCCAAGCAGGGGAATGGGTCTGACCGTAGAAGCTCCTGTTATTAACAGAATTAACTCCAGCCAGGAGCACAGCTCAGGGAGAACACACCAATTCCATTATCTCAGCTGGACGGCGGCCATTCTCTCTCTGCCACTCTGCCGCCAAAGTGCTTCAAGCATGGAGCCCACCAAAGCCTTTGTACAGTGACACAACTCTCAAATGCACTCTATCAAAGCTTTTCTGCTTGAAATATTCATCTAGCTGGAAAAAACACATTTGAATCTTTTCAAAAAAATAAAAAGGCAGAAATATTTAATTAGTTTTTTCCTTTTAACCGAGTGAGTTAAGTGAACTACAGTGAACCCCAACATCTTCAGTAGACTTCAGTTTACATAAAAACCTTTTCCCAGGACATTCTTAAAACAATTTTCTTTTACTCACTTGTCCTTACTGCTGAGTAAAGATGAAGAAAACAGACATTAGTTGAAAAATTATTATATAAAGCAGGAATTATGGTGGTAAATAACTAAGACACTTTGCATTATTGATTATGCAGTACTGGGGTTATAAAGGGTGAATTGCAGATAACAATAACAATAGTAATGAAAGAAGGACGATAATACATTTGAAATAGCGTTTTTTATTTTTGTAATAAAGTGGCAAACATAACGTTCATAATAGGGAACAACATACGGTAGATCCCTATAGGCAATTCTATTATAATAAGATAACACTGAAGTTTTCACAATTTGCATTAGATAGTATTTGGGAATACCTTTAGAAATGTATAATCTACCTCACACACTCATTTTGCTTTTCCATTGCATTTTTCAAAAGAGGGCATGGCTAATACTGCTGACCGTTTCTTTCCTTTTATTGTCAAAGTTTGAGCAAAACAAATTAGAACATGTATAGAAAATAACAGGGAACAATGGTATAACCTCAAGCAATGTTTAGAGATGTGCTTTTCAGTACTTTTCCGGCAGATCAACCATTTGGACTTTAAAAGGTTATTGTAGGACCATCAAGGATAACCACTTTCCCAGAAACAATTGATTTGGCATTTTCTAATAGACCAGAGAGAATGAAGAATTCTTACAATCTGGTCACAGGATTGTTGGACCACTATAGGATTATGATTGCATAAATGCTCACTAAAAAGGAGATTCAATCTCTCAGCTTACAAAAAGAAGAACAGTGTAACAAATCTTAAGAATGCATGTTATGGAATAGTTTGGTAATATTAGACATTTTGCGTTATCATTTATTTCCTTTTCAGGCTGAGAGCACTCGTGTCTCAACAAGATGTTTTCGATGTTTTCCATGCCTTTGTCTCAAGTAGGCTTGATTACTGCAACAGTGTATTCGCAGGTCTCTGCGAAAAATCAATCAGGCAACTGCAACTCATTCTGCCGCCTAACAAAACAAAAAGAGTAGATCAAATCAAGACAGTTCTCAAAGCTTTGCACTGGCTTCCTGTAACTCAAAGAATTAACTTCAAAATTGTACTGCTAACATTCCGAGCACTAAATGGTTTGGGAACACAATACTTGTGCTGCTCTGCTACAAGCCACAAAGAGCTCTGAGATCTTCTGGGACAAGTCTACCAATCGATCCCAGGGTCTTTTCTTTTTTATGCTTGGCAGATCAGGAAAAAACATCCAGCAAATTTGAGGTCCTCCCCAACCCTGAGTTTTTCGTTTTAATTGAGGTCAAAAACCTTTCAATTTAACAGTGGTCTCCATTCAGTTTATTTAACAACATTTTGTTGCAGCATCAACTACTACTGTACCTTCTGTGCATTTTATGAATTGCCTTCTTTCCATATTGTTTCAATAAATTACTTGTATTTATTGTGTGTATATTATTGTGTAAAGCATGTGAGTTGCCTTTTTGTATGAAATGTGCTATATAAATACATGTACATTAACCTAAACTTTCCTGAATAAATAAACAAAACCATATTTAAATATTAAAGTGAAACTTCGTATTTGTACACCAATGCCTGGACCACACCCATCTTAAAAGTAAGCCTTCATTTTTATCTCAAATAAACAACTGAATTATTTTTGACAGTTGACCAACTTTATATCTTCTGCGTTACTCCTAATTAAAGTGTTTTGGGCCATTGGTGCGAGTTGGCACACATCGGCCATCGTACTAAAATCAGTCCATAGAAGAAGAAGACATACTTTATTAATTGCTTTCTCTACTCTGTTGTGTTGACACACATTAAACACACAGAGTATATACATGCACAAACACAGAGGAAATACATGCACACACAACCACATGCAGAGGAGAGGTGGCAGAGCAGAGAGGCAGCCACGCCAGATAGAGGTTAGGTTAGCCTTGCTCAAGGGCACCTCGGCAGTGGCCTAGGAGGAGAACTGGCACCTCTCCAGCTACCAGCTCACTCCATATTTTTTTTTGGTCCAATCGGGACGTGAACCAGGCGACCCTTCGGTCCCAAGACCAAGTCCCTACTGACTGAGCGACTGCCGCCCCTAAGAACACGTCTTAGATGTTATAACAATACTGGACTTGTCTTTTAAACCCAAAGAATAGGCAGTATTTATTCAAGCTTTATAGTCATTTTGTCTCTTTTGCAGTCACAATAACGAAGAAGAAACAGACATCTGAAGAGTCCAATTACTTTAATTACTACTTTAAATAAATTGACCATTGCATAGCATAAGGTAACTTCTTAATGAAGATGTTTTTAATTAACTGTGTGTAATGTCTTCCAGGAAGTTTCCTTTGAAGCGGTCCAATTTAATTGTACTAAGCAATATCTATCTGAGGAATTGCTTTAAAGGTGAAATACAATTAATTTTACTGAAGAAAAATGCTGCTTACTTTAAAAGGGGACTTTATGTTATAGCAACTGTTATAACCAAAACAACATGAACAGGGGTCTCCTGGGTATAGACTGTGTGTCTTTTCTTACCCACACATCCATGGACTTATGCAGACTTTGAGTAGAAACATATTGGTGATACTTCAATTGAAAAAAATGATCAGCGAGAAAAAAATGTCCCTCAATATGTATTTCACAAAGTTTTGTTGTAAACATATTCTGTTAGGGTCAAAGTGCAGTAACATTTGATTTTAATAAACTTTTCTTGATTCAGTCTTAATCAAAGGACAAAGTTGGAGACAATTATCCCCAGGGTGATAACAAACTCACTGAATGTGAATGTGTGTGATTTTGTTAAAGAAACAGTTCAGCAGTTATGACGAATTTCACTGTTTTCCAAACATTCCTAGAGTCATAAAAACATCTATATCCTTAAATAAATTCCCCTTATTATTTGGTATAGTTTAAAGTTATGTCAAACAATAATGGATCAAAAAACATAACATTCATCCAGGAATTAAACAAAACTCAGCAAGTTAACTATGAGGGGGATTTGTTTGCACATTTTTCAATCTGTGTCTGAGGGAAGGCCAACAGTCCCCATCCTGTCCCTAGGTTATTACTGATGTCCAAGTCCATTTTCCAGTTTGTGATGGGCAAAAAACTTAGATATTGTTAAAGCTTGGTTAAATGGCACTGGTTGTATTGTCAGGGAATTATTTGTTTCAATTGAATTGGATGGTGTGCTTTTCCTAAGAAAAAGTTGAGCAAACACTACCATTTGCTGTTATTTAGTTAAGCCAGTATATGCACTTATCTTGAGTGGCTGTCTCTTTTGATATCTTGTTTAAAATGTCTATGTTATCAAGAAGAAAAAGGTTATACGTGTGTCAGTCAAAGGGCTTTCTTTCGCACAATATATACAATGTATACAATGTGTGTACACCCATTTTGTCCTTGTAGGCACACAACCGATCATAAGCATACTTAAATAAGTAATTCATGTTCAATTCTAATGTTGAATTTTTAACAAATAAAGACTTGTTTGCTTTCATTCTGGCTGTTGGGTGAAAAAGAACGAGAGAGCCCGCAGGCAAGGCCGGGAGAAAGTAGAGAGGACCAGATGAGGAATATGAGCCTGGGCTATAATAAAGTATTATCACAGAGAAAATGTCATTAGTATTTGAGGGTTGTTTCACACAAATGTGCCTCTTGGCTTTACAGACTGTGGAAGGAATGGTTGTGTAGTTGCCTTTCTCAACATTGCCTCTTGCAACCAATTACCATTTCCTTTTGATAAAGTAGAAAAGTAGAAACAACATTACTGTAATCCCAATGTTGCTAGTGTACTGTGACTTATTTACAGCACAAAGTCATAACAGATGTATTTATTACCACATGGAGGGGGAAAAATAAGAATTCTGGAGCATTCTGTAAAAAATAAAAAAACAATCCTTCTAAGCACGAAAACAGAACAAGTGCATGGCTTAGTGTTTTTCAATGCAGGCATCAAAGAGAGAGAAAGAGACAGCGAGAGCCACGCGATAGAAAATAACAGCTAAGAAGACTGCACACTGTGAACCGCATTGTTACTCATACACTGCCGTGACATTTTCTGCAACATACATGGGTAATTCATTCCAAGCGCGAGATCAAAACAATAAAATAAATTGTCAGAGGATCATATTGAGGTAGTCAATGCAGGCATCCCAGGGGAGGCAGAGGAAGATACAGAGTAAGGCAAAAAAGACAGCATAACTCACAAGGTAAGTGACCAGGTAGCTGATATTATCGAATAAAGCATGTCAGCGGTGTCTAAACATTATTTCCTGCAACTTTATCCCTTGCGCAATTTATTCTCAGTGACAGAAAATGTTGTTAATAATTCTGCATTTGGATGCCATATTTTGTGTCTCAATTTGGATTATTCCCTTAGTATACTTCGAAGTGTTAATTCCAACTTTTTAGCGTTGTCTCAAACTGCATACAGCTGCAGTGTCCTCACCAGATGTGTAAATGCTTTAGCTAGGTAGCTGGCTAGGTACCATTCGCAGTCCCAAATAATTACAGATTGTTTAATAACCCATTGAAATGAACGGCCGCTGCAACAGTTTAGTGGTACGTTTATTAAACAAGTAAAGCCAACACAAAGGTAAAGCTTTCAAACTTGTATTTGTACAATGTTGTTTACACTACAGACTTCTTAATTAACCCAATAAAATATGCCAGTTAGTGGTGTGTTTATTAAAAACGTAAAGAAAACCAACATGTATAGTACAACTTTTATTTGTTAAATGCTTTTATACCGGAGCAACCGCAAAAATATCTTCTCCCACTTATTATTTTACATAGCCAAGATGTAGATGGTTGAGGGTGATACATGTTCAGCATTCCACACTCAACTTTTCGACAACAACAAGTGTACCAAATGGGTATTCATCGTACAGTGCGTTTTACCTTACTTCTCAATGTGAATGCACTTTTGCAAAACTAAGAAGCAAGCGGATAGATACACTGAAACAAACTTACAAATATGTAGTCCTTTCTAAATAATTTATACTTGGAAAACTAAAAGCATATTGAAAAAAAGGTATACCTGATAGTGAATACTCAGTGTCCAACTGTCTGCAAATTGCATTTCTCAGAGAAATTCTCCAAGATCTATACAAGTGCATAAAAGTCATAATCTTTGGCCAATAAGAAAGAAGGTTTTCAGTATAGCCACGGATTTAGTCCACAATGTAGCTATATAATGAATGACTATTAAAACTTTTTCTACTTGTAACATTGAGTATGATTTATAGATGAAGGCTGGAAATACATAGTTTTTGGAAGCTTGTATCTCACTGGCCAAGTTTGGAAATTAGGCACTTTGGCTTTAATTCAACAAAGAACGTCTGGAGAAATTGAACAGGAGTCTGCTGAATGTATCCCCTTTACTACGCGTATTGATTGAGGATGATGATGAGAGTTGCTTTCTCTTTGAAACCCCAGTGACTCGAATTAGAGTGGGAAGATGATTCTTTTAATTCTTGCAAGCTGTCCAACTGCAGTGAATACACTCAGGGCCGGTTCATTTGATTCATGATTAATTCCAGTGAATGTAGCTGATCAGCCACATTTTGTGGAGAGCAGCAAGCTAGAATTGAAGCCATTCCCAAAGGTAGGCAGAAAGTAATTGTGTTTGTCCTGAACACTCGTTTTGTGTTAGCAAACTTGTCTGCACACTTAAGACTGTATAGGGTGGGCAATAGAACAACCAACCGACATTGATGTATCTGCAGTTCCAGCTCAGTTGGGCTGAGCTATTGAGCTATCCAAAAACATGCATTATTCAAGGATTCAGTGAAATAAAGAGCAATAAAATGTCAGTCATTAGTGCCATGGATAGCGCTTACTGTGTGATTTGATGAAATATGAAAAATAAATGAATAATGAAAAGAAAATGCAGCATAAGTCATAAACATTGTAAATGCTCATATCTTTAAAAAATATTTGCAGGCAGAACTGACTCAAGACTTCATCTTAATCACTAAGAGATGTTTCTTGTGATTTTGATTGAAGCAGAAGGGATGACGATTTTTGGCACAGAGTTCTGGCAATAACGTACACTTATGTGCCTGGCGGGGACATAATATTCCAAGGTCAAAATTTCAAAACTTGCAAAATATCAGAACTGAAGTTCTTTGACTGACAGAACTACGAAGGATGAATCGGTGAATTATTTAGGTTATTTTATTATTTAATCTTCTATCTTTTCAAATGTTGTTTGGATGTCTATCACCTACATGAATATAAGCCATATTTTTGCTTTTGTTATGTTATTTATGTGTTATGCTCCCTCATGCCCCCAAGATCCTAATCAACTACAATGAAAGCACAGTTGTAAATAACAGTCATCTTCATTATAAAATTGCCATTTTATTTAGCAAAAAAACAAACAAAAAATTCAGGTTGTGTATTCTAACATCTTAATATAACATTTTGTCCATCATCCCTATGTGCATCTTTTTTAGCCATAGATTTGACGGTTGGCCCAGAAGTGTCTAAGTCTAGGTAAAACTCAACTTTATTCAGAAACAGATAATTTCAGCATTTAAATGTTTTTTAGTCTTCATTTTCCACTTGATGCTGTCAGAAGCTTTGCTTTGGAGAGAAAACAATTTATAAAATAATTCAATATAAATAAAGAACAATGAGAAAGCGAACGATGATGAAGGAGAAGAAGTAGTTCCTGTTTCTTTACCATAAAACTATCAATTAAAAAAAGGCAGAACCAAGACTGACTAGTTCAGGATGTAATATGAACTAAATGTAATTGGTTTCATATATTAGTACATTGCTTATCATTAATGGACAATGTGTGCTTCTTATATAATATTATGAACTTGAGCATCAGGGTTGTTTTGTCCCTGATATTCTGCTGCACTATAGACCATTTCATTAGACTCATTAAAAACCTAGTAATTAAATGCTATATATATGCCACCCAAGCAAGTCATATGTGGTAGATATAACACACTCCAGCAAGAACAAGTTTAAATGGTGCAAATAACAGTTACCCTAATTTCCATAATTTTTTTCCAGATTGCCTCTTCTTTGTATTCCGTATTTAAGTGTTATTCCCTTGCTGCAGACACATAAGGGCACATTCCTGTTCTCTAAATCTCTGCCAGAGAAAGGGAGCTGCTGTGAACGTTTTTTTAGGATGTATTTTCAGTGTATACAAGCTTTATAAATGAGCCCTCAGAGATTGGCGTCTATGATCTGTGATGTCACATTGATGTACAGCCCGAAGCTGTTCTTCTACTTCAATGGGTGGGAGCTGACTTGGTGGATTTCTTTAACCATTATTTACCCAGTAAAATGTGAATGAGCAGACATGATACTAGTCAGCATGAATGTAATGGATTCTCTGGGCTGTCTGCTAAAACCAGTGTGAAACCTTTGATCAGTCAACTTCTGCACTTTTGTATGGGCTATTTGTGATTCAGATGTTAGCTTGACCCACTGCTAAATGTCGAGACCTCAAACCGTGATATCTTCGTCAGATAGATTGTGTTTTGATGCCAATGCAGGACTGCTTCTAAATGTTTAATGATGTAGTGATACTGTTGTATTAGCAATGTGACCTCAGTTGTTTAATTTAACAAACAATATGTATATATATATATATATATATATATATATATGTGTATTGTTGTCCCCAGCCCCTTCAGAGTCAGCAGACAGCTAGTAGTGGGCTGACAGGACAACCATATACCAAAAAATCTCTTATTTTAACGATAGCCCATGCTCGACAGCCCATTATCCCAAAAAGTAATTAGTTGTTTATTTGCTGCAGTCATTTATTTTTTAATCTGAAATAAAAAAGATAAAAAAACATTTTGGTTTTACCTTACATTATATTCAATAGTCATCCATAAAACATGTTCATGCTCTATATCAAATATAGGTTACAGTACAATGAAAATGAAGTTTGTGAGTAAGTAATGTCCCCCAGTTAAAGAGAAAGTTCATAAAACTTAGTATTCAAAACAAAAATAAAAGGTGAAAAGTTCAGTATGAGTATGTGGAAAAATACATTGTGTATAATTAATCGTTTCAACATTTAATTTAATTAATGTTGTTAAAGGAAAAGGATTGCAATACAAATAAATATTATTACATTAGAAGATATGACATTCAAAAACTGTTTATTCTGACTTCACCACGCCCACTTTTGTTCCATCCTTTTATAAGTCTACAGAGACAGATAATTGTGTTCACTGAACAAATGCAAGATGACATGCAAGCACGCTTCTAATGGAAAATGTAGGCAACAAAACCACACGGTTAGGGTTAGATAGATATTGGTTTGGGTTAAACAAAGGATGTTTGTAAAGCCATCATTTGACTCTGTGACTTCATCAGTACAAGTCACTCAAGTTTCAGTTTCAGATGTTTACTTTAAAACATCTAAAAACAAGCCTGGTTTGCCTCCTATAGACACTAAACAGTGCATTAGCGTTGCGCAAAGATTTCCCGCCCCGGGAGTTAGACCAGACTGGTGAAAGAGGTTTGTTTGCATAAGCAAGAATAAAACTGACCGTTATTGCTATATTTACGCAGTATAAGTCAAACACCTCAATCACAAACAGCATGTGAAAATCCACTCAGAAATAAGTGATCGGGCCCTTTTGTGCCTTGTTATGTTGTCTTGTTGGTTATGCAACATTGAACACAGCCATCTGTATCCTTTCCTCAAACATGTCAATCCACAGAGTTCCATTTTACAATGGGGTTGAAGGAAGAATATCTGGAGCAAAAAGTGTATCATACTTTTTCATTCGCTTTTGCAGCTGGTAGGAATTTTACAGTGACTTCTTATTTTTCAACAGTGGCCAATTAAGGCTGAATTTTAACATGGTTCTTACTTCCTTTCAGTATTATCTTTAAGAAATCTGTTCAAACCAGTGAGGCTACTCTAAGACATCCAACTCACAGACAGTGTCCTTTTTTGTCCTTTTTCCAAATCAATTATGCATCAGCGTGGCCTCACTTATTTGGGGCTAAAACTCTTTTCTGTCATTTTATTTTTGTCTACACTGGAGGACACAGTGGCGAGTGTTCACTAATGCTGAACAAACCGGGCAAAAGGGACTTTATCTTCAAATTCACAGGTGCTCCCCTGGAACATCCAAATGCATTCAAATTCCCTTGCATGGAGCTAAATTGAGAATGTTTTAATGGAATCCACTAATGCTGTGCTGATTAACCTCTAAAAAAGAAATATAAATTATCCTTCTGTAAAGAAAAAAAAAAGAGGAATATGCAAGTTAAATGACACAGAATGATTTCTGCTCTTATGTGGACCAAAAGGTTAAAGGCTTTTTTCATCCATGAGGAAAAATGCTCTCCCCATGCATTTATTTATACTCTGGCTGTTATGGCTTTTTCAAGTGTCCCGACAGGGCTGTCTGCACTTCCAGCACCTCTCCACTCTGACGCACTTCCCCTGGTGGGGGCCTGACTCCATGTACAGCTTGTCTCAGAGCACTCTTCACTCCGCCTTGGGAACGACACCCTCAAAAAACACCTACATGAAAACGCAATTAAAAGCTTCTTTCTCTGAATACCTCGGCCTGTTTTAAGGGGGGGGGGCGGGGGCAGTGGCAGGAAATGTAGTGTAAGAGCAACATGGTGCGGCATGGACAGAGGATGAGTGGACTGAGATGGGGAGGACTGTGCCATCTGCATTCTCCATCTTAACCACTCATCTTACATCCATCATTTCAGCACTCACTTTTAATTCAGCTTTTTTTTTCTTTCTGATGAAACACATTGCATACAGCCTTCCTATTTATAGCAGGACTTAACACTGCCAATATTCTTCAATGTGCACCAATATGTAGCAGGCTTTTTTTTTATTTCAGTACATAGGGACATTTTGTCACTACAGGCTGTCTCCTTACTCTTAAACTCAATCTAATCCATCCCATTTTTTCGTATTGTAATATTCTGGAAATGTCCTACCAAACTGAAAAAAAGTGTTTTTCTAGGATTGTAAAGCCAAAGAAAGTCCATTTAGGAAACGTTTGATTCTTCCTATTCACAACATCAATATTCTCAAATATGTGTTTTTATTTATGAGAGCTGAAGGGAATATCCTTGAGCCGTTTAATAAGACAAACATTAAAGCAAATTCTCTGGTTCATGCTCACTCAACTCTTCAGTCTTAAAAATCTTTATCGTCCTACATTTATTACTTGAAGGGGTCCTTAAGATTTAGACTAAGGAAACAAATTATAGAGCTTCTTTTCCCACCTGACCAAAACCTTTTGCTTAAAACTATCATGTATCTGCTGTTTTGTAGCTGTTTATCTTCCATGTAATGTTGCCCATGCACACATGCTTAATTGCATTGTTTCCCCATAGTGAGATGTAACATTACTAGCTCCTGACACTCTCTGAACAAGGAGGGTGCATCATTTCAAAGCACGCACAGGGAGTAGGAGGCATATTCATTTAAACAGAGAAAAGGCCTGTATAACCGGTGAGTAGTTACGGCACACTTTTTAGTACGAGGCTGAAAGATGAAGTGACTGAGGGGGATTTTTAAATTCATTCAGCAATCATGCAATACCCTCAGAAGGGCTTAAAAAACAACATCATAAGGCAACTTTCCCAAATCAAATAAAGCATTTCATCAAGGTTCATAAGAATGTGCTGTTGAACTGTCAGTGCTCAAAATATTTTGTTTTTTATGAACTTGCCAGGTAGAAACAGCTGTTCGAAACTCAGAAACTTTGTTATGTCTGAGGTGTCTGCATAACACACATCAAATTGTGTCCTCAATGATCTCCAAAAAAAAGTAAGAGCTGTCAGTAAGAGTGAGTTACAGTGACTTTCGTTTTGCTTGTTTAAAGATGAAGAAAGTGGTGCAGGAATGAGTCCTAAAACCCAGACATTAGTTAGTATTTACCACCTGTAGTTACCTTGTCAACGGTTTTTTTAACGTGTTTGTGGTTAGAAGCCTAAAATTAGGGCTGTGGTTAACACAAACCTACAAGATATTCAAGAATGGGGCTACGACATAAAATATGCCAGTAAATTCTCATTTGTGAATATCCAAGCTTCTATGTGTCATAATGACAGCGGTAGCTAACAACTGACCAAATGCGACTACTTCAGGTCATCACAACATCACAAGTCTTAACAGTGGTGATACACACTGTAGTTTATTTATAGCGTTACGTTAGCTTTTACTAAATAATTACAAGGTGGCGTTAATATGTGGGGATTATCCTGCTGAACATAACTGGTAAATATCATAAACATGTGTTTGCCATAGATCATGTTTTCTGTAATATCAAAATCAAATCCTTTTTGTCGAGGGAGCCCTTTGCTATGAAAACTACCGAGTTGGCCTACAAAATACATCCTCATTACATCGCCTAATTCTACAACAAAAACAGAGATGAAACACCACCAGGTCAGGTTAATTGTCATACAACTGTTCAATATACAACTTGAGATAATAGTTTGTCATACAGGCTGTCTCCTTACTCTTACATATGCATCTGGAGTTTCTGCATATTGACTTTCACTTTGATATTTTTGTTTTGTTTGTGTGTATTTTCTAAATCGTTCTAATTAAACCTTAAAAAGAAAATGATAAAATGACTGACCAGTTCAGTCCTTGGCTGTTTCACAACCTATTTCATAAAAAAACATTATATATATAACTTAATCCTTGAATCTAAGTCAGTACTCTAAATAATTTTACAGATTGTTTTTTATGAGCAAGTCCTACCTTTGAGAACAGTCTGTGAGTGCAAAGGGGCAAGGGTAAGCAGTGTGCGAGCCAAATATTTAATTGCACAAATGTTTCTGTTAAGGATTAGTCTGTCTCTTAAGAATTCTTGGAAGGACGTTTCAACCATGTGCGTTTCAACCTGTGCTGTAGTTATGGATTTCAAGCAGTGTCTAACCCTCTCCCCAGAGCTCCTGGCTATGATATAGCACACATTTCAAGTGTATCTCCATTAATCCCAATTTTAAGAAGCTGTAGTCTTTATAAGTAAAGGCAATGATTCAAATGTTTCCCACCGTTTTCTCCACAGTGTCCGTCTCTAATGTAGTTGCATCTGATGGGACCATAATCTATCAAAACTAAAACTAAAATAGGTTAATTTAGCGCCATATAAGGAATTTCATTAGATACCTTTTTTCCTACTTCATTCAAAATCTCCTATGAGATTTAAGCATTCAGTTATGTGAAATGCAGCCAAAACTCCCATCCAAATGATTTTTACTAGTGTTCAAATTGTAAAAATATTGATGTATACCGCGGTCTTCTTTACCATACCACAGACTATATGAGTTCTAGCTGCAGCTGTAGTGGGCTGATTACATCATGCCTTAAATCAAACAACGATTGCAGGCAATCGTGAGAATCAATAAAAAAAAAATGTTTTTAACATTTTCATAAAAAGGGATTGAATGCAGCACTTGTTTGTCAGAAAAAGTTCCAATAAAACTATGTTTTGGGTTATTTCAGTTTTCACCAAAAGTTATTAAGTCCCATACAAAGTCGTAGCAACGACAAAACCAAGCAGAACTGTCCACATTTTTGTGTTTTTAATATATTTTAGTACAACAAGTATATAATTAATGTACTGTAGAAGTTCCACAACTATTTGGTATTGGGTTATTTGAGTTCATACGATAAGTAATTGAGGCAGTCCTAGCAACAATAGACCAAGCAGAAGATATGTCCTTAAATTCTATAAAAATAATTGAATGCAGGAACTGTTTGACTTTAAAACCTATGATAACAGTTGGTATTGGGTTATGTCAGTTAGTACCTAAAGGTATTGTAGCAAGCAGGACAGTGTATTATAGTGTTATTTTCCATTTTTTTTACAAAAAGAATTGAATTCAGATCCTGTATAAGTTCCGATATTATTTAGTATAATTTCAGTTGGTACTGAGTATTGAGTAGAAAAGACAAAGCTGAACAGTCCTCTCCCTGCATTTCCGTTTCTGGGTGAGGAGAAGTGAAATAGCTTTGTGGCATATGGAATAATCCCAGACACAGCATTTCACCACTGTATGCTGTACTGTCATCTCTTCAGGAGAGTCCTGGCACAGAAAGGTCCTAGTCCTTTAATGCAAGCCGCTTGGAGATCCAGAAGGAATCCTTTAATTGGCATTAAATAGGCCGCATAGAGACAACATACTCCATCTAGCACAAGATGTCTTTGGCCCAGCGAGGCCAAACCCAATCAGAGTGGATGGGCCTCATACAGTAACATTCTCAACCCCAGTTTCAGTGCCGGTAACACTTTAAAAAGGCAGGTTATGTGTCATGTGCTCCAGAGAACATGCCCGTGAATTGGAGAGATACCAACAAAAACAGGCTAAGAGCATGAAAAAACAATTCAGCAGTAGTAAAATGTAGGTAATTAGAAAAACACAAACAAAGGAAGACTGCCAGTTTTGTAAAATATTTAAGAGCAGTATGCAAGCCATCCTCCAAGGTGTATTAAAGTCGTTATTGGGATCAATAACTAGTGATCAATCGTGTTTGTTAATACCACACCTTTATTTAACTAAATCATTACAATCAGGGTTTTTTCTAGAAATTACAGTATGAGGTCACTAACGTCACTTCCGGTTACAATTATGCCCCACCCACTTTCTGGCGAAAATAATGCATTAGCGCGAAGCAAAAATCACATTTTCTTTATGTCTTAATTCAGTGATATATTGCACCTCAAACAACAAATAAATCCGGAAGTACGGATTCCCTACTTACTCTACAGGAAAAAGGGAAGTAAAACAACCGATCTAATTCAGAAATCACAGTTTCAGTGTAAGCCTGCTGTCTCCCGTTCGGACTGGACATCCACCCCCCATTTATTCGGTGCTCCGTAAAAACAAAGCTGTCTATACCGTCTGGCGGTCTATTTGACACGATTTTCACATTTTTGAATTAATTAATACTGTTCTTGACAGTGTTAGAAATAATCAATATATTAGAGCGGAACTTTAAAAGATAATTCACTGTTTCTGGACGGATCATATTTGTCCATTTCCGGTAGTATTACAGGATGTTGTTTTTAGCCTCAGATAGCATAAAGCTAATATTGTTTTGTATATATGAGTAGAGGGAGAAGGACCAGTGGAGTTGCATACTAAACACACCGCCTCTACCTCTCACTCATTGATGCTGCAATGATACAGTTGCCTGTTTAATAACTGATAAACCTCCTAAGAATTGCATAATAGACTATCGTAGATGACAGCTCCAGGACTTCGCTAACAAGATGGCGACGGTGACGTCATAAGAGGACCCGCCCCGACGACGTCAGCCTATAGAGGAGGATCCAGCCCCCCGCTACCAACCAATGAGAGCACGACAGCGGGGCGCGTCTGATTTTGAAGTTGTTTATTGTATGGTCGGAAAGGGGTGGTTCTATAAAACATGTAAGGATTGTGAAATCGAGCTCTCTTTTGTTCCGGACCGCCAGACAGTAACTACTGATGAGCTCCGCTCAGTCAGTGGCCTGTGGACGCGTGTCCCGGGCTATTGAGCCACAGCTGTGAAGCTTTTGTAAAACCTACCGCTGCATCCTTTTATTAAACACTCCTTTTATAATTTTTAAGGGAGTTTTGCTTTCTTTATTTTAAACCGTCTCCTGGGCTTCAAATAAACGAACATTTCTTACAACAGTCACTTCAATTAATTTACGTGGGAAATCGACATTTGGTGCATGCTGAAAGAAAGGGCCCAGCACCCCTGTTACCCAGTTTTGTTTTGTCTCGTCAAAAATGTTAGTCTTGTCAAGTTTCTTGTTTGTGTCATCATGCCCCATGTCTATGGTTGGTCATGTTTTATGTTTTGTTTAGTCATTTTTGTCGCGTTTTCCACTTCCTGTTTTATTTTGATACTCACCTTCTGTGTCTAGTTCCAGGACTCTTGACTCCCTGTCACTGCCCTCTTTGCGTCAGGCCTGCTCCTGATGTTTCCACCTGTTCCCTGTTACATCATGTTTAAATAGTCCTGTCTCCCCTTGTCTTTTGTCAGTTCGTCTTGTCCTGTCTGTGGATCATTAGCCAGCGTACCAGCATTTTGTTTATCGTCCATGTGAGCATCTTGAGTTCTTGTTTTGCATTTTTGGAAATAAAGTATTTTTTTATACTTTAACTCTGTCTCCTGGGGTCGTGCATTTTAGTCCTACTGCCTTGTGTTTAAAGTTTGTGACTGATAATGAACCTAAATAACTTAAATGATATTTGATTGATGATATGATATTCATACATTTTTGTGTATGTCCCTCCAAAGTATGTTTCCTTGCAATGGACAAACATTCACTGAAGTGTGAGAATTAGATGTTTTGGAAAAAACTATTTAAAATAAGATTTGTAAATCCCAGATTCAAAATAACTGACACAACATACTTCAACAGAAATAAGGATGCATTTGTTTAGCATCGAGGCGGTGTAGGGAACATGAAATGTGTTGCTCACTGCTGATTTCAGGTGGCAGATGACTTTAGGCCCGGGACACATGTAAGGCGGTGCAGCAGCATTTTAAAGGGGTCCTGGAGCTTGTTAAGAAACACAATGTTGTTGTAACAGCAGGATCATTCATCAAGTGTTATCTGCTCAGTTTAAACACAGATTTGGGATCAGGGTTTTAATAACTCTGTGTTTCTGTCATTGCTTATTTAGTCAAAAAAGAACAAAACATTTAAGTCTAAATTAGTTACAATATGGCTTTGCTTTGCCAGGGACTATTTGTGCACCGCTGGAAAGCTATCAAAAAAGTAATTATCGTGAAACAACATGAAATGTTTTTGGATTGCAGTGTGGGAAGCCATGAAGAAAGTTATAATTATTTAGAGATTATCTTTACTGGAATATATCCCTGTTATGCATATAGAGTTTTTATGAAGGCAGCATAAGTTGTGTGGGTGCCCAATCGTAGTATACCTCATTAAGCATGCAGTGTCACTGCAGACATTCATTGCTCATATGGCTTGCCATTAAATACAATTGCCCTTTTTGCTTTTACTTAAGCAGCCCATTGTGCTCCAAAACTTTCAACATAAATGAAATGTGCAACAAAGCAAGTTTTAGAGTGTTTTTTTAAAATAAAAAGTGCAGTTTGTTTTTGTTGGGTCTTCTTTTCTTCTCTACTTCATGAATTTAAGTGCACATTACATACAGTGCACACAATTTAATAAAGTCTTATTTGCAGGGGATGATTGTAGAAAAGCGAAGCATGCACTTTAAACCCCATTATGCTTTGAATACAATGTCAAAGAAAATGACAAAGCTGTTACCACACAAAGAGCCCTAAAATCAAAAGTATGGTGGAAAGCTAGATTGGTGAATACGTGATATTTGAAACACCACCATTTGCCATTTGCTTCATCTTGCATATTCGGTTTTAAGGACACATCGAGTGCAAGCATACATATTACTTTTTCTTTCTTGGCTGATATGAGATTTGCTTTGCTTTTGCCTGCATGTTTTCTCTCTCGTCGCGAGCATTCCACTGCTTTATCCCCAGGTTCAAATTGCGTCTCCTGAAAATTACCATGGGCTTCTCCTCTACTCTAATTGCTTAAGATGCTAATTGGACTGTGGGAACGGCCTCCCGAGTTACATTTGGGATTTCCACCATCTGAATTCAAAAATAAGCGAAGAGGCAAAAAGGTTTTCCAATTGCCACAAGACATCTGGACGGCCTTGCCCTGAAAGCATATTAATAATTAATACACAAAGTGTGGTGGAAGGTGGCTTCTTTGACGCGAAGGTCTTCCTGCATTAAACCCGGCTAAATATGAAAAGAAGATGTAAGCCTGGCATGCCAGAGTATGACATTTAGATTAGAGCATGCAGCTCTCATTAAATTTACAGTAAAGAGGCCAGACGTGATTCCTCTGTGTGCAGCCTTGTCACTTAACGTAAAGGACTGAAAGCCCTTTAGATCAGCGGTCCCCAACCTTTTTCCTTAAGGGCCACCTTTAAGCAAACAACCTTTGACTATAACGTTAAGTGACATATTTCATGGATGTTCCATATTATATTCACTGTATGGAAATAACATTGCAGAAGATAAACTATACAATTAATCTGAATATTAAAACATTACTGCAGGGAGCTTGTGTTTAACAACAGATTATTTTCTATGAATATCTTAAATTAGTTTTCCCTTTATTTTTAGGATTCTTTTGGTGTAAAAAATGTTTTTCTTCACATGTTTTACTATAACATTCATGCATAATTAACAACTTTCAGTGCTTTCTTCTGCTTGACCCTTGGCCATTGTTTTATTACCTCTAGTTGTTTTAACTGGCTAACTTGCTAATGCAGGACAGAAGGCGGCTCATTGAATATAGCAGCTTGTGTTCAAGGTCTTCCTCATGCCCTTATCCTGTGAAATTAAAATAAAAAGACAGGGAAATGTTGTAGATTGCACTTATTTAACAGCTGGAGTTATTGGTGACTTTTCCGAGTAACATTTTACTTTAAAAAAAGTCCCCTGAGCATGTAAAATTCAACACATTGTTAAAGATTAAACTAGAGGTTTCAATCTTTCAGGCTTGTGACCTCTTACAAAAGGAGAGTGTCTAATTGGGGTACGAATGAGTCCAAAGGGCTGTTACTAGTTCCACAAAAGACTCCCTTTTGAACCTTTCAGATGGATTACTTTTTCTTTCAACTGTAGAAAAAAATACAGAAAGAAATTCAATCTAAAGACATACATTAACTTTATATAAATATTTGTTTTACTTGTCCTACACCTCCTTAAATCAAAAAGCCTCACAACCACCAGTGAAGCTCTGAAGACCCCCAGGTCGTTAACTAGTGTTTAAGATAATCATAAAACCTCATTACAAACATTAGGTTTTCTTAAGTGTATCTCAAATGATCTGTGACCTTTTCTAATACATTAATATAAAGGGGGCTTGTTAAGGCTAAAATCCCAAAGTTCCCTCTAGAGTATTTCTTTCCCAACCAAACGAAGTCAATGCCTTTGAATTTGTGAAAAACTCCCCTGGTAACCCGTCACAAAATGCTTTAATTATGGGAGAATTGCTTGCCCCCATTACCAACTTCATGACTACGTGATGTGATGTATTTTGAACATCCAGGGGGTGGGGTTTGTTGTTAGAATAATTCATGTCCATTTTCAGCGAAAAGAAAGAAATTGTAAAAATTAGGAAAGAATGAAGGAATATATGAAAGGGATGCATTAAGTATGTAGCATGTGTTGTAGCACCAGACATAAAGGTCACATACTGTAGTGTTGTTATATCATCGATGTGTTTTGAAAAGTGTGGCACTCTAAAAGCAATGGCTGCCTTGAACGCCTATGTGACAGGAAGGCAGGGCAGCTAATGGAGACAAGCTCTTTCCATTACAACACCATCTGTTCCACTGAACAGTGCTGCTGGCAGCTGCACACATGTTGGAGCGTCACCGAAAAACCAGACGGAAAGGTCCGAGTCCCCGCGCTCCGAGAAGACCCCAACAGCCAGATATCTTATAACCAAGATCCAATTAGCTAAACAGATCAGGGGAAGTCTTTGACTCCTCCACTTGATGTATTGGAGCATTATTATTTGTTATTCTAATATCAGTCCCTAGAGGATTGAGTCAAGTAACATGCAGTACTTTAATGCTATTTTCAGCTTTTTATGTTATATCCTTATACTCCACTACATTTCAGAGGCCAGTATAATTATTTTTACTCTACTACATGCATTTAATAATTACATTTTACATAATAAGCTCAATATATACTTTTATGATAATGTGCAGGACTGTACCAATAAAACCCCAGCATTTTACAAAAAGTATTACAAGGTAAAACAAGGTGAAAATAAAATAAAATAAACATTTAGTTACTTCTACAAACAAATTAATGACATTTATGATTAGATACAGATATCTGATCTACAGCTTTAGCATTAATGAAAATAACAGAACAAATTACAACAGTCATAGAAAATCATAAATACACAATAGGCGTATTTATTGATTTTAAAAAAGCATTTGATACTATAGATCATACCATCTTAATTTCTAAATGACATACATATGGTGTGCGAGGAATAGTTCTAAACTGGTTAAGTAGCTATTTAGATAACAGACAACAATACGTAGAGTTTGCTGGTAAAACATCTGAGAGTATGAACATTGAATGTGGAGTTCCACAGGGCTCGGTCTTGGGGCCTAAACTTTTTCTTTTGTATATCAATGACATATGTGAGATATCAAAGATACTGCAGTTTGTGTTGTTTGCAGATGACACCAATTTCTTTAGTTCAGGAGATGATTTAAAGGTTTTAGCAGAACGCATTGTAAATGAAATGGCCACACTTAAAATATGGTTTGATGAAAATAAGTTATCTTTAAATTTGAACAAAACGAAGTTTATGGTTTTTGCTAAAAAAAAAAAGGGTGAAAAAGTTTCACTGTCAATAGATAGAGTTTGTATTGAAAGAGTGTCTAAATGTAGGTTCTTGGGTGTGACAAAGGATGACAAATTGACATGGAAATCACATATAGCATATGTAACAAAAAAGGTGTCAAAGAATATTTCTGTTTTGAATAAAGCATGTGTTAGATTACAAGGCAATGAGAATTCTATACTGCTCACTGGTTTTGCCATATTTGAGCTATTGTGTGGAAGTGTGGGGCAACACGTACATGAGTAATATAAATCCATTGTTTAAGTTACAGAAAAGAGCAGTAAGAATTATTCATAAAGTGGACTTCAGAGAACACACAAATAGTCTGTTTACCAAGTCAGGACTTTTGAAACTTAAGGATTTAGTTGAGTTCCAGACACTAATAGTTATATTCAGGGCAAAAAGCAAAGTATTACCAGAACATTTTCAAAAATTGTGTGTTTTTAGTTCAGAGGATACGGAAATTTCATTTTAAGCATCAGTATGCACGGACTACTTTAAAGCAGATGTGTATTTCAGTGGTTGGAGTCAAACTGTGGAATTGTCTACAGAATGATTTAAAGGGTTGTATAAATATTTTTCAGTTCAAGAAGATGTATAAAGAAAGAGTAACTAAACTTTATGAAGTGGCAGGTAATCTGTTTCCTTAGTTGATTGTGAGTTAGTGTACAGGCCGCTTGTTTCTTTTCTCACATTACTGTAAGTATTTGTTGTAAGTAACTATAATTGACAGACCATCTCCTTTGATTGTTTACTTATGTTTTGAGTAAGGGCCAGGCAAAATAAGATGTATTCTTCTCCCTGCTCCTTTTCGCTCATGGAATGTGTAAATAGAGTTGTGTTTTTGAATGTGAATTGATTTTCTTTTCTTTTTTTTTCTTATGTTGTGCACCATCTTGAGCGGAACAAATAAAAATGAAATGAAATATAAAATGAAGTACTGTATTAATTATTAACCCAATATTTGACAAGTTTCGAAATTATACTGTAATATGATACAATAATATGCTATAATTAAATAGATACTTTTGACATATAAAACAACATTGTAAGCTTAGATAAATACCAAGTATTTGATAAGGTGTTTCAATCAAATTAGATTTTTTTAATGAAAAAAATGTCTAAAATAGAATTTTACAATAATAAGTGAAAACAAATATCCTTCATATTAAATTATATTACTTTTCATAGTTTCAGCACATTGTGCACATACTGAGGTATTTGAAATGTATGTTTTTGTTTATAATAAAAAAGGAAAAAATACTATTCTTTAATAATTGAGATATTCTTTATATATAAAACCACATAAAATGCTTATTTTAATCCAGTATGAGAATAATTGTTTGCAATGATTAGAAATAGGTTAAAATAATCTATTCAATATTATATAATGTTTTAAAAACAGCCATCTGCATATTAAGTCCTACTGCTTCCAAGACTACACTATTTCTATTTGGACTTAAGTAAAGTATCTCAATATTTCTTCCAGCTCTGACAAAAAGAATCAATAAATCAAACTAAATGGATCATTTTATTCAAATACAATATTACAAATGTGTTTACTGTGTGTTCCTAACAGTGGGATTTCTCACCATAATAAAACACATGAAACCAATCAAGATTTGGCCGTCGATTTGGTCAGAGGGATTCACCGTGAAGCCATCCTTCTCCATGAAACATTTATTCCTCCTAATTCCCCTCGCAGAACCTTTGAGTGGTAATAACATGTTTCTTTCCGCTTGGCCGTGCCAGACGGGCGACAGGAAGACTGTAGGCCATAATTATCCTGTTTGTTCAGAGACCCAGTGCTTTTTATTATTTAAATCTCCCAGGGCTGTGAAAGTGCTGAGAGGCAATTCTTTCTCCCATTTTTCGCCATGCTGTGTTAGTCAGTGTTAATGCCGCTCTGTAATTTCTTGATGTTCTGTTTGCTCAGTGTTCATCAAGAACGGGAGCGATGCCTTAACCAAGAAAAAAAAGGGGCATGACAGTGTAGACAAATAACTTGCACAAATTGCTTTATACAGACACTAGTGTAATAAAACACTTTCAAATACTCTTATTATTATGAGGAATAACTTCTGCTCTGGATTAAAAAACAAAATTATTCCTTTCACCAGTACTCAAACCAAGGGCTTAGAGTGGCAATATTGTTCTGCCATCCTTCACAGTTTGCACTGTTTATGAACTATCATGACTGTTAGGTAAGAATGATAAAATAAACATTTCAGCATTTCTTTGCTATTTATTTTTTGGTGTTTGCAAGTTGGATAACACTTTCTATGAAGCCAGTGTCTATAGTGCATTCCCAACAATTTTATGAAGTATTACATCGGCTTGTCTTTCCTTTTTAAGTAAAGCTGTAAAGACTCATTAATATTCATAATTCCTTATATCAATAATTAAAACACCTTTTATAGCATTTTATAATGGCTTATAAAGTCAAGTATTATAAAACCTCGTAATTATCACTCACTGAAAATTTATTTTCAAGGATTATAGTGTTTTTAATGCCTATGGTTTTAAGTACGGTGGCCAACAGATGCAAATATGCAAACAGCCAAAAATACTGGCTGGGACCGGAGCGATTGATGACTTGGGAGATTATAACGTTGGCCAACTGTCCCTATCCCTAAAAACATACCTAAAATGTAAGTTTTATTGGCTTATTTTAACAATGTGATTACATAAACACAGAAAAAGACAGGTAAAGTTCACATAAGGATAAATACGAATACAAAAAGGAATATAACTTACAGTATATCATGAAATATCAACAATATAATTTAGTGCATGGTATTTGGTGGCACCAATTACTATAAATCCCAACAAGTCTTTCAAATTAAGAAAATACATTGTTTTCCCAGGCTTACATTAACATTTGTATTTCTATTCAGCAAGAATTCACAAAAAAAAATGTAATTGAAGTAAGACTGATAAGGTTAGAGAAAAATCATGGTCATGTTGGTACCAAAGAAACGAATGAAGCAGGAAACTAACAACTATCTCCTTTGTTGAAGTCTGCTGTTTTCTTGACCCATCCAAGTAACAGCTAGAGGGCTAAGTCACTTCATTAAGTTAACATATGTTGTTTTTACGCATTTGCTGAAACATGTGATTCTGTTGTAATCATGACAGTATCCAAAGGGTATATGTCTTGTGTTACTTTCCTTTTAAATGATTTGCAATAACAAGGCAAAATCATTTATAATATATATATATATATATATATATATATATATATATATATATAAAATTGGCCCTGGCATTTTGGCCCAGACAACCATCAAACAAAAACACAGTAGTGGTTTCTGACCAGAGGAAAATGCTAACTATCAGTGCACACAAAACTACCATCATGTACCTGAATGATCCTTCAGAACAAATCTAAAATAATATTAAGTTGTGTCGGCCCAAAAGGCACGTCGGCCCATCGTGAAAGTTTCCGGTATGTCAGATGGCCAGTCCAGCCCTGGCAGTGGTGTAACTAAGTACATTTAGTCAACTACTGCAATGTAGCGCATTTAGGTATTCATAATTGTACATAATTGTTTTATTTCTTTTATAAAACAGCAAAGCTCTTCCACTTTTTCTCAAATAGTACTTATATATTTGTATTCTTGTAAACTTCTTTCTTTCTTTAGTAATAGTTTATAAAATGTTTTTTATCATAATTCAATTTGTGTTGCTTTTCTATATGTTAATACCCCTTTTTGTGTTTATGAATGTGCCATTATAAACCTACTGGGCAACAAACCAGATTAAGAATCTTTGTTCTTTATGCTTAATACTTGTGATCCACAAAAGAGGCATCGTTTGAAATCCACTACATTTAGTTGAAAGTAGGGGTTACTTTTTGAATAAAAAAGACAAGTAAGCATGTAAAACGCAATACTCAGTTAAAGATTAAACCAATGGTTTCCTTCCCTTTTCTTTCGGCTTGTGACCTCTTATCAAAAGGCTGTGTCTAATTGGGGTCTCTTGTCACAGGTTTCAGATGTCGTGGGCTGTTTCAGCAACTGAGGCTCAGAGAGGAAAAACCATCTTCAAAAAGTAACGTCAAGCTATTTTTTCAGGAAAAAATGGATACCAATTTGTGTAGCCTGGCTTTATATTTCCTATTTTCTTTCCCATTTGTCATCCAACGCCATCTCCTACTTATCTTTTGCCTCTATGGAGGGGCCCTGACCCTTCGTAAAGAAACCACAATACTAAACATCTATATGCAGTTGCTAATATTAGCTCGTTCTGTACAAGCTACAACAGCATACTCTCACACTGCTGCATCAAAATGGACAGTACAGGATCTCAGTACACTGTGTTTTTATGGACACAAGAATCTGACAATGATTTATGAGTCATTCCTCTTTTTTTTGAATTTCCAATCCCATTATGAAAAATATTTACTACACACCATTAAACTATTTCATTTTCTAGGAGTCACCCCCCAACAGGCTTTCTATGAAAATTAATTCAGAGCTGATAGTGGGTAGGCGCTCTCAGCACACAAGCTCATACAAGACAATTGTACGCGAGACAATTGGAAGAGAAAGAAGCCGGAGCCTGGGAGAGCAGAGATATTCGAGGGAGCCTGACAGAGCTCTTGTTTTGCTTATGCTGCTCGGAATGAGACCCCAGCAGGGCAGTGCTGTATCCTCTGCTAACTCGGGTGTGCACCAGTAAGGGAGGAGACCATAAAACTGGCCTCGGTTAATAACTCGCCGTCATTTGTAGTCATGTGTGTCTTTCCATCTCTCGGAGCGCGGTTTTTAGTCCCCTCCAGATGACACTTTGCTTAAGTTTTTCCACAAACTGTACTTGTTTGAGCGTGAAAGGAATTTATGCTTTGCTGCACCTCATTAAAGGCTACTCTACTGTCTCCAGCTATGTTTATATCAGGGTCGGACCAATAACGGGCTTTTATTATTACCCATCAGTCATTTAGTGTTGCTGAGGTGCATCGTTAAACAACATTTTAAAAAATAAATAAACTGGCTTTGTCTTTTGTTTTTCCATTTTTGCTGGTCCATAAATGCACCGGAGATTTTCTATGCAGCAAATGAGTCAAAAATAGTTTGGGTTTTAAGGAGACCTGTATTAAGCAAACATATTTCTTTGGTTTATATCTTATGCATGTTGCAACCTATGATGTTGTCATTACCTAAATATGTAACAATGCTTGAAAATGTACGTACCTGATATAAAAAATCTAATATCACCTGACAATGTAATAACTACCCCAATGTTGTAAAATATCCTGAGTGGTGGTGTAATAACATATTTGTTGAGTATGTAATTTCAGTTTGTCTCACATACATTTAAACAAAATTTTAAAAAACATTTCAGAAATGTAGTGTCCAAATATGATTTACAATTGTAATTAATTTCAGTAATGTATACGTTATAAATAATATTATAACTTCACTTATGTTATACATTATTCTTACTGATATTGGAATATATTTTTTCTTGATAATGCACCAAATAAAAACTGTAAAATATACAAGAAGTAGTTTTTTTACTTTTTATAAATAACTTTTAACGGTTACCTAGAAATTGTTTCCATATAGAGTGATACTTGAGTATCTTTGTATAAGCCTCTGTTCAAGTGCATGGGCTGAGTCTCATTGTATAACTAACTGACTTGTTTTTTCCTCATACTGCCTGTGCTGCAGCACCTCTTTTCCCCCTCTGTCTGAAACCAGAGCCCAGTCTGCTCTGATTGGTTAACTGGCCAGCTCTGTTGTGATTTGTCTACGGCTTGGAGATGTCCTGCCCCTTAGCCTATCAAGTACAATGTGTTGGTGCGCTAGTCAAAGACGCATGAGTGTTACATAGTGATGTCCTCATGTAAGGCCCACTTAAAGCAAAAAAAAAACATCTTATTAGTCTTCATTTGCATTTGATGTTGAGGTAATAAAAAAGCAAAAAAGAGTAGGATTAGGATAGATTTTCTTGTATCTACATATCAATAAGAACAGAATACATTTTTGAAGTAACCCTGGTGGTATCCCACTTTTGTATTCAGCATGATAAGACCTGAATAGAATATTTTTCATTCTGAGCTTCCACACAGAAAATAGCAGCCTTAAATCAAGAATCTAGTACTGGATTCACTTTGCACATCTTATCTAAACCAAGAATGCCTTCCTATCTATCTGACCCCTTTCCTCACCTGCTCTACGAGGCTGAAATGATACCACCCTGATATTTACAACCCTTAAAAGCCATTTGACAGCCTCCTCATAAATTAATGAGACATGTTTATCAGCAGTCCCGGCCCACGCTTGGGAGTTTAAAGAAACAATCATCAATAATCTGTCTCTATCACAAACTGTGCTCATCTTTGCATATTATATGTTTATTTGATTTAAAACGGCAATGAGACATTAGGTTGTGTCACATTTCTAATTTGCTAAATGGTAAGATATAGTAAAGGAATGGCATTGAAGTGTTTAAACAGAAAAGGAACCATTGAGGTGCAAAAGATAAAGTTTGATATCGCTTTGTCATCGAGATAACAGCAGCAGAGCATTTTTCTTTACTACAGAGACACTAACTTACAGTATGACATTAAAGTATAAGACCTAAGGGTAGCACTGTCCTTTGGTAAATGCTGAGAAGGCACAATAGCAACTCTTCCCCTCCAATGCTGCCTGTTTACAGTAGGCTGGGTAGCAGAGTTTGGGATTTATAGGCAGTTGTGATATGAACGAGCACAAAGACATGAAAATGTCACCGTTTGTCAAATGGCTCCTGACCTGGAAAAATAAAAAAAGGACTTTTTTTACAAAGCTATGTGCAGCTTTGCAGTGTGCGTATACCATGCATGACTTATAATTACAACCAGGGTGCGATTTGTAGGGGGGGATGGTGAGGATTTCCCCCCCTCTGGTTTTCCTATCCCTACCTCTGCTAAATTATTTGTATCTCCGGTGGGGACAAGGATTTCCCCCCCTTGATAGCGATGAATGCAACTTAACTGCTAGCCTACTTAAACTCTTGAAATCTAACGATCTTCAGTGTCTTTACATCAGAGTAGGCTATTCAGCAGCCTTCTGGCAGACGGTGCATATTTCTGAACGTCATCGAACACAAAAACATTGTAACATTTTTGTGCGGGAACTTCGCAGGAAAAACAGCGCTGATGCAAACATGAAACGTGTTCAGAGCAGCATATCATCTTACTTTACAGGACCCATTTGCAGAATTGTGGATAGAAGAGGGCCGAAATGCTGCAGACAATGCCCCGATAGGAAAAACGAAAAAGCCACCACAAATTTGTCACCAGAGCCGACTGTTTACTTTGTCTAGTTTTCCAGACCTGTCCCTGAGTGTTGACAGCACGTTGTGCTATTTAGTGAAATATTTTGAGTGTTTGATTTAAGTTAATTGGAGGGTCTTTTCATGGGGGGCATTGATGCTGTTCTATGGTGCTTTCTGCCTGTTAGTGCTTACGCATGTTTTTGTGACGTTGAATAGAAATCCATGTATGGGTTATTAAAAGTTTTGCCATGTTGTGATGGGGACTAATCCACGGACCCGAAAAAAGGGCATGTCTACTTTTTGCGTTTTTTTCTCCCTAGTTATGCAAGTTAAAAGTCCAATGTTCTTGTCTATGAATAAATAAATAAAAACATCCCCCCCCTCTGTTTTTTTGTCAAATCGCACCCTGATTACAACAGCATTTGAAGGCTTGAACATGTCTTGAAAGGTCACATGACCAAAGTCAATATTTATCCATCTTGTCCATATTATTTTAAATCGGTATTATTCAAAAGAGGTAAGATCATCACTAGGCTACCTTAACCCTGTCTGTAAACATCTATAACATCAGTCGGGCACAATTCTTCGTAAAAACAGCAACTCCATTTAGTCAACTGTGAACAGCTACTCATATGTAGAGTCCTCTTTTACATGTAAATCATTTCCGACATACAAATGACCTTGATTGTGTGTGTGATAGTCGTCCAATCATTTAGCCGTTTGCAGCATCAACCTAAAACTAAACAATTAGATTAAATTGATCTGAGCTAGCCAATTTCCAGTGAGATAAATAGCTTTGTATTATGGGCTTTGTTGCCAAAGGTATTATAATGCCAGAGTACCTGCGTAACAGGAAATGTAAATTATTTCCGTGGGTGTTAGTGTAAACTGTAAATGGCTGCTTATTTGCCTAGCTTTGCCAGGAAATGTTTTTGTCTCTTTTTCTGTCAGCTGGAAAAAAAAGTACTGGATGAATTTTCGTGAAAGGGTGTAAAACTGGCCAAGAAAGAACCCATCAGATTTTGGAGACTATCTGATGACTAAGTGGTTTCAAAAAATGTGTTTCACTGTTGTTAATATACTTGGAAAGGGGATTCTATGTTTGATTTGTATGGTGTCAGAATAATAGTCAGAAGTCGGAAAAATATTATTGTGAAAAGTTCCACTTGCCAAGTTGACATCATATTATTGAGAAAAATGTGCAAGAAAGTTAAGGTTTGGCGGATGGCTTTAATCAATAAAGAAATATAAAATATGTTTGTTTCCACATTACAACTTAAAGCTCATAAACACACCAAAGTTGAGAAAAAAACTTTGGAAATAAATGCTTTCCGATTGCCTTCCAGTAGCTTCTTGTCATAATGGCTTTTACTTGTTCACTGGTGTTGGAATCTTCCATATCTCCTCAACCTCTACATTACAAATAAACCTTAACTGCTTTATTGCCGTTTTTCCCTTTACAAAGCCCTTGTGGTCACTTCATTTTCTTGGACCAGAGTTGAGTGCAGCAGCATGTAAATTAGGTTTAGCGCAGTGTCAGCAACATTGCACATTGCCAGACACCTAGGGATATAACATAATAGCACATCAACATGAATTACAGAAACCTAAAGCTGCCTGTTCAATAAATCACTGCATATTACAGTATATTTATGGAGTGATTAAAAAGCCGACCTTGGAGACCTCACTGCAAATGGAAATAAACTGTTTCTGTATAAGACAAAGTGTCCAAGCCATCTTTTTTTTAAACAATGCCCTCAACAGAGAACCACATTTTCAAATATAATCAAAACAGTGTCATGATTACTATCTTGATTCCAACGCAATGCTTTGAAAAGCCGTTCTCATAGAAGCTTTAATTGAACTGATGACTTCACGTTGGAGTCGTTAATGTTTTCCACTTTTCTCAATTTGCTTGTTTTGATCCAATACGGTTAATGAATCTCGTTGAGTGGGCTGTGGGACTTAATGGGGGCCAGCTGTGCACATCTTCAGTTTTAATAGCTGATTGTTCAGATGATGGTTTGCTTACTTTGAAGCATGGTATTATACTATTATCATCTTTCTGTGATGTAAACATTCAATTAAGCGGTGCTTTTAATTGTTCAAGTTCCAAGGTTGAGTTTCATTACTCATATGGGGGTCAACTATGCAGTAAAAGTTTTTTTTAATGAGAGTACGAGTCAGCTCGGCAATGAAAGCACTAGTTGCATTTAAGTGCAAAAGCCATATGACAAAATAAATTAAAACAAAATGACTAGATAATATGATATTACCCAGATTGAAAGGCAAAGATAAGATATTTTAATATCTAAAATAAGATGACATAAATACAATATAGCAATAGAATGCAATTGGGATTGTGTGCCAGGGAGTGCCAGTGTCCCAAATACAATAAGAAAAAAGTAATAAGAAGATAAATAAATGAAAGTATATTGCACCTTACACATACAGTATATGAAAACAAGAGTATTTCATATGGCAGCTGATTCAATGCATTCTTATCTGTCAGTAAAAAGTTAAGAAAGCAGATAAGGAACGTTTGTTTAATTAAAGTAAAACAACTAGATAATTGATTATTTCACGTAAAATCCTGAGTTACACACAAAACCTCAAGGACAAGGGCTTGTATCGTAAAGTCCAAATCACGAATGCTAAACACTGCAGCAAAAGGTGGATCTTAGTGGAAGAATTGCAAATTGGCAATGGCATTTGTCAACTATAAAAAAAAGGACAGCACTTTGATTTAAATGTTACAACTGAAAGAGCTCCAAAAATAAAAGTGTCCGAATCTGCAGGAGTACCGGCCAATTGCAGGAGTACCAGTCCACCTGCAGTTCTTCCTTGAAGTATTTACGGTATTTTGTCTAACTCTGTATATTACTGCTGTAACATTTTTAATAGGGCAGTATTTTCCGTTGTCAGTTCCAATTGCTTTCCCCCCCATCGCATCGTCTTTACATCCAAACCAATTACCTTCTGTGTCCCACATGGGTTTCAAGGCAATTAAACGTCAACAAATGTACACAAAACAACAATCAACTTCGTGGATATGAACCCCAGCCTGAAATGAACTCCCTTTTTAAAGAGTCCTTACCAAACATGTGTCACAGCCAAGTTGTCACAGTATTAAACGGTATGAAAATGCAAAAGGTCAAGGCTTTTAAAATGAGTCTAATAGGAACACAAATCCCGCACTGCAATATTCATTACAACCCCACAATAAAACACAGATTTGGATGGAATTGGATTGGATCCCGAAACTGCCTCCAAATGACAAAAGGTTGTGAACTTGCCTGAGTCAGTGTCACTTATATTTATCATTCATTTATCTCAAGGTTTGTTTTATTTATGCTCAATATTTGTGACTCTGGAAACTCAGATATTCTCTCCATGTTCCAGCCCTCTTGGTCAGCTTTAATCTCACTGGAAACGCTTTGCAAGGTCACTGCACAGCGAGGGGGGTTAGAGTTCAAACTATTTGAATTCTGTGGGCAGTACAAGTGAAAAATACAGGATGTGTGGAAGGCTCAATGAAACAATGCTGCAAGGGTTGACTTAATAGCGCTCTTCAGAGTTAAACAATGAGCCAAGATACTGCACATCGATTCTCCTGCGGATCCTGTGGAGGCTGTATCAGAGCCTTGCTGTAAATGGCACGGAGAATATTGGGTATTAAGACGTGCCTTTGTGAGGATGAGGTGGCAAAAGCTTTAATGTGATTAGGACATCCAAATGCTTATAATGAACAGGTGACAAAGCGTCGGTCTTCAGTAAAGGTTGTTTACGCATTCATACTGTAACCTTTAACTTAGACTAATCCTTAACAAATGAATCCAGACACTAATCTGGTGTTTCTATAGTAACTCATTACACCCACTGGAGCAAAGGACTATTCCGCTTGATTGTGAAATGTGGGGAAAATTCATTGTTTTTAAAATAAAAAAACATATAATTATGGATTTAGATGGCATATTAAGATGGTATGGTATGATTTAACTTTTTTTCCAACCAAAGTGAATTGTCTTGTTAGATATGGCAACAAAACATTCCCATGTAATGAGACATTGTGACCAGAAGATGGCAGCATAACTTAGTTTCAGCTTTCATCCCTTTGTCTGGTGTTGGCGTTGAAAGGAAAGTTAAATACCTATTGTTTATCCTTTTACTGTTAAATTTAAAAATCAAATATCATAGTCAGAGTCTGTGTATAAACAAAGTGTTTATTATAATGCCATTTTAATATTATGAGAGTATAAATACATTGTACTTGTGTCTTTTTTTATATTTATTTTCTCAGTCTACAAACAACATGTACAATGCCTCAATTTGTCAATCCTTAAATGCACACTTTATTGAAATGTGAGCAAGTACTTTTACACATTTTAAGTATTAGCAATGAAGTATTAAGATACAAATGAATTTCAATCAAATCTTTATTATTTACATTTTCTGATGAAGAATCTATCTATTAGCATTAAATCTTAGATGCAATTTCAAAATAAAATACCTGCTATTATTTGTCAGCTTTGTCTACTGAAGGGATACAATGCTAGGAAAACCCACATGTATTGAGTCACACGGGGTGATATTCAACCTAAACCAGATTACTTCTTTCCGCCACTTGATGGCAGTGTAAGTGTGGATATCTGCATTTGCCTAAATAATGAATGCAAACAGGCTTTGTGGCGGAAAATGTCAGCCTTATTACATGAAGGCAACCAGATATTTATTTGAAAAATATAGAAAGATTTTTGCACTGTACAGATGAGATAAGGACAAAATGATCTCATGAGAATGATAGACCAGCAGAGAATTGCAAACAACAAAAAAGGGCCTAGTATCACCTCAAGAGGCCTGTAGCTGCTGTTCATTGGGTAAAGATACGAATATTAAGGAGAAAAATACAAAATTCTATATGTACATTTCCAGCGGGTGTTACTGAATGTCTGTGCAAAGTAATTATAGACCAGAGGTAGAACACACTTTGTCTACTTTGTGCATGCAAAAAGCAGAATGATCTGTTCGGTGTGCAAAATCTGCTATTAAATGGGTAAATTCAAACACATCATGTCAAATGTAGGATGCATTACAACATTAAAAAAAAATCATTATACTATGTTATATAACAGATACAGGCCATGTTAAAAAGGTGTAAAAGAAACGTGGTGGTGATGCTTGAATCAAGATGAATAAATAGAGAGAAAATGCTATAATATAAGTAGAGGTTGTGTACAGATTATTTAGTGACAAAACACGATCAAAGTAAAAAACTTCCAGTCTGAAAGGTAAATGTGATATGGATGCGCAACAGAGGCAACTCCAAGAGCTGCATGACGAATCTGATTGAATAGAAGTCTATGAAAAAAATTGCCCTATTCTACCTTGATTTGACACCTAATACATACAGTATTGTACTAACATGTGTCTCAATTGCTATCTTCAAGTCTTTTTCGTGACAGCATGATGTTTATCTTGGAAATGATGGTACCCTTTAGAGTAAAGAACTGAATGGCAATGGCCAAAATGCCAAATTCAAAGCTTCAAAACTATTGAACACAATCTACTGGGTGTCCTCATTCATACGAAGTCCACGTCTTAGTCTAAATAAAAAAAGAGGGGAACTGAATCAATTATATTAAATTATTTTCAAGCACTCTATAGTTGATTCAGTTTGAGTGTTTTCCTTATTTGATGGAGCAAGAAGTGTAAACAAAATGTTGTGAGACAGGCAACACCGGTGTTATGAAGTGTAGAAGCAGCCTGCTGGCCAAGATTTAATGTTAAGCAGAGCACTGTGTACTGAGCGTAGATTAATATTTCATTATGAATGTCATAAGCATGCAGCGAGTTGACCTCCACATTGTATAATGACCAGCATCCTGCTATTTTCTGTGCTGTGCTTTGGCAGGAATAATTAGATGAATCCCTGCCCTGAAGATGTCAGGCTGTTCTGGGGTCAGTGGGGTGTCCAGTCTGGTGCAAGATGAGTGCAATATAATGTAATTATGTACTATCAGTGTATCTTTTTTAGCTCTTGATATCACTAAGTGGGCAACCTGTGGGCATTTGAAGGCCACTAACTTTTCTCCTCATGACTTCATGTTGCTTCCCTTCGCTGTGTCACCTATGCACTTGGCCAAAATACATCTAATTTCAGACTGTTTTGTCAACTGCTACAAATGTTATCAGCCAATTGAATGCGATTTATCAGTGTTTATCACATATGACAGGTATATACCTTTCCTAAATACAGGTTACAATGGAATCTAATACACATGCTGTTATCTTCCATTCACATGGCTGAATACCAATTAAAACACAAGCAAATAAAGCTAAAAAGAGGCCCTTAAAGCCTTTTTGGGTTTCCATTTCCTGTAATGTTTTATTACAGTTTGTGTGCATGTTAATGGTTTGCAAAGGCTAAAATCCCAAAGTTCCTTCCAGAAGGAGTTTCAGACACTCCCCTCCTGCCTGAAACGCCTCCATTGGACTCCGTTGTATACTCCCATAACATATTCACATCACTATGCAACACCTGTGCTTCTATTCGCTAGCGCTCAACACACTTTACTTGATAGGATAGGGACAGGACATCTTTGAGCGAATGACCAATCATAACAGACTAGGCTCTGGCTTCAGACAGACAGTGAAAAGAGCTGCTGCAGCAAAGGCAGTATGAGAAAAATAAAGACCTTTTGTAACATTAAAGAACTTCTACATGTCACAGTAGAGGCAAAAAATACAAATCTGAAACCTGAAAATGAGCAGAATAAGACCCCTTTAAATATTTTTGTCTTAAGTCACAATGTTAACCACAATAATTTAAAGGACATTTTCCCAACATTAGCTACCCAATTTTAGAATAACAGTTGGACAAAGCATTAGTGATCCTTCATAAATGGTTTCTTGATACTTTTGAATATGAAATGATATCATCTTGTTATTTTCACTCTTTGAGTTCCCTGATGTTAGTTTTATCAAAGTTATCTCCAAATTAACTTTTCTCAAGCCCCGCGTGTCAGCCCGAGTTAGGCCCTGTGGCACTCATTCAGCGGGGACCATGGTGAAGTTGTACAAGGTGTGTCAGCGAGATACAGCAGAGTCAAAAGCCCTAGGCACAGTGTGTATTAAGGTTAATTCGAACTGATTAGATTAAGCAGTGGGGCTGTTGCTGAGGGGAGCTGGAGCAATGTTGCGTGCCCCGCCGTGAAGGGTGCGTGATGGGCTTTATTTCGTGCTTCTAAGTGAGCTTGTGAGGGTGCTACTTCGTCCTCAGGGATAGCAGGTCACATGAGTTCAATTCTTTGATAGCATATATCCAGTAGCTTGTCACGCTTGATGGGAGAGTCAAATTGGCAGGGTCTGGAACAAGGGACGTCCTCTGGAGGAGGTTGGTGAATGCTGGTTTTTATTAATAGTACAATCCTCCTCTCCAATTTCCCATTACTTAATGTTTATTATATTGGTTTCCTCTGTGTAGTGTCTTGATATTATGCAGTCTGTCCCAAGAGAGCTAAAGTCATTTTCCCTGTTCATCCTTTTCTTAGGTCCCTGTAGTGCTGCCTGAGACAGAGCATTGAGCTGAACGCTTTGCCTTTCTGCATTACAGCCATTTTGCTCGTATTTTCTTCTGTGTGATTCAAATAATCCTTAAAAAATGTCCTTTTTGTCGATCATTGTCTTTCCAGTGTTCAAGTGCCTTTTTGAAGGCCCTTTTTCCTTCTGTACAGTACAAGAACTTTTAAGAATATGATGTTCCAATATCCCTAACCGAGCTACAAAAAGAAAAAAGTAAAAAAAACCTTTGGATAGTGTGTTCAAACGACACAGAGTGTCTACATCAACACTAGCAAGCTCTGTAAATATATGCTTATATGTAACTGACAAAATGACTAATTTTACATGATATTTTACAGACTAACATTTGCACTATTCCTATTAAATCAAATTATTGCTCTTTATCCTTTTTAACTATTAAGTCAAGTTTTCTATTTACACTATCATTTAGATCAGTAGTTCCCGTCATTTTTTCTTTAAGGGACATATTTTTTAGCATTGAGCCCTCATGATCCCTCACTAATTTACATAATTGTACGTACATCTCATGTAATATTTAAATGGGCCCCATAATACTTTGAGGGTTTTCCATTTCCCAGTGGTTACCTACGTTAAATAATGACATCACTATGAAACACTTGCACTTCAATTGGCTAGCACTCTAATATATTGTACGTGATAGACAGAGCCAGCCAGCCATCCAATCAGAGCAGACTGAGTTCTGGTTTCATACAGAGGGTGACAAGGGGTGCTGTTTGTGTCACAGTAGAGGCAGAACATACAAATATGAACCTGAAACAAGAATAAGAACGCCAATTTAAGTCATAGCTTCTTTTTACATTATCATTCAGACCAGTAGTTGCTGTCAAACATCTTTAAAAAATTGACTATTTTTTCTATTATAGAGTACTGATGACCACTGTATGTAAATGTCATGTTATATTTAATGCATAACAATACAGAACAACTAATAAACTGTACAATTGACCTTAAACTCAATATCTGCATGAAGGTTGTGTAAGAATTTTGAGCAGATTATGTTTAGTAATAAGTGAAAGTATTGGACAAATGAAAGCTTTGACATGATGTTGGGGCCTGAAATATTACTGTAATCTTTCCATCATGTGTCAAGAAACTTTCAAAATGTCAACTTCATGGTGATGTGAGGTGAGAAACATGCTGCAAGCTTGGCCTTAAATTGTTCACAATCACAAGTACAGTAAAACACATCGGAGAGAATTTCTACTTCTCTTTCATCTTAAATTAACAACATTATAATTCTAAAATTCCCTCAGTAAGTAAGTTTTGCAGAGCACTAACCCCATTTCTTTTTAATATTTGCATAGAAGCAAAAAGGATTGAAATAACGTAACAAATGAGCTGAACAGCTCATGATTGCTTTTGTTAAAAAATGGCATGGCTGAGAATTAATTAAGAGATGGCAAATGAAATGTAAGTGTGCAATTTCTAACACATTCAAAAGCGAACTGTAAAACGTAATAAACACACATTGAAAATTAAAAATAAAGCAAAGCTGGTGCGGAAAAGGGAAATAAATTCAAGAACTGTGATGATTATGCATCACATGAAAAAAAAAAAAAAACGGGAAGGAGACACCTGGCTCACTCAGACACACTAAGAGAAAATGACAAGCAGTTGGTTAAGATGACAGCTCTTGTTTGGATATGCAGATCCACTGGCTCTGAGGATGTGACAAAATGCTGCAAACCTGGCTGATAAGAAAGATGTAAACAGCTGGTGGTAGATAAAGGAGGGCCAATTAAGACACAGCCAGATGTGATGCAAACATGAGACTGAAACCTGCCAAAAAGTAGCACATTTTGGGGCAATATATATTCTGACAACATAAATATTAGTTTTTCTTGCTTTGGGTTGGAAAGATTAAGGCTGTGCTTACTTGCATGGCATAGTTTTATATGGCACCATTCCAGTGCAGGATTAAGTTAAATATGCTTGGCCCATTTTTGAAAATGGTAAGACTGATTTCAGATGCTGAGATATATACCACATCCCAACTAACAGGAGAATGAGTACAGAATGAACCGTTGAGCATATGAAAGCAACCTCCTGAGATATCCTGCATAATAAGCAATTGTTTAAACACCCTTGTAAAATGAAAGAACACTATGCACATCACTACACCACCTCAATTAATTTCCTATCATAATGATTTGTTATATGTAGATTCCTCTGCATATTCATACAAAAGTTTATGTTACTCAGCACCAACTTCCATCCATTTCAAATATAGTACAACCAGAGAAAATTAAATCTCACACAGACACGGCTGGTTCACTTGCATTAATGTTAACATTGTTTAAAATCACACCAGCCAGGATTGAAAGTGTCTACATTTCCTTTCCAATTAAGCTCCTTTTACTATATATTAAGTGCTCAACCTAAGCTGCGGCGGCATAGGATGCATTTCACAAGAGCTGGATTTCCTTTCATTATGTCTGACATACAGTATATGTGAAGAAACTACTAAGCCTTGCAAGATTTTAGTGTTTTGAAAAAATAAAATAAAAATACTGCAGCCAAATTGAGACTCTCTTCATCTGTAAGCTGCTTTAAGCCTCAGTAACGGCTTAGCTTTCCCTTATTAGTATTGGCTGCTGTGTAGATTCAGCAGACTACCCCATTTCCCTCTATTTGCCACCCATCTATTTACCTTTAATGCGACAATGTGCACTGATAATTTCAAGCAGACCCCTTAAGCTCCCTCCCCGTCTTCCAGTTAGATGTTAACACCAGGGAATGGTGTTTTTATGCTAGTACATCTTATTGATTGTAAAGCATGTCAGCTCTTTAAACTGTTTTCCTCTCAAAATCTACCTGAGAGTACATTGAAGCAGAACTACTTTTACCCAAATGAAAACATTTTGATCTGCCTTCTCAAGTAAGAATATATTGACAGATTTTGTCCATATAATATTCCCCTGTTGGAGGTGTGCTTTGTTTCTGAGGCCAACAGAACATTGAATGAATGTCATAAAAGCACATTTTTCTGAATAATCTAAGGGTAGGCTGATTTTCCAGCTAGATGCACCGTGAGTGGAACCTCTCCTGGGAATGAATGCAAATGCCTTGAATATATTCCTTTGTATCTTTGCAGTGTTGAGAGTTCCATCTATTGTATATTATGTATCAGCTGTCTGTTTGACACCCAAAACAACAGCACTGAATAACAAGTGTCTCCAGGCTTCTGCAGAGAGCTTCTGTCATTGCTACTTTTGTACACTGTTTGGAAAAGAATGGACATTTTTGATGGAAATGTCTTAAGTGTTCCATAATTTAACACGAAAAACTAAGTTTATTCAGTATGTTGTACCTGAACATTGGGGAGCTAAAATGACCACATGTGTTGTTTGGGAGAAACATGTCTTTCTCCTACTGCATTCACGAAAAGGCTGTCGTTCCCTATATGGTTTATTTACCACAGCACATAAGTAGGGGGCAGCAGTGCAGTACAGAGAGTTAGCTGCTGTCATTAATTGCTGTATTGGGAAGGCGTTAAAAACAGCGGTGGCAGACAAGGCAGATGCTTGTGGTACTGTAATGGTGTGCAACTGAACATTTAAACAGTCATATTCAAAACTGGCCAAATTCTTAGCTTCCTTTATTATAAATATACAGTTGGTTGCTTTTGAAATCTAGTTGAAGACTAGCAGGAATTAGGCAAAAAAGCCATTGGAACACGAATATTTTAAATAAGTACTTCAACAGCTGCTCACCCCCCACAGCTGTGGCACATTCTCTCTGATTACCTCTAAAATCCTCGCACAAACAGTCTTACAGTGCTATAAACACACAATAAGGCTTAGTAGAAGTCTTCATATGTGCTGTATCCAAAACAGAATGAAATGTAATCCATTCCCTGCAGCCCTTGTTTTCTGTTTAGGAAAGCAGACTCTAACATTTATAGTAACCATTAACCTTTAGTTTGCATCTAACGGCACCCTGTCAAGTCATACCTGATTCAATATTGCTACACCAAAAACTTTCAGAAGGTATTCAACCAAACAATGGTGGATTTTTCACATTAAACTCCATTGAAACCTATGTTTTAAACAGTCAATTCTAGGTCAATAAACCCTGTGATTTGGATTTGTAATCCTACAGACAAAATATTTTCAAACTGACAACCTAGCAGAAAAACATTACCTTCTTGGCGGGAGTAATACACTGTTCAGTTCAATGGATCACTTAAATCTAGTTCACATTATGTCGCCACAAATATCAATTCTGATATAATGCAAATCCTAGGGCTTTCATCAGAAGGCCACAAGCTTATTCACAAATGTTACCAGTGGTGATAGATAATAAAAATAAGGATTTTCAACATTTTTGGAGTGTAAATCAGATCAAAATATGTTTTTCTTCTTCATGATTGACTAATGTTTGAGCCTTACTGTCAGGAGGTTGTTTGTGCAGAGTTTGATATTTGAAGGCTTTAAGATGTCTCTGCTGTCGAGATAAAGGTACTGTACTCTCTCTAAAATTATGGTCTTCAGAGTTTTCTTGTAAACATTCATTTCTCCCACCAAAACATATTCACAGCCTTGGGGTCTCACAAATGTGTTGAAAGCATTTCCTTCCTCATAACATTTTGTTTGAAAAGGTTTTTGAATGTTTTAGAAAATCGAGATTTTTTTACATAAATGTTTACATGTTCGCAACATTATGTGACACATTGCATGTCCATGTTCAGTTCAAAACATTAACAAAGCCAGGACCGATTAACAAACAAATGCGATGCCAGAGATTGCAAAAAAAATTGGGAAACCTTACGGACAATAGTTTGTTGAAAGAAAATGTAATTCGCACCAAACATTAATTTCTTTACTTGCATAGTTTGTGCAAATAAAAAGGAAATCTGTTTGAGAAAGACTAAAATAAAGACATACAAGAAAAGCCTGTAGGCCTTTCCTCTTTCGTTAGGCAAACGTGCAATGTATTTATGACGGAATGGAAAGGTCTTGAATAGTCACTGTACTTCAATAAAAAAAAAATCACAAAAATCGCAAGGAAGGATCAGAATGTGCAATTCTCTTCCTCCCTTAAGAATTTAAGAAAGGGCATTGGCCAAGAGATAGGAAATGCACCAAGCTGTTCTCAATTCTTAATTAGGAGCCAGTCCTCACAGCCTGTGCAACAGGAGATCGGAATAACCTCCGATCAACTCAGGAGAACACAAATGGACTTCTAAGATAAAACAGAGCAATATTGTATCCAATAAACCAGGTAAACCTCTTAAATGAAAGCTATTTTCCTAGTGATAGATTTTGGATGCTTAATTATGGACATGGACTGGCTATAATTGTATCTGTTTTAACCTAGGTATTCAATTTAAACAAATTAACATACACAACAGAATTGTTTTATATTATAATGTGCTGTTTAAACCTTACAAAACATGTCCAAACATAAATGTATCCACTTCTCTATATAATAGCAAAGAGAAAAGTTCAGTATCAAGTTGAGCTCATCCAAACAAGCTTAAAATTCCACATAAAATTCAACACCGAAATCAAACAGAAATGTTAAATGATGATGATCATAATAAGAAGGAAAAGTTAGAGTCAGCCTATACAGCGTTCTTTGGTCAACACCTACACCCCAAATTCTTTAGGGGTTACATATTCCGAAAGAGAAATAATTCATTCCCACTCTTTCATCCATATTGTCAGCCTCATATTAACCCACATTACCAAGTTTGAGCCCAACTTCATCCCATAACTCCAGCGCAGATTATTAACCATAGATTGCATGACAGTGAAAAGGAAAGAATTCAGGGGAATTCGCGAAAGCTAAATGTATTGCACTGATAAATAAATATATATTGAACATATATAGTATATATTCAACACAGATGAAGGATAGGGACATGCATTTGCAGCCGCTATCTTACATTGTTGGTGGGAAATCACATAAAGTTACAGAAAAAAAGACTCTGAATTACATTTTTTGGTTACTTTTTACCCATGTTTCAGATTTAGGATTGGTGCTTTGAATAAAAATTTAAGATACAACTAGTTTTATTACACAGTGACAACATCTGTATCTGTATACAGTACATTGTCTACTTCTTATGCCTCAGGATTACCAGCCAAATATGTCATCAATCACTATTTATAAATGTAATTAAAATGTATTCCTCATGTTTCCAAAGAAATAGACAATGTCATTTATACCCACCACTGAGTTTGCCTTGCTTTTCAGGTAGCTTATCTAAATGTAGCACAGCAAAACAAAATGAGGTCTAATGACAGCAGCAGGAATAATCCATCATGCCTGCTCACATTATCATCATCTCTCACAAACGTAGCCTCCAAAAACATCACTCATCATACAAATCAACAGTCTTCTATATGGGAAGCGAAAAGTAATATGCCATCATTTACTAGAGGATTTCACTCAGCCAATATTTAATCTTGTGTACAGTATTAGGGATGGCATGTAACATTAACAATACTTGACAACTTTCTCTGTAACTTAGGCCAGTCATAGAGGCTGCCTCTGCCCTTTGCTTCACTTTTCCTCTGGCCTCAGTGGATAATGGAAGAAATTTAGTTTTGCTGATTTACTGTAGTGACACCTGAAGGCATCACATTAGCTAAGAATATTATTAGAGATGACAAATGAAGTTCTAACGGTATTAAAGTTCAGGAACAAAGATACACATCATTCAATTTCCCATACCAATAAAGGCATGCCTGTTTCTTTCCTGTTTAAATGTTCATGTGTATATGTCCTCAGCTCAACAGCCTCACAAGTACTTTTCCAAAGCTTATCACTCATCTGTGAGTTTATTACCATAATAAGACCCATATAAGGAACTTCACTTTGAACATTGATCTCTTTAATAAAAATCCACCAAGAACAGTTGATCTATTTCCAGCTGTCCACCACCCTCAAGCTGTATCACAACCTTTCTTGTCAGGCTTCATTGGTATACATTTACATAGACAAATCCCATATAGCGAGGGAAAAGGAGACCACAATGAAGTCTCACTGCAAGGTCTGGTGACACAGTAACAATCAGGTAAATTTGCTAAAATGTGGACAATGCATTTTAAGGTTGAAATCTTATGGTAATTTAGAAATAGGTCAAATGTCAGCATTTAGTTTAATTTCCAGGCAGTGCAATTTTCCTCTGTCGAACGGAATCAATTACAGACATTCAGCGAGTGTTAATAAGGAATGATTGGGTTGGGGAACAGGTAGGAGAAACATCTTGTGGTCAGAGCATGACAAACTAAAGCTTTTCAACATGGTATATTTAAGTGAGCTGTTCTGCTACTATCTGTGGATATCTTATTGCTGTAAAAGATAATCACCAAAAATGAAAAGAAATATGATTTCAGAGTTTTGTGTTGGTGTTAGAGGGTTACTTAGCCATATATTGCAAGTCCTTTTCCCCTTGATGTTGCTGATAAACAAAAAATGTGAAGGTGACAGTTGACATTCATGCTGTCACGTCCCTTACCCAAACTCTAAGCTCTCCTTCCAATACTTGAACCCCTGTTTGTGGCATTCAAATCCACATTCAAGATGAAGATTTCAACATCCAGTCGCTGAGTTGTTCTATGCTGATATGAATCATGATTTGTATTTTAAAAAATGACACGGCTTTGTGATGATGAGTCATATTATCATCCCCAGTTATGTTGGAACATAACAGCAATCTGTGTTTTAAGACTAGTGGGATCAGAAATGACTTGGTTCAATGTTATGGTGTTGCAAGTGCCTGAGTAATGTTAGGTTAGTGCACATGGAGGAGGCTTCATGTGAGTACAGGGCTGCTGCTATTTGTCTCACAGACAGCAACACTGCACAACACAGTGTCCTTGGCTGTGTAGTACACAATGTTTTTCCAATGTTGAGAGTCAGGAGTATTGAATTTCTTCACATAAACTGTGAGTCACCTAAGACAAGCTCCATCTTTGGGAAAAATAATGACTCTCATGTTGTGCTTTATCTATAGTTTTGTCATGGCTTACAGTATCTTGGTCACCAGTGTGTATCTAAAAGCAACATTATGTAACTACTGTATTTTACATTGAAATAGCAGTTTAAAAATAATTGGTATGCTACACTAACTTAATAATATGGAGAATGGTGCCTCTGCCAGTCCCCGTCGCTGCGTGAATGCCTGTTTTTGCACTTTGTAACTCGGAAAAGTGTGGAAGACTTTAAAGCACTAAATTGATCTTGGTGAAACTGGATCATATTTCACTCAGAGATATTTCCCCTAAGATGTTCTTGAACTGCTCTGTCTTGAGTCTTGGAGGACTACAGAGTTTCCTGATGGCCAGAAATCTTTAGTAGTTGCTAAAGTAACACTAGGTGATGCTGCTTACAGCAATAGCTTCTGTTAGTTAACTGTAAGCTTAGTTAACTCTGCTTGTGTTGTCGTACTATAGCTTGATGTTATGCTTACTGTAAGCGTTTTTGATCATACAACAGCAATATATAAGTGAATTGCATTCTCAAACTGTAGCGGCACAAATTTGTAAAAATACGAAATCCTGCATTATGCTGCTTTAAAGGCTAGTATGAACTTAAAACCAAACATTGCATTGCAGTTGCCAAAAGCTTTCAGTTAGTATCATGTTAATCTAATAAACCTGTGAGTAGTGTAGGTGTGTCATGATCCTTGTTTCGTATCTGTCATGTCCTTGTGTTGTGTGTTTTATTTTGAAATGTTTTCCCCACTTCTGTCATGTTAAGCTTCACTTCCTGTCTGCGTTTCCCTCCTGTGCCTGATTACGTCATTGTGTTCACCTGTTGCCCCTGTGTTTCTCCTCCCCCTTCCAGCTGTCTCTTGTCTTGTGATTACCCTTGTGTATTTAGTCCCTGTTTCCCTTTTGTCTGTTGTTCGGTCATCGTTGTTCTTCCCTGATCTTGTCCAAGATACCTGCCTGTTCCTGTCGCCCTTCATGTCTGAAGCTAAGTGTTTTTCATGTCCTGTGTTCCCCTTGCTTCGTGCTTTCGTCAACAGCTTTATTCAAGCCCTTTCCATGCTCTGTCTCATGCTCTGCCTTGCCAGTGGGCCGTCGGCCCGAGACACCCTTCACGTCCTCTGTCTTGCCCCCGGGTCGTTTGCCCGAGACACCCTCTCGTCCTCTGTCTTGCCCCCGGGCCGCCTGCCCGAATCCCGCCTCCGGAACCCCTCGAGCCACCCTTTGGGCCTCGGTCATTTTGAATAAAGCTCGCTTTTTTGTTTTTGACCCTTACCTGCTTCCCCTTGATTTACTGCACTTGGGTCCTGTTTCCCCAACCCTGACAGAACGACCGAACGCGATATGGATCCAGCAGTACATTTTGAGGATTCTATTCTACCATTTTTTTGTATTTATGGAGAGCTGAGGAGAGCAGGCTCTAAAGAGGCTCAGGATGCAGCTCTTCTTCGTGCAGATAAGCCATGGTTAGAGAGCTCACTGCCGGACTATTTAAGGACATTTGTCACTTCCCCAGAAAGCCTGCACCCTTTCCTTAAACCTTGTGTCGCAGCAGTGACGCTTCCTGCAGCCAAGCCTTCTGCAGCCACGCTTCCGGCTCAAGTTTTGGCCCTAGCAGCCGCGTTCCCGGCTGCAGTTCCGGCCCTAGCAGCCATGTTTCCAGGCCAAGCCCTGGCTGCCATGCTCCCAGCTGTAGTCCGGCCCACTCAAGCCCCTGCTGTCCTGCCGGCGGCCCGGCCGACTCCAGCCCCGCCTGTCCAGTCGATTCCATCACCACCTGCCCTGTCGGCGGCCCAGCCGACTCCAGCCCCTGCTGCCCTGTCGGCGGCCGGCCGACTCCAGCCCCGCCTGTCCAGTCGACTCCAGCTTCGACTCCGGCCTCGCTTGTCCAGTCGACTCCAGCCTCGTCTGTCCAGTCGACCCCAGCCTTGACTCCAGCCTTGCCTGTCCAGTCGCCTCCAGTCACACCTGCTCCGTTGGGGGTCCCACCATCACCTGTTCCGATGGGGGTCCCGCCAACACCTGATCCTTCGCCGTTGGGGGTCCCGCCGACTCTAGTTCATGTCCCGTCGGTGGTGCTGCCGGCCCCTGCCTCTTCGTGGGTCCCGCCGACGCCAGTACCACCCGGGTTCCCGACAAAGCTATCTCCTGCCTCTTTGGGGTTCCCGCAGATGCCAGTACCAACTGGGGTTCTGCCGACAACAGCTCATGTCCCATCGGGGGTCCCTCCGACTGGTGCTCCTGTCTCCTCGGTGGCCCTGCCGCTTCCTGCTCCAGCTGCTCCTTACTTTCCTCCGGAGCGGTCCCGCCGTCCTCCAGCCCGTCCTACAGCCCGTCCTCCAGAGGCGTCCCGCTGCCTTCCAGGCTGCCCCCCGGAGCTCTCTCATCGTCTTCCAGGCCGTCCTCCGGAACTTTCTCGCTGCCCTCCGGAGCTGTCTCGCCGTCCTCCGGAGCTGTCTCGCCGCCTCCAGTTCCCTCGCTGTGGCCTCCGCCCATGTCTCTGGACTCCGGAGTTCCCTTGCCACAAGCCCTTTCCATGCTCTGTCTCATGCTCTGCCTTGCCAGTGGGCCGTCGGCCCGAGACACCCTTCACGTCCTCTGTCTTGCCCCCGGGTCGTTTGCCCGAGACACCCTCTCGTCCTCTGTCTTGCCCCCGGGCCGCCTGCCCGAATCCCGCCTCCGGAACCCCTCGAGCCACCTTTGGGCCTCGGTCATTTTGAATAAAGCTCGCTTTTTGTTTTTGACCCTTACCTGCTTCCCCTTGATTTACTGCACTTGGGTCCTGTTTCCTCAACCCTGACAAGGTGCAGTATACCAGACTTTACCTTTATCTGGCATCTCCGCAGATCAACTTATTTATTGCATTGCCACCTATTTGCTGTAATTCATCTTATTTGACACTCCTAACCATACATTTTAAAATAGCTTTGTACTGTATATTTGAATTGCTTAAAAAAATGATATCAGCAAATACTCCATCGGCACGTGAAATACGAGGGACAATACAATAAATATCATGCTCAACTTTGAAAATGTAAACTCCAAGGTCCAAAATATCCTTAAATTCTAAACTCAAGTTCCCAATCAAGTGGCTGAGACCATAAACATTCAGTCACTTGCATTCACAATGTCATTCTTTCGGTCAGTGACCAGAAACCCCTTGCCCATAGTTCAGGGACACATGGGAGACTGACGAGAGAACATAGAGTTGGAAGTGATGCGGAAAATCGGTGGCCAAACTCACTGTCGCTCTTCCCTGCACTCCCTGACTCACCTGAACTCTACTGCTGGGATCATGAAGCATCCCATCATTTATCCAGGAGGGAACCATTTCCTTAGAGATGGAGGTCCTGCCTGCCTGACTGTACTGGAAAATGAATGTATTTTTCCTCACAGAAATGCAAATTTATGCGGCAAAAGTCTTCCAAAATGTAATCAGATCATCTACTGTAGAGAAGTACACGACAGGTTTCTAGGGGAAACCTGTGGTGTACGTATTGGGTTCCTGGTATGTATTGTTCTTGAATTATTATGTTCTCACGACTGTGCCTACACAGATACAAGAATGATGGCATAAAGTCCCACTCCACTGTAACATGAGATACGTTTTTCATTAGATTTAGCTCTGCTCCTCCAATGATTTGAAATAAAGGGCTATATTTATTAATAAAACATATAAATGTACCAAAGGTGCATTGTTAGAATACAATGAGAAACACTGACTGAAAAACTGCTTTTTGCAATAATAATTAGATTATACACATTGTAATTGCCATTCTTAACTCCACATTTATTTTCAAATAAATACATCGGAACAATAAATGATGGAGAATATTCTACCCTGAAACTGTATAATAAATATATGTATTTTATTATTCCACTGTATCATGTTGATAGAGACAGAAATCTAGCTCTTTATTTGATGGTTTGATGTGCTGATTGGCATTAAAACACAATGCTATTTTAAATAGAAAATAACCAAATACTTTATTTTGGATGTAGGAGCAGCTTCTCTTGAATACATATCATATTCACATGTAAAACGATGCCTATCTATAACTGCTATGGTGTGTATTATTTCAGGAATCCTACAAAGAATGTCAGAATAAAGAGTTGCAACACCGATAAAACAATGATACGTATGGAAACCCACTTTTTAGAAAAAGATGCTGTAAATATATTTTCTATATTAAATGTTAGATTTTAATTATGAAACTTGTAATAAACTTAAGGACAAAATGAATGTTTTCTTTTCATGATAATTATAGTAACTTCAAACTGCAAGTGACCACTCCATCACTGCCAACCCTAACCCTAAACATGTTGAAATAAAAGGACCCAATTTAAAAAAGCCCCATAGCCTGATGGAAAATACCTCACTCTTTAGACAGAATTCTAAATGCTTTTACTGACACATGATCTTTTTTAGACTCAGATTTGAACCTTGTTTTTCTGTTTCATTTTTAAAACCAGAGACCCGTCGCTGTTTTAGAAACATCTGACAAGATTAAAAAGGTGAGCGCTACATAACTCTCACCCATGACTACCCGTTTGAGGCAAAGAAAGAGGCCATTTCTATGGAAATGCAATGTTTACACGCATGAAAGAAGTCTATTATCTGCCGTTTTAAAAATGTTGAGCAGTGCTTCGTTGGGTTTCTCCCGCAAATTGCTCTCAGCAATTTCTTCCTTGTTTTTCTATTTTTTCCCTGTGCTCATCCAGAGGAAAAACAAATGGTGTAAATGCCTGTGCGCCTGATTTAACAGAAGCCCTTTCTTCCTCCTACATGTCTATTTCGCTAGAGAGATACCTCGCTAGTGTCCCCGAAAGTACCACTTCCACCTTACGAAGCTGAATGGGGCCTTTTCACCTTGAAAGCATCTAAATGGAGTTGGTAGGTTTGGGTCCTTCGCTCTCCACTCTAGCAAGGTGTGTCAGGAGTTCAATGGTGTTTCGTGATGCGTGAATGTATACAGAGGAAGCAATCTGTCCACCGTAAGAGCATTAAGTGATAGCAATGCATCGACAACACCACTCATCTCCAAGATAGAAAGCTGCATCTTTTGAGAAGAAACTTCTTGTGATGTCTAGCTTTGATTTCATGAGTCCTCAGCACATTCCTTCAATGGTATCCCGAGAGCTATGGTACAGTTCCAGATTTAAAGAGCTATCTCAATCCAGAAAAAAACATGGTACTTCATGTTTTTTCTTACACTAAATTTAACACACCGAAATTCATACTTTGAAGTCAGTAGATATTTATGATCAATATTAACTGTTCAGGCCGACCAAAACCTCTAAATTATGTAAGTGATGGATCAAAATGCCAAGGTTAGTTAGTGTGGTGCCTTTGTCCCCTTACAACTCTTCCTACTTGGTGAACCTCTGACTGTGAACACACGAGTGTCATTTGTATAGACGCTAGTACTATGTTCATGAACTAGTCCATCAGAGCAAGATGATGTATCCAGTTAATTTTCAGCTGACCATGCAACCTACAGTATACCCAGATCTTGCCGTAACCAACTGGAGGTAGAAAGCCGGGGGCTAAGAGCTTTGTTTCGTTGCTGGGAGACAACACCAACACAAGGAGTCATATACGGTCATATACTTTATTCTGTTTTGGGAGTGACTGGCAATATATCTTTGCTGGTTAAGCCTCTGGGGGTTGTTGTGTGGGATTGTTCAAGCAGGAAATCCCCCACTGGATTTCGCTTCCTGGAACATTCAGTTGGACCTTTCCCACTTTCACTGCCAACTTTCACTGTCTCACTTTTCCCAGCCCTTGCTACCCCATGCTACAATCGAAAGGAATCACCTTCCCTGACCGCCATGAAAAGACCCCCACACATTATCCTAATAACGTATGGAACTCAGCCAAACTGAACAATAAGGTGTACAGAAACTAACTGCCCAAGACACTGCAACTGATGGATAAACAATGCATTTTAACAGATCTCTTATGAACCAGTGAACAGTTCAATAGAGTTTAAGTTTTTGCTTGTCTTATGTTGTACAGTATAAGAATAAAAAAATGACTAGAAAGAAGAAAATGTTATGCTTCTGTTACAGTTAACACATTGTAAATTAAAGCGCTATCAGCTTCAATTCAGACTTGTTCAGCACTTTTTAAAGCAAAAAGCTGCACACATTCAATTATTAGATTTGGAAATAAGCCCAACCACAACGCCAGTGTTCAAATATGTTGATGCTGCAATTTGAAACGCTGTGTGATACAGTTCAGTTATGACAAAAAAAATACAGTCCACTGTGCCTTTTTTTTTTTACATTTGTAGTTGCATCAAATGGAAATACTCATTGGTGTATATTTCAAGCACTGTTTCAGGCTTCCTCTGGACTGAACACCCTAAGCTGTTAGACGGAGCTCTGTCACTTGTACACAGGTTTGGGCTTTGTGGTCAGGACACATGTCCACTCTGTCGACTCTCACTAAGGCTGAGCGTGCCTGGTGTTGAACACACTGTCACAAGCACCATCTGTTACCTCCTACACTCCTGGCTTGGACAAACACGGTTATGAGTAGGTAATGGTGCGGACAAAACTCGTGACCTTGACACTGTCTCCTATGTGTGATCAACAGAGAGAGAGGTAGATTGATGAGAGTTGCTTGCCCTTTTGCTTTTGGTTTTTATGAGAAAGGCGACAGAGTTCCACGTTGCCAGGAAACATGTCCGTCTCAGTGTGTGATTTTTCTGCCCCTCTTATCTCATTCAACTTCAAAGATAATCATCAAATCACCTCACTCGATAAACGTACATACATGACCTTATGATAGACAGAAAATGCTACTACGCAATAACTTAGAACAATTGCAATTTTCCTCTGGATTTCCTAATTTTAATGCTTTTTTTCAATCTACTCACTATATATACATTTAGATGAAGGTGCTTTTCCCGGATACATTATAGCTGTTTTCCAAGAAGGTTAATGTGTGTCTTCCCGCCAGTAGGGCTGGCTCTGCCAAAGATGATCAGCATCTTTAAGTATACAGTAATGCAATATCTTTAATGTACAGTATGTTTTTTATTCAGATCATAATGATTTACAAAAAAAAGTAGAAAGGAGGTAAAGTGTGATTACAAATACATCTCGAAAATCATTTGCCTATTATACTTTATGGGGAATATTTCGGAGTAGGATGGCTCAACATTAAATGACAAGCCTAAATAACATGATGATAAAATCAGCTATTTGGCATTAAGCTCTGAATGGACTTGCCTGACAGATGTATCTAAATCCCATGCATGTTAATGCTTTATTTTAAAATCTCTCCTTTGTGTTAGAGTAGGTGCAGTCTGTGTTGCAAACTGTCCTAGCAATAACTGATATGAGTTTCACTGATAGCATTTGCTTCACCATACACAGTATGCTCATTAATCATCCCATTTTATCAGCGTCTAGACGGAACATTTTAATATCTCTCTTGCATTAAGAAACTGAAATGCCATTTTAGCTTTAGCTCCATTGCAGGATTCCGCTATGTCAATTACTTAATCCCAATTCTCTGTGGGATGGATGTAGGAGATTGATATCAACATTTTTTTTCAACCGTAAGTGCTTATGATGAATAGTGCATGAAGTCATTTGGTACAATTAGCACTTGTTCTTGAAGTTTCCTTCTCTCATCATTAAAGTTCACCTTGATGGATTTTGTGAGGTTATTAATTTCTTCAAAAGCCTATTTATCATCTCCTTACACTTGTGAGAGACAGGACATGCAAAGGGTTAAAGTCAACCATTGTATAAAAACAGTCGGTGACAATTCACACCAATCATCCACTACATTGTCCAGGAATGCAACCACAATACGTTTTCCTATTTGTTTTTGATATATGCCAATTAAATATCCCAACACTTCTTTAAAGGCTTGTATAATTGGAGTGTAATCAAAAAAGCTATTGAGAGGCAGGAGGTGTTCACAACAGCATGACTTGAGCTGAGCTGCCATGAGAACAATCTCACCGGCACTTTCTATAGAAAATATTATTCTCTGATGGTTGAGATCGATCCAATTAAAATGATTTTGTACAGCCCCCTTCATTCAGACCCGATTTAGCCATCGCCCACAAATTACAATTCAATCCACCGCTCTAAACACAATACCAAAAATGGTTTAATTTCACGTTCTGGATCAATAACACCTGAAACAGCCCATTTCACTCTCGTCTTACGGCGAGGCGCTGAATTTATAATGCTATTGACAATATTGAGCAGTATTGACCACGGGGCAGGATAAGCACCTTGGGCAGTGGGTGGGAATGAAGTGCCATTTCTTTACAGCTTTCACCTTTTGTAAAAGCTGTTCCAACCATGAACATGAAAATAAAATGCCACCTGGCAAGTCTGGGAGGCCATATTTGAATTATTTCACTTGACACATTATGTTTTATTTGACAGGATGTCGGAACAAAGGCGGAATTAAAAAGGAGGAGACAGTCAAGGTATAACAAAACAGCAATAATACATCAACTCCGTGGTATCAAATCTGCCAGACAGTGGAGGCATGTGTTTGTTGATCAAACAAAATAGATCCAGTAACAAAAATGTATTATGTTAACGTTTCATACTTTTGTCCAAACTGAGTAAGATACTGGAACCGACTCTTCCCTGATCCGAATATCAGCGCACTATCCCACTGGGCCATAGCATCCCACATACTTTCTCCCCCCCTCTGCCTGTAACACCTCCATTGGACTTTTTTGTTTACTTTTGTTACATATTGACATCACTTTGTAATGCATGCGCTTCAATTGGCTATGGTTTCAGACAGAGGGTGAAAAGAGGTGCTGCATCAGATATGAGAAAGGTAAAGTCCTTTTTTAACTTTAAAGCTTGTAAACGTGTTAGATAGTAGTATAGGCAACATACAATTATAAAACCTGAAGATATGCATAACAGGGCCCCTTTAAGTTCCTCAAAGTCCAGGCTGATGTCTTATTTAGTCAGTCAAAGAAGGAAGTTTCCCCATTTGACAGGATTATAACACCATTTTCTGCCATCTTTGCAATTGCAATTCCTTTAACGTGCTATCGATAATCAAGAAAAATATACAAATTATTTTGCAATACACTTATCCTTAACCATTTAACTAAACTAAATCAAACAAAAGAGGAGTTTAATGTGATACATTCATCACACAGTTCAGATATATTACACAAAAGTATGACCCCATAAGCAACAATTTATTGTATTAAGTCGATTGATATATTGTTGCAGCTCTACTCCAAATGTTGAACGTTAATAAAATGGAAGAGATGAAAAGAAGACAAAAAAAACAAAAAAAACAATATGTCCAAGAAATACTTGAAAGTAAGAAAAAAGTACATGACTAACAAAATGGCCATCATCGTAATATGCATTGATCATTAAGCACGTGTGAATTTCCCAGACGCAATAAATTGCCTCCCAGGAAAGAAAGAAAGAAAATAAACACTAATGAGCGCCATAAACAGCATTAACTGTCCAGAATGCAAAGTGCTGCTGAGTTTTGCATATATTGTGTATATTATATTCGCCTGTTAGTTTCTCCCAGGGCAGCGGAGTGGAGAGGAGGGGCTGCTGCGCTGTGCTGCACCGTGCAGCTTCTCACCTCTGACTGCATCCCGTCTCCACCTTTCAATCTCTCCACTTGTCCCGCGTAAGGATGGATGCGTTTTCCCGCGGTCGGTCGGACCCAGTGAAGTGTGAGAAGAACGCAGTCGGTGGTGGAAACCGTCAGTAACTGGAGTGTCTTAGGGCGTCGGTGATGTTCTTTACAATTGGTGACTGCAGAAATTTCCACTCGCCGTATTCTGGTGCGCTCTTGGAGAGGACGAATGGGCATGTGAATGATCTCCTTCAGCGGCTCGAATAACCGATTCGGTTCTTTTTAGTTCACTAACTTGAGTAAATTGTCTCAAAGTCGCACGAGTGGAGACAGGATTCATTGATTCATTGATTGTTCGTTTCGCTTGAGGAGGAATTCATGCACCGTTAGCCAACGGGGCCAATATGCCAGAATGGGTCCTCTACAGTATTTATTTCTCTGCGGACTTCTGTACACTCAAACCGACGGTAAGTTGATGAATTCACTTACTACTAAATATCACAATGATGTTTTGCCTCGCATTTACCTTCAGCTGCAACCTGAAAGGTATTGGACTCATGGTTTTGTCAGTACAGTGCATGAAGCAGATGCAGAGTATAGTATCCTGGATGAAGTACAGTGCATTTGTCTGTCCTCTTAAACTCGTTGTACAAATCAAAAAACGCACCAGGCAAATGCACCATATCTTAGGTAGTTTATTCAGTCTGGGTGTAAGACATTGTGCAGACCAACTGCTAAATGGCTAGACGAAAGTTGCTTATTTATTCATAAAGGCTGCTCTAAATGAACACATCTGTGACTGTGGTACGATCTTTGGCAGCTTTTAATTGAATTTGAGAAAGATTTGTCCTTTGAATTGTGTGCAAGAAAACACAAAACACGTTGTATTCTCTTAAAAAAAAAACCTTTAATCAAGTTTATTTAAATAGATTTACCTCGTTGGATCTCATTTGCTGGTGTTCTTATGTTGGTGGAGTAAGGCTGTCCTCGAATTAGAAAATTCTTCAGTGATTAACACTCCTGCGATTGTTAAACAGTTTTTCTCCCCAAAGATTGTTGTGAAAGCACCACTTTGAATCTTGTGCTGGGTGTTTTATGTTCAGAGGTTTATTGAAAACAAGTAATTCAATGTGAAAAAAAAACAAAAAAAAGCACTAAAAACATATATACCAAAATGACCAATTAATCGTCTTGGAGGTGAGAGCCCTTTGTAAAGTCCCTTCAAAATGTGTTGCAAACCCATCATTTATCTCACTGTGCTCACGGTTTGTTGTAATGGGCTTATTTGGGGTCATATTATGGATGGCCTGTAATGTGAAAGGTTGCTCAGGCAGATGTTGAAGCTATCCTATAGCTGAAAAGGCTAATGTGCCATAGAGAAGATGCTTACTCATACACACGACTGTTTGTGTCTACAATACACAGACCTATATGTACAGCTGCAGCTGCACCTAAGAGATATATAAGCTTTTGGACAGGAAGTGTCCTTATCACGGAAGTGGTTTTGCTACCACTTTACCCCCGGTAGTAACATTAATCTGTGTCAGTGGAGTAAATGAAGTGCAGGTGTAGATATGGGTGGTTCCAGGACAGTGGAGGTGCTGTGTTGCCAGTTTATATGGTACAGCACATTTGTGCAATCTGAAACAAAGCAACAGAAATGGCTGAGCAATTAATCCCAGGGTGTTTTTGTGAAGCTTATAGCGATCTTTTTTTGTTGACAATTTCAGAACAGTGTTGATAGAGCTCTTTCATTTTGGAGGCTTACATTTGTACTGAACTGCTTGAAAGTAGAGACGCAAGCGCTTAGTCGACTACTTGTTTCGTCGACTAAACGATTGGTCAATTATTTTCATAAGCTTTCAATCGCTACAGTAATTCTCGATGTGGAAATTGTACAAAGACTATTTTATGCCTATCAAATATGACTATTCTCTTATTTTTTCAGTTTGAAATCCAATTAAACTGACTGTTTATTGGTTGAGAGTGAAAAAGCAAGACACCTAACTTAGGAAATTGTTGCACTTATGTCAAAATGTTCTGACATTTTATAGATATAATTGATTAATCTAGAAACCAATCAACAGTTTAATCAAGAATGTGACTGTTAGTTGCAATCCAAGCTGAAAAGTGTTGTAATATTTAAACCACCCTATTAACATCTAGCAGATGTAGCACACGTAGAATACATCACATGGTGTTAACCGCTTGACAATCAATTCTGCAGATATGTCTTATAAACCGTGTGCATTTCAGCTTCTGGATTTAGTAGCTACATTGTAAACATTTGTGCCAAAGTGAAAACCGTTTGTGTCTAACTGACTATGCCTGGGGGAGTACTGTAGGTATTCCGTGATATTAGGGGGAGTAATGCTGAGACTTTGCGTTCTGTGCACAAAATAAATCCATATGACATGTGCCCATTTTCACTGTTTGTGTCAATCTCTGTGAATCTTTTATAAATATAACTGATTTTGAATTTGCAGGGCTCTGACTGACTTTGTGGTTATGACATGTCAAACTTTTAAATGATAAAAAGCCTAAAAGACAGGTTCTCTTTATTTGGCAATCACATGTATCTCTAGGTTATTAAAAACGAAATGAGTTCATCTACCGGTAGACATATGTCACCTCAAAGTGACTTTTAGTAGAATGGTCCCTGCTTACAAGCCCAGACATGTTCCTGACCATCTTTTTCTGCCAGACCTTGAGTTTCAGCTTCAGCACCAAGGACAGATCCCCATAAACAGACCTTCTGGCGGAGTGAGAAAGCCCTGGGTGTACACAAAGCTTGATGCTTAACAGCTTAAGGCCGCCTTAACATGACCAGTGGTAAAACGGCTCTGCGCTGACGTTGCTGTATTCATCATTATGCAGCGAGCGGTGCTGACCTATCAGGCGGTGCGACATCTTCGATGGCCCTTTCTACACGCAACCAATCAGATAACGGCTTTATAAAGCGGTACAAGCTAATATGGGAGGTAACAGTTAAAACAAAACTAACTGGTTTTACAGCAAAGTTTTGAGTCCTACCTGAGCAGCGAGCAAATTACATATCTTGTGAATCCATATTGAGGCAGTCTTAGGATAGAACTAATAATGCACAATGACATCGACACATCA